>NW_028320448.1:0-1200000 GCF_062004578.1 Staurois parvus
CGGTCTGGTGTCAGCCTCGCCTCGTGACGGTGTCGGTCTGGTGTCAGCCTCGCCTCGTGACGGTGTCGGTCTGGTGTCAGCCTCGCCTCGTTACGGTGTCGGTCTGGTGTCAGCCTCTCCTCGTGACGGTGTCGGTCTGGTGTTATGCTCGCTAGTGACGGTGTCGGTCTGTTGTCATCCTCGCCTCGTGACGGGGTTGGTCTGGTGTCAGCCTCTCCTCGTGACGGTGTCGGTCTGGTGTCAGCCTCTCCTCGTGACGGGGTCGGTCTGGTGTCAGCCTCTCCTCGTGACGGGGGTCGGTCTGGTGTCAGCCTCGCTAGTGACGGTTTCGGTCTGGTGTCAGCCTCTCCTCGTGACGGTGTCGGTCTGGTGTCAGCCTCGCTAGTGACGGTGTCAGTCTGGTGTCAGCCTCGCTAGTGACGGTTTCAGTCTGGTGTCAGCCTCTCCTCGTGACGGTGTCAGTCTGGTGTCAGCCTCTCCTCGTGACGGTGTCAGTCTGGTGTCAGCCTCGCTAGTGACGGTTTCAGTCTGGTGTCAGCCTCTCCTCGTGACGGTGTCGGTCTGGTGTCAGCCTCGCCTCGTGACGGTGTCGGTCTGGTGTCATCCTCGTTAATGACGGTGTCGGTCTGGTGTCATCCTCGCCTCGTGACGGGGTCGGTCTGGTGTCCAGCCTCGCTAGTGACGGGGTCGGTCTGGTGTCAGCCTCTCCTCGTGACGGTGTCGGTCTGGTGTCAGCCTCTCCTCGTGATGGTGTCGGTCTGGTGTCAGCCTCTCCTCGTGACGGGGTCGGTCTGGTGTCAGCCTCGCTAGTGACGGTTTCAGTCTGGTGTCAGCCTCTCCTCGTGACGGTGTCAGTCTGGTGTCTGCCTCGCTAGTGACGGGGTCGGTCTGGTGTCAGCCTCTCCTCGTGACGGTGTCGGTCTGGTGTCAGCCTCTCCTCGTGACGGGGTCCGTCTGGTGTCAGCCTCTCCTCGTGACGGGGTCGGTCTGGTGTCAGCCTCGCTAGTGACGGTTTCAGTCTGGTGTCAGCCTCTCCTCGTAACGGTGTCGGTCTGGTGTCAGCCTCGCTAGTGACGGTGTCGGTCTGGTGTCAGCCTCTCCTCGTGACGGGGTCGGTCTGGTGTCAGCCTCTCCTCGTGACGGGGGTCGGTCTGGTGTCATCCTCGCTAGTGACGGTGTCGGTCTGGTGTCATCCTCGCCTCGTGACGGTGTCGGTCTGGTGTCATCCTCGCTAGTGACGGTGTCGGTCTGGTGTCAGCCTCTCCTCGTGACGGGGTCGGTTTGGTGTCAGCCTCTCCTCGTGACGGGGGTCGGTCTGGTGTCAGCCTCGCTAGTGACGGTTTCGGTCTGGTGTCAGCCTCTCCTCGTGACGGTGTCGGTCTGGTGTCAGCCTCGCTAGTGACGGGATCAGTCTGGTGTTAGCCTCGCTAGTGACGGTTTCAGTCTGGTGTCAGCCTCTCCTCGTGACGGTGTCAGTCTGGTGTTCAGCCTCTCCTCGTGACGGTGTCAGTCTGGTGTCAGCCTCGCTAGTGACGGTATCAGTCTGGTGTCAGCCTCGCCTCGTGACGGTGTCGGTCTGGTGTCAGCCTCGCTAGTGACGGGGTCGGTCTGGTGTCAGCCTCTCCTCGTGACGGTGTCGGTCTGGTGTCAGCCTCTCCTCGTGACGGGGTCCGTCTGGTGTCAGCCTCTCCTCGTGACGTGGTCGGTCTGGTGTCAGCCTCTCCTCGTGACGGGGGTCGGTCTGGTGTCAGCCTCGCCTCGTGACGGTGTCGGTCTGGTGTCAGCCTCGCTAGTGACGGTGTCGGTCTGGTGTCAGCCTCTCCTCGTGACGGGGTCGGTCTGGTGTCAGCCTCTCCTCGTGACGGGGGTCGGTCTGGTGTCATCCTCGCTAGTGACGGTGTCGGTCTGGTGTCATCCTCGCCTCGTGACGGTGTCGGTCTGGTGTCATCCTTGCTAGTGACGGTGTCGGTCTGGTGTCAGCCTCTCCTCGTGACGGTGTCGGTCTGTTGTCATCCTCGCCTAGTGACGGGGTCGGTCTGGTGTCAGCCTCTCCTCGTGACGGTGTCGGTCTGGTGTCAGCCTCTCCTCGTGACGGGGTCGGTCTGGTGTCAGCCTCTCCTCGTGACGGGGGTCGGTCTGGTGTCAGCCTCGCTAGTGACGGTTTTCGGTCTGGTGTCAGCCTCTCCTTGTGACGGTGTCGGTCTGGTGTCAGCCTCGCTAGTGACGGTGTCAGTCTGGTGTCAGCCTCGCTAGTGACGGTTTCAGTCTGGTGTCAGCCTCTCCTCGTGACGGTGTCAGTCTGGTGTCAGCCTCTCCTCGTGACGGTGTCAGTCTGGTGTCAGCCTCGCTAGTGACGGTTTCAGTCTGGTGTCAGCCTCTCCTCGTGACGGTGTCGGTCTGGTGTCAGCCTCTCCTCGTGACGGTGTCAGTCTGGTGTCAGCCTCGCTAGTGACGGTTTCAGTCTGGTGTCAGCCTCTCCTCGTGACGGTGTCGGTCTGGTGTCAGCCTCGCTAGTGACGGGGTCGGTCTGGTGTCAGCCTCTCCTCGTGACGGTGTCGGTCTGGTGTCAGCCTCGCTAGTGACGGTGTCAGTCTGGTGTTAGCCTCGCTAGTGACGGTTTCAGTCTGGTGTCAGCCTCTCCTCGTGACGGTGTCAGTCTGGTGTCAGCCTCTCCTCGTGACGGTGTCAGTCTGGTGTCAGCCTCGCTAGTGACGGTATCAGTCTGGTGTCAGCCTCGCCTCGTGACGGTGTCGGTCTGGTGTCAGCATCGCTAGTGACGGTGTCAGTCTGGTGTTAGCCTCGCTAGTGACGGTTTCAGTCTGGTGTCAGCCTCTCCTCGTGACGGTGTCAGTCTGGTGTCAGCCTCTCCTCGTGACGGTGTCAGTCTGGTGTCAGCCCGCTAGTGACGGTATCAGTCTGGTGTCAGCCTCGCTAGTGACGGGGTCGGTCTGGTGTCAGCCTCGCTAGTGACGGGGTCGGTCTGGTGTCAGCCTCGCCTCGTGACGGTGTCGGTCTGGTGTCAGCCTCGCCTCGTGACGGTGTCGGTCTGGTGTCAGCCTCGCCTCGTGACGGGGTCGGTCTGGTGTCAGCCTCGCTAGTGACGGTTTCAGTCTGGTGTCAGCCTCTCCTCGTGACGGTGTCAGTCTGGTGTCTGCCTCGCTAGTGACGGGGTCGGTCTGGTGTCGGCCTCGCCTCGTGACGGTGTCGGTCTGGTGTCAGCCTCGCCTCGTGACGGTGTCGGTCTGGTGTCAGCCTCGCCTCGTGACGGTGTCGGTCTGATGTCATCCTCGCTAGTGACGGTGTCGGTCTGGTGTCATCCTCGCCTCGTGACGGGGTCGGTCTGGTGTCAGCCACGCTAGTGACGGGGTCGGTCTGGTGTCAGCCTCTCCTCGTGACGGTGTCGGTCTGGTGTCAGCCTCTCCTCGTGACGGTGTCGGTCTGGTGTCAGCCTCTCCTCGTGACGGTGTCGGTCTGGTGTCAGCCTCTCCTCGTGACGGTGTCGGTCTGGTGTCTGCCTCGCTAGTGACGGGGTCGGTCTGGTGTCAGCCTCTCCTCGTGACGGTGTCGGTCTGGTGTCAGCCTCTCCTCGTGACGGGGTCCGTCTGGTGTCAGCCTCTCCTCGTGACGGGGTCGGTCTGGTGTCAGCCTCTCCTCGTGACGGGGTCGGTCTGGTGTCAGCCTCGCCTCGTGACGGTGTCGGTCTGGTGTCAGCCTCGCTAGTGACGGTGTCGGTCTGGTGTCAGCCTCTCCTCGTGACGGGGTCGGTCTGGTGTCAGCCTCTCCTCGTGACGGGGGTCGGTCTGGTGTCATCCTCGCTAGTGACGGTGTCGGTCTGGTGTCATCCTCGCCTCGTGACGGTGTCGGTCTGGTGTCATCCTTGCTAGTGACGGTGTCGGTCTGGTGTCAGCCTCGCTAGTGACGGTTTCGGTCTGGTGTCAGCCTCTCCTCGTGACGGTGTCGGTCTGGTGTCATCCTCGCTAGTGACGGTGTCGGTCTGGGGTCATCCTCGCCTCGTGACGGGGTCGGTCTGGTGTCAGCCTCGCCTCGTGACGGTGTCGGTCTGGTGTCAGCCTCGCCTCGTGACGGTGTCGGTCTGGTGTCAGCCTCGCCTCGTGACGGTGTCGGTCTGGTGTCAGCCTCTCCTCGTGACGGTGTCGGTCTGGTGTCATCCTCTCCTCGTGACGGGGTCGGTCTGGTGTCAGCCTCTCCTCGTGACGTTGTCGGTCTGGTGTCAGCCTCGCTAGTGACGGTTTCAGTCTGGTGTCAGCCTCGCCTCGTGACGGTGTCGGTCTGGTGTTATGCTCGCTAGTGACGGTGTCGGTCTGTTGTCATCCTCGCCTCGTGACGGGGTCGGTCTGGTGTCAGCCTCTCCTCGTGACGGTGTCGGTCTGGTGTCAGCCTCTCCTCGTGACGGGGTCGGTCTGGTGTCAGCCTCTCCTCGTGACGGGGGTCGGTCTGGTGTCAGCCTCGCTAGTGACGGTTTCGGTCTGGTGTCAGCCTCTCCTCGTGACGGTGTCGGTCTGGTGTCAGCCTCGCTAGTGACGGTGTCAGTCTGGTGTCAGCCTCGCTAGTGACGGTTTCAGTCTGGTGTCAGCCTCTCCTCGTGACGGAGTCAGTCTGGTGTCAGCCTCTCCTCGTGACGGTGTCAGTCTGGTGTCAGCCTCGCTAGTGACGGTTTCAGTCTGGTGTCAGCCTCTCCTCGTGACGGTGTCGGTCTGGTATCAGCCTCTCCTCGTGACGGTGTCAGTCTGGTGTCAGCCTCGCTAGTGACGGTTTCAGTCTGGTGTCAGCCTCTCCTCGTGACGGTGTCGGTCTGGTGTCAGCCTCGCTAGTGACGGGGTCGGTCTGGTGTCAGCCTCGCTAGTGACGGTGTCGGTCTGGTGTCAGCCTTGCCTCGTGACGGTGTCGGTCTGGTGTCAGCCTCGCCTCGTGACGGTGTCGGTCTGGTGTCAGCCTCGCCTCGTGACGGTGTCGGTCTGGTGTCAGCCTCGCCTCGTGACGGTGTCGGTCTGGTGTCAGCCTCTCCTCGTGACGGTGTCGGTCTGGTGTCAGCCTTTCCTCGTGACGGGGTCGGTCTGGTGTCAGCCTCTCCTCGTGACGGGGTCGGTCTGGTGTCAGCCTCGCTAGTGACGGTTTCAGTCTGGTGTCAGCCTCGCCTCGTGACGGTGTCGGTCTGGTGTCATGCTCGCTAGTGACGGTGTCGGTCTGGTGTCATCCTCGCCTCGTGACGGGGTCGGTCTGGTGTCAGCCTCTCCTCGTGACGGTGTCAGTCTGGTGTCAGCCTCTCCTCGTGACGGTGTCAGTCTGGTGTCAGCCTCGCTAGTGACGGTTTCAGTCTGGTGTCAGCCTCTCCTCGTGACGGTGTCGGTCTGGTATCAGCCTCTCCTCGTGACGGTGTCAGTCTGGTGTCAGCCTCTCCTCGTGACGGGGTCGGTCTGGTGTCAGCCTCGCTAGTGACGGTTTCAGTCTGGTGTCAGCCTCTCCTCGTGACGGTGTCAGTCTGGTGTCTGCCTCGCTAGTGACGGGGTCGGTTTGGTGTCAGCCTCTCCTCGTGACGGGGGTCGGTCTGGTGTCAGCCTCGCTAGTGACGGTTTCGGTCTGGTGTCAGCCTCTCCTCGTGACGGTGTCGGTCTGGTGTCAGCCTCTCCTCGTGACGGGGTCGGTCTGGTGTCAGCCTCTCCTCGTGACGGGGTCGGCCTGGTGTCAGCCTCGCTAGTGACGGTTTCAGTCTGGTGTCAGCCTCGCCTCGTGACGGTGTCGGTCTGGTGTCATGCTTGCTAGTGACGGTGTCGGTCTGGTGTCATCCTCGCCTCGTGACGGGGTCGGTCTGGTGTCAGCCTCTCCTCGTGACGGGGGTCGGTCTGGTGTCAGCCTCGCTAGTGACGGTTTCGGTCTGGTGTCAGCCTCTCCTCGTGACGGTGTCGGTCTGGAGTCAGCCTCGCTAGTGACGGTGTCAGTCTGGTGTCAGCCTCGCAAGTGACGGTTTCAGTCTGGTGTCAGCCTCTCCTCGTGACGGGGTCGGTCTGGTGTCAGCCTCTCCTCGTGACGGGGGTCGGTCTGGTGTCAGCCTCGCTAGTGACGGTTTCGGTCTGGTGTCAGCCTCTCCTCGTGACGGTGTCGGTCTGGAGTCAGCCTCGCTAGTGACGGTGTCAGTCTGGTGTCAGCCTCGCAAGTGACGGTTTCAGTCTGGTGTCAGCCTCTCCTCGTGACGGTGTCAGTCTGGTGTCAGCCTCTCCTCGTGACGGTGTCAGTCTAGTGTCAGCCTCGCTAGTGACGGTTTCAGTCTGGTGTCAGCCTCTCCTCGTGACGGTGTCGGTCTGGTGTCAGCCTCGCCTCGTGATGGTGTCGGTCTGGTGTCAGCCTCGCTAGTGACGGTGTCGGTCTGGTCTCATCCTCGCCTCGTGACGGGGTCGGTCTGGTGTCAGCCTCGCTAGTGACGGTGTCGGTCTGGTGTCAGCCTCTCCTTGTGACGGTGTCGGTCTGGTGTCAGCCTCTCCTCGTGACGGGGTCGGTCTGGTGTCAGCCTCGCTAGTGACGGTTTCAGTCTGGTGTCAGCCTCTCCTCGTGACGGTGTCAGTCTGGTGTCTGCCTCGCTAGTGACGGGGTCGGTCTGGTGTCAGCCTCTCCTCGTGACGGTGTCGGTCTGGTGTCAGCCTCGCTAGTGACGGTGTCAGTCTGGTGTCAGCCTCGCTAGTGACGGTGTCGGTCTGGTGTCAGCCTCGCCTCGTGACGGTGTCGGTCTGGTGTCATCCTCGCTAGTGACGGTGTCGGTCTGGTGTCATCCTCGCCTCGTGACGGGGTCGGTCTGGTGTCAGCCTCGCTAGTGACGGGGTCAGTCTGGTGTCAGCCTCTCCTCGTGACGGTGTCGGTCTGGTGTCAGCCTCTCCTCGTGACGGTGTCGGTCTGGTGTCAGCCTCTCCTCGTGACGGGGTCGGTCTGGTGTCAGCCTCGCTAGTGACGGTTTCAGTCTGGTGTCAGCCTCTCCTCGTGACGGTGTCAGTCTGGTGTCTGCCTCGCTAGTGACGGGGTCGGTTTGGTGTCAGCCTCTCCTCGTGACGGGGGTCGGTCTGGTGTCAGCCTCGCTAGTGACGGTTTCGGTCTGGTGTCAGCCTCTCCTCGTGACGGTGTCGGTCTGGTGTCATCCTCGCTAGTGACGGTGTCGGTCTGGTGTCATCCTCGCCTCGTGACGGGGTCGGTCTGGTGTCATCCTCGCTAGTGACGGTGTCGGTCTGGGGTCATCCTCGCCTCGTGACGGGGTCGGTCTGGTGTCAGCCTCGCCTCGTGACGGTGTCGGTCTGGTGTCAGCCTCTCCTCGTGACGGTGTCGGTCTGGTGTCATCCTCTCCTCGTGACGGGGTCGGTCTGGTGTCAGCCTCTCCTCGTGACGGGGGTCGGTCTGGTGTCAGCCTCGCTAGTGACGGTTTCGGTCTGGTGTCAGCCTCTCCTCGTGACGGTGTCGGTCTGGTGTCAGCCTCGCTAGTGACGGTGTCAGTCTGGTGTCAGCCTCGCTAGTGACGGTTTCAGTCTGGTGTCAGCCTCTCCTCGTGACGGAGTCAGTCTGGTGTCAGCCTCTCCTCGTGACGGTGTCAGTCTGGTGTCAGCCTCGCTAGTGACGGTTTCAGTCTGGTGTCAGCCTCTCCTCGTGACGGTGTCGGTCTGGTATCAGCCTCTCCTCGTGACGGTGTCAGTCTGGTGTCAGCCTCGCTAGTGACGGTTTCAGTCTGGTGTCAGCCTCTCCTCGTGACGGTGTCGGTCTGGTGTCAGCCTCGCTAGTGACGGGGTCGGTCTGGTGTCAGCCTCGCTAGTGACGGTGTCGGTCTGGTGTCAGCCTCGCCTCGTGACGGTGTCGGTCTGGTGTCAGCCTCGCCTCGTGACGGTGTCGGTCTGGTGTCAGCCTCGCCTCGTGACGGTGTCGGTCTGGTGTCAGCCTCGCCTCGTGACGGTGTCGGTCTGGTGTCAGCCTCTCCTCGTGACGGTGTCGGTCTGGTGTCAGCCTTTCCTCGTGACGGGGTCGGTCTGGTGTCAGCCTCTCCTCGTGACGGGGTCGGTCTGGTGTCAGCCTCGCTAGTGACGGTTTCAGTCTGGTGTCAGCCTCGCCTCGTGACGGTGTCGGTCTGGTGTCATGCTCGCTAGTGACGGTGTCGGTCTGGTGTCATCCTTGCCTCGGGACGGGGTCGGTCTGGTGTCAGCCTCTCCTCGTGACGGTGTCAGTCTGGTGTCTGCCTCGCTAGTGACGGGGTCGGTTTGGTGTCAGCCTCTCCTCGTGACGGGGGTCGGTCTGGTGTCAGCCTCGCTAGTGACGGTTTCGGTCTGGTGTCAGCCTCTCCTCGTGACGGTGTCGGTCTGGTGTCAGCCTCTACTCGTGACGGGGTCGGTCTGGTGTCAGCCTCTCCTCGTGACGGGGTCGGTCTGGTGTCATGCTCGCTAGTGACGGTTTCAGTCTGGTGTCAGCCTCGCCTCGTGACGGTGTCGGTCTGGTGTCATGCTCGCTAGTGACGGTGTCGGTCTGGTGTCATCCTCGCCTCGTGACGGGGTCGGTCTGGTGTCAGCCTCTCCTCGTGACGGTGTCGGTCTGGTGTCAGCCTCTCCTCGTGACGGGGTCGGTCTGGTGTCAGCCTCTCCTCGTGACGGGGGTCGGTCTGGTGTCAGCCTCGCTAGTGACGGTTTCGGTCTGGTGTCAGCCTCTCCTCGTGACGGTGTCGGTCTGGAGTCAGCCTCGCTAGTGACGGTGTCAGTCTGGTGTCAGCCTCGCTAGTGACGGTTTCAGTCTGGTGTCAGCCTCTCCTCGTGACGGTGTCAGTCTGGTGTCAGCCTCTCCTCGTGACGGTGTCAGTCTAGTGTCAGCCTCGCTAGTGACGGTTTCAGTCTGGTGTCAGCCTCTCCTCGTGACGGTGTCGGTCTGGTGTCAGCCTCGCCTCGTGACGGTGTCGGTCTGGTGTCAGCCTCGCTAGTGACGGTGTCGGTCTGGTGTCATCCTCGCCTCGTGACGGGGTCGGTCTGGTGTCAGCCTCGCTAGTGACGGGGTCAGTCTGGTGTCAGCCTCTCCTCGTGACGGTGTCGGTCTGGTGTCAGCCTCTCCTCGTGACGGTGTCGGTCTGGTGTCATCCTCGCCTCGTGACGGGGTCGGTCTGGTGTCAGCCTCGCTAGTGACGGGGTCGGTCTGGTGTCAGCCTCTCCTCGTGACGGTGTCGGTCTGGTGTCAGCCTCGCTAGTGACGGTTTCAGTCTGGTGTCAGCCTCTCCTCGTGACGGTGTCGGTCTGGTGTCAGCCTCTCCTCGTGACGGTGTCAGTCTGGTGTCAGCCTCGCTAGTGACGGTTTCAGTCTGGTGTCAGCCTCTCCTCGTGACGGTGTCGGTCTGGTGTCAGCCTCGCCTCGTGACGGTGTCGGTCTGGTGTCAGCCACGCTAGTGACGGTGTCGGTCTGGTGTCAGCCTCTCCTGGTGACGGTGTCGGTCTGGTGTCAGCCTCTCCTGGTGACGGTGTCGGTCTGGTGTCTGCCTCGCTAGTGACGGGGTCGGTCTGGTGTCAGCCTCTCCTCGTGACGGTGTCGGTCTGGTGTCAGCCTCTCCTCGTGACGGGGTCCGTCTGGTGTCAGCCTCTCCTCGTGACGGGGTCGGTCTGGTGTCAGCCTCTCCTCGTGACGGGGTCGGTCTGGTGTCAGCCTCGCCTCGTGACGGTGTCGGTCTGGTGTCAGCCTCGCTAGTGACGGTGTCGGTCTGGTGTCAGCCTCTCCTCGTGACGGGGTCGGTCTGGTGTCAGCCTCTCCTCGTGACGGGGGTCGGTCTGGTGTCATCCTCGCTAGTGACGGTGTCGGTCTGGTGTCATCCTCGCCTCGTGACGGTGTCGGTCTGGTGTCATCCTCGCTAGTGACGGTGTCGGTCTGGTGTCAGCCTCTCCTCGTGACGGGGTCGGTTTGGTGTCAGCCTCTCCTCGTGACAGGGGTCGGTCTGGTGTCAGCCTCTCCTCGTGACGGTGTCGGTCTGGTGTCATCCTCGCTAGTGACGGTGTCGGTCTGGGGTCATCCTCGCCTCGTGACGGGGTCGGTCTGGTGTCAGCCTCGCCTCGTGACGGTGTCGGTCTGGTGTCAGCCTCGCCTCGTGACGGTGTCGGTCTGGTGTCAGCCTCGCCTCGTGACGGTGTCGGTCTGGTGTCAGCCTCTCCTCGTGACGGTGTCGGTCTGGTGTTATGCTCGCTAGTGACGGTGTCGGTCTGTTGTCATCCTCGCCTCGTGACGGGGTTGGTCTGGTGTCAGCCTCTCCTCGTGACGGTGTCGGTCTGGTGTCAGCCTCTCCTCGTGACGGGGTCGGTCTGGTGTCAGCCTCTCCTCGTGACGGGGGTCGGTCTGGTGTCAGCCTCGCTAGTGACGGTTTCGGTCTGGTGTCAGCCTCTCCTCGTGACGGTGTCGGTCTGGTGTCAGCCTCGCTAGTGACGGTGTAAGTCTGGTGTCAGCCTCGCTAGTGACGGGGTCGGTCTGGTGTCAGCCTCGCTAGTGACGGTGTCGGTCTGGTGTCAGCCTCTCCTCGTGACGGTGTCGGTCTGGTGTCAGCCTCTCCTCGTGACGGGGTCGGTCTGGTGTCAGCCTCGCTAGTGACGGTTTCAGTCTGGTGTCAGCCTCTCCTCGTGACGGTGTCAGTCTGGTGTCTGCCTCGCTAGTGACGGGGTCGGTCTGGTGTCAGCCTCTCCTCGTGACGGTGTCGGTCTGGTGTCAGCCTCTCCTCGTGACGGGGTCCGTCTGGTGTCAGCCTCGCTAGTGACGGTGTCGGTCTGGTGTCAGCCTCTCCTCGTGACGGGGTCGGTCTGGTGTCAGCCTCTCCTCGTGACGGGGGTCGGTCTGGTGTCATCCTCGCTAGTGACGGTGTCGGTCTGGTGTCATCCTCGCCTCGTGACGGTGTCGGTCTGGTGTCATCCTCGCTAGTGACGGTGTCGGTCTGGTGTCAGCCTCGCCTCGTGACGGTGTCGGTCTGGTGTCAGCCTCGCCTCGTGACGGTGTCGGTCTGGTGTCAGCCTCTCCTCGTGACGGTGTCGGTTTGGTGTTATGCTCGCTAGTGACGGTGTCGGTCTGTTGTCATCCTCGCCTCGTGACGGGGTTGGTCTGGTGTCAGCCTCTCCTCGTGACGGTGTCGGTCTGGTGTCAGCCTCTCCTCGTGACGGGGTCGGTCTGGTGTCAGCCTCTCCTCGTGACGGGGGTCGGTCTGGTGTCAGCCTCGCTAGTGACGGTTTCGGTCTGGTGTCAGCCTCTCCTCGTGACGGTGTCGGTCTGGTGTCAGCCTCGCTAGTGACGGTGTCAGTCTGGTGTCAGCCTCGCTAGTGACGGTGTCGGTCTTGTGTCAGCCTCGCTAGTGACGGGGTCGGTCTGGTGTCAGCCTCTCCTCGTGACGGGGTCCGTCTGGTGTCAGCCTCTCCTCGTGACGGGGTCCGTCTGGTGTCAGCCTCTCCTCGTGACGGGGTCGGTCTGGTGTCAGCCTCGCTAGTGACGGTTTCAGTCTGGTGTCAGCCTCGCCTCGTGACGGTGTCGGTCTGGTGTCATGCTCGCAAGTGACGGTGTCGGTCTGGTGTCATCCTCGCCTCGTGACGGGGTCGGTCTGGTGTCAGCCTCCCTAGTGACGGGGTCGGTCTGGTGTCAGCCTCTCCTCGTGACGGTGTCGGTCTGGTGTCAGCCTCGCTAGTGACGGTTTCAGTCTGGTGTCAGCCTCTCCTCGTGACGGTGTCAGTCTGGTGTCAGCCTCGCCTCGTGACGGTGTCGGTCTGGTGTCAGCCTCTCCTCGTGACGGTGTCAGTCTGGTGTCTGCCTCGCTAGTGACGGGGTCGGTCTGGTGTCAGCCTCTCCTCGTGACGGTGTCGGTCTGGTGTCAGCCTCGCTAGTGACGGTGTCAGTCTGGTGTCAGCCTCGCTAGTGACGGTTTCAGTCTGGTGTCAGCCTCTCCTCGTGACGGTGTCGGTCTGGTGTCAGCCTCGCCTCGTGACGGTGTCGGTCTGGTGTCATCCTCGCTAGTGACGGTGTCGGTCTGGTGTCATCCTCGCCTCGTGACGGGGTCGGTCTGGTGTCAGCCTCGCTAGTGACGGGGTCAGTCTGGTGTCAGCCTCTCCTCGTGACGGTGTCGGTCTGGTGTCAGCCTCGCTAGTGACGGTTTCAGTCTGGTGTCAGCCTCTCCTCGTGACGGTGTCAGTCTGGTGTCTGCCTCGCTAGTGACGGGGTCGGTTTGGTGTCAGCCTCTCCTCGTGACGGGGGTCGGTCTGGTGTCAGCCTCGCTAGTGACTGTTTCGGTCTGGTGTCAGCCTCTCCTCGTGACGGTGTCGGTCTGGTGTCATCCTCGCTAGTGACGGTGTCGGTCTGGTGTCATCCTCGCCTCGTGACGGGGTCGGTCTGGTGTCAGCCTCGCTAGTGACGGGGTCGGTCTGGTGTCAGCCTCTCCTCGTGACGGTGTCGGTCTGGTGTCAGCCTCGCTAGTGACGGTTTCAGTCTGGTGTCAGCCTCTCCTCGTGACGGTGTCAGTCTGGTGTCAGCCTCTCCTCGTGACGGTGTCAGTCTGGTGTCAGCCTCGCTAGTGACGGTATCAGTCTGGTGTCAGCCTCGCCTCATGATGGTGTCGGTCTGGTGTCAGCCTCGCTAGTGACGGGGTCGGTCTGGTGTCAGCCTCGCTAGTGACGGGGTCGGTCTGGTGTCAGCCTCGCCTCGTGACGGTGTCGGTCTGGTGTCAGCCTCGCCTCGTGACGGTGTCGGTCTGGTGTCAGCCTCGCCTCGTGACGGTGTCGGTCTGGTGTCATCCTCGCTAGTGACGGTGTCGGTCTGGTGTCATCCTCGCCTCGTGACGGGTCGGTCTGGTGTCAGCCACGCTAGTGACGGTGTCGGTCTGGTGTCAGCCTCTCCTCGTGACGGTGTCGGTCTGGTGTCAGCCTCTCCTCGTGACGGGGTCGGTCTGGTGTCAGCCTCGCTAGTGACGGTTTCAGTCTGGTGTCAGCCTCTCCTCGTGACGGTGTCAGTCTGGTGTCTGCCTCGCTAGTGACGGGGTCGGTCTGGTGTCAGCCTCTCCTCGTGACGGTGTCGGTCTGGTGTCAGCCTCTCCTCGTGACGGGGTCCGTCTGGTGTCAGCCTCTCCTCGTGACGGGGTCGGTCTGGTGTCAGCCTCTCCTCGTGACGGGGTCGGTCTGGTGTCAGCCTCGCCTCGTGACGGTGTCGGTCTGGTGTCAGCCTCGCTAGTGACGGTGTCGGTCTGGTTTCAGCCTCTCCTCGTGACGGGGTCGGTCTGGTGTCAGCCTCTCCTCGTGACGGGGGTCGGTCTGGTGTCATCCTCGCTAGTGACGGTGTCGGTCTGGTGTCATCCTCGCCTCGTGACGGTGTCGGTCTGGTGTCATCCTCGCTAGTGACGGTGTCGGTCTGGTGTCAGCCTCTCCTCGTGACGGGGTCGGTTTGGTGTCAGCCTCTCCTCGTGACAGGGGTCGGTCTGGTGTCAGCCTCGCTAGTGACGGTTTCGGTCTGGTGTCAGCCTCTCCTCGTGACGGTGTCGGTCTGGTGTCATCCTCGCTAGTGACGGTGTCGGTCTGGGGTCATCCTCGCCTCGTGACGGGGTCGGTCTGGTGTCAGCCTCGCCTCGTGACGGTGTCGGTCTGGTGTCAGCCTCGCCTCGTGACGGTGTCGGTCTGGTGTCAGCCTCGCCTCGTGACGGTGTCGGTCTGGTGTCAGCCTCTCCTCGTGACGGTGTCGGTCTGGTGTTATGCTCGCTAGTGACGGTGTCAGTCTGGTGTCATCCTCGCCTCGTGACGGGGTTGGTCTGGTGTCATCCTCGCCTCGTGACGGGGTCGGTCTGGTGTCAGCCTCGCTAGTGACGGTTTCGGTCTGGTGTCAGCCTCTCCTCGTGACGGTGTCGGTCTGGTGTCAGCCTCGCTAGTGACGGTGTCAGTCTGGTGTCAGCTTCGCTAGTGACGGGGTCGGTCTGGTGTCAGCCTCGCTAGTGACGGTGTCGGTCTGGTGTCAGCCTCTCCTCGTGACGGGATTGGTCTGGTGTCAGCCTCGCTAGTGACGGTTTCAGTCTGGTGTCAGCCTCGCCTCGTGACGGTGTCGGTCTGGTGTCATGCTCGCTAGTGACGGTGTCGGTCTGGTGTCATCCTCGCCTCGTGACGGGGTCGGTCTGGTGTCAGCCTCTCCTCGTGACGGTGTCGGTCTGGTGTCAGCCTCTCCTCGTGACGGGGTCGGTCTGGTGTCAGCCTCTCCTCGTGACGGGGGTCGGTCTGGTGTCAGCCTCGCTAGTGACGGTTTCGGTCTGGTGTCAGCCTCTCCTCGTGACGGTGTCGGTCTGGTGTCAGCCTCGCTAGTGACGGTGTCAGTCTGGTGTCAGCCTCTCCTCGTGACGGTGTCAGTCTGGTGTCAGCCTCTCCTCGTGACGGTGTCAGTCTGGTGTCAGCCTCGCTAGTGACGGTTTCAGTCTGGTGTCAGCCTCTCCTCGTGACGGTGTCGGTCTGGTGTCAGCCTCGCCTCGTGACGGTGTCGGTCTGGTGTCATCCTCGCTAGTGACGGTGTCGGTCTGGTGTCATCCTCGCCTCGTGACGGGGTCGGTCTGGTGTCAGCCTCGCTAGTGACGGGGTCGGTCTGGTGTCAGCCTCTCCTCGTGACGGTGTCGGTCTGGTGTCAGCCTCGCTAGTGACGGTGTCAGTCTGGTGTTAGCCTCGCTAGTGACGGTTTCAGTCTGGTGTCAGCCTCTCCTCGTGACGGTGTCGGTCTGGTGTCAGCCTCTCCTCGTGACGGTGTCGGTCTGGTGTCAGCCTCTCCTCGTGACGGGGTCGGTCTGGTGTTAGCCTCGCTAGTGACGGTTTCAGTCTGGTGTCAGCCTCTCCTCGTGACGGTGTCAGTCTGGTGTCAGCCTCGCCTCGTGACGGTGTCGGTCTGGTGTCAGCCTCTCCTCGTGACGGTGTCGGTCTGGTATCAGCCTCTCCTCGTGACGGGGTCGGTCTGGTGTCAGCCTCTCCTCGTGACGGTGTCGGTCTGGTGTCAGCCTCTCCTCGTGACGGTGTCAGTCTGGTGTCAGCCTCGCTAGTGACGGTTTCAGTTTGGTGTCAGCCTCTCCTCGTGACGGTGTCCGTCTGGTGTCAGCCTCTCCTCGTGACGGTGTCAGTCTGGTGTCAGCCTCGCTAGTGACGGGGTCGGTCTGGTGTCAGCCTCTCCTCGTGACGGGGTCGGTCTGGTGTCAGCCTCTCCTCGTGACGGTGTCGGTCTGGTGTCAGCCTCTCCTCGTGACGGGGTCCGTCTGGTGTCAGCCTCTCCTCGTGACGGGGTCGGTCTGGTGTCAGCCTCTCCTTGTGACGGGGTCGGTCTGGTGTCAGCCTCGCTAGTGACGGTTTCAGTCTGGTGTCAGCCTCTCCTCGTGACGGTGTCAGTCTGGTGTCAGCCTCGCTAGTGACGGTGTCAGTCTGGTGTCAGTCTCGCTAGTGACGGTTTCAGTCTGGTGTCAGCCTCTCCTCGTGACGGTGTCAGTCTGGTGTCAGCCTCGCTAGTGACGGTTTCAGTCTGGTGTCAGCCTCTCCTCGTGACGGTGTCAGTCTGGTGTCAGCCTCTCCTCGTGACGGGGTCAGTCTGGTGTCAGCCTCGCTAGTGACGGTTTCAGTCTGGTGTCAGCCTCTCCTCGTGACGGTGTCCGTCTGGTGTCAGCCTTGCTAGTGACGGGGTCGGTCTGGTGTCAGCCTCGCTAGTGACGGGGTCGGTCTGGTGTCAGCCTCGCCTCGTGACGGTGTCGGTCTGGTGTCAGCCTCGCCTCGTGACGGTGTCGGTCTGGTGTCATCCTCGCTAGTGACGGTGTCGGTCTGGTGTCATCCTCGCCTCGTGACGGGGTCGGTCTGGTGTCAGCCTCGCTAGTGACGGAGTCGGTCTGGTGTCAGCCTCTCCTCGTGACGGTGTCGGTCTGGTGTCAGCCTCTCCTCGTGACGGTGTCGGTCTGGTGTCAGCCTCTCCTCGTGACATGGTCCGTCTGGTGTCAGCCTCGCTAGTGACGGTTTCAGTCTGGTGTCAGCCTCTCCTCGTGACGGTGTCCGTCTGGTGTCAGCCTCTCCTCGTGACGGTGTCCGTCTGGTGTCAGCCTCCCTAGTGACGGGGTCGGTCTGGTGTCAGCCTCGCTAGTGACGGTGTCAGTCTGGTGTCAGCCTCGCTAGTGACGGTTTCAGTCTGGTGTCAGCCTCTCCTCGTGACGGTGTCAGTCTGGTGTCATCCTCGTCTCGTGACGGGGTCGGTCTGGTGTCAGCCTCGCTAGTGACGGTGTCAGTCTGGTGTCAGCCTCTCCTCGTGACGGTGTCAGTCTGGTGTCAGCCTCTCCTCGTGACGGTGTCAGTCTGGTGTCAGCCTCGCTAGTGACGGTTTCAGTCTGGTGTCAGCCTCTCCTCGTGACGGTGTCAGTCTGGTGTCAGCCTCGCTAGTGACGGGGTCGGTCTGGTGTCAGCCTCTCCTCGTGACGGGGTCGGTCTGGTGTCAGCCTCTCCTCGTGACGGTGTCGGTCTGGTGTCAGTCTCTCCTCGTGACGGGGTCCGTCTGGTGTCAGCCTCTCCTCGTGACGGGGTCGGTCTGGTGTCAGCCTCGCTAGTGACGGTTTCAGTCTGGTGTCAGCCTCTCCTCGTGACGGTGTCAGTCTGATGTCAGCCTCGCTAGTGACGGTTTCAGTCTGGTGTCAGCCTCTCCACGTGACGGTGTCAGTCTGGTGTCAGCCTCGCTAGTGACGGGGTCGGTCTGGTGTCAGCCTCTTCTCGTGACGGGGTCGGTCTGGTGTCAGCCTCTCCTCGTGACGGTGTCGGTCTGGTGTCAGCCTCTCCTCGTGACAGGGTCCGTCTGGTGTCAGCCTCGCTAGTGACGGTTTCGGTCTGGTGTCAGCCTCTCCTCGTGACGGTGTCAGTCTGGTGTCAGCCTCGCTAGTGACGGTTTCACTCTGGTGTCAGCCTCTCCTCGTGACGGTGTCAGTCTGGTGTCAGTCTCGCTAGTGACGGTGTCAGTCTGGTGTCAGCCTCGCTAGTGACGGTGTCAGTCTGGTGTCAGCCTCTCCTCGTGACGGTGTCAGACTGGTGTCAGCCTCTCCTCGTGACGGTGTCAGTCTGGTGTCAGCCTCGCTAGTGACGGTTTCAGTCTGGTGTCAGCCTCTCCTCGTGACGGTGTCCGTCTGGTGTCAGCCTCTCCTCGTGACGGTGTCAGTCTGGTGTCAGCCTCGCTAGTGACGGGGTCGGTCTGGTGTCAGCCTCTCCTCGTGACGGGGTCGGTCTGGTGTCAGCCTCTCCTCGTGACGGTGTCGGTCTGGTGTCAGCCTCTCCTCGTGACGGGGTCCGTCTGGTGTCAGCCTCTCCTCGTGACGGGGTCCGTCTGGTGTCAGCCTCTCCTCGTGACGGAGTCGGTCTGGTGTCAGCCTCGCTAGTGACGGTTTCAGTCTGGTGTCAGCCTCTCCTCGTGACGGTGTCAGTCTGGTGTCAGCCTCGCTAGTGACGGTTTCAGTCTGGTGTCAGCCTCTCCTTGTGACGTTGTCAGTCTGGTGTCAGCCTCGCTAGTGACGGAGTCGGTCTGGTGTCAGCCTCTCCTCGTGACGGTGTCGGTCTGGTGTCAGCCTCTCCTCGTGACGGTGTCGGTCTGGTGTCAGCCTCTCCTCGTGACAGGGTCCGTCTGGTGTCAGCCTTGCTAGTGACGGTTTCGGTCTGGTGTCAGCCTCTCCTCGTGACGGTGTCAGTCTGGTGTCAGCCTCGCTAGTGACGGTGTCAGTCTGGTGTCAGCCTCGCTAGTGACGGTGTCAGTCTGGTGTCAGCCTCTCCTCGTGACGGTGTCAGTCTGGTGTCAGCCTCGCTAGTGACGGTTTCAGTCTGGTGTCAGCCTCTCCTCGTGACGGTGTCCGTCTGGTGTCAGCCTCTCCTCGTGACGGTGTCAGTCTGGTGTCAGCCTCGCTAGTGACGGGGTCGGTCTGGTGTCATCCTCGCTAGTGACGGTGTCGGTCTGGTGTCATCCTCGCCTCGTGACGGGGTCGGTCTGTTGTCAGCCTCGCTAGTGACGGGGTCGGTCTGGTGTCAGCCTCTCCTCGTGACGGTGTCGGTCTGGTGTCAGCCTCTCCTCGTGACGGTTTCGGTCTGGTGTCAGCCTCTCCTCGTGACGGGGTCGGTCTGGTGTCAGCCTCGCTAGTGACGGTTTCAGTCTGGTGTCAGCCTCTCCTCGTGACGGTGTCAGTCTGGTGTCTGCCTCGCTAGTGACGGTGTCGGTCTGGTGTCAGCCTCTCCTCGTGACGGGGTCGGTCTGGTGTCAGCCTCTCCTCGTGACGGTGTCGGTCTGGTGTCATCCTCGCTAGTGACGGTGTCGGTCTGGTGTCATCCTCGCCTCGTGACGGGGTCGGTCTGGTGTCAGCCTCGCTAGTGACGGGGTCTGTCTGGTGTCAGCCTCTCCTCGTGACGGTGTCGGTCTGGTGTCAGCCTCGCTAGTGACGGTTTCAGTCTGGTGTCAGCCTCTCCTCGTGACGGTGTCAGTCTGGTGTCAGCCTCGCTAGTGACGGTTTCAGTCTGGTGTCAGCCTCTCCTCGTGACGGTGTCGGTCTGGTGTCAGCCTCGCCTCGTGACGGTGTCGGTCTGGTGTCATCCTCGCTAGTGACGGTGTCGGTCTGGTGTCAGCCTCTCCTCGTGACGGGGGTCGGTCTGGTGTCAGCCTCGCTAGTGACGGTGTCAGTCTGGTGTCAGCCTCTCCTCGTGACGGTGTCAGTCTGGTGTCAGCCTCTCCTCGTGATGGTGTCAGTCTGGTGTCAGCCTCGCTAGTGACGGTTTCAGTCTGGTGTCAGCCTCTCCTCGTGACGGTGTCGGTCTGGTGTCAGCCTCGCCTCGTGACGGTGTCGGTCTGGTGTCATC
Source organism: Staurois parvus (assembly GCF_062004578.1). Classification (NCBI taxonomy): domain Eukaryota; kingdom Metazoa; phylum Chordata; class Amphibia; order Anura; family Ranidae; genus Staurois; species Staurois parvus. Next base: position 18,837 of record NW_028320448.1, read on the forward strand.
CTCGCTAGTGACGGTGTCGGTCTGGTGTCATCCTCGCCTCGTGACGGTGTCGGTCTGGTGTCAGCCTCGCCTCGTGACGGTGTCGGTCTGGTGTCAGCCTCTCCTCGTGACGGTGTCGGTCTGGTGTCAGCCTCTCCTCGTGACGGTGTCGGTCTGGTGTCAGCCTCTCCTCGTGACGGGGTCGGTCTGGTATCAGCCTCTCCTCGTGACGGGGTCGGTCTGGTGTCAGCCTTGCTAGTGACGGTGTCGGTCTGGTGTCAGCCTCGCCTCGTGACGGTGTCGGTCTGGTGTCAGCCTCGCCTCGTGACGGTGTCGGTCTGGTGTCAGCCTCGCCTCGTGACGGTGTCGGTCTGGTGTCAGCCTCGCCTCGTGACGGTGTCGGTCTGGTGTCAGCCTCTCCTCGTGACGGTGTCGGTCTGGTGTCAGCCTCTCCTCGTGACGGTGTCGGTCTGGTGTCAGCCTCTCCTCGTGACGGGGTCGGTCTGGTGTCAGCCTCTCCTCGTGACGGGGTCGGTCTGGTGTCAGCCTCGCTAGTGACGGTTTCAGTCTGGTGTCAGCCTCGCCTCGTGACGGTGTCGGTCTGGTGTCATGCTCGCTAGTGACGGTGTCGGTCTGGTGTCATCCTCGCCTCGTGACGGGGTCGGTCTGGTGTCAGCCTCTCCTCGTGACGGTGTCGGTCTGGTGTCAGCCTCTCCTCGTGACGGGGTCGGTCTGGTGTCAGCCTCTCCTCGTGACGGGGGTCGGTCTGGTGTCAGCCTCGCTAGTGACGGTGTCAGTCTGGTGTCAGCCTCTCCTCGTGACGGTGTCAGTCTGGTGTCAGCCTCTCCTCGTGACGGTGTCAGTCTGGTGTCAGCCTCGCTAGTGACGGTTTCAGTCTGGTGTCAGCCTCTCCTCGTGACGGTGTCGGTCTGGTGTCAGCCTCGCCTCGTGACGGTGTCGGTCTGGTGTCATCCTCGCTAGTGACGGTGTCGGTCTGGTGTCATCCTCGCCTCGTGACGGGGTCGGTCTGGTGTCAGCCTCGCTAGTGACGGGGTCGGTCTGGTGTCAGCCTCTCCTCGTGACGGTGTCGGTCTGGTGTCAGCCTCGCTAGTGACGGTGTCAGTCTGGTGTTAGCCTCGCTAGTGACGGTTTCAGTCTGGTGTCAGCCTCGCCTCGTGACGGTGTCGGTCTGGTGTCAGCCTCTCCTCGTGACGGTGTCGGTCTGGTATCAGCCTCTCCTCGTGACGGGGTCGGTCTGGTGTCAGCCTCTCCTCGTGACGGGGTCGGTCTGGTGTCAGCATCTCCTCGTGACGGGGGTCGGTCTGGTGTCAGCCTCGCTAGTGACGGTTTCGGTCTGGTGTCAGCCTCTCCTCGTGACGGTGTCGGTCTGGAGTCAGCCTCGCTAGTGACGGTGTCAGTCTGGTGTCAGCCTCGCTAGTGACGGTTTCAGTCTGGTGTCAGCCTCTCCTCGTGACGGTGTCAGTCTGGTGTCAGCCTCTCCTCGTGACGGTGTCAGTCTGGTGTCAGCCTCGCTAGTGACGGTTTCAGTCTGGTGTCAGCCTCTCCTCGTGACGGTGTCGGTCTGGTGTCAGCCTCGCCTCGTGACGGTGTCGGTCTGGTGTCATCCTCGCTAGTGACAGTGTCGGTCTGGTGTCATCCTCGCCTCGTGACGGGGTCGGTCTGGTGTCAGCCTCGCTAGTGACGGGGTCGGTCTGGTGTCAGCCTCTCCTCGTGACGGTGTCGGTCTGGTGTCAGCCTCTCCTCGTGACGGTGTCGGTCTGGTGTCAGCCTCTCCTCGTGACGGGGTCGGTCTGGTGTCAGCCTCGCTAGTGACGGTTTCAGTCTGGTGTCAGCCTCTCCTCGTGACGGTGTCAGTCTGGTGTCTGCCTCGCTAGTGACGGTGTCGGTCTGGTGTCAGCCTCTCCTCGTGACGGGGTCGGTCTGGTGTCAGCCTCTCCTCGTGACGGTGTCGGTCTGGTGTCATCCTTGCTAGTGACGGTGTCGGTCTGGTGTCATCCTCGCCTCGTGACGGGGTCGGTCTGGTGTCAGCCTCGCTAGTGACGGGGTCGGTCTGGTGTCAGCCTCTCCTCGTGACGGTGTCGGTCTGGTGTCAGCCTCGCTAGTGACGGTGTCAGTCTGGTGTTAGCCTCGCTAGTGACGGTTTCAGTCTGGTGTCAGCCTCTCCTCGTGACGGTGTCAGTCTGGTGTCAGCCTCTCCTCGTGACGGTGTCAGTCTGGTGTCAGCCTCGCTAGTGACGGTATCAGTCTGGTGTCAGCCTCGCCTCGTGACGGTGTCGGTCTGGTGTCAGCATCGCTAGTGACGGTGTCAGTCTGGTGTTAGCCTCGCTAGTGACGGTTTCAGTCTGGTGTCAGCCTCTCCTCGTGACGGTGTCAGTCTGGTGTCAGCCTCTCCTCGTGACGGTGTCAGTCTGGTGTCAGCCTCGCTAGTGACGGTATCAGTCTGGTGTCAGCCTCGCTAGTGACGGGGTCGGTCTGGTGTCAGCCTCGCTAGTGACGGGGTCGGTCTGGTGTCAGCCTCGCCTCGTGACGGTGTCGGTCTGGTGTCAGCCTCGCCTCGTGACGGTGTCGGTCTGGTGTCAGCCTCGCCTCGTGACGGTGTCGGTCTGGTGTCATCCTCGCTAGTGACGGTGTCGGTCTGGTGTCATCCTCGCCTCGTGACGGGGTCGGTCTGGTGTCAGCCACGCTAGTGACGGGGTCGGTCTGGTGTCAGCCTCTCCTCGTGACGGTGTCGGTCTGGTGTCAGCCTCTCCTCGTGACGGTGTCGGTCTGGTGTCAGCCTCTCCTCGTGACGGGGTCGGTCTGGTGTCAGCCTCTCCTCGTGACGGGGTCGGTCTGGTGTCAGCCTCGCTAGTGACGGTTTCAGTCTGGTGTCAGCCTCTCCTCGTGACGGTGTCAGTCTGGTGTCTGCCTCGCTAGTGACGGGGTCGGTCTGGTGTCAGCCTCGCTAGTGACGGTTTCAGTCTGGTGTCAGCCTCTCCTCGTGACGGTGTCAGTCTGGTGTCTGCCTCGCTAGTGACGGGGTCGGTCTGGTGTCAGCCTCTCCTCGTGACGGTGTCGGTCTGGTGTCAGCCTCTCCTCGTGACGGGGTCCGTCTGGTGTCAGCCTCTCCTCGTGACGGGGTCGGTCTGGTGTCAGCCTCTCCTCGTGACGGGGTCGGTCTGGTGTCAGCCTCGCCTCGTGACGGTGTCGGTCTGGTGTCAGCCTCGCTAGTGACGGTGTCGGTCTGGTGTCAGCCTCTCCTCGTGACGGGGTCGGTCTGGTGTCAGCCTCTCCTCGTGACGGGGGTCGGTCTGGTGTCATCCTCGCTAGTGACGGTGTCGGTCTGGTGTCATCCTCGCCTCGTGACGGTGTCGGTCTGGTGTCATCCTCGCTAGTGACGGTTTCGGTCTGGTGTCAGCCTCTCCTCGTGACGGTGTCGGTCTGGTGTCATCCTCGCTAGTGACGGTGTCGGTCTGGGGTCATCCTCGCCTCGTGACGGGGTCGGTCTGGTGTCAGCCTCGCCTCGTGACGGTGTCGGTCTGGTGTCAGCCTCGCCTCGTGACGGTGTCGGTCTGGTGTCAGCCTCGCCTCGTGACGGTGTCGGTCTGGTGTCAGCCTCTCCTCGTGACGGTGTCGGTCTGGTGTTATGCTCGCTAGTGACGGTGTCGGTCTGTTGTCATCCTCGCCTCGTGACGGGGTTGGTCTGGTGTCAGCCTCTCCTCGTGACGGTGTCGGTCTGGTGTCAGCCTCTCCTCGTGACGGGGGTCGGTCTGGTGTCAGCCTCGCTAGTGACGGTTTCGGTCTGGTGTCAGCCTCTCCTCGTGACGGTGTCGGTCTGGTGTCAGCCTCGCTAGTGACGGTGTCAGTCTGGTGTCAGCCTCGCTAGTGACGGTTTCAGTCTGGTGTCAGCCTCTCCTCGTGACGGTGTCAGTCTGGTGTCAGCCTCTCCTCGTGACGGTGTCAGTCTGGTGTCAGCCTCGGTAGTGACGGTTTCAGTCTGGTGTCAGCCTCTCCTCGTGACGGTGTCGGTCTGGTGTCAGCCTCTCCTCGTGACGGTGTCAGTTTGGTGTCAGCCTCGCTAGTGACGGTTTCAGTCTGGTGTCAGCCTCTCCTCGTGACGGGGTCGGTCTGGTGTCAGCCTCGCTAGTGACGGGGTCGGTCTGGTGTCATCCTCGCTAGTGACGGTGTCGGTCTGGTGTCAGCCTCGCCTCGTGACGGGGTCGGTCTGGTGTCATCCTCTCCTCGTGACGGTGTCAGTCTGGTGTCAGCCTCGCTAGTGACGGTTTCAGTCTGGTGTCAGCCTCTCCTCGTGACGGTGTCAGTCTGGTGTCAGCCTCTCCTCGTGACGGGGTCGGTCTGGTGTCAGCCTCTCCTCGTGACGGGGGTCGGTCTGGTGTCATCCTCGCTAGTGACGGTGTCGGTCTGGTGTCATCCTCGCTAGTGACGGTGTCGGTCTGGTGTCATCCTCGCTAGTGACGGTGTCGGTCTGGTGTCAGCCTCTCCTCGTGACGGTGTCGGTCTGGTGTCAGCCTCTCCTCGTGACGGTGTCGGTCTGGTGTCAGCCTCTCCTCGTGACGGGGTCGGTCTGGTGTCAGCCTCTCCTCGTGACGGGGTCGGTCTGGTGTCAGCCTCGCTAGTGACGGTTTCAGTCTGGTGTCAGCCTCTCCTCGTGACGGTGTCAGTCTGGTGTCTGCCTCGCTAGTGACGGGGTCGGTCTGGTGTCAGCCTCGCTAGTGACGGTTTCAGTCTGGTGTCAGCCTCTCCTCGTGACGGTGTCAGTCTGGTGTCAGCCTCTCCTCGTGACGGTGTCGGTCTGGTGTCAGCCTCTCCTCGTGACGGTTTCGGTCTGGTGTCAGCCTCTCCTCGTGACGGTGTCGGTCTGGTGTCAGCCTCTCCTCGTGACGGTGTCGGTCTGGTGTCAGCCTCTCCTCGTGACGGGGTCGGTCTGGTGTCAACCTCTCCTCGTGACGGTGTCGGTCTGGTGTCAGCCTCGCTAGTGACGGTGTCAGTCTGGTGTCAGCCTCGCTAGTGACGGTTTCAGTCTGGTGTCAGCCTCTCTTCGTGACGGTGTCGGTCTGGTGTCAGCCTCGCCTCGTGACGGTGTCGGTCTGGTGTCATCCTCGCCTCGTGACGGGGTCGGTCTGTTGTCAGCCTCGCTAGTGACGGGGTCGGTCTGGTGTCAGCCTCTCCTCGTGATGGTGTCGGTCTGGTGTCAGCCTCGCTAGTGACGGTGTCAGTCTGGTGTTAGCCTCGCTAGTGACGGTTTCAGTCTGGTGTCAGCCTCTCCTCGTGACGGTGTCAGTCTGGTGTCAGCCTCTCCTCGTGACGGTGTCAGTCTGGTGTCAGCCTCGCTAGTGACGGGGTCGGTCTGGTGTCATCCTCGCTAGTGACGGTGTCGGTCTGGTGTCAGCCTCGCTAGTGACGGGGTCGGTCTGGTGTCAGCCTCGCTAGTGACGGGGTCGGTCTGGTGTCAGCCTCGCCTCGTGACGGGGTCGGTCTGGTGTCAGCCTCGCCTCGTGACGGTGTCGGTCTGGTGTCAGCCTCGCCTCGTGACGGTGTCGGTCTGGTGTCATCCTCGCTAGTGACGGTGTCGGTCTGGTGTCATCCTCGCCTCGTGACGGGGTCGATCTGGTGTCAGCCACGCTAGTGACGGGGTCGGTCTGGTGTCAGCCTCTCCTCGTGACGGGGTCGGTCTGGTGTCAGCCTCGCTAGTGACGGTGTCAGTCTGGTGTCTGCCTCGCTAGTGACGGGGTCGGTCTGGTGTCAGCCTCTCCTCGTGACGGTGTCGGTCTGGTGTCAGCCTCTCCTCGTGACGGTGTCGGTCTGGTGTCAGCCTCGCTAGTGACGGTTTCGGTCTGGTGTCAGCCTCTCCTCGTGACGGTGTCAGTCTGGAGTCAGCCTCTCCTCGTGACGGGGTCGGTCTGGTGTCAGCCTCTCCTCGTGACGGGGGTCGGTCTGGTGTCAGCCTCGCTAGTGACGGTTTCGGTCTGGTGTCAGCCTCTCCTCGTGACGGTGTCAGTCTGGTGTCTGCCTCTCCTCGTGACGGTGTCAGTCTGGTGTCAGCCTCTCCTCGTGACGGTGTCAGTCTGGTGTCAGCCTCTCCTCGTGACGGTGTCAGTCTGGTGTCAGCCTCGCCTCGTGACGGTGTCGGTCTGGTGTCAGCCTCGCCTCGTGACGGTGTCGGTCTGGTGTCAGCCTCGCCTTGTGACGGTGTCGGTCTGGTGTCAGCCTCGCCTCGTGACGGTTTCGGTCTGGTGTCAGCCTCTCCTCGTGACGGTGTCGGTCTGGTGTCAGCCTCTCCTCGTGACGGTGTCGGTCTGGTGTCAGCCTCTCCTCGTGACGGGGTCGGTCTGGTGTCAGCCTCTCCTCGTGACGGTGTCGGTCTGGTGTCAGCCTCGCTAGTGACGGTGTCAGTCTGGTGTCAGCCTCGCTAGTGACGGTTTCAGTCTGGTGTCAGCCTCTCTTCGTGACGGTGTCGGTCTGGTGTCAGCCTCGCCTCGTGACGGTGTCGGTCTGGTGTCATCCTCGCTAGTGACGGTGTCGGTCTGGTGTCATCCTCGCCTCGTGACGGGGTCGGTCTGTTGTCAGCCTCGCTAGTGACGGGGTCGGTCTGGTGTCAGCCTCTCCTCGTGATGGTGTCGGTCTGGTGTCAGCCTCGCTAGTGACGGTGTCAGTCTGGTGTTAGCCTCGCTAGTGACGGTTTCAGTCTGGTGTCAGCCTCTCCTCGTGACGGTGTCAGTCTGGTGTCAGCCTCTCCTCGTGACGGTGTCAGTCTGGTGTCAGCCTCGCTAGTGACGGGGTCGGTCTGGTGTCATCCTCGCTAGTGACGGTGTCGGTCTGGTGTCAGCCTCGCTAGTGACGGGGTCGGTCTGGTGTCAGCCTCGCTAGTGACGGGGTCGGTCTGGTGTCAGCCTCGCCTCGTGACGGGGTCGGTCTGGTGTCAGCCTCGCCTCGTGACGGTGTCGGTCTGGTGTCAGCCTCGCCTCGTGACGGTGTCGGTCTGGTGTCATCCTCGCTAGTGACGGTGTCGGTCTGGTGTCATCCTCGCCTCGTGACGGGGTCGATCTGGTGTCAGCCACGCTAGTGACGGGGTCGGTCTGGTGTCAGCCTCTCCTCGTGACGGGGTCGGTCTGGTGTCAGCCTCGCTAGTTACTGTGTCAGTCTGGTGTCTGCCTCGCTAGTGACGGGGTCGGTCTGGTGTCAGCCTCTCCTCGTGACGGTGTCGGTCTGGTGTCAGCCTCTCCTCGTGACGGTGTCGGTCTGGTGTCAGCCTCGCTAGTGACGGTGTCAGTCTGGTGTCAGCCTCGCTAGTGACGGTTTCAGTCTGGTGTCAGCCTCTCTTCGTGACGGTGTCGGTCTGGTGTCAGCCTCGCCTCGTGACGGTGTCGGTCTGGTGTCATCCTCGCTAGTGACGGTGTCGGTCTGGTGTCATCCTCGCCTCGTGACGGGGTCGGTCTGTTGTCAGCCTCGCTAGTGACGGGGTCGGTCTGGTGTCAGCCTCTCCTCGTGATGGTGTCGGTCTGGTGTCAGCCTCGCTAGTGACGGTGTCAGTCTGGTGTTAGCCTCGCTAGTGACGGTTTCAGTCTGGTGTCAGCCTCTCCTCGTGACGGTGTCAGTCTGGTGTCAGCCTCTCCTCGTGACGGTGTCAGTCTGGTGTCAGCCTCGCTAGTGACGGGGTCGGTCTGGTGTCATCCTCGCTAGTGACGGTGTCGGTCTGGTGTCAGCCTCGCTAGTGACGGGGTCGGTCTGGTGTCAGCCTCGCTAGTGACGGGGTCGGTCTGGTGTCAGCCTCGCCTCGTGACGGGGTCGGTCTGGTGTCAGCCTCGCCTCGTGACGGTGTCGGTCTGGTGTCAGCCTCGCCTCGTGACGGTGTCGGTCTGGTGTCATCCTCGCTAGTGACGGTGTCGGTCTGGTGTCATCCTCGCCTCGTGACGGGGTCGATCTGGTGTCAGCCACGCTAGTGACGGGGTCGGTCTGGTGTCAGCCTCTCCTCGTGACGGGGTCGGTCTGGTGTCAGCCTCGCTAGTTACTGTGTCAGTCTGGTGTCTGCCTCGCTAGTGACGGGGTCGGTCTGGTGTCAGCCTCTCCTCGTGACGGTGTCGGTCTGGTGTCAGCCTCTCCTCGTGACGGTGTCGGTCTGGTGTCAGCCTCGCTAGTGACGGTTTCGGTCTGGTGTCAGCCTCTCCTCGTGACGGTGTCGGTCTGGTGTCATCCTCGCTAGTGACGGTGTCGGTCTGGTGTCAGCCTCTCCTCGTGACGGTGTCGGTCTGGTGTCAGCCTCGTCTCGTGACGGTGTCGGTCTGGTGTCATCCTCGCTAGTGACGGTGTCGGTCTGGTGTCATCCTCGCCTCGTGACGGGGTCGGTCTGGTGTCAGCCTCGCTAGTGACGGGGTCGGTCTGGTGTCAGCCTCTCCTCGTGACGGTGTCGGTCTGGTGTCAGCCTCTCCTCGTGACGGTGTCGGTCTGGTGTCAGCCTCGTCTCGTGACGGTGTCGGTCTGGTGTCATCCTCGCTAGTGACGGTGTCGGTCTGGTGTCATCCTCGCCTCGTGACGGGGTCGGTCTGGTGTCAGCCTCGCTAGTGACGGGGTCGGTCTGGTGTCAGCCTCTCCTCGTGACGGTGTCGGTCTGGTGTCAGCCTCTCCTCGTGACGGTGTCGGTCTGGTGTCAGCCTCTCCTCGTGACGGGGTCGGTCTGGTGTCAGCCTCGCTAGTGACGGTTTCAGTCTGGTGTCAGCCTCTCCTCGTGACGGTGTCAGTCTGGTGTCAGCCTCTCCTCGTGACGGTGTCAGTCTGGTGTCAGCCTCTCCTCGTGACGGTGTCGGTCTGGTGTCAGCCTCTCCTCGTGACGGGGTCCGTCTGGTGTCAGCCTCTCCTCGTGACGGGGTCGGTCTGGTGTCAGCCTCTCCTCGTGACGGGGTCGGTCTGGTGTCAGCCTCGCCTCGTGACGGTGTCGGTCTGGTGTCAGCCTCGCTAGTGACGGTGTCGGTCTGGTGTCAGCCTCTCCTCGTGACGGGGTCGGTCTGGTGTCAGCCTCTCCTCGTGATGGGGTCGGTCTGGTGTCAGCCTCTCCTCGTGACGGGGTCGGTCTGGTGTCAGCCTCGCTAGTGACGGTTTCAGTCTGGTGTCAGCCTCGCCTCGTGACGGTGTCGGTCTGGTGTCATGCTCGCTAGTGACGGTGTCGGTCTGGTGTCATCCTCGCCTCGTGACGGGGTCGGTCTGGTGTAAGCCTCGCTAGTGACGGGGTCGGTCTGGTGTCAGCCTCGCTAGTGACGGTGTCGGTCTGGTGTCAGCCTCTCCTCGTGACGGGGTCGGTCTGGTGTCAGCCTCTCCTCGTGACGGGGGTCGGTCTGGTGTCAGCCTCGCTAGTGACGGTTTCGGTCTGGTGTCAGCCTCTCCTCGTGACGGTGTCGGTCTGGTGTCAGCCTCGCTAGTGACGGTGTCAGTCTGGTGTCAGCCTCTCCTCGTGACGGTGTCAGTCTGGTGTCAGCCTCTCCTCGTGACGGTGTCAGTCTGGTGTCAGCCTCGCTAGTGACGGTTTCAGTCTGGTGTCAGCCTCTCCTCGTGACGGTGTCGGTCTGGTGTCAGCCTCGCCTCGTGACGGTGTCGGTCTGGTGTCATCCTCGCTAGTGACGGTGTCGGTCTGGTGTCATCCTCGCCTCGTGACGGGGTCGGTCTGGTGTCAGCCTCGCTAGTGACGGGGTCGGTCTGGTGTCAGCCTGTCCTCGTGACGGTGTCGGTCTGGTGTCAGCCTCGCTAGTGACGGTGTCAGTCTGGTGTTAGCCTCGCTAGTGACGGTTTCAGTCTGGTGTCAGCCTCTCCTCGTGACGGTGTCAGTCTGGTGTCAGCCTCTCCTCGTGACGGTGTCAGTCTGGTGTCAGCCTCGCTAGTGACGGTATCAGTCTGGTGTCAGCCTCGCCTCGTGACGGTGTCGGTCTGGTGTCAGCCTCGCTAGTGACGGGGTCGGTCTGGTGTCAGCCTCGCTAGTGACGGGGTCGGTCTGGTGTCAGCCTCGCCTCGTGACGGTGTCGGTCTGGTGTCAGCCTCGCCTCGTGACGGTGTCGGTCTGGTGTCATCCTCGCTAGTGACGGTGTCGGTCTGGTGTCATCCTCGCCTCGTGACGGGGTCGGTCTGGTGTCAGCCACGCTAGTGACGGGGTCGGTCTGGTGTCAGCCTCTCCTCGTGACGGGGTCGGTCTGGTGTCAGCCTCGCTAGTGACGGTTTCAGTCTGGTGTCAGCCTCTCCTCGTGACGGTGTCAGTCTGGTGTCTGCCTCGCTAGTGACGGGGTCTGTCTGGTGTCAGCCTCTCCTCGTGACGGTGTCGGTCTGGTGTCAGCCTCTCCTCGTGACGGTGTCGGTCTGGTGTCAGCCTCTCCTCGTGACGGGGTCGGTTTGGTGTCAGCCTCTCCTCGTGACGGGGGTCGGTCTGGTGTCAGCCTCGCTAGTGACTGTTTTGGTCTGGTGTCAGCCTCTCCTCGTGACGGTGTCGGTCTGGTGTCATGCTCGCTAGTGACGGTGTCGGTCTGGGGTCATCCTCGCCTCGTGACGGGGTCGGTCTGGTGTCAGCCTCTCCTCGTGACGGTGTCGGTCTGGTGTCGTCCTCTCCTCGTGACGGGGTCGGTCTGGTGTCAGCCTCTCCTCGTGACGGGGTCGGTCTGGTGTCAGCCTCGCTAGTGACGGTTTCAGTCTGGTGTCAGCCTCGCCTCGTGACGGTGTCGGTCTGGTGTTATGCTCGCTAGTGACGGTGTCGGTCTGTTGTCATCCTCGCCTCGTGACGGGGTCGGTCTGGTGTCAGCCTCTCCTCGTGACGGTGTCGGTCTGGTGTCAGCCTCTCCTCGTGACGGGGTCGGTCTGGTGTCAGCCTCTCCTCGTGACGGGGGTCGGTCTGGTGTCAGCCTCGCTAGTGACGGTTTCGGTCTGGTGTCAGCCTCTCCTCGTGACGGTGTCGGTCTGGTGTCAGCCTCGCTAGTGACGGTGTCAGCCTGGTGTCAGCCTCGCTAGTGACGGTTTCGGTCTGGTGTCAGCCTCTCCTCGTGACGGTGTCAGTCTGGTGTCTGCCTCGCTAGTGACGGGGTCGGTCTGGTGTCAACCTCTCCTCGTGACGGTGTCAGTCTGGTGTCAGCCTCGCTAGTGACGGTTTCAGTCTGGTGTCAGCCTCTCCTCATGACGGTTTCAGTCTGGTGTCAGCCTCTCCTCGTGACGGTGTCGGTCTGGTGTCAGCCTCGCCTCGTGACGGTGTCGGTCTGGTGTCAGCCTCGCCTCGTGACGGTGTCGGTCTGGTGTCAGCCTCACCTCGTGACGGTGTCGGTCTGGTGTCAGCCTCGCCTCGTGACGGTGTCGGTCTGGTGTCAGCCTCTCCTCGTGACGGGGTCGGTCTGGTGTCAGCTTCTCCTCGTGACGGGGTCGGTCTGGTGTCAGCCTCGCTAGTGACGGTTTCAGTCTGGTGTCAGCCTCGCCTCGTGACGGTGTCGGTCTGGTGTCATGCTCGCTAGTGACTGTGTCGGTCTGGTGTCATCCTCGCCTCGTGACGGGGTCGGTCTGGTGTCAGCCTCTCCTCGTGACGGTGTCGGTCTGGTGTCAGCCTCTCCTCGTGACGGGGTCGGTCTGGTGTCAGCCTCTCCTCGTGACGGGGGTCGGTCTGGTGTCAGCCTCGCTAGTGACGGTTTCGGTCTGGTGTCAGCCTCTCCTCGTGACGGTGTCAGTCTGGTGTCAGCCTCTCCTCGTGACGGTGTCAGTCTGGTGTCAGCCTCGCTAGTGACGGTTTCAGTCTGGTGTCAGCCTCTCCTCGTGACGGTGTCGGTCTGGTGTCAGCCTCGTCTCGTGACGGTGTCGGTCTGGTGTCATCCTCGCTAGTGACGGTGTCGGTCTGGTGTCATCCTCGCCTCGTGACGTGGTCGGTCTGGTGTCAGCCTCGCTAGTGACGGGGTCGGTCTGGTGTCAGCCTCTCCTCGTGACGGTGTCGGTCTGGTGTCAGCCTCTCCTCGTGACGGTGTCGGTCTGGTGTCATCCTCTCCTCGTGACGGTGTCAGTCTGGTGTCAGCCTCGCTAGTGACGGTTTCAGTCTGGTGTCAGCCTCTCCTCGTGACGGTGTCGGTCTGGTGTCAGCCTCGCTAGTGACGGTGTCGGTCTGGTGTCATCCTCGCTAGTGACGGTGTCGGTCTGGTGTCATCCTCGCCTCGTGACGGGGTCGGTCTGGTGTCAGCCTCGCTAGTGACGGGGTCGGTCTGGTGTCAGCCTCTCCTCGTGACGGTGTCGGTCTGGTGTCAGCCTCTCCTCGTGACGGTGTCGGTCTGGTGTCAGCCTCTCCTCGTGACGGGGTCGGTCTGGTGTCAGCCTCGCTAGTGACGGTTTCAGTCTGGTGTCAGCCTCTCCTCGTGACGGTGTCAGTCTGGTGTCTGCCTCGCTAGTGACGGGGTCGGTCTGGTGTCATCCTCGCTAGTGACGGTGTCGGTCTGGGGTCATCCTCGCCTCGTGACGGGGTCGGTCTGGTGTCAGCCTCGCCTCGTGACGGTGTCGGTCTGGTGTCAGCCTCGCCTCGTGACGGGGTCGGTCTGGTGTCAGCCTCGCTAGTGACGGTTTCAGTCTGGTGTCAGCCTCGCCTCGTGACGGTGTCGGTCTGGTGTTATGCTCGCTAGTGACGGTGTCGGTCTGTTGTCATCCTCGCCTCGTGACGGGGTTGGTCTGGTGTCAGCCTCTCCTCGTGACGGTGTCGGTCTGGTGTCAGCCTCTCCTCGTGACGGTGTCGGTCTGGTGTCAGCCTCTCCTCGTGACGGTGTCGGTCTGGTGTCAGCCTCTCCTCGTGACGGGGTCGGTTTGGTGTCAGCCTCTCCTCGTGACGGGGGTCGGTCTGGTGTCAGCCTCGCTAGTGACTGTTTTGGTCTGGTGTCAGCCTCTCCTCGTGACGGTGTCGGTCTGGTGTCATGCTCGCTAGTGACGGTGTCGGTCTGGGGTCATCCTCGCCTCGTGACGGGGTCGGTCTGGTGTCAGCCTCTCCTCGTGACGGTGTCGGTCTGGTGTCGTCCTCTCCTCGTGACGGGGTCGGTCTGGTGTCAGCCTCTCCTCGTGACGGGGTCGGTCTGGTGTCAGCCTCGCTAGTGACGGTTTCAGTCTGGTGTCAGCCTCGCCTCGTGACGGTGTCGGTCTGGTGTTATGCTCGCTAGTGACGGTGTCGGTCTGTTGTCATCCTCGCCTCGTGACGGGGTCGGTCTGGTGTCAGCCTCTCCTCGTGACGGTGTCGGTCTGGTGTCAGCCTCTCCTCGTGACGGGGTCGGTCTGGTGTCAGCCTCTCCTCGTGACGGGGGTCGGTCTGGTGTCAGCCTCGCTAGTGACGGTTTCGGTCTGGTGTCAGCCTCTCCTCGTGACGGTGTCTGTCTGGTGTCAGCCTCGCTAGTGACGGTGTCAGTCTGGTGTCAGCCTCGCTAGTGACGGTTTCGGTCTGGTGTCAGCCTCTCCTCGTGACGGTGTCAGTCTGGTGTCTGCCTCGCTAGTGACGGGGTCGGTCTGGTGTCAGCCTCTCCTCGTGACGGTGTCAGTCTGGTGTCAGCCTCGCTAGTGACGGTTTCAGTCTGGTGTCAGCCTCTCCTCATGAAGGTTTCAGTCTGGTGTCAGCCTCTCCTCGTGACGGTGTCGGTCTGGTGTCAGCCTCGCCTCGTGACGGTGTCGGTCTGGTGTCAGCCTCGCCTCGTGACGGTGTCGGTCTGGTGTCAGCCTCACCTCGTGACGGTGTCGGTCTGGTGTCAGCCTCGCCTCGTGACGGTGTCGGTCTGGTGTCAGCCTCGCCTCGTGACGGTGTCGGTCTGGTGTCAGCCTCGACTCGTGACGGTGTCGGTCTGGTGTCAGCCTCTCCTCGTGACGGTGTCGGTCTGGTGTCAGCCTCTCCTCGTGACGGGGTCGGTCTGGTGTCAGCTTCTCCTCGTGACGGGGTCGGTCTGGTGTCAGCCTCGCTAGTGACGGTTTCAGTCTGGTGTCAGCCTCGCCTCGTGACGGTGTCGGTCTGGTGTCATGCTCGCTAGTGACTGTGTCGGTCTGGTGTCATCCTCGCCTCGTGACGGGGTCGGTCTGGTGTCAGCCTCTCCTCGTGACGGTGTCGGTCTGGTGTCAGCCTCTCCTCGTGACGGGGTCGGTCTGGTGTCAGCCTCTCCTCGTGACGGGGGTCGGTCTGGTGTCAGCCTCGCTAGTGACTGTGTCGGTCTGGTGTCATCCTCGCCTCGTGACGGGATCGGTCTGGTGTCAGCCTCTCCTCGTGACGGTGTCGGTCTGGTGTCAGCCTCTCCTCGTGACGGGGTCGGTCTGGTGTCAGCCTCTCCTCGTGACGGGGGTCGGTCTGGTGTCAGCCTCGCTAGTGACGGTTTCAGTCTGGTGTCAGCCTCTCCTCGTGACGGTGTCGGTCTGGTGTCAGCCTCGCTAGTGACGGTGTCGGTCTGGTGTCATCCTCGCTAGTGACGGTGTCGGTCTGGGGTCATCCTCGCCTCGTGACGGGGTCGGTCTGGTGTCAGCCTTGCCTCGTGACGGTGTCGGTCTGGTGTCAGCCTCGCCTCGTGACGGGGTCGGTCTGGTGTCAGCCTCGCTAGTGACGGTGTCGGTCTGGTGTCAGCCTCTCCTCGTGACGGGGTCGGTCTGGTGTCAGCCTCTCCTCGTGACGGTGTCAGTCTGGTGTCAGCCTCGCTAGTGACGGTTTCAGTCTGGTGTCAGCCTCTCCTCGTGACGGTGTCCGTCTGGTGTCAGCCTCGCTAGTGACGGGGTCGGTCTGGTGTCATCCTCGCTAGTGACGGTGTCGGTCTGGTGTCAGCCTCGCCTCGTGACGGGGTCGGTCTGGTGTCAGCCTCGCCTCGTGACGGGGTCGGTCTGGTGTCAGCCTCTCCTCGTGACGGTGTCGGTCTGGTGTCATCCTCTCCTCGTGACGGTGTCAGTCTGGTGTCAGCCTCGCTAGTGACGGTTTCAGTCTGGTGTCAGCCTCTCCTCGTGACGGTGTCGGTCTGGTGTCAGCCTCGCTAGTGACGGTGTCGGTCTGGTGTCATCCTCGCTAGTGACGGTGTCGGTCTGGTGTCATCCTCGCCTCGTGACGGGGTCGGTCTGGTGTCAGCCTCGCTAGTGACGGGGTCGGTCTGGTGTCAGCCTCTCCTCGTGACGGTGTCGGTCTGGTGTCAGCCTCTCCTCGTGACGGTGTCGGTCTGGTGTCAGCCTCTCCTCGTGACGGGGTCGGTCTGGTGTCAGCCTCGCTAGTGACGGTTTCAGTCTGGTGTCAGCCTCTCCTCGTGACGGTGTCAGTCTGGTGTCTGCCTCGCTAGTGACGGGGTCGGTCTGGTGTCAGCCTAGCCTCGTGACGGTGTCGGTCTGGTGTCAGCCTCTCCTCGTGACGGTGTCGGTCTGGTGTCAGCCTCTCCTCGTGACGGGGTCGGTCTGGTGTCAGCCTCGCTAGTGACGGTTTCAGTCTGGTGTCAGCCTCTCCTCGTGACGGTGTCAGTCTGGTGTCTGCCTCGCTAGTGACGGGGTCGGTCTGGTGTCAGCCTCGCCTCGTGACGGTGTCGGTCTGGTGTCAGCCTCTCCTCGTGACGGGGTCGGTCTGGTGTCAGCCTCTCCTCGTGACAGGGGTCGGTCTGGTGTCAGCCTCGCTAGTGACGGTTTCGGTCTGGTGTCAGCCTCTCCTCGTGACGGTGTCGGTCTGGTGTCATCCTCGCTAGTGACGGTGTCGGTCTGGGGTCATCCTCGCCTCGTGACGGGGTCGGTCTGGTGTCAGCCTCGCCTCGTGACGGTGTCGGTCTGGTGTCAGCCTCGCCTCGTGACGGGGTCGGTCTGGTGTCAGCCTCGCTAGTGACGGTTTCAGTCTGGTGTCAGCCTCGCCTCGTGACGGGGTCGGTCTGGTGTCATCCTCGCTAGTGACGGTGTCGGTCTGGTGTCAGCCTCGCCTCGTGACGGGGTCGGTCTGGTGTCAGCCTCGCCTCGTGACGGGGTCGGTCTGGTGTCAGCCTCTCCTCGTGACGGTGTCGGTCTGGTGTCATCCTCTCCTCGTGACGGTGTCAGTCTGGTGTCAGCCTCGCTAGTGACGGTTTCAGTCTGGTGTCAGCCTCTCCTCGTGACGGTGTCGGTCTGGTGTCAGCCTCTCCTCGTGACGGGGTCGGTCTGGTGTCAGCCTCTCCTCGTGACGGTGTCAGTCTGGTGTCAGCCTCGCTAGTGACGGTTTCAGTCTGGTGTCAGCCTCTCCTCGTGACGGTGTCGGTCTGGTGTCAGCCTCTCCTCGTGACGGGGTCGGACTGGTGTCAGCCTCGCCTCGTGACGGGGTCGGTCTGGTGTCAGCCTCGCCTCGTGACGGTGTCGGTCTGGTGTCAGCCTCGCCTCGTGACGGTGTCGGTCTGGTGTCAGCCTCGCCTCGTGACAGTGTCGGTCTGGTGTCAGCCTCTCCTCGTGACGGGGTCGGTCTGGTGTCAGCCTCTTCTCGTGACGGGGTCGGTCTGGTGTCAGCCTCGCTAGTGACGGTTTCAGTCTGGTGTAAGCCTCGCCTCGTGACGGTGTCGGTCTGGTGTCATGCTCGCTAGTGACGATGTCGGTCTGGTGTCATCCTCGCCTCGTGACGGGGTCGGTCTGGTGTCAGCCTCTCCTCGTGACGGTGTCGGTCTGGTGTCAGCCTCTCCTCGTGACGGGGTCGGTCTGGTGTCAGCCTCTCCTCGTGACGGGGGTCGGTCTGGTGTCAGCCTCGCTAGTGACGGTTTCGGTCTGGTGTCAGCCTCTCCTCGTGACGGTGTCGGTCTGGTGTCAGCCTCGCTAGTGACGGTGTCAGTCTGGTGTCAGCCTCTCCTCGTGACGGTGTCAGTCTGGTGTCAGCCTCTCCTCGTGACGGTGTCAGTCTGGTGTCAGCCTCGCTAGTGACAGTTTCAGTCTGGTGTCAGCCTCTCCTCGAGACGGTGTCGGTTTGGTGTCAGCCTCGCCTCGTGACGGTGTCGGTCTGGTGTCATCCTCGCTAGTGACGGTGTCGGTCTGGTGTCATCCTCGCCTCGTGACGGGGTCGGTCTGGTGTCAGCCTCGCTAGTGACGGGGTCGGTCTGGTGTCAGCCTCTCCTCGTGACGGTGTCGGTCTGGTGTCAGCCTCGCTAGTGACGGTGTCAGTCTGGTGTCAGCCTCTCCTCGTGACGGTGTCAGTCTGGTGTCAGCCTCTCCTCGTGACGGTGTCAGTCTGGTGTCAGCCTCGCTAGTGACGGTATCAGTCTGGTGTCAGCCTCGCCTCGTGACGGTGTCGGTCTGGTGTCAGCCTCGCTAGTGACGGGGTCGGTCTGGTGTCAGTCTCGCTAGTGACGGGGTCGGTCTGGTGTCAGCCTCGCCTCGTGACGGTGTCGGTCTGGTGTCAGCCTCGCCTCGTGACGGTGTCGGTCTGGTGTCAGCCTCTCCTCGTGATGGTGTCGGTCTGGTGTCAGCCTCTCCTCGTGACGGGGTCGGTCTGGTGTCAGCCTCTCCTCGTGACGGGGTCGGTCTGGTGTCAGCCTCGCTAGTGACGGTTTCAGTCTGGTGTCAGCCTCTCCTCGTGACGGTGTCAGTCTGGTGTCTGCCTCGCTAGTGACGGGGTCGGTCTGGTGTCAGCCTCTCCTCGTGACGGTGTCGGTCTGGTGTCAGCCTCTCCTCGTGACGGGGTCCGTCTGGTGTCAGCCTCTCCTCGTGACGGGGTCGGTCTGGTGTCAGCCTCTCCTCGTGACGGGGTCGGTCTGGTGTCAGCCTCGCTAGTGACGGTTTCAGTCTGGTGTCAGCCTCGCCTCGTGACGGTGTCGGTCTGGTGTCATGCTCGCTAGTGACGGTGTCGGTCTGGTGTCAGCCTCGCTAGTGACGGTGTCGGTCTGGTGTCAGCCTCGCTAGTGACGGTTTCGGTCTGGTGTCAGCCTCTCCTCGTGACGGTGTCGGTCTGGGGTCATCCTCGCCTCGTGACGGGGTCGGTCTGGTGTTATGCTCGCTAGTGACGGTGTCGGTCTGTTGTCATCCTCGCCTCGTGACGGGGTCGGTCTGGTGTCAGCCTCTCCTCGTGACGGTGTCGGTCTGGTGTCAGCCTCTCCTCGTGACGGGGTCGGTCTGGTGTCAGCCTCGCTAGTGACGGTTTCAGTCTGGTGTCAGCCTCGCCTCGTGACGGTGTCGGTCTGGTGTTATGCTCGCTAGTGACGGTGTCGGTCTGTTGTCATCCTCGCCTCGTGACGGGGTCGGTCTGGTGTCAGCCTCTCCTCGTGACGGTGTCGGTCTGGTGTCAGCCTCTCCTCGTGACGGGGTCGGTCTGGTGTCAGCCTCTCCTCGTGACGGGGTCGGTCTGGTGTCAGCCTCGCTAGTGACGGTTTCGGTCTGGTGTCAGCCTCGCCTCGTGACGGTGTCGGTCTGGTGTTATGCTCGCTAGTGACGGTGTCGGTCTGTTGTCATCCTCGCCTCGTGACGGGGTCGGTCTGGTGTCAGCCTCTCCTCGTGACGGTGTCGGTCTGGTGTCAGCCTCTCCTCGTGACGGGGTCGGTCTGGTGTCAGCCTCTCCTCGTGACGGGGGTCGGTCTGGTGTCAGCCTCGCTAGTGACGGTTTCGGTCTGGTGT
The DNA here is from genome assembly GCF_062004578.1 of Staurois parvus. Classification (NCBI taxonomy): domain Eukaryota; kingdom Metazoa; phylum Chordata; class Amphibia; order Anura; family Ranidae; genus Staurois; species Staurois parvus. The sequence continues at coordinate 37,359 of NW_028320448.1, forward strand.
CAGCCTCACCTTGTGACGGTGTCGGTCTGGTGTTATGCTCGCTAGTGACGGTGTCGGTCTGTTGTCATCCTCGCCTCGTGACGGGGTCGGTCTGGTGTCAGCCTCTCCTCGTGACGGGGTCGGTCTGGTGTCAGCCTCGCTAGTGACGGTGTCAGTCTGGTGTCAGCCTCGCTAGTGACGGTTTCAGTCTGGTGTCAGCCTCTCCTCGTGACGGTGTCGGTCTGGTGTCAGCCTCTCCTCGTGACGGTGTCAGTCTGGTGTCAGCCTCGCTAGTGACGGTTTCAGTCTGGTGTCAGCCTCTCCTCGTGACGGTGTCGGTCTGGTGTCAGCCTCGCTAGTGACGGGGTCGGTCTGGTGTCAGCCTCGCTAGTGACGGTGTCGGTCTGGTGTCAGCCTCGCCTCGTGACGGTGTCGGTCTGGTGTCAGCCTCTCCTCGTGACGGTGTCGGTCTGGTGTCAGCCTCTCCTCGTGACGGGGTCGGTCTGGTGTCAGCCTCTCCTCGTGACGGGGTCGGTCTGGTGTCAGCCTCGCTAGTGACGGTTTCAGTCTGGTGTCAGCCTCGCCTCGTGACGGTGTCGGTCTGGTGTCATCCTCGCCTCGTGACGGGGTCGGTCTGGTGTCAGCCTCTCCTCGTGACGGTGTCAGTCTGGTGTCAGCCTCGCTAGTGACGGTTTCAGTCTGGTGTCAGCCTCTCCTCGTGACGGTGTCGGTCTGGTGTCAGCCTCGCCTCGTGACGGTGTCGGTCTGGTGTCATCCTCGCTAGTGACGGTGTCGGTCTGGTGTCAGCCTCGCCTCGTGACGGTGTCGGTCTGGTGTCATCCTCGCTAGTGACGGTGTCGGTCTGGTGTCATCCTCGCCTCGTGACGGGGTCGGTCTGGTGTCAGCCACGCTAGTGACGGGGTCGGTCTGGTGTCAGCCTCTCCTCGTGACGGTGTCGGTCTGGTGTCAGACTCTCCTCGTGACGGTGTCGGTCTGGTGTCAGCCTCTCCTCGTGACGGGGTCGGTCTGGTGTCAGCCTCTCCTCGTGACGGGGTCGGTCTGGTGTCAGCCTCGCTAGTGACGGTTTCAGTCTGGTGTCAGCCTCTCCTCGTGACGGTGTCAGTCTGGTGTCTGCCTCGCTAGTGACGGGGTCGGTCTGGTGTCAGCCTCTCCTCGTGATGGTGTCGGTCTGGTGTCAGCCTCTCCTCGTGACGGGGTCCGTCTGGTGTCAGCCTCTCCTCGTGACGGGGTCGGTCTGGTGTCAGCCTCTCCTCGTGACGGGGTCGGTCTGGTGTCAGCCTCGCCTCGTGACGGTGTCGGTCTGGTGTCAGCCTCGCTAGTGACGGTGTCGGTCTGGTGTCAGCCTCTCCTCGTGACGGTGTCGGTCTGGTGTCAGCCTCGCTAGTGACGGTGTCGGTCTGGTGTCAGCCTCTCCTCGTGACGGGGTCGGTCTGGTGTCAGCCTCTCCTCGTGACGGGGGTCGGTCTGGTGTCATCCTCGCAAGTGACGGTGTCGGTCTGGTGTCATCCTCGCAAGTGACGGTGTCGGTCTGGTGTCATCCTCGCTAGTGACGGTGTCGGTCTGGTGTCAGCCTCTGCTCGTGACGGGGTCGGTTTGGTGTCAGCCTCTCCTCGTGACGGGGGTCGGTCTGGTGTCAGCCTCGCTAGTGACGGTTTCGGTCTGGTGTCAGCCTCTCCTCGTGACGGTGTCGGTCTGGTGTCATCCTCGCTAGTGACGGTGTCGGTCTGGGGTCATCCTCGCCTCGTGACGGGGTCGGTCTGGTGTCAGCCTCTCCTCGTGACGGTGTCGGTCTGGTGTCATCCTCTCCTCGTGACGGGGTCGGTCTGGTGTCAGCCTCTCCTCGTGACGGGGTCGGTCTGGTGTCAGCCTCGCTAGTGACGGTTTCAGTCTGGTGTCAGCCTCGCCTCGTGACGGTGTCGGTCTGGTGTTATGCTCGCTAGTGACGGTATCAGTCTGGTGTCAGCCTCGCCTCGTGACGGTGTCGGTCTGGTGTCAGCATCGCTAGTGACGGTATCAGTCTGGTGTCAGCCTCGCTAGTGACGGTGTCAGTCTGGTGTCAGCCTCGCTAGTGACGGTTTCAGTCTGGTGTCAGCCTCTCCTCGTGACGGTGTCAGTCTGGTGTCAGCCTCTCCTCGTGACGGTGTCAGTCTGGTGTCAGCCTCGCTAGTGACGGTTTCAGTCTGGTGTCAGCCTCTCCTCGTGACGGTTTCAGTCTGGTGTCAGCCTCTCCTCGTGACGGTGTCGGTCTGGTGTCAGCCTCGCTAGTGACGGTGTCGGTCTGGTGTCAGCCTCGCCTCGTGACGGTGTCGGTCTGGTGTCAGCCTCGCCTCGTGACGGTGTCGGTCTGGTGTCAGCCTCGCCTCGTGACAGTGTCGGTCTGGTGTCAGCCTCGCCTCGTGACGGTGTCGGTCTGGTGTCAGCCTCGCCTCGTGACGGTGTCGGTCTGGTGTCAGCCTCGCCTTGTGACGGTGTCGGTCTGGTGTCAGCCTCTCCTCGTGACGGTGTCGGTCTGGTGTCAGCCTCGCTAGTGACGGTGTCAGTCTGGTGTCAGCCTCTCCTCGTGACGGTGTCAGTCTGGTGTCAGCCTTGCTAGTGACGGTTTCAGTCTGGTGTCAGCCTCTCCTCGTGACGGTGTCGGTCTGGTGTCAGCCTCGCTAGTGACGGTGTCGGTCTGGTGTCAGCCTCGCCTCGTGACGGTGTCGGTCTGGTGTCAGCCTCTCCTCGTGACAGGGGTCGGTCTGGTGTCATCCTCGCTAGTGACGGTGTCGGTCTGGTGTCATCCTCGCCTCGTGACGGTGTCGGTCTGGTGTCATCCTCGCTAGTGACGGTGTCGGTCTGGTGTCAGCCTCTCCTCGTGACGGTGTCGGTCTGGTGTCAGCCTCTCCTCGTGACGGGGGTCGGTCTGGTGTCAGCCTCGCTAGTGACAGTTTCGGTCTGGTGTCAGCCTCTCCTCGTGACGGTGTCGGTCTGGTGTCAGCCTCGCTAGTGACGGTGTCAGTCTGGTGTCAGCCTCGCTAGTGACGGTTTCAGTCTGGTGTCAGCCTCTCCTCGTGACGGTGTCAGTCTGGTGTCAGCCTCTCCTCGTGACGGTGTCAGTCTGGTGTCAGCCTTGCTAGTGACGGTTTCAGTCTGGTGTCAGCCTCTCCTCGTGACGGTGTCGGTCTGGTGTCAGCCTCGCTAGTGACGGTGTCGGTCTGGTGTCAGCCTCGCCTCGTGACGGTGTCGGTCTGGTGTCAGCCTCGCCTCGTGACGGTGTCGGTCTGGTGTCAGCTTCGCCTCGTGACGGTGTCGGTCTGGTGTCAGCCTCGCCTCGTGACGGGGTCGGTCTGGTGTCAGCCTCTCCTCGTGACGGGGTCGGTCTGGTGTCAGCCTCGCCTCGTGACGGTGTCGGTCTGGTGTCAGCCTCGCTAGTGACGGTGTCGGTCTGGTGTCAGCCTCTCCTCGTGACGGGGTAGGTCTGGTGTCAGCCTCGCCTCGTGACGGGGGTCGGTCTGGTGTCAGCCTCGCTAGTGACGGTGTCGGTCTGGTGTCAGCCTCTCCTCGTGACGGGGTCGGTCTGGTGTCAGCCTCGCTATTGTCGGGGTCGGTCTGGTGTCAGCCTCGCTAGTGACGGGGTCGGTCTGGTGTCAGCCTCGCTAGTGACAGTTTCGGTCTGGTGTCAGCCTCTCCTCGTGACGGTGTCGGTCTGGTGTCAGCCTCTCCTCGTGACGGGGTCCGTCTGGTGTCAGCCTCGCCTCGTGACGGTGTCGGTCTGGTGTCAGCCTCGCTAGTGACGGTGTCGGTCTGGTGTCAGCCTCTCCTCGTGACGGGGTCGGTCTGGTGTCAGCCTCTCCTCGTGACGGGGGTCGGTCTGGTGTCAGCCTCGCTAGTGACGGTGTCGGTCTGGTGTCAGCCTCTCCTCGTGACGGGGTCGGTCTGGTGTCAGCCTCTCCTTGTGACGGGGGTCGGTCTGGTGTCATCCTCGCTAGTGACGGTGTCGGTCTGGTGTCATCCTCGCCTCGTGACGGTGTCGGTCTGGTGTCATCCTCGCTAGTGACGGTGTCGGTCTGGTGTCAGCCTCTCCTCGTGACGGGGTCGGTCTGGTGTCAGCCTCTCCTCGTGACGGGGGTCGGTCTGGTGTCAGCCTCGCTAGTGACAGTTTCGGTCTGGTGTCAGCCTCTCCTCGTGACGGTGTCGGTCTGGTGTCAGCCTCTCCTCGTGACGGGGTCCGTCTGGTGTCAGCCTCTCCTCGTGACGGGGTCGGTCTGGTGTCAGCCTCTCCTCGTGACGGGGTCGGTCTGGTGTCAGACTCGCCTCGTGACGTTGTCGGTCTGGTGTCAGCCTCGCTAGTGACGGTGTCGGTCTGGTGTCAGCCTCTCCTCGTGACGGGGTCGGTCTGGTGTCAGCCTCTCCTCGTGACGGGGGTCGGTCTGGTGTCAGCCTCGCTAGTGACGGTGTCGGTCTGGTGTCAGCCTCTCCTCGTGACGGGGTCGGTCTGGTGTCAGCCTCTCCTTGTGACGGGGGTCGGTCTGGTGTCATCCTCGCTAGTGACGGTGTCGGTCTGGTGTCATCCTCGCCTCGTGACGGTGTCGGTCTGGTGTCATCCTCGCTAGTGACGGTGTCGGTCTGGTGTCAGCCTCTCCTCGTGACGGGGTCGGTCTGGTGTCAGCCTCTCCTCGTGACGGGGGTCGGTCTGGTGTCAGCCTCGCTAGTGACAGTTTCGGTCTGGTGTCAGCCTCTCCTCGTGACGGTGTCGGTCTGGTGTCAGCCTCTCCTCGTGACGGGGTCCGTCTGGTGTCAGCCTCTCCTCGTGACGGGGTCGGTCTGGTGTCAGCCTCGCCTCGTGACGTTGTCGGTCTGGTGTCAGCCTCGCTAGTGACGGTGTCGGTCTGGGGTCATCCTCGCCTCGTGACGGGGTCGGTCTGGTGTCAGCCTCGCTAGTGACGGGGTCGGTCTGGTGTCAGCCTCTCCTCGTGACGGGGTCGGTCTGGTGTCAGCCTCTCCTCGTGACGGTGTCGGTCTGGTGTCAGCCTCTCCTCGTGACGGGGTCCGTCTGGTGTCAGCCTCTCCTCGTGACGGGGTCGGTCTGGTGTCAGCCTCGCCTCGTGACGGGGTTGGTCTGGTGTCAGCCTCGCCTCGTGACGTTGTCGGTCTGGTGTCAGCCTCGCTAGTGACGGTGTCGGTCTGGTGTCAGCCTCTCCTCGTGACGGGGTCGGTCTGGTGTCAGCCTCTCCTCGTGACGGGGGTCGGTCTGGTGTCATCCTCGCTAGTGACGGTGTCGGTCTGGTGTCATCCTCGCCTCGTGACGGTTTCGGTCTGGTGTCATCCTCGCTAGTGACGGTGTCGGTCTGGTGTCAGCCTCTCCTCGTGACGGGGTCGGTCTGGTGTCAGCCTCTCCTCGTGACGGGGGTCGGTCTGGTGTCAGCCTCGCTAGTGACGGTTTCGGTCTGGTGTCAGCCTCTCCTCGTGACGGTGTCGGTCTGGTGTCAGCCTCGCTAGTGACGGTGTCAGTCTGGTGTCAGCCTCGCTAGTGACGGTTTAAGTCTGGTGTCAGCCTTTCCTCGTGACGGTGTCAGTCTGGTGTCAGCCTCTCCTCGTGACGGTGTCAGTCTGGTGTCAGCCTCGCTAGTGACGGTTTCAGTCTGGTGTCAGCCTCTCCTCGTGACGGTGTCGGTCTGGTGTCAGCCTCGCTAGTGACGGGGTCGGTCTGGTGTCAGCCTCGCTAGTGACGGTGTCGGTCTGGTGTCAGCCTCGCCTGGTGATGGTGTCGGTCTGGTGTCAGCCTCGCCTCGTGACGGTGTCGGTCTGGTGTCAGCCTCGCCTCGTGACGGTGTCGGTCTGGTGTCATGCTCGCTAGTGACGGTGTCGGTCTGGTGTCATCCTCGCCTCGTGACGGGGTCGGTCTGGTGTCAGCCTCTCCTCGTGACGGTGTCGGTCTGGTGTCATCCTCTCCTCGTGACGGGGTCGGTCTGGTGTCAGCCTCTCCTCGTGACGGGGGTCGGTCTGGTGTCAGCCTCGCTAGTGACGGTTTTGGTCTGGTGTCAGCCTCTCCTCGTGACGGTGTCGGTCTGGTGTCAGCCTCGCTAGTGACGGTGTCAGTCTGGTGTCAGCCTCGCTAGTGACGGTTTCAGTCTGGTGTCAGCCTCTCCTCGTGACGGTGTCAGTCTGGTGTCAGCCTTTCCTCGTGACGGTGTCAGTCTGGTGTCAGCCTCGCTAGTGACGGTTTCAGTCTGGTGTCAGCCTCTCCTCGTGACGGTGTCGGTCTGGTGTCAGCCTCGCTAGTGACGGGGTCGGTCTGGTGTCAGCCTCGCTAGTGACGGGGTCGGTCTGGTGTCAGCCTCGCTAGTGACGGGGTCGGTCTGGTGTCAGCCTCGCTAGTGACGGTGTCGGTCTGGTGTCAGCCTTGCCTCGTGACGGTGTCAGTCTGGTGTCTGCCTCGCTAGTGACGGGGTCGGTCTGGTGTCAGCCTCGCCTCGTGACGGTGTCGGTCTGGTGTCATCCTCGCCTCGTGACGGGGTCGGTCTGGTGTCAGCCTCGCTAGTGACGGGGTCGGTCTGGTGTTAGCCTCTCCTCGTGACGGTGTCGCTCTGGTGTCAGCCTCTCCTCGTGACGGGGTCCGTCTGGTGTCAGCCTCTCCTCGTGACGGGGTCGGTCTGGTGTCAGCCTCTCCTCGTGACGGGGTCGGTCTGGTGTCAGCCTCGCCTCGTGACGGTGTCGGTCTCGTGTCAGCCTCGCTAGTGACGGTGTCGGTCTGGTGTCAGCCTCTCCTCGTGACGGGGTCGGTCTGGTGTCAGCCTCTCCTCGTGACGGGGGTCGGTCTGGTGTCATCCTCGCTAGTGACGGGGTCGGTCTGGTGTCAGCCTCTCCTCGTGACGGGGTCGGTTTGGTGTCAGCCTCTCCTCGTGACGGGGGTCGGTCTGGTGTCAGCCTCGCTAGTGACGGTTTCGGTCTGGTGTCAGCCTCTCCTCGTGACGGTGTCGGTCTGGTGTCATCCTCGCTAGTGACGGTGTCGGTCTGGTGTCATCCTCGCCTCGTGACGGTGTCGGTCTGGTGTCAGCCTCGCTAGTGACGGTGTCAGTCTGGTGTTAGCCTCGCTAGTGACAGTTTCAGTCTGGTGTCAGCCTCTCCTCGTGACGGTGTCAGTCTGGTGTCAGCCTATCCTCGTGACGGTGTCAGTCTGGTGTCAGCCTCGCTAGTGACGGTATCAGTCTGGTGTCAGCCTCTCCTCGTGACGGTGTCGGTCTGGTGTCAGCCTCGCTAGTGACGGGGTCGGTCTGGCGTCAGCCTCGCTAGTGACGGGGTCGGTCTGGTGTCAGCCTCGCCTCGTGACGGTGTCGGTCTGGTGTCATCCTCGCTAGTGACGGTGTCGGTCTGGTGTCATCCTCGCCTCGTGACGGGGTCGGTCTGGTGTCAGCCTCGCTAGTGACGGGGTCGGTCTGGTGTCAGCCTCTCCTCGTGACGGTGTCGGTCTGGTGTTAGCCTCTCCTCGTGACGGTGTCAGTCTGGTGTCAGCCTCTCCTCGTGACGGGGTCCGTCTGGTGTCAGCCTCGCTAGTGACGGTTTCGGTCTGGTGTCAGCCTCTCCTCGTGACGGTCTGGTGTCATCCTCGCTAGTGACGGTGTCGGTCTGGTGTCATCCTCGCCTCGTGACGGGGTCGGTCTGGTGTCAGCCTCGCTAGTGACGGTGTCGGTCTGGTGTTTGCCTCTCCTCGTGACGGTGTCGGTCTGGTGTCAGCCTCTCCTCGTGACGGGGTCCGTCTGGTGTCAGCCTCTCCTTGTGACGGGGTCGGTCTGGTGTCAGCCTCTCCTCGTGACGGGGGTCGGTCTGGTGTCATCCTCGCTAGTGACGGTGTCGGTCTGGTGTCATCCTCGCCTCGTGACGGTGTCGGTCTGGTGTCATCCTCGCTAGTGACGGTGTCGGTCTGGTGTCAGCCTCTCCTCGTGACGGGGTCGGTCTGGTGTCAGCCTCTCCTCGTGACGGGGGTCGGTCTGGTGTCAGCCTCGCTAGTGACAGTTTCGGTCTGGTGTCAGCCTCTCCTCGTGACGGTGTCGGTCTGGTGTCAGCCTCTCCTCGTGATGGGGTCCGTCTGGTGTCAGCCTCTCCTCGTGACGGGGTCGGTCTGGTGTCAGCCTCTCCTCGTGACGGGGTCGGTCTGGTGTCAGCCTCGCCTCGTGACGTTGTCGGTCTGGTGTCAGCCTCGCTAGTGACGGTGTCGGTCTGGTGTTAGCCTCTCCTCGTGACGGTGTCAGTCTGGTGTCAGCCTCTCCTCGTGACGGGGTCCGTCTGGTGTCAGCCTCGCTAGTGACGGTTTCGGTCTGGTGTCAGCCTCTCCTCGTGACGGTCTGGTGTCATCCTCGCTAGTGACGGTGTCGGTCTGGTGTCATCCTCGCCTCGTGACGGGGTCGGTCTGGTGTCAGCCTCGCTAGTGACGGGGTCGGTCTGGTGTTTGCCTCTCCTCGTGACGGTGTCGGTCTGGTGTCAGCCTCTCCTCGTGACGGGGTCCGTCTGGTGTCAGCTTCTCCTTGTGACGGGGTCGGTCTGGTGTCAGCCTCTCCTCGTGACGGGGGTCGGTCTGGTGTCATCCTCGCTAGTGACGGTCTGGTGTCATCCTCGCCTCGTGACGGTGTCGGTCTGGTGTCATCCTCGCTAGTGACGGTGTCGGTCTGGTGTCAGCCTCTCCTCGTGACGGGGTCGGTCTGGTGTCAGCCTCTCCTCGTGACGGGGGTCGGTCTGGTGTCAGCCTCGCTAGTGACAGTTTCGGTCTGGTGTCAGCCTCTCCTCGTGACGGTGTCGGTCTGGTGTCAGCCTCTCCTCGTGACGGGGTCCGTCTGGTGTCAGCCTCTCCTCGTGACGGGGTCGGTCTGGTGTCAGCCTCTCCTCGTGACGGGGTCGGTCTGGTGTCAGCCTCGCCTCGTGACGTTGTCGGTCTGGTGTCAGCCTCGCTAGTGACGGTGTCGGTCTGGTGTCAGCCTCTCCTCATGACGGGGTCGGTCTGGTGTCAGCCTCTCCTCGTGACGGGGGTCGGTCTGGTGTCATCCTCGCAAGTGACGGTGTCGGTCTGGTGTCAGCTTCTCCTCGTGACGGGGTCGGTCTGGTGTCAGCCTCGCTAGTGACGGTTTCAGTCTGGTGTCAGCCTCGCCTCGTGACGGTGTCGGTCTGGTGTCATGCTCGCTAGTGACGGTATCGGTCTGGTGTCATCCTCGCCTCGTGACGGGGTCGGTCTGGTGTCAGCCTCTCCTCGTGACGGTGTCGGTCTGGTGTCAGCCTCTCCTCGTGACGGGGTCGGTCTGGTGTCAGCCTCTCCTCGTGACGGGGGTCGGTCTGGTGTCAGCCTCGCTAGTGACGGGGTCGGTCTGGTGTCAGCCTCGCTAGTGACGGGGTCGGTCTGGTGTCAGCCTCGCTAGTGACGGGGTCGGTCTGGTGTCAGCCTTGCAAGTGATGGTGTCGGTCTGGTGTCAGCCTTGCCTCGTGACGGTGTCAGTCTGGTGTCTGCCTCGCTAGTGACGGGGTCGGTCTGGTGTCAGCCTCGCCTCGTGACGGTGTCGGTCTGGTGTCATCCTCGCCTCGTGACGGGGTCGGTCTGGTGTCAGCCTCGCTAGTGACGGGGTCGGTCTGGTGTTAGCCTCTCCTCGTGACGGGGTCGGTCTGGTGTCAGCCTCTCCTCGTGACGGGGTCGGTCTGGTGTCAGCCTCGCCTCGTGACGGTGTCGGTCTCGTGTCAGCCTCGCTAGTGACGGTGTCGGTCTGGTGTCAGCCTCTCCTCGTGACGGGGTCGGTCTGGTGTCAGCCTCGCTAGTGACGGGGTCGGTCTGGTGTCAGCCTCTCCTCGTGACGGTGTCGGTCTGGTGTCAGCCTCGCTAGTGACGGTGTCAGTCTGGTGTCAGCCTCGCTAGTGACGGTTTCAGTCTGGTGTCAGCCTCTCCTCGTGACGGTGTCAGTCTGGTGTCAGCCTATCCTCGTGACGGTGTCGGTCTGGTGTCAGCCTCGCTAGTGACGGGGTCGGTCTGGCGTCAGCCTCGCTAGTGACGGGGTCGGTCTGGTGTCAGCCTCGCCTCGTGACGGTGTCGGTCTGGTGTCATCCTCGCTAGTGACGGTGTCGGTCTGGTGTCATCCTCGCCTCGTGACGGGGTCGGTCTGGTGTCAGCCTCGCTAGTGACGGGGTCGGTCTGGTGTCAGCCTCTCCTCGTGACGGTGTCGGTCTGGTGTCAGCCTCTCCTCGTGACGGTGTCGGTCTGGTGTCAGCCTCTCCTCGTGACGGGGTCGGTCTAGTGTCAGCCTCTCCTCGTGACGGGGTCGGTCTGGTGTCAGCCTCGCTAGTGACGGTTTCAGTCTGGTGTCAGCCTCTCCTCGTGACGGTGTCGGTCTGGTGTCAGCCTCTCCTCGTGACGGTGTCGGTCTGGTGTCATCCTCGCCTCGTGACGGTGTCGGTCTGGTGTCATCCTCGCTAGTGACGGTGTCTGTCTGGTGTCAGCCTCTCCTCGTGACGGGGTCGGTCTGGTGTCAGCCTCTCCTCGTGACGGGGGTCGGTCTGGTGTCAGCCTCGCTAGTGACAGTTTCGGTCTGGTGTCAGCCTCTCCTCGTGACGGTGTCGGTCTGGTGTCAGCCTCTCCTCGTGACGGGGTCCGTCTGGTGTCAGCCTCTCCTCGTGACGGGGTCGGTCTGGTGTCAGCCTCGCTAGTGACGGTGTCGGTCTGGTGTCAGCCTCTCCTCGTGACGGGGTCGGTCTGGTGTCAGCCTCTCCTCGTGACGGGGGTCGGTCTGGTGTCATCCTCGCTAGTGACGGTGTCGGTCTGGTGTCATCCTCGCCTCGTGACGGTTTCGGTCTGGTGTCATCCTCGCTAGTGACGGTGTCGGTCTGGTGTCAGCCTCTCCTCGTGACGGGGGTCGGTCTGGTGTCAGCCTCGCTAGTGACAGTTTCGGTCTGGTGTCAGCCTCTCCTCGTGACGGTGTCGGTCTGGTGTCAGCCTCGCTAGTGACAGTTTCGGTCTGGTGTCAGCCTCTCCTCGTGACGGTGTCAGTCTGGTGTCAGCCTCTCCTCGTGACGGTGTCAGTCTGGTGTCAGCCTCGCTAGTGACGGTTTCAGTCTGGTGTCAGCCTCTCCTCGTGACGGTGTCGGTCTGGTGTCAGCCTCGCTAGTGACGGGGTCGGTCTGGTGTCAGCCTCGCTAGTGACGGGGTCGGTCTGGTGTCAGCCTCTCCTCGTGACGGGGTCGGTCTGGTGTCAGCCTCGCTAGTGACGGTTTCAGTCTGGTGTCAGCCTCGCCTCGTGACGGTGTCGGTCTGGTGTCATGCTCGCTAGTGACGGTGTCGGTCTGGTGTCATCCTCGCCTCGTGACGGGGTCGGTCTGGTGTCAGCCTCTCCTCGTGACGGTGTCGGTCTGGTGTCAGCCTCTCCTCGTGACGGGGTCGGTCTGGTGTCAGCCTCTCCTCGTGACGGGGGTCGGTCTGGTGTCAGCCTCGCTAGTGACGGTTTCGGTCTGGTGTCAGCCTCTCCTCGTGACGGTGTCGGTCTGGTGTCAGCCTCGCTAGTGACGGTGTCAGTCTGGTGTCAGCCTCGCTAGTGACGGTTTCAGTCTGGTGTCAGCCTCTCCTCGTGACGTTGTCAGTCTGGTGTCAGCCTCTCCTCGTGACGGTGTCAGTCTGGTGTCAGCCTCGCTAGTGACGGTTTCAGTCTGGTGTCAGCCTCTCCTCGTGACGGTGTCGGTCTGGTGTCAGCCTCGCTAGTGACGGGGTCGGTCTGGTGTCAGCCTCGCTAGTGACGGGGTCGGTCTGGTGTCAGCCTCGCTAGTGACGGGGTCGGTCTGGTGTCAGCCTCGCTAGTGATGGTGTCGGTCTGGTGTCAGCCTTGCCTCGTGATGGGGTCGGTCTGGTGTCAGCCTCGCTAGTGACGGGGTCGGTCTGGTGTCAGCCTTGCCTCGTGACGGTGTCGGTCTGGTGTCAGCCTCGCCTCGTGACGGTGTCGGTCTGGTGTCAGCCTCGCCTCGTGACGGTGTCGGTCTGGTGTCAGCCTTTCCTCGTGACGGTGTCGGTCTGGTGTCAGCCTCTCCTCGTGACGGGGTCGGTCTGGTGTCAGCCTCTCCTCGTGACGGGGTCGGTCTGGTGTCAGCCTCGCTAGTGACGGTTTCAGTCTGGTGTCAGCCTCGCCTCGTGACGGTGTCGGTCTGGTGTCATGCTCGCTAGTGACGGTGTCGGTCTGGTGTCATCCTCGCCTCGTGACGGGGTCGGTCTGGTGTCAGCCTCTCCTCGTGACGGTGTCGGTCTGGTGTCAGCCTCTCCTCGTGACGGGGTCGGTCTGGTGTCAGCCTCTCCTCGTGACGGGGGTCGGTCTGGTGTCAGCCTCGCTAGTGACGGTTTCGGTCTGGTGTCAGCCTCTCCTCGTGACGGTGTCGGTCTGGTGTCAGCCTCGCTAGTGACGGTGTCAGTCTGGTGTCAGCCTCGCTAGTGACGGTTTCAGTCTGGTGTCAGCCTCTCCTCGTGACGGTGTCAGTCTGGTGTCAGCCTCTCCTCGTGACGGTGTCAGTCTGGTGTCAGCCTCGCTAGTGACGGTTTCAGTCTGGTGTCAGCCTCTCCTCGTGACGGTGTCGGTCTGGTGTCAGCCTCGCTAGTGACGGGGTCGGTCTGGTGTCAGCCTCGCTAGTGACGGGGTCGGTCTGGTGTCAGCCTCGCTAGTGATGGTTTCGGTCTGGTGTCAGCCTTGCCTCGTGATGGGGTCGGTCTGGTGTCAGCCTCGCTAGTGACGGGGTCGGTCTGGTGTTAGCCTCTCCTCGTGACGGTGTCGGTCTGGTGTCAGCCTCTCCTCGTGACGGTGTCGGTCTGGTGTCAGCCTCTCCTCGTGACGGTGTCGGTCTGGTGTCAGCCTCTCCTCGTGACGGGGTCGGTCTGGTGTCAGCCTCGCTAGTGACGGGGTCGGTCTGGTGTCAGCCTCTCCTCGTGACGGTGTCGGTCTGGTGTCAGCCTCGCTAGTGACGGTGTCAGTCTGGTGTCAGCCTCGCTAGTGACGGTTTCAGTCTGGTGTCAGCCTCTCCTCGTGACGGTGTCAGTCTGGTGTCAGCCTATCCTCGTGACGGTGTCAGTCTGGTGTCAGCCTCGCTAGTGACGGTATCAGTCTGGTGTCAGCCTCTCCTCGTGACGGTGTCGGTCTGGTGTCAGCCTCTCCTCGTGACGGTGTCGGTCTGGTGTCAGCCTCTCCTCGTGATGGGGTCGGTCTGGTGTCAGCCTCGCTAGTGACGGGGTCGGTCTGGTGTCAGCCTCTCCTCGTGACGTTGTCGGTCTGGTGTCAGCCTCGCTAGTGACGGTGTCAGTCTGGTGTCAGCCTCGCTAGTGACGGTTTCAGTCTGGTGTCAGCCTCTCCTCGTGACGGTGTCAGTCTGGTGTCAGCCTATCCTCGTGACGGTGTCAGTCTGGTGTCAGCCTCGCTAGTGACGGTATCAGTCTGGTGTCAGCCTCTCCTCGTGACGGTGTCGGTCTGGTGTCAGCCTCGCTAGTGACGGGGTCGGTCTGGCGTCAGCCTCGCTAGTGACGGGGTCGGTCTGGTGTCAGCCTCGCCTCGTGACGGTGTCGGTCTGGTGTCATCCTCGCTAGTGACGGTGTCGGTCTGGTGTCATCCTCGCCTCGTGACTGGGTCGGTCTGGTGTCAGCCTCGCTAGTGACGGGGTCGGTCTGGTGTCAGCCTCTCCTCGTGACGGTGTCGGTCTGGTGTCAGCCTCTCCTCGTGACGGGGTCGGTCTGGTGTCAGCCTCTCCTCGTGACAGGGTCGGTCTGGTGTCAGCCTCGATAGTGACGGTTTCAGTCTGGTGTCAGCCTCTCCTCGTGACGGTGTCGGTCTGGTGTCAGCCTCTCCTCGTGACGGTGTCGGTCTGGTGTCAGCCTCTCCTCGTGACGGGGTCCGTCTGGTGTCAGCCTCTCCTCGTGACGGGGTCCGTCTGGTGTCAGCCTCTCCTCGTGACGGAGTCGGTCTGGTGTCAGCCTCGCCTCGTGACGGTGTCGGTCTGGTGTCAGCCTCGCTAGTGACGGTGTCGGTCTGGTGTCAGCCTCTCCTCGTGACGGGGTCGGTCTGGTGTCAGCCTCTCCTCGTGACGGGGGTCGGTCTGGTGTCATCCTCGCTAGTGACGGTGTCGGTCTGGTGTCATCCTCGCCTCGTGACGGGGTCGGTCTGGTGTCAGCCTCGCCTCGTGACGGTGTCGGTCTGGTGTCAGCCTCTCCTCGTGACGGGGTCCGTCTGGTGTCAGCCTCTCCTCGTGACGGGGTCGGTCTGGTGTCAGCCTCTCCTCATGACGGGGTCGGTCTGGTGTCCGCCTCGCCTCGTGATGGTGTCGGTCTGGTGTCAGCCTCGCTAGTGACGGTGTCGGTCTGGTGTCAGCCTCTCCTCGTGACGGGGTCGGTCTGGTGTCAGCCTCTCCTCGTGACCGGGGTCGGTCTGGTGTCATCCTCGCTAGTGACGGTGTCGGTCTGGTGTCATCCTCGCCTCGTGACGGTGTCAGTCTGGTGTCATCCTCGCTAGTGACGGTGTCAGTCTGGTGTCATCCTCGCCTCGTGACGGGGTCGGTCTGGTGTCAGCCTCGCCTCGTGACGGTGTCGGTCTGGTGTCAGCCTCTCCTCGTGACGGGGTCCGTCTGGTGTCAGCCTCTCCTCGTGACGGGGTCGGTCTGGTGTCAGCCTCTCCTCATGACGGGGTCGGTCTGGTGTCCGCCTCGCCTCGTGATGGTGTCGGTCTGGTGTCAGCCTCGCTAGTGACGGTGTCGGTCTGGTGTCAGCCTCTCCTCGTGACGGGGTCGGTCTGGTGTCAGCCTCTCCTCGTGACCGGGGTCGGTCTGGTGTCATCCTCGCTAGTGACGGTGTCGGTCTGGTGTCAGCCTCTCCTCGTGACGGTGTCGGTCTGGTGTCAGCCTCTCCTCGTGACGGGGTCGGTCTGGTGTCAGCCTCTCCTCGTGACGGTGTCGGTCTGGTGTCAGCCTCTCCTCGTGACCGGGGTCGGTCTGGTGTCATCCTCGCTAGTGACGGTGTCGGTCTGGTGTCATCCTCGCCTCGTGACGGGGTCGGTCTGGTGTCAGCCTCGCCTCGTGACGGTGTCGGTCTGGTGTCAGCCTCTCCTCGTGACGGTGTCGGTCTGGTGTCAGCCTCTCCTCGTGACGGGGTCGGTCTGGTGTCAGCCTCGCTAGTGACGGTTTCAGTCTGGTGTCAGCCTTGCCTCGTGACGGTGTCGGTCTGGTGTCATCCTCGCTAGTGACGGTGTCGGTCTGGTGTCATCCTCGCCTCGTGACGGGGTCGGTCTGGTGTCAGCCTCGCTAGTGACGGGGTCCGTCTGGTGTCAGCCTCTCCTCGTGACGATGTCGGTCTGGTGTCAGCCTCGCTAGTGACGGTGTCAGTCTGGTGTCAGCCTCGCTAGTGACGGTTTCAGTCTGGTGTCTGCCTCGCCTCGTGACGGTGTCGGTCTGGTGTCAGCCTCGCCTCGTGACGGTGTCGGTCTGGTGTCATCCTCGCTAGTGACGGTGTCGGTCTGGTGTCATCCTCGCCTCGTGACGGTGTCAGTCTGGTGTCATCCTCGCTAGTAACGGTGTCAGTCTGGTGTCATCCTCGCCTCGTGACGGGGTCGGTCTGGTGTCAGCCTAGCTAGTGACGGGTCGGTCTGGTGTCAGCCTCTCCTCGTGACGGTGTCGGTCTGGTGTCAGCCTCTCCTCGTGATGGTGTCGGTCTGGTGTCAGCCTCTCCTCGTGACGGGGTCGGTCTGGTGTCAGCCTCTCCTCGTGACGGTGTCGGTCTGGTGTCAGCCTCTCCTCGTGACCGGGGTCGGTCTGGTGTCATCCTCGCTAGTGACGGTGTCGGTCTGGTGTCATCCTCGCCTCGTGACGTTGTCGGTCTGGTGTCAGCCTCGCCTCGTGACGGTGTCGGTCTGGTGTCAGCCTCTCCTCGTGACGGTGTCGGTCTGGTGTCAGCCTCTCCTCGTGACGGGGTCGGTCTGGTGTCAGCCTCGCTAGTGACGGTTTCAGTCTGGTGTCAGCCTCGCCTCGTGACGGTGTCGGTCTGGTGTCATCCTCGCTAGTGACGGTGTCGGTCTGGTGTCATCCTCGCCTCGTGACGGGGTCGGTCTGGTGTCAGCCTCGCTAGTGACGGGGTCGGTCTGGTGTCAGCCTCTCCTCGTGACGATGTCGGTCTGGTGTCAGCCTCGCTAGTGACGGTGTCAGTCTGGTGTCAGCCTCGCTAGTGACGGTTTCAGTCTGGTGTCAGCCTCTCCTCGTGACGGTGTCATTCTGGTGTCAGCCTCTCCTCGTGACGGTGTCAGTCTGGTGTCAGCCTCGCTAGTGACGGTATCAGTCTGGTGTCAGCCTCTCCTCGTGACGGTGTCAGTCTGGTTTCAGCCTCGCTAGTGACGGGGTCGGTCTGGTGTCAGCCTCGCTAGTGACGGGGTCGGTCTGGTGTCAGCCTCGCCTCGTGACGGTGTCGGTCTGGTGTCATCCTCGCTAGTGACGGTGTCGGTCTGGTGTCATCCTCGCCTCGTGACGGGGTCGGTCTGGTGTCAGCCTCGCTAGTGACGGTTTCAGTCTGGTGTCAGCCTCTCCTCGTGACGGTGTCAGTCTGGTGTCTGCCTCGCCTCGTGACGGTGTCGGTCTGGTGTCATCCTCGCTAGTGACGGTGTCGGTCTGGTGTCATCCTCGCCTCGTGACGGGGTCGGTCTGGTGTCAGCCTCGCTAGTGACGGGGTCGGTCTGGTGTTAGCCTCTCCTCGTGACGGTGTCGGTCTGGTGTCAGCCTCTCCTCGTGACGGGGTCCGTCTGGTGTCAGCCTCTCCTCGTGACGGGGTCGGTCTGGTGTCAGCCTCTCCTCGTGACGGGGTCAGTCTGGTGTCAGCCTCGCCTCGTGACGGTGTCGGTCTGGTGTCAGCCTTGCTAGTGACGGTGTTGGTCTGGTGTCAGCCTCTCCTCGTGACGGGGTCGGTCTGGTGTCAGCCTCTCCTCGTGACGGGGGTCGGTCTGGTGTCATCCTCGCTAGTGACGGTGTCGGTCTGGTGTCATCCTCGCCTCGTGACGGTGTCGGTCTGGTGTCATCCTCGCTAGTGACGGTGTCGGTCTGGTGTCAGCCTCTCCTCGTGACGGGGTCGGTTTGGTGTCAGCCTCTCCTCGTGACGGGGGTCGGTCTGGTGTCAGCCTTGCTAGTGACGGTTTCGGTCTGGTGTCAGCCTCTCCTCGTGACGGTGTCGGTCTGGTGTCATCCTCGCTAGTGACGGTGTCGGTCTGGTGTCATCCTCGCCTCGTGACGGTGTCGGTCTGGTGTCATCCTCGCTAGTGACGGTGTCGGTCTGGTGTCAGCCTCCCCTCGTGACGGGGTCGGTTTGGTGTCAGCCTCTCCTCGTGACGGGGGTCGGTCTGGTGTCAACCTCGCTAGTGACGGTTTTGGTCTGGTGTCAGCCTCTCCTCGTGACGGTGTCGGTCTGGTTTCATCCTCGCTAGTGACGGTGTCGGTCTGGTGTCATCCTCGCCTCGTGACGGGGTCGGTCTGGTGTCAGCCTCGCTAGTGACGGGGTCGGTCTGGTGTCAGCCTCTCCTCATGACGGTGTCGGTCTGGTGTCAGCCTCGCTAGTGACGGTGTCGGTCTGGTGTCAGCCTCTCCTCGTGACGGTGTCGGTCTGGTGTCAGCCTCGCTAGTGACGGGGTCGGTCTGGTGTCAGCCTCGCTAGTGACGGTGTCGGTCTGGTGTCAGCCTCGCTAGTGACGGTGTCGGTCTGGTGTCAGCCTCGCCTCGTGACGGTGTCGGTCTGGTGTCAGCCTCGCCTCATGACGGTGTCGGTCTGGTGTCAGCCTCGCCTCGTGACGGTGTCGGTCTGGTGTCAGCCTCTCCTCGTGACGGTGTTGGTCTGGTGTCAGCCTCTCCTCGTGACGGGGTCGGTCTGGTGTCAGCCTCTCCTCGTGACGGGGTCGGTCTGGTGTCAGCCTCGCTAGTGACGGTTTCAGTCTGGTGTCAGCCTCGCCTCGTGACGGTGTCGGTCTGGTGTCATGCTCGCTAGTGACGGTGTCGGTCTGGTGTCATCCTCGCCTCGTGACGGGGTCGGTCTGGTGTCAGCCTCTCCTCGTGACGGGGTCGGTCTGGTGTCAGCCTCTCCTCGTGACGGGGGTCGGTCTGGTGTCAGCCTCGCTAGTGACGGTTTCGGTCTGGTGTCAGCCTCTCCTCGTGACGGTGTCGGTCTGGTGTCAGCCTCGCTAGTGACGGTGTCAGTCTGGTGTCAGCCTCGCTAGTGACGGGGTCGGTCTGGTGTCAGCCTCTCCTCGTCACGGGGTCCGTCTGGTGTCAGCCTCTCCTCATGACGGGGTCGGTCTGGTGTCAGCCTCGCCTCGTGACGGTGTCGGTCTCGTGTCAGCCTCGCTAGTGACGGTGTCGGTCTGGTGTCAGCCTCTCCTCGTGACGGGGTCGGTCTGGTGTCAGCCTCTCCTCGTGACGGGGGTCGGTCTGGTGTCATCCTCGCTAGTGACGGTGTCGGTCTGGTGTCATCCTCGCCTCGTGACGGGGTCGGTCTGGTGTCAGCCTCTCCTCGTGACGGGGTCGGTCTGGTGTCAGCCTCTCCTCGTGACGGGGTCGGTCTGGTGTCAGCCTCGCTAGTGACGGTTTCAGTCTGGTGTCAGCCTCTCCTCGTGACGGTGTCAGTCTGGTGTCTGCCTCGCTAGTGACGGGGTCGGTCTGGTGTCAGCCTCGCCTCGTGACGGTGTCGGTCTGGTGTCAGCCTCGCCTCGTGACGGTGTCGGTCTGGTGTCATCCTCGCTAGTGACGGTGTCGGTCTGGTGTCATCCTCGCCTCGTGACGGGGTCGGTCTGGTGTTAGCCTCTCCTCGTGACGGTGTCGGTCTGGTGTCAGCCTCTCCTCGTGACGGTGTCGGTCTGGTGTCAGACTCGCTAGTGACGGTGTCGGTCTGGTGTCAGCCTCTCCTCGTGACGGGGTCGGTCTGGTGTCAGCCTCTCCTCGTGACGGGGGTCGGTCTGGTGTCATCCTCGCTAGTGACGGTGTCGGTCTGGTGTCAGCCTCGCCTCGTGACGGTGTCGGTCTGGTGTCATCCTTGCTAGTGACGGTGTCGGTCTGGTGTCATCCTCGCCTCGTGACGGGGTCGGTCTGGTGTCAGCCTCTCCTCGTGACGGGGTCAGTCTGGTGTCATCCTCGCCTCGTGACGGGGTCGGTCTGGTGTCAGCCTCGCTAGTGACGGGGTCGGTCTGGTGTCAGCCTCTCCTCGTGACGGTGTCGGTCTGGTGTCAGCCTCTCCTCGTGACGGTGTCGGTCTGGTGTCAGCCTCTCCTCGTGACGGTGTCGGTCTGGTGTCAGCCTCTCCTCGTGACGGGGTCGGTCTGGTGTCAGCCTCTCCTCGTGACGGGGTCGGTCTGGTGTCAGCCTCGCTAGTGACGGTTTCAGTCTGGTGTCAGCCTTGCCTCGTGACGGTGTCGGTCTGGTGTCATGCTCGCTAGTGACGGTGTCGGTCTGGTGTCATCCTCGCCTCCTGACGGGGTCGGTCTGGTGTCAGCCTCTCCTCGTGACGGTGTCGGTCTGGTGTCAGCCTCTCCTCGTGACGGGGTCGGTCTGGTGTCAGCCTCTCCTCGTGACGGGGGTCGGTCTGGTGTCAGCCTCGCTAGTGACGGTTTCGGTCTGGTGTCAGCCTCTCCTCGTGACGGTGTCGGTCTGGTGTCAGCCTCGCTAGTGACGGTGTCAGTCTGGTGTCAGCCTCGCTAGTGACGGGGTCGGTCTGGTGTCAGCCTCGCTAGTGACGGGGTCGGTCTGGTGTTAGCCTCTCCTCGTGACGGTGTCGGTCTGGTGTCAGCCTCTCCTCGTGACGGGGTCCGTCTGGTGTCAGCCTCTCCTCGTGACGGGGTCGGTCTGGTGTCAGCCTCTCCTCGTGACGGGGTCGGTCTGGTGTCAGCCTCGCCTCGTGACGGTGTCGGTCTCGTGTCAGCCTCGCTAGTGATGGTGTCGGTCTGGTGTCAGCCTCTCCTCGTGACGGGGTCGGTCTGGTGTCAGCATCTCCTCGTGACGGGGGTCGGTCTGGTGTCATCCTCGCTAGTGACGGTGTCGGTCTGGTGTCATCCTCGCCTCGTGACGGGGTCGGTCTGGTGTCAGCCTCTCCTCGTGACGGGGGTCGGTCTGGTGTCATCCTCGCTAGTGACGGTGTCGGTCTGGTGTCATCCTCGCCTCGTGACGGTGTCGGTCTGGTGTCATCCTCGCTAGTGACGGTGTCGGTCTGGTGTCAGCCTCTCCTCGTGATGGGGTCGGTTTGGTGTCAGCCTCTCCTCGTGACGGGGGTCGGTCTGGTGTCAGCCTCGCTAGTGACGGTTTCGGTCTGGTGTCAGCCTCTCCTCGTGACGGTGTCGGTCTGGTGTCATCCTCGCTAGTGACGGTGTCGGTCTGGTGTCATCCTCGCCTCGTGACGGGGTCGGTCTGGTGTCAGCCTCGCTAGTGACGGGGTCGGTCTGGTGTCAGCCTCTCCTCGTGACGGTGTCGGTCTGGTGTCAGCCTCGCTAGTGACGGTGTCAGTCTGGTGTCAGCCTCGCTAGTGACGGTTTCAGTCTGGTGTCAGCCTCTCCTCGTGACGGTGTCAGTCTGGTGTCAGCCTATCCTCGTGACGGTGTCAGTCTGGTGTCAGCCTCGCTAGTGACGGTATCAGTCTGGTGTCAGCCTCTCCTCGTGACGGGGTCGGTCTGGTGTCAGCCTCGCTAGTGATGGTTTCAGTCTGGTGTCAGCCTCTCCTCGTGACGGTGTCAGTCTGGTGTCTGCCTCGCTAGTGACGGGGTCGGTCTGGTGTTACGGTGACGGTGTCGGTCTGGTGTCATCCTCGCTAGTGACGGTGTCGGTCTGGTGTCATCCTCGCCTCGTGACGGTGTCGGTCTGGTGTCATCCTCGCTAGTGACGGTGTCGGTCTGGTGTCAGCCTCTCCTCGTGACGGGGTCGGTCTGGTGTCAGCCTCTCCTCGTGACGGTGTCAGTCTGGTGTCAGCCTCGCTAGTGACGGTTTCGGTCTGGTGTCAGCCTCTCCTCGTGACGGTGTCGGTCTGGTGTCAGCCTCGCTAGTGACGGTGTCAGTCTGGTGTCAGCCTCGCTAGTGACGGTTTCAGTCTGGTGTCAGTCTCTCCTCGTGATGGTGTCAATCTGGTGTCAGCCTCTCCTCGTGACTTTGTCGGTCTGGTGTCAGCCTCGCCTCGTGACGGTGTCGGTCTGGTGTCATCCTCGCTAGTGACGGTGTCGGTCTGGTGTCATCCTCGCCTCGTGACGGTGTCGGTCTGGTGTCTCGCTAGTGACGGTTTCAGTCTGGTGTCAGCCTCTCCTCGTGACGGTGTCGGTCTGGTGTCAGCCTCGCTAGTGACGGGGTCGGTCTGGTGTCATCCTCGCCTCGTGACGGTGTCGGTCTGGTGTCTCGCTAGTGACGGTTTCAGTCTGGTGTCAGCCTCTCCTCGTGACGGTGTCGGTCTGGTGTCAGCCTCGCTAGTGACGGTGTCAGTCTGGTGTCAGCCTCGCTAGTGACGGTTTCGGTCTGGTGTCAGCCTCTCCTCGTGACGGTGTCGGTCTGGTGTCAGCCTCGCTAGTGACGGTGTCAGTCTGGTGTCAGCCTCGCTAGTGACGGTTTCAGTCTGGTGTCAGTCTCTCCTCGTGATGGTGTCAATCTGGTGTCAGCCTCTCCTCGTGACTTTGTCGGTCTGGTGTCAGCCTCGCCTCGTGACGGTGTCGGTCTGGTGTCATCCTCGCTAGTGACGGTGTCGGTCTGGTGTCATCCTCGCCTCGTGACGGTGTCGGTCTGGTGTCTCGCTAGTGACGGTTTCAGTCTGGTGTCAGCCTCTCCTCGTGACGGTGTCGGTCTGGTGTCAGCCTCGCTAGTGACGGGGTCGGTCTGGTGTCAGCCTCGCTAGTGACGGTTTCAGTCTGGTGTCAGCCTCGCTAGTGACGGTTTCGGTCTGGTGTCAGCCTCTCCTCGTGACGGTGTCGGTCTGGTGTCAGCCTCGCTAGTGACGGTGTCGGTCTGTTGTCATCCTCGCCTCGTG
Organism: Staurois parvus; assembly: GCF_062004578.1. Classification (NCBI taxonomy): domain Eukaryota; kingdom Metazoa; phylum Chordata; class Amphibia; order Anura; family Ranidae; genus Staurois; species Staurois parvus. Next base: position 59,332 of record NW_028320448.1, read on the forward strand.
ACGGGGTCGGTCTGGTGTCAGCCTCTCCTCGTGACGGTGTCGGTCTGGTGTCAGCCTCTCCTCGTGACGGGGTCGGTCTGGTGTCAGCCTCTCCTCGTGACGGGGGTCGGTCTGGTGTCAGCCTCGCTAGTGACGGTTTCGGTCTGGTGTCAGCCTCTCCTCGTGACGGTGTCGGTCTGGTGTCAGCCTCGCTAGTGACGGGGTCGGTCTGGTGTCAGCCTCGCTAGTGACGGTTTCAGTCTGGTGTCAGCCTCTCCTCGTGACGGTGTCAGTCTGGTGTCAGCCTCTCCTCGTGACGGTGTCAGTCTGGTGTCAGCCTCGCTAGTGACGGGGTCGGTCTGGTGTCAGCCTCTCCTCGTGACGGTGTCGGTCTGGTGTCAGCCTCTCCTCGTGACGGTGTCAGTCTGGTGTCAGCCTCGCTAGTGACGGTTTCAGTCTGGTGTCAGCCTCTCCTCGTGACGGTGTCGGTCTGGTGTCAGCCTCGCTAGTGACGGGGTCGGTCTGGTGTCAGCCTCGCTAGTGACGGTGTCGGTCTGGTGTCAGCCTCGCCTCGTGACGGTGTCGGTCTGGTGTCAGCCTCGCTAGTGACGGTGTCGGTCTGGTGTCAGCCTCTCCTCGTGATGGGGTCGTTCTGGTGTCAGCCTCTCCTCGTGACGGTGTCAGTCTGGTGTCAGCCTCGCTAGTGACGGGGTCGGTATGGTGTCAGCCTCGCCTCGTGACGGTGTCGGTCTGGTGTCAGCCTTGCCTCGTGACGGTGTCGGTCTGGTGTCAGCCTCGCTAGTGACGGTGTCGGTCTGGTGTCATCCTCGCCTCGTGACGGGGTCGGTCTGGTGTCAGCCTCGCTAGTGACGGGGTCGGTCTGGTGTCAGCCTCTCCTCGTGACGGGGTCGGTCTGGTGTCAGCCTCGCTAGTGACAGGGTCGGTCTGGTGTCAGCCTCTCCTCGTGACGGTGTCGGTCTGGTGTCAGCCTCTCCTCATGACGGGGTCTGTCTGGTGTCAGCCTCTCCTCGTGACGGGGGTCGGTCTGGTGTCAGCCTCGCCTCGTGACGGTGTCGGTCTGGTGTCAGCCTCGCCTCGTGACGGTGTCGGTCTGGTGTCAGCCTCGCCTCGTGACGGTGTCGGTCTGGTGTCAGCCTCGCCTCGTGACGGTGTCGGTCTGGTGTCATCCTCGCTAGTGACAGTGTCGGTCTGTGTCATCCTCGCCTCGTGACGGGTTCGGTCTGGTGTCAGCCTCGCTAGTGACGGGGTCGGTCTGGTGTCAGCCTCTCCTTGTGACGGTGTCGGTCTGGTGTCAGCCTCTCCTCGTGACGGTGTCGGTCTGGTGTCAGCCTCTCCTCGTGACGGGGTCGGTCTGGTGTCAGCCTCGCTAGTGACGGTTTCAGTCTGGTGTCAGCCTCTCCTCGTGACGGTGTCAGTCTGGTGTCAGCCTCGCTAGTGACGGGGTCGGTATGGTTTCAGCCTCGCCTCGTGACGGTGTCGGTCTGGTGTCAGCCTTGCCTCGTGACGGTGTCGGTCTGGTGTCATCCTCGCTAGTGACGGTGTCGGTCTGGTGTCATCCTCGCCTCGTGACGGGGTCGGTCTGGTGTCAGCCTCGCTAGTGACGGGGTCGGTCTGGTGTCAGCCTCTCCTCGTGACGGGGTCGGTCTGGTGTCAGCCTCGCTAGTGACGGGGTCGGTCTGGTGTCAGCCTCTCCTCGTGACGGTGTCGGTCTGGTGTCAGCCTCTCCTCATGACGGGGTCGGTCTGGTGTCAGCCTCTCCTCGTGACGGGGGTCGGTCTGGTGTCAGCCTCGCTAGTGACGGTTTCGGTCTGGTGTCAGCCTCTCCTCGTGACGGTGTCGGTCTGGTGTCAGCCTCGCTAGTGACGGTGTCAGTCTGGTGTCAACCTCGCTAGTGACGGTTTCAGTCTGGTGTCAGCCTCTCCTCGTGACGGGGTCGGTCTGGTGTCAGCCTCTCCTCGTGACGGGGGTCGGTCTGGTGTCAGCCTCGCTAGTGACGGGGTCGGTCTGGTGTCAGCCTCGCTAGTGACGGGGTCGGTCTGGTGTCAGCCACGCCTCGTGACGGTGTCGGTCTGGTGTCAGCCTCGTCTCGTGACGGTGTCGGTCTGGTGTCAGCCTCGCCTCGTGACGGTGTCAGTCTGGTGTCTGCCTCGCTAGTGACGGGGTCGGTCTGGTGTCATCCTCGCCTCGTGACGGGGTCGGTCTGGTGTCAGCCTCGCTAGTGACGGGGTCGGTCTGGTGTTAGCCTCTCCTCGTGACGGTGTCGGTCTGGAGTCAGCCTCTCCTCGTGACGGGGTCCGTCTGGTGTCAGCCTCTCCTCGTGACGGGGTCGGTCTGGTGTCAGCCTCTCCTCGTGATGGGGTCGGTCTGGTTTCAGCCTCGCCTCGTGACGGTGTCGGTCTGGTGTCAGCCTCGCTAGTGACGGTGTCGGTCTGGTGTCAGCCTCGCCTCGTGACGGTGTCGGTCTGGTGTCAGCCTCGCCTCGTGACGGTGTCGGTCTGGTGTCAGCCTCGCCTCGTGACGGTGTCGGTCTGGTGTCAGCCTCGCTAGTGACGGTGTCGGTCTGGTGTCATCCTCGCTAGTGACGGTGTCGGTCTGGTGTCATCCTCGCCTCGTGACGGGGTCGGTCTGGTGTCTGCCTCGCTAGTGACGGGGTAGGACTGGTGTCAGCCTCGCCTCGTGACGGTGTCGGTCTGGTGTCAGCCTCGCTAGTGACGGTGTCGGTCTGGTGTCATCCTCGCTAGTGACGGTGTCGGTCTGGTGTCATCCTCGCCTCGTGACGGGGTCGGTCTGGTGTCTGCCTCGCTAGTGACGGGGTCGGTCTGGTGTCAGCCTCTCCTCGTGACAGTGTCGGTCTGGTGTCAGCCTCTCCTCATGACGGGGTCGGTCTGGTGTCAGCCTCGCTAGTGACGGGGTCGGTCTGGTGTCAGCCTCGCCTCGTGACGGTGTTGGTCTGGTGTCAGCCTCGCTAGTGACGGTGTCGGTCTGGTGTCAGCCTCTCCTCGTGACGGGGTCGGTCTGGTGTCAGCCTCTCCTCGTGACGGGGGTCGGTCTGGTGTCATCCTCGCTAGTGACGGTGTCGGTCTGGTGTCATCCTCGCCTCGTGACGGTGTCGGTCTGGTGTCATCCTCGCTAGTGACGGTGTCGGTCTGGTGTCAGCCTCTCCTCGTGACGGGGTCGGTCTGGTGTCAGCCTCTCCTCGTGACGGGGGTCGGTCTGGTGTCAGCCTCGCTAGTGACAGTTTCGGTCTGGTGTCAGCCTCTCCTCGTGACGGTGTCGGTCTGGTGTCAGCCTCGCTAGTGACGGGGTCGGTCTGGTGTCAGCCTCGCTAGTGACGGTGTCGGTCTGGTGTCAGCCTCGCCTCGTGACGGTGTCGGTCTGGTGTCAGCCTCGCCTCGTGACGGTGTCGGTCTGGTGTCAGCCTCGCCTCGTGACGGTGTCGGTCTGGTGTCAGCCTCGCCTCGTGACGGTGTCGGTCTGGTGTCAGCCTCTCCTCGTGACGGTGTCGGTCTGGTGTCAGCCTCGCTAGTGACGGTTTCAGTCTGGTGTCAGCCTCGCCTCGTGACGGTGTCGGTCTGGTGTCATGCTCGCTAGTGACGGTGTCGGTCTGGTGTCATCCTCTCCTCGTGACGGTGTCAGTCTGGTGTCAGCCTCTCCTCGTGACGGTGTCAGTTTGGTGTCAGCCTCGCTAGTGACGGTTTCAGTCTGGTGTCAGCCTCTCCTCGTGACGGTGTTAGTCTGGTGTCAGCCTCGCTAATGACGGGGTCGGTCTGGTGTCAGCCTCGCCTAGTGACGGGGTCGGTCTGGTGTCAGCCTCGCTAGTGACGGGGTCGGTCCGGTGTCAGCCTCGCCTCGTGACGGTGTCGGTCTGGTGTCAGCCTCGCCTCGTGACGGTGTCGGTCTGGTGTCAGCCTCGCCTCGTGACGGTGTCGGTCTGGTGTCAGCCTCGCCTCGTGACGGTGTCGGTCTGGTGTCATCCTCGCTAGTGACAGTGTCGGTCTGTGTCATCCTCGCCTCGTGACGGGTTCGGTCTGGTGTCAGCCTCGCTAGTGACGGGGTCGGTCTGGTGTCAGCCTCTCCTTGTGACGGTGTCGGTCTGGTGTCAGCCTCTCCTCGTGACGGTGTCGGTCTGGTGTCAGCCTCTCCTCGTGACGGGGTCGGTCTGGTGTCAGCCTCGCTAGTGACGGTTTCAGTCTGGTGTCAGCCTCTCCTCGTGACGGTGTCAGTCTGGTGTCAGCCTCGCTAGTGACGGGGTCGGTATGGTTTCAGCCTCGCCTCGTGACGGTGTCGGTCTGGTGTCAGCCTTGCCTCGTGACGGTGTCGGTCTGGTGTCATCCTCGCTAGTGACGGTGTCGGTCTGGTGTCATCCTCGCCTCGTGACGGGGTCGGTCTGGTGTCAGCCTCGCTAGTGACGGGGTCGGTCTGGTGTCAGCCTCTCCTCGTGACGGGGTCGGTCTGGTGTCAGCCTCGCTAGTGACGGGGTCGGTCTGGTGTCAGCCTCTCCTCGTGACGGTGTCGGTCTGGTGTCAGCCTCTCCTCATGACGGGGTCGGTCTGGTGTCAGCCTCTCCTCGTGACGGGGGTCGGTCTGGTGTCAGCCTCGCTAGTGACGGTTTCGGTCTGGTGTCAGCCTCTCCTCGTGACGGTGTCGGTCTGGTGTCAGCCTCGCTAGTGACGGTGTCAGTCTGGTGTCAACCTCGCTAGTGACGGTTTCAGTCTGGTGTCAGCCTCTCCTCGTGACGGGGTCGGTCTGGTGTCAGCCTCTCCTCGTGACGGGGGTCGGTCTGGTGTCAGCCTCGCTAGTGACGGGGTCGGTCTGGTGTCAGCCTCGCTAGTGACGGGGTCGGTCTGGTGTCAGCCACGCCTCGTGACGGTGTCGGTCTGGTGTCAGCCTCGTCTCGTGACGGTGTCGGTCTGGTGTCAGCCTCGCCTCGTGACGGTGTCAGTCTGGTGTCTGCCTCGCTAGTGACGGGGTCGGTCTGGTGTCATCCTCGCCTCGTGACGGGGTCGGTCTGGTGTCAGCCTCGCTAGTGACGGGGTCGGTCTGGTGTCAGCCTCTCCTCGTGACGGTGTCGGTCTGGTGTCAGCCTCTCCTCATGACGGGGTCGGTCTGGTGTCAGCCTCTCCTCGTGACGGGGGTCGGTCTGGTGTCAGCCTCGCTAGTGACGGTTTCGGTCTGGTGTCAGCCTCTCCTCGTGACGGTGTCGGTCTGGTGTCAGCCTCGCTAGTGACGGTGTCAGTCTGGTGTCAACCTCGCTAGTGACGGTTTCAGTCTGGTGTCAGCCTCTCCTCGTGACGGGGTCGGTCTGGTGTCAGCCTCTCCTCGTGACGGGGGTCGGTCTGGTGTCAGCCTCGCTAGTGACGGGGTCGGTCTGGTGTCAGCCTCGCTAGTGACGGGGTCGGTCTGGTGTCAGCCACGCCTCGTGACGGTGTCGGTCTGGTGTCAGCCTCGTCTCGTGACGGTGTCGGTCTGGTGTCAGCCTCGCCTCGTGACGGTGTCAGTCTGGTGTCTGCCTCGCTAGTGACGGGGTCGGTCTGGTGTCATCCTCGCCTCGTGACGGGGTCGGTCTGGTGTCAGCCTCGCTAGTGACGGGGTCGGTCTGGTGTTAGCCTCTCCTCGTGACGGTGTCGGTCTGGAGTCAGCCTCTCCTCGTGACGGGGTCCGTCTGGTGTCAGCCTCTCCTCGTGACGGGGTCGGTCTGGTGTCAGCCTCTCCTCGTGACGGGGTCGGTCTGGTTTCAGCCTCGCCTCGTGACGGTGTCGGTCTGGTGTCAGCCTCGCTAGTGACGGTGTCGGTCTGGTGTCAGCCTCGCCTCGTGACGGTGTCGGTCTGGTGTCAGCCTCGCCTCGTGACGGTGTCGGTCTGTTGTCAGCCTCGCCTCGTGACGGTGTCGGTCTGGTGTCAGCCTCGCTAGTGACGGTGTCGGTCTGGTGTCATCCTCGCTAGTGACGGTGTCGGTCTGGTGTCATCCTCGCCTCGTGACGGGGTCGGTCTGGTGTCTGCCTCGCTAGTGACGGGGTAGGACTGGTGTCAGCCTCGCCTCGTGACGGTGTCGGTCTGGTGTCAGCCTCGCTAGTGACGGTGTCGGTCTGGTGTCATCCTCGCTAGTGACGGTGTCGGTCTGGTGTCATCCTCGCCTCGTGACGGGGTCGGTCTGGTGTCTGCCTCGCTAGTGACGGGGTCGGTCTGGTGTCAGCCTCTCCTCGTGACAGTGTCGGTCTGGTGTCAGCCTCTCCTCATGACGGGGTCGGTCTGGTGTCAGCCTCGCTAGTGACGGGGTCGGTCTGGTGTCAGCCTCGCCTCGTGACGGTGTTGGTCTGGTGTCAGCCTCGCTAGTGACGGTGTCGGTCTGGTGTCAGCCTCTCCTCGTGACGGGGTCGGTCTGGTGTCAGCCTCTCCTCGTGACGGGGGTCGGTCTGGTGTCATCCTCGCTAGTGACGGTGTCGGTCTGGTGTCATCCTCGCCTCGTGACGGTGTCGGTCTGGTGTCATCCTCGCTAGTGACGGTGTCGGTCTGGTGTCAGCCTCTCCTCGTGACGGGGTCGGTCTGGTGTCAGCCTCTCCTCGTGACGGGGGTCGGTCTGGTGTCAGCCTCGCTAGTGACAGTTTCGGTCTGGTGTCAGCCTCTCCTCGTGACGGTGTCGGTCTGGTGTCAGCCTCGCTAGTGACGGGGTCGGTCTGGTGTCAGCCTCGCTAGTGACGGTGTCGGTCTGGTGTCAGCCTCGCCTCGTGACGGTGTCGGTCTGGTGTCAGCCTCGCCTCGTGACGGTGTCGGTCTGGTGTCAGCCTCGCCTCGTGACGGTGTCGGTCTGGTGTCAGCCTCGCCTCGTGACGGTGTCGGTCTGGTGTCAGCCTCTCCTCGTGACGGTGTCGGTCTGGTGTCATCCTCGCTAGTGACGGTTTCAGTCTGGTGTCAGCCTCGCCTCGTGACGGTGTCGGTCTGGTGTCATGCTCGCTAGTGACGGTGTCGGTCTGGTGTCATCCTCTCCTCGTGACGGTGTCAGTCTGGTGTCAGCCTCTCCTCGTGACGGTGTCAGTTTGGTGTCAGCCTCGCTAGTGACGGTTTCAGTCTGGTGTCAGCCTCTCCTCGTGACGGTGTTAGTCTGGTGTCAGCCTCGCTAATGACGGGGTCGGTCTGGTGTCAGCCTCGCCTAGTGACGGGGTCGGTCTGGTGTCAGCCTCGCTAGTGACGGGGTCGGTCCGGTGTCAGCCTCGCCTCGTGACGGTGTCGGTCTGGTGTCAGCCTCGCCTCGTGACGGTGTCGGTCTGGTGTCAGCCTCGCCTCGTGACGGTTTCGGTCTGGTGTCAGCCTCGCCTCGTGATGGTGTCGGTCTGGTGTCAGCCTCGCCTCGTGACGGTGTCGGTCTGGTGTCATCCTCGCTAGTGACGGTGTCGGTCTGGTGTCATCCTCGCCTCGTGACGGGGTCGGTCTGGTGTCAGCCTCGCTAGTGACGGTTTCAGTCTGGTGTCAGCCTCTCCTCGTGACAGTGTCAGTCTGGTGTCTGCCTCGCTAGTGACGGGGTCGGTCTGGTGTCAGCCTCGCCTCGTAACGGTGTCGGTCTGGTGTCATCCTCGCCTCGTGATGGTGTCGGTCTGGTGTCATCCTCACTAGTGACGGTGTCGGTCTGGTGTCAGCCTCTCCTCGTGACGGGGTCCGTCTGGTGTCAGCCTCTCCTCGTGACGGGGTCGGTCTGGTGTCAGCCTCTCCTCGTGACGGGTCGGTCTGGTGTCAGCCTCGCCTCGTGACGGTGTCGGTCTGGTGTCAGCCTCGCTAGTGATGGTGTCGGTCTGGTGTCAGCCTCTCCTCGTGACGGGGTCGGTCTGGTGTCAGCCTCTCCTCGTGACGGGGGTCGGTCTGGTGTCAGCCTCTCCTCGTGACGGGGTCGGTCTGGTGTCAGCCTCGCTAGTGACGGGGTCGGTCTGGTGTCAGCCTCTCCTCGTGACGGTGTCGGTCTGGTGTCAGCCTCTCCTCATGACGGGGTCGGTCTGGTGTCAGCCTCTCCTCGTGACGGGGGTCGGTCTGGTGTCAGCCTCGCTAGTGACGGTTTCGGTCTGGTGTCAGCCTCTCCTCGTGACGGTGTCGGTCTGGTGTCAGCCTCGCTAGTGACGGTGTCAGTCTGGTGTCAACCTCGCTAGTGACGGTTTCAGTCTGGTGTCAGCCTCTCCTCGTGACGGGGTCGGTCTGGTGTCAGCCTCTCCTCGTGACGGGGGTCGGTCTGGTGTCAGCCTCGCTAGTGACGGGGTCGGTCTGGTGTCAGCCTCGCTAGTGACGGGGTCGGTCTGGTGTCAGCCACGCCTCGTGACGGTGTCGGTCTGGTGTCAGCCTCGTCTCGTGACGGTGTCGGTCTGGTGTCAGCCTCGCCTCGTGACGGTGTCAGTCTGGTGTCTGCCTCGCTAGTGACGGGGTCGGTCTGGTGTCATCCTCGCCTCGTGACGGGGTCGGTCTGGTGTCAGCCTCGCTAGTGACGGGGTCGGTCTGGTGTTAGCCTCTCCTCGTGACGGTGTCGGTCTGGAGTCAGCCTCTCCTCGTGACGGGGTCCGTCTGGTGTCAGCCTCTCCTCGTGACGGGGTCGGTCTGGTGTCAGCCTCTCCTCGTGACGGGGTCGGTCTGGTTTCAGCCTCGCCTCGTGACGGTGTCGGTCTGGTGTCAGCCTCGCCTCGTGACGGTGTCGGTCTGGTGTCAGCCTCGCCTCGTGACGGTGTCGGTCTGGTGTCAGCCTCGCCTCGTGACGGTGTCGGTCTGGTGTCAGCCTCGCCTCGTGACGGTGTCGGTCTGGTGTCAGCCTCGCTAGTGACGGTGTCGGTCTGGTGTCATCCTCGCTAGTGACGGTGTCGGTCTGGTGTCATCCTCGCCTCGTGACGGGGTCGGTCTGGTGTCTGCCTCGCTAGTGACGGGGTAGGACTGGTGTCAGCCTCGCCTCGTGACGGTGTCGGTCTGGTGTCAGCCTCGCTAGTGACGGTGTCGGTCTGGTGTCATCCTCGCTAGTGACGGTGTCGGTCTGGTGTCATCCTCGCCTCGTGACGGGGTCGGTCTGGTGTCTGCCTCGCTAGTGACGGGGTCGGTCTGGTGTCAGCCTCTCCTCGTGACAGTGTCGGTCTGGTGTCAGCCTCTCCTCATGACGGGGTCGGTCTGGTGTCAGCCTCGCTAGTGACGGGGTCGGTCTGGTGTCAGCCTCGCCTCGTGACGGTGTTGGTCTGGTGTCAGCCTCGCTAGTGACGGTGTCGGTCTGGTGTCAGCCTCTCCTCGTGACGGGGTCGGTCTGGTGTCAGCCTCTCCTCGTGACGGGGGTCGGTCTGGTGTCATCCTCGCTAGTGACGGTGTCGGTCTGGTGTCATCCTCGCCTCGTGACGGTGTCGGTCTGGTGTCATCCTCGCTAGTGACGGTGTCGGTCTGGTGTCAGCCTCTCCTCGTGACGGGGTCGGTCTGGTGTCAGCCTCTCCTCGTGACGGGGGTCGGTCTGGTGTCAGCCTCGCTAGTGACAGTTTCGGTCTGGTGTCAGCCTCTCCTCGTGACGGTGTCGGTCTGGTGTCAGCCTCGCTAGTGACGGGGTCGGTCTGGTGTCAGCCTCGCTAGTGACGGTGTCGGTCTGGTGTCAGCCTCGCCTCGTGACGGTGTCGGTCTGGTGTCAGCCTCGCCTCGTGACGGTGTCGGTCTGGTGTCAGCCTCGCCTCGTGACGGTGTCGGTCTGGTGTCAGCCTCGCCTCGTGACGGTGTCGGTCTGGTGTCAGCCTCTCCTCGTGACGGTGTCGGTCTGGTGTCAGCCTCGCTAGTGACGGTTTCAGTCTGGTGTCAGCCTCGCCTCGTGACGGTGTCGGTCTGGTGTCATGCTCGCTAGTGACGGTGTCGGTCTGGTGTCATCCTCTCCTCGTGACGGTGTCAGTCTGGTGTCAGCCTCTCCTCGTGACGGTGTCAGTTTGGTGTCAGCCTCGCTAGTGACGGTTTCAGTCTGGTGTCAGCCTCTCCTCGTGACGGTGTTAGTCTGGTGTCAGCCTCGCTAATGACGGGGTCGGTCTGGTGTCAGCCTCGCCTAGTGACGGGGTCGGTCTGGTGTCAGCCTCGCTAGTGACGGGGTCGGTCCGGTGTCAGCCTCGCCTCGTGACGGTGTCGGTCTGGTGTCAGCCTCGCCTCGTGACGGTGTCGGTCTGGTGTCAGCCTCGCCTCGTGACGGTTTCGGTCTGGTGTCAGCCTCGCCTCGTGACGGTGTCGGTCTGGTGTCAGCCTCGCCTCGTGACGGTGTCGGTCTGGTGTCATCCTCGCTAGTGACGGTGTCGGTCTGGTGTCATCCTCGCCTCGTGACGGGGTCGGTCTGGTGTCAGCCTCGCTAGTGACGGTTTCAGTCTGGTGTCAGCCTCGCCTCGTAACGGTGTCGGTCTGGTGTCATCCTCGCCTCGTGACGGTGTCGGTCTGGTGTCATCCTCACTAGTGACGGTGTCGGTCTGGTGTCAGCCTCTCCTCGTGACGGGGTCCGTCTGGTGTCAGCCTCTCCTCGTGACGGGGTCGGTCTGGTGTCAGCCTCTCCTCGTGACGGGTCGGTCTGGTGTCAGCCTCGCCTCGTGACGGTGTCGGTCTGGTGTCAGCCTCGCTAGTGACGGTGTCGGTCTGGTGTCAGCCTTGCCTCGTGACGGGGTCGGTCTGGTGTCAGCCTCGCTAGTGACGGTGTCGGTCTGGTGTCAGCCTCGCCTCGTGACGGTGTCGGTCTGGTGTCAGCCTCGCTAGTGACGGTGTCGGTCTGGTGTCAGCCTCTCCTCGTGATGGGGTCGTTCTGGTGTCAGCCTCTCCTCGTGACGGTGTCAGTCTGGTGTCAGCCTCGCTAGTGACGGGGTCGGTATGGTGTCAGCCTCGCCTCGTGACGGTGTCGGTCTGGTGTCAGCCTCGCCTCGTGACGGTGTCGGTCTGGTGTCAGCCTCGCCTCGTGACGGTGTCGGTCTGGTGTCAGCCTCGCCTCGTGACGGTGTCGGTCTGGTGTCATCCTCGCTAGTGACAGTGTCGGTCTGTGTCATCCTCGCCTCGTGACGGGTTCGGTCTGGTGTCAGCCTCGCTAGTGACGGGGTCGGTCTGGTGTCAGCCTCTCCTTGTGACGGTGTCGGTCTGGTGTCAGCCTCTCCTCGTGACGGTGTCGGTCTGGTGTCAGCCTCTCCTCGTGACGGGGTCGGTCTGGTGTCAGCCTCGCTAGTGACGGTTTCAGTCTGGTGTCAGCCTCTCCTCGTGACGGTGTCAGTCTGGTGTCAGCCTCGCTAGTGACGGGGTCGGTATGGTTTCAGCCTCGCCTCGTGACGGTGTCGGTCTGGTGTCAGCCTTGCCTCGTGACGGTGTCGGTCTGGTGTCATCCTCACTAGTGACGGTGTCGGTCTGGTGTCATCCTCGCCTCGTGACGGGGTCGGTCTGGTGTCAGCCTCGCTAGTGACGGGGTCGGTCTGGTGTCAGCCTCTCCTCGTGACGGGGTCGGTCTGGTGTCAGCCTCGCTAGTGACGGGGTCGGTCTGGTGTCAGCCTCTCCTCGTGACGGTGTCGGTCTGGTGTCAGCCTCTCCTCATGACGGGGTCGGTCTGGTGTCAGCCTCTCCTCGTGACGGGGGTCGGTCTGGTGTCAGCCTCGCTAGTGACGGTTTCGGTCTGGTGTCAGCCTCTCCTCGTGACGGTGTCGGTCTGGTGTCAGCCTCGCTAGTGACGGTGTCAGTCTGGTGTCAACCTCGCTAGTGACGGTTTCAGTCTGGTGTCAGCCTCTCCTCGTGACGGGGTCGGTCTGGTGTCAGCCTCTCCTCGTGACGGGGGTCGGTCTGGTGTCAGCCTCGCTAGTGACGGGGTCGGTCTGGTGTCAGCCTCGCTAGTGACGGGGTCGGTCTGGTGTCAGCCACGCCTCGTGACGGTGTCGGTCTGGTGTCAGCCTCGTCTCGTGACGGTGTCGGTCTGGTGTCAGCCTCGCCTCGTGACGGTGTCAGTCTGGTGTCTGCCTCGCTAGTGACGGGGTCGGTCTGGTGTCATCCTCGCCTCGTGACGGGGTCGGTCTGGTGTCAGCCTCGCTAGTGACGGGGTCGGTCTGGTGTTAGCCTCTCCTCGTGACGGTGTCGGTCTGGAGTCAGCCTCTCCTCGTGACGGGGTCCGTCTGGTGTCAGCCTCTCCTCGTGACGGGGTCGGTCTGGTGTCAGCCTCTCCTCGTGACGGGGTCGGTCTGGTTTCAGCCTCGCCTCGTGACGGTGTCGGTCTGGTGTCAGCCTCGCTAGTGACGGTGTCGGTCTGGTGTCAGCCTCGCCTCGTGACGGTGTCGGTCTGGTGTCAGCCTCGCCTCGTGACGGTGTCGGTCTGTTGTCAGCCTCGCCTCGTGACGGTGTCGGTCTGGTGTCAGCCTCGCTAGTGACGGTGTCGGTCTGGTGTCATCCTCGCTAGTGACGGTGTCGGTCTGGTGTCATCCTCGCCTCGTGACGGGGTCGGTCTGGTGTCTGCCTCGCTAGTGACGGGGTAGGACTGGTGTCAGCCTCGCCTCGTGACGGTGTCGGTCTGGTGTCAGCCTCGCTAGTGACGGTGTCGGTCTGGTGTCATCCTCGCTAGTGACGGTGTCGGTCTGGTGTCATCCTCGCCTCGTGACGGGGTCGGTCTGGTGTCTGCCTCGCTAGTGACGGGGTCGGTCTGGTGTCAGCCTCTCCTCGTGACAGTGTCGGTCTGGTGTCAGCCTCTCCTCATGACGGGGTCGGTCTGGTGTCAGCCTCGCTAGTGACGGGGTCGGTCTGGTGTCAGCCTCGCCTCGTGACGGTGTTGGTCTGGTGTCAGCCTCGCTAGTGACGGTGTCGGTCTGGTGTCAGCCTCTCCTCGTGACGGGGTCGGTCTGGTGTCAGCCTCTCCTCGTGACGGGGGTCGGTCTGGTGTCATCCTCGCTAGTGACGGTGTCGGTCTGGTGTCATCCTCGCCTCGTGACGGTGTCGGTCTGGTGTCATCCTCGCTAGTGACGGTGTCGGTCTGGTGTCAGCCTCTCCTCGTGACGGGGTCGGTCTGGTGTCAGCCTCTCCTCGTGACGGGGGTCGGTCTGGTGTCAGCCTCGCTAGTGACAGTTTCGGTCTGGTGTCAGCCTCTCCTCGTGACGGTGTCGGTCTGGTGTCAGCCTCGCTAGTGACGGGGTCGGTCTGGTGTCAGCCTCGCTAGTGACGGTGTCGGTCTGGTGTCAGCCTCGCCTCGTGACGGTGTCGGTCTGGTGTCAGCCTCGCCTCGTGACGGTGTCGGTCTGGTGTCAGCCTCGCCTCGTGACGGTGTCGGTCTGGTGTCAGCCTCGCCTCGTGACGGTGTCGGTCTGGTGTCAGCCTCTCCTCGTGACGGTGTCGGTCTGGTGTCAGCCTCGCTAGTGACGGTTTCAGTCTGGTGTCAGCCTCGCCTCGTGACGGTGTCGGTCTGGTGTCATGCTCGCTAGTGACGGTGTCGGTCTGGTGTCATCCTCTCCTCGTGACGGTGTCAGTCTGGTGTCAGCCTCTCCTCGTGACGGTGTCAGTTTGGTGTCAGCCTCGCTAGTGACGGTTTCAGTCTGGTGTCAGCCTCTCCTCGTGACGGTGTTAGTCTGGTGTCAGCCTCGCTAATGACGGGGTCGGTCTGGTGTCAGCCTCGCCTAGTGACGGGGTCGGTCTGGTGTCAGCCTCGCTAGTGACGGGGTCGGTCCGGTGTCAGCCTCGCCTCGTGACGGTGTCGGTCTGGTGTCAGCCTCGCCTCGTGACGGTGTCGGTCTGGTGTCAGCCTCGCCTCGTGACGGTTTCGGTCTGGTGTCAGCCTCGCCTCGTGATGGTGTCGGTCTGGTGTCAGCCTCGCCTCGTGACGGTGTCGGTCTGGTGTCATCCTCGCTAGTGACGGTGTCGGTCTGGTGTCATCCTCGCCTCGTGACGGGGTCGGTCTGGTGTCAGCCTCGCTAGTGACGGTTTCAGTCTGGTGTCAGCCTCTCCTCGTGACAGTGTCAGTCTGGTGTCTGCCTCGCTAGTGACGGGGTCGGTCTGGTGTCAGCCTCGCCTCGTAACGGTGTCGGTCTGGTGTCATCCTCGCCTCGTGATGGTGTCGGTCTGGTGTCATCCTCACTAGTGACGGTGTCGGTCTGGTGTCAGCCTCTCCTCGTGACGGGGTCCGTCTGGTGTCAGCCTCTCCTCGTGACGGGGTCGGTCTGGTGTCAGCCTCTCCTCGTGACGGGTCGGTCTGGTGTCAGCCTCGCCTCGTGACGGTGTCGGTCTGGTGTCAGCCTCGCTAGTGATGGTGTCGGTCTGGTGTCAGCCTCTCCTCGTGACGGGGTCGGTCTGGTGTCAGCCTCTCCTCGTGACGGGGGTCGGTCTGGTGTCATCCTCGCTAGTGACGGTGTTGGTCTGGTGTCATCCTCGCCTCGTGACGGGGTCGGTCTGGTGTCAGCCTCGCTAGTGACGGTGTCGGTCTGGTGTCAGCCTCTCCTCGTGGCGGTGTCGGTCTGGTGTCAGCCTCTCCTCTTGACGGGGTCGGTCTGGTGTCAGCCTCTCCTCGTGACGGGGTCGGTCTGGTGTCAGCCTCGCCTCGTGACGGTGTCGGTCTGGCGTCAGCCTGGCTACTGACGGTTTCAGTCTGGTGTCAGCCTCGCCTCGTGACGGTGTCGGTCTGGTGTCATCCTCGCTAGTGACGGTGTCGGTCTGGTGTCATCCTCGCCGCGTGACGGGGTCGGTCTGGTGTCAGCCTCGCTAGTGACGGGGTCGGTCTGGTGTTAGCCTCTCCTCGTGACGGTGTCGGTCTGGTGTCAGCCTCTCCTCGTGACGTGGTCCGTCTGGTGTCAGCCTCTCCTCGTGACGGGGTCGGTCTGGTGTCAGCCTCTCCTCGTGACGGGGTCGGTCTGGTGTCAGCCTCGCCTCGTGACGGTGTCGGTCTGGTGTCAGCCTCGCTAGTGACGGTGTCGGTCTGGTGTCAGCCTCTCCTCATGACAAGGTCGGTCTGGTGTCAGCCTCTCCTCGTGACGGGGGTCGGTCTGGTGTCATCCTCGCTAGTGACTGTGTCGGTCTGGTGTCATCCTCGCCTCGTGACGGTGTCGGTCTGGTGTCATCCTCGCTAGTGACGGTGTCGGTCTGGTGTCAGCCTCTCCTCGTGACGGGGTTGGTCTGGTGTCAGCCTCTCCTCGTGACGGGGGTCGGTCTGGTGTCAGCCTCGCTAGTGACGGTTTCGGTCTGGTGTCAGCCTCTCCTCGTGACGGTGTCGGTCTGGTGTCAGCCTCGCTAGTGACGGTGTCAGTCTGGTGTCAGCCTCGCTAGTGACGGTTTCAGTCTGGTGTCAGCCTCTCCTCGTGACGGTGTCAGTCTGGTGTCAGCCTCGCTAGTGACGGTTTCAGTCTGGTGTCAGCCTCTCCTCTTGACGGTGTCAGTCTGGTGTCAGCCTCTCCTCGTGACGGTGTCAGTCTGGTGTCAGCCTCGCTAGTGACGGTTTCAGTCTGGTGTCAGCCTCTCCTCGTGACGGTGTCGGTCTGGTGTCAGCCTCGCTAGTGACGGTGTCAGTCTGGTGTCAGCCTCGCTAGTGACGGTTTCAGTCTGGTGTCAGCCTCTCCTCGTGACGGTGTCGGTCTGGTGTCAGCCTCTCCTCGTGACGGTGTCGGTCTGGTGTCAGCCTCTCCTCGTGACGGTGTCGGTCTGGTGTCAGCCTCTCCTCGTGACGGGGTCGGTCTGGTGTCAGCCTCTCCTCGTGACGGGGTCGGTCTGGTGTCAGCCTCGCTAGTGACGGTTTCAGTCTGGTGTCAGCCTCTCCTCGTGACGGTGTCAGTCTGGTGTCTGCCTCTCCTCGTGACGGTGTCAGTCTGGTGTCAGCCTCTCCTCGTGACGGTGTCAGTCTGGTGTCAGCCTCGCTAGTGACGGGGTCGGTCTGGTGTCAGCCTCGCTAGTGACGGGGTCGGTCTGGTGTCAGCCTCTCCACGTGACGGGGTCGGTCTGGTGTCAGCCTCGCTAGTGACGGGGTCGGTCTGGTGTCAGCCTCTCCTCGTGACAGTGTCGGTCTGGTGTCAGCCTCTCCTCATGACGGGGTCGGTCTGGTGTCAGCCTCTCCTCGTGACGGGGGTCGGTCTGGTGTCAGCCTCGCTAGTGACGGTTTCGGTCTGGTGTCAGCCTCTCCTCGTGACGGTGTCGGTCTGGTGTCAGCCTCGCTAGTGACGGTGTCAGTCTGGTGTCAACCTCGCTAGTGACGGTTTCAGTCTGGTGTCAGCCTCTCCTCGTGACGGTGTCGGTCTGGTGTCAGCCTCTCCTCGTGACGGCGTCGGTCTGGTGTCAGCCTCTCCTCGTGACGGTGTCAGTCTGGTGTCAGCCTCTCCTCGTGACGGGGTCGGTCTGGTGTCAGCCTCGCTAGTGACGGTTTCAGTCTGGTGTCAGCCTCGCCTCGTGACGGTCTCAGTCTGGTGTCAGAGAGTGAATGTTGTCAGTGAATGTTGTCAGTGAGTGAATGTTGTCAGTGAATGCTGTCAGTGAGTGAATGTTGTCAGTGAGTGAATGTTGTCAGTGAATATTGTCAGTGAGTGAATGTTGTCAGTGAATGTTGTCAGTGAGTGAATATTGTCAGTGAATGTTGTCAGTGAATGTTGTCAGTGAGTGAATGTTGTCAGTGAATGTTGTCAGTGAATGTTGTCAGTGAGTGAATGTTGTCAGTGAATGTTGTCAGAGAGTGAATGTTGTCAGTGAGTGAATGTTGTCAGTGAATGTTGTCAGTGAGTGAATGTTGTCAGTGAATGTTGTCAGTGAATGTTGTCATTGAATGTTGTCAGTGAGTGTTGTCAGTGAATGTTGTCAGTGAGTGAATGTTGTCAGTGAATGTTGTCAGTGAGTGAATGTTGTCAGTGAGTGAATGTTGTCAGTGAATGTTGTCTGTGAGTGAATGTTGTCAGTTAGTGAATGTTGTCAGTGAGTGAATGTTGTCAGTGAGTGAATGTTGTCAGTGAATGTTGTCAGAGAGTCAATGTTGTCAGTGAATGTTGTCAGTGAGTGAATGTTGTCAGTGAGTGAATGTTGTCAGTGAATGTTGTCAGTGAGTGAATGTTGTCAGTGAATGTTGTCAGTGAATGTTGTCAGTGAGTGAATGTTGTCAGTGAGTGTTGTCAGTGAGTGAATGTTGTCAGTGAGTGAATGTTGTCAGTGAATGTTGTCAGAGAGTCAATGTTGTCAGTGAATGTTGTCAGTGAGTGAATGTTGTCAGTGAGTGAATGTTGTCAGTGAATGTTGTCAGTGAGTGAATGTTGTCAGTGAATGTTGTCAGTGAATGTTGTCAGTGAGTGAATGTTGTCAGTGAGTGTTGTCAGTGAGTGAATGTTGTCAGAGAGTGAATGTTGTCAGTGAATGTTGTCAGTGAGTGAATGTTGTCAGTGAATGTTGTCAGTGAGTGAATGTTGTCAGTGAATGTCAGTGAGTGAATGTTGTCAGTGAATGTTGTCAGTGAATGTTGTCAGTGAGTGAATGTTGTCAGTGAGTGAATGTTGTCAGTGAATGCTGTCAGTGAATGTTGTCAGTGAGTGAATGTTGTCAGTGAGTGAATGTTGTCAGTGAATGTCAGTGAGTGAATGTTGTCAGTGAGTGAATGTTGTCAGTGAATATTGTCAGTGAGTGAATGTTGTCAGTGAATGTTGTCAGTGAGTGAATGTTGTCAGTGAATGTTGTCAGTGAATGTTGTCAGTGAGTGAATGTTGTCAGTGAATGCTGTCAGTGAGTGAATGTTGTCAGTGAGTGAATGTTGTCAGTGAATGTTGTCAGAGAGTGAATGTTGTCAGTGAATGTTGTCAGTGAATGTTGTCAGTGAGTGTTGTCAGTGAATGTTGTCAGTGAGTGAATGTTGTCAGTGAGTGAATGTTGTCAGTGAGTGAATGTTGTCAGTGAATGTTGTCTGTGAGTGAATGTTGTCAGTTAGTGAATGTTGTCAGTGAATGTTGTCAGTGAGTGAATGTTGTCAGTGAGTGAATGTTGTCAGTGAATGTTGTCAGAGAGTCAATGTTGTCAGTGAATGTTGTCAGTGAGTGAATGTTGTCAGTGAGTGAATGTTGTCAGTGAATGTTGTCAGTGAGTGAATGTTGTCAGTGAATGTTGTCAGTGAATGTTGTCAGTGAGTGAATGTTGTCAGTGAGTGTTGTCAGTGAGTGAATGTTGTCAGAGAGTGAATGTTGTCAGTGAGTGAATGTTGTCAGTGAATGTTGTCAGTGAGTGAATGTTGTCAGTGAGTGAATGTTGTCAGTGAATGTTGTCAGTGAATGTTGTCAGTGAATGTTGTCAGTGAGTGAATGTTATCAGTGAATGTTGTCAGTGAGTGAATGTTGTCAGTGAATGTTGACAGTGAGTGAATGTTGTCAGTGAATGTTGTCAGTGAATGTTATCAGTTAGTGAATGCTGTCAGTGAATGTTGTCAGTGAGTGAATGTTGTCAGTGAATGTTGTCAGTGAGTGAATGTTGTCAGTGAGTGAATGTTGTCAGTGAATGTTGTCTGTGAGTGAATGTTGTCAGTTAGTGAATGTTGTCAGTGAATGTTGTCAGAGAGTCAATGTTGTCAGTGAATGTTGTCAGTGAGTGAATGTTGTCAATGAGTGAATGTTGTTAGTGAATGTTGTCAGTGAGTGAATGTTGTCAGTGAATGTCAGTGAGTGAATGTTGTCAGTGAATGTTGTCAGTGAGTGAATGTTGTCAGTGAATGTTGTCAGTGAGTGAATGTTGTCAGTTAGTGAATGTTGTCAGTGAATGTTGTCAGAGAGTCAATGTTGTCAGTGAATGTTGTCAGTGAGTGAATGTTGTCAGTGAGTGAATGTTGTCAGTGAATGTTGTCAGTGAGTGAATGTTGTCAGTGAATGTCAGTGAGTGAATGTTGTCAGTGAATGTTGTCAGTGAGTGAATGTTGTCAGTGAATGTTGTCAGTGAGTGAATGTTGTCAGTGAATGTTGTCAGTGAGTGAATGTTGTCAGTGAATGTTGTCAGTGAGTGAATGTTGTCAGTGAATGTTGTCAGAGAGTGAATGTTGTCAGTGAATGTTGTCAGTGAGTGTTGTCAGTGAATGTTGTCAGTGAGTGAATGTTGTCAGTGAGTGAATGTTGTCAGTGAATGTTGTCTGTGAGTGAATGTTGTCAGTTAGTGAATGTTGTCAGTGAATGTTGTCAGTGAGTGAATGTTGTCAGTGAGTGAATGTTGTCAGTGAATGTTGTCAGAGAGTCAATGTTGTCAGTGAATGTTGTCAGTGAGTGAATGTTGTCAGTGAGTGAATGTTGTCAGTGAATGTTGTCAGTGAGTGAATGTTGTCAGTGAATGTTGTCAGTGAATGTTGTCAGTGAGTGAATGTTGTCAGTGAGTGTTGTCAGTGAGTGAATGTTGTCAGAGAGTGAATGTTGTCAGTGAGTGAATGTTGTCAGTGAATGTTGTCAGTGAGTGAATGTTGTCAGTGAGTGAATGTTGTCAGTGAATGTTGTCAGTGAATGTTGTCAGTGAGTGAATGTTATCAGTGAATGTTGTCAGTGAGTGAATGTTATCAGTGAATGTTGTCAGTGAGTGAATGTTGTCAGTGAATGTTGTCAGTTAGTGAATGTTGTCAGTGAATGTTGTTAGTGAGTGAATGTTGTCAGTGAATGTTGTCAGTGAGTGAATGTTGTCAGTGAGTGAATGTTGTCAGTGAATGTTGTCTGTGAGTGAATGTTGTCAGTTAGTGAATGTTGTCAGTGAATGTTGTCAGAGAGTCAATGTTGTCAGTGAATGTTGTCAGTGAGTGAATGTTGTCAGTGAGTGAATGTTGTCAGTGAATGTTGTCAGTGAGTGAATGTTGTCAGTGAATGTTGTCAGTGAGTGAATGTTGTCAGTGAGTGAATGTTGTCAGAGAGTGAATGTTGTCAGTGAATGTTGTCAGTGAATGTTGTCAGTGAGTGTTGTCAGTGAATGTTGTCAGTGAGTGAATGTTGTCAGTGAGTGAATGTTGTCAGTGAATGTTGTCAGTGAGTGAATGTTGTCAGTGAGTGTTGTCAGTGAGTGAATGTTGTCAGAGAGTGAATGTTGTCAGTGAGTGAATGTTGTCAGTGAATGTTGTCAGTGAGTGAATGTTGTCAGTGAATGTTGTCAGTGAATGTTGTCAGTGAGTGAATGTTATCAGTGAATGTTGTCAGTGAGTGAATGTTGTCAGTGAATGTTGTCAGTGAGTGAATGTTGTCAGTGAATGTTGTTAGTTAGTGAATGTTGTCAGTGAATGTTGTCAGTGAGTGAATGTTGTCAGTGAATGTTGTCAGTGAGTGAATGTTGTCAGTGAGTGAATGTTGTCAGTGAATGTTTTCTGTGAGTGAATGTTGTCAGTTAGTGAATGTTGTCAGTGAATGTTGTCAGAGAGTCAATGTTGTCAGTGAATGTTGTCAGTGAGTGAATGTTGTCAGTGAGTGAATGTTGTCAGTGAATGTTGTCAGTGAGTGAATGTTGTCAGTGAATGTCAGTGAGTGAATATTGTCAGTGAATGTTGTCAGTGAATGTTGTCAGTGAGTGAATGTTGTCAGTGAGTGAATGTTGTCAGTGAATGTTGTCAGTGAGTGAATGTTGTCAGTGAATGCTGTCAGTGAGTGAATGTTGTCAGTGAGTGAATGTTGTCAGAGAGTGAATGTTGTCAGTGAATGTTGTCAGTGAATGTTGTCAGTGAGTGTTGTCAGTGAATGTTGTCAGTGAGTGAATGTTGTCAGTGAGTGAATGTTGTCAGTGAATGTTGTCAGTGAGTGAATGTTGTCAGTGAATGTTGTCAGTGAGTGAATGTTGTCAGTGAATGTTGTCAGTGAGTGAATGTTGTCAGTGAGTGAATGTTGTCAGTGAATGTTGTCAGTGAGTGAATGTTGTCAGTGAATGCTGTCAGTGAGTGAATGTTGTCAGTGAGTGAATGTTGTCAGAGAGTGAATGTTGTCAGTGAATGTTGTCAGTGAATGTTGTCAGTGAGTGTTGTCAGTGAATGTTGTCAGTGAGTGAATGTTGTCAGTGAGTGAATGTTGTCAGTGAATGTTGTCAGTGAGTGAATGTTGTCAGTGAATGTCAGTGAGTGAATGTTGTCAGTGAATGTTGTCAGTGAGTGAATGTTGTCAGTGAGTGAATGTTGTCAGTGAATGTTGTCAGTGAGTGAATGTTGTCAGTGAATGCTGTCAGTGAGTGAATGTTGTCAGTGAGTGAATGTTGTCAGAGAGTGAATGTTGTCAGTGAATGTTGTCAGTGAATGTTGTCAGTGAGTGTTGTCAGTGAATGTTGTCAGTGAGTGAATGTTGTCAGTGAGTGAATGTTGTCAGTGAATGTTGTCAGTGAGTGAATGTTGTCAGTGAGTGTTGTCAGTGAGTGAATGTTGTCAGAGAGTGAATGTTGTCAGTGAGTGAATGTTGTCAGTGAATGTTGTCAGTGAGTGAATGTTATCAGTGAATGTTGTCAGTGAGTGAATGTTGTCAGTGAATGTTGTCAGTGAGTGAATGTTGTCAGTGAATGTTGTTAGTTAGTGAATGTTGTCAGTGAATGTTGTCAGTGAGTGAATGTTGTCAGTGAATGTTGTCAGTGAGTGAATGTTGTCAGTGAGTGAATGTTGTCAGTGAATGTTTTCTGTGAGTGAATGTTGTCAGTTAGTGAATGTTGTCAGTGAATGTTGTCAGAGAGTCAATGTTGTCAGTGAATGTTGTCAGTGAGTGAATGTTGTCAGTGAGTGAATGTTGTCAGTGAATGTTGTCAGTGAGTGAATGTTGTCAGTGAATGTCAGTGAGTGAATATTGTCAGTGAATGTTGTCAGTGAATGTTGTCAGTGAGTGAATGTTGTCAGTGAGTGAATGTTGTCAGTGAATGTTGTCAGTGAGTGAATGTTGTCAGTGAATGCTGTCAGTGAGTGAATGTTGTCAGTGAGTGAATGTTGTCAGAGAGTGAATGTTGTCAGTGAATGTTGTCAGTGAATGTTGTCAGTGAGTGTTGTCAGTGAATGTTGTCAGTGAGTGAATGTTGTCAGTGAGTGAATGTTGTCAGTGAATGTTGTCAGTGAATGTTGTCAGTGAGTGTTGTCAGTGAATGTTGTCAGTGAGTGAATGTTGTCAGTGAGTGAATGTTGTCAGTGAGTGAATGTTGTCAGTGAATGTTGTCTGTGAGTGAATGTTGTCAGTTAGTGAATGTTGTCAGTGAGTGAATGTTGTCAGTGAATGTTGTCAGTGAGTGAATGTTGTCAGTGAGTGAATGTTGTCAGTGAATGTTGTCAGTGAGTCAATGTTGTCAGTGAGTGTTGTCAGTGAATGTTGTCAGTGAGTGAATGTTGTCAGTGAATGTTGTCAGTGAGTGAATGTTGTCAGTGAATGTTGTCAGTGAATGTTGTCAGTGAGTGAATGTTGTCAGTGAGTGTTGTCAGTGAGTGAATGTTGTCAGAGAGTGAATGTTGTCAGTGAGTGAATGTTGTCAGTGAATGTTGTCAGTGAGTGAATGTTGTCAGTGAGTGAATGTTGTCAGTGAATGTTGTCAGTGAATGTTGTCAGTGAGTGAATGTTATCAGTGAATGTTGTCAGTGAGTGAATGTTGTCAGTGAATGTTGTCAGTTAGTGAATGTTGTCAGTGAATGTTGTCAGAGAGTCAATGTTGTCAGTGAATGTTGTCAGTGAGTGAATGTTGTCAGTGAGTGAATGTTGTCAGTGAATGTTGTCAGTGAGTGAATGTTGTCAGTGAATGCTGTCAGTGAGTGAATGTTGTCAGTGAATGTCAGTGAGTGAATGTTGTCAGTGAGTGAATGTTGTCAGTGAATGTTGTCAGTGAGTGAATGTTGTCAGTGAATGCTGTCAGTGAGTGAATGTTGTCAGTGAGTGAATGTTGTCAGTGAGTGTTGTCAGTGAATGTTTTCAGTGAGTGAATGTTGTCAGTGAGTGAATGTTGTCAGTGAGTGAATGTTGTCAGTGAATGTTGTCAGTGAGGGAATGTTGTCAGTGAATGTTGTCAGTGAATGTTGTCAGAGAGTGAATGTTGTCAGTGAGTGAATGTTTTCAGTGAATGTTGTCAGTGAGTGAATGTTGTCAGTGAGTGAATGTTGTCAGTGAATGTTGTCTGTGAGTGAATGTTGTCAGTTAGTGAATGTTGTCAGTGAGTGAATGTTGTCAGTGAATGTTGTCAGTGAGTGAATGTTGTCAGTGAGTGAATGTTGTCAGTGAATGTTGTCAGTGAGTGAATGTTGTCAGTGAGTGTTGTAAGTGAGTCAATGTTGTCAGTGAGTGTTGTCAGTGAGTGTTGTCAGTGAGTGAATGTTGTCAGTGAATGTTGTCAGTGAGTGAATGTTGTCAGTGAATGTTGTCAGTGAGTGAATGTTGTCAGTGAATGTTGTCAGTGAGTGAATGTTGTCAGTGAATGTTGTCAGTGAGTGAATGTTGTCAGTGAATGTTGTCAGTGAGTGAATGCTGTCAGTGAGTGAATGTTGACAGTTAGTGAATGTTGTCAGTGAATGTTGTCAGTGAGTGAATGTTGTCAGTGAGTGAATGTTGTCAGTGAATGTTGTCAGAGAGTCAATGTTGTCAGTGAATGTTGTCAGTGAGTGAATGTTGTCAGTGAGTGAATGTTATCAGTGAATGTTGTCAGTGAGTGAATGTTGTCAGTGAATGTTGTTAGTTAGTGAATGTTGTCAGTGAATGTTGTCAGTGAGTGAATGTTGTCAGTGAATGTTGTCAGTGAGTGAATGTTGTCAGTGAGTGAATGTTGTCAGTGAATGTTTTCTGTGAGTGAATGTTGTCAGTTAGTGAATGTTGTCAGTGAATGTTGTCAGAGAGTCAATGTTGTCAGTGAATGTTGTCAGTGAGTGAATGTTGTCAGTGAGTGAATGTTGTCAGTGAATGTTGTCAGTGAGTGAATGTTGTCAGTGAATGTCAGTGAGTGAATATTGTCAGTGAATGTTGTCAGTGAATGTTGTCAGTGAGTGAATGTTGTCAGTGAGTGAATGTTGTCAGTGAATGTTGTCAGTGAGTGAATGTTGTCAGTGAATGCTGTCAGTGAGTGAATGTTGTCAGTGAGTGAATGTTGTCAGAGAGTGAATGTTGTCAGTGAATGTTGTCAGTGAATGTTGTCAGTGAGTGTTGTCAGTGAATGTTGTCAGTGAGTGAATGTTGTCAGTGAGTGAATGTTGTCAGTGAATGTTGTCAGTGAATGTTGTCAGTGAGTGTTGTCAGTGAATGTTGTCAGTGAGTGAATGTTGTCAGTGAGTGAATGTTGTCAGTGAGTGAATGTTGTCAGTGAATGTTGTCTGTGAGTGAATGTTGTCAGTTAGTGAATGTTGTCAGTGAGTGAATGTTGTCAGTGAATGTTGTCAGTGAGTGAATGTTGTCAGTGAGTGAATGTTGTCAGTGAATGTTGTCAGTGAGTCAATGTTGTCAGTGAGTGTTGTCAGTGAATGTTGTCAGTGAGTGAATGTTGTCAGTGAATGTTGTCAGTGAGTGAATGTTGTCAGTGAATGTTGTCAGTGAATGTTGTCAGTGAGTGAATGTTGTCAGTGAGTGTTGTCAGTGAGTGAATGTTGTCAGAGAGTGAATGTTGTCAGTGAGTGAATGTTGTCAGTGAATGTTGTCAGTGAGTGAATGTTGTCAGTGAGTGAATGTTGTCAGTGAATGTTGTCAGTGAATGTTGTCAGTGAGTGAATGTTATCAGTGAATGTTGTCAGTGAGTGAATGTTGTCAGTGAATGTTGTCAGTTAGTGAATGTTGTCAGTGAATGTTGTCAGAGAGTCAATGTTGTCAGTGAATGTTGTCAGTGAGTGAATGTTGTCAGTGAGTGAATGTTGTCAGTGAATGTTGTCAGTGAGTGAATGTTGTCAGTGAATGCTGTCAGTGAGTGAATGTTGTCAGTGAATGTCAGTGAGTGAATGTTGTCAGTGAGTGAATGTTGTCAGTGAATGTTGTCAGTGAGTGAATGTTGTCAGTGAATGCTGTCAGTGAGTGAATGTTGTCAGTGAGTGAATGTTGTCAGTGAGTGTTGTCAGTGAATGTTTTCAGTGAGTGAATGTTGTCAGTGAGTGAATGTTGTCAGTGAGTGAATGTTGTCAGTGAATGTTGTCAGTGAGTGAATGTTGTCAGTGAATGTTGTCAGTGAATGTTGTCAGAGAGTGAATGTTGTCAGTGAGTGAATGTTTTCAGTGAATGTTGTCAGTGAGTGAATGTTGTCAGTGAGTGAATGTTGTCAGTGAATGTTGTCTGTGAGTGAATGTTGTCAGTTAGTGAATGTTGTCAGTGAGTGAATGTTGTCAGTGAATGTTGTCAGTGAGTGAATGTTGTCAGTGAGTGAATGTTGTCAGTGAATGTTGTCAGTGAGTGAATGTTGTCAGTGAATGTTGTCAGTGAGTGAATGTTGTCAGTGAGTGAATGTTGTCAGTGAGTGAATGTTGTCAGTGAATGCTGTCAGTGAGTGAATGTTGTCAGTGAGTGAATGTTGTCAGTGAATGTTGTCAGAGAGTGAATGTTGTCAGTGAATGTTGTCAGTGAGTGAATGTTGTCAGTGAATGTAGTCAGTGAATGTTGTCAGTGAATGTTGTCAGAGAGTGAATGTTGTCAGTGAGTGAATGTTGTCAGTGAATGTTGTCAGTGAATGTTGTCAGTGAGTGAATGTTGTCAGTGAATGTAGTCAGTGAATGTTGTCAGTGAATGTTGTCAGAGAGTGAATGTTGTCAGTGAGTGAATGTTGTCAGTGAATGTTGTCAGTGAATGTTGTCAGTGAGTGAATGTTGTCAGTGAGTGAATGTTGTCAGTGAGTGAATGTTGTCAGTGAATGTTGTCTGTGAGTGAATGTTGTCAGTTAGTGAATGTTGTCAGTGAGTGAATGTTGTCAGTGAATGTTGTCAGTGAGTGAATGTTGTCAGTGAGTGAATGTTGTCAGTGAATGTTGTCAGTGAGTGAATGTTGTCAGTGAGTGTTGTAAGTGAGTCAATGTTGTCAGTGAGTGTTGTCAGTGAATGTTGTCAGTGAGTGAATGTTGTCAGTGAATGTTGTCAGTGAGTGAATGTTGTCAGTGAATGTTGTCAGTGAGTGAATGTTGTCAGTGAATGTTGTCAGTGAGTGAATGTTGTCAGTGAATGTTGTCAGAGAGTGAATGCTGTCAGTGAGTGAATGTTGTCAGTGAGTGAATGTTGTCAGTGAATGTTGTCAGAGACTGAATGTTGTCAGTGAATGTTGTCAGTGAATGTTGTCAGTGAGTGTTGTCAGTGAATGTTGTCAGTGAGTGAATGTTGTCAGTGAGTGAATGTTGTCAGTGAATGTTGTCTGTGAGTGAATGTTGTCAGTTAGTGAATGTTGCCAGTGAGTGAATGTTGTCAGTGAGTGAATGTTGTCAGTGAATGTTGTCAGAGAGTCAATGTTGTCAGTGAATGTCAGTGAGTGAATGTTGTCAGTGAATGTTGTCAGTGAGTGAATGTTGTCAGTGAGTGAATGTTGTCAGTGAATGTTGTCTGTGAGTGAATGTTGTCAGTTAGTGAATGTTCTCAGTGAATGTTGTCAGTGAGTGAATGTTGTCAGTGAGTGAATGTTGTCAGTGAATGTTGTCAGAGAGTCAATGTTGTCAGTGAATGTTGTCAGTGAATGTTGTCAGAGAGTGAATGTTGTCAGTGAGTGAATGTTGTCAGTGAATGTTGTCAGTGAATGTTGTCAGTGAATGAATGTTGTCAGTGAGTGAATGTTGTCAGTGAGTGAATGTTGTCAGTGAATGTTGTCTGTGAGTGAATGTTGTCAGTTAGTGAATGTTGTCAGTGAGTGAATGTTGTCAGTGAATGTTGTCAGTGAGTGAATGTTGTCAGTGAGTGAATGTTGTCAGTGAATGTTGTCATTGAGTGAATGTTGTCAGTGAGTGTTGTAAGTGAGTCAATGTTGTCAGTGAGTGTTGTCAGTGAATGTTGTCAGTGAGTGAATGTTGTCAGTGAATGTTGTCAGTGAGTGAATGTTGTCAGTGAATGTTGTCAGTGAGTGAATGTTGTCAGTGAATGTTGTCAGTGAGTGAATGTTGTCAGTGAATGTTGTCAGTGAGTGAATGTTGTCAGTGAATGTTGTCAGAGAGTGAATGCTGTCAGTGAGTGAATGTTGTCAGTGAGTGAATGTTGTCAGTGAATGTTGTCAGAGACTGAATGTTGTCAGTGAATGTTGTCAGTGAGTGTTGTCAGTGAATGTTGTCAGTGAGTGAATGTTGTCAGTGAGTGAATGTTGTCAGTGAATGTTGTCTGTGAGTAAATGTTGTCAGTTAGTGAATGTTGTCAGTGAGTGAATGTTGTCAGTGAGTGAATGTTGTCAGTGAATGTTGTCAGAGAGTCAATGTTGTCAGTGAATGTCAGTGAGTGAATGTTGTCAGTGAATGTTGTCAGTGAGTGAATGTTGTCAGTGAGTGAATGTTGTCAGTGAATGTTGTCTGTGAGTGAATGTTGTCAGTTAGTGAATGTTGTCAGTGAATGTTGTCAGTGAGTGAATGTTGTCAGTGAGTGAATGTTGTCAGTGAATGTTGTCAGAGAGTCAATGTTGTCAGTGAATGTTGTCAGTGAGTGAATGTTGTCAGTGAGTGAATGTTGTCAGTGAATGTTGTCAGTGAGTGAATGTTGTCAGTGAATGTTGTCAGTGAGTGAATGTTGTCAGTGAGTGAATGTTGTCAGTGAATGTTGTCAGAGAGTCAATGTTGTCAGTGAATGTTGTCAGTGAGTGAATGTTGTCAGTGAGTGAATGTTGTCAGTGAATGTTGTCAGTGAGTGAATGTTGTCAGTGAATGTTGTCAGTGAATGTTGTCAGTGAGTGAATGTTGTCAGTGAGTGTTGTCAGTGAGTGAATGTTGTCAGAGAGTGAATGTTGTCAGTGAATGTTGTCAGTGAGTGAATGTTGTCAGTGAATGTTGTCAGTGAGTGAATGTTGTCAGTGAGTGAATGTTGTCAGTGAGTGAATGTTGTCAGTGAATGCTGTCAGTGAGTGAATGTTGTCAGTGAGTGAATGTTGTCAGTGAATGTTGTCAGAGAGTGAATGTTGTCAGTGAATGTTGTCAGTGAGTGAATGTTGTCAGTGAATGTAGTCAGTGAATGTTGTCAGTGAATGTTGTCAGAGAGTGAATGTTGTCAGTGAGTGAATGTTGTCAGTGAATGTTGTCAGTGAATGTTGTCAGTGAGTGAATGTTGTCAGTGAGTGAATGTTGTCAGTGAGTGAATGTTGTCAGTGAATGTTGTCTGTGAGTGAATGTTGTCAGTTAGTGAATGTTGTCAGTGAGTGAATGTTGTCAGTGAATGTTGTCAGTGAGTGAATGTTGTCAGTGAGTGAATGTTGTCAGTGAATGTTGTCAGTGAGTGAATGTTGTCAGTGAGTGTTGTAAGTGAGTCAATGTTGTCAGTGAGTGTTGTCAGTGAATGTTGTCAGTGAGTGAATGTTGTCAGTGAATGTTGTCAGTGAGTGAATGTTGTCAGTGAATGTTGTCAGTGAGTGAATGTTGTCAGTGAATGTTGTCAGTGAGTGAATGTTGTCAGTGAATGTTGTCAGAGAGTGAATGCTGTCAGTGAGTGAATGTTGTCAGTGAGTGAATGTTGTCAGTGAATGTTGTCAGAGACTGAATGTTGTCAGTGAATGTTGTCAGTGAATGTTGTCAGTGAGTGTTGTCAGTGAATGTTGTCAGTGAGTGA
The DNA here is from genome assembly GCF_062004578.1 of Staurois parvus. NCBI lineage: Eukaryota > Metazoa > Chordata > Amphibia > Anura > Ranidae > Staurois > Staurois parvus. Next base: position 87,875 of record NW_028320448.1, read on the forward strand.
ATGTTGTCAGTGAGTGAATGTTGTCAGTGAATGTTGTCTGTGAGTGAATGTTGTCAGTTAGTGAATGTTGTCAGTGAGTGAATGTTGTCAGTGAGTGAATGTTGTCAGTGAATGTTGTCAGAGAGTCAATGTTGTCAGTGAATGTCAGTGAGTGAATGTTGTCAGTGAATGTTGTCAGTGAGTGAATGTTGTCAGTGAGTGAATGTTGTCAGTGAATGTTGTCTGTGAGTGAATGTTGTCAGTTAGTGAATGTTGTCAGTGAATGTTGTCAGTGAGTGAATGTTGTCAGTGAGTGAATGTTGTCAGTGAATGTTGTCAGAGAGTCAATGTTGTCAGTGAATGTTGTCAGTGAGTGAATGTTGTCAGTGAGTGAATGTTGTCAGTGAATGTTGTCAGTGAGTGAATGTTGTCAGTGAATGTTGTCAGTGAGTGAATGTTGTCAGTGAGTGAATGTTGTCAGTGAATGTTGTCAGAGAGTCAATGTTGTCAGTGAATGTTGTCAGTGAGTGAATGTTGTCAGTGAGTGAATGTTGTCAGTGAATGTTGTCAGTGAGTGAATGTTGTCAGTGAATGTTGTCAGTGAATGTTGTCAGTGAGTGAATGTTGTCAGTGAGTGTTGTCAGTGAGTGAATGTTGTCAGAGAGTGAATGTTGTCAGTGAATGTTGTCAGTGAGTGAATGTTGTCAGTGAATGTTGTCAGTGAGTGAATGTTGTCAGTGAGTGAATGTTGTCAGTGAGTGAATGTTGTCAGTGAGTGAATGTTGTCAGTGAATGCTGTCAGTGAGTGAATGTTGTCAGTGAGTGAATGTTGTCAGTGAATGTTGTCAGAGAGTGAATGTTGTCAGTGAATGTTGTCAGTGAGTGAATGTTGTCAGTGAATGTAGTCAGTGAATGTTGTCAGTGAATGTTGTCAGAGAGTGAATGTTGTCAGTGAGTGAATGTTGTCAGTGAATGTTGTCAGTGAATGTTGTCAGTGAGTGAATGTTGTCAGTGAGTGAATGTTGTCAGTGAGTGAATGTTGTCAGTGAATGTTGTCTGTGAGTGAATGTTGTCAGTTAGTGAATGTTGTCAGTGAGTGAATGTTGTCAGTGAATGTTGTCAGTGAGTGAATGTTGTCAGTGAGTGAATGTTGTCAGTGAATGTTGTCAGTGAGTGAATGTTGTCAGTGAGTGTTGTAAGTGAGTCAATGTTGTCAGTGAGTGTTGTCAGTGAATGTTGTCAGTGAGTGAATGTTGTCAGTGAATGTTGTCAGTGAGTGAATGTTGTCAGTGAATGTTGTCAGTGAGTGAATGTTGTCAGTGAATGTTGTCAGTGAGTGAATGTTGTCAGTGAATGTTGTCAGAGAGTGAATGCTGTCAGTGAGTGAATGTTGTCAGTGAGTGAATGTTGTCAGTGAATGTTGTCAGAGACTGAATGTTGTCAGTGAATGTTGTCAGTGAATGTTGTCAGTGAGTGTTGTCAGTGAATGTTGTCAGTGAGTGAATGTTGTCAGTGAGTGAATGTTGTCAGTGAATGTTGTCTGTGAGTGAATGTTGTCAGTTAGTGAATGTTGTCAGTGAGTGAATGTTGTCAGTGAGTGAATGTTGTCAGTGAATGTTGTCAGAGAGTCAATGTTGTCAGTGAATGTCAGTGAGTGAATGTTGTCAGTGAATGTTGTCAGTGAGTGAATGTTGTCAGTGAGTGAATGTTGTCAGTGAATGTTGTCTGTGAGTGAATGTTGTCAGTTAGTGAATGTTGTCAGTGAATGTTGTCAGTGAGTGAATGTTGTCAGTGAGTGAATGTTGTCAGTGAATGTTGTCAGAGAGTCAATGTTGTCAGTGAATGTTGTCAGTGAATGTTGTCAGAGAGTGAATGTTGTCAGTGAGTGAATGTTGTCAGTGAATGTTGTCAGTGAATGTTGTCAGTGAGTGAATGTTGTCAGTGAGTGAATGTTGTCAGTGAGTGAATGTTGTCAGTGAATGTTGTCTGTGAGTGAATGTTGTCAGTTAGTGAATGTTGTCAGTGAGTGAATGTTGTCAGTGAATGTTGTCAGTGAGTGAATGTTGTCAGTGAGTGAATGTTGTCAGTGAATGTTGTCAGTGAGTGAATGTTGTCAGTGAGTGTTGTAAGTGAGTCAATGTTGTCAGTGAGTGTTGTCAGTGAATGTTGTCAGTGAGTGAATGTTGTAAGTGAATGTTGTCAGTGAGTGAATGTTGTCAGTGAATGTTGTCAGTGAGTGAATGTTGTCAGTGAATGTTGTCAGTGAGTGAATGTTGTCAGTGAATGTTGTCAGTGAGTGAATGTTGTCAGTGAATGTTGTCAGAGAGTGAATGCTGTCAGTGAGTGAATGTTGTCAGTGAGTGAATGTTGTCAGTGAATGTTGTCAGAGACTGAATGTTGTCAGTGAATGTTGTCAGTGAATGTTGTCAGTGAGTGTTGTCAGTGAATGTTGTCAGTGAGTGAATGTTGTCAGTGAGTGAATGTTGTCAGTGAATGTTGTCTGTGAGTGAATGTTGTCAGTTAGTGAATGTTGTCAGTGAGTGAATGTTGTCAGTGAGTGAATGTTGTCAGTGAATGTTGTCAGAGAGTCAATGTTGTCAGTGAATGTCAGTGAGTGAATGTTGTCAGTGAATGTTGTCAGTGAGTGAATGTTGTCAGTGAGTGAATGTTGTCAGTGAATGTTGTCTGTGAGTGAATGTTGTCAGTTAGTGAATGTTGTCAGTGAATGTTGTCAGTGAGTGAATGTTGTCAGTGAGTGAATGTTGTCAGTGAATGTTGTCAGAGAGTCAATGTTGTCAGTGAATGTTGTCAGTGAGTGAATGTTGTCAGTGAGTGAATGTTGTCAGTGAATGTTGTCAGTGAGTGAATGTTGTCAGTGAATGTTGTCAGTGAGTGAATGTTGTCAGTGAGTGAATGTTGTCAGTGAATGTTGTCAGAGAGTCAATGTTGTCAGTGAATGTTGTCAGTGAGTGAATGTTGTCAGTGAGTGAATGTTGTCAGTGAATGTTGTCAGTGAGTGAATGTTGTCAGTGAATGTTGTCAGTGAATGTTGTCAGTGAGTGAATGTTGTCAGTGAGTGTTGTCAGTGAGTGAATGTTGTCAGAGAGTGAATGTTGTCAGTGAGTGAATGTTGTCAGTGAATGTTGTCAGTGAGTGAATGTTGTCAGTGAGTGAATGTTGTCAGTGAATGTTATCAGTTAGTGAATGTTGTCAGTGAATGTTGTCAGTGAGTGAATGTTGTCAGTGAATGTTGTCAGTGAGTGAATGTTGTCAGTGAGTGAATGTTGTCAGTGAATGTTGTCTGTGAGTGAATGTTGTCAGTGAGTGAATGTTGTCAGTGAGTGAATGTTGTCAGTGAATGTTGTCAGTGAATGTTGTCAGATAGTGAATGTTGTCAGTGAATGTTGTCAGAGAGTGAATGTTATCAGTAAATGTTGTCAGTGAATGTTGTCAGAGAGTGAATGTTGTCAGTGAATGTTGTCAGTTAGTGAATGTTGTCAGTGAATGTTGTCAGTGAGTGAATGTTGTCAGTGAATGTTGTCTGTGAGTGAATGTTGTCTGTGAGTGAATGTTGTCAGTTAGTGAATGTTGTCAGTGAATGTTGTCAGTGAGTGAATGTTGTCAGTGAGTGAATGTTGTCGGTGAATGTTGTCAGTGAGTGAATGTTGTCAGTGAATGTCAGTGAGTGAATGTTGTCAGTGAATGTTGTCAGTGAGTGAATGTTGTCAGTGAGTGAATGTTGTCAGTGAATGTTGTCAGTGAGTGAATGTTGTCAGTGAATGTTGTCAGTGAGTGAATGTTGTCAGTGAATGTTGTCAGTGAATGTTGTCAGTGAGTGTTGTCAGTGAATGTTGTCAGTGAGTGAATGTTGTCAGTGAGTGAATGTTGTCAGTGAGTGAATGTTGTCAGTGAATGTTGTCAGAGAGTGAATGTTGTCAGTGAATGTTGTCAGTGAATGTTGTCAGTGAGTGTTGTCAGTGAATGTTGTCAGTGAGTGAATGTTGTCAGTGAATGCTGTCAGTGAGTGAATGTTGTCAGTGAGTGAATGTTGTCAGAGAGTGAATGTTGTCAGTGAATGTTGTCAGTGAGTGTTGTCAGTGAATGTTGTCAGTGAGTGAATGTTGTCAGTGAGTGAATGTTGTCAGTGAATGTTGTCTGTGAGTGAATGTTGTCAGTTAGTGAATGTTGTCAGTGAATGTTGTCAGTGAGTGAATGTTGTCAGTGAGTGAATGTTGTCAGTGAATGTTATCAGAGAGTCAGTGTTGTCAGTGAATGTTGTCAGTGAGTGAATGTTGTCAGTGAGTGAATGTTGTCAGTGAATGTTGTCAGTGAGTGAATGTTGTCAGTGAATGTTGTCAGTGAATGTTGTCAGTGAGTGAATGTTGTCAGTGAGTGAATGTTGTCAGTGAATGTTGTCAGTGAGTGAATGTTGTCAGTGAATGCTGTCAGTGAGTGAATGTTGTCAGTGAGTGAATGTTGTCAGAGAGTGAATGTTGTCAGTGAATGTTGTCAGTGAGTGTTGTCAGTGAATGTTGTCAGTGAGTGAATGTTGTCAGTGAATGTTGTCAGTGAGTGAATGTTGTCAGTGAATGTTGTCAGTGAATGTTGTCAGTGAGTGAATGTTGTCAGTGAGTGAATGTTGTCAGTGAATGTTGTCTGTGAGTGAATGTTGTCAGTTAGTGAATGTTGTCAGTGAATGTTGTCAGAGAGTCAATGTTGTCAGTGAATGTTGTCAGTGAGTGAATGTTGTCAGTGAGTGAATGTTGTCGGTGAATGTTGTCAGTGAGTGAATGTTGTCAGTGAATGTCAGTGAGTGAATGTTGTCAGTGAATGTTGTCAGTGAGTGAATGTTGTCAGTGAGTGAATGTTGTCAGTGAATGTTGTCAGTGAGTGAATGTTGTCAGTGAATGTTGTCAGTGAGTGAATGTTGTCAGTGAATGCTGTCAGTGAGTGAATGTTGTCAGTGAGTGAATGTTGTCAGAGAGTGAATGTTGTCAGTGAATGTTGTCAGTGAATGTTGTCAGTGAGTGTTGTCAGTGAATGTTTTCAGTGAGTGAATGTTGTCAGTGAGTGAATGTTGTCAGTGAGTGAATGTTGTCAGTGAATGTTGTCAGTGAGTGAATGTTGTCAGTGAGTGTTGTCAGTGAATGTTGTCAGTGAATGTTGTCAGAGAGTGAATGTTGTCAGTGAGTGAATGTTGTCAGTGAATGTTGTCAGTGAATGTTGTCAGTGAGTGAATGTTGTCAGTGAGTGAATGTTGTCAGTGAATGTTGTCAGTGAGTGAATGTTGTCAGTGAGTGTTGTGAGTCAATGTTGTCAGTGAGTGTTGTCAGTGAATGTTGTCAGTGAGTGAATGTTGTCAGTGAATGTTGTCAGTGAGTGAATGTTGTCAGTGAATGTTGTCAGTGAGTGAATGTTGTCAGTGAATGTTGTCAGTGAGTGAATGCTGTCAGTGAGTGAATGTTGTCAGTGAGTGAATGTTGTCAGTGAATGTTGTCAGAGAGTGAATGTTGTCAGTGAATGTTGTCAGTGAGTGTTGTCAGTGAATGTTGTCAGTGAGTGAATGTTGTCAGTGAATGTCAGTGAGTGAATGTTGTCAGTGAATGTTGTCAGTGAATGTTGTCAGAGAGTGAATGTTATCAGTAAATGTTGTCAGTGAATGTTGTCAGAGAGTGAATGTTGTCAGTGAATGTTGTCAGTTAGTGAATGTTGTCAGTGAATGTTGTCAGTGAGTGAATGTTGTCAGTGAATGTTGTCAGTGAGTGAATGTTGTCAGTGAATGCTGTCAGTGAGTGAATGTTGTCAGTGAGTGAATGTTGTCAGTGAATATTGTCAGTGAGTGAATGTTGTCAGTGAATGTTGTCAGTGAGTGAATGTTGTCAGTGAATGTTGTCAGTGAATGCTGTCAGTGAGTGAATATTGTCAGTGAATGTTGTCAGAGAGTGAATGTTGTCAGTGAATGTTGTCAGTGAGTGTTGTCAGTGAATGTTGTCAGTGAGTGAATGTTGTCAGTGAGTGAATGTTGTCAGTGAATGTTGTCTGTGAGTGAATGTTGTCAGTTAGTGAATGTTGTCAGTGAATGCTGTCAGTGAGTGAATGTTGTCAGTGAGTGAATGTTGTCAGAGAGTGAATGTTGTCAGTGAATGTTGTCAGTGAATGTTGTCAGTGAGTGTTGTCAGTGAATGTTGTCAGTGAGTGAATGTTGTCAGTGAGTGAATGTTGTCAGTGAATGTTGTCAGTGAGTGAATGTTGTCAGTGAATGTTGTCAGTGAATGTTGTCAGTGAATGTTGTCAGAGAGTGAATGTTGTCAGTGAGTGAATGTTGTCAGTGAATGTTGTCAGTGAGTGAATGTTGTCAGTGAGTGAATGTTGTCAGTGAATGTTGTCAGTGAATGTTGTCAGAGAGTGAATGTTGTCAGTGAATGTTGTCAGAGAGTGAATGTTATCAGTAAATGTTGTCAGTGAATGTTGTCAGAGAGTGAATGTTGTCAGTGAATGTTGTCAGTTAGTGAATGTTGTCAGTGAATGTTGTCAGTGAGTGAATGTTGTCAGTGAATGTTGTCAGTGAGTGAATGTTGTCAGTGAATGCTGTCAGTGAGTGAATGTTGTCAGTGAGTGAATGTTGTCAGTGAATATTGTCAGTGAGTGAATGTTGTCAGTGAATGTTGTCAGTGAGTGAATGTTGTCAGTGAATGTTGTCAGTGAATGCTGTCAGTGAGTGAATGTTGTCAGTGAGTGAATGTTGTCAGAGAGTGAATGTTGTCAGTTAGTGAATGTTGTCAGTGAATGTTGTCAGTGAGTGAATGTTGTCAGTGAGTGAATGTTGTCAGTGAATGTTGTCAGAGAGTCAATGTTGTCAGTGAATGTTGTCAGTGAATGTTGTCAGTGAGTGAATGTTGTCAGTGAATGTTGTCAGTGAGTGAATGTTGTCAGTGAATGTTGTCAGTGAATGTTGTCAGTGAGTGAATGTTGTCAGTGAGTGTTGTCAGTGAGTGAATGTTGTCAGAGAGTGAATGTTGTCAGTGAGTGAATGTTGTCAGTGAATGTTGTCAGTGAGTGAATGTTGTCAGTGAATGTTGTCAGTGAATGTTGTCAGTGAGTGAATGTTGTCAGTGAGTGTTGTCAGTGAGTGAATGTTGTCAGAGAGTGAATGTTAGTGAGTGAATGTTGTCAGTGAGTGTTGTCAGTGAGTGAATGTTGTCAGAGAGTAAATGTTGTCAGTGAGTGAATGTTGTCAGTGAATGTTGTCAGTGAGTGAATGTTGTCAGTGAGTGAATGTTGTCAGTGAATGTTGTCAGAGAGTGAATGTTGTCAGTGAATGTTGTCAGTGAATGTTGTCAGTGAGTGAATGTTGTCAGTGAATGTTGTCAGTGAATGTTGTCAGTGAATGTTGTCAGAGAGTGAATGTTGTCAGTGAGTGAATGTTGTCAGTGAATGTTGTCAGTGAATGTTGTCAGTGAGTGAATGTTGTCAGTGAGTGAATGTTGTCAGTGAATGTTGTCAGAGAGTGAATGTTGTCAGTGAATGTTGTCAGTGAATGTTGTCAGTGAGTGAATGTTGTCAGTGAATGTTGTCAGTGAATGTTGTCAGTGAATGTTGTCAGAGAGTGAATGTTGTCAGTGAGTGAATGTTGTCAGTGAATGTTGTCAGTGAATGTTGTCAGTGAGTGAATGTTGTCAGTGAGTGAATGTTGTCAGTGAATGTTGTCAGTTAGTGAATGTTGTCAGTGAATGTTGTCAGTGAGTGAATGTTGTCAGTGAATGTTGTCAGTGAGTGAATGTTGTCAGTGAATGCTGTCAGTGAGTGAATGTTGTCAGTGAGTGAATGTTGTCAGTGAATATTGTCAGTGAGTGAATGTTGTCAGTGAATGTTGTCAGTGAGTGAATGTTGTCAGTGAATGTTGTCAGTGAATGCTGTCAGTGAGTGAATATTGTCAGTGAATGTTGTCAGAGAGTGAATGTTGTCAGTGAATGTTGTCAGTGAGTGTTGTCAGTGAATGTTGTCAGTGAGTGAATGTTGTCAGTGAGTGAATGTTGTCAGTGAATGTTGTCTGTGAGTGAATGTTGTCAGTTAGTGAATGTTGTCAGTGAATGCTGTCAGTGAGTGAATGTTGTCAGTGAGTGAATGTTGTCAGAGAGTGAATGTTGTCAGTGAATGTTGTCAGTGAATGTTGTCAGTGAGTGTTGTCAGTGAATGTTGTCAGTGAGTGAATGTTGTCAGTGAGTGAATGTTGTCAGTGAATGTTGTCAGTGAGTGAATGTTGTCAGTGAATGTTGTCAGTGAATGTTGTCAGTGAATGTTGTCAGAGAGTGAATGTTGTCAGTGAGTGAATGTTGTCAGTGAATGTTGTCAGTGAGTGAATGTTGTCAGTGAGTGAATGTTGTCAGTGAATGTTGTCAGTGAATGTTGTCAGAGAGTGAATGTTGTCAGTGAATGTTGTCAGAGAGTGAATGTTATCAGTAAATGTTGTCAGTGAATGTTGTCAGAGAGTGAATGTTGTCAGTGAATGTTGTCAGTTAGTGAATGTTGTCAGTGAATGTTGTCAGTGAGTGAATGTTGTCAGTGAATGTTGTCAGTGAGTGAATGTTGTCAGTGAATGCTGTCAGTGAGTGAATGTTGTCAGTGAGTGAATGTTGTCAGTGAATATTGTCAGTGAGTGAATGTTGTCAGTGAATGTTGTCAGTGAGTGAATGTTGTCAGTGAATGTTGTCAGTGAATGTTGTCAGTGAGTGAATGTTGTCAGTGAATGCTGTCAGTGAGTGAATGTTGTCAGTGAGTGAATGTTGTCAGAGAGTGAATGTTGTCAGTTAGTGAATGTTGTCAGTGAATGTTGTCAGTGAGTGAATGTTGTCAGTGAGTGAATGTTGTCAGTGAATGTTGTCAGAGAGTCAATGTTGTCAGTGAATGTTGTCAGTGAATGTTGTCAGTGAGTGAATGTTGTCAGTGAATGTTGTCAGTGAATGTTGTCAGTGAGTGAATGTTGTCAGTGAGTGTTGTCAGTGAGTGAATGTTGTCAGAGAGTGAATGTTGTCAGTGAGTGAATGTTGTCAGTGAATGTTGTCAGTGAGTGAATGTTGTCAGTGAATGTTGTCAGTGAATGTTGTCAGTGAGTGAATGTTGTCAGTGAGTGTTGTCAGTGAGTGAATGTTGTCAGAGAGTGAATGTTAGTGAGTGAATGTTGTCAGTGAGTGTTGTCAGTGAGTGGATGTTGTCAGAGAGTGAATGTTGTCAGTGAGTGAATGTTGTCAGTGAATGTTGTCAGTGAGTGAATGTTGTCAGTGAGTGAATGTTGTCAGTGAATGTTGTCAGAGAGTGAATGTTGTCAGTGAATGTTGTCAGTGAATGTTGTCAGTGAGTGAATGTTGTCAGTGAATGTTGTCAGTGAATGTTGTCAGAGAGTGAATGTTGTCAGTGAGTGAATGTTGTCAGTGAATGTTGTCAGTGAATGTTGTCAGTGAGTGAATGTTGTCAGTGAGTGAATGTTGTCAGTGAATGTTGTCAGTGTGTGAATGTTGTCAGAGAGTGAATGTTGTCAGTGAATGTTGTCAGTGAGTGAATGTTGTCAGTGAATGTTGTCAGTGAGTGAATGTTGTCAGTGAATGTTGTCAGTGAGTGAATGTTGTCAGTGAGTGAATGTTGTCAGTGAGTGAATGTTGTCAGTGAATGTTGTCAGTGAATGTTGTCAGTGAATGTTGTCAGAGAGTGAATGTTGTCAGTGAATGTTATCAGTAAATGTTGTCAGTGAATGTTGTCAGAGAGTGAATGTTGTCAGTGAATGTTGTCAGTTAGTGAATGTTGTCAGTGAATGTTGTCAGTGAGTGAATGTTGTCAGTGAATGTTGTCAGTGAGTGAATGTTGTCAGTGAATGCTGTCAGTGAGTGAATGTTGTCATTGAGAGAATGTTGTCAGTAAATATTGTCAGTGAGTGAATGTTGTCAGTGAATGTTGTCAGTGAGTGAATGTTGTCAGTGAATGTTGTCAGTGAGTGAATGTTGTCAGTGAATGCTGTCAGTGAGTGAATGTTGTCAGTGAGTGAATGTTGTCAGTGAATGCTGTCAGTTAGTGAATGTTGTCAGTGAGTGAATGTTGTCAGTGAATGTTGTCAGTGAGTGAATGTTGTCAGTGAATGTTGTCAGTGAATGTTGTCAGTGAGTGAATGTTGTCAGTGAGTGTTGTCAGTGAGTGAATGTTGTCAGAGAGTGAATGTTGTCAGTGAGTGAATGTTGTCAGTGAATGTTGTCAGTGAGTGAATGTTGTCAGTGAGTGAATGTTGTCAGTGAATGTTGTCAGTGAATGTTGTCAGTGAGTGAATGTTATCAGTGAATGTTGTCAGTGAGTGAATGTTGTCAGTGAATGTTGTCAGTGAGTGAATGTTGTCAGTGAGTGAATGTTGTCAGTGAATGTTATCAGTTAGTGAATGTTGTCAGTGAATGTTGTCAGTGAGTGAATGTTGTCAGTGAATGTTGTCAGTGAGTGAATGTTGTCAGTGAGTGAATGTTGTCAGTGAATGTTGTCTGTGAGTGAATGTTGTCAGTGAGTGAATGTTGTCAGTGAGTGAATGTTGTCAGTGAATGTTGTCAGTGAATGTTGTCAGAGAGTGAATGTTGTCAGTGAATGTTGTCAGAGAGTGAATGTTATCAGTAAATGTTGTCAGTGAATGTTGTCAGAGAGTGAATGTTGTCAGTGAATGTTGTCAGTTAGTGAATGTTGTCAGTGAATGTTGTCAGTGAGTGAATGTTGTCAGTGAATGTTGTCAGTGAGTGAATGTTGTCAGTGAATGCTGTCAGTGAGTGAATGTTGTCAGTGAGTGAATGTTGTCAGTGAATATTGTCAGTGAGTGAATGTTGTCAGTGAATGTTGTCAGTGAGTGAATGTTGTCAGTGAATGTTGTCAGTGAATGTTGTCAGTGAGTGAATGTTGTCAGTGAATGCTGTCAGTGAGTGAATGTTGTCAGTGAGTGAATGTTGTCAGTGAATGTTGTCAGAGAGTGAATGTTGTCAGTGAATGTTGTCAGTGAATGTTGTCAGTGAGTGTTGTCAGTGAATGTTGTCAGTGAGTGAATGTTGTCAGTGAGTGAATGTTGTCAGTGAGTGAATGTTGTCAGTGAGTGAATGTTGTCAGTGAATGTTGTCTGTGAGTGAATGTTGTCAGTTAGTGAATGTTGTCAGTGAATGCTGTCAGTGAGTGAATGTTGTCAGTGAGTGAATGTTGTCAGAGAGTGAATGTTGTCAGTGAATGTTGTCAGTGAATGTTGTCAGTGAGTGTTGTCAGTGAATGTTGTCAGTGAGTGAATGTTGTCAGTGAGTGAATGTTGTCAGTGAATGTTGTCAGTGAGTGAATGTTGTCAGTGAATGTTGTCAGTGAATGTTGTCAGTGAATGTTGTCAGAGAGTGAATGTTGTCAGTGAGTGAATGTTGTCAGTGAATGTTGTCAGTGAGTGAATGTTGTCAGTGAGTGAATGTTGTCAGTGAATGTTGTCAGTGAATGTTGTCAGAGAGTGAATGTTGTCAGTGAATGTTGTCAGAGAGTGAATGTTATCAGTAAATGTTGTCAGTGAATGTTGTCAGAGAGTGAATGTTGTCAGTGAATGTTGTCAGTTAGTGAATGTTGTCAGTGAATGTTGTCAGTGAGTGAATGTTGTCAGTGAATGTTGTCAGTGAGTGAATGTTGTCAGTGAATGCTGTCAGTGAGTGAATGTTGTCAGTGAGTGAATGTTGTCAGTGAATATTGTCAGTGAGTGAATGTTGTCAGTGAATGTTGTCAGTGAGTGAATGTTGTCAGTGAATGTTGTCAGTGAATGTTGTCAGTGAGTGAATGTTGTCAGTGAATGCTGTCAGTGAGTGAATGTTGTCAGTGAGTGAATGTTGTCAGAGAGTGAATGTTGTCAGTTAGTGAATGTTGTCAGTGAATGTTGTCAGTGAGTGAATGTTGTCAGTGAGTGAATGTTGTCAGTGAATGTTGTCAGAGAGTCAATGTTGTCAGTGAATGTTGTCAGTGAATGTTGTCAGTGAGTGAATGTTGTCAGTGAATGTTGTCAGTGAGTGAATGTTGTCAGTGAATGTTGTCAGTGAATGTTGTCAGTGAGTGAATGTTGTCAGTGAGTGTTGTCAGTGAGTGAATGTTGTCAGAGAGTGAATGTTGTCAGTGAGTGAATGTTGTCAGTGAATGTTGTCAGTGAGTGAATGTTGTCAGTGAATGTTGTCAGTGAATGTTGTCAGTGAGTGAATGTTGTCAGTGAGTGTTGTCAGTGAGTGAATGTTGTCAGAGAGTGAATGTTAGTGAGTGAATGTTGTCAGTGAGTGTTGTCAGTGAGTGAATGTTGTCAGAGAGTGAATGTTGTCAGTGAGTGAATGTTGTCAGTGAATGTTGTCAGTGAGTGAATGTTGTCAGTGAGTGAATGTTGTCAGTGAATGTTGTCAGAGAGTGAATGTTGTCAGTGAATGTTGTCAGTGAATGTTGTCAGTGAGTGAATGTTGTCAGTGAATGTTGTCAGTGAATGTTGTCAGTGAATGTTGTCAGAGAGTGAATGTTGTCAGTGAGTGAATGTTGTCAGTGAATGTTGTCAGTGAATGTTGTCAGTGAGTGAATGTTGTCAGTGAGTGAATGTTGTCAGTGAATGTTGTCAGTGTGTGAATGTTGTCAGAGAGTGAATGTTGTCAGTGAATGTTGTCAGTGAGTGAATGTTGTCAGTGAATGTTGTCAGTGAGTGAATGTTGTCAGTGAATGTTGTCAGTGAGTGAATGTTGTCAGTGAGTGAATGTTGTCAGTGAGTGAATGTTGTCAGTGAATGTTGTCAGTGAATGTTGTCAGTGAATGTTGTCAGAGAGTGAATGTTGTCAGTGAATGTTATCAGTAAATGTTGTCAGTGAATGTTGTCAGAGAGTGAATGTTGTCAGTGAATGTTGTCAGTTAGTGAATGTTGTCAGTGAATGTTGTCAGTGAGTGAATGTTGTCAGTGAATGTTGTCAGTGAGTGAATGTTGTCAGTGAATGCTGTCAGTGAGTGAATGTTGTCATTGAGAGAATGTTGTCAGTAAATATTGTCAGTGAGTGAATGTTGTCAGTGAATGTTGTCAGTGAGTGAATGTTGTCAGTGAATGTTGTCAGTGAGTGAATGTTGTCAGTGAATGCTGTCAGTGAGTGAATGTTGTCAGTGAGTGAATGTTGTCAGTGAGTGAATGTTGTCAGTGAATGCTGTCAGTTAGTGAATGTTGTCAGTGAGTGAATGTTGTCAGTGAATGTTGTCAGTGAGTGAATGTTGTCAGTGAATGTTGTCAGTGAATGTTGTCAGTGAGTGAATGTTGTCAGTGAGTGTTGTCAGTGAGTGAATGTTGTCAGAGAGTGAATGTTGTCAGTGAGTGAATGTTGTCAGTGAATGTTGTCAGTGAGTGAATGTTGTCAGTGAGTGAATGTTGTCAGTGAATGTTGTCAGTGAATGTTGTCAGTGAGTGAATGTTATCAGTGAATGTTGTCAGTGAGTGAATGTTGTCAGTGAATGTTGTCAGTGAGTGAATGTTGTCAGTGAGTGAATGTTGTCAGTGAATGTTATCAGTTAGTGAATGTTGTCAGTGAATGTTGTCAGTGAGTGAATGTTGTCAGTGAATGTTGTCAGTGAGTGAATGTTGTCAGTGAGTGAATGTTGTCAGTGAATGTTGTCTGTGAGTGAATGTTGTCAGTGAGTGAATGTTGTCAGTGAGTGAATGTTGTCAGTGAATGTTGTCAGTGAATGTTGTCAGAGAGTGAATGTTGTCAGTGAATGTTGTCAGAGAGTGAATGTTATCAGTAAATGTTGTCAGTGAATGTTGTCAGAGAGTGAATGTTGTCAGTGAATGTTGTCAGTTAGTGAATGTTGTCAGTGAATGTTGTCAGTGAGTGAATGTTGTCAGTGAATGTTGTCAGTGAGTGAATGTTGTCAGTGAATGCTGTCAGTGAGTGAATGTTGTCAGTGAGTGAATGTTGTCAGTGAATATTGTCAGTGAGTGAATGTTGTCAGTGAATGTTGTCAGTGAGTGAATGTTGTCAGTGAATGTTGTCAGTGAATGTTGTCAGTGAGTGAATGTTGTCAGTGAATGCTGTCAGTGAGTGAATGTTGTCAGTGAGTGAATGTTGTCAGTGAATGTTGTCAGAGAGTGAATGTTGTCAGTGAATGTTGTCAGTGAATGTTGTCAGTGAGTGTTGTCAGTGAATGTTGTCAGTGAGTGAATGTTGTCAGTGAGTGAATGTTGTCAGTGAGTGAATGTTGTCAGTGAATGTTGTCTGTGAGTGAATGTTGTCAGTTAGTGAATGTTGTCAGTGAATGCTGTCAGTGAGTGAATGTTATCAGTGAGTGAATGTTGTCAGAGAGTGAATGTTGTCAGTGAATGTTGTCAGTGAGTGAATGTTGTCAGTGAGTGTTGTCAGTGAATGTTGTCAGTGAGTGAATGTTGTCAGTGAGTGAATGTTGTCAGTGAGTGAATGTTGTCAGTGAATGTTGTCAGTGAATGTTGTCAGTGAATGTTGTCAGTGAGTGTTGTCAGTGAATGTTGTCAGTGAGTGAATGTTGTCAGTGAGTGAATGTTGTCAGTGAATGTTGTCTGTGAGTGAATGTTGTCAGTTAGTGAATGTTGTCAGTGAATGTTGTCAGTGAGTGAATGTTGTCAGTGAGTGAATGTTGTCAGTGAATGTTATCAGAGAGTCAATGTTGTCAGTGAATGTTGTCAGTGAGTGAATGTTGTCAGTGAGTGAATGTTGTCAGTGAATGTTGTCAGTGAGTGAATGTTGTCAGTGAATGTTGTCAGTGAATGTTGTCAGTGAGTGAATGTTGTCAGTGAGTGAATGTTGTCAGTGAGTGAATGTTGTCAGAGAGTGAATGTTGTCAGTGAGTGAATGTTGTCAGTGAATGTTGTCAGTGAGTGAATGTTGTCAGTGAATGTTGTCAGTGAATGTTGTCAGTGAGTGAATGTTGTCAGTGAGTGTTGTCAGTGAGTGAATGTTGTCAGAGAGTGAATGTTAGTGAGTGAATGTTGTCAGTGAGTGTTGTCAGTGAGTGAATGTTGTCAGAGAGTGAATGTTGTCAGTGAGTGAATGTTGTCAGTGAATGTTGTCAGTGAGTGAATGTTGTCAGTGAGTGAATGTTGTCAGTGAATGTTGTCAGAGAGTGAATGTTGTCAGTGAATGTTGTCAGTGAATGTTGTCAGTGAGTGAATGTTGTCAGTGAATGTTGTCAGTGAATGTTGTCAGTGAATGTTGTCAGAGAGTGAATGTTGTCAGTGAGTGAATGTTGTCAGTGAATGTTGTCAGTGAATGTTGTCAGTGAGTGAATGTTGTCAGTGAGTGAATGTTGTCAGTGAATGTTGTCTGTGAGTGAATGTTGTCAGTTAGTGAATGTTGTCAGTGAGTGAATGTTGTCAGTGAATGTTGTCAGTGTGTGAATGTTGTCAGTGAGTGAATGTTGTCAGTGAATGTTGTCAGTGAGTGAATGTTGTCAGTGAGTGTTGTAAGTGAGTCAATGTTGTCAGTGAGTGTTGTCAGTGAATGTTGTCAGTGAGTGAATGTTGTCAGTGAATGTTGTCAGTGAGTGAATGTTGTCAGTGAATGTTGTCAGTGAGTGAATGTTGTCAGTGAATGTTGTCAGTGAGTGAATGTTGTCAGTGAATGTTGTCAGTGAGTGAATGTTGTCAGTGAGTGAATGTTGTCAGTGAGTGAATGTTGTCAGTGAATGTTGTCAGTGAATGTTGTCAGAGAGTGAATGTTGTCAGTGAATGCTGTCAGTGAGTGAATGTTGTCAGTGAGTGAATGTTGTCAGTGAATGTTGTCAGAGAGTGAATGTTGTCAGTGAATGTTGTCAGTGAATGTTTTCAGTGAGTGTTGTCAGTGAATGTTGTCAGTGAGTGAATGTTGTCAGTGAGTGAATGTTGTCAGTGAGTGAATGTTGTCAGTGAATGTTGTCTGTGAGTGAATGTTGTCAGTTAGTGAATGTTGTCAGTGAATGCTGTCAGTGAGTGAATGTTATCAGTGAGTGAATGTTGTCAGAGAGTGAATGTTGTCAGTGTATGTTGTCAGTGAGTGAATGTTGTCAGTGAGTGTTGTCAGTGAATGTTGTCAGTGAAGGAATGTTGTCAGTGAGTGAATGTTGTCAGTGAATGTTGTCAGTGAATGTTGTCAGAGAGTGAATGTTGTCAGTGAGTGAATGTTGTCAGTGAATGTTGTCAGTGAGTGAATGTTGTCAGTGAGTGAATGTTGTCAGTGAATGTTGTCAGTGAATGTTGTCAGAGAGTGAATGTTGTCAGTGAATGTTGTCAGAGAGTGAATGTTATCAGTAAATGTTGTCAGTGAATGTTGTCAGAGAGTGAATGTTGTCAGTGAATGTTGTCAGTTAGTGAATGTTGTCAGTGAATGTTGTCAGTGAGTGAATGTTGTCAGTGAATGTTGTCAGTGAGTGAATGTTGTCAGTGAATGCTGTCAGTGAGTGAATGTTGTCAGTGAGTGAATGTTGTCAGTGAATATTGTCAGTGAGTGAATGTTGTCAGTGAATGTTGTCAGTGAGTGAATGTTGTCAGTGAATGTTGTCAGTGAATGTTGTCAGTGAGTGAATGTTGTCAGTGAATGCTGTCAGTGAGTGAATGTTGTCAGTGAGTGAATGTTGTCAGAGAGTGAATGTTGTCAGTGAATGTTGTCAGTGAATGTTGTCAGTGAGTGTTGTCAGTGAATGTTGTCAGTGAGTGAATGTTGTCAGTGAGTGAATGTTGTCAGTGAATGTTGTCTGTGAGTGAATGTTGTCAGTTAGTGAATGTTGTCAGTGAATGTTGTCAGTGAGTGAATGTTGTCAGTGAGTGAATGTTGTCAGTGAATGTTATCAGAGAGTCAATGTTGTCAGTGAATGTTGTCAGTGAGTGAATGTTGTCAGTGAGTGAATGTTGTCAGTGAATGTTGTCAGTGAGTGAATGTTGTCAGTGAATGTTGTCAGTGAATGTTGTCAGTGAGTGAATGTTGTCAGTGAGTGAATGTTGTCAGTGAATGTTGTCAGTGAGTGAATGTTGTCAGAGAGTGAATGTTGTCAGTGAGTGAATGTTGTCAGTGAATGTTGTCAGTGAGTGAATGTTGTCAGTGAATGTTGTTAGTGAATGTTGTCAGTGAGTGAATGTTGTCAGTGAGTGTTGTCAGTGAGTGAATGTTGTCAGAGAGTGAATGTTAGTGAGTGAATGTTGTCAGTGAGTGTTGTCAGTGAGTGAATGTTGTCAGAGAGTGAATGTTGTCAGTGAGTGAATGTTGTCAGTGAATGTTGTCAGTGAGTGAATGTTGTCAGTGAGTGAATGTTGTCAGTGAATGTTGTCAGAGAGTGAATGTTGTCAGTGAATGTTGTCAGTGAATGTTGTCAGTGAGTGAATGTTGTCAGTGAATGTTGTCAGTGAATGTTGTCAGTGAATGTTGTCAGAGAGTGAATGTTGTCAGTGAGTGAATGTTGTCAGTGAATGTTGTCAGTGAATGTTGTCAGTGAGTGAATGTTGTCAGTGAATGTTGTCTGTGAGTGAATGTTGTCAGTTAGTGAATGTTGTCAGTGAGTGAATGTTGTCAGTGAATGTTGTCAGTGTGTGAATGTTGTCAGTGAGTGAATGTTGTCAGTGAATGTTGTCAGTGAGTGAATGTTGTCAGTGAGTGTTGTAAGTGAGTCAATGTTGTCAGTGAGTGTTGTCAGTGAATGTTGTCAGTGAGTGAATGTTGTCAGTGAATGTTGTCAGTGAGTGAATGTTGTCAGTGAATGTTGTCAGTGAGTGAATGTTGTCAGTGAATGTTGTCAGTGAGTGAATGTTGTCAGTGAATGTTGTCAGTGAGTGAATGTTGTCAGTGAGTGAATGTTGTCAGTGAGTGAATGTTGTCAGTGAATGTTGTCAGTGAATGTTGTCAGTGAATGTTGTCAGAGAGTGAATGTTGTCAGTGAATGTTATCAGTAAATGTTGTCAGTGAATGTTGTCAGAGAGTGAATGTTGTCAGTGAATGTTGTCAGTGAGTGAATGTTGTCAGTGAATGTTGTCAGTGAGTGAATGTTGTCAGTGAATGCTGTCAGTGAGTGAATGTTGTCATTGAGTGAATGTTGTCAGTGAATATTGTCAGTGAGTGAATGTTGTCAGTGAATGTTGTCAGTGAGTGAATGTTGTCAGTGAATGCTGTCAGTGAGTGAATGTTGTCAGTGAGTGAATGTTGTCAGTGAATGCTGTCAGTGAGTGAATGTTGTCAGTGAGTGAATGTTGTCAGTGAGTGAATGTTGTCAGTGAATGCTGTCAGTGAGTGAATGTTGTCAGTGAGTGAATGTTGTCAGTGAATGTTGTCAGTGAGTGAATGTTGTCAGTGAATGTTGTCAGTGAATGTTGTCAGTGAGTGAATGTTGTCAGTGAGTGTTGTCAGTGAGTGAATGTTGTCAGAGAGTGAATGTTGTCAGTGAGTGAATGTTGTCAGTGAATGTTGTCAGTGAGTGAATGTTGTCAGTGAGTGAATGTTGTCAGTGAATGTTGTCAGTGAATGTTGTCAGTGAGTGAATGTTATCAGTGAATGTTGTCAGTGAGTGAATGTTGTCAGTGAATGTTGTCAGTGAGTGAATGTTGTCAGTGAGTGAATGTTGTCAGTGAATGTTATCAGTTAGTGAATGTTGTCAGTGAATGTTGTCAGTGAGTGAATGTTGTCAGTGAATGTTGTCAGTGAGTGAATGTTGTCAGTGAGTGAATGTTGTCAGTGAATGTTGTCTGTGAGTGAATGTTGTCAGTGAGTGAATGTTGTCAGTGAGTGAATGTTGTCAGTGAATGTTGTCAGTGAATGTTGTCAGAGAGTGAATGTTATCAGTGAATGTTGTCAGAGAGTGAATGTTATCAGTAAATGTTGTCAGTGAATGTTGTCAGAGAGTGAATGTTGTCAGTGAATGTTGTCAGTTAGTGAATGTTGTCAGTGAATGTTGTCAGTGAGTGAATGTTGTCAGTGAATGTTGTCAGTGAGTGAATGTTGTCAGTGAATGCTGTCAGTGAGTGAATGTTGTCAGTGAGTGAATGTTGTCAGTGAATATTGTCAGTGAGTGAATGTTGTCAGTGAATGTTGTCAGTGAGTGAATGTTGTCAGAGAATGTTGTCAGTGAATGTTGTCAGTGAGTGAATGTTGTCAGTGAATGCTGTCAGTGAGTGAATGTTGTCAGTGAGTGAATGTTGTCAGTGAATGTTGTCAGAGAGTGAATGTTGTCAGTGAATGTTGTCAGTGAATGTTGTCAGTGAGTGTTGTCAGTGAATGTTGTCAGTGAGTGAATGTTGTCAGTGAGTGAATGTTGTCAGTGAGTGAATGTTGTCAGTGAATGTTGTCTGTGAGTGAATGTTGTCAGTTAGTGAATGTTGTCAGTGAATGCTGTCAGTGAGTGAATGTTATCAGTGAGTGAATGTTGTCAGAGAGTGAATGTTGTCAGTGAATGTTGTCAGTGAGTGAATGTTGTCAGTGAGTGTTGTCAGTGAATGTTGTCAGTGAGTGAATGTTGTCAGTGAGTGAATGTTGTCAGTGAGTGAATGTTGTCAGTGAATGTTGTCAGTGAATGTTGTCAGAGAGTGAAAGTTGTCAGTGAGTGAATGTTGTCAGTGAATGTTGTCAGTGAGTGAATGTTGTCAGTGAGTGAATGTTGTCAGTGAATGTTGTCAGTGAATGTTGTCAGAGAGTGAATGTTGTCAGTGAATGTTGTCAGAGAGTGAATGTTATCAGTAAATGTTGTCAGTGAATGTTGTCAGAGAGTGAATGTTGTCAGTGAATGTTGTCAGTTAGTGAATGTTGTCAGTGAATGTTGTCAGTGAGTGAATGTTGTCAGTGAATGTTGTCAGTGAGTGAATGTTGTCAGTGAATGCTGTCAGTGAGTGAATGTTGTCAGTGAGTGAATGTTGTCAGTGAATGTTGTCAGTGAGTGAATGTTGTCAGTGAATGTTGTCAGTGAATGTTGTCAGTGAGTGAATGTTGTCAGTGAATGCTGTCAGTGAGTGAATGTTGTCAGTGAGTGAATGTTGTCAGAGAGTGAATGTTGTCAGTGAATGTTGTCAGTGAATGTTGTCAGTGAGTGTTGTCAGTGAATGTTGTCAGTGAGTGAATGTTGTCAGAGAGTGAATGTTGTCAGTGAATGTTGTCTGTGAGTGAATGTTGTCAGTTAGTGAATGTTGTCAGTGAATGTTGTCAGTGAGTGAATGTTGTCAGTGAGTGAATGTTGTCAGTGAATGTTATCAGAGAGTCAATGTTGTCAGTGAATGTTGTCAGTGAGTGAATGTTGTCAGTGAGTGAATGTTGTCAGTGAATGTTGTCAGTGAGTGAATGTTGTCAGTGAATGTTGTCAGTGAATGTTGTCAGTGAGTGAATGTTGTCAGTGAGTGAATGTTGTCAGTAAATGTTGTCAGTGAGTGAATGTTGTCAGAGAGTGAATGTTGTCAGTGAGTGAATGTTGTCAGTGAATGTTGTCAGTGAGTGAATGTTGTCAGTGAATGTTGTCAGTGAATGTTGTCAGTGAGTGAATGTTGTCAGTGAGTGTTGTCAGTGAGTGAATGTTGTCAGAGAGTGAATGTTAGTGAGTGAATGTTGTCAGTGAGTGTTGTCAGTGAGTGAATGTTGTCAGAGAGTGAATGTTGTCAGTGAGTGAATGTTGTCAGTGAATGTTGTCAGTGAGTGAATGTTGTCAGTGAGTGAATGTTGTCAGTGAATGTTGTCAGTGAGTGAATGTTGTCAGTGAATGTTGTCAGTGAATGTTGTCAGTGAATGTTGTCAGAGAGTGAATGTTGTCAGTGAGTGAATGTTGTCAGTGAATGTTGTCAGTGAATGTTGTCAGTGAGTGAATGTTGTCAGTGAGTGAATGTTGTCAGTGAATGTTGTCTGTGAGTGAATGTTGTCAGTTAGTGAATGTTGTCAGTGAGTGAATGTTGTCAGTGAATGTTGTCAGTGTGTGAATGTTGTCAGTGAGTGAATGTTGTCAGTGAATGTTGTCAGTGAGTGAATGTTGTCAGTGAGTGTTGTAAGTAAGTCAATGTTGTCAGTGAGTGTTGTCAGTGAATGTTGTCAGTGAGTGAATGTTGTCAGTGAATGTTGTCAGTGAGTGAATGTTGTCAGTGAATGTTGTCAGTGAGTGAATGTTGTCAGTGAATGTTGTCAGTGAGTGAATGTTGTCAGTGAATGTTGTCAGTGAGTGAATGTTGTCAGTGAGTGAATGTTGTCAGTGAATGTTGTCAGTGAATGTTGTCAGTGAATGTTGTCAGAGAGTGAATGTTGTCAGTGAATGTTATCAGTAAATGTTGTCAGTGAATGTTGTCAGAGAGTGAATGTTGTCAGTGAATGTTGTCAGTTAGTGAATGTTGTCAGTGAATGTTGTCAGTGAGTGAATGTTGTCAGTGAATGTTGTCAGTGAGTGAATGTTGTCAGTGAATGCTGTCAGTGAGTGAATGTTGTCATTGAGAGAATGTTGTCAGTAAATATTGTCAGTGAGTGAATGTTGTCAGTGAATGTTGTCAGTGAGTGAATGTTGTCAGTGAATGTTGTCAGTGAGTGAATGTTGTCAGTGAATGCTGTCAGTGAGTGAATGTTGTCAGTGAGTGAATGTTGTCAGTGAGTGAATGTTGTCAGTGAATGCTGTCAGTTAGTGAATGTTGTCAGTGAGTGAATGTTGTCAGTGAATGTTGTCAGTGAGTGAATGTTGTCAGTGAATGTTGTCAGTGAATGTTGTCAGTGAGTGAATGTTGTCAGTGAGTGTTGTCAGTGAGTGAATGTTGTCAGAGAGTGAATGTTGTCAGTGAGTGAATGTTGTCAGTGAATGTTGTCAGTGAGTGAATGTTGTCAGTGAGTGAATGTTGTCAGTGAATGTTGTCAGTGAATGTTGTCAGTGAGTGAATGTTATCAGTGAATGTTGTCAGTGAGTGAATGTTGTCAGTGAATGTTGTCAGTGAGTGAATGTTGTCAGTGAGTGAATGTTGTCAGTGAATGTTATCAGTTAGTGAATGTTGTCAGTGAATGTTGTCAGTGAGTGAATGTTGTCAGTGAATGTTGTCAGTGAGTGAATGTTGTCAGTGAGTGAATGTTGTCAGTGAATGTTGTCTGTGAGTGAATGTTGTCAGTGAGTAAATGTTGTCAGTGAGTGAATGTTGTCAGTGAATGTTGTCAGTGAATGTTGTCAGAGAGTGAATGTTGTCAGTGAATGTTGTCAGAGAGTGAATGTTATCAGTAAATGTTGTCAGTGAATGTTGTCAGAGAGTGAATGTTGTCAGTGAATGTTGTCAGTTAGTGAATGTTGTCAGTGAATGTTGTCAGTGAGTGAATGTTGTCAGTGAATGTTGTCAGTGAGTGAATGTTGTCAGTGAATGCTGTCAGTGAGTGAATGTTGTCAGTGAGTGAATGTTGTCAGTGAATATTGTCAGTGAGTGAATGTTGTCAGTGAATGTTGTCAGTGAGTGAATGTTGTCAGTGAATGTTGTCAGTGAATGTTGTCAGTGAGTGAATGTTGTCAGTGAATGCTGTCAGTGAGTGAATGTTGTCAGTGAGTGAATGTTGTCAGTGAATGTTGTCAGAGAGTGAATGTTGTCAGTGAATGTTGTCAGTGAATGTTGTCAGTGAGTGTTGTCAGTGAATGTTGTCAGTGAGTGAATGTTGTCAGTGAGTGAATGTTGTCAGTGAGTGAATGTTGTCAGTGAGTGAATGTTGTCAGTGAGTGAATGTTGTCAGTGAATGTTGTCTGTGAGTGAATGTTGTCAGTTAGTGAATGTTGTCAGTGAATGCTGTCAGTGAGTGAATGTTGTCAGTGAGTGAATGTTGTCAGAGAGTGAATGTTGTCAGTGAATGTTGTCAGTGAATGTTGTCAGTGAGTGTTGTCAGTGAATGTTGTCAGTGAGTGAATGTTGTCAGTGAGTGAATGTTGTCAGTGAATGTTGTCAGTGAGTGAATGTTGTCAGTGAATGTTGTCAGTGAATGTTGTCAGTGAATGTTGTCAGAGAGTGAATGTTGTCAGTGAGTGAATGTTGTCAGTGAATGTTGTCAGTGAGTGAATGTTGTCAGTGAGTGAATGTTGTCAGTGAATGTTGTCAGTGAATGTTGTCAGAGAGTGAATGTTGTCAGTGAATGTTGTCAGAGAGTGAATGTTATCAGTAAATGTTGTCAGTGAATGTTGTCAGAGAGTGAATGTTGTCAGTGAATGTTGTCAGTTAGTGAATGTTGTCAGTGAATGTTGTCAGTGAGTGAATGTTGTCAGTGAATGTTGTCAGTGAGTGAATGTTGTCAGTGAATGCTGTCAGTGAGTGAATGTTGTCAGTGAGTGAATGTTGTCAGTGAATATTGTCAGTGAGTGAATGTTGTCAGTGAATGTTGTCAGTGAGTGAATGTTGTCAGTGAATGTTGTCAGTGAATGTTGTCAGTGAGTGAATGTTGTCAGTGAATGCTGTCAGTGAGTGAATGTTGTCAGTGAGTGAATGTTGTCAGAGAGTGAATGTTGTCAGTTAGTGAATGTTGTCAGTGAATGTTGTCAGTGAGTGAATGTTGTCAGTGAGTGAATGTTGTCAGTGAATGTTGTCAGAGAGTCAATGTTGTCAGTGAATGTTGTCAGTGAATGTTGTCAGTGAGTGAATGTTGTCAGTGAATGTTGTCAGTGAGTGAATGTTGTCAGTGAATGTTGTCAGTGAATGTTGTCAGTGAGTGAATGTTGTCAGTGAGTGTTGTCAGTGAGTGAATGTTGTCAGAGAGTGAATGTTGTCAGTGAGTGAATGTTGTCAGTGAATGTTGTCAGTGAGTGAATGTTGTCAGTGAATGTTGTCAGTGAATGTTGTCAGTGAGTGAATGTTGTCAGTGAGTGTTGTCAGTGAGTGAATGTTGTCAGAGAGTGAATGTTAGTGAGTGAATGTTGTCAGTGAGTGTTGTCAGTGAGTGAATGTTGTCAGAGAGTGAATGTTGTCAGTGAGTGAATGTTGTCAGTGAATGTTGTCAGTGAGTGAATGTTGTCAGTGAGTGAATGTTGTCAGTGAATGTTGTCAGAGAGTGAATGTTGTCAGTGAATGTTGTCAGTGAATGTTGTCAGTGAGTGAATGTTGTCAGTGAATGTTGTCAGTGAATGTTGTCAGTGAATGTTGTCAGAGAGTGAATGTTGTCAGTGAGTGAATGTTGTCAGTGAATGTTGTCAGTGAATGTTGTCAGTGAGTGAATGTTGTCAGTGAGTGAATGTTGTCAGTGAATGTTGTCAGTGTGTGAATGTTGTCAGAGAGTGAATGTTGTCAGTGAATGTTGTCAGTGAGTGAATGTTGTCAGTGAATGTTGTCAGTGAGTGAATGTTGTCAGTGAATGTTGTCAGTGAGTGAATGTTGTCAGTGAGTGAATGTTGTCAGTGAGTGAATGTTGTCAGTGAATGTTGTCAGTGAATGTTGTCAGTGAATGTTGTCAGAGAGTGAATGTTGTCAGTGAATGTTATCAGTAAATGTTGTCAGTGAATGTTGTCAGAGAGTGAATGTTGTCAGTGAATGTTGTCAGTTAGTGAATGTTGTCAGTGAATGTTGTCAGTGAGTGAATGTTGTCAGTGAATGTTGTCAGTGAGTGAATGTTGTCAGTGAATGCTGTCAGTGAGTGAATGTTGTCATTGAGAGAATGTTGTCAGTAAATATTGTCAGTGAGTGAATGTTGTCAGTGAATGTTGTCAGTGAGTGAATGTTGTCAGTGAATGTTGTCAGTGAGTGAATGTTGTCAGTGAATGCTGTCAGTGAGTGAATGTTGTCAGTGAGTGAATGTTGTCAGTGAGTGAATGTTGTCAGTGAATGCTGTCAGTTAGTGAATGTTGTCAGTGAGTGAATGTTGTCAGTGAATGTTGTCAGTGAGTGAATGTTGTCAGTGAATGTTGTCAGTGAATGTTGTCAGTGAGTGAATGTTGTCAGTGAGTGTTGTCAGTGAGTGAATGTTGTCAGAGAGTGAATGTTGTCAGTGAGTGAATGTTGTCAGTGAATGTTGTCAGTGAGTGAATGTTGTCAGTGAGTGAATGTTGTCAGTGAATGTTGTCAGTGAATGTTGTCAGTGAGTGAATGTTATCAGTGAATGTTGTCAGTGAGTGAATGTTGTCAGTGAATGTTGTCAGTGAGTGAATGTTGTCAGTGAGTGAATGTTGTCAGTGAATGTTATCAGTTAGTGAATGTTGTCAGTGAATGTTGTCAGTGAGTGAATGTTGTCAGTGAATGTTGTCAGTGAGTGAATGTTGTCAGTGAGTGAATGTTGTCAGTGAATGTTGTCTGTGAGTGAATGTTGTCAGTGAGTGAATGTTGTCAGTGAGTGAATGTTGTCAGTGAATGTTGTCAGTGAATGTTGTCAGAGAGTGAATGTTGTCAGTGAATGTTGTCAGAGAGTGAATGTTATCAGTAAATGTTGTCAGTGAATGTTGTCAGAGAGTGAATGTTGTCAGTGAATGTTGTCAGTTAGTGAATGTTGTCAGTGAATGTTGTCAGTGAGTGAATGTTGTCAGTGAATGTTGTCAGTGAGTGAATGTTGTCAGTGAATGCTGTCAGTGAGTGAATGTTGTCAGTGAGTGAATGTTGTCAGTGAATATTGTCAGTGAGTGAATGTTGTCAGTGAATGTTGTCAGTGAGTGAATGTTGTCAGTGAATGTTGTCAGTGAATGTTGTCAGTGAGTGAATGTTGTCAGTGAATGCTGTCAGTGAGTGAATGTTGTCAGTGAGTGAATGTTGTCAGTGAATGTTGTCAGAGAGTGAATGTTGTCAGTGAATGTTGTCAGTGAATGTTGTCAGTGAGTGTTGTCAGTGAATGTTGTCAGTGAGTGAATGTTGTCAGTGAGTGAATGTTGTCAGTGAGTGAATGTTGTCAGTGAATGTTGTCTGTGAGTGAATGTTGTCAGTTAGTGAATGTTGTCAGTGAATGCTGTCAGTGAGTGAATGTTATCAGTGAGTGAATGTTGTCAGAGAGTGAATGTTGTCAGTGAATGTTGTCAGTGAGTGAATGTTGTCAGTGAGTGTTGTCAGTGAATGTTGTCAGTGAGTGAATGTTGTCAGTGAGTGAATGTTGTCAGTGAGTGAATGTTGTCAGTGAATGTTGTCAGTGAATGTTGTCAGTGAATGTTGTCAGTGAGTGTTGTCAGTGAATGTTGTCAGTGAGTGAATGTTGTCAGTGAGTGAATGTTGTCAGTGAATGTTGTCTGTGAGTGAATGTTGTCAGTTAGTGAATGTTGTCAGTGAATGTTGTCAGTGAGTGAATGTTGTCAGTGAGTGAATGTTGTCAGTGAATGTTATCAGAGAGTCAATGTTGTCAGTGAATGTTGTCAGTGAGTGAATGTTGTCAGTGAGTGAATGTTGTCAGTGAATGTTGTCAGTGAGTGAATGTTGTCAGTGAATGTTGTCAGTGAATGTTGTCAGTGAGTGAATGTTGTCAGTGAGTGAATGTTGTCAGTGAGTGAATGTTGTCAGAGAGTGAATGTTGTCAGTGAGTGAATGTTGTCAGTGAATGTTGTCAGTGAGTGAATGTTGTCAGTGAATGTTGTCAGTGAATGTTGTCAGTGAGTGAATGTTGTCAGTGAGTGTTGTCAGTGAGTGAATGTTGTCAGAGAGTGAATGTTAGTGAGTGAATGTTGTCAGTGAGTGTTGTCAGTGAGTGAATGTTGTCAGAGAGTGAATGTTGTCAGTGAGTGAATGTTGTCAGTGAATGTTGTCAGTGAGTGAATGTTGTCAGTGAGTGAATGTTGTCAGTGAATGTTGTCAGAGAGTGAATGTTGTCAGTGAATGTTGTCAGTGAATGTTGTCAGTGAGTGAATGTTGTCAGTGAATGTTGTCAGTGAATGTTGTCAGTGAATGTTGTCAGAGAGTGAATGTTGTCAGTGAGTGAATGTTGTCAGTGAATGTTGTCAGTGAATGTTGTCAGTGAGTGAATGTTGTCAGTGAGTGAATGTTGTCAGTGAATGTTGTCTGTGAGTGAATGTTGTCAGTTAGTGAATGTTGTCAGTGAGTGAATGTTGTCAGTGAATGTTGTCAGTGTGTGAATGTTGTCAGTGAGTGAATGTTGTCAGTGAATGTTGTCAGTGAGTGAATGTTGTCAGTGAGTGTTGTAAGTGAGTCAATGTTGTCAGTGAGTGTTGTCAGTGAATGTTGTCAGTGAGTGAATGTTGTCAGTGAATGTTGTCAGTGAGTGAATGTTGTCAGTGAATGTTGTCAGTGAGTGAATGTTGTCAGTGAATGTTGTCAGTGAGTGAATGTTGTCAGTGAATGTTGTCAGTGAGTGAATGTTGTCAGTGAGTGAATGTTGTCAGTGAGTGAATGTTGTCAGTGAATGTTGTCAGTGAATGTTGTCAGAGAGTGAATGTTGTCAGTGAATGCTGTCAGTGAGTGAATGTTGTCAGTGAGTGAATGTTGTCAGTGAATGTTGTCAGAGAGTGAATGTTGTCAGTGAATGTTGTCAGTGAATGTTTTCAGTGAGTGTTGTCAGTGAATGTTGTCAGTGAGTGAATGTTGTCAGTGAGTGAATGTTGTCAGTGAGTGAATGTTGTCAGTGAATGTTGTCTGTGAGTGAATGTTGTCAGTTAGTGAATGTTGTCAGTGAATGCTGTCAGTGAGTGAATGTTATCAGTGAGTGAATGTTGTCAGAGAGTGAATGTTGTCAGTGTATGTTGTCAGTGAGTGAATGTTGTCAGTGAGTGTTGTCAGTGAATGTTGTCAGTGAAGGAATGTTGTCAGTGAGTGAATGTTGTCAGTGAATGTTGTCAGTGAATGTTGTCAGAGAGTGAATGTTGTCAGTGAGTGAATGTTGTCAGTGAATGTTGTCAGTGAGTGAATGTTGTCAGTGAGTGAATGTTGTCAGTGAATGTTGTCAGTGAATGTTGTCAGAGAGTGAATGTTGTCAGTGAATGTTGTCAGAGAGTGAATGTTATCAGTAAATGTTGTCAGTGAATGTTGTCAGAGAGTGAATGTTGTCAGTGAATGTTGTCAGTTAGTGAATGTTGTCAGTGAATGTTGTCAGTGAGTGAATGTTGTCAGTGAATGTTGTCAGTGAGTGAATGTTGTCAGTGAATGCTGTCAGTGAGTGAATGTTGTCAGTGAGTGAATGTTGTCAGTGAATATTGTCAGTGAGTGAATGTTGTCAGTGAATGTTGTCAGTGAGTGAATGTTGTCAGTGAATGTTGTCAGTGAATGTTGTCAGTGAGTGAATGTTGTCAGTGAATGCTGTCAGTGAGTGAATGTTGTCAGTGAGTGAATGTTGTCAGAGAGTGAATGTTGTCAGTGAATGTTGTCAGTGAATGTTGTCAGTGAGTGTTGTCAGTGAATGTTGTCAGTGAGTGAATGTTGTCAGTGAGTGAATGTTGTCAGTGAATGTTGTCTGTGAGTGAATGTTGTCAGTTAGTGAATGTTGTCAGTGAATGTTGTCAGTGAGTGAATGTTGTCAGTGAGTGAATGTTGTCAGTGAATGTTATCAGAGAGTCAATGTTGTCAGTGAATGTTGTCAGTGAGTGAATGTTGTCAGTGAGTGAATGTTGTCAGTGAATGTTGTCAGTGAGTGAATGTTGTCAGTGAATGTTGTCAGTGAATGTTGTCAGTGAGTGAATGTTGTCAGTGAGTGAATGTTGTCAGTGAATGTTGTCAGTGAGTGAATGTTGTCAGAGAGTGAATGTTGTCAGTGAGTGAATGTTGTCAGTGAATGTTGTCAGTGAGTGAATGTTGTCAGTGAATGTTGTTAGTGAATGTTGTCAGTGAGTGAATGTTGTCAGTGAGTGTTGTCAGTGAGTGAATGTTGTCAGAGAGTGAATGTTAGTGAGTGAATGTTGTCAGTGAGTGTTGTCAGTGAGTGAATGTTGTCAGAGAGTGAATGTTGTCAGTGAGTGAATGTTGTCAGTGAATGTTGTCAGTGAGTGAATGTTGTCAGTGAGTGAATGTTGTCAGTGAATGTTGTCAGAGAGTGAATGTTGTCAGTGAATGTTGTCAGTGAATGTTGTCAGTGAGTGAATGTTGTCAGTGAATGTTGTCAGTGAATGTTGTCAGTGAATGTTGTCAGAGAGTGAATGTTGTCAGTGAGTGAATGTTGTCAGTGAATGTTGTCAGTGAATGTTGTCAGTGAGTGAATGTTGTCAGTGAATGTTGTCTGTGAGTGAATGTTGTCAGTTAGTGAATGTTGTCAGTGAGTGAATGTTGTCAGTGAATGTTGTCAGTGTGTGAATGTTGTCAGTGAGTGAATGTTGTCAGTGAATGTTGTCAGTGAGTGAATGTTGTCAGTGAGTGTTGTAAGTGAGTCAATGTTGTCAGTGAGTGTTGTCAGTGAATGTTGTCAGTGAGTGAATGTTGTCAGTGAATGTTGTCAGTGAGTGAATGTTGTCAGTGAATGTTGTCAGTGAGTGAATGTTGTCAGTGAATGTTGTCAGTGAGTGAATGTTGTCAGTGAATGTTGTCAGTGAGTGAATGTTGTCAGTGAGTGAATGTTGTCAGTGAGTGAATGTTGTCAGTGAATGTTGTCAGTGAATGTTGTCAGTGAATGTTGTCAGAGAGTGAATGTTGTCAGTGAATGTTATCAGTAAATGTTGTCAGTGAATGTTGTCAGAGAGTGAATGTTGTCAGTGAATGTTGTCAGTGAGTGAATGTTGTCAGTGAATGTTGTCAGTGAGTGAATGTTGTCAGTGAATGCTGTCAGTGAGTGAATGTTGTCATTGAGTGAATGTTGTCAGTGAATATTGTCAGTGAGTGAATGTTGTCAGTGAATGTTGTCAGTGAGTGAATGTTGTCAGTGAATGCTGTCAGTGAGTGAATGTTGTCAGTGAGTGAATGTTGTCAGTGAATGCTGTCAGTGAGTGAATGTTGTCAGTGAGTGAATGTTGTCAGTGAGTGAATGTTGTCAGTGAATGCTGTCAGTGAGTGAATGTTGTCAGTGAGTGAATGTTGTCAGTGAATGTTGTCAGTGAGTGAATGTTGTCAGTGAATGTTGTCAGTGAATGTTGTCAGTGAGTGAATGTTGTCAGTGAGTGTTGTCAGTGAGTGAATGTTGTCAGAGAGTGAATGTTGTCAGTGAGTGAATGTTGTCAGTGAATGTTGTCAGTGAGTGAATGTTGTCAGTGAGTGAATGTTGTCAGTGAATGTTGTCAGTGAATGTTGTCAGTGAGTGAATGTTATCAGTGAATGTTGTCAGTGAGTGAATGTTGTCAGTGAATGTTGTCAGTGAGTGAATGTTGTCAGTGAGTGAATGTTGTCAGTGAATGTTATCAGTTAGTGAATGTTGTCAGTGAATGTTGTCAGTGAGTGAATGTTGTCAGTGAATGTTGTCAGTGAGTGAATGTTGTCAGTGAGTGAATGTTGTCAGTGAATGTTGTCTGTGAGTGAATGTTGTCAGTGAGTGAATGTTGTCAGTGAGTGAATGTTGTCAGTGAATGTTGTCAGTGAATGTTGTCAGAGAGTGAATGTTATCAGTGAATGTTGTCAGAGAGTGAATGTTATCAGTAAATGTTGTCAGTGAATGTTGTCAGAGAGTGAATGTTGTCAGTGAATGTTGTCAGTTAGTGAATGTTGTCAGTGAATGTTGTCAGTGAGTGAATGTTGTCAGTGAATGTTGTCAGTGAGTGAATGTTGTCAGTGAATGCTGTCAGTGAGTGAATGTTGTCAGTGAGTGAATGTTGTCAGTGAATATTGTCAGTGAGTGAATGTTGTCAGTGAATGTTGTCAGTGAGTGAATGTTGTCAGAGAATGTTGTCAGTGAATGTTGTCAGTGAGTGAATGTTGTCAGTGAATGCTGTCAGTGAGTGAATGTTGTCAGTGAGTGAATGTTGTCAGTGAATGTTGTCAGAGAGTGAATGTTGTCAGTGAATGTTGTCAGTGAATGTTGTCAGTGAGTGTTGTCAGTGAATGTTGTCAGTGAGTGAATGTTGTCAGTGAGTGAATGTTGTCAGTGAGTGAATGTTGTCAGTGAATGTTGTCTGTGAGTGAATGTTGTCAGTTAGTGAATGTTGTCAGTGAATGCTGTCAGTGAGTGAATGTTATCAGTGAGTGAATGTTGTCAGAGAGTGAATGTTGTCAGTGAATGTTGTCAGTGAGTGAATGTTGTCAGTGAGTGTTGTCAGTGAATGTTGTCAGTGAGTGAATGTTGTCAGTGAGTGAATGTTGTCAGTGAGTGAATGTTGTCAGTGAATGTTGTCAGTGAATGTTGTCAGAGAGTGAAAGTTGTCAGTGAGTGAATGTTGTCAGTGAATGTTGTCAGTGAGTGAATGTTGTCAGTGAGTGAATGTTGTCAGTGAATGTTGTCAGTGAATGTTGTCAGAGAGTGAATGTTGTCAGTGAATGTTGTCAGAGAGTGAATGTTATCAGTAAATGTTGTCAGTGAATGTTGTCAGAGAGTGAATGTTGTCAGTGAATGTTGTCAGTTAGTGAATGTTGTCAGTGAATGTTGTCAGTGAGTGAATGTTGTCAGTGAATGTTGTCAGTGAGTGAATGTTGTCAGTGAATGCTGTCAGTGAGTGAATGTTGTCAGTGAGTGAATGTTGTCAGTGAATGTTGTCAGTGAGTGAATGTTGTCAGTGAATGTTGTCAGTGAATGTTGTCAGTGAGTGAATGTTGTCAGTGAATGCTGTCAGTGAGTGAATGTTGTCAGTGAGTGAATGTTGTCAGAGAGTGAATGTTGTCAGTGAATGTTGTCAGTGAATGTTGTCAGTGAGTGTTGTCAGTGAATGTTGTCAGTGAGTGAATGTTGTCAGAGAGTGAATGTTGTCAGTGAATGTTGTCTGTGAGTGAATGTTGTCAGTTAGTGAATGTTGTCAGTGAATGTTGTCAGTGAGTGAATGTTGTCAGTGAGTGAATGTTGTCAGTGAATGTTATCAGAGAGTCAATGTTGTCAGTGAATGTTGTCAGTGAGTGAATGTTGTCAGTGAGTGAATGTTGTCAGTGAATGTTGTCAGTGAGTGAATGTTGTCAGTGAATGTTGTCAGTGAATGTTGTCAGTGAGTGA
Source organism: Staurois parvus (assembly GCF_062004578.1). NCBI lineage: Eukaryota > Metazoa > Chordata > Amphibia > Anura > Ranidae > Staurois > Staurois parvus. The sequence goes on from NW_028320448.1 coordinate 119,758, forward strand.
ATGTTGTCAGTGAGTGAATGTTGTCAGTAAATGTTGTCAGTGAGTGAATGTTGTCAGAGAGTGAATGTTGTCAGTGAGTGAATGTTGTCAGTGAATGTTGTCAGTGAGTGAATGTTGTCAGTGAATGTTGTCAGTGAATGTTGTCAGTGAGTGAATGTTGTCAGTGAGTGTTGTCAGTGAGTGAATGTTGTCAGAGAGTGAATGTTAGTGAGTGAATGTTGTCAGTGAGTGTTGTCAGTGAGTGAATGTTGTCAGAGAGTGAATGTTGTCAGTGAGTGAATGTTGTCAGTGAATGTTGTCAGTGAGTGAATGTTGTCAGTGAGTGAATGTTGTCAGTGAATGTTGTCAGTGAGTGAATGTTGTCAGTGAATGTTGTCAGTGAATGTTGTCAGTGAATGTTGTCAGAGAGTGAATGTTGTCAGTGAGTGAATGTTGTCAGTGAATGTTGTCAGTGAATGTTGTCAGTGAGTGAATGTTGTCAGTGAGTGAATGTTGTCAGTGAATGTTGTCTGTGAGTGAATGTTGTCAGTTAGTGAATGTTGTCAGTGAGTGAATGTTGTCAGTGAATGTTGTCAGTGTGTGAATGTTGTCAGTGAGTGAATGTTGTCAGTGAATGTTGTCAGTGAGTGAATGTTGTCAGTGAGTGTTGTAAGTAAGTCAATGTTGTCAGTGAGTGTTGTCAGTGAATGTTGTCAGTGAGTGAATGTTGTCAGTGAATGTTGTCAGTGAGTGAATGTTGTCAGTGAATGTTGTCAGTGAGTGAATGTTGTCAGTGAATGTTGTCAGTGAGTGAATGTTGTCAGTGAATGTTGTCAGTGAGTGAATGTTGTCAGTGAGTGAATGTTGTCAGTGAATGTTGTCAGTGAATGTTGTCAGTGAATGTTGTCAGAGAGTGAATGTTGTCAGTGAATGTTATCAGTAAATGTTGTCAGTGAATGTTGTCAGAGAGTGAATGTTGTCAGTGAATGTTGTCAGTTAGTGAATGTTGTCAGTGAATGTTGTCAGTGAGTGAATGTTGTCAGTGAATGTTGTCAGTGAGTGAATGTTGTCAGTGAATGCTGTCAGTGAGTGAATGTTGTCATTGAGTGAATGTTGTCAGTGAATATTGTCAGTGAGTGAATGTTGTCAGTGAATGTTGTCAGTGAGTGAATGTTGTCAGTGAATGTTGTCAGTGAGTGAATGTTGTCAGTGAATGCTGTCAGTGAGTGAATGTTGTCAGTGAGTGAATGTTGTCAGTGAATGCTGTCAGTGAGTGAATGTTGTCAGTGAGTGAATGTTGTCAGTGAATGTTGTCAGAGAGTGAATGTTGTCAGTGAATGTTGTCAGTGAGTGAATGTTGTCAGTCAATGTAGTCAGTGAATGTTGTCAGTGAATGTTGTCAGAGAGTGAATGTTGTCAGTGAGTGAATGTTGTCAGTGAATGTTGTCAGTGAATGTTGTCAGTGAGTGAATGTTGTCAGTGAGTGAATGTTGTCAGTGAATGTTGTCTGTGAGTGAATGTTGTCAGTTAGTGAATGTTGTCAGTGAGTGAATGTTGTCAGTGAATGTTGTCAGTGAGTGAATGTTGTCAGTGAGTGAATGTTGTCAGTGAATGTTGTCAGTGAGTGAATGTTGTCAGTGAGTGTTGTAAGTGAGTCAATGTTGTCAGTGAGTGTTGTCAGTGAATGTTGTCAGTGAGTGAATGTTGTCAGTGAATGTTGTCAGTGAGTTAATGTTGTCAGTGAATGTTGTCAGTGAGTGAATGTTGTCAGTGAATGTTGTCAGTGAGTGAATGTTGTCAGTGAATGTTGTCAGTGAGTGAATGTTGTCAGTGAGTGAATGTTGTCAGTGAGTGAATGTTGTCAGTGAATGTTGTCAGTGAATGTTGTCAGAGAGTGAATGTTGTCAGTGAATGTTGTCAGAGAGTGAATGTTATCAGTAAATGTTGTCAGTGAATGTTGTCAGAGAGTGAATGTTGTCAGTGAATGTTGTCAGTGAGTGAATGTTGTCAGTGAATGCTGTCAGTGAGTGAATGTTGTCAGTGAGTGAATGTTGTCAGTGAATATTGTCAGTGAGTGAATGTTGTCAGTGAATGTTGTCAGTGAGTGAATGTTGTCAGTGAATGTTGTCAGTGAATGTTGTCAGTGAGTGAATGTTGTCAGTGAATGCTGTCAGTGAGTGAATGTTGTCAGTGAGTGAATGTTGTCAGTGAATGTTGTCAGAGAGTGAATGTTGTCAGTGAATGTTGTCAGTGAATGTTGTCAGTGAGTGTTGTCAGTGAATGTTGTCAGTGAGTGAATGTTGTCAGTGAGTGAATGTTGTCAGTGAGTGAATGTTGTCAGTGAATGTTGTCTGTGAGTGAATGTTGTCAGTTAGTGAATGTTGTCAGTGAATGCTGTCAGTGAGTGAATGTTATCAGTGAGTGAATGTTGTCAGAGAGTGAATGTTGTTAGTGAATGTTGTCAGTGAGTGAATGTTGTCAGTGAGTGTTGTCAGTGAATGTTGTCAGTGAGTGAATGTTGTCAGTGAGTGAATGTTGTCAGTGAGTGAATGTTGTCAGTGAATGTTGTCAGTGAATGTTGTCAGTGAATGTTGTCAGAGAGTGAATGTTGTCAGTGAGTGAATGTTGTCAGTGAATGTTGTCAGTGAGTGAATGTTGTCAGTGAGTGAATGTTGTCAGTGAATGTTGTCAGTGAATGTTGTCAGAGAGTGAATGTTGTCAGTGAATGTTGTCAGAGAGTGAATGTTATCAGTAAATGTTGTCAGTGAATGTTGTCAGAGAGTGAATGTTGTCAGTGAATGTTGTCAGTTAGTGAATGTTGTCAGTGAATGTTGTCAGTGAGTGAATGTTGTCAGTGAATGTTGTCAGTGAGTGAATGTTGTCAGTGAATGCTGTCAGTGAGTGAATGTTGTCAGTGAGTGAAAGTTGTCAGTGAATATTATCAGTGAGTGAATGTTGTCAGTGAATGTTGTCAGTGAGTGAATGTTGTCAGTGAATGTTGTCAGTGAGTGAATGTTGTCAGTGAATGCTGTCAGTGAGTGAATGTTGTCAGTGAGTGAATGTTGTCAGAGAGTGAATGTTGTCAGTGAATGTTGTCAGTGAATGTTGTCAGTGAGTGTTGTCAGTGAATGTTGTCAGTGAGTGAATGTTGTCAGTGAGTGAATGTTGTCAGTGAATGTTGTCAGTGAGTGAATGTTGTCAGTGAATGTTGTCAGTGAATGTTGTCAGTGAATGTTGTCAGAGAGTGAATGTTGTCAGTGAATGTTGTCAGAGAGTGAATGTTATCAGTAAATGTTGTCAGTGAATGTTGTCAGAGAGTGAATGTTGTCAGTGAATGTTGTCAGTTAGTGAATGTTGTCAGTGAATGTTGTCAGTGAGTGAATGTTGTCAGTGAATGTTGTCAGTGAGTGAATGTTGTCAGTGAATGCTGTCAGTGAGTGAATGTTGTCAGTGAGTGAATGTTGTCAGTGAATATTATCAGTGAGTGAATGTTGTCAGTGAGTGAATGTTGTCAGAGAGTGAATGTTGTCAGTGAATGTTGTCAGTGAATGTTGTCAGTGAGTGTTGTCAGTGAATGTTGTCAGTGAGTGAATGTTGTCAGTGAGTGAATGTTGTCAGTGAATGTTGTCTGTGAGTGAATGTTGTCAGTTAGTGAATGTTGTCAGTGAATGTTGTCAGTGAGTGAATGTTGTCAGTGAGTGAATGTTGTCAGTGAATGTTATCAGAGAGTCAATGTTGTCAGTGAATGTTGTCAGTGAGTGAATGTTGTCAGTGAGTGAATGTTGTCAGTGAATGTTGTCAGTGAGTGAATGTTGTCAGTGAATGTTGTCAGTGAATGTTGTCAGTGAGTGAATGTTGTCAGTGAGTGAATGTTGTCAGTGAATGTTGTCAGTGAGTGAATGTTGTCAGAGAGTGAATGTTGTCGGTGAGTGAATGTTGTCAGTGAGTGAATGTTGTCAGTGAATGTTGTCAGTGAATGTTGTCAGTGAGTGAATGTTGTCAGTGAGTGTTGTCAGTGAGTGAATGTTGTCAGAGAGTGAATGTTAGTGAGTGAATGTTGTCAGTGAGTGTTGTCAGTGAGTGAATGTTGTCAGAGAGTGAATGTTGTCAGTGAGTGAATGTTGTCAGTGAATGTTGTCAGTGAGTGAATGTTGTCAGTGAGTGAATGTTGTCAGTGAATGTTGTCAGTGAGTGAATGTTGTCAGTGAATGTTGTCAGTGAATGTTGTCAGTGAATGTTGTCAGAGAGTGAATGTTGTCAGTGAGTGAATGTTGTCAGTGAATGTTGTCAGTGAATGTTGTCAGTGAGTGAATGTTGTCAGTGAGTGAATGTTGTCAGTGAATGTTGTCTGTGAGTGAATGTTGTCAGTTAGTGAATGTTGTCAGTGAGTGAATGTTGTCAGTGAATGCTGTCAGTTTGTGAATGTTGTCAGTGAGTGAATGTTGTCAGTGAATATTGTCAGTGAGTGAATGTTGTCAGTGAATGTTGTCAGTGAGTGAATGTTGTCAGTGAATGTTGTCAGTGAGTGAATGTTGTCAGTGAATGCTGTCAGTGAGTGAATGTTGTCAGTGAGTGAATGTTGTCAGTGAGTGAATGTTGTCAGTGAATGCTGTCAGTGAGTGAATGTTGTCAGTGAGTGAATGTTGTCAGTGAATGTTGTCAGAGAGTGAATGTTGTCAGTGAATGTTGTCAGTGAGTGAATGTTGTCAGTGAATGTAGTCAGTGAATGTTGTCAGTGAATGTTGTCAGAGAGTGAATGTTGTCAGTGAGTGAATGTTGTCAGTGAATGTTGTCAGTGAATGTTGTCAGTGAGTGAATGTTGTCAGTGAGTGAATGTTGTCAGTGAGTGAATGTTGTCAGTGAATGTTGTCTGTGAGTGAATGTTGTCAGTTAGTGAATGTTGTCAGTGAGTGAATGTTGTCAGTGAATGTTGTCAGTGAGTGAATGTTGTCAGTGAGTGAATGTTGTCAGTGAATGTTGTCAGTGAGTGAATGTTGTCAGTGAGTGTTGTAAGTGAGTCAATGTTGTCAGTGAGTGTTGTCAGTGAATGTTGTCAGTGAGTGAATGTTGTCAGTGAATGTTGTCAGTGAGTGAATGTTGTCAGTGAATGTTGTCAGTGAGTGAATGTTGTCAGTGAATGTTGTCAGTGAGTGAATGTTGTCAGTGAATATTGTCAGTGAGTGAATGTTGTCAGTGAATGTTGTCAGTGAGTGAATGTTGTCAGTGAATGTTGTCAGTGAATGTTGTCAGTGAGTGAATGTTGTCAGTGAATGCTGTCAGTGAGTGAATGTTGTCAGTGAGTGAATGTTGTCAGAGAGTGAATGTTGTCAGTGAATGTTGTCAGTGAATGTTGTCAGTGAGTGTTGTCAGTGAATGTTGTCAGTGAGTGAATGTTGTCAGTGAGTGAATGTTGTCAGTGAATGTTGTCTGTGAGTGAATGTTGTCAGTTAGTGAATGTTGTCAGTGAATGTTGTCAGTGAGTGAATGTTGTCAGTGAGTGAATGTTGTCAGTGAATGTTATCAGAGAGTCAATGTTGTCAGTGAATGTTGTCAGTGAGTGAATGTTGTCAGTGAGTGAATGTTGTCAGTGAATGTTGTCAGTGAGTGAATGTTGTCAGTGAATGTTGTCAGTGAATGTTGTCAGTGAATGTTGTCAGAGAGTGAATGTTGTCAGTGAATGTTGTCAGAGAGTGAATGTTATCAGTAAATGTTGTCAGTGAATGTTGTCAGAGAGTGAATGTTGTCAGTGAATGTTGTCAGTTAGTGAATGTTGTCAGTGAATGTTGTCAGTGAGTGAATGTTGTCAGTGAATGTTGTCAGTGAGTGAATGTTGTCAGTGAATGCTGTCAGTGAGTGAATGTTGTCAGTGAGTGAATGTTGTCAGTGAATATTATCAGTGAGTGAATGTTGTCAGTGAATGTTGTCAGTGAGTGAATGTTGTCAGTGAATGTTGTCAGTGAATGTTGTCAGTGAGTGAATGTTGTCAGTGAATGCTGTCAGTGAGTGAATGTTGTCAGTGAGTGAATGTTGTCAGAGAGTGAATGTTGTCAGTGAATGTTGTCAGTGAATGTTGTCAGTGAGTGTTGTCAGTGAATGTTGTCAGTGAGTGAATGTTGTCAGTGAGTGAATGTTGTCAGTGAATGTTGTCTGTGAGTGAATGTTGTCAGTTAGTGAATGTTGTCAGTGAGTGAATGTTGTCAGTGAGTGAATGTTGTCAGTGAATGTTATCAGAGAGTCAATGTTGTCAGTGAATGTTGTCAGTGAGTGAATGTTGTCAGTGAGTGAATGTTGTCAGTGAATGTTGTCAGTGAGTGAATGTTGTCAGTGAATGTTGTCAGTGAATGTTGTCAGTGAGTGAATGTTGTCAGTGAGTGAATGTTGTCAGTGAATGTTGTCAGTGAGTGAATGTTGTCAGAGAGTGAATGTTGTCAGTGAGTGAATGTTGTCAGTGAGTGAATGTTGTCAGTGAATGTTGTCAGTGAATGTTGTCAGTGAGTGAATGTTGTCAGTGAGTGTTGTCAGTGAGTGAATGTTGTCAGAGAGTGAATGTTAGTGAGTGAATGTTGTCAGTGAGTGTTGTCAGTGAGTGAATGTTGTCAGAGAGTGAATGTTGTCAGTGAGTGAATGTTGTCAGTGAATGTTGTCAGTGAGTGAATGTTGTCAGTGAGTGAATGTTGTCAGTGAATGTTGTCAGTGAGTGAATGTTGTCAGTGAATGTTGTCAGTGAATGTTGTCAGTGAATGTTGTCAGAGAGTGAATGTTGTCAGTGAGTGAATGTTGTCAGTGAATGTTGTCAGTGAATGTTGTCAGTGAGTGAATGTTGTCAGTGAGTGAATGTTGTCAGTGAATGTTGTCTGTGAGTGAATGTTGTCAGTTAGTGAATGTTGTCAGTGAGTGAATGTTGTCAGTGAATGCTGTCAGTGTGTGAATGTTGTCAGTGAGTGAATGTTGTCAGTGAATATTGTCAGTGAGTGAATGTTGTCAGTGAATGTTGTCAGTGAGTGAATGTTGTCAGTGAATGTTGTCAGTGAGTGAATGTTGTCAGTGAATGCTGTCAGTGAGTGAATGTTGTCAGTGAGTGAATGTTGTCAGTGAGTGAATGTTGTCAGTGAATGCTGTCAGTGAGTGAATGTTGTCAGTGAGTGAATGTTGTCAGTGAATGTTGTCAGAGAGTGAATGTTGTCAGTGAATGTTGTCAGTGAGTGAATGTTGTCAGTGAATGTAGTCAGTGAATGTTGTCAGTGAATGTTGTCAGAGAGTGAATGTTGTCAGTGAGTGAATGTTGTCAGTGAATGTTGTCAGTGAATGTTGTCAGTGAGTGAATGTTGTCAGTGAGTGAATGTTGTCAGTGAATGTTGTCTGTGAGTGAATGTTGTCAGTTAGTGAATGTTGTCAGTGAGTGAATGTTGTCAGTGAATGTTGTCAGTGAGTGAATGTTGTCAGTGAGTGAATGTTGTCAGTGAATGTTGTCAGTGAGTGAATGTTGTCAGTGAGTGTTGTAAGTGAGTCAATGTTGTCAGTGAGTGTTGTCAGTGAATGTTGTCAGTGAGTGTTGTCAGTGAATGTTGTCAGTGAGTGAATGTTGTCAGTGAATGTTGTCAGTGAGTGAATGTTGTCAGTGAATGTTGTCAGTGAGTGAATGTTGTCAGTGAATATTGTCAGTGAGTGAATGTTGTCAGTGAATGTTGTCAGTGAGTGAATGTTGTCAGTGAATGTTGTCAGTGAATGTTGTCAGTGAGTGAATGTTGTCAGTGAATGCTGTCAGTGAGTGAATGTTGTCAGTGAGTGAATGTTGTCAGTGAATGTTGTCAGAGAGTGAATGTTGTCAGTGAATGTTGTCAGTGAATGTTGTCAGTGAGTGTTGTCAGTGAATGTTGTCAGTGAGTGAATGTTGTCAGTGAGTGAATGTTGTCAGTGAATGTTGTCAGTGAGTGAATGTTGTCAGTGAATGTTGTCAGTGAGTGAATGCTATCAGTGAGTGAATGTTGTCAGTGAGTGAATGTTGTCAGTGAATGTTGTCAGTGAATGTTGTCAGTGAGTGTTGTCAGTGAATGTTGTCAGTGAGTGAATGTTGTCAGTGAATGTTGTCTGTGAGTGAATGTTGTCAGTTAGTGAATGTTGTCAGTGAATGTTGTCAGTGAGTGAATGTTGTCAGTTAGTGAATGTTGTCAGTGAATGTTGTCAGAGAGTCAATGTTTGTCAGTGAATGTTGTCAGTGAGTGAATGTTGTCAGTGAGTGAATGTTGTCAGTGAATGTTGTCAGTGAATGTTGTCAGAGAGTGAATGTTGTCAGTGAATGTTGTCAGAGAGTGAATGTTATCAGTAAATGTTGTCAGTGAATGTTGTCAGAGAGTGAATGTTGTCAGTGAATGTTGTCAGTTAGTGAATGTTGTCAGTGAATGTTGTCAGTGAGTGAATGTTGTCAGTGAATGTTGTCAGTGAGTGAATGTTGTCAGTGAATGCTGTCAGTGAGTGAATGTTGTCAGTGAGTGAATGTTGTCAGTGAATATTGTCAGTGAGTGAATGTTGTCAGTGAATGTTGTCAGTGAGTGAATGTTGTCAGTGAATGTTGTCAGTGAATGTTGTCAGTGAGTGAATGTTGTCAGTGAGTGTTGTCAGTGAGTGAATGTTGTCAGAGAGTGAATGTTGTCAGTGAGTGAATGTTGTCAGTGAATGTTGTCAGTGAGTGAATGTTGTCAGTGAGTGAATGTTGTCAGTGAATGTTGTCAGTGAGTGAATGTTATCAGTGAATGTTGTCAGTGAGTGAATGTTGTCAGTGAATGTTGTCAGTGAGTGAATGTTGTCAGTGAGTGAATGTTGTCAGTGAATGTTATCAGTTAGTGAATGTTGTCAGTGAATGTTGTCAGTGAGTGAATGTTGTCAGTGAATGTTGTCAGTGAGTGAATGTTGTCAGTGAGTGAATGTTGTCAGTGAATGTTGTCTGTGAGTGAATGTTGTCAGTGAGTGAATGTTGTCAGTGAGTGAATGTTGTCAGTGAATGTTGTCAGTGAATGTTGTCAGAGAGTGAATGTTGTCAGTGAATGTTGTCAGAGAGTGAATGTTATCAGTAAATGTTGTCAGTGAATGTTGTCAGAGAGTGAATGTTGTCAGTGAATGTTGTCAGTTAGTGAATGTTGTCAGTGAATGTTGTCAGTGAGTGAATGTTGTCAGTGAATGTTGTCTGTGAGTGAATGTTGTCTGTGAGTGAATGTTGTCAGTTAGTGAATGTTGTCAGTGAATGTTGTCAGTGAGTGAATGTTGTCAGTGAGTGAATGTTGTCGGTGAATGTTGTCAGTGAGTGAATGTTGTCAGTGAATGTCAGTGAGTGAATGTTGTCAGTGAATGTTGTCAGTGAGTGAATGTTGTCAGTGAGTGAATGTTGTCAGTGAATGTTGTCAGTGAGTGAATGTTGTCAGTGAATGTTGTCAGTGAGTGTTGTCAGTGAATGTTGTCAGTGAGTGAATGTTGTCAGTGAATGTTGTCAGTGAGTGAATGTTGTCAGTGAATGTTGTCAGTGAGTGAATGTTGTCAGTGAATGCTGTCAGTGAGTGAATGTTGTCAGTGAGTGAATGTTGTCAGTGAATGTTGTCAGAGAGTGAATGTTGTCAGTGAATGTTGTCAGTGAATGTTGTCAGTGAGTGTTGTCAGTGAATGTTGTCAGTGAGTGAATGTTGTCAGTGAGTGAATGTTGTCAGTGAATGTTGTCTGTGAGTGAATGTTGTCAGTTAGTGAATGTTGTCAGTGAATGCTGTCAGTGAGTGAATGTTATCAGTGAGTGAATGTTGTCAGAGAGTGAATGTTGTCAGTGAATGTTGTCAGTGAGTGAATGTTGTCAGTGAGTGTTGTCAGTGAATGTTGTCAGTGAGTGAATGTTGTCAGTGAGTGAATGTTGTCAGTGAATTGTTGTCAGTGAGTGAATGTTGTCAGTGAATGTTGTCAGTGAATGTTGTCAGTGAATGTTGTCAGAGAGTGAATGTTGTCAGTGAATGTTGTCAGTGAGTGAATGTTGTCAGTGAATGCTGTCAGTGAGTGAATGTTGTCAGTGAGTGAATGTTGTCAGAGAGTGAATGTTGTCAGTGAATGTTGTCAGTGAATGTTGTCAGTGAGTGTTGTCAGTGAATGTTGTCAGTGAGTGAATGTTGTCAGTGAGTGAATGTTGTCAGTGAATGTTGTCAGTGAGTGAATGTTGTCAGTGAATGTTGTCAGTGAGTGAATGTTGTCAGTGAGTGAATGTTGTCAGTGAGTGAATGTTGTCAGTGAATGTTGTCTGTGAGTGAATGTTGTCAGTTAGTGAATGTTGTCAGTGAATGTTGTCAGTGAGTGAATGTTGTCAGTGAGTGAATGTTGTCAGTGAATGTTGTCAGAGAGTCAATGTTGTCAGTGAATGTTGTCAGTGAGTGAATGTTGTCAGTGAGTGAATGTTGTCAGTGAGTGAATGTTGTCAGTGAATGTTGTCAGTGAGTGAATGTTGTCAGTGAGTGAATGTTGTCAGAGAGTGAATGTTGTCAGTGAGTGAATGTTGTCAGTGAATGTTGTCAGTGAGTGAATGTTGTCAGTGAGTGAATGTTGTCAGTGAATGTTGTCAGTTAATGTTGTCAGTGAATGTTGTCAGTGAGTGAATGTTGTCAGTGAATGTTGTCAGTGAGTGAATGTTGTCAGTGAATGTTGTCAGTGTGTGAATGTTGTCAGTGAGTGAATGTTGTCAGTGAATGTTGTCAGTGAATGTTATCAGTTAGTGAATGTTGTCAGTGAATGTTGTCAGTGAGTGAATGTTGTCAGTGAATGATGTCAGTGAGTGAATGTTGTCAGTGAATGCTGTCAGTGAGTGAATGTTGTCAGTGAATATTGTCAGTGAGTGAATGTTGTCAGAGAGTGAATGTTGTCAGTGAATGTTGTCAGTGAGTGAATGTTGTCAGTGAATGTTGTCAGTGAATGTTGTCAGTGAGTGAATGTTGTCAGTGAATGTTGTCAGTGAGTGAATGTTGTCAGTGAATGCTGTCAGTGAGTGAATGTTGACAGTGAGTGAATGTTGTCAGAGAGTGAATGTTGTCAGTGAATGTTGTCAGTGAGTGTTGTCAGTGAATGTTGTCAGTGAGTGAATGTTGTCAGTGAATGTTGTCAGTGAGTGAATGTTGTCAGTGAATGTTGTCAGTGAATGTTGTCAGTGAGTGAATGTTGTCAGTGAGTGAATGTTGTCAGTGAATGCTGTCTGTGAGTGAATGTTGTCAGTTAGTGAATGTTGTCAGTGAATGTTGTCAGAGAGTCAATGTTGTCAGTGAATGTTGTCAGTGAATGTTGTCAGTGAGTGTTGTCAGTGAATGTTGTCAGTGAGTGAATGTTGTCAGTGAATGTCAGTGAGTGAATGTTGTCAGTGAATGTTGTCAGTGAATGTTGTCAGAGAGTGAATGTTATCAGTAAATGTTGTCAGTGAATGTTGTCAGTGAGTGTTGTCAGTGAATGTTGTCAGTGAGTGAATGTTGTCAGTGAGTGAATGTTGTCAGTGAATGTTGTCTGTGAGTGAATGTTGTCAGTTAGTGAATGTTGTCAGTGAATGTTGTCAGTGAGTGAATGTTGTCAGTGAGTGAATATTGTCAGTGAATGTTATCAGAGAGTCAGTGTTGTCAGTGAATGTTGTCAGTGAATGTTGTCAGTGAGTGAATGTTGTCAGTGAATGTTGTCAGTGAATGTTGTCAGTGAGTGTTGTCAGTGAATGTTGTCAGTGAGTGAATGTTGTCAGTGAGTGAATGTTGTCAGTGAATGTTGTCAGTGAGTGAATGTTGTCAGTGAATGTTGTCAGTGAGTGAATGTTGTCAGTGAATGTTGTCAGTGAGTGAATGTTGTCAGTGAGTGAATGTTGTCAGTGAGTGAATGTTGTCAGTGAATGTTGTCAGTGAATGTTGTCAGAGAGTGAATGTTGTCAGTGAATGCTGTCAGTGAGTGAATGTTGTCAGTGAGTGAATGTTGTCAGTTAATGTTGTCAGAGAGTGAATGTTGTCAGTGAATGTTGTCAGTGAATGTTGTCAGTGAGTGTTGTCAGTGAATGTTGTCAGTGAGTGAATGTTGTCAGTGAGTGAATGTTGTCAGTGAGTGAATGTTGTCAGTGAATGTTGTCTGTGAGTGAATGTTATCAGTAAATGTTGTCAGTGAATGCTGTCAGTGAGTGAATGTTATCAGTGAGTGAATGTTGTCAGAGAGTGAATGTTGTCAGTGAATGTTGTCAGTGAGTGAATGTTGTCAGTGAGTGTTGTCAGTGAATGTTGTCAGTGAGTGAATGTTGTCAGTGAGTGAATGTTGTCAGTGAATGTTGTCAGTGAATGTTGTCAGTGAATGTTGTCAGAGAGTGAATGTTGTCAGTGAGTGAATGTTGTCAGTGAATGTTGTCAGTGAGGGAATGTTGTCAGTGAGTGAATGTTGTCAGTGAATGTTGTCAGTGAATGTTGTCAGAGAGTGAATGTTGTCAGTGAATGTTGTCAGAGAGTGAATGTTATCAGTAAATGTTGTCAGTGAATTTTGCCAGAGAGTGAATGTTGTCAGTGAATGTTGTCAGTTAGTGAATGTTGTCAGTGAATGTTGTCAGTGAGTGAATGTTGTCAGTGAATGTTGTCAGTGAGTGAATGTTGTCAGTGAATGCTGTCAGTGAGTGAATGTTGTCAGTGAGTGAATGTTGTCAGTGAATATTGTCAGTGAGTGAATGTTGTCAGTGAATGTTGTCAGTGAGTGAATGTTGTCAGTGAATGTTGTCAGTGAATGTTGTCAGTGAGTGAATGTTGTCAGTGAATGCTGTCAGTGAGTGAATGTTGTCAGTGAGTGAATGTTGTCAGAGAGTGAATGTTGTCAGTGAATGTTGTCAGTGAATGTTGTCAGTGAGTGTTGTCAGTGAATGTTGTCAGTGAGTGAATGTTGTCAGTGAGTGAATGTTGTCAGTGAATGTTGTCTGTGAGTGAATGTTGTCAGTTAGTGAATGTTGTCAGTGAATGTTGTCAGTGAGTGAATGTTGTCAGTGAGTGAATGTTGTCAGTGAATGTTATCAGAGAGTCAGTGTTGTCAGTGAATGTTGTCAGTGAGTGAATGTTGTCAGTGAATGTTGTCAGTGAGTGAATGTTGTCAGTGAATGTTGTCAGTGAATGTTGTCAGTGAGTGAATGTTGTCAGAGAGTGAATGTTGTCAGTGAGTGAATGTTGTCAGTGAATGTTGTCAGTGAGTGAATGTTGTCAGTGAATGTTGTCAGTGAATGTTGTCAGTGAGTGAATGTTGTCAGTGAGTGTTGTCAGTGAGTGAATGTTGTCAGAGAGTGAATGTTAGTGAGTGAATGTTGTCAGTGAGTGTTGTCAGTGAGTGAATGTTGTCAGAGAGTGAATGTTGTCAGTGAGTGAATGTTGTCAGTGAATGTTGTCAGTGAGTGAATGTTGTCAGTGAGTGAATGTTGTCAGTGAATGTTGTCAGAGAGTGAATGTTGTCAGTGAATGTTGTCAGTGAATGTTGTCAGTGAGTGAATGTTGTCAGTGAATGTTGTCAGTGAATGTTGTCAGTGAATGTTGTCAGAGAGTGAATGTTGTCAGTGAGTGAATGTTGTCAGTGAATGTTGTCAGTGAATGTTGTCAGTGAGTGAATGTTGTCAGTGAGTGAATGTTGTCAGTGAATGTTGTCTGTGAGTGAATGTTGTCAGTTAGTGAATGTTGTCAGTGAGTGAATGTTGTCAGTGAATGTTGTCAGTGTGTGAATGTTGTCAGTGAGTGAATGTTGTCAGTGAGTGAATGTTGTCAGTGAATGTTGTCAGTGAGTGAATGTTGTCAGTGAATGTTGTCAGTGAGTGAATGTTGTCAGTGAGTGAATGTTGTCAGTGAATGTTGTCAGTGAATGTTGTCAGTGAATGTTGTCAGAGAGTGAATGTTGTCAGTGAATGTTATCAGTAAATGTTGTCAGTGAATGTTGTCAGAGAGTGAATGTTGTCAGTGAATGTTGTCAGTTAGTGAATGTTGTCAGTGAATGTTGTCAGTGAGTGAATGTTGTCAGTGAATGTTGTCAGTGAGTGAATGTTGTCAGTGAATGCTGTCAGTGAGTGAATGTTGTCATTGAGAGAATGTTGTCAGTAAATATTGTCAGTGAGTGAATGTTGTCAGTGAATGTTGTCAGTGAGTGAATGTTGTCAGTGAATGTTGTCAGTGAGTGAATGTTGTCAGTGAATGCTGTCAGTGAGTGAATGTTGTCAGTGAGTGAATGTTGTCAGTGAGTGAATGTTGTCAGTGAATGCTGTCAGTTAGTGAATGTTGTCAGTGAGTGAATGTTGTCAGTGAATGTTGTCAGTGAGTGAATGTTGTCAGTGAATGTTGTCAGTGAATGTTGTCAGTGAGTGAATGTTGTCAGTGAGTGTTGTCAGTGAGTGAATGTTGTCAGAGAGTGAATGTTGTCAGTGAGTGAATGTTGTCAGTGAATGTTGTCAGTGAGTGAATGTTGTCAGTGAGTGAATGTTGTCAGTGAATGTTGTCAGTGAATGTTGTCAATGAGTGAATGTTATCAGTGAATGTTGTCAGTGAGTGAATGTTGTCAGTGAATGTTGTCAGTGAGTGAATGTTGTCAGTGAGTGAATGTTGTCAGTGAATGTTATCAGTTAGTGAATGTTGTCAGTGAATGTTGTCAGTGAGTGAATGTTGTCAGTGAATGTTGTCAGTGAGTGAATGTTGTCAGTGAGTGAATGTTGTCAGTGAATGTTGTCTGTGAGTGAATGTTGTCAGTGAGTGAATGTTGTCAGTGAGTGAATGTTGTCAGTGAATGTTGTCAGTGAATGTTGTCAGAGAGTGAATGTTGTCAGTGAATGTTGTCAGAGAGTGAATGTTATCAGTAAATGTTGTCAGTGAATGTTGTCAGAGAGTGAATGTTGTCAGTGAATGTTGTCAGTTAGTGAATGTTGTCAGTGAATGTTTGTCAGTGAGTGAATGTTGTCAGTGAGTGAATGTTGTCAGTGAATGCTGTCAGTGTGAGTGAATGTTGTCAGTGAGTGAATGTTGTCAGTGAATATTGTCAGTGAGTGAATGTTGTCAGTGAATGTTGTCAGTGAGGAATGTTGTCAGTGAATGTTGTCAGTGAGTGATGTTGTCAGTGAATGCGTCAGTGAGTGAATTTGTCAGTGAGTGAATGTTGTCAGTGAATGTTGTCAGAGAGTGAATGTTGTCAGTGAATGTTGTCAGTGAATGTTGTCAGTGAGTGTTGTCAGTGAATGTTGTCAGTGAGTGAATGTTGTCAGTGAGTGAATGTTGTCAGTGAATGTTGTCTGTGAGTGAATGTTGTCAGTTAGTGAATGTTGTCAGTGAATGCTGTCAGTGAGTGAATGTTATCAGTGAGTGAATGTTTGTCAGAGAGTGAATGTTGTCAGTGAATGTTGTCAGTGAGTGAATGTTGTCAGTGAGTGTTGTCAGTGAATGTTGTCAGTGAGTGAATGTTGTCAGTGAGTGAATGTTGTCAGTGAGTGAATGTTGTCAGTGAATGTTGTCAGTGAATGTTGTCAGTGAATGTTGTCAGTGAATGTTGTCAGAGAGTGAATGTTGTCAGTGAGTGAATGTTGTCAGTGAATGTTGTCAGTGAGTGAATGTTGTCAGTGAGTGAATGTTGTCAGTGAATGTTGTCAGTGAATGTTGTCAGAGAGTGAATGTTGTCAGTGAATGTTGTCAGAGAGTGAATGTTATCAGTAAATGTTGTCAGTGAATGTTGTCAGAGAGTGAATGTTGTCAGTGAATGTTGTCAGTTAGTGAATGTTGTCAGTGAATGTTGTCAGTGAGTGAATGTTGTCAGTGAATGTTGTCAGTGAGTGAATGTTGTCAGTGAATGCTGTCAGTGAGTGAATGTTGTCAGTGAGTGAATGTTGTCAGTGAATATTGTCAGTGAGTGAATGTTGTCAGTGAATGTTGTCAGTGAGTGAATGTTGTCAGTGAATGTTGTCAGTGAATGTTGTCAGTGAGTGAATGTTGTCAGTGAATGCTGTCAGTGAGTGAATGTTGTCAGTGAGTGAATGTTGTCAGAGAGTGAATGTTGTCAGTGAATGTTGTCAGTGAATGTTGTCAGTGAGTGTTGTCAGTGAATGTTGTCAGTGAGTGAATGTTGTCAGTGAGTGAATGTTGTCAGAGAGTGAATGTTGTCAGTGAATGTTGTCAGTGAGTGAATGTTGTCAGTGAGTGTTGTCAGTGAGTGAATGTTGTCAGAGAGTGAATGTTGTCAGTGAGTGAATGTTGTCAGTGAATGTTGTCAGTGAGTGAATGTTGTCAGTGAGTGAATGTTGTCAGTGAATGTTGTCAGTGAGTGAATGTTGTCAGTGAATGTTGTCAGTGAATGTTGTCAGTGAATGTTGTCAGAGAGTGAATGTTGTCAGTGAGTGAATGTTGTCAGTGAATGTTGTCAGTGAATGTTGTCAGTGAGTGAATGTTGTCAGTGAGTGAATGTTGTCAGTGAATGTTGTCTGTGAGTGAATGTTGTCAGTTAGTGAATGTTGTCAGTGAGTGAATGTTGTCAGTGAATGTTGTCAGTGTGTGAATGTT
Source organism: Staurois parvus (assembly GCF_062004578.1). Classification (NCBI taxonomy): domain Eukaryota; kingdom Metazoa; phylum Chordata; class Amphibia; order Anura; family Ranidae; genus Staurois; species Staurois parvus. The sequence continues at coordinate 136,263 of NW_028320448.1, forward strand.
GTCAGTGAGTGAATGTTGTCAGTGAATGTTGTCAGTGAGTGAATGTTGTCAGTGAGTGTTGTAAGTGAGTCAATGTTGTCAGTAAGTGTTGTCAGTGAATGTTGTCAGTGAGTGAATGTTGTCAGTGAATGTTGTCAGTGAGTGAATGTTGTCAGTGAATGTTGTCAGTGAGTGAATGTTGTCAGTGAATGTTGTCAGTGAGTGAATGTTGTCAGTGAATGTTGTCAGTGAGTGAATGTTGTCAGTGAGTGAATGTTGTCAGTGAGTGAATGTTGTCAGTGAATGTTGTCAGTGAATGTTGTCAGTGAATGTTGTCAGAGAGTGAATGTTGTCAGTGAATGTTATCAGTAAATATTGTCAGTGAATGTTGTCAGAGAGTGAATGTTGTCAGTGAATGTTGTCAGTTAGTGAATGTTGTCAGTGAATGTTGTCAGTGAGTGAATGTTGTCAGTGAATGTTGTCAGTGAGTGAATGTTGTCAGTGAATGCTGTCAGTGAGTGAATGTTGTCATTGAGTGAATGTTGTCAGTGAATATTGTCAGTGAGTGAATGTTGTCAGTGAATGTTGTCAGTGAGTGAATGTTGTCAGTGAATGTTGTCAGTGAGTGAATGTTGTCAGTGAATGCTGTCAGTGAGTGAATGTTGTCAGTGAGTGAATGTTGTCAGTGAGTGAATGTTGTCAGTGAATGCTGTCAGTGAGTGAATGTTGTCAGTGAGTGAATGTTGTCAGTGAATGTTGTCAGAGAGTGAATGTTGTCAGTGAATGTTGTCAGTGAGTGAATGTTGTCAGTGAATGTAGTCAGTGAATGTTGTCAGTGAATGTTGTCAGAGAGTGAATGTTGTCAGTGAGTGAATGTTGTCAGTGAATGTTGTCAGTGAATGTTGTCAGTGAGTGAATGTTGTCAGTGAGTGAATGTTGTCAGTGAGTGAATGTTGTCAGTGAATGTTGTCTGTGAGTGAATGTTGTCAGTTAGTGAATGTTGTCAGTGAGTGAATGTTGTCAGTGAATGTTGTCAGTGAGTGAATGTTGTCAGTGAGTGAATGTTGTCAGTGAATGTTGTCAGTGAGTGAATGTTGTCAGTGAGTGTTGTAAGTGAGTCAATGTTGTCAGTGAGTGTTGTCAGTGAATGTTGTCAGTGAGTGAATGTTGTCAGTGAATGTTGTCAGTGAGTGAATGTTGTCAGTGAATGTTGTCAGTGAGTGAATGTTGTCAGTGAATGTTGTCAGTGAGTGAATGTTGTCAGTGAATGTTGTCAGTGAGTGAATGTTGTCAGTGAGTGAATGTTGTCAGTGAGTGAATGTTGTCAGTGAATGTTGTCAGTGAATGTTGTCAGAGAGTGAATGTTGTCAGTGAATGTTGTCAGAGAGTGAATGTTATCAGTAAATGTTGTCAGTGAATGTTGTCAGAGAGTGAATGTTGTCAGTGAATATTGTCAGTGAGTGAATGTTGTCAGTGAATGTTGTCAGTGAGTGAATGTTGTCAGTGAGTGAATGTTGTCAGTGAATATTGTCAGTGAGTGAATGTTGTCAGTGAATGTTGTCAGTGAGTGAATGTTGTCAGTGAATGTTGTCAGTGAATGTTGTCAGTGAGTGAATGTTGTCAGTGAATGCTGTCAGTGAGTGAATGTTGTCAGTGAGTGAATGTTGTCAGTGAATGTTGTCAGAGAGTGAATGTTGTCAGTGAATGTTGTCAGTGAATGTTGTCAGTGAGTGTTGTCAGTGAATGTTGTCAGTGAGTGAATGTTGTCAGTGAGTGAATGTTGTCAGTGAATGTTGTCAGTGAGTGAATGTTGTCAGTGAATGTTGTCAGTGAGTGAATGCTGTCAGTGAGTGAATGTTGTCAGTGAGTGAATGTTGTCAGTGAATGTTGTCAGTGAATGTTGTCAGTGAGTGTTGTCAGTGAATGTTGTCAGTGAGTGAATGTTGTCAGTGAATGTTGTCTGTGAGTGAATGTTGTCAGTTAGTGAATGTTGTCAGTGAATGTTGTCAGTGAGTGAATGTTGTCAGTTAGTGAATGTTGTCAGTGAATGTTGTCAGAGAGTCAATGTTTGTCAGTGAATGTTGTCAGTGAGTGAATGTTGTCAGTGAGTGAATGTTGTCAGTGAATGTTGTCAGTGAATGTTGTCAGAGAGTGAATGTTGTCAGTGAATGTTGTCAGAGAGTGAATGTTATCAGTAAATGTTGTCAGTGAATGTTGTCAGAGAGTGAATGTTGTCAGTGAATGTTGTCAGTTAGTGAATGTTGTCAGTGAATGTTGTCAGTGAGTGAATGTTGTCAGTGAATGTTGTCAGTGAGTGAATGTTGTCAGTGAATGCTGTCAGTGAGTGAATGTTGTCAGTGAGTGAATGTTGTCAGTGAATATTGTCAGTGAGTGAATGTTGTCAGTGAATGTTGTCAGTGAGTGAATGTTGTCAGTGAATGTTGTCAGTGAATGTTGTCAGTGAGTGAATGTTGTCAGTGAGTGAATGTTGTCAGTGAATGTTGTCAGAGAGTCAATGTTGTCAGTGAATGTTGTCAGTGAGTGAATGTTGTCAGTGAGTGAATGTTGTCAGTGAATGTTATCAGTTAGTGAATGTTGTCAGTGAATGTTGTCAGTGAGTGAATGTTGTCAGTGAATGTTGTCAGTGAGTGAATGTTGTCAGTGAGTGAATGTTGTCAGTGAATGTTGTCTGTGAGTGAATGTTGTCAGTGAGTGAATGTTGTCAGTGAGTGAATGTTGTCAGTGAATGTTGTCAGTGAATGTTGTCAGATAGTGAATGTTGTCAGTGAATGTTGTCAGAGAGTGAATGTTATCAGTAAATGTTGTCAGTGAATGTTGTCAGTGAGTGAATGTTGTCAGTGAGTGAATGTTGTCAGTGAATGTTGTCAGTGAATGTTGTCAGTGAGTGAATGTTATCAGTGAATGTTGTCAGTGAGTGAATGTTGTCAGTGAATGTTGTCAGTGAGTGAATGTTGTCAGTGAGTGAATGTTGTCAGTGAATGTTATCAGTTAGTGAATGTTGTCAGTGAATGTTGTCAGTGAGTGAATGTTGTCAGTGAATGTTGTCAGTGAGTGAATGTTGTCAGTGAGTGAATGTTGTCAGTGAATGTTGTCTGTGAGTGAATGTTGTCAGTGAATGTTGTCAGTGAGTGAATGTTGTCAGTGAATGTTGTCTGTGAGTGAATGTTGTCTGTGAGTGAATGTTGTCAGTTAGTGAATGTTGTCAGTGAATGTTGTCAGTGAGTGAATGTTGTCAGTGAGTGAATGTTGTCGGTGAATGTTGTCAGTGAGTGAATGTTGTCAGTGAATGTCAGTGAGTGAATGTTGTCAGTGAATGTTGTCAGTGAGTGAATGTTGTCAGTGAATGTTGTCAGTGAGTGAATGTTGTCAGTGAATGTTGTCAGTGAGTGAATGTTGTCAGTGAATGTTGTCAGTGAATGTTGTCAGTGAGTGTTGTCAGTGAATGTTGTCAGTGAGTGAATGTTGTCAGTGAGTGAATGTTGTCAGTGAGTGAATGTTGTCAGTGAATGTTGTCAGTGAATGTTGTCAGTGAGTGAATGTTGTCAGTGAATGTTGTCAGTGAGTGAATGTTGTCAGTGAGTGAATGTTGTCAGTGAATGTTGTCAGTGAGTGAATGTTGTCAGTGAATGTTGTCAGTGAGTGAATGTTGTCAGTGAATGTTGTCAGTGAATGTTGTCAGTGAGTGTTGTCAGTGAATGTTGTCAGTGAGTGAATGTTGTCAGTGAGTGAATGTTGTCAGTGAGTGAATGTTGTCAGTGAATGTTGTCAGAGAGTGAATGTTGTCAGTGAATGTTGTCAGTGAATGTTGTCAGTGAGTGTTGTCAGTGAATGTTGTCAGTGAGTGAATGTTGTCAGTGAATGCTGTCAGTGAGTGAATGTTGTCAGTGAGTGAATGTTGTCAGAGAGTGAATGTTGTCAGTGAATGTTGTCAGTGAATGTTGTCAGTGAGTGTTGTCAGTGAATGTTGTCAGTGAGTGAATGTTGTCAGTGAGTGAATGTTGTCAGTGAATGTTGTCTGTGAGTGAATGTTGTCAGTTAGTGAATGTTGTCAGTGAATGTTGTCAGTGAGTGAATGTTGTCAGTGAGTGAATGTTGTCAGTGAATGTTATCAGAGAGTCAGTGTTGTCAGTGAATGTTGTCAGTGAGTGAATGTTGTCAGTGAGTGAATGTTGTCAGTGAATGTTGTCAGTGAGTGAATGTTGTCAGTGAATGTTGTCAGTGAGTGTTGTCAGTGAGTGAATGTTGTCAGTGAGTGAATGTTGTCAGTGAATGTTGTCAGTGAGTGAATGTTGTCAGTGAATGCTGTCAGTGAGTGAATGTTGTCAGTGAGTGAATGTTGTCAGAGAGTGAATGTTGTCAGTGAATGTTGTCAGTGAGTGTTGTCAGTGAATGTTGTCAGTGAGTGAATGTTGTCAGTGAATGTTGTCAGTGAGTGAATGTTGTCAGTGAATGTTGTCAGTGAATGTTGTCAGTGAGTGAATGTTGTCAGTGAGTGAATGTTGTCAGTGAATGTTGTCTGTGAGTGAATGTTGTCAGTTAGTGAATGTTGTCAGTGAATGTTGTCAGAGAGTCAATGTTGTCAGTGAATGTTGTCAGTGAGTGAATGTTGTCAGTGAGTGAATGTTGTCGGTGAATGTTGTCAGTGAGTGAATGTTGTCAGTGAATGTCAGTGAGTGAATGTTGTCAGTGAATGTTGTCAGTGAGTGAATGTTGTCAGTGAGTGAATGTTGTCAGTGAATGTTGTCAGTGAGTGAATGTTGTCAGTGAATGTTGTCAGTGAGTGAATGTTGTCAGTGAATGCTGTCAGTGAGTGAATGTTGTCAGTGAGTGAATGTTGTCAGAGAGTGAATGTTGTCAGTGAATGTTGTCAGTGAATGTTGTCAGTGAGTGTTGTCATTGAATGTTTTCAGTGAGTGAATGTTGTCAGTGAGTGAATGTTGTCAGTGAGTGAATGTTGTCAGTGAATGTTGTCAGTGAGTGAATGTTGTCAGTGAATGTTGTCAGTGAATGTTGTCAGAGAGTGAATGTTGTCAGTGAGTGAATGTTGTCAGTGAATGTTGTCAGTGAATGTTGTCAGTGAGTGAATGTTGTCAGTGAGTGAATGTTGTCAGTGAATGTTGTCAGTGAGTGAATGTTGTCAGTGAGTGTTGTGAGTCAATGTTGTCAGTGAGTGAATGTTGTCAGTGAATGTTGTCAGTGAGTGAATGTTGTCAGTGAATGTTGTCAGTGAGTGAATGTTGTCAGTGAATGTTGTCAGTGAGTGAATGCTGTCAGTGAGTGAATGTTGTCAGTGAGTGAATGTTGTCAGTGAATGTTGTCAGAGAGTGAATGTTGTCAGTGAATGTTGTCAGTGAATGTTGTCAGTGAGTGTTGTCAGTGAATGTTGTCAGTGAGTGAATGTTGTCAGTGAATGTCAGTGAGTGAATGTTGTCAGTGAATGTTGTCAGTGAATGTTGTCAGAGAGTGAATGTTATCAGTAAATGTTGTCAGTGAATGTTGTCAGAGAGTGAATGTTGTCAGTGAATGTTGTCAGTTAGTGAATGTTGTCAGTGAATGTTGTCAGTGAGTGAATGTTGTCAGTGAATGTTGTCAGTGAGTGAATGTTGTCAGTGAATGCTGTCAGTGAGTGAATGTTGTCAGTGAGTGAATGTTGTCAGTGAATATTGTCAGTGAGTGAATGTTGTCAGTGAATGTTGTCAGTGAGTGAATGTTGTCAGTGAATGTTGTCAGAGAGTGAATGTTGTCAGTGAATGTTGTCAGTGAGTGAATGTTGTCAGTGAGTGAATGTTGTCAGTGAATGTTGTCTGTGAGTGAATGTTGTCAGTTAGTGAATGTTGTCAGTGAATGCTGTCAGTGAGTGAATGTTGTCAGTGAGTGAATGTTGTCAGAGAGTGAATGTTGTCAGTGAATGTTGTCAGTGAATGTTGTCAGTGAGTGTTGTCAGTGAATGTTGTCAGTGAGTGAATGTTGTCAGTGAGTGAATGTTGTCAGTGAATGTTGTCAGTGAGTGAATGTTGTCAGTGAATGTTGTCAGTGAATGTTGTCAGAGAGTGAATGTTGTCAGTGAGTGAATGTTGTCAGTGAATGTTGTCAGTGAGTGAATGTTGTCAGTGAGTGAATGTTGTCAGTGAATGTTGTCAGTGAATGTTGTCAGAGAGTGAATGTTGTCAGTGAATGTTGTCAGAGAGTGAATGTTATCAGTAAATGTTGTCAGTGAATGTTGTCAGAGAGTGAATGTTGTCAGTGAATGTTGTCAGTTAGTGAATGTTGTCAGTGAATGTTGTCAGTGAGTGAATGTTGTCAGTGAATGTTGTCAGTGAGTGAATGTTGTCAGTGAATGCTGTCAGTGAGTGAATGTTGTCAGTGAGTGAATGTTGTCAGTGAATATTGTCAGTGAGTGAATGTTGTCAGTGAATGTTGTCAGTGAGTGAATGTTGTCAGTGAATGTTGTCAGTGAATGTTGTCAGTGAGTGAATGTTGTCAGTGAATGCTGTCAGTGAGTGAATGTTGTCAGAGAGTGAATGTTGTCAGTTAGTGAATGTTGTCAGTGAATGTTGTCAGTGAGTGAATGTTGTCAGTGAATGTTGTCAGAGAGTCAATGTTGTCAGTGAATGTTGTCAGTGAATGTTGTCAGTGAGTGAATGTTGTCAGTGAATGTTGTCAGTGAGTGAATGTTGTCAGTGAATGTTGTCAGTGAATGTTGTCAGTGAGTGAATGTTGTCAGTGAGTGTTGTCAGTGAGTGAATGTTGTCAGAGAGTGAATGTTGTCAGTGAGTGAATGTTGTCAGTGAATGTTGTCAGTGAGTGAATGTTGTCAGTGAATGTTGTCAGTGAATGTTGTCAGTGAGTGAATGTTGTCAGTGAGTGTTGTCAGTGAGTGAATGTTGTCAGAGAGTGAATGTTAGTGAGTGAATGTTGTCAGTGAGTGTTGTCAGTGAGTGAATGTTGTCAGTGAGTGAATGTTGTCAGAGAGTGAATGTTAGTGAGTGAATGTTGTCAGTGAATGTTGTCAGAGAGTGAATGTTGTCAGTGAGTGAATGTTGTCAGTGAATGTTGTCAGTGAGTGAATGTTGTCAGTGAGTGAATGTTGTCAGTGAATGTTGTCAGAGAGTGAATGTTGTCAGTGAATGTTGTCAGTGAATGTTGTCAGTGAGTGAATGTTGTCAGTGAATGTTGTCAGTGAATGTTGTCAGAGAGTGAATGTTGTCAGTGAGTGAATGTTGTCAGTGAATGTTGTCAGTGAATGTTGTCAGTGAGTGAATGTTGTCAGTGAGTGAATGTTGTCAGTGAATGTTGTCTGTGAGTGAATGTTGTCAGTTAGTGAATGTTGTCAGTGAGTGAATGTTGTCAGTGAATGTTGTCAGTGTGTGAATGTTGTCAGAGAGTGAATGTTGTCAGTGAATGTTGTCAGTGAGTGAATGTTGTCAGTGAATGTTGTCAGTGAGTGAATGTTGTCAGTGAATGTTGTCAGTGAGTGAATGTTGTCAGTGAATGTTGTCAGTGAGTGAATGTTGTCAGTGAGTGAATGTTGTCAGTGAGTGAATGTTGTCAGTGAATGTTGTCAGTGAATGTTGTCAGTGAATGTTGTCAGAGAGTGAATGTTGTCAGTGAATGTTATCAGTAAATGTTGTCAGTGAATGTTGTCAGAGAGTGAATGTTGTCAGTGAATGTTGTCAGTTAGTGAATGTTGTCAGTGAATGTTGTCAGTGAGTGAATGTTGTCAGTGAATGTTGTCAGTGAGTGAATGTTGTCAGTGAATGCTGTCAGTGAGTGAATGTTGTCAGTGAGTGAATGTTGTCAGTGAGTGAATGTTGTCAGTGAATGCTGTCAGTTAGTGAATGTTGTCAGTGAGTGAATGTTGTCAGTGAATGTTGTCAGTGAGTGAATGTTGTCAGTGAATGTTGTCAGTGAATGTTGTCAGTGAGTGAATGTTGTCAGTGAGTGTTGACAGTGAGTGAATGTTGTCAGAGAGTGAATGTTGTCAGTGAGTGAATGTTGTCAGTGAATGTTGTCAGTGAGTGAATGTTGTCAGTGAGTGAATGTTGTCAGTGAATGTTGTCAGTGAATGTTGTCAGTGAGTGAATGTTATCAGTGAATGTTGTCAGTGAGTGAATGTTGTCAGTGAATGTTGTCAGTGAGTGAATGTTGTCAGTGAGTGAATGTTGTCAGTGAATGTTATCAGTTAGTGAATGTTGTCAGTGAATGTTGTCAGTGAGTGAATGTTGTCAGTGAATGTTGTCAGTGAGTGAATGTTGTCAGTGAGTGAATGTTGTCAGTGAATGTTGTCTGTGAGTGAATGTTGTCAGTGAGTGAATGTTGTCAGTGAGTGAATGTTGTCAGTGAATGTTGTCAGTGAATGTTGTCAGAGAGTGAATGTTGTCAGTGAATGTTGTCAGAGAGTGAATGTTATCAGTAAATGTTGTCAGTGAATGTTGTCAGAGAGTGAATGTTGTCAGTGAATGTTGTCAGTTAGTGAATGTTGTCAGTGAATGTTGTCAGTGAGTGAATGTTGTCAGTGAATGTTGTCAGTGAGTGAATGTTGTCAGTGAATGCTGTCAGTGAGTGAATGTTGTCAGTGAGTGAATGTTGTCAGTGAATATTGTCAGTGAGTGAATGTTGTCAGTGAATGTTGTCAGTGAGTGAATGTTGTCAGTGAATGTTGTCAGTGAATGTTGTCAGTGAGTGAATGTTGTCAGTGAATGTTGTCAGTGAGTGAATGTTGTCAGTGAATGTTGTCAGTGAATGTTGTCAGTGAGTGAATGTTGTCAGTGAATGCTGTCAGTGAGTGAATGTTGTCAGTGAGTGAATGTTGTCAGTGAATGTTGTCAGAGAGTGAATGTTGTCAGTGAATGTTGTCAGTGAATGTTGTCAGTGAGTGTTGTCAGTGAATGTTGTCAGTGAGTGAATGTTGTCAGTGAGTGAATGTTGTCAGTGAGTGAATGTTGTCAGTGAATGTTGTCTGTGAGTGAATGTTGTCAGTTAGTGAATGTTGTCAGTGAATGCTGTCAGTGAGTGAATGTTATCAGTGAGTGAATGTTGTCAGAGAGTGAATGTTGTCAGTGAATGTTGTCAGTGAGTGAATGTTGTCAGTGAGTGTTGTCAGTGAATGTTGTCAGTGAGTGAATGTTGTCAGTGAGTGAATGTTGTCAGTGAGTGAATGTTGTCAGTGAATGTTGTCAGTGAATGTTGTCAGTGAATGTTGTCAGAGAGTGAATGTTGTCAGTGAGTGAATGTTGTCAGTGAATGTTGTCAGTGAGTGAATGTTGTCAGTGAGTGAATGTTGTCAGTGAATGTTGTCAGTGAATGTTGTCAGAGAGTGAATGTTGTCAGTGAATGTTGTCAGAGAGTGAATGTTATCAGTAAATGTTGTCAGTGAATGTTGTCAGAGAGTGAATGTTGTCAGTGAATGTTGTCAGTTAGTGAATGTTGTCAGTGAATGTTGTCAGTGAGTGAATGTTGTCAGTGAATGTTGTCAGTGAGTGAATGTTGTCAGTGAATGCTGTCAGTGAGTGAATGTTGTCAGTGAGTGAATGTTGTCAGTGAATATTGTCAGTGAGTGAATGTTGTCAGTGAATGTTGTCAGTGAGTGAATGTTGTCAGTGAATGTTGTCAGTGAATGTTGTCAGTGAGTGAATGTTGTCAGTGAATGCTGTCAGTGAGTGAATGTTGTCAGTGAGTGAATGTTGTCAGAGAGTGAATGTTGTCAGTGAATGTTGTCAGTGAATGTTGTCAGTGAGTGTTGTCAGTGAATGTTGTCAGTGAGTGAATGTTGTCAGAGAGTGAATGTTGTCAGTGAGTGAATGTTGTCAGTGAATGTTGTCAGTGAGTGAATGTTGTCAGTGAGTGTTGTCAGTGAATGTTGTCAGTGAGTGAATGTTGTCAGTGAATGTTGTCTGTGAGTGAATGTTGTCAGTTAGTGAATGTTGTCAGTGAATGTTGTCAGTGAGTGAATGTTGTCAGTGAGTGAATGTTGTCAGTGAATGTTGTCAGAGAGTCAATGTTTGTCAGTGAATGTTGTCAGTGAGTGAATGTTGTCAGTGAATGAATGTTGTCAGTGAATGTTGTCAGTGAATGTTGTCAGAGAGTGAATGTTGTCAGTGAATGTTGTCAGAGAGTGAATGTTGTCAGTGAATGTTGTCAGAGAGTGAATGTTGTCAGTGAATGTTGTCAGTTTGTGAATGTTGTCAGTGAATGTTGTCAGTGAGTGAATGTTGTCAGTGAATGTTGTCAGTGAGTGAATGTTGTCAGTGAATGTTGTCAGTGAATGTTGTCAGTGAGTGAATGTTGTCAGTGAATGCTGTCAGTGAGTGAATGTTGTCAGTGAGTGAATGTTGTCAGTGAATGTTGTCAGAGAGTGAATGTTGTCAGTGAATGTTGTCAGTGAGTGTTGTCAGTGAATGTTGTCAGTGAGTGAATGTTGTCAGTGAGTGAATGTTGTCAGTGAATGTTGTCAGTGAGTGAATGTTGTCAGTGAATGTTGTCAGTGAGTGAATGCTGTCAGTGAGTGAATGTTGTCAGTGAGTGAATGTTGTCAGTGAATGTTGTCAGTGAATGTTGTCAGTGAGTGTTGTCAGTGAATGTTGTCAGTGAGTGAATGTTGTCAGTGAATGTTGTCAGTGAGTGAATGTTGTCAGTGAGTGAATGTTGTCAGTGAATGTTGTCAGAGAGTCAATGTTGTCAGTGAATGTTGTCAGTGAGTGAATGTTGTCAGTGAGTGAATGTTGTCAGTGAATGTTGTCAGTGAATGTTGTCAGAGAGTGAATGTTGTCAGTGAATGTTGTCAGAGAGTGAATGTTATCAGTAAATGTTGTCAGTGAATGTTGTCAGAGAGTGAATGTTGTCAGTGAATGTTGTCAGTTAGTGAATGTTGTCAGTGAATGTTGTCAGTGAGTGAATGTTGTCAGTGAATGTTGTCAGTGAGTGAATGTTGTCAGTGAATGCTGTCAGTGAGTGAATGTTGTCAGTGAGTGAATGTTGTCAGTGAATATTGTCAGTGAGTGAATGTTGTCAGTGAATGTTGTCAGTGAGTGAATGTTGTCAGTGAATGTTGTCAGTGAATGTTGTCAGTGAGTGAATGTTGTCAGTGAGTGAATGTTGTCAGTGAATGTTGTCAGAGAGTCAATGTTGTCAGTGAATGTTGTCAGTGAGTGAATGTTGTCAGTGAATGTTGTCAGTGAGTGAATGTTGTCAGTGAATGTTGTCAGTGAATGTTGTCAGTGAGTGAATGTTGTCAGTGAGTGTTGTCAGTGAGTGAATGTTGTCAGAGAGTGAATGTTGTCAGTGAGTGAATGTTGTCAGTGAATGTTGTCAGTGAGTGAATGTTGTCAGTGAGTGAATGTTGTCAGTGAATGTTGTCAGTGAATGTTGTCAGTGAGTGAATGTTATCAGTGAATGTTGTCAGTGAGTGAATGTTGTCAGTGAATGTTGTCAGTGAGTGAATGTTGTCAGTGAGTGAATGTTGTCAGTGAATGTTATCAGTTAGTGAATGTTGTCAGTGAATGTTGTCAGTGAGTGAATGTTGTCAGTGAATGTTGTCAGTGAGTGAATGTTGTCAGTGAGTGAATGTTGTCAGTGAGTGAATGTTGTCAGTGAATGTTGTCAGAGAGTGAATGTTATCAGTAAATGTTGTCAGTGAATGTTGTCAGAGAGTGAATGTTGTCAGTGAATGTTGTCAGTTAGTGAATGTTGTCAGTGAATGTTGTCAGTGAGTGAATGTTGTCAGTGAATGCTGTCAGTGAGTGAATGTTGTCAGTGAGTGAATGTTGTCAGTGAATATTGTCAGTGAGTGAATGTTGTCAGTGAATGTTGTCAGTGAGTGAATGTTGTCAGTGAATGTTGTCAGTGAATGTTGTCAGTGAGTGAATGTTGTCAGTGAATGCTGTCAGTGAGTGAATGTTGTCAGTGAGTGAATGTTGTCAGTGAATGTTGTCAGAGAGTGAATGTTGTCAGTGAATGTTGTCAGTGAATGTTGTCAGTGAGTGTTGTCAGTGAATGTTGTCAGTGAGTGAATGTTGTCAGTGAGTGAATGTTGTCAGTGAGTGAATGTTGTCAGTGAATGTTGTCTGTGAGTGAATGTTGTCAGTTAGTGAATGTTGTCAGTGAATGCTGTCAGTGAGTGAATGTTATCAGTGAGTGAATGTTGTCAGAGAGTGAATGTTGTCAGTGAATGTTGTCAGTGAGTGAATGTTGTCAGTGAGTGTTGTCAGTGAATGTTGTCAGTGAGTGAATGTTGTCAGTGAGTGAATGTTGTCAGTGAGTGAATGTTGTCAGTGAATTGTTGTCAGTGAGTGAATGTTGTCAGTGAATGTTGTCAGTGAATGTTGTCAGTGAATGTTGTCAGAGAGTGAATGTTGTCAGTGAATGTTGTCAGTGAGTGAATGTTGTCAGTGAGTGAATGTTGTCAGTGAATGTTGTCAGTGAATGTTGTCAGAGAGTGAATGTTGTCAGTGAATGTTGTCAGTGAGTGAATGTTGTCAGTGAATGCTGTCAGTGAGTGAATGTTGTCAGTGAGTGAATGTTGTCAGAGAGTGAATGTTGTCAGTGAATGTTGTCAGTGAATGTTGTCAGTGAGTGTTGTCAGTGAATGTTGTCAGTGAGTGAATGTTGTCAGTGAGTGAATGTTGTCAGTGAGTGAATGTTGTCAGTGAATGTTGTCAGTGAGTGAATGTTGTCAGTGAATGTTGTCAGTGAGTGAATGTTGTCAGTGAGTGAATGTTGTCAGTGAATGTTGTCTGTGAGTGAATGTTGTCAGAGAGTGAATGTTGTCAGTGAATGTTGTCAGTTAATGTTGTCAGTGAATGTTGTCAGTGAGTGAATGTTGTCAGTGAATGTTGTCAGTGAGTGAATGTTGTCAGTGAATGTTGTCAGTGAGTGAATGTTGTCAGTGAGTGAATGTTGTCAGTGAATGTTGTCAGTGAATGTTATCAGTTAGTGAATGTTGTCAGTGAATGTTGTCAGTGAGTGAATGTTGTCAGTGAATGATGTCAGTGAGTGAATGTTGTCAGTGAATGCTGTCAGTGAGTGAATGTTGTCAGTGAATATTGTCAGTGAGTGAATGTTGTCAGAGAGTGAATGTTGTCAGTGAATGTTGTCAGTGAGTGAATGTTGTCAGTGAATGTTGTCAGTGAATGTTGTCAGTGAGTGAATGTTGTCAGTGAATGTTGTCAGTGAGTGAATGTTGTCAGTGAATGCTGTCAGTGAGTGAATGTTGTCATTGAGTGAATGTTGTCAGAGAGTGAATGTTGTCAGTGAATGTTGTCAGTGAGTGTTGTCAGTGAATGTTGTCAGTGAGTGAATGTTGTCAGTGAATGTTGTCAGTGAGTGAATGTTGTCAGTGAATGTTGTCAGTGAATGTTGTCAGTGAGTGAATGTTGTCAGTGAGTGAATGTTGTCAGTGAGTGAATGTTGTCAGTGAATGTTGTCTGTGAGTGAATGTTGTCAGTTAGTGAATGTTGTCAGTGAATGTTGTCAGAGAGTCAATGTTGTCAGTGAATGTTGTCAGTGAGTGAATGTTGTCAGTGAGTGAATGTTGTCGGTGAATGTTGTCAGTGAGTGAATGTTGTCAGTGAATGTCAGTGAGTGAATGTTGTCAGTGAATGTTGTCAGTGAGTGAATGTTGTCAGTGAGTGAATGTTGTCAGTGAATGTTGTCAGTGAGTGAATGTTGTCAGTGAATGCTGTCAGTGAGTGAATGTTGTCAGTGAGTGAATGTTGTCAGAGAGTGAATGTTGTCAGTGAATGTTGTCAGTGAATGTTGTCAGTGAGTGTTGTCAGTGAATGTTGTCAGTGAGTGAATGTTGTCAGTGAGTGAATGTTGTCAGTGAGTGAATGTTGTCAGTGAATGTTGTCAGTGAGTGAATGTTGTCAGTGAATGTTGTCAGTGAATGTTGTCAGTGAGTGAATGTTGTCAGTGAGTGAATGTTGTCAGTGAGTGGATGATGTCAGTGAATGTTGTCTGTGAGTGAATGTTGTCAGTTAGTGAATGTTGTCAGTGAGTGAATGTTGTCAGTGAATGTTGTCAGTGAGTGAATGTTGTCAGTGAATGTTGTCAGTGAGTGAATGTTGTCAGTGAATGTTGTCAGTGAGTGAATGCTGTCAGTGAGTGAATGTTGTCAGTGAGTGAATGTTGTCAGTGAATGTTGTCAGAGAGTGAATGTTGTCAGTGAATGTTGTCAGTGAATGTTGTCAGTGAGTGTTGTCAGTGAATGTTGTCAGTGAGTGAATGTTGTCAGTGAATGTCAGTGAGTGAATGTTGTCAGTGAATGTTGTCAGTGAATGTTGTCAGAGAGTGAATGTTGTCAGTGAATGTTGTCAGTTAGTGAATGTTGTCAGTGAATGTTGTCAGTGAGTGAATGTTGTCAGTGAATGTTGTCAGTGAGTGAATGTTGTCAGTGAATGCTGTCAGTGAGTGAATGTTGTCAGTGAGTGAATGTTGTCAGTGAATATTGTCAGTGAGTGAATGTTGTCAGTGAATGTTGTCAGTGAGTGAATGTTGTCAGTGAATGTTGTCAGTGAATGCTGTCAGTGAGTGAATGTTGTCAGTGAGTGAATGTTGTCAGTGAATGTTGTCAGAGAGTGAATGTTGTCAGTGAATGTTGTCAGTGAATGTTGTCAGTGAGTGTTGTCAGTGAATGTTGTCAGTGAGTGAATGTTGTCAGTGAGTGAATGTTGTCAGTGAATGTTGTCTGTGAGTGAATGTTGTCAGTTAGTGAATGTTGTCAGTGAATGCTGTCAGTGAGTGAATGTTGTCAGTGAGTGAATGTTGTCAGAGAGTGAATGTTGTCAGTGAATGTTGTCAGTGAATGTTGTCAGTGAGTGTTGTCAGTGAATGTTGTCAGTGAGTGAATGTTGTCAGTGAGTGAATGTTGTCAGTGAATGTTGTCAGTGAGTGAATGTTGTCAGTGAATGTTGTCAGTGAATGTTGTCAGAGAGTGAATGTTGTCAGTGAGTGAATGTTGTCAGTGAATGCTGTCAGTGAGTGAATGTTGTCAGTGAGTGAATGTTGTCAGTGAATGTTGTCAGTGAATGTTGTCAGTGAGTGAATGTTGTCAGTGAATGTTGTCAGTGAGTGAATGTTGTCAGTGAATGCTGTCAGTGAGTGAATGTTGTCAGTGAGTGAATGTTGTCAGTGAATATTGTCAGTGAGTGAATGTTGTCAGTGAATGTTGTCAGTGAGTGAATGTTGTCAGTGAATGTTGTCAGTGAATGTTGTCAGTGAGTGAATGTTGTCAGTGAGTGAATGTTGTCAGTGAATGTTGTCAGAGAGTCAATGTTGTCAGTGAATGTTGTCAGTGAGTGAATGTTGTCAGTGAATGTTGTCAGTGAGTGAATGTTGTCAGTGAATGTTGTCAGTGAATGTTGTCAGTGAGTGAATGTTGTCAGTGAGTGTTGTCAGTGAGTGAATGTTGTCAGAGAGTGAATGTTGTCAGTGAGTGAATGTTGTCAGTGAATGTTGTCAGTGAGTGAATGTTGTCAGTGAGTGAATGTTGTCAGTGAATGTTGTCAGTGAATGTTGTCAGTGAGTGAATGTTATCAGTGAATGTTGTCAGTGAGTGAATGTTGTCAGTGAATGTTGTCAGTGAGTGAATGTTGTCAGTGAGTGAATGTTGTCAGTGAATGTTATCAGTTAGTGAATGTTGTCAGTGAATGTTGTCAGTGAGTGAATGTTGTCAGTGAATGTTGTCAGTGAGTGAATGTTGTCAGTGAGTGAATGTTGTCAGTGAGTGAATGTTGTCAGTGAATGTTGTCAGAGAGTGAATGTTATCAGTAAATGTTGTCAGTGAATGTTGTCAGAGAGTGAATGTTGTCAGTGAATGTTGTCAGTTAGTGAATGTTGTCAGTGAATGTTGTCAGTGAGTGAATGTTGTCAGTGAATGCTGTCAGTGAGTGAATGTTGTCAGTGAGTGAATGTTGTCAGTGAATATTGTCAGTGAGTGAATGTTGTCAGTGAATGTTGTCAGTGAGTGAATGTTGTCAGTGAATGTTGTCAGTGAATGTTGTCAGTGAGTGAATGTTGTCAGTGAATGCTGTCAGTGAGTGAATGTTGTCAGTGAGTGAATGTTGTCAGTGAATGTTGTCAGAGAGTGAATGTTGTCAGTGAATGTTGTCAGTGAATGTTGTCAGTGAGTGTTGTCAGTGAATGTTGTCAGTGAGTGAATGTTGTCAGTGAATGTTGTCAGTGAGTGAATGTTGTCAGTGAGTGTTGTGAGTCAATGTTGTCAGTGAGTGAATGTTGTCAGTGAATGTTGTCAGTGAGTGAATGTTGTCAGTGAATGTTGTCAGTGAGTGAATGTTGTCAGTGAATGTTGTCAGTGAGTGAATGCTGTCAGTGAGTGAATGTTGTCAGTGAGTGAATGTTGTCAGTGAATGTTGTCAGAGAGTGAATGTTGTCAGTGAATGTTGTCAGTGAATGTTGTCAGTGAGTGTTGTCAGTGAATGTTGTCAGTGAGTGAATGTTGTCAGTGAATGTCAGTGAGTGAATGTTGTCAGTGAATGTTGTCAGTGAATGTTGTCAGAGAGTGAATGTTATCAGTAAATGTTGTCAGTGAATGTTGTCAGAGAGTGAATGTTGTCAGTGAATGTTGTCAGTTAGTGAATGTTGTCAGTGAATGTTGTCAGTGAGTGAATGTTGTCAGTGAATGTTGTCAGTGAGTGAATGTTGTCAGTGAATGCTGTCAGTGAGTGAATGTTGTCAGTGAGTGAATGTTGTCAGTGAATATTGTCAGTGAGTGAATGTTGTCAGTGAATGTTGTCAGTGAGTGAATGTTGTCAGTGAATGTTGTCAGAGAGTGAATGTTGTCAGTGAATGTTGTCAGTGAGTGAATGTTGTCAGTGAGTGAATGTTGTCAGTGAATGTTGTCTGTGAGTGAATGTTGTCAGTTAGTGAATGTTGTCAGTGAATGCTGTCAGTGAGTGAATGTTGTCAGTGAGTGAATGTTGTCAGAGAGTGAATGTTGTCAGTGAATGTTGTCAGTGAATGTTGTCAGTGAGTGTTGTCAGTGAATGTTGTCAGTGAGTGAATGTTGTCAGTGAGTGAATGTTGTCAGTGAATGTTGTCAGTGAGTGAATGTTGTCAGTGAATGTTGTCAGTGAATGTTGTCAGAGAGTGAATGTTGTCAGTGAGTGAATGTTGTCAGTGAATGTTGTCAGTGAGTGAATGTTGTCAGTGAGTGAATGTTGTCAGTGAATGTTGTCAGTGAATGTTGTCAGAGAGTGAATGTTGTCAGTGAATGTTGTCAGAGAGTGAATGTTATCAGTAAATGTTGTCAGTGAATGTTGTCAGAGAGTGAATGTTGTCAGTGAATGTTGTCAGTTAGTGAATGTTGTCAGTGAATGTTGTCAGTGAGTGAATGTTGTCAGTGAATGTTGTCAGTGAGTGAATGTTGTCAGTGAATGCTGTCAGTGAGTGAATGTTGTCAGTGAGTGAATGTTGTCAGTGAATATTGTCAGTGAGTGAATGTTGTCAGTGAATGTTGTCAGTGAGTGAATGTTGTCAGTGAATGTTGTCAGTGAATGTTGTCAGTGAGTGAATGTTGTCAGTGAATGCTGTCAGTGAGTGAATGTTGTCAGAGAGTGAATGTTGTCAGTTAGTGAATGTTGTCAGTGAATGTTGTCAGTGAGTGAATGTTGTCAGTGAATGTTGTCAGAGAGTCAATGTTGTCAGTGAATGTTGTCAGTGAATGTTGTCAGTGAGTGAATGTTGTCAGTGAATGTTGTCAGTGAGTGAATGTTGTCAGTGAATGTTGTCAGTGAATGTTGTCAGTGAGTGAATGTTGTCAGTGAGTGTTGTCAGTGAGTGAATGTTGTCAGAGAGTGAATGTTGTCAGTGAGTGAATGTTGTCAGTGAATGTTGTCAGTGAGTGAATGTTGTCAGTGAATGTTGTCAGTGAATGTTGTCAGTGAGTGAATGTTGTCAGTGAGTGTTGTCAGTGAGTGAATGTTGTCAGAGAGTGAATGTTAGTGAGTGAATGTTGTCAGTGAGTGTTGTCAGTGAGTGAATGTTGTCAGTGAGTGAATGTTGTCAGAGAGTGAATGTTAGTGAGTGAATGTTGTCAGTGAATGTTGTCAGAGAGTGAATGTTGTCAGTGAGTGAATGTTGTCAGTGAATGTTGTCAGTGAGTGAATGTTGTCAGTGAGTGAATGTTGTCAGTGAATGTTGTCAGAGAGTGAATGTTGTCAGTGAATGTTGTCAGTGAGTGAATGTTGTCAGTGAATGTTGTCAGTGAATGTTGTCAGAGAGTGAATGTTGTCAGTGAGTGAATGTTGTCAGTGAATGTTGTCAGTGAATGTTGTCAGTGAGTGAATGTTGTCAGTGAGTGAATGTTGTCAGTGAATGTTGTCTGTGAGTGAATGTTGTCAGTTAGTGAATGTTGTCAGTGAGTGAATGTTGTCAGTGAATGTTGTCAGTGTGTGAATGTTGTCAGAGAGTGAATGTTGTCAGTGAATGTTGTCAGTGAGTGAATGTTGTCAGTGAATGTTGTCAGTGAGTGAATGTTGTCAGTGAATGTTGTCAGTGAGTGAATGTTGTCAGTGAATGTTGTCAGTGAGTGAATGTTGTCAGTGAGTGAATGTTGTCAGTGAGTGAATGTTGTCAGTGAATGTTGTCAGTGAATGTTGTCAGTGAATGTTGTCAGAGAGTGAATGTTGTCAGTGAATGTTATCAGTAAATGTTGTCAGTGAATGTTGTCAGAGAGTGAATGTTGTCAGTGAATGTTGTCAGTTAGTGAATGTTGTCAGTGAATGTTGTCAGTGAGTGAATGTTGTCAGTGAATGTTGTCAGTGAGTGAATGTTGTCAGTGAATGCTGTCAGTGAGTGAATGTTGTCAGTGAGTGAATGTTGTCAGTGAGTGAATGTTGTCAGTGAATGCTGTCAGTTAGTGAATGTTGTCAGTGAGTGAATGTTGTCAGTGAATGTTGTCAGTGAGTGAATGTTGTCAGTGAATGTTGTCAGTGAATGTTGTCAGTGAGTGAATGTTGTCAGTGAGTGTTGACAGTGAGTGAATGTTGTCAGAGAGTGAATGTTGTCAGTGAGTGAATGTTGTCAGTGAATGTTGTCAGTGAGTGAATGTTGTCAGTGAGTGAATGTTGTCAGTGAATGTTGTCAGTGAATGTTGTCAGTGAGTGAATGTTATCAGTGAATGTTGTCAGTGAGTGAATGTTGTCAGTGAATGTTGTCAGTGAGTGAATGTTGTCAGTGAGTGAATGTTGTCAGTGAATGTTATCAGTTAGTGAATGTTGTCAGTGAATGTTGTCAGTGAGTGAATGTTGTCAGTGAATGTTGTCAGTGAGTGAATGTTGTCAGTGAGTGAATGTTGTCAGTGAATGTTGTCTGTGAGTGAATGTTGTCAGTGAGTGAATGTTGTCAGTGAGTGAATGTTGTCAGTGAATGTTGTCAGTGAATGTTGTCAGAGAGTGAATGTTGTCAGTGAATGTTGTCAGTTAGTGAATGTTGTCAGTGAATGTTGTCAGTGAGTGAATGTTGTCAGTGAATGTTGTCAGTGAGTGAATGTTGTCAGTGAATGCTGTCAGTGAGTGAATGTTGTCAGTGAGTGAATGTTGTCAGTGAATATTGTCAGTGAGTGAATGTTGTCAGTGAATGTTGTCAGTGAGTGAATGTTGTCAGTGAATGTTGTCAGTGAATGTTGTCAGTGAGTGAATGTTGTCAGTGAATGTTGTCAGTGAGTGAATGTTGTCAGTGAATGTTGTCAGTGAATGTTGTCAGTGAGTGAATGTTGTCAGTGAATGCTGTCAGTGAGTGAATGTTGTCAGTGAGTGAATGTTGTCAGTGAATGTTGTCAGAGAGTGAATGTTGTCAGTGAATGTTGTCAGTGAATGTTGTCAGTGAGTGTTGTCAGTGAATGTTGTCAGTGAGTGAATGTTGTCAGTGAGTGAATGTTGTCAGTGAGTGAATGTTGTCAGTGAATGTTGTCTGTGAGTGAATGTTGTCAGTTAGTGAATGTTGTCAGTGAATGCTGTCAGTGAGTGAATGTTATCAGTGAGTGAATGTTGTCAGAGAGTGAATGTTGTCAGTGAATGTTGTCAGTGAGTGAATGTTGTCAGTGAGTGTTGTCAGTGAATGTTGTCAGTGAGTGAATGTTGTCAGTGAGTGAATGTTGTCAGTGAGTGAATGTTGTCAGTGAATGTTGTCAGTGAATGTTGTCAGTGAATGTTGTCAGAGAGTGAATGTTGTCAGTGAGTGAATGTTGTCAGTGAATGTTGTCAGTGAGTGAATGTTGTCAGTGAGTGAATGTTGTCAGTGAATGTTGTCAGTGAATGTTGTCAGAGAGTGAATGTTGTCAGTGAATGTTGTCAGAGAGTGAATGTTATCAGTAAATGTTGTCAGTGAATGTTGTCAGAGAGTGAATGTTGTCAGTGAATGTTGTCAGTTAGTGAATGTTGTCAGTGAATGTTGTCAGTGAGTGAATGTTGTCAGTGAATGTTGTCAGTGAGTGAATGTTGTCAGTGAATGCTGTCAGTGAGTGAATGTTGTCAGTGAGTGAATGTTGTCAGTGAATATTGTCAGTGAGTGAATGTTGTCAGTGAATGTTGTCAGTGAGTGAATGTTGTCAGTGAATGTTGTCAGTGAATGTTGTCAGTGAGTGAATGTTGTCAGTGAATGCTGTCAGTGAGTGAATGTTGTCAGTGAGTGAATGTTGTCAGAGAGTGAATGTTGTCAGTGAATGTTGTCAGTGAATGTTGTCAGTGAGTGTTGTCAGTGAATGTTGTCAGTGAGTGAATGTTGTCAGAGAGTGAATGTTGTCAGTGAGTGAATGTTGTCAGTGAATGTTGTCAGTGAGTGAATGTTGTCAGTGAGTGTTGTCAGTGAATGTTGTCAGTGAGTGAATGTTGTCAGTGAATGTTGTCTGTGAGTGAATGTTGTCAGTTAGTGAATGTTGTCAGTGAATGTTGTCAGTGAGTGAATGTTGTCAGTGAGTGAATGTTGTCAGTGAATGTTGTCAGAGAGTCAATGTTTGTCAGTGAATGTTGTCAGTGAGTGAATGTTGTCAGTGAATGAATGTTGTCAGTGAATGTTGTCAGTGAATGTTGTCAGAGAGTGAATGTTGTCAGTGAATGTTGTCAGAGAGTGAATGTTGTCAGTGAATGTTGTCAGAGAGTGAATGTTGTCAGTGAATGTTGTCAGTTTGTGAATGTTGTCAGTGAATGTTGTCAGTGAGTGAATGTTGTCAGTGAATGTTGTCAGTGAGTGAATGTTGTCAGTGAATGTTGTCAGTGAATGTTGTCAGTGAGTGAATGTTGTCAGTGAATGCTGTCAGTGAGTGAATGTTGTCAGTGAGTGAATGTTGTCAGTGAATGTTGTCAGAGAGTGAATGTTGTCAGTGAATGTTGTCAGTGAGTGTTGTCAGTGAATGTTGTCAGTGAGTGAATGTTGTCAGTGAGTGAATGTTGTCAGTGAATGTTGTCAGTGAGTGAATGTTGTCAGTGAATGTTGTCAGTGAGTGAATGCTGTCAGTGAGTGAATGTTGTCAGTGAGTGAATGTTGTCAGTGAATGTTGTCAGTGAATGTTGTCAGTGAGTGTTGTCAGTGAATGTTGTCAGTGAGTGAATGTTGTCAGTGAATGTTGTCAGTGAGTGAATGTTGTCAGTGAGTGAATGTTGTCAGTGAATGTTGTCAGAGAGTCAATGTTGTCAGTGAATGTTGTCAGTGAGTGAATGTTGTCAGTGAGTGAATGTTGTCAGTGAATGTTGTCAGTGAATGTTGTCAGAGAGTGAATGTTGTCAGTGAATGTTGTCAGAGAGTGAATGTTATCAGTAAATGTTGTCAGTGAATGTTGTCAGAGAGTGAATGTTGTCAGTGAATGTTGTCAGTTAGTGAATGTTGTCAGTGAATGTTGTCAGTGAGTGAATGTTGTCAGTGAATGTTGTCAGTGAGTGAATGTTGTCAGTGAATGCTGTCAGTGAGTGAATGTTGTCAGTGAGTGAATGTTGTCAGTGAATATTGTCAGTGAGTGAATGTTGTCAGTGAATGTTGTCAGTGAGTGAATGTTGTCAGTGAATGTTGTCAGTGAATGTTGTCAGTGAGTGAATGTTGTCAGTGAGTGAATGTTGTCAGTGAATGTTGTCAGAGAGTCAATGTTGTCAGTGAATGTTGTCAGTGAGTGAATGTTGTCAGTGAATGTTGTCAGTGAGTGAATGTTGTCAGTGAATGTTGTCAGTGAATGTTGTCAGTGAGTGAATGTTGTCAGTGAGTGTTGTCAGTGAGTGAATGTTGTCAGAGAGTGAATGTTGTCAGTGAGTGAATGTTGTCAGTGAATGTTGTCAGTGAGTGAATGTTGTCAGTGAGTGAATGTTGTCAGTGAATGTTGTCAGTGAATGTTGTCAGTGAGTGAATGTTATCAGTGAATGTTGTCAGTGAGTGAATGTTGTCAGTGAATGTTGTCAGTGAGTGAATGTTGTCAGTGAGTGAATGTTGTCAGTGAATGTTATCAGTTAGTGAATGTTGTCAGTGAATGTTGTCAGTGAGTGAATGTTGTCAGTGAATGTTGTCAGTGAGTGAATGTTGTCAGTGAGTGAATGTTGTCAGTGAGTGAATGTTGTCAGTGAATGTTGTCAGAGAGTGAATGTTATCAGTAAATGTTGTCAGTGAATGTTGTCAGAGAGTGAATGTTGTCAGTGAATGTTGTCAGTTAGTGAATGTTGTCAGTGAATGTTGTCAGTGAGTGAATGTTGTCAGTGAATGCTGTCAGTGAGTGAATGTTGTCAGTGAGTGAATGTTGTCAGTGAATATTGTCAGTGAGTGAATGTTGTCAGTGAATGTTGTCAGTGAGTGAATGTTGTCAGTGAATGTTGTCAGTGAATGTTGTCAGTGAGTGAATGTTGTCAGTGAATGCTGTCAGTGAGTGAATGTTGTCAGTGAGTGAATGTTGTCAGTGAATGTTGTCAGAGAGTGAATGTTGTCAGTGAATGTTGTCAGTGAATGTTGTCAGTGAGTGTTGTCAGTGAATGTTGTCAGTGAGTGAATGTTGTCAGTGAGTGAATGTTGTCAGTGAGTGAATGTTGTCAGTGAATGTTGTCTGTGAGTGAATGTTGTCAGTTAGTGAATGTTGTCAGTGAATGCTGTCAGTGAGTGAATGTTATCAGTGAGTGAATGTTGTCAGAGAGTGAATGTTGTCAGTGAATGTTGTCAGTGAGTGAATGTTGTCAGTGAGTGTTGTCAGTGAATGTTGTCAGTGAGTGAATGTTGTCAGTGAGTGAATGTTGTCAGTGAGTGAATGTTGTCAGTGAATTGTTGTCAGTGAGTGAATGTTGTCAGTGAATGTTGTCAGTGAATGTTGTCAGTGAATGTTGTCAGAGAGTGAATGTTGTCAGTGAATGTTGTCAGTGAGTGAATGTTGTCAGTGAGTGAATGTTGTCAGTGAATGTTGTCAGTGAATGTTGTCAGAGAGTGAATGTTGTCAGTGAATGTTGTCAGTGAGTGAATGTTGTCAGTGAATGCTGTCAGTGAGTGAATGTTGTCAGTGAGTGAATGTTGTCAGAGAGTGAATGTTGTCAGTGAATGTTGTCAGTGAATGTTGTCAGTGAGTGTTGTCAGTGAATGTTGTCAGTGAGTGAATGTTGTCAGTGAGTGAATGTTGTCAGTGAGTGAATGTTGTCAGTGAATGTTGTCAGTGAGTGAATGTTGTCAGTGAATGTTGTCAGTGAGTGAATGTTGTCAGTGAGTGAATGTTGTCAGTGAATGTTGTCTGTGAGTGAATGTTGTCAGAGAGTGAATGTTGTCAGTGAATGTTGTCAGTTAATGTTGTCAGTGAATGTTGTCAGTGAGTGAATGTTGTCAGTGAATGTTGTCAGTGAGTGAATGTTGTCAGTGAATGTTGTCAGTGAGTGAATGTTGTCAGTGAGTGAATGTTGTCAGTGAATGTTGTCAGTGAATGTTATCAGTTAGTGAATGTTGTCAGTGAATGTTGTCAGTGAGTGAATGTTGTCAGTGAATGATGTCAGTGAGTGAATGTTGTCAGTGAATGCTGTCAGTGAGTGAATGTTGTCAGTGAATATTGTCAGTGAGTGAATGTTGTCAGAGAGTGAATGTTGTCAGTGAATGTTGTCAGTGAGTGAATGTTGTCAGTGAATGTTGTCAGTGAATGTTGTCAGTGAGTGAATGTTGTCAGTGAATGTTGTCAGTGAGTGAATGTTGTCAGTGAATGCTGTCAGTGAGTGAATGTTGTCATTGAGTGAATGTTGTCAGAGAGTGAATGTTGTCAGTGAATGTTGTCAGTGAGTGTTGTCAGTGAATGTTGTCAGTGAGTGAATGTTGTCAGTGAATGTTGTCAGTGAGTGAATGTTGTCAGTGAATGTTGTCAGTGAATGTTGTCAGTGAGTGAATGTTGTCAGTGAGTGAATGTTGTCAGTGAGTGAATGTTGTCAGTGAATGTTGTCTGTGAGTGAATGTTGTCAGTTAGTGAATGTTGTCAGTGAATGTTGTCAGAGAGTCAATGTTGTCAGTGAATGTTGTCAGTGAGTGAATGTTGTCAGTGAGTGAATGTTGTCGGTGAATGTTGTCAGTGAGTGAATGTTGTCAGTGAATGTCAGTGAGTGAATGTTGTCAGTGAATGTTGTCAGTGAGTGAATGTTGTCAGTGAGTGAATGTTGTCAGTGAATGTTGTCAGTGAGTGAATGTTGTCAGTGAATGCTGTCAGTGAGTGAATGTTGTCAGTGAGTGAATGTTGTCAGAGAGTGAATGTTGTCAGTGAATGTTGTCAGTGAATGTTGTCAGTGAGTGTTGTCAGTGAATGTTGTCAGTGAGTGAATGTTGTCAGTGAGTGAATGTTGTCAGTGAGTGAATGTTGTCAGTGAATGTTGTCAGTGAGTGAATGTTGTCAGTGAATGTTGTCAGTGAATGTTGTCAGTGAGTGAATGTTGTCAGTGAGTGGATGATGTCAGTGAATGTTGTCTGTGAGTGAATGTTGTCAGTTAGTGAATGTTGTCAGTGAGTGAATGTTGTCAGTGAATGTTGTCAGTGAGTGAATGTTGTCAGTGAGTGAATGTTGTCAGTGAATGTTGTCAGTGAGTGAATGTTGTCAGTGAGTGTTGTGAGTCAATGTTGTCAGTGAGTGTTGTCAGTGAATGTTGTCAGTGAGTGAATGTTGTCAGTGAATGTTGTCAGTGAGTGAATGTTGTCAGTGAATGTTGTCAGTGAGTGAATGTTGTCAGTGAATGTTGTCAGTGAGTGAATGCTGTCAGTGAGTGAATGTTGTCAGTGAGTGAATGTTGTCAGTGAATGTTGTCAGAGAGTGAATGTTGTCAGTGAATGTTGTCAGTGAATGTTGTCAGTGAGTGTTGTCAGTGAATGTTGTCAGTGAGTGAATGTTGTCAGTGAATGTCAGTGAGTGAATGTTGTCAGTGAATGTTGTCAGTGAATGTTGTCAGAGAGTGAATGTTGTCAGTGAATGTTGTCAGTTAGTGAATGTTGTCAGTGAATGTTGTCAGTGAGTGAATGTTGTCAGTGAATGTTGTCAGTGAGTGAATGTTGTCAGTGAATGCTGTCAGTGAGTGAATGTTGTCAGTGAGTGAATGTTGTCAGTGAATATTGTCAGTGAGTGAATGTTGTCAGTGAATGTTGTCAGTGAGTGAATGTTGTCAGTGAATGTTGTCAGTGAATGCTGTCAGTGAGTGAATGTTGTCAGTGAGTGAATGTTGTCAGTGAATGTTGTCAGAGAGTGAATGTTGTCAGTGAATGTTGTCAGTGAATGTTGTCAGTGAGTGTTGTCAGTGAATGTTGTCAGTGAGTGAATGTTGTCAGTGAGTGAATGTTGTCAGTGAATGTTGTCTGTGAGTGAATGTTGTCAGTTAGTGAATGTTGTCAGTGAATGCTGTCAGTGAGTGAATGTTGTCAGTGAGTGAATGTTGTCAGAGAGTGAATGTTGTCAGTGAATGTTGTCAGTGAGTGTTGTCAGTGAATGTTGTCAGTGAGTGAATGTTGTCAGTGAGTGAATGTTGTCAGTGAATGTTGTCAGTGAGTGAATGTTGTCAGTGAATGTTGTCAGTGAATGTTGTCAGAGAGTGAATGTTGTCAGTGAGTGAATGTTGTCAGTGAATGCTGTCAGTGAGTGAATGTTGTCAGTGAGTGAATGTTGTCAGTGAATGTTGTCAGTGAATGTTGTCAGTGAGTGAATGTTGTCAGTGAATGTTGTCAGTGAGTGAATGTTGTCAGTGAATGCTGTCAGTGAGTGAATGTTGTCAGTGAGTGAATGTTGTCAGTGAATATTGTCAGTGAGTGAATGTTGTCAGTGAATGTTGTCAGTGAGTGAATGTTGTCAGTGAATGTTGTCAGTGAATGTTGTCAGTGAGTGAATGTTGTCAGTGAGTGAATGTTGTCAGTGAATGTTGTCAGAGAGTCAATGTTGTCAGTGAATGTTGTCAGTGAGTGAATGTTGTCAGTGAATGTTGTCAGTGAGTGAATGTTGTCAGTGAATGTTGTCAGTGAATGTTGTCAGTGAGTGAATGTTGTCAGTGAGTGTTGTCAGTGAGTGAATGTTGTCAGAGAGTGAATGTTGTCAGTGAGTGAATGTTGTCAGTGAATGTTGTCAGTGAGTGAATGTTGTCAGTGAGTGAATGTTGTCAGTGAATGTTGTCAGTGAATGTTGTCAGTGAGTGAATGTTATCAGTGAATGTTGTCAGTGAGTGAATGTTGTCAGTGAATGTTGTCAGTGAGTGAATGTTGTCAGTGAGTGAATGTTGTCAGTGAATGTTATCAGTTAGTGAATGTTGTCAGTGAATGTTGTCAGTGAGTGAATGTTGTCAGTGAATGTTGTCAGTGAGTGAATGTTGTCAGTGAGTGAATGTTGTCAGTGAGTGAATGTTGTCAGTGAATGTTGTCAGAGAGTGAATGTTATCAGTAAATGTTGTCAGTGAATGTTGTCAGAGAGTGAATGTTGTCAGTGAATGTTGTCAGTTAGTGAATGTTGTCAGTGAATGTTGTCAGTGAGTGAATGTTGTCAGTGAATGCTGTCAGTGAGTGAATGTTGTCAGTGAGTGAATGTTGTCAGTGAATATTGTCAGTGAGTGAATGTTGTCAGTGAATGTTGTCAGTGAGTGAATGTTGTCAGTGAATGTTGTCAGTGAATGTTGTCAGTGAGTGAATGTTGTCAGTGAATGCTGTCAGTGAGTGAATGTTGTCAGTGAGTGAATGTTGTCAGTGAATGTTGTCAGAGAGTGAATGTTGTCAGTGAATGTTGTCAGTGAATGTTGTCAGTGAGTGTTGTCAGTGAATGTTGTCAGTGAGTGAATGTTGTCAGTGAGTGAATGTTGTCAGTGAGTGAATGTTGTCAGTGAATGTTGTCTGTGAGTGAATGTTGTCAGTTAGTGAATGTTGTCAGTGAATGTTGTCTGTGAGTGAATGTTATCAGTGAGTGAATGTTGTCAGAGAGTGAATGTTGTCAGTGAATGTTGTCAGTGAGTGAATGTTGTCAGTGAGTGTTGTCAGTGAATGTTGTCAGTGAGTGAATGTTGTCAGTGAGTGAATGTTGTCAGTGAGTGAATGTTGTCAGTGAATTGTTGTCAGTGAGTGAATGTTGTCAGTGAATGTTGTCAGTGAATGTTGTCAGTGAATGTTGTCAGAGAGTGAATGTTGTCAGTGAGTGAATGTTGTCAGTGAATGTTGTCAGTGAGTGAATGTTGTCAGTGAGTGAATGTTGTCAGTGAATGTTGTCAGTGAATGTTGTCAGAGAGTGAATGTTGTCAGTGAATGTTGTCAGTGAGTGAATGTTGTCAGTGAATGCTGTCAGTGAGTGAATGTTGTCAGTGAGTGAATGTTGTCAGAGAGTGAATGTTGTCAGTGAATGTTGTCAGTGAATGTTGTCAGTGAGTGTTGTCAGTGAATGTTGTCAGTGAGTGAATGTTGTCAGTGAGTGAATGTTGTCAGTGAGTGAATGTTGTCAGTGAATGTTGTCAGTGAGTGAATGTTGTCAGTGAATGTTGTCAGTGAGTGAATGTTGTCAGTGAGTGAATGTTGTCAGTGAATGTTGTCTGTGAGTGAATGTTGTCAGAGAGTGAATGTTGTCAGTGAATGTTGTCAGTTAATGTTGTCAGTGAATGTTGTCAGTGAGTGAATGTTGTCAGTGAATGTTGTCAGTGAGTGAATGTTGTCAGTGAATGTTGTCAGTGAGTGAATGTTGTCAGTGAGTGAATGTTGTCAGTGAATGTTGTCAGTGAATGTTATCAGTTAGTGAATGTTGTCAGTGAATGTTGTCAGTGAGTGAATGTTGTCAGTGAATGATGTCAGTGAGTGAATGTTGTCAGTGAATGCTGTCAGTGAGTGAATGTTGTCAGTGAATATTGTCAGTGAGTGAATGTTGTCAGAGAGTGAATGTTGTCAGTGAATGTTGTCAGTGAGTGAATGTTGTCAGTGAATGTTGTCAGTGAATGTTGTCAGTGAGTGAATGTTGTCAGTGAATGTTGTCAGTGAGTGAATGTTGTCAGTGAATGCTGTCAGTGAGTGAATGTTGTCATTGAGTGAATGTTGTCAGAGAGTGAATGTTGTCAGTGAATGTTGTCAGTGAGTGTTGTCAGTGAATGTTGTCAGTGAGTGAATGTTGTCAGTGAATGTTGTCAGTGAGTGAATGTTGTCAGTGAATGTTGTCAGTGAATGTTGTCAGTGAGTGAATGTTGTCAGTGAGTGAATGTTGTCAGTGAGTGAATGTTGTCAGTGAATGTTGTCTGTGAGTGAATGTTGTCAGTTAGTGAATGTTGTCAGTGAATGTTGTCAGAGAGTCAATGTTGTCAGTGAATGTTGTCAGTGAGTGAATGTTGTCAGTGAGTGAATGTTGTCGGTGAATGTTGTCAGTGAGTGAATGTTGTCAGTGAATGTCAGTGAGTGAATGTTGTCAGTGAATGTTGTCAGTGAGTGAATGTTGTCAGTGAGTGAATGTTGTCAGTGAATGTTGTCAGTGAGTGAATGTTGTCAGTGAATGCTGTCAGTGAGTGAATGTTGTCAGTGAGTGAATGTTGTCAGAGAGTGAATGTTGTCAGTGAATGTTGTCAGTGAATGTTGTCAGTGAGTGTTGTCAGTGAATGTTGTCAGTGAGTGAATGTTGTCAGTGAGTGAATGTTGTCAGTGAGTGAATGTTGTCAGTGAATGTTGTCAGTGAGTGAATGTTGTCAGTGAATGTTGTCAGTGAATGTTGTCAGTGAGTGAATGTTGTCAGTGAGTGAATGTTGTCAGTGAGTGGATGATGTCAGTGAATGTTGTCTGTGAGTGAATGTTGTCAGTTAGTGAATGTTGTCAGTGAGTGAATGTTGTCAGTGAATGTTGTCAGTGAGTGAATGTTGTCAGTGAGTGAATGTTGTCAGTGAATGTTGTCAGTGAGTGAATGTTGTCAGTGAGTGTTGTGAGTCAATGTTGTCAGTGAGTGTTGTCAGTGAATGTTGTCAGTGAGTGAATGTTGTCAGTGAATGTTGTCAGTGAGTGAATGTTGTCAGTGAATGTTGTCAGTGAGTGAATGTTGTCAGTGAATGTTGTCAGTGAGTGAATGCTGTCAGTGAGTGAATGTTGTCAGTGAGTGAATGTTGTCAGTGAATGTTGTCAGAGAGTGAATGTTGTCAGTGAATGTTGTCAGTGAATGTTGTCAGTGAGTGTTGTCAGTGAATGTTGTCAGTGAGTGAATGTTGTCAGTGAATGTCAGTGAGTGAATGTTGTCAGTGAATGTTGTCAGTGAATGTTGTCAGAGAGTGAATGTTGTCAGTGAATGTTGTCAGTTAGTGAATGTTGTCAGTGAATGTTGTCAGTGAGTGAATGTTGTCAGTGAATGTTGTCAGTGAGTGAATGTTGTCAGTGAATGCTGTCAGTGAGTGAATGTTGTCAGTGAGTGAATGTTGTCAGTGAATATTGTCAGTGAGTGAATGTTGTCAGTGAATGTTGTCAGTGAGTGAATGTTGTCAGTGAATGTTGTCAGTGAATGCTGTCAGTGAGTGAATGTTGTCAGTGAGTGAATGTTGTCAGTGAATGTTGTCAGAGAGTGAATGTTGTCAGTGAATGTTGTCAGTGAATGTTGTCAGTGAGTGTTGTCAGTGAATGTTGTCAGTGAGTGAATGTTGTCAGTGAGTGAATGTTGTCAGTGAATGTTGTCTGTGAGTGAATGTTGTCAGTTAGTGAATGTTGTCAGTGAATGCTGTCAGTGAGTGAATGTTGTCAGTGAGTGAATGTTGTCAGAGAGTGAATGTTGTCAGTGAATGTTGTCAGTGAATGTTGTCAGTGAGTGTTGTCAGTGAATGTTGTCAGTGAGTGAATGTTGTCAGTGAGTGAATGTTGTCAGTGAATGTTGTCAGTGAGTGAATGTTGTCAGTGAATGTTGTCAGTGAATGTTGTCAGAGAGTGAATGTTGTCAGTGAGTGAATGTTGTCAGTGAATGCTGTCAGTGAGTGAATGTTGTCAGTGAGTGAATGTTGTCAGTGAATGTTGTCAGTGAATGTTGTCAGAGAGTGAATGTTGTCAGTGAATGTTGTCAGAGAGTGAATGTTATCAGTAAATGTTGTCAGTGAATGTTGTCAGAGAGTGAATGTTGTCAGTGAATGTTGTCAGTTAGTGAATGTTGTCAGTGAATGTTGTCAGTGAGTGAATGTTGTCAGTGAATGCTGTCAGTGAGTGAATGTTGTCAGTGAGTGAATGTTGTCAGTGAATATTGTCAGTGAGTGAATGTTGTCAGTGAATGTTGTCAGTGAGTGAATGTTGTCAGTGAATGTTGTCAGTGAATGTTGTCAGTGAGTGAATGTTGTCAGTGAATGCTGTCAGTGAGTGAATGTTGTCAGTGAGTGAATGTTGTCAGAGAGTGAATGTTGTCAGTTAGTGTATGTTGTCAGTGAATGTTGTCAGTGAGTGAATGTTGTCAGTGAGTGAATGTTGTCAGTGAATGTTGTCAGTGAGTGAATGTTGTCAGTGAATGTTGTCAGTGAATGTTGTCAGTGAGTGAATGTTGTCAGTGAGTGTTGTCAGTGAGTGAATGTTGTCAGAGAGTGAATGTTGTCAGTGAGTGAATGTTGTCAGTGAATGTTGTCAGTGAGTGAATGTTGTCAGTGAATGTTGTCAGTGAATGTTGTCAGTAAGTGAATGTTGTCAGTGAGTGTTGTCAGTGAGTGAATGTTGTCAGAGAGTGAATGTTGTCAGTGAATGTTATCAGTTAGTGAATGTTGTCAGTGAGTGTTGTCAGTGAGTGAATGTTGTCAGAGAGTGAATGTTGTCAGTGAGTGAATGTTGTCAGTGAATGTTGTCAGTGAGTGAATGTTGTCAGTGAATGTTGTCAGTGAATGTTGTCAGTGAGTGAATGTTGTCAGTGAATGCTGTCAGTGAGTGAATGTTGTCAGTGAGTGAATGTTGTCAGTGAATGTTGTCAGAGAGTGAATGTTGTCAGTGAATGTTGTCAGTGAGTGAATGAATGTATTCAGTGAATGTAGTCAGTGAATGTTGTCAGTGAATGTTGTCAGTGAGTGAATGTTGTCAGTGAATGTTGTCAGTGAATGTTGTCAGTGAGTGAATGTTGTCAGTGAGTGAATGTTGTCAGTGAGTGAATGTTGTCAGTGAATGTTGTCTGTGAGTGAATGTTGTCAGTTAGTGAATGTTGTCAGTGAGTCAATGTTGTCAGTGAGTGAATGTTGTCAGTGAGTGAATGTTGTCAGTGAATGTTGTCAGTGAGTGAATGTTGTCAGTGAGTGTTGTAAGTGAGTCAATGTTGTCAGTGAGTGTTGTCAGTGAATGTTGTCAGTGAGTGAATGTTGTCAGTGAATGTTGTCAGTGAGTGAATGTTGTCAGTGAATGTTGTCAGTGAGTGAATGTTGTCAGTGAATGTTGTCAGTGAGTGAATGTTGTCAGTGAATGTTGTCAGTGAGTGAATGTTGTCAGTGAGTGAATGTTGTCAGTGAATGTTGTCAGTGAATGTTGTCAGAGAGTGAATGTTGTCAGTGAATGTTGTCAGAGAGTGAATGTTATCAGTAAATGTTGTCAGTGAATGTTGTCAGAGAGTGAATGTTGTCAGTGAATGTTGTCAGTTAGTGAATGTTGTCAGTGAATGTTGTCAGTGAGTGAATGTTGTCAGTGAATGTTGTCAGTGAGTGAATGTTGTCAGTGAATGCTGTCAGTGAGTGAATGTTGTCAGTGAGTGAATGTTGTCAGTGAATATTGTCAGTGAGTGAATGTTGTCAGTGAATGTTGTCAGTGAGTGAATGTTGTCAGTGAATGTTGTCAGTGAATGTTGTCAGTGAGTGAATGTTGTCAGTGAATGCTGTCAGTGAGTGAATGTTGTCAGTGAGTGAATGTTGTCAGTGAATGTTGTCAGAGAGTGAATGTTGTCAGTGAATGTTGTCAGTGAATGTTGTCAGTGAGTGTTGTCAGTGAATGTTGTCAGTGAGTGAATGTTGTCAGTGAGTGAATGTTGTCAGTGAATGTTGTCAGTGAGTGAATGTTGTCAGTGAATGTTGTCAGTGAGTGAATGCTGTCAGTGAGTGAATGTTGTCAGTGAATGTTGTCAGTGAATGTTGTCAGTGAGTGTTGTCAGTGAATGTTGTCAGTGAGTGAATGTTGTCAGTGAATGTTGTCTGTGAGTGAATGTTGTCAGTTAGTGAATGTTGTCAGTGAATGTTGTCAGTGAGTGAATGTTGTCAGTGAGTGAATGTTGTCAGTGAATGTTGTCAGAGAGTCAATGTTGTCAGTGAATGTTGTCAGTGAGTGAATGTTGTCAGTGAGTGAATGTTGTCAGTGAATGTTGTCAGAGAGTGAATGTTATCAGTAAATGTTGTCAGTGAATGTTGTCAGAGAGTGAATGTTGTCAGTGAATGTTGTCAGTTAGTGAATGTTGTCAGTGAATGTTGTCAGTGAGTGAATGTTGTCAGTGAATGTTGTCAGTGAGTGAATGTTGTCAGTGAATGCTGTCAGTGAGTGAATGTTGTCAGTGAGTGAATGTTGTCAGTGAATATTGTCAGTGAGTGAATGTTGTCAGTGAATGTTGTCAGTGAGTGAATGTTGTCAGTGAATGTTGTCAGTGAATGTTGTCAGTGAGTGAATGTTGTCAGTGAGTGAATGTTGTCAGTGAATGTTGTCAGAGAGTCAATGTTGTCAGTGAATGTTGTCAGTGAGTGAATGTTGTCAGTGAGTGAATGTTGTCAGTGAATGTTGTCAGTGAGTGAATGTTGTCAGTGAATGTTGTCAGTGAATGTTGTCAGTGAGTGAATGTTGTCAGTGAGTGTTGTCAGTGAGTGAATGTTGTCAGAGAGTGAATGTTGTCAGTGAGTGAATGTTGTCAGTGAATGTTGTCAGTGAGTGAATGTTGTCAGTGAGTGAATGTTGTCAGTGAATGTTGTCAGTGAGTGAATGTTATCAGTGAATGTTGTCAGTGAGTGAATGTTGTCAGTGAATGTTGTCAGTGAGTGAATGTTGTCAGTGAGTGAATGTTGTCAGTGAATGTTATCAGTTAGTGAATGTTGTCAGTGAATGTTGTCAGTGAGTGAATGTTGTCAGTGAATGTTGTCAGTGAGTGAATGTTGTCAGTGAGTGAATGTTGTCAGTGAATGTTGTCTGTGAGTGAATGTTGTCAGTGAGTGAATGTTGTCAGTGAGTGAATGTTGTCAGTGAATGTTGTCAGTGAATGTTGTCAGAGAGTGAATGTTGTCAGTGAATGTTGTCAGAGAGTGAATGTTATCAGTAAATGTTGTCAGTGAATGTTGTCAGAGAGTGAATGTTGTCAGTGAATGTTGTCAGTTAGTGAATGTTGTCAGTGAATGTTGTCAGTGAGTGAATGTTGTCAGTGAATGTTGTCAGTGAGTGAATGTTGTCAGTGAATGCTGTCAGTGAGTGAATGTTGTCAGTGAGTGAATGTTGTCAGTGAATATTGTCAGTGAGTGAATGGTGTCAGTGAATGTTGTCAGTGAGTGAATGTTGTCAGTGAATGTTGTCAGTGAATGTTGTCAGTGAGTGAATGTTGTCAGTGAATGCTGTCAGTGAGTGAATGTTGTCAGTGAGTGAATGTTGTCAGTGAATGTTGTCAGAGAGTGAATGTTGTCAGTGAATGTTGTCAGTGAATGTTGTCAGTGAGTGTTGTCAGTGAATGTTGTCAGTGAGTGAATGTTGTCAGTGAGTGAATGTTGTCAGTGAATGTTGTCTGTGAGTGAATGTTGTCAGTTAGTGAATGTTGTCAGTGAATGCTGTCAGTGAGTGAATGTTATCAGTGAGTGAATGTTGTCAGAGAGTGAATGTTGTCAGTGAATGTTGTCAGTGAGTGAATGTTGTCAGTGAGTGTTGTCAGTGAATGTTGTCAGTGAGTGAATGTTGTCAGTGAGTGAATGTTGTCAGTGAGTGAATGTTGTCAGTGAATGTTGTCAGAGAGTGAATGTTGTCAGTGAGTGAATGTTGTCAGTGAATGTTGTCAGTGAGTGAATGTTGTCAGTGAGT
This sequence comes from Staurois parvus, assembly GCF_062004578.1. NCBI lineage: Eukaryota > Metazoa > Chordata > Amphibia > Anura > Ranidae > Staurois > Staurois parvus. Next base: position 170,646 of record NW_028320448.1, read on the forward strand.
GAATGTTGTCAGTGAATGTTGTCAGTGAATGTTGTCAGAGAGTGAATGTTGTCAGTGAATGTTGTCAGAGAGTGAATGTTATCAGTAAATGTTGTCAGTGAATGTTGTCAGAGAGTGAATGTTGTCAGTGAATGTTGTCAGTTAGTGAATGTTGTCAGTGAATGTTGTCAGTGAGTGAATGTTGTCAGTGAATGTTGTCAGTGAGTGAATGTTGTCAGTGAATGCTGTCAGTGAGTGAATGTTGTCAGTGAGTGAATGTTGTCAGTGAATATTGTCAGTGAGTGAATGTTGTCAGTGAATGTTGTCAGTGAGTGAATGTTGTCAGTGAATGTTGTCAGTGAATGTTGTCAGTGAGTGAATGTTGTCAGTGAATGCTGTCAGTGAGTGAATGTTGTCAGTGAGTGAATGTTGTCAGAGAGTGAATGTTGTCAGTGAATGTTGTCAGTGAATGTTGTCAGTGAGTGTTGTCAGTGAATGTTGTCAGTGAGTGAATGTTGTCAGTGAGTGAATGTTGTCAGTGAATGTTGTCTGTGAGTGAATGTTGTCAGTTAGTGAATGTTGTCAGTGAATGTTGTCAGTGAGTGAATGTTGTCAGTGAGTGAATGTTGTCAGTGAATGTTATCAGAGAGTCAATGTTGTCAGTGAATGTTGTCAGTGAGTGAATGTTGTCAGTGAGTGAATGTTGTCAGTGAATGTTGTCAGTGAGTGAATGTTGTCAGTGAATGTTGTCAGTGAATGTTGTCAGTGAGTGAATGTTGTCAGTGAGTGAATGTTGTCAGTGAATGTTGTCAGTGAGTGAATGTTGTCAGAGAGTGAATGTTGTCAGTGAGTGAATGTTGTCAGTGAATGTTGTCAGTGAGTGAATGTTGTCAGTGAATGTTGTCAGTGAGTGAATGTTGTCAGTGAATGTTGTCAGTGAGTGAATGTTGTCAGTGAGTGAATGTTGTCAGTGAATGTTGTCAGTGAGTGAATGTTGTCAGTGAATGTTGTCAGTGAATGTTGTCAGTGAATGTTGTCAGAGAGTGAATGTTGTCAGTGAGTGAATGTTGTCAGTGAATGTTGTCAGTGAATGTTGTCAGTGAGTGAATGTTGTCAGTGAGTGAATGTTGTCAGTGAATGTTGTCTGTGAGTGAATGTTGTCAGTTAGTGAATGTTGTCAGTGAGTGAATGTTGTCAGTGAATGTTGTCAGTGTGTGAATGTTGTCAGTGAGTGAATGTTGTCAGTGAATGTTGTCAGTGAGTGAATGTTGTCAGTGAGTGTTGTAAGTGAGTCAATGTTGTCAGTGAGTGTTGTCAGTGAATGTTGTCAGTGAGTGAATGTTGTCAGTGAATGTTGTCAGTGAGTGAATGTTGTCAGTGAGTGAATGTTGTCAGTGAATGTTGTCAGTGAGTGAATGTTGTCAGTGAGTGAATGTTGTCAGTGAGTGAATGTTGTCAGTGAATGTTGTCAGTGAATGTTGTCAGTGAATGTTGTCAGAGAGTGAATGTTGTCAGTGAATGTTATCAGTAAATGTTGTCAGTGAATGTTGTCAGAGAGTGAATGTTGTCAGTGAATGTTGTCAGTTAGTGAATGTTGTCAGTGAATGTTGTCAGTGAGTGAATGTTGTCAGTGAATGTTGTCAGTGAGTGAATGTTGTCAGTGAATGCTGTCAGTGAGTGAATGTTGTCATTGAGTGAATGTTGTCAGTGAATATTGTCAGTGAGTGAATGTTGTCAGTGAATGTTGTCAGTGAGTGAATGTTGTCAGTGAATGTTGTCAGTGAGTGAATGTTGTCAGTGAATGCTGTCAGTGAGTGAATGTTGTCAGTGAGTGAATGTTGTCAGTGAGTGAATGTTGTCAGTGAATGCTGTCAGTGAGTGAATGTTGTCAGTGAGTGAATGTTGTCAGTGAATGTTGTCAGAGAGTGAATGTTGTCAGTGAATGTTGTCAGTGAGTGAATGTTGTCAGTGAATGTAGTCAGTGAATGTTGTCAGTGAATGTTGTCAGAGAGTGAATGTTGTCAGTGAATGTTGTCAGTGAATGTTGTCAGTGAGTGAATGTTGTCAGTGAGTGAATGTTGTCAGTGAATGTTGTCTGTGAGTGAATGTTGTCAGTTAGTGAATGTTGTCAGTGGGTGAATGTTGTCAGTGAATGTTGTCAGTGAGTGAATGTTGTCAGTGAGTGAATGTTGTCAGTGAATGTTGTCAGTGAGTGAATGTTGTCAGTGAGTGTTGTAAGTGAGTCAATGTTGTCAGTGAATGTTGTCAGTGAATGTTGTCAGTGAGTGAATGTTGTCAGTGAATGTTGTCAGTGAGTGAATGTTGTCAGTGAATATTGTCAGTGAGTGAATGTTGTCAGTGAATGTTGTCAGTGAGTGAATGTTGTCAGTGAATGTTGTCAGTGAGTGAATGTTGTCAGTGAATGCTGTCAGTGAGTGAATGTTGTCAGTGAGTGAATGTTGTCAGTGAATGTTGTCAGAGAGTGAATGTTGTCAGTGAATGTTGTCAGTGAATGTTGTCAGTGAGTGTTGTCAGTGAATGTTGTCAGTGAGTGAATGTTGTCAGTGAGTGAATGTTGTCAGTGAATGTTGTCAGTGAGTGAATGTTGTCAGTGAATGTTGTCAGTGAGTGAATGCTGTCAGTGAGTGAATGTTGTCAGTGAATGTTGTCAGTGAATGTTGTCAGTGAGTGTTGTCAGTGAATGTTGTCAGTGAGTGAATGTTGTCAGTGAATGTTGTCTGTGAGTGAATGTTGTCAGTTAGTGAATGTTGTCAGTGAATGTTGTCAGTGAGTGAATGTTGTCAGTTAGTGAATGTTGTCAGTGAATGTTGTCAGAGAGTCAATGTTTGTCAGTGAATGTTGTCAGTGAGTGAATGTTGTCAGTGAGTGAATGTTGTCAGTGAATGTTGTCAGTGAATGTTGTCAGAGAGTGAATGTTGTCAGTGAATGTTGTCAGAGAGTGAATGTTATCAGTAAATGTTGTCAGTGAATGTTGTCAGTGAATGTTGTCAGTTAGTGAATGTTGTCAGTGAATGTTGTCAGTGAGTGAATGTTGTCAGTGAATGTTGTCAGTGAGTGAATGTTGTCAGTGAATGCTGTCAGTGAGTGAATGTTGTCAGTGAGTGAATGTTGTCAGTGAATATTGTCAGTGAGTGAATGTTGTCAGTGAATGTTGTCAGTGAGTGAATGTTGTCAGTGAATGTTGTCAGTGAATGTTGTCAGTGAGTGAATGTTGTCAGTGAGTGAATGTTGTCAGTGAATGTTGTCAGAGAGTCAATGTTGTCAGTGAATGTTGTCAGTGAGTGAATGTTGTCAGTGAGTGAATGTTGTCAGTGAATGTTGTCAGTGAGTGAATGTTGTCAGTGAATGTTGTCAGTGAATGTTGTCAGTGAGTGAATGTTGTCAGTGAGTGTTGTCAGTGAGTGAATGTTGTCAGAGAGTGAATGTTGTCAGTGAGTGAATGTTGTCAGTGAATGTTGTCAGTGAGTGAATGTTGTCAGTGAGTGAATGTTGTCAGTGAATGTTGTCAGTGAATGTTGTCAGTGAGTGAATGTTATCAGTGAATGTTGTCAGTGAGTGAATGTTGTCAGTGAATGTTGTCAGTGAGTGAATGTTGTCAGTGAGTGAATGTTGTCAGTGAATGTTATCAGTTAGTGAATGTTGTCAGTGAATGTTGTCAGTGAGTGAATGTTGTCAGTGAATGTTGTCAGTGAGTGAATGTTGTCAGTGAGTGAATGTTGTCAGTGAATGTTGTCTGTGAGTGAATGTTGTCAGTGAGTGAATGTTGTCAGTGAGTGAATGTTGTCAGTGAATGTTGTCAGTGAATGTTGTCAGAGAGTGAATGTTGTCAGTGAATGTTGTCAGAGAGTGAATGTTATCAGTAAATGTTGTCAGTGAATGTTGTCAGAGAGTGAATGTTGTCAGTGAATGTTGTCAGTTAGTGAATGTTGTCAGTGAATGTTGTCAGTGAGTGAATGTTGTCAGTGAATGTTGTCTGTGAGTGAATGTTGTCTGTGAGTGAATGTTGTCAGTTAGTGAATGTTGTCAGTGAATGTTGTCAGTGAGTGAATGTTGTCAGTGAGTGAATGTTGTCGGTGAATGTTGTCAGTGAATGTCAGTGAGTGAATGTTGTCAGTGAATGTTGTCAGTGAGTGAATGTTGTCAGTGAGTGAATGTTGTCAGTGAATGTTGTCAGTGAGTGAATGTTGTCAGTGAATGTTGTCAGTGAATGTTGTCAGTGAGTGTTGTCAGTGAATGTTGTCAGTGAGTGAATGTTGTCAGTGAGTGAATGTTGTCAGTGAATGTTGTCAGTGAGTGAATGTTGTCAGTGAATGTTGTCAGTGAATGTTGTCAGTGAGTGAATGTTGTCAGTGAATGCTGTCAGTGAGTGAATGTTGTCAGTGAGTGAATGTTGTCAGTGAATGTTGTCAGAGAGTGAATGTTGTCAGTGAATGTTGTCAGTGAATGTTGTCAGTGAGTGTTGTCAGTGAATGTTGTCAGTGAGTGAATGTTGTCAGTGAGTGAATGTTGTCAGTGAATGTTGTCTGTGAGTGAATGTTGTCAGTTAGTGAATGTTGTCAGTGAATGCTGTCAGTGAGTGAATGTTATCAGTGAGTGAATGTTGTCAGAGAGTGAATGTTGTCAGTGAATGTTGTCAGTGAGTGAATGTTGTCAGTGAGTGTTGTCAGTGAATGTTGTCAGTGAGTGAATGTTGTCAGTGAGTGAATGTTGTCAGTGAATTGTTGTCAGTGAGTGAATGTTGTCAGTGAATGTTGTCAGTGAATGTTGTCAGTGAATGTTGTCAGAGAGTGAATGTTGTCAGTGAATGTTGTCAGTGAGTGAATGTTGTCAGTGAATGCTGTCAGTGAGTGAATGTTGTCAGTGAGTGAATGTTGTCAGAGAGTGAATGTTGTCAGTGAATGTTGTCAGTGAATGTTGTCAGTGAGTGTTGTCAGTGAATGTTGTCAGTGAGTGAATGTTGTCAGTGAGTGAATGTTGTCAGTGAATGTTGTCAGTGAGTGAATGTTGTCAGTGAATGTTGTCAGTGAGTGAATGTTGTCAGTGAGTGAATGTTGTCAGTGAGTGAATGTTGTCAGTGAATGTTGTCTGTGAGTGAATGTTGTCAGTTAGTGAATGCTGTCAGTGAATGTTGTCAGTGAGTGAATGTTGTCAGTGAGTGAATGTTGTCAGTGAATGTTGTCAGAGAGTCAATGTTGTCAGTGAATGTTGTCAGTGAGTGAATGTTGTCAGTGAGTGAATGTTGTCAGTGAGTGAATGTTGTCAGTGAATGTTGTCAGTGAGTGAATGTTGTCAGTGAGTGTTGTCAGTGAGTGAATGTTGTCAGAGAGTGAATGTTGTCAGTGAGTGAATGTTGTCAGTGAATGTTGTCAGTGAGTGAATGTTGTCAGTGAGTGAATGTTGTCAGTGAATGTTGTCAGTTAATGTTGTCAGTGAATGTTGTCAGTGAGTGAATGTTGTCAGTGAATGTTGTCAGTGAGTGAATGTTGTCAGTGAATGTTGTCAGTGAGTGAATGTTGTCAGTGAGTGAATGTTGTCAGTGAATGTTGTCAGTGAATGTTATCAGTTAGTGAATGTTGTCAGTGAATGTTGTCAGTGAGTGAATGTTGTCAGTGAATGATGTCAGTGAGTGAATGTTGTCAGTGAATGCTGTCAGTGAGTGAATGTTGTCAGTGAATATTGTCAGTGAGTGAATGTTGTCAGAGAGTGAATGTTGTCAGTGAATGTTGTCAGTGAGTGAATGTTGTCAGTGAATGTTGTCAGTGAATGTTGTCAGTGAGTGAATGTTGTCAGTGAATGTTGTCAGTGAGTGAATGTTGTCAGTGAATGCTGTCAGTGAGTGAATGTTGACAGTGAGTGAATGTTGTCAGAGAGTGAATGTTGTCAGTGAATGTTGTCAGTGAGTGTTGTCAGTGAATGTTGTCAGTGAGTGAATGTTGTCAGTGAATGTTGTCAGTGAGTGAATGTTGTCAGTGAATGTTGTCAGTGAATGTTGTCAGTGAGTGAATGTTGTCAGTGAGTGAATGTTGTCAGTGAGTGAATGTTGTCAGTGAATGTTGTCTGTGAGTGAATGTTGTCAGTTAGTGAATGTTGTCAGTGAATGTTGTCAGAGAGTCAATGTTGTCAGTGAATGTTGTCAGTGAGTGAATGTTGTCAGTGAGTGAATGTTGTCGGTGAATGTTGTCAGTGAGTGAATGTTGTCAGTGAATGTCAGTGAGTGAATGTTGTCAGTGAATGTTGTCAGTGAGTGAATGTTGTCAGTGAGTGAATGTTGTCAGTGAATGTTGTCAGTGAGTGAATGTTGTCAGTGAATGTTGTCAGTGAGTGAATGTTGTCAGTGAATGCTGTCAGTGAGTGAATGTTGTCAGTGAGTGAATGTTGTCAGAGAGTGAATGTTGTCAGTGAATGTTGTCAGTGAATGTTGTCAGTGAGTGTTGTCAGTGAATGTTGTCAGTGAGTGAATGTTGTCAGTGAGTGAATGTTGTCAGTGATTGTTGTCAGTGAGTGAATGTTGTCAGTGAATGTTGTCAGTGAATGTTGTCAGTGAATGTTGTCAGTGAGTGAATGTTGTCAGTGAATGTTGTCAGTGAATGTTGTCAGTGAGTGAATGTTGTCAGTGAGTGAATGTTGTCAGTGAGTGGATGATGTCAGTGAATGTTGTCTGTGAGTGAATGTTGTCAGTTAGTGAATGTTGTCAGTGAGTGAATGTTGTCAGTGAATGTTGTCAGTGAGTGAATGTTGTCAGTGAGTGAATGTTGTCAGTGAATGTTGTCAGTGAATGTTGTCAGTGAGTGAATGTTATCAGTGAATGTTGTCAGTGAGTGAATGTTGTCAGTGAATGTTGTCAGTGAGTGAATGTTGTCAGTGAGTGAATGTTGTCAGTGAATGTTATCAGTTAGTGAATGTTGTCAGTGAATGTTGTCAGTGAGTGAATGTTGTCAGTGAATGTTGTCAGTGAGTGAATGTTGTCAGTGAGTGAATGTTGTCAGTGAATGTTGTCTGTGAGTGAATGTTGTCAGTGAGTGAATGTTGTCAGTGAGTGAATGTTGTCAGTGAATGTTGTCAGTGAATGTTGTCAGAGAGTGAATGTTGTCAGTGAATGTTGTCAGAGAGTGAATGTTATCAGTAAATGTTGTCAGTGAATGTTGTCAGAGAGTGAATGTTGTCAGTGAATGTTGTCAGTTAGTGAATGTTGTCAGTGAATGTTGTCAGTGAGTGAATGTTGTCAGTGAATGTTGTCTGTGAGTGAATGTTGTCTGTGAGTGAATGTTGTCAGTTAGTGAATGTTGTCAGTGAATGTTGTCAGTGAGTGAATGTTGTCAGTGAGTGAATGTTGTCGGTGAATGTTGTCAGTGAATGTCAGTGAGTGAATGTTGTCAGTGAATGTTGTCAGTGAGTGAATGTTGTCAGTGAGTGAATGTTGTCAGTGAATGTTGTCAGTGAGTGAATGTTGTCAGTGAATGTTGTCAGTGAATGTTGTCAGTGAGTGTTGTCAGTGAATGTTGTCAGTGAGTGAATGTTGTCAGTGAGTGAATGTTGTCAGTGAATGTTGTCAGTGAGTGAATGTTGTCAGTGAATGTTGTCAGTGAATGTTGTCAGTGAGTGAATGTTGTCAGTGAATGCTGTCAGTGAGTGAATGTTGTCAGTGAGTGAATGTTGTCAGTGAATGTTGTCAGAGAGTGAATGTTGTCAGTGAATGTTGTCAGTGAATGTTGTCAGTGAGTGTTGTCAGTGAATGTTGTCAGTGAGTGAATGTTGTCAGTGAGTGAATGTTGTCAGTGAATGTTGTCTGTGAGTGAATGTTGTCAGTTAGTGAATGTTGTCAGTGAATGCTGTCAGTGAGTGAATGTTATCAGTGAGTGAATGTTGTCAGAGAGTGAATGTTGTCAGTGAATGTTGTCAGTGAGTGAATGTTGTCAGTGAGTGTTGTCAGTGAATGTTGTCAGTGAGTGAATGTTGTCAGTGAGTGAATGTTGTCAGTGAATTGTTGTCAGTGAGTGAATGTTGTCAGTGAATGTTGTCAGTGAATGTTGTCAGTGAATGTTGTCAGAGAGTGAATGTTGTCAGTGAATGTTGTCAGTGAGTGAATGTTGTCAGTGAATGCTGTCAGTGAGTGAATGTTGTCAGTGAGTGAATGTTGTCAGAGAGTGAATGTTGTCAGTGAATGTTGTCAGTGAATGTTGTCAGTGAGTGTTGTCAGTGAATGTTGTCAGTGAGTGAATGTTGTCAGTGAGTGAATGTTGTCAGTGAATGTTGTCAGTGAGTGAATGTTGTCAGTGAATGTTGTCAGTGAGTGAATGTTGTCAGTGAGTGAATGTTGTCAGTGAGTGAATGTTGTCAGTGAATGTTGTCTGTGAGTGAATGTTGTCAGTTAGTGAATGCTGTCAGTGAATGTTGTCAGTGAGTGAATGTTGTCAGTGAGTGAATGTTGTCAGTGAATGTTGTCAGAGAGTCAATGTTGTCAGTGAATGTTGTCAGTGAGTGAATGTTGTCAGTGAGTGAATGTTGTCAGTGAGTGAATGTTGTCAGTGAATGTTGTCAGTGAGTGAATGTTGTCAGTGAGTGTTGTCAGTGAGTGAATGTTGTCAGAGAGTGAATGTTGTCAGTGAGTGAATGTTGTCAGTGAATGTTGTCAGTGAGTGAATGTTGTCAGTGAGTGAATGTTGTCAGTGAATGTTGTCAGTTAATGTTGTCAGTGAATGTTGTCAGTGAGTGAATGTTGTCAGTGAATGTTGTCAGTGAGTGAATGTTGTCAGTGAATGTTGTCAGTGAGTGAATGTTGTCAGTGAGTGAATGTTGTCAGTGAATGTTGTCAGTGAATGTTATCAGTTAGTGAATGTTGTCAGTGAATGTTGTCAGTGAGTGAATGTTGTCAGTGAATGATGTCAGTGAGTGAATGTTGTCAGTGAATGCTGTCAGTGAGTGAATGTTGTCAGTGAATATTGTCAGTGAGTGAATGTTGTCAGAGAGTGAATGTTGTCAGTGAATGTTGTCAGTGAGTGAATGTTGTCAGTGAATGTTGTCAGTGAATGTTGTCAGTGAGTGAATGTTGTCAGTGAATGTTGTCAGTGAGTGAATGTTGTCAGTGAATGCTGTCAGTGAGTGAATGTTGACAGTGAGTGAATGTTGTCAGAGAGTGAATGTTGTCAGTGAATGTTGTCAGTGAGTGTTGTCAGTGAATGTTGTCAGTGAGTGAATGTTGTCAGTGAATGTTGTCAGTGAGTGAATGTTGTCAGTGAATGTTGTCAGTGAATGTTGTCAGTGAGTGAATGTTGTCAGTGAGTGAATGTTGTCAGTGAGTGAATGTTGTCAGTGAATGTTGTCTGTGAGTGAATGTTGTCAGTTAGTGAATGTTGTCAGTGAATGTTGTCAGAGAGTCAATGTTGTCAGTGAATGTTGTCAGTGAGTGAATGTTGTCAGTGAGTGAATGTTGTCGGTGAATGTTGTCAGTGAGTGAATGTTGTCAGTGAATGTCAGTGAGTGAATGTTGTCAGTGAATGTTGTCAGTGAGTGAATGTTGTCAGTGAGTGAATGTTGTCAGTGAATGTTGTCAGTGAGTGAATGTTGTCAGTGAATGTTGTCAGTGAGTGAATGTTGTCAGTGAATGCTGTCAGTGAGTGAATGTTGTCAGTGAGTGAATGTTGTCAGAGAGTGAATGTTGTCAGTGAATGTTGTCAGTGAATGTTGTCAGTGAGTGTTGTCAGTGAATGTTGTCAGTGAGTGAATGTTGTCAGTGAGTGAATGTTGTCAGTGATTGTTGTCAGTGAGTGAATGTTGTCAGTGAATGTTGTCAGTGAATGTTGTCAGTGAATGTTGTCAGTGAGTGAATGTTGTCAGTGAATGTTGTCAGTGAATGTTGTCAGTGAGTGAATGTTGTCAGTGAGTGAATGTTGTCAGTGAGTGGATGATGTCAGTGAATGTTGTCTGTGAGTGAATGTTGTCAGTTAGTGAATGTTGTCAGTGAGTGAATGTTGTCAGTGAATGTTGTCAGTGAGTGAATGTTGTCAGTGAATGTTGTCAGTGAATGTTGTCAGTGAATGTTGTCAGAGAGTGAATGTTGTCAGTGAGTGAATGTTGTCAGTGAATGTTGTCAGTGAATGTTGTCAGTGAGTGAATGTTGTCAGTGAGTGAATGTTGTCAGTGAATGTTGTCTGTGAGTGAATGTTGTCAGTTAGTGAATGTTGTCAGTGAGTGAATGTTGTCAGTGAATGTTGTCAGTGTGTGAATGTTGTCAGTGAGTGAATGTTGTCAGTGAATGTTGTCAGTGAGTGAATGTTGTCAGTGAGTGTTGTAAGTGAGTCAATGTTGTCAGTAAGTGTTGTCAGTGAGTGAATGTTGTCAGTGAATGTTGTCAGTGAATGTTGTCAGTGAGTGAATGTTGTCAGTGAATGCTGTCAGTGAGTGAATGTTGTCAGTGAGTGAATGTTGTCAGAGAGTGAATGTTGTCAGTGAATGTTGTCAGTGAATGTTGTCAGTGAATGTTGTCAGTGAGTGAATGTTGTCAGTGAGTGAATGTTGTCAGAGAGTGAATGTTGTCAGTGAATGTTGTCAGTGAGTGAATGTTGTCAGTGAGTGTTGTCAGTGAGTGAATGTTGTCAGAGAGTGAATGTTGTCAGTGAGTGAATGTTGTCAGTGAATGTTGTCAGTGAGTGAATGTTGTCAGTGAGTGAATGTTGTCAGTGAGTGGATGTTGTCAGTGAATGTTGTCTGTGAGTGAATGTTGTCAGTTAGTGAATGTTGTCAGTGAGTGAATGTTGTCAGTGAATGTTGTCAGTGAGTGAATGTTGTCAGTGAATGTTGTCAGTGAGTGAATGTTGTCAGTGAGTGTTGTGAGTCAATGTTGTCAGTGAGTGTTGTCAGTGAATGTTGTCAGTGAGTGAATGTTGTCAGTGAATGTTGTCAGTGAGTGAATGTTGTCAGTGAATGTTGTCAGTGAGTGAATGCTGTCAGTGAGTGAATGTTGTCAGTGAGTGAATGTTGTCAGTGAATGTTGTCAGTGAGTGAATGTTGTCAGGTGAATGCTGTCAGTGAGTGAATGTTGTCAGTGAGTGAATGTTGTCAGAGAGTGAATGTTGTCAGTGAATGTTGTCAGTGAATGTTGTCAGTGAGTGTTGTCAGTGAATGTTGTCAGTGAGTGAATGTTGTCAGTGAGTGAATGTTGTCAGTGAGTGAATGTTGTCAGTGAATGTTGTCAGTGAGTGAATGTTGTCAGTGAATGTTGTCAGTGAATGTTGTCAGAGAGTGAATGTTGTCAGTGAGTGAATGTTGTCAGTGAATGTTGTCAGTGAATGTTGTCAGTGAGTGAATGTTGTCATTGAGTGAATGTTGTCAGTGAATGTTGTCAGTGAGTGAATGTTGTCAGTGAATGTTGTCAGTGAGTGAATGCTGTCAGTGAGTGAATGTTGTCAGTGAATGTTGTCAGTGAATGTTGTCAGTGAGTGTTGTCAGTGAATGTTGTCAGTGAGTGAATGTTGTCAGTGAATGTTGTCTGTGAGTGAATGTTGTCAGTTAGTGAATGTTGTCAGTGAATGTTGTCAGTGAGTGAATGTTGTCAGTGAGTGAATGTTGTCAGTGAATGTTGTCAGAGAGTCAATGTTGTCAGTGAATGTTGTCAGTGAGTGAATGTTGTCAGTGAGTGAATGTTGTCAGTGAATGTTGTCAGAGAGTGAATGTTATCAGTAAATGTTGTCAGTGAATGTTGTCAGAGAGTGAATGTTGTCAGTGAATGTTGTCAGTTAGTGAATGTTGTCAGTGAATGTTGTCAGTGAGTGAATGTTGTCAGTGAATGTTGTCAGTGAGTGAATGTTGTCAGTGAATGCTGTCAGTGAGTGAATGTTGTCAGTGAGTGAATGTTGTCAGTGAATATTGTCAGTGAGTGAATGTTGTCAGTGAATGTTGTCAGTGAGTGAATGTTGTCAGTGAATGTTGTCAGTGAATGTTGTCAGTGAGTGAATGTTGTCAGTGAGTGAATGTTGTCAGTGAATGTTGTCAGAGAGTCAATGTTGTCAGTGAATGTTGTCAGTGAGTGAATGTTGTCAGTGAGTGAATGTTGTCAGTGAATGTTGTCAGTGAGTGAATGTTGTCAGTGAATGTTGTCAGTGAATGTTGTCAGTGAGTGAATGTTGTCAGTGAGTGTTGTCAGTGAGTGAATGTTGTCAGAGAGTGAATGTTGTCAGTGAGTGAATGTTGTCAGTGAATGTTGTCAGTGAGTGAATGTTGTCAGTGAGTGAATGTTGTCAGTGAATGTTGTCAGTGAGTGAATGTTATCAGTGAATGTTGTCAGTGAGTGAATGTTGTCAGTGAATGTTGTCAGTGAGTGAATGTTGTCAGTGAGTGAATGTTGTCAGTGAATGTTATCAGTTAGTGAATGTTGTCAGTGAATGTTGTCAGTGAGTGAATGTTGTCAGTGAATGTTGTCAGTGAGTGAATGTTGTCAGTGAGTGAATGTTGTCAGTGAATGTTGTCTGTGAGTGAATGTTGTCAGTGAGTGAATGTTGTCAGTGAGTGAATGTTGTCAGTGAATGTTGTCAGTGAATGTTGTCAGAGAGTGAATGTTGTCAGTGAATGTTGTCAGAGAGTGAATGTTATCAGTAAATGTTGTCAGTGAATGTTGTCAGAGAGTGAATGTTGTCAGTGAATGTTGTCAGTTAGTGAATGTTGTCAGTGAATGTTGTCAGTGAGTGAATGTTGTCAGTGAATGTTGTCAGTGAGTGAATGTTGTCAGTGAATGCTGTCAGTGAGTGAATGTTGTCAGTGAGTGAATGTTGTCAGTGAATATTGTCAGTGAGTGAATGGTGTCAGTGAATGTTGTCAGTGAGTGAATGTTGTCAGTGAATGTTGTCAGTGAATGTTGTCAGTGAGTGAATGTTGTCAGTGAATGCTGTCAGTGAGTGAATGTTGTCAGTGAGTGAATGTTGTCAGTGAATGTTGTCAGAGAGTGAATGTTGTCAGTGAATGTTGTCAGTGAATGTTGTCAGTGAGTGTTGTCAGTGAATGTTGTCAGTGAGTGAATGTTGTCAGTGAGTGAATGTTGTCAGTGAATGTTGTCTGTGAGTGAATGTTGTCAGTTAGTGAATGTTGTCAGTGAATGCTGTCAGTGAGTGAATGTTATCAGTGAGTGAATGTTGTCAGAGAGTGAATGTTGTCAGTGAATGTTGTCAGTGAGTGAATGTTGTCAGTGAGTGTTGTCAGTGAATGTTGTCAGTGAGTGAATGTTGTCAGTGAGTGAATGTTGTCAGTGAGTGAATGTTGTCAGTGAGTGAATGTTGTCAGTGAATGTTGTCAGAGAGTGAATGTTGTCAGTGAGTGAATGTTGTCAGTGAATGTTGTCAGTGAGTGAATGTTGTCAGTGAGTGAATGTTGTCAGTGAATGTTGTCAGTGAATGTTGTCAGAGAGTGAATGTTGTCAGTGAATGTTGTCAGAGAGTGAATGTTATCAGTAAATGTTGTCAGTGAATGTTGTCAGAGAGTGAATGTTGTCAGTGAATGTTGTCAGTTAGTGAATGTTGTCAGTGAATGTTGTCAGTGAGTGAATGTTGTCAGTGAATGTTGTCAGTGAGTGAATGTTGTCAGTGAATGCTGTCAGTGAGTGAATGTTGTCAGTGAGTGAATGTTGTCAGTGAATATTGTCAGTGAGTGAATGTTGTCAGTGAATGTTGTCAGTGAGTGAATGTTGTCAGTGAATGTTGTCAGTGAATGTTGTCAGTGAGTGAATGTTGTCAGTGAATGCTGTCAGTGAGTGAATGTTGTCAGTGAGTGAATGTTGTCAGAGAGTGAATGTTGTCAGTGAATGTTGTCAGTGAATGTTGTCAGTGAGTGTTGTCAGTGAATGTTGTCAGTGAGTGAATGTTGTCAGTGAGTGAATGTTGTCAGTGAATGTTGTCTGTGAGTGAATGTTGTCAGTTAGTGAATGTTGTCAGTGAATGTTGTCAGTGAGTGAATGTTGTCAGTGAGTGAATGTTGTCAGTGAATGTTATCAGAGAGTCAATGTTGTCAGTGAATGTTGTCAGTGAGTGAATGTTGTCAGTGAGTGAATGTTGTCAGTGAATGTTGTCAGTGAGTGAATGTTGTCAGTGAATGTTGTCAGTGAATGTTGTCAGTGAGTGAATGTTGTCAGTGAGTGAATGTTGTCAGTGAATGTTGTCAGTGAGTGAATGTTGTCAGAGAGTGAATGTTGTCAGTGAGTGAATGTTGTCAGTGAATGTTGTCAGTGAGTGAATGTTGTCAGTGAATGTTGTCAGTGAGTGAATGTTGTCAGTGAATGTTGTCAGTGAGTGAATGTTGTCAGTGAGTGAATGTTGTCAGTGAATGTTGTCAGTGAGTGAATGTTGTCAGTGAATGTTGTCAGTGAATGTTGTCAGTGAATGTTGTCAGAGAGTGAATGTTGTCAGTGAGTGAATGTTGTCAGTGAATGTTGTCAGTGAATGTTGTCAGTGAGTGAATGTTGTCAGTGAGTGAATGTTGTCAGTGAATGTTGTCTGTGAGTGAATGTTGTCAGTTAGTGAATGTTGTCAGTGAGTGAATGTTGTCAGTGAATGTTGTCAGTGTGTGAATGTTGTCAGTGAGTGAATGTTGTCAGTGAATGTTGTCAGTGAGTGAATGTTGTCAGTGAGTGTTGTAAGTGAGTCAATGTTGTCAGTGAGTGTTGTCAGTGAATGTTGTCAGTGAGTGAATGTTGTCAGTGAATGTTGTCAGTGAGTGAATGTTGTCAGTGAGTGAATGTTGTCAGTGAATGTTGTCAGTGAGTGAATGTTGTCAGTGAGTGAATGTTGTCAGTGAGTGAATGTTGTCAGTGAATGTTGTCAGTGAATGTTGTCAGTGAATGTTGTCAGAGAGTGAATGTTGTCAGTGAATGTTATCAGTAAATGTTGTCAGTGAATGTTGTCAGAGAGTGAATGTTGTCAGTGAATGTTGTCAGTTAGTGAATGTTGTCAGTGAATGTTGTCAGTGAGTGAATGTTGTCAGTGAATGTTGTCAGTGAGTGAATGTTGTCAGTGAATGCTGTCAGTGAGTGAATGTTGTCATTGAGTGAATGTTGTCAGTGAATATTGTCAGTGAGTGAATGTTGTCAGTGAATGTTGTCAGTGAGTGAATGTTGTCAGTGAATGTTGTCAGTGAGTGAATGTTGTCAGTGAATGCTGTCAGTGAGTGAATGTTGTCAGTGAGTGAATGTTGTCAGTGAGTGAATGTTGTCAGTGAATGCTGTCAGTGAGTGAATGTTGTCAGTGAGTGAATGTTGTCAGTGAATGTTGTCAGAGAGTGAATGTTGTCAGTGAATGTTGTCAGTGAGTGAATGTTGTCAGTGAATGTAGTCAGTGAATGTTGTCAGTGAATGTTGTCAGAGAGTGAATGTTGTCAGTGAATGTTGTCAGTGAATGTTGTCAGTGAGTGAATGTTGTCAGTGAGTGAATGTTGTCAGTGAATGTTGTCTGTGAGTGAATGTTGTCAGTTAGTGAATGTTGTCAGTGGGTGAATGTTGTCAGTGAATGTTGTCAGTGAGTGAATGTTGTCAGTGAGTGAATGTTGTCAGTGAATGTTGTCAGTGAGTGAATGTTGTCAGTGAGTGTTGTAAGTGAGTCAATGTTGTCAGTGAATGTTGTCAGTGAATGTTGTCAGTGAGTGAATGTTGTCAGTGAATGTTGTCAGTGAGTGAATGTTGTCAGTGAATATTGTCAGTGAGTGAATGTTGTCAGTGAATGTTGTCAGTGAGTGAATGTTGTCAGTGAATGTTGTCAGTGAGTGAATGTTGTCAGTGAATGCTGTCAGTGAGTGAATGTTGTCAGTGAGTGAATGTTGTCAGTGAATGTTGTCAGAGAGTGAATGTTGTCAGTGAATGTTGTCAGTGAATGTTGTCAGTGAGTGTTGTCAGTGAATGTTGTCAGTGAGTGAATGTTGTCAGTGAGTGAATGTTGTCAGTGAATGTTGTCAGTGAGTGAATGTTGTCAGTGAATGTTGTCAGTGAGTGAATGCTGTCAGTGAGTGAATGTTGTCAGTGAATGTTGTCAGTGAATGTTGTCAGTGAGTGTTGTCAGTGAATGTTGTCAGTGAGTGAATGTTGTCAGTGAATGTTGTCTGTGAGTGAATGTTGTCAGTTAGTGAATGTTGTCAGTGAATGTTGTCAGTGAGTGAATGTTGTCAGTTAGTGAATGTTGTCAGTGAATGTTGTCAGAGAGTCAATGTTTGTCAGTGAATGTTGTCAGTGAGTGAATGTTGTCAGTGAGTGAATGTTGTCAGTGAATGTTGTCAGTGAATGTTGTCAGAGAGTGAATGTTGTCAGTGAATGTTGTCAGAGAGTGAATGTTATCAGTAAATGTTGTCAGTGAATGTTGTCAGTGAATGTTGTCAGTTAGTGAATGTTGTCAGTGAATGTTGTCAGTGAGTGAATGTTGTCAGTGAATGTTGTCAGTGAGTGAATGTTGTCAGTGAATGCTGTCAGTGAGTGAATGTTGTCAGTGAGTGAATGTTGTCAGTGAATATTGTCAGTGAGTGAATGTTGTCAGTGAATGTTGTCAGTGAGTGAATGTTGTCAGTGAATGTTGTCAGTGAATGTTGTCAGTGAGTGAATGTTGTCAGTGAGTGAATGTTGTCAGTGAATGTTGTCAGAGAGTCAATGTTGTCAGTGAATGTTGTCAGTGAGTGAATGTTGTCAGTGAGTGAATGTTGTCAGTGAATGTTGTCAGTGAGTGAATGTTGTCAGTGAATGTTGTCAGTGAATGTTGTCAGTGAGTGAATGTTGTCAGTGAGTGTTGTCAGTGAGTGAATGTTGTCAGAGAGTGAATGTTGTCAGTGAGTGAATGTTGTCAGTGAATGTTGTCAGTGAGTGAATGTTGTCAGTGAGTGAATGTTGTCAGTGAATGTTGTCAGTGAATGTTGTCAGTGAGTGAATGTTATCAGTGAATGTTGTCAGTGAGTGAATGTTGTCAGTGAATGTTGTCAGTGAGTGAATGTTGTCAGTGAGTGAATGTTGTCAGTGAATGTTATCAGTTAGTGAATGTTGTCAGTGAATGTTGTCAGTGAGTGAATGTTGTCAGTGAATGTTGTCAGTGAGTGAATGTTGTCAGTGAGTGAATGTTGTCAGTGAATGTTGTCTGTGAGTGAATGTTGTCAGTGAGTGAATGTTGTCAGTGAGTGAATGTTGTCAGTGAATGTTGTCAGTGAATGTTGTCAGAGAGTGAATGTTGTCAGTGAATGTTGTCAGAGAGTGAATGTTATCAGTAAATGTTGTCAGTGAATGTTGTCAGAGAGTGAATGTTGTCAGTGAATGTTGTCAGTTAGTGAATGTTGTCAGTGAATGTTGTCAGTGAGTGAATGTTGTCAGTGAATGTTGTCTGTGAGTGAATGTTGTCTGTGAGTGAATGTTGTCAGTTAGTGAATGTTGTCAGTGAATGTTGTCAGTGAGTGAATGTTGTCAGTGAGTGAATGTTGTCGGTGAATGTTGTCAGTGAATGTCAGTGAGTGAATGTTGTCAGTGAATGTTGTCAGTGAGTGAATGTTGTCAGTGAGTGAATGTTGTCAGTGAATGTTGTCAGTGAGTGAATGTTGTCAGTGAATGTTGTCAGTGAATGTTGTCAGTGAGTGTTGTCAGTGAATGTTGTCAGTGAGTGAATGTTGTCAGTGAGTGAATGTTGTCAGTGAATGTTGTCAGTGAGTGAATGTTGTCAGTGAATGTTGTCAGTGAATGTTGTCAGTGAGTGAATGTTGTCAGTGAATGCTGTCAGTGAGTGAATGTTGTCAGTGAGTGAATGTTGTCAGTGAATGTTGTCAGAGAGTGAATGTTGTCAGTGAATGTTGTCAGTGAATGTTGTCAGTGAGTGTTGTCAGTGAATGTTGTCAGTGAGTGAATGTTGTCAGTGAGTGAATGTTGTCAGTGAATGTTGTCTGTGAGTGAATGTTGTCAGTTAGTGAATGTTGTCAGTGAATGCTGTCAGTGAGTGAATGTTATCAGTGAGTGAATGTTGTCAGAGAGTGAATGTTGTCAGTGAATGTTGTCAGTGAGTGAATGTTGTCAGTGAGTGTTGTCAGTGAATGTTGTCAGTGAGTGAATGTTGTCAGTGAGTGAATGTTGTCAGTGAATTGTTGTCAGTGAGTGAATGTTGTCAGTGAATGTTGTCAGTGAATGTTGTCAGTGAATGTTGTCAGAGAGTGAATGTTGTCAGTGAATGTTGTCAGTGAGTGAATGTTGTCAGTGAATGCTGTCAGTGAGTGAATGTTGTCAGTGAGTGAATGTTGTCAGAGAGTGAATGTTGTCAGTGAATGTTGTCAGTGAATGTTGTCAGTGAGTGTTGTCAGTGAATGTTGTCAGTGAGTGAATGTTGTCAGTGAGTGAATGTTGTCAGTGAATGTTGTCAGTGAGTGAATGTTGTCAGTGAATGTTGTCAGTGAGTGAATGTTGTCAGTGAGTGAATGTTGTCAGTGAGTGAATGTTGTCAGTGAATGTTGTCTGTGAGTGAATGTTGTCAGTTAGTGAATGCTGTCAGTGAATGTTGTCAGTGAGTGAATGTTGTCAGTGAGTGAATGTTGTCAGTGAATGTTGTCAGAGAGTCAATGTTGTCAGTGAATGTTGTCAGTGAGTGAATGTTGTCAGTGAGTGAATGTTGTCAGTGAGTGAATGTTGTCAGTGAATGTTGTCAGTGAGTGAATGTTGTCAGTGAGTGTTGTCAGTGAGTGAATGTTGTCAGAGAGTGAATGTTGTCAGTGAGTGAATGTTGTCAGTGAATGTTGTCAGTGAGTGAATGTTGTCAGTGAGTGAATGTTGTCAGTGAATGTTGTCAGTTAATGTTGTCAGTGAATGTTGTCAGTGAGTGAATGTTGTCAGTGAATGTTGTCAGTGAGTGAATGTTGTCAGTGAATGTTGTCAGTGAGTGAATGTTGTCAGTGAGTGAATGTTGTCAGTGAATGTTGTCAGTGAATGTTATCAGTTAGTGAATGTTGTCAGTGAATGTTGTCAGTGAGTGAATGTTGTCAGTGAATGATGTCAGTGAGTGAATGTTGTCAGTGAATGCTGTCAGTGAGTGAATGTTGTCAGTGAATATTGTCAGTGAGTGAATGTTGTCAGAGAGTGAATGTTGTCAGTGAATGTTGTCAGTGAGTGAATGTTGTCAGTGAATGTTGTCAGTGAATGTTGTCAGTGAGTGAATGTTGTCAGTGAATGTTGTCAGTGAGTGAATGTTGTCAGTGAATGCTGTCAGTGAGTGAATGTTGACAGTGAGTGAATGTTGTCAGAGAGTGAATGTTGTCAGTGAATGTTGTCAGTGAGTGTTGTCAGTGAATGTTGTCAGTGAGTGAATGTTGTCAGTGAATGTTGTCAGTGAGTGAATGTTGTCAGTGAATGTTGTCAGTGAATGTTGTCAGTGAGTGAATGTTGTCAGTGAGTGAATGTTGTCAGTGAGTGAATGTTGTCAGTGAATGTTGTCTGTGAGTGAATGTTGTCAGTTAGTGAATGTTGTCAGTGAATGTTGTCAGAGAGTCAATGTTGTCAGTGAATGTTGTCAGTGAGTGAATGTTGTCAGTGAGTGAATGTTGTCGGTGAATGTTGTCAGTGAGTGAATGTTGTCAGTGAATGTCAGTGAGTGAATGTTGTCAGTGAATGTTGTCAGTGAGTGAATGTTGTCAGTGAGTGAATGTTGTCAGTGAATGTTGTCAGTGAGTGAATGTTGTCAGTGAATGTTGTCAGTGAGTGAATGTTGTCAGTGAATGCTGTCAGTGAGTGAATGTTGTCAGTGAGTGAATGTTGTCAGAGAGTGAATGTTGTCAGTGAATGTTGTCAGTGAATGTTGTCAGTGAGTGTTGTCAGTGAATGTTGTCAGTGAGTGAATGTTGTCAGTGAGTGAATGTTGTCAGTGATTGTTGTCAGTGAGTGAATGTTGTCAGTGAATGTTGTCAGTGAATGTTGTCAGTGAATGTTGTCAGTGAGTGAATGTTGTCAGTGAATGTTGTCAGTGAATGTTGTCAGTGAGTGAATGTTGTCAGTGAGTGAATGTTGTCAGTGAGTGGATGATGTCAGTGAATGTTGTCTGTGAGTGAATGTTGTCAGTTAGTGAATGTTGTCAGTGAGTGAATGTTGTCAGTGAATGTTGTCAGTGAGTGAATGTTGTCAGTGAATGTTGTCAGTGAATGTTGTCAGTGAATGTTGTCAGAGAGTGAATGTTGTCAGTGAGTGAATGTTGTCAGTGAATGTTGTCAGTGAATGTTGTCAGTGAGTGAATGTTGTCAGTGAGTGAATGTTGTCAGTGAATGTTGTCTGTGAGTGAATGTTGTCAGTTAGTGAATGTTGTCAGTGAGTGAATGTTGTCAGTGAATGTTGTCAGTGTGTGAATGTTGTCAGTGAGTGAATGTTGTCAGTGAATGTTGTCAGTGAGTGAATGTTGTCAGTGAGTGTTGTAAGTGAGTCAATGTTGTCAGTAAGTGTTGTCAGTGAATGTTGTCAGTGAGTGAATGTTGTCAGTGAATGTTGTCAGTGAATGTTGTCAGTGAGTGAATGTTGTCAGTGAATGCTGTCAGTGAGTGAATGTTGTCAGTGAGTGAATGTTGTCAGAGAGTGAATGTTGTCAGTGAATGTTGTCAGTGAATGTTGTCAGTGAATGTTGTCAGTGAGTGAATGTTGTCAGTGAGTGAATGTTGTCAGAGAGTGAATGTTGTCAGTGAATGTTGTCAGTGAGTGAATGTTGTCAGTGAGTGTTGTCAGTGAGTGAATGTTGTCAGAGAGTGAATGTTGTCAGTGAGTGAATGTTGTCAGTGAATGTTGTCAGTGAGTGAATGTTGTCAGTGAGTGAATGTTGTCAGTGAGTGGATGTTGTCAGTGAATGTTGTCTGTGAGTGAATGTTGTCAGTTAGTGAATGTTGTCAGTGAGTGAATGTTGTCAGTGAATGTTGTCAGTGAGTGAATGTTGTCAGTGAATGTTGTCAGTGAGTGAATGTTGTCAGTGAGTGTTGTGAGTCAATGTTGTCAGTGAGTGTTGTCAGTGAATGTTGTCAGTGAGTGAATGTTGTCAGTGAATGTTGTCAGTGAGTGAATGTTGTCAGTGAATGTTGTCAGTGAGTGAATGCTGTCAGTGAGTGAATGTTGTCAGTGAGTGAATGTTGTCAGTGAATGTTGTCAGTGAGTGAATGTTGTCAGGTGAATGCTGTCAGTGAGTGAATGTTGTCAGTGAGTGAATGTTGTCAGAGAGTGAATGTTGTCAGTGAATGTTGTCAGTGAATGTTGTCAGTGAGTGTTGTCAGTGAATGTTGTCAGTGAGTGAATGTTGTCAGTGAGTGAATGTTGTCAGTGAGTGAATGTTGTCAGTGAATGTTGTCAGTGAGTGAATGTTGTCAGTGAATGTTGTCAGTGAATGTTGTCAGAGAGTGAATGTTGTCAGTGAGTGAATGTTGTCAGTGAATGTTGTCAGTGAATGTTGTCAGTGAGTGAATGTTGTCATTGAGTGAATGTTGTCAGTGAATATTGTCAGTGAGTGAATGTTGTCAGTGAATGTTGTCAGTGAGTGAATGTTGTCAGTGAATGCTGTCAGTGAGTGAATGTTGTCAGTGAGTGAATGTTGTCAGAGAGTGAATGTTGTCAGTGAATGTTGTCAGTGAATGTTGTCAGTGAATGTTGTCAGTGAGTGAATGTTGTCAGTGAGTGAATGTTGTCAGAGAGTGAATGTTGTCAGTGAATGTTGTCAGTGAGTGAATGTTGTCAGTGAGTGTTGTCAGTGAGTGAATGTTGTCAGAGAGTGAATGTTGTCAGTGAGTGAATGTTGTCAGTGAATGTTGTCAGTGAGTGAATGTTGTCAGTGAGTGAATGTTGTCAGTGAATGTTGTCAGTGAGTGAATGTTGTCAGTGAATGTTGTCAGTGAATGTTGTCAGAGAGTGAATGTTGTCAGTGAGTGAATGTTGTCAGTGAATGTTGTCAGTGAATGTTGTCAGTGAGTGAATGTTGTCAGTGTGTGAATGTTGTCAGTGAATGTTGTCTGTGAGTGAATGTTGTCAGTTAGTGAATGTTGTCAGTGAGTGAATGTTGTCAGTGAATGTTGTCAGTGTGTGAATGTTGTCAGTGAGTGAATGTTGTCAGTGAATGTTGTCAGTGAGTGAATGTTGTCAGTGAGTGTTGTAAGTGAGTCAATGTTGTCAGTAAGTGTTGTCAGTGAATGTTGTCAGTGAGTGAATGTTGTCAGTGAATGTTGTCAGTGAGTGAATGTTGTCAGTGAATGTTGTCAGTGAGTGAATGTTGTCAGTGAATGTTGTCAGTGAGTGAATGTTGTCAGTGAATGTTGTCAGTGAGTGAATGTTGTCAGTGAGTGAATGTTGTCAGTGAATGTTGTCAGTGAATGTTGTCAGTGAATGTTGTCAGAGAGTGAATGTTGTCAGTGAATGTTATCAGTAAATGTTGTCAGTGAATGTTGTCAGAGAGTGAATGTTGTCAGTGAATGTTGTCAGTTAGTGAATGTTGTCAGTGAATGTTGTCAGTGAGTGAATGTTGTCAGTGAATGTTGTCAGTGAGTGAATGTTGTCAGTGAATGCTGTCAGTGAGTGAATGTTGTCATTGAGTGAATGTTGTCAGTGAATATTGTCAGTGAGTGAATGTTGTCAGTGAATGTTGTCAGTGAGTGAATGTTGTCAGTGAATGTTGTCAGTGAGTGAATGTTGTCAGTGAATGCTGTCAGTGAGTGAATGTTGTCAGTGAGTGAATGTTGTCAGTGAGTGAATGTTGTCAGTGAATGCTGTCAGTGAGTGAATGTTGTCAGTGAGTGAATGTTGTCAGTGAAAGTTGTCAGAGAGTGAATGTTGTCAGTGAATGTTGTCAGTGAGTGAATGTTGTCAGTGAATGTAGTCAGTGAATGTTGTCAGTGAATGTTGTCAGAGAGTGAATGTTGTCAGTGAGTGAATGTTGTCAGTGAATGTTGTCAGTGAATGTTGTCAGTGAGTGAATGTTGTCAGTGAGTGAATGTTGTCAGTGAATGTTGTCTGTGAGTGAATGTTGTCAGTTAGTGAATGTTGTCAGTGAGTGAATGTTGTCAGTGAATGTTGTCAGTGAGTGAATGTTGTCAGTGAGTGAATGTTGTCAGTGAATGTTGTCAGTGAGTGAATGTTGTCAGTGAGTGTTGTAAGTGAGTCAATGTTGTCAGTGAGTGTTGTCAGTGAATGTTGTCAGTGAGTGAATGTTGTCAGTGAATGTTGTCAGTGAGTGAATGTTGTCAGTGAATGTTGTCAGTGAGTGAATGTTGTCAGTGAATGTTGTCAGTGAGTGAATGTTGTCAGTGAATGTTGTCAGTGAGTGAATGTTGTCAGTGAGTGAATGTTGTCAGTGAGTGAATGTTGTCAGTGAATGTTGTCAGTGAATGTTGTCAGAGAGTGAATGTTGTCAGTGAATGTTGTCAGAGAGTGAATGTTATCAGTAAATGTTGTCAGTGAATGTTGTCAGAGAGTGAATGTTGTCAGTGAATATTGTCAGTGAGTGAATGTTGTCAGTGAATGTTGTCAGTGAGTGAATGTTGTCAGTGAGTGAATGTTGTCAGTGAATATTGTCAGTGAGTGAATGTTGTCAGTGAATGTTGTCAGTGAGTGAATGTTGTCAGTGAATGTTGTCAGTGAATGTTGTCAGTGAGTGAATGTTGTCAGTGAATGCTGTCAGTGAGTGAATGTTGTCAGTGAGTGAATGTTGTCAGTGAATGTTGTCAGAGAGTGAATGTTGTCAGTGAATGTTGTCAGTGAATGTTGTCAGTGAGTGTTGTCAGTGAATGTTGTCAGTGAGTGAATGTTGTCAGTGAGTGAATGTTGTCAGTGAATGTTGTCAGTGAGTGAATGTTGTCAGTGAATGTTGTCAGTGAGTGAATGCTGTCAGTGAGTGAATGTTGTCAGTGAGTGAATGTTGTCAGTGAATGTTGTCAGTGAATGTTGTCAGTGAGTGTTGTCAGTGAATGTTGTCAGTGAGTGAATGTTGTCAGTGAATGTTGTCTGTGAGTGAATGTTGTCAGTTAGTGAATGTTGTCAGTGAATGTTGTCAGTGAGTGAATGTTGTCAGTTAGTGAATGTTGTCAGTGAATGTTGTCAGAGAGTCAATGTTTGTCAGTGAATGTTGTCAGTGAGTGAATGTTGTCAGTGAGTGAATGTTGTCAGTGAATGTTGTCAGTGAATGTTGTCAGAGAGTGAATGTTGTCAGTGAATGTTGTCAGAGAGTGAATGTTATCAGTAAATGTTGTCAGTGAATGTTGTCAGAGAGTGAATGTTGTCAGTGAATGTTGTCAGTTAGTGAATGTTGTCAGTGAATGTTGTCAGTGAATGTTGTCAGTGAGTGAATGTTGTCAGTGAATGCTGTCAGTGAGTGAATGTTGTCAGTGAGTGAATGTTGTCAGTGAATATTGTCAGTGAGTGAATGTTGTCAGTGAATGTTGTCAGTGAGTGAATGTTGTCAGTGAATGTTGTCAGTGAATGTTGTCAGTGAGTGAATGTTGTCAGTGAGTGAATGTTGTCAGTGAATGTTGTCAGAGAGTCAATGTTGTCAGTGAATGTTGTCAGTGAGTGAATGTTGTCAGTGAGTGAATGTTGTCAGTGAATGTTGTCAGTGAGTGAATGTTGTCAGTGAATGTTGTCAGTGAATGTTGTCAGTGAGTGAATGTTGTCAGTGAGTGTTGTCAGTGAGTGAATGTTGTCAGAGAGTGAATGTTGTCAGTGAGTGAATGTTGTCAGTGAATGTTGTCAGTGAGTGAATGTTGTCAGTGAGTGAATGTTGTCAGTGAATGTTGTCAGTGAATGTTGTCAGTGAGTGAATGTTATCAGTGAATGTTGTCAGTGAGTGAATGTTGTCAGTGAATGTTGTCAGTGAGTGAATGTTGTCAGTGAGTGAATGTTGTCAGTGAATGTTATCAGTTAGTGAATGTTGTCAGTGAATGTTGTCAGTGAGTGAATGTTGTCAGTGAATGTTGTCAGTGAGTGAATGTTGTCAGTGAGTGAATGTTGTCAGTGAATGTTGTCTGTGAGTGAATGTTGTCAGTGAGTGAATGTTGTCAGTGAGTGAATGTTGTCAGTGAATGTTGTCAGTGAATGTTGTCAGATAGTGAATGTTGTCAGTGAATGTTGTCAGAGAGTGAATGTTATCAGTAAATGTTGTCAGTGAATGTTGTCAGAGAGTGAATGTTGTCAGTGAATGTTGTCAGTTAGTGAATGTTGTCAGTGAATGTTGTCAGTGAGTGAATGTTGTCAGTGAATGTTGTCTGTGAGTGAATGTTGTCTGTGAGTGAATGTTGTCAGTTAGTGAATGTTGTCAGTGAATGTTGTCAGTGAGTGAATGTTGTCAGTGAGTGAATGTTGTCGGTGAATGTTGTCAGTGAGTGAATGTTGTCAGTGAATGTCAGTGAGTGAATGTTGTCAGTGAATGTTGTCAGTGAGTGAATGTTGTCAGTGAGTGAATGTTGTCAGTGAATGTTGTCAGTGAGTGAATGTTGTCAGTGAATGTTGTCAGTGAGTGAATGTTGTCAGTGAATGTTGTCAGTGAATGTTGTCAGTGAGTGTTGTCAGTGAATGTTGTCAGTGAGTGAATGTTGTCAGTGAGTGAATGTTGTCAGTGAGTGAATGTTGTCAGTGAATGTTGTCAGTGAATGTTGTCAGTGAGTGAATGTTGTCAGTGAATGCTGTCAGTGAGTGAATGTTGTCAGTGAGTGAATGTTGTCAGTGAATGTTGTCAGAGAGTGAATGCTGTCAGTGAATGTTGTCAGTGAGTGTTGTCAGTGAATGTTGTCAGTGAGTGAATGTTGTCAGTGAGTGAATGTTGTCAGTGAATGTTGTCTGTGAGTGAATGTTGTCAGTTAGTGAATGTTGTCAGTGAATGCTGTCAGTGAGTGAATGTTATCAGTGAGTGAATGTTGTCAGAGAGTGAATGTTGTCAGTGAATGTTGTCAGTGAGTGAATGTTGTCAGTGAGTGTTGTCAGTGAATGTTGTCAGTGAGTGAATGTTGTCAGTGAGTGAATGTTGTCAGTGAATTGTTGTCAGTGAGTGAATGTTGTCAGTGAATGTTGTCAGTGAATGTTGTCAGAGAGTGAATGTTGTCAGTGAATGTTGTCAGTGAGTGAATGTTGTCAGTGAATGCTGTCAGTGAGTGAATGTTGTCAGTGAGTGAATGTTGTCAGAGAGTGAATGTTGTCAGTGAATGTTGTCAGTGAATGTTGTCAGTGAGTGTTGTCAGTGAATGTTGTCAGTGAGTGAATGTTGTCAGTGAGTGAATGTTGTCAGTGAGTGAATGTTGTCAGTGAATGTTGTCAGTGAGTGAATGTTGTCAGTGAATGTTGTCAGTGAGTGAATGTTGTCAGTGAGTGAATGTTGTCAGTGAGTGAATGTTGTCAGTGAATGTTGTCTGTGAGTGAATGTTGTCAGTTAGTGAATGTTGTCAGTGAATGTTGTCAGTGAGTGAATGTTGTCAGTGAGTGAATGTTGTCAGTGAATGTTGTCAGAGAGTCAATGTTGTCAGTGAATGTTGTCAGTGAGTGAATGTTGTCAGTGAGTGAATGTTGTCAGTGAGTGAATGTTGTCAGTGAATGTTGTCAGTGAGTGAATGTTGTCAGTGAGTGTTGTCAGTGAGTGAATGTTGTCAGAGAGTGAATGTTGTCAGTGAGTGAATGTTGTCAGTGAATGTTGTCAGTGAGTGAATGTTGTCAGTGAGTGAATGTTGTCAGTGAATGTTGTCAGTTAATGTTGTCAGTGAATGTTGTCAGTGAGTGAATGTTGTCAGTGAATGTTGTCAGTGAGTGAATGTTGTCAGTGAATGTTGTCAGTGAGTGAATGTTGTCAGTGAGTGAATGTTGTCAGTGAATGTTGTCAGTGAATGTTATCAGTTAGTGAATGTTGTCAGTGAATGTTGTCAGTGAGTGAATGTTGTCAGTGAATGATGTCAGTGAGTGAATGTTGTCAGTGAATGCTGTCAGTGAGTGAATGTTGTCAGTGAATATTGTCAGTGAGTGAATGTTGTCAGAGAGTGAATGTTGTCAGTGAATGTTGTCAGTGAGTGAATGTTGTCAGTGAATGTTGTCAGTGAATGTTGTCAGTGAGTGAATGTTGTCAGTGAATGTTGTCAGTGAGTGAATGTTGTCAGTGAATGCTGTCAGTGAGTGAATGTTGTCAGTGAGTGAATGTTGTCAGAGAGTGAATGTTGTCAGTGAATGTTGTCAGTGAGTGTTGTCAGTGAATGTTGTCAGTGAGTGAATGTTGTCAGTGAATGTTGTCAGTGAGTGAATGTTGTCAGTGAATGTTGTCAGTGAATGTTGTCAGTGAGTGAATGTTGTCAGTGAGTGAATGTTGTCAGTGAGTGAATGTTGTCAGTGAATGTTGTCTGTGAGTGAATGTTGTCAGTTAGTGAATGTTGTCAGTGAATGTTGTCAGAGAGTCAATGTTGTCAGTGAATGTTGTCAGTGAGTGAATGTTGTCAGTGAGTGAATGTTGTCGGTGAATGTTGTCAGTGAGTGAATGTTGTCAGTGAATGTCAGTGAGTGAATGTTGTCAGTGAATGTTGTCAGTGAGTGAATGTTGTCAGTGAGTGAATGTTGTCAGTGAGTGAATGTTGTCAGCGAGTGAATGTTGTCAGTGAATGCTGTCAGTGAGTGAATGTTGTCAGTGAGTGAATGTTGTCAGAGAGTGAATGTTGTCAGTGAATGTTGTCAGTGAGTGTTGTCAGTGAATGTTGTCAGTGAGTGAATGTTGTCAGTGATTGTTGTCAGTGAGTGAATGTTGTCAGTGAATGTTGTCAGTGAATGTTGTCAGTGAATGTTGTCAGAGAGTGAATGTTGTCAGTGAGTGAATGTTGTCAGTGAATGTTGTCAGTGAATGTTGTCAGTGAGTGAATGTTGTCAGTGAGTGAATGTTGTCAGTGAGTGGATGATGTCAGTGAATGTTGTCTGTGAGTGAATGTTGTCAGTTAGTGAATGTTGTCAGTGAGTGAATGTTGTCAGTGAATGTTGTCAGTGAGTGAATGTTGTCAGTGAATGTTGTCAGTGAGTGAATGTTGTCAGTGAGTGTTGTGAGTCAATGTTGTCAGTGAGTGTTGTCAGTGAATGTTGTCAGTGAGTGAATGTTGTCAGTGAATGTTGTCAGTGAGTGAATGTTGTCAGTGAATGTTGTCAGTGAGTGAATGTTGTCAGTGAATGTTGTCAGTGAGTGAATGCTGTCAGTGAGTGAATGTTGTCAGTGAGTGAATGTTGTCAGTGAATGTTGTCAGAGAGTGAATGTTGTCAGTGAATGTTGTCAGTGAATGTTGTCAGTGAGTGTTGTCAGTGAATGTTGTCAGTGAGTGAATGTTGTCAGTGAATGTTGTCAGTGAGTGTTGTCAGTGAATGTTGTCAGTGAGTGAATGTTGTCAGTGAATGTCAGTGAGTGAATGTTGTCAGTGAATGTTGTCAGTGAATGTTGTCAGAGAGTGAATGTTATCAGTAAATGTTGTCAGTGAATGTTGTCAGTGAGTGTTGTCAGTGAATGTTGTCAGTGAGTGAATGTTGTCAGTGAGTGAATGTTGTCAGTGAATGTTGTCTGTGAGTGAATGTTGTCAGTTAGTGAATGTTGTCAGTGAATGTTGTCAGTGAGTGAATGTTGTCAGTGAGTGAATGTTGTCAGTGAATGTTATCAGAGAGTCAATGTTGTCAGTGAATGTTGTCAGTGAGTGAATGTTGTCAGTGAGTGAATGTTGTCAGTGAATGTTGTCAGTGAGTGAATGTTGTCAGTGAATGTTGTCAGTGAATGTTGTCAGTGAGTGAATGTTGTCAGTGAGTGAATGTTGTCAGTGAATGTTGTCAGTGAGTGAATGTTGTCAGAGAGTGAATGTTGTCAGTGAGTGAATGTTGTCAGTGAATGTTGTCAGTGAGTGAATGTTGTCAGTGAATGTTGTCAGTGAGTGAATGTTGTCAGTGAATGTTGTCAGTGAGTGAATGTTGTCAGTGAATGTTGTCAGTGAGTGAATGTTGTCAGTGAGTGAATGTTGTCAGTGAGTGAATGTTGTCAGTGAATGTTGTCAGTGAATGTTGTCAGAGAGTGAATGTTGTCAGTGAATGTTGTCAGAGAGTGAATGTTATCAGTAAATGTTGTCAGTGAATGTTGTCAGAGAGTGAATGTTGTCAGTGAATATTGTCAGTGAGTGAATGTTGTCAGTGAATGTTGTCAGTGAGTGAATGTTGTCAGTGAGTGAATGTTGTCAGTGAATATTGTCAGTGAGTGAATGTTGTCAGTGAATGTTGTCAGTGAGTGAATGTTGTCAGTGAATGTTGTCAGTGAATGTTGTCAGTGAGTGAATGTTGTCAGTGAATGCTGTCAGTGAATGTTGTCAGTGAATGTTGTCAGAGAGTGAATGTTGTCAGTGAATGCTGTCAGTGAGTGAATGTTGTCAGTGAGTGAATGTTGTCAGTTAATGTTGTCAGAGAGTGAATGTTGTCAGTGAATGTTGTCAGTGAATGTTGTCAGTGAGTGTTGTCAGTGAATGTTGTCAGTGAGTGAATGTTGTCAGTGAGTGAATGTTGTCAGTGAGTGAATGTTGTCAGTGAATGTTGTCTGTGAGTGAATGTTGTCAGTTAGTGAATGTTGTCAGTGAATGCTGTCAGTGAGTGAATGTTATCAGTGAGTGAATGTTGTCAGAGAGTGAATGTTGTCAGTGAATGTTGTCAGTGAGTGAATGTTGTCAGTGAGTGTTGTCAGTGAATGTTGTCAGTGAGTGAATGTTGTCAGTGAGTGAATGTTGTCAGTGAGTGAATGTTGTCAGTGAATGTTGTCAGTGAATGTTGTCAGTGAATGTTGTCAGAGAGTGAATGTTGTCAGTGAGTGAATGTTGTCAGTGAATGTTGTCAGTGAGTGAATGTTGTCAGTGAGTGAATGTTGTCAGTGAATGTTGTCAGTGAATGTTGTCAGAGAGTGAATGTTGTCAGTGAATGTTGTCAGAGAGTGAATGTTATCAGTAAATGTTGTCAGTGAATGTTGTCAGAGAGTGAATGTTGTCAGTGAATGTTGTCAGTTAGTGAATGTTGTCAGTGAATGTTGTCAGTGAGTGAATGTTGTCAGTGAATGTTGTCAGTGAGTGAATGTTGTCAGTGAATGCTGTCAGTGAGTGAATGTTGTCAGTGAGTGAATGTTGTCAGTGAATATTGTCAGTGAGTGAATGTTGTCAGTGAATGTTGTCAGTGAGTGAATGTTGTCAGTGAATGTTGTCAGTGAATGTTGTCAGTGAGTGAATGTTGTCAGTGAATGCTGTCAGTGAGTGAATGTTGTCAGTGAGTGAATGTTGTCAGAGAGTGAATGTTGTCAGTGAATGTTGTCAGTGAATGTTGTCAGTGAGTGTTGTCAGTGAATGTTGTCAGTGAGTGAATGTTGTCAGTGAGTGAATGTTGTCAGTGAATGTTGTCTGTGAGTGAATGTTGTCAGTTAGTGAATGTTGTCAGTGAATGTTGTCAGTGAGTGAATGTTGTCAGTGAGTGAATGTTGTCAGTGAATGTTATCAGAGAGTCAGTGTTGTCAGTGAATGTTGTCAGTGAGTGAATGTTGTCAGTGAGTGAATGTTGTCAGTGAATGTTGTCAGTGAGTGAATGTTGTCAGTGAATGTTGTCAGTGAATGTTGTCAGTGAGTGAATGTTGTCAGTGAGTGAATGTTGTCAGTGAATGTTGTCAGTGAGTGAATGTTGTCAGAGAGTGAATGTTGTCAGTGAGTGAATGTTGTCAGTGAATGTTGTCAGTGAGTGAATGTTGTCAGTGAATGTTGTCAGTGAATGTTGTCAGTGAGTGAATGTTGTCAGTGAGTGTTGTCAGTGAGTGAATGTTGTCAGAGAGTGAATGTTAGTGAGTGAATGTTGTCAGTGAGTGTTGTCAGTGAGTGAATGTTGTCAGAGAGTGAATGTTGTCAGTGAGTGAATGTTGTCAGTGAATGTTGTCAGTGAGTGAATGTTGTCAGTGAGTGAATGTTGTCAGTGAATGTTGTCAGAGAGTGAATGTTGTCAGTGAATGTTGTCAGTGAATGTTGTCAGTGAGTGAATGTTGTCAGTGAATGTTGTCAGTGAATGTTGTCAGTGAATGTTGTCAGAGAGTGAATGTTGTCAGTGAGTGAATGTTGTCAGTGAATGTTGTCAGTGAATGTTGTCAGTGAGTGAATGTTGTCAGTGAGTGAATGTTGTCAGTGAATGTTGTCTGTGAGTGAATGTTGTCAGTTAGTGAATGTTGTCAGTGAGTGAATGTTGTCAGTGAATGTTGTCAGTGTGTGAATGTTGTCAGTGAGTGAATGTTGTCAGTGAATGTTGTCAGTGAGTGAATGTTGTCAGTGAATGTTGTCAGTGAGTGAATGTTGTCAGTGAATGTTGTCAGTGAGTGAATGTTGTCAGTGAATGTTGTCAGTGAGTGAATGTTGTCAGTGAATGCTGTCAGTGAGTGAATGTTGTCAGTGAGTGAATGTTGTCAGTGAATGCTGTCAGTGAGTGAATGTTGTCAGTGAGTGAATGTTGTCAGTGAATGTTGTCAGAGAGTGAATGTTGTCAGTGAATGTTGTCAGTGAGTGAATGTTGTCAGTGAATGTAGTCAGTGAATGTTGTCAGAGAGTGAATGTTGTCAGTGAGTGAATGTTGTCAGTGAATGTTGTCAGTGAATGTTGTCAGTGAGTGAATGTTGTCAGTGAGTGAATGTTGTCAGTGAGTGAATGTTGTCAGTGAATGTTGTCTGTGAGTGAATGTTGTCAGTTAGTGAATGTTGTCAGTGAGTGAATGTTGTCAGTGAATGTTGTCAGTGAGTGAATGTTGTCAGTGAGTGAATGTTGTCAGTGAATGTTGTCAGTGAGTGAATGTTGTCAGTGAGTGTTGTAAGTGAGTCAATGTTGTCAGTGAGTGTTGTCAGTGAATGTTGTCAGTGAGTGAATGTTGTCAGTGAATGTTGTCAGTGAGTGAATGTTGTCAGTGAATGTTGTCAGTGAGTGAATGTTGTCAGTGAATGTTGTCAGTGAGTGAATGTTGTCAGTGAATGTTGTCAGTGAGTGAATGTTGTCAGTGAGTGAATGTTGTCAGTGAATGTTGTCAGTGAATGTTGTCAGAGAGTGAATGTTGTCAGTGAATGTTGTCAGAGAGTGAATGTTATCAGTAAATGTTGTCAGTGAATGTTGTCAGAGAGTGAATGTTGTCAGTGAATATTGTCAGTGAGTGAATGTTGTCAGTGAATGTTGTCAGTGAGTGAATGTTGTCAGTGAGTGAATGTTGTCAGTGAATATTGTCAGTGAGTGAATGTTGTCAGTGAATGTTGTCAGTGAGTGAATGTTGTCAGTGAATGTTGTCAGTGAATGTTGTCAGTGAGTGAATGTTGTCAGTGAATGCTGTCAGTGAGTGAATGTTGTCAGTGAGTGAATGTTGTCAGTGAATGTTGTCAGAGAGTGAATGTTGTCAGTGAATGTTGTCAGTGAATGTTGTCAGTGAGTGTTGTCAGTGAATGTTGTCAGTGAGTGAATGTTGTCAGTGAGTGAATGTTGTCAGTGAATGTTGTCAGTGAGTGAATGTTGTCAGTGAATGTTGTCAGTGAGTGAATGCTGTCAGTGAGTGAATGTTGTCAGTGAGTGAATGTTGTCAGTGAATGTTGTCAGTGAATGTTGTCAGTGAGTGTTGTCAGTGAATGTTGTCAGTGAGTGAATGTTGTCAGTGAATGTTGTCTGTGAGTGAATGTTGTCAGTTAGTGAATGTTGTCAGTGAATGTTGTCAGTGAGTGAATGTTGTCAGTGAATGTTGTCAGAGAGTCAATGTTTGTCAGTGAATGTTGTCAGTGAGTGAATGTTGTCAGTGAGTGAATGTTGTCAGTGAATGTTGTCAGTGAATGTTGTCAGAGAGTGAATGTTGTCAGTGAATGTTGTCAGAGAGTGAATGTTATCAGTAAATGTTGTCAGTGAATGTTGTCAGAGAGTGAATGTTGTCAGTGAATGTTGTCAGTTAGTGAATGTTGTCAGTGAATGTTGTCAGTGAGTGAATGTTGTCAGTGAGTGAATGTTGTCAGTGAATATTGTCAGTGAGTGAATGTTGTCAGTGAATGTTGTCAGTGAGTGAATGTTGTCAGTGAATGTTGTCAGTGAATGTTGTCAGTGAGTGAATGTTGTCAGTGAGTGAATGTTGTCAGTGAATGTTGTCAGAGAGTCAATGTTGTCAGTGAATGTTGTCAGTGAGTGAATGTTGTCAGTGAGTGAATGTTGTCAGTGAATGTTGTCAGTGAGTGAATGTTGTCAGTGAATGTTGTCAGTGAATGTTGTCAGTGAGTGAATGTTGTCAGTGAGTGTTGTCAGTGAGTGAATGTTGTCAGAGAGTGAATGTTGTCAGTGAGTGAATGTTGTCAGTGAATGTTGTCAGTGAGTGAATGTTGTCA
Organism: Staurois parvus; assembly: GCF_062004578.1. NCBI lineage: Eukaryota > Metazoa > Chordata > Amphibia > Anura > Ranidae > Staurois > Staurois parvus. Next base: position 203,957 of record NW_028320448.1, read on the forward strand.
GTGAGTGAATGTTGTCAGTGAATGTTGTCAGTGAATGTTGTCAGTGAGTGAATGTTATCAGTGAATGTTGTCAGTGAGTGAATGTTGTCAGTGAATGTTGTCAGTGAGTGAATGTTGTCAGTGAGTGAATGTTGTCAGTGAATGTTATCAGTTAGTAAATGTTGTCAGTGAATGTTGTCAGTGAGTGAATGTTGTCAGTGAATGTTGTCAGTGAGTGAATGTTGTCAGTGAGTGAATGTTGTCAGTGAATGTTGTCTGTGAGTGAATGTTGTCAGTGAGTGAATGTTGTCAGTGAGTGAATGTTGTCAGTGAATGTTGTCAGTGAATGTTGTCAGATAGTGAATGTTGTCAGTGAATGTTGTCAGAGAGTGAATGTTATCAGTAAATGTTGTCAGTGAATGTTGTCAGAGAGTGAATGTTGTCAGTGAATGTTGTCAGTTAGTGAATGTTGTCAGTGAATGTTGTCAGTGAGTGAATGTTGTCAGTGAATGTTGTCTGTGAGTGAATGTTGTCTGTGAGTGAATGTTGTCAGTTAGTGAATGTTGTCAGTGAATGTTGTCAGTGAGTGAATGTTGTCAGTGAGTGAATGTTGTCGGTGAATGTTGTCAGTGAGTGAATGTTGTCGGTGAATGTTGTCAGTGAGTGAATGTTGTCAGTGAATGTCAGTGAGTGAATGTTGTCAGTGAATGTTGTCAGTGAGTGAATGTTGTCAGTGAGTGAATGTTGTCAGTGAATGTTGTCAGTGAGTGAATGTTGTCAGTGAATGTTGTCAGTGAGTGAATGTTGTCAGTGAATGTTGTCAGTGAATGTTGTCAGTGAGTGAATGTTGTCAGTGAGTGAATGTTGTCAGTGAGTGAATGTTGTCAGTGAGTGAATGTTGTCAGTGAATGTTGTCTGTGAGTGAATGTTGTCAGTTAGTGAATGTTGTCAGTGAATGTTGTCAGAGAGTCAATGTTGTCAGTGAATGTTGTCAGTGAGTGAATGTTGTCAGTGAGTGAATGTTGTCGGTGAATGTTGTCAGTGAGTGAATGTTGTCAGTGAATGTCAGTGAGTGAATGTTGTCAGTGAATGTTGTCAGTGAGTGAATGTTGTCAGTGAGTGAATGTTGTCAGTGAGTGAATGTTGTCAGCGAGTGAATGTTGTCAGTGAATGCTGTCAGTGAGTGAATGTTGTCAGTGAGTGAATGTTGTCAGAGAGTGAATGTTGTCAGTGAATGTTGTCAGTGAGTGTTGTCAGTGAATGTTGTCAGTGAGTGAATGTTGTCAGTGATTGTTGTCAGTGAGTGAATGTTGTCAGTGAATGTTGTCAGTGAATGTTGTCAGTGAATGTTGTCAGAGAGTGAATGTTGTCAGTGAGTGAATGTTGTCAGTGAATGTTGTCAGTGAATGTTGTCAGTGAGTGAATGTTGTCAGTGAGTGAATGTTGTCAGTGAGTGGATGATGTCAGTGAATGTTGTCTGTGAGTGAATGTTGTCAGTTAGTGAATGTTGTCAGTGAGTGAATGTTGTCAGTGAATGTTGTCAGTGAGTGAATGTTGTCAGTGAGTGAATGTTGTCAGTGAATGTTGTCAGTGAGTGAATGTTGTCAGTGAGTGTTGTGAGTCAATGTTGTCAGTGAGTGTTGTCAGTGAATGTTGTCAGTGAGTGAATGTTGTCAGTGAATGTTGTCAGTGAGTGAATGTTGTCAGTGAATGTTGTCAGTGAGTGAATGTTGTCAGTGAATGTTGTCAGTGAGTGAATGCTGTCAGTGAGTGAATGTTGTCAGTGAGTGAATGTTGTCAGTGAATGTTGTCAGAGAGTGAATGTTGTCAGTGAATGTTGTCAGTGAATGTTGTCAGTGAGTGTTGTCAGTGAATGTTGTCAGTGAGTGAATGTTGTCAGTGAATGTTGTCAGTGAGTGTTGTCAGTGAATGTTGTCAGTGAGTGAATGTTGTCAGTGAATGTCAGTGAGTGAATGTTGTCAGTGAATGTTGTCAGTGAATGTTGTCAGAGAGTGAATGTTATCAGTAAATGTTGTCAGTGAATGTTGTCAGTGAGTGTTGTCAGTGAATGTTGTCAGTGAGTGAATGTTGTCAGTGAGTGAATGTTGTCAGTGAATGTTGTCTGTGAGTGAATGTTGTCAGTGAGTGAATGTTGTCAGAGAGTGAATGTTGTCAGTGAGTGAATGTTGTCAGTGAATGTTGTCAGTGAGTGAATGTTGTCAGTGAATGTTGTCAGTGAGTGAATGTTGTCAGTGAATGTTGTCAGTGAGTGAATGTTGTCAGTGAATGTTGTCAGTGAGTGAATGTTGTCAGTGAGTGAATGTTGTCAGTGAGTGAATGTTGTCAGTGAATGTTGTCAGTGAATGTTGTCAGAGAGTGAATGTTGTCAGTGAATGTTGTCAGAGAGTGAATGTTATCAGTAAATGTTGTCAGTGAATGTTGTCAGAGAGTGAATGTTGTCAGTGAATATTGTCAGTGAGTGAATGTTGTCAGTGAATGTTGTCAGTGAGTGAATGTTGTCAGTGAGTGAATGTTGTCAGTGAATATTGTCAGTGAGTGAATGTTGTCAGTGAATGTTGTCAGTGAGTGAATGTTGTCAGTGAATGTTGTCAGTGAATGTTGTCAGTGAGTGAATGTTGTCAGTGAATGCTGTCAGTGAATGTTGTCAGTGAATGTTGTCAGAGAGTGAATGTTGTCAGTGAATGCTGTCAGTGAGTGAATGTTGTCAGTGAGTGAATGTTGTCAGTTAATGTTGTCAGAGAGTGAATGTTGTCAGTGAATGTTGTCAGTGAATGTTGTCAGTGAGTGTTGTCAGTGAATGTTGTCAGTGAGTGAATGTTGTCAGTGAGTGAATGTTGTCAGTGAGTGAATGTTGTCAGTGAATGTTGTCTGTGAGTGAATGTTGTCAGTTAGTGAATGTTGTCAGTGAATGCTGTCAGTGAGTGAATGTTATCAGTGAGTGAATGTTGTCAGAGAGTGAATGTTGTCAGTGAATGTTGTCAGTGAGTGAATGTTGTCAGTGAGTGTTGTCAGTGAATGTTGTCAGTGAGTGAATGTTGTCAGTGAGTGAATGTTGTCAGTGAGTGAATGTTGTCAGTGAATGTTGTCAGTGAATGTTGTCAGTGAATGTTGTCAGAGAGTGAATGTTGTCAGTGAGTGAATGTTGTCAGTGAATGTTGTCAGTGAGTGAATGTTGTCAGTGAGTGAATGTTGTCAGTGAATGTTGTCAGTGAATGTTGTCAGAGAGTGAATGTTGTCAGTGAATGTTGTCAGAGAGTGAATGTTATCAGTAAATGTTGTCAGTGAATGTTGTCAGAGAGTGAATGTTGTCAGTGAATGTTGTCAGTTAGTGAATGTTGTCAGTGAATGTTGTCAGTGAGTGAATGTTGTCAGTGAATGTTGTCAGTGAGTGAATGTTGTCAGTGAATGCTGTCAGTGAGTGAATGTTGTCAGTGAGTGAATGTTGTCAGTGAATATTGTCAGTGAGTGAATGTTGTCAGTGAATGTTGTCAGTGAGTGAATGTTGTCAGTGAATGTTGTCAGTGAATGTTGTCAGTGAGTGAATGTTGTCAGTGAATGCTGTCAGTGAGTGAATGTTGTCAGTGAGTGAATGTTGTCAGAGAGTGAATGTTGTCAGTGAATGTTGTCAGTGAATGTTGTCAGTGAGTGTTGTCAGTGAATGTTGTCAGTGAGTGAATGTTGTCAGTGAGTGAATGTTGTCAGTGAATGTTGTCTGTGAGTGAATGTTGTCAGTTAGTGAATGTTGTCAGTGAATGTTGTCAGTGAGTGAATGTTGTCAGTGAGTGAATGTTGTCAGTGAATGTTATCAGAGAGTCAGTGTTGTCAGTGAATGTTGTCAGTGAGTGAATGTTGTCAGTGAGTGAATGTTGTCAGTGAATGTTGTCAGTGAGTGAATGTTGTCAGTGAATGTTGTCAGTGAGTGAATGTTGTCAGTGAGTGAATGTTGTCAGTGAATGTTGTCAGTGAGTGAATGTTGTCAGAGAGTGAATGTTGTCAGTGAGTGAATGTTGTCAGTGAATGTTGTCAGTGAGTGAATGTTGTCAGTGAATGTTGTCAGTGAATGTTGTCAGTGAGTGAATGTTGTCAGTGAGTGTTGTCAGTGAGTGAATGTTGTCAGAGAGTGAATGTTAGTGAGTGAATGTTGTCAGTGAGTGTTGTCAGTGAGTGAATGTTGTCAGAGAGTGAATGTTGTCAGTGAGTGAATGTTGTCAGTGAATGTTGTCAGTGAGTGAATGTTGTCAGTGAGTGAATGTTGTCAGTGAATGTTGTCAGAGAGTGAATGTTGTCAGTGAATGTTGTCAGTGAGTGAATGTTGTCAGTGAATGTTGTCAGTGAGTGAATGTTGTCAGTGAATGCTGTCAGTGAGTGAATGTTGTCAGTGAGTGAATGTTGTCAGTGAATGCTGTCAGTGAGTGAATGTTGTCAGTGAGTGAATGTTGTCAGTGAATGTTGTCAGAGAGTGAATGTTGTCAGTGAATGTTGTCAGTGAGTGAATGTTGTCAGTGAATGTAGTCAGTGAATGTTGTCAGAGAGTGAATGTTGTCAGTGAGTGAATGTTGTCAGTGAATGTTGTCAGTGAATGTTGTCAGTGAGTGAATGTTGTCAGTGAGTGAATGTTGTCAGTGAGTGAATGTTGTCAGTGAATGTTGTCTGTGAGTGAATGTAGTCAGTTAGTGAATGTTGTCAGTGAGTGAATGTTGTCAGTGAATGTTGTCAGTGAGTGAATGTTGTCAGTGAGTGAATGTTGTCAGTGAATGTTGTCAGTGAGTGAATGTTGTCAGTGAGTGTTGTAAGTGAGTCAATGTTGTCAGTGAGTGTTGTCAGTGAATGTTGTCAGTGAGTGAATGTTGTCAGTGAATGTTGTCAGTGAGTGAATGTTGTCAGTGAATGTTGTCAGTGAGTGAATGTTGTCAGTGAATGTTGTCAGTGAGTGAATGTTGTCAGTGAATGTTGTCAGTGAGTGAATGTTGTCAGTGAGTGAATGTTGTCAGTGAATGTTGTCAGTGAATGTTGTCAGAGAGTGAATGTTGTCAGTGAATGTTGTCAGAGAGTGAATGTTATCAGTAAATGTTGTCAGTGAATGTTGTCAGAGAGTGAATGTTGTCAGTGAATATTGTCAGTGAGTGAATGTTGTCAGTGAATGTTGTCAGTGAGTGAATGTTGTCAGTGAGTGAATGTTGTCAGTGAATATTGTCAGTGAGTGAATGTTGTCAGTGAATGTTGTCAGTGAGTGAATGTTGTCAGTGAATGTTGTCAGTGAATGTTGTCAGTGAGTGAATGTTGTCAGTGAATGCTGTCAGTGAGTGAATGTTGTCAGTGAGTGAATGTTGTCAGTGAATGTTGTCAGAGAGTGAATGTTGTCAGTGAATGTTGTCAGTGAATGTTGTCAGTGAGTGTTGTCAGTGAATGTTGTCAGTGAGTGAATGTTGTCAGTGAGTGAATGTTGTCAGTGAATGTTGTCAGTGAGTGAATGTTGTCAGTGAATGTTGTCAGTGAGTGAATGCTGTCAGTGAGTGAATGTTGTCAGTGAGTGAATGTTGTCAGTGAATGTTGTCAGTGAATGTTGTCAGTGAGTGTTGTCAGTGAATGTTGTCAGTGAGTGAATGTTGTCAGTGAATGTTGTCTGTGAGTGAATGTTGTCAGTTAGTGAATGTTGTCAGTGAATGTTGTCAGTGAGTGAATGTTGTCAGTGAATGTTGTCAGAGAGTCAATGTTTGTCAGTGAATGTTGTCAGTGAGTGAATGTTGTCAGTGAGTGAATGTTGTCAGTGAATGTTGTCAGTGAATGTTGTCAGAGAGTGAATGTTGTCAGTGAATGTTGTCAGAGAGTGAATGTTATCAGTAAATGTTGTCAGTGAATGTTGTCAGAGAGTGAATGTTGTCAGTGAATGTTGTCAGTTAGTGAATGTTGTCAGTGAATGTTGTCAGTGAGTGAATGTTGTCAGTGAGTGAATGTTGTCAGTGAATATTGTCAGTGAGTGAATGTTGTCAGTGAATGTTGTCAGTGAGTGAATGTTGTCAGTGAATGTTGTCAGTGAATGTTGTCAGTGAGTGAATGTTGTCAGTGAGTGAATGTTGTCAGTGAATGTTGTCAGAGAGTCAATGTTGTCAGTGAATGTTGTCAGTGAGTGAATGTTGTCAGTGAGTGAATGTTGTCAGTGAATGTTGTCAGTGAGTGAATGTTGTCAGTGAATGTTGTCAGTGAATGTTGTCAGTGAGTGAATGTTGTCAGTGAGTGTTGTCAGTGAGTGAATGTTGTCAGAGTGAATGTTGTCAGTGAGTGAATGTTGTCAGTGAATGTTGTCAGTGAGTGAATGTTGTCAGTGAGTGAATGTTGTCAGTGAATGTTGTCAGTGAATGTTGTCAGTGAGTGAATGTTATCAGTGAATGTTGTCAGTGAGTGAATGTTGTCAGTGAATGTTGTCAGTGAGTGAATGTTGTCAGTGAGTGAATGTTGTCAGTGAATGTTATCAGTTAGTAAATGTTGTCAGTGAATGTTGTCAGTGAGTGAATGTTGTCAGTGAATGTTGTCAGTGAGTGAATGTTGTCAGTGAGTGAATGTTGTCAGTGAATGTTGTCTGTGAGTGAATGTTGTCAGTGAGTGAATGTTGTCAGTGAGTGAATGTTGTCAGTGAATGTTGTCAGTGAATGTTGTCAGATAGTGAATGTTGTCAGTGAATGTTGTCAGAGAGTGAATGTTATCAGTAAATGTTGTCAGTGAATGTTGTCAGAGAGTGAATGTTGTCAGTGAATGTTGTCAGTTAGTGAATGTTGTCAGTGAATGTTGTCAGTGAGTGAATGTTGTCAGTGAATGTTGTCTGTGAGTGAATGTTGTCTGTGAGTGAATGTTGTCAGTTAGTGAATGTTGTCAGTGAATGTTGTCAGTGAGTGAATGTTGTCAGTGAGTGAATGTTGTCGGTGAATGTTGTCAGTGAGTGAATGTTGTCGGTGAATGTTGTCAGTGAGTGAATGTTGTCAGTGAATGTCAGTGAGTGAATGTTGTCAGTGAATGTTGTCAGTGAGTGAATGTTGTCAGTGAGTGAATGTTGTCAGTGAATGTTGTCAGTGAGTGAATGTTGTCAGTGAATGTTGTCAGTGAGTGAATGTTGTCAGTGAATGTTGTCAGTGAATGTTGTCAGTGAGTGAATGTTGTCAGTGAGTGAATGTTGTCAGTGAGTGAATGTTGTCAGTGAATGTTGTCAGTGAGTGAATGTTGTCAGTGAATGTTGTCAGTGAATGTTGTCAGTGAGTGAATGTTGTCAGTGAATGCTGTCAGTGAGTGAATGTTGTCAGTGAGTGAATGTTGTCAGTGAATGTTGTCAGAGAGTGAATGTTGTCAGTGAATGTTGTCAGTGAATGTTGTCAGTGAGTGTTGTCAGTGAATGTTGTCAGTGAGTGAATGTTGTCAGTGAGTGAATGTTGTCAGTGAATGTTGTCTGTGAGTGAATGTTGTCAGTTAGTGAATGTTGTCAGTGAATGCTGTCAGTGAGTGAATGTTATCAGTGAGTGAATGTTGTCAGAGAGTGAATGTTGTCAGTGAATGTTGTCAGTGAGTGAATGTTGTCAGTGAGTGTTGTCAGTGAATGTTGTCAGTGAGTGAATGTTGTCAGTGAGTGAATGTTGTCAGTGAATTGTTGTCAGTGAGTGAATGTTGTCAGTGAATGTTGTCAGTGAATGTTGTCAGAGAGTGAATGTTGTCAGTGAATGTTGTCAGTGAGTGAATGTTGTCAGTGAATGCTGTCAGTGAGTGAATGTTGTCAGTGAGTGAATGTTGTCAGAGAGTGAATGTTGTCAGTGAATGTTGTCAGTGAATGTTGTCAGTGAGTGTTGTCAGTGAATGTTGTCAGTGAGTGAATGTTGTCAGTGAGTGAATGTTGTCAGTGAGTGAATGTTGTCAGTGAATGTTGTCAGTGAGTGAATGTTGTCAGTGAATGTTGTCAGTGAGTGAATGTTGTCAGTGAGTGAATGTTGTCAGTGAGTGAATGTTGTCAGTGAATGTTGTCTGTGAGTGAATGTTGTCAGTTAGTGAATGTTGTCAGTGAATGTTGTCAGTGAGTGAATGTTGTCAGTGAGTGAATGTTGTCAGTGAATGTTGTCAGAGAGTCAATGTTGTCAGTGAATGTTGTCAGTGAGTGAATGTTGTCAGTGAGTGAATGTTGTCAGTGAATGTTGTCAGTGAGTGAATGTTGTCAGTGAGTGTTGTCAGTGAGTGAATGTTGTCAGAGAGTGAATGTTGTCAGTGAGTGAATGTTGTCAGTGAATGTTGTCAGTGAGTGAATGTTGTCAGTGAGTGAATGTTGTCAGTGAATGTTGTCAGTTAATGTTGTCAGTGAATGTTGTCAGTGAGTGAATGTTGTCAGTGAATGTTGTCAGTGAGTGAATGTTGTCAGTGAATGTTGTCAGTGAGTGAATGTTGTCAGTGAGTGAATGTTGTCAGTGAATGTTGTCAGTGAATGTTATCAGTTAGTGAATGTTGTCAGTGAATGTTGTCAGTGAGTGAATGTTGTCAGTGAATGATGTCAGTGAGTGAATGTTGTCAGTGAATGCTGTCAGTGAGTGAATGTTGTCAGTGAATATTGTCAGTGAGTGAATGTTGTCAGAGAGTGAATGTTGTCAGTGAATGTTGTCAGTGAGTGAATGTTGTCAGTGAATGTTGTCAGTGAATGTTGTCAGTGAGTGAATGTTGTCAGTGAATGTTGTCAGTGAGTGAATGTTGTCAGTGAATGCTGTCAGTGAGTGAATGTTGTCAGTGAGTGAATGTTGTCAGAGAGTGAATGTTGTCAGTGAATGTTGTCAGTGAGTGTTGTCAGTGAATGTTGTCAGTGAGTGAATGTTGTCAGTGAATGTTGTCAGTGAGTGAATGTTGTCAGTGAATGTTGTCAGTGAATGTTGTCAGTGAGTGAATGTTGTCAGTGAGTGAATGTTGTCAGTGAGTGAATGTTGTCAGTGAATGTTGTCTGTGAGTGAATGTTGTCAGTTAGTGAATGTTGTCAGTGAATGTTGTCAGAGAGTCAATGTTGTCAGTGAATGTTGTCAGTGAGTGAATGTTGTCAGTGAGTGAATGTTGTCGGTGAATGTTGTCAGTGAGTGAATGTTGTCAGTGAATGTCAGTGAGTGAATGTTGTCAGTGAATGTTGTCAGTGAGTGAATGTTGTCAGTGAGTGAATGTTGTCTGTGAATGTTGTCAGTGAGTGAATGTTGTCAGTGAATGTTGTCAGTGAGTGAATGTTGTCAGTGAATGCTGTCAGTGAGTGAATGTTGTCAGTGAGTGAATGTTGTCAGAGAGTGAATGTTGTCAGTGAATGTTGTCAGTGAATGTTGTCAGTGAGTGTTGTCAGTGAATGTTGTCAGTGAGTGAATGTTGTCAGTGAGTGAATGTTGTCAGTGATTGTTGTCAGTGAGTGAATGTTGTCAGTGAATGTTGTCAGTGAATGTTGTCAGAGAGTGAATGTTGTCAGTGAGTGAATGTTGTCAGTGAATGTTGTCAGTGAATGTTGTCAGTGAGTGAATGTTGTCAGTGAGTGAATGTTGTCAGTGAGTGGATGATGTCAGTGAATGTTGTCTGTGAGTGAATGTTGTCAGTTAGTGAATGTTGTCAGTGAGTGAATGTTGTCAGTGAATGTTGTCAGTGAGTGAATGTTGTCAGTGAGTGAATGTTGTCAGTGAATGTTGTCAGTGAGTGAATGTTGTCAGTGAGTGTTGTGAGTCAATGTTGTCAGTGAGTGTTGTCAGTGAATGTTGTCAGTGAGTGAATGTTGTCAGTGAATGTTGTCAGTGAGTGAATGTTGTCAGTGAATGTTGTCAGTGAGTGAATGTTGTCAGTGAATGTTGTCAGTGAGTGAATGCTGTCAGTGAGTGAATGTTGTCAGTGAGTGAATGTTGTCAGTGAATGTTGTCAGAGAGTGAATGTTGTCAGTGAATGTTGTCAGTGAATGTTGTCAGTGAGTGTTGTCAGTGAATGTTGTCAGTGAGTGAATGTTGTCAGTGAATGTCAGTGAGTGAATGTTGTCAGTGAATGTTGTCAGTGAATGTTGTCAGAGAGTGAATGTTATCAGTAAATGTTGTCAGTGAATGTTGTCAGTGAGTGTTGTCAGTGAATGTTGTCAGTGAGTGAATGTTGTCAGTGAGTGAATGTTGTCAGTGAATGTTGTCTGTGAGTGAATGTTGTCAGTTAGTGAATGTTGTCAGTGAATGTTGTCAGTGAGTGAATGTTGTCAGTGAGTGAATGTTGTCAGTGAATGTTATCAGAGAGTCAATGTTGTCAGTGAATGTTGTCAGTGAGTGAATGTTGTCAGTGAGTGAATGTTGTCAGTGAATGTTGTCAGTGAGTGAATGTTGTCAGTGAATGTTGTCAGTGAATGTTGTCAGTGAGTGAATGTTGTCAGTGAGTGAATGTTGTCAGTGAATGTTGTCAGTGAGTGAATGTTGTCAGAGAGTGAATGTTGTCAGTGAGTGAATGTTGTCAGTGAATGTTGTCAGTGAGTGAATGTTGTCAGTGAATGTTGTCAGTGAATGTTGTCAGTGAGTGAATGTTGTCAGTGAGTGTTGTCAGTGAGTGAATGTTGTCAGAGAGTGAATGTTAGTGAGTGAATGTTGTCAGTGAGTGTTGTCAGTGAGTGAATGTTGTCAGAGAGTGAATGTTGTCAGTGAGTGAATGTTGTCAGTGAATGTTGTCAGTGAGTGAATGTTGTCAGTGAGTGAATGTTGTCAGTGAATGTTGTCAGAGAGTGAATGTTGTCAGTGAATGTTGTCAGTGAATGTTGTCAGTGAGTGAATGTTGTCAGTGAATGTTGTCAGTGAATGTTGTCAGTGAGTGAATGTTGTCAGTGAATGTTGTCAGTGAATGTTGTCAGTGAGTGAATGTTGTCAGTGAGTGAATGTTGTCAGTGAATGTTGTCAGTGAGTGAATGTTGTCAGTGAATGTTGTCAGTGAGTGAATGTTGTCAGTGAGTGTTGTAAGTGAGTCAATGTTGTCAGTGAGTGTTGTCAGTGAATGTTGTCAGTGAGTGAATGTTGTCAGTGAATGTTGTCAGTGAGTGAATGTTGTCAGTGAATGTTGTCAGTGAGTGAATGTTGTCAGTGAATGTTGTCAGTGAGTGAATGTTGTCAGTGAATGTTGTCAGTGAGTGAATGTTGTCAGTGAGTGAATGTTGTCAGTGAGTGAATGTTGTCAGTGAATGTTGTCAGTGAATGTTGTCAGAGAGTGAATGTTGTCAGTGAATGTTATCAGTAAATGTTGTCAGAGAGTGAATGTTGTCAGTGAATGTTGTCAGTGAATGTTGTCAGTGAATGTTGTCAGTGAGTGAATGTTGTCAGTGAATGTTGTCAGTGAGTGAATGTTGTCAGTGAATGCTGTCAGTGAGTGAATGTTGTCATTGAGTGAATGTTGTCAGTGAATATTGTCAGTGAGTGAATGTTGTCAGTGAATGTTGTCAGTGAGTGAATGTTGTCAGTGAATGTTGTCAGTGAGTGAATGTTGTCAGTGAATGCTGTCAGTGAGTGAATGTTGTCAGTGAGTGAATGTTGTCAGTGAGTGAATGTTGTCAGTGAATGCTGTCAGTGAGTGAATGTTGTCAGTGAGTGAATGTTGTCAGTGAATGTTGTCAGAGAGTGAATGTTGTCAGTGAATGTTGTCAGTGAGTGAATGTTGTCAGTGAATGTAGTCAGTGAATGTTGTCAGAGAGTGAATGTTGTCAGTGAGTGAATGTTGTCAGTGAATGTTGTCAGTGAATGTTGTCTGTGAGTGAATGTTGTCAGTTAGTGAATGTTGTCAGTGAGTGAATGTTGTCAGTGAGTGAATGTTGTCAGTGAATGTTGTCAGTGAGTGAATGTTGTCAGTGAGTGTTGTAAGTGAGTCAATGTTGTCAGTGAGTGTTGTCAGTGAATGTTGTCAGTGAGTGAATGTTGTCAGTGAATGTTGTCAGTGAGTGAATGTTGTCAGTGAATGTTGTCAGTGAGTGAATGTTGTCAGTGAATGTTGTCAGTGAGTGAATGTTGTCAGTGAATGTTGTCAGTGAGTGAATGTTGTCAGTGAGTGAATGTTGTCAGTGAGTGAATGTTGTCAGTGAATGTTGTCAGTGAATGTTGTCAGAGAGTGAATGTTGTCAGTGAATGTTGTCAGAGAGTGAATGTTATCAGTAAATGTTGTCAGTGAATGTTGTCAGAGAGAGAATGTTGTCAGTGAATATTGTCAGTGAGTGAATGTTGTCAGTGAATGTTGTCAGTGAGTGAATGTTGTCAGTGAGTGAATGTTGTCAGTGAATATTGTCAGTGAGTGAATGTTGTCAGTGAATGTTGTCAGTGAGTGAATGTTGTCAGTGAATGTTGTCAGTGAATGTTGTCAGTGAGTGAATGTTGTCAGTGAATGCTGTCAGTGAGTGAATGTTGTCAGTGAGTGAATGTTGTCAGTGAATGTTGTCAGAGAGTGAATGTTGTCAGTGAATGTTGTCAGTGAGTGTTGTCAGTGAGTGAATGTTGTCAGTGAGTGAATGTTGTCAGTGAATGTTGTCAGTGAGTGAATGTTGTCAGTGAATGTTGTCAGTGAGTGAATGCTGTCAGTGAGTGAATGTTGTCAGTGAGTGAATGTTGTCAGTGAATGTTGTCAGTGAATGTTGTCAGTGAGTGTTGTCAGTGAATGTTGTCAGTGAGTGAATGTTGTCAGTGAATGTTGTCTGTGAGTGAATGTTGTCAGTTAGTGAATGTTGTCAGTGAATGTTGTCAGTGAGTGAATGTTGTCAGTTAGTGAATGTTGTCAGTGAATGTTGTCAGAGAGTCAATGTTTGTCAGTGAATGTTGTCAGTGAGTGAATGTTGTCAGTGAGTGAATGTTGTCAATGAATGTTGTCAGTGAATGTTGTCAGAGAGTGAATGTTGTCAGTGAATGTTGTCAGAGAGTGAATGTTATCAGTAAATGTTGTCAGTGAATGTTGTCAGAGAGTGAATGTTGTCAGTGAATGTTGTCAGTTAGTGAATGTTGTCAGTGAATGTTGTCAGTGAGTGAATGTTGTCAGTGAATGTTGTCAGTGAGTGAATGTTGTCAGTGAATGCTGTCAGTGAGTGAATGTTGTCAGTGAGTGAATGTTGTCAGTGAATATTGTCAGTGAGTGAATGTTGTCAGTGAATGTTGTCAGTGAGTGAATGTTGTCAGTGAATGTTGTCAGTGAATGTTGTCAGTGAGTGAATGTTGTCAGTGAGTGAATGTTGTCAGTGAATGTTGTCAGAGAGTCAATGTTGTCAGTGAATGTTGTCAGTGAGTGAATGTTGTCAGTGAGTGAATGTTGTCAGTGAATGTTGTCAGTGAGTGAATGTTGTCAGTGAATGTTGTCAGTGAATGTTGTCAGTGAGTGAATGTTGTCAGTGAGTGTTGTCAGTGAGTGAATGTTGTCAGAGAGTGAATGTTGTCAGTGAGTGAATGTTGTCAGTGAATGTTGTCAGTGAGTGAATGTTGTCAGTGAGTGAATGTTGTCAGTGAATGTTGTCAGTGAATGTTGTCAGTGAGTGAATGTTATCAGTGAATGTTGTCAGTGAGTGAATGTTGTCAGTGAATGTTGTCAGTGAGTGAATGTTGTCAGTGAGTGAATGTTGTCAGTGAATGTTATCAGTTAGTGAATGTTGTCAGTGAATGTTGTCAGTGAGTGAATGTTGTCAGTGAATGTTGTCAGTGAGTGAATGTTGTCAGTGAGTGAATGTTGTCAGTGAATGTTGTCTGTGAGTGAATGTTGTCAGTGAGTGAATGTTGTCAGTGAGTGAATGTTGTCAGTGAATGTTGTCAGTGAATGTTGTCAGATAGTGAATGTTGTCAGTGAATGTTGTCAGAGAGTGAATGTTATCAGTAAATGTTGTCAGTGAATGTTGTCAGAGAGTGAATGTTGTCAGTGAATGTTGTCAGTTAGTGAATGTTGTCAGTGAATGTTGTCAGTGAGTGAATGTTGTCAGTGAATGTTGTCTGTGAGTGAATGTTGTCTGTGAGTCAATGTTGTCAGTTAGTGAATGTTGTCAGTGAATGTTGTCAGTGAGTGAATGTTGTCAGTGAGTGAATGTTGTCGGTGAATGTTGTCAGTGAGTGAATGTTGTCAGTGAATGTCAGTGAGTGAATGTTGTCAGTGAATGTTGTCAGTGAGTGAATGTTGTCAGTGAGTGAATGTTGTCAGTGAATGTTGTCAGTGAGTGAATGTTGTCAGTGAATGTTGTCAGTGAGTGAATGTTGTCAGTGAATGTTGTCAGTGAATGTTGTCAGTGAGTGTTGTCAGTGAATGTTGTCAGTGAGTGAATGTTGTCAGTGAGTGAATGTTGTCAGTGAGTGAATGTTGTCAGTGAATGTTGTCAGTGAGTGAATGTTGTCAGTGAATGTTGTCAGTGAATGTTGTCAGTGAGTGAATGTTGTCAGTGAATGCTGTCAGTGAGTGAATGTTGTCAGTGAGTGAATGTTGTCAGTGAATGTTGTCAGAGAGTGAATGTTGTCAGTGAATGTTGTCAGTGAATGTTGTCAGTGAGTGTTGTCAGTGAATGTTGTCAGTGAGTGAATGTTGTCAGTGAGTGAATGTTGTCAGTGAATGTTGTCTGTGAGTGAATGTTGTCAGTTAGTGAATGTTGTCAGTGAATGCTGTCAGTGAGTGAATGTTATCAGTGAGTGAATGTTGTCAGAGAGTGAATGTTGTCAGTGAATGTTGTCAGTGAGTGAATGTTGTCAGTGAGTGTTGTCAGTGAATGTTGTCAGTGAGTGAATGTTGTCAGTGAGTGAATGTTGTCAGTGAATTGTTGTCAGTGAGTGAATGTTGTCAGTGAATGTTGTCAGTGAATGTTGTCAGAGAGTGAATGTTGTCAGTGAATGTTGTCAGTGAGTGAATGTTGTCAGTGAATGCTGTCAGTGAGTGAATGTTGTCAGTGAGTGAATGTTGTCAGAGAGTGAATGTTGTCAGTGAATGTTGTCAGTGAATGTTGTCAGTGAGTGTTGTCAGTGAATGTTGTCAGTGAGTGAATGTTGTCAGTGAGTGAATGTTGTCAGTGAGTGAATGTTGTCAGTGAATGTTGTCAGTGAGTGAATGTTGTCAGTGAATGTTGTCAGTGAGTGAATGTTGTCAGTGAGTGAATGTTGTCAGTGAGTGAATGTTGTCAGTGAATGTTGTCTGTGAGTGAATGTTGTCAGTTAGTGAATGTTGTCAGTGAATGTTGTCAGTGAGTGAATGTTGTCAGTGAGTGAATGTTGTCAGTGAATGTTGTCAGAGAGTCAATGTTGTCAGTGAATGTTGTCAGTGAGTGAATGTTGTCAGTGAGTGAATGTTGTCAGTGAGTGAATGTTGTCAGTGAATGTTGTCAGTGAGTGAATGTTGTCAGTGAGTGTTGTCAGTGAGTGAATGTTGTCAGAGAGTGAATGTTGTCAGTGAGTGAATGTTGTCAGTGAATGTTGTCAGTGAGTGAATGTTGTCAGTGAGTGAATGTTGTCAGTGAATGTTGTCAGTTAATGTTGTCAGTGAATGTTGTCAGTGAGTGAATGTTGTCAGTGAATGTTGTCAGTGAGTGAATGTTGTCAGTGAATGTTGTCAGTGAGTGAATGTTGTCAGTGAGTGAATGTTGTCAGTGAATGTTGTCAGTGAATGTTATCAGTTAGTGAATGTTGTCAGTGAATGTTGTCAGTGAGTGAATGTTGTCAGTGAATGTTGTCAGTGAATGTTATCAGTTAGTGAATGTTGTCAGTGAATGTTGTCAGTGAGTGAATGTTGTCAGTGAATGTTGTCAGTGAGTGTTGTCAGTGAGTGAATGTTGTCAGTGAGTGAATGTTGTCAGTGAATGTTGTCAGTGAGTGAATGTTGTCAGTGAATGTTGTCAGTGAGTGAATGCTGTCAGTGAGTGAATGTTGTCAGTGAGTGAATGTTGTCAGTGAATGTTGTCAGTGAATGTTGTCAGTGAGTGTTGTCAGTGAATGTTGTCAGTGAGTGAATGTTGTCAGTGAATGTTGTCTGTGAGTGAATGTTGTCAGTTAGTGAATGTTGTCAGTGAATGTTGTCAGTGAGTGAATGTTGTCAGTTAGTGAATGTTGTCAGTGAATGTTGTCAGAGAGTCAATGTTTGTCAGTGAATGTTGTCAGTGAGTGAATGTTGTCAGTGAGTGAATGTTGTCAATGAATGTTGTCAGTGAATGTTGTCAGAGAGTGAATGTTGTCAGTGAATGTTGTCAGAGAGTGAATGTTATCAGTAAATGTTGTCAGTGAATGTTGTCAGAGAGTGAATGTTGTCAGTGAATGTTGTCAGTTAGTGAATGTTGTCAGTGAATGTTGTCAGTGAGTGAATGTTGTCAGTGAATGTTGTCAGTGAGTGAATGTT
Organism: Staurois parvus; assembly: GCF_062004578.1. Taxonomy (NCBI): domain Eukaryota; kingdom Metazoa; phylum Chordata; class Amphibia; order Anura; family Ranidae; genus Staurois; species Staurois parvus. The sequence continues at coordinate 220,274 of NW_028320448.1, forward strand.
GTCAGTGAATGCTGTCAGTGAGTGAATGTTGTCAGTGAGTGAATGTTGTCAGTGAATATTGTCAGTGAGTGAATGTTGTCAGTGAATGTTGTCAGTGAGTGAATGTTGTCAGTGAATGTTGTCAGTGAATGTTGTCAGTGAGTGAATGTTGTCAGTGAGTGAATGTTGTCAGTGAATGTTGTCAGAGAGTCAATGTTGTCAGTGAATGTTGTCAGTGAGTGAATGTTGTCAGTGAGTGAATGTTGTCAGTGAATGTTGTCAGTGAGTGAATGTTGTCAGTGAATGTTGTCAGTGAATGTTGTCAGTGAGTGAATGTTGTCAGTGAGTGTTGTCAGTGAGTGAATGTTGTCAGAGAGTGAATGTTGTCAGTGAGTGAATGTTGTCAGTGAATGTTGTCAGTGAGTGAATGTTGTCAGTGAGTGAATGTTGTCAGTGAATGTTGTCAGTGAATGTTGTCAGTGAGTGAATGTTATCAGTGAATGTTGTCAGTGAGTGAATGTTGTCAGTGAATGTTGTCAGTGAGTGAATGTTGTCAGTGAGTGAATGTTGTCAGTGAATGTTATCAGTTAGTGAATGTTGTCAGTGAATGTTGTCAGTGAGTGAATGTTGTCAGTGAATGTTGTCAGTGAGTGAATGTTGTCAGTGAGTGAATGTTGTCAGTGAATGTTGTCTGTGAGTGAATGTTGTCAGTGAGTGAATGTTGTCAGTGAGTGAATGTTGTCAGTGAATGTTGTCAGTGAATGTTGTCAGATAGTGAATGTTGTCAGTGAATGTTGTCAGAGAGTGAATGTTATCAGTAAATGTTGTCAGTGAATGTTGTCAGAGAGTGAATGTTGTCAGTGAATGTTGTCAGTTAGTGAATGTTGTCAGTGAATGTTGTCAGTGAGTGAATGTTGTCAGTGAATGTTGTCTGTGAGTGAATGTTGTCTGTGAGTCAATGTTGTCAGTTAGTGAATGTTGTCAGTGAATGTTGTCAGTGAGTGAATGTTGTCAGTGAGTGAATGTTGTCGGTGAATGTTGTCAGTGAGTGAATGTTGTCAGTGAATGTCAGTGAGTGAATGTTGTCAGTGAATGTTGTCAGTGAGTGAATGTTGTCAGTGAGTGAATGTTGTCAGTGAATGTTGTCAGTGAGTGAATGTTGTCAGTGAATGTTGTCAGTGAGTGAATGTTGTCAGTGAATGTTGTCAGTGAATGTTGTCAGTGAGTGTTGTCAGTGAATGTTGTCAGTGAGTGAATGTTGTCAGTGAGTGAATGTTGTCAGTGAGTGAATGTTGTCAGTGAATGTTGTCAGTGAGTGAATGTTGTCAGTGAATGTTGTCAGTGAATGTTGTCAGTGAGTGAATGTTGTCAGTGAATGCTGTCAGTGAGTGAATGTTGTCAGTGAGTGAATGTTGTCAGTGAATGTTGTCAGAGAGTGAATGTTGTCAGTGAATGTTGTCAGTGAATGTTGTCAGTGAGTGTTGTCAGTGAATGTTGTCAGTGAGTGAATGTTGTCAGTGAGTGAATGTTGTCAGTGAATGTTGTCTGTGAGTGAATGTTGTCAGTTAGTGAATGTTGTCAGTGAATGCTGTCAGTGAGTGAATGTTATCAGTGAGTGAATGTTGTCAGAGAGTGAATGTTGTCAGTGAATGTTGTCAGTGAGTGAATGTTGTCAGTGAGTGTTGTCAGTGAATGTTGTCAGTGAGTGAATGTTGTCAGTGAGTGAATGTTGTCAGTGAATTGTTGTCAGTGAGTGAATGTTGTCAGTGAATGTTGTCAGTGAATGTTGTCAGAGAGTGAATGTTGTCAGTGAATGTTGTCAGTGAGTGAATGTTGTCAGTGAATGCTGTCAGTGAGTGAATGTTGTCAGTGAGTGAATGTTGTCAGAGAGTGAATGTTGTCAGTGAATGTTGTCAGTGAATGTTGTCAGTGAGTGTTGTCAGTGAATGTTGTCAGTGAGTGAATGTTGTCAGTGAGTGAATGTTGTCAGTGAGTGAATGTTGTCAGTGAATGTTGTCAGTGAGTGAATGTTGTCAGTGAATGTTGTCAGTGAGTGAATGTTGTCAGTGAGTGAATGTTGTCAGTGAGTGAATGTTGTCAGTGAATGTTGTCTGTGAGTGAATGTTGTCAGTTAGTGAATGTTGTCAGTGAATGTTGTCAGTGAGTGAATGTTGTCAGTGAGTGAATGTTGTCAGTGAATGTTGTCAGAGAGTCAATGTTGTCAGTGAATGTTGTCAGTGAGTGAATGTTGTCAGTGAGTGAATGTTGTCAGTGAGTGAATGTTGTCAGTGAATGTTGTCAGTGAGTGAATGTTGTCAGTGAGTGTTGTCAGTGAGTGAATGTTGTCAGAGAGTGAATGTTGTCAGTGAGTGAATGTTGTCAGTGAATGTTGTCAGTGAGTGAATGTTGTCAGTGAGTGAATGTTGTCAGTGAATGTTGTCAGTTAATGTTGTCAGTGAATGTTGTCAGTGAGTGAATGTTGTCAGTGAATGTTGTCAGTGAGTGAATGTTGTCAGTGAATGTTGTCAGTGAGTGAATGTTGTCAGTGAGTGAATGTTGTCAGTGAATGTTGTCAGTGAATGTTATCAGTTAGTGAATGTTGTCAGTGAATGTTGTCAGTGAGTGAATGTTGTCAGTGAATGATGTCAGTGAGTGAATGTTGTCAGTGAATGCTGTCAGTGAGTGAATGTTGTCAGTGAATATTGTCAGTGAGTGAATGTTGTCAGAGAGTGAATGTTGTCAGTGAATGTTGTCAGTGAGTGAATGTTGTCAGTGAATGTTGTCAGTGAATGTTGTCAGTGAGTGAATGTTGTCAGTGAATGTTGTCAGTGAGTGAATGTTGTCAGTGAATGCTGTCAGTGAGTGAATGTTGTCAGTGAGTGAATGTTGTCAGAGAGTGAATGTTGTCAGTGAATGTTGTCAGTGAGTGTTGTCAGTGAATGTTGTCAGTGAGTGAATGTTGTCAGTGAATGTTGTCAGTGAGTGAATGTTGTCAGTGAATGTTGTCAGTGAATGTTGTCAGTGAGTGAATGTTGTAAGTGAGTGAATGTTGTCAGTGAGTGAATGTTGTCAGTGAATGTTGTCTGTGAGTGAATGTTGTCAGTTAGTGAATGTTGTCAGTGAATGTTGTCAGAGAGTCAATGTTGTCAGTGAATGTTGTCAGTGAGTGAATGTTGTCAGTGAGTGAATGTTGTCGGTGAATGTTGTCAGTGAGTGAATGTTGTCAGTGAATGTCAGTGAGTGAATGTTGTCAGTGAATGTTGTCAGTGAGTGAATGTTGTCAGTGAGTGAATGTTGTCTGTGAATGTTGTCAGTGAGTGAATGTTGTCAGTGAATGTTGTCAGTGAGTGAATGTTGTCAGTGAATGCTGTCAGTGAGTGAATGTTGTCAGTGAGTGAATGTTGTCAGAGAGTGAATGTTGTCAGTGAATGTTGTCAGTGAATGTTGTGAGTGAGTGTTGTCAGTGAATGTTGTCAGTGAGTGAATGTTGTCAGTGAGTGAATGTTGTCAGTGATTGTTGTCAGTGAGTGAATGTTGTCAGTGAATGTTGTCAGTGAATGTTGTCAGAGAGTGAATGTTGTCAGTGAGTGAATGTTGTCAGTGAATGTTGTCAGTGAATGTTGTCAGTGAGTGAATGTTGTCAGTGAGTGAATGTTGTCAGTGAGTGGATGATGTCAGTGAATGTTGTCTGTGAGTGAATGTTGTCAGTTAGTGAATGTTGTCAGTGAGTGAATGTTGTCAGTGAATGTTGTCAGTGAGTGAATGTTGTCAGTGAGTGAATGTTGTCAGTGAATGTTGTCAGTGAGTGAATGTTGTCAGTGAGTGTTGTGAGTCAATGTTGTCAGTGAGTGTTGTCAGTGAATGTTGTCAGTGAGTGAATGTTGTCAGTGAATGTTGTCAGTGAGTGAATGTTGTCAGTGAATGTTGTCAGTGAGTGAATGTTGTCAGTGAATGTTGTCAGTGAGTGAATGCTGTCAGTGAGTGAATGTTGTCAGTGAGTGAATGTTGTCAGTGAATGTTGTCAGAGAGTGAATGTTGTCAGTGAATGTTGTCAGTGAATGTTGTCAGTGAGTGTTGTCAGTGAATGTTGTCAGTGAGTGAATGTTGTCAGTGAATGTCAGTGAGTGAATGTTGTCAGTGAATGTTGTCAGTGAATGTTGTCAGAGAGTGAATGTTATCAGTAAATGTTGTCAGTGAATGTTGTCAGTGAGTGTTGTCAGTGAATGTTGTCAGTGAGTGAATGTTGTCAGTGAGTGAATGTTGTCAGTGAATGTTGTCTGTGAGTGAATGTTGTCAGTTAGTGAATGTTGTCAGTGAATGTTGTCAGTGAGTGAATGTTGTCAGTGAATGTTATCAGAGAGTCAATGTTGTCAGTGAATGTTGTCAGTGAGTGAATGTTGTCAGTGAGTGAATGTTGTCAGTGAATGTTGTCAGTGAGTGAATGTTGTCAGTGAATGTTGTCAGTGAATGTTGTCAGTGAGTGAATGTTGTCAGTGAGTGAATGTTGTCAGTGAATGTTGTCAGTGAGTGAATGTTGTCAGAGAGTGAATGTTGTCAGTGAGTGAATGTTGTCAGTGAATGTTGTCAGTGAGTGAATGTTGTCAGTGAATGTTGTCAGTGAATGTTGTCAGTGAGTGAATGTTGTCAGTGAGTGTTGTCAGTGAGTGAATGTTGTCAGAGAGTGAATGTTAGTGAGTGAATGTTGTCAGTGAGTGTTGTCAGTGAGTGAATGTTGTCAGAGAGTGAATGTTGTCAGTGAGTGAATGTTGTCAGTGAATGTTGTCAGTGAGTGAATGTTGTCAGTGAGTGAATGTTGTCAGTGAATGTTGTCAGAGAGTGAATGTTGTCAGTGAATGTTGTCAGTGAATGTTGTCAGTGAGTGAATGTTGTCAGTGAATGTTGTCAGTGAATGTTGTCAGTGAGTGAATGTTGTCAGTGAATGTTGTCAGTGAATGTTGTCAGTGAGTGAATGTTGTCAGTGAGTGAATGTTGTCAGTGAATGTTGTCTGTGAGTGAATGTTGTCAGTTAGTGAATGTTGTCAGTGAGTGAATGTTGTCAGTGAATGTTGTCAGTGAGTGAATGTTGTCAGTGAGTGTTGTAAGTGAGTCAATGTTGTCAGTGAGTGTTGTCAGTGAATGTTGTCAGTGAGTGAATGTTGTCAGTGAATGTTGTCAGTGAGTGAATGTTGTCAGTGAATGTTGTCAGTGAGTGAATGTTGTCAGTGAATGTTGTCAGTGAGTGAATGTTGTCAGTGAATGTTGTCAGTGAGTGAATGTTGTCAGTGAGTGAATGTTGTCAGTGAGTGAATGTTGTCAGTGAATGTTGTCAGTGAATGTTGTCAGAGAGTGAATGTTGTCAGTGAATGTTATCAGTAAATGTTGTCAGAGAGTGAATGTTGTCAGTGAATGTTGTCAGTTAGTGAATGTTGTCAGTGAATGTTGTCAGTGAGTGAATGTTGTCAGTGAATGTTGTCAGTGAGTGAATGTTGTCAGTGAATGCTGTCAGTGAGTGAATGTTGTCATTGAGTGAATGTTGTCAGTGAATATTGTCAGTGAGTGAATGTTGTCAGTGAATGTTGTCAGTGAGTGAATGTTGTCAGTGAATGTTGTCAGTGAGTGAATGTTGTCAGTGAATGCTGTCAGTGAGTGAATGTTGTCAGTGAGTGAATGTTGTCAGTGAGTGAATGTTGTCAGTGAATGCTGTCAGTGAGTGAATGTTGTCAGTGAGTGAATGTTGTCAGTGAATGTTGTCAGAGAGTGAATGTTGTCAGTGAATGTTGTCAGTGAGTGAATGTTGTCAGTGAATGTAGTCAGTGAATGTTGTCAGTGAATGTTGTCAGAGAGTGAATGTTGTCAGTGAGTGAATGTTGTCAGTGAATGTTGTCAGTGAATGTTGTCTGTGAGTGAATGTTGTCAGTTAGTGAATGTTGTCAGTGAGTGAATGTTGTCAGTGAATGTTGTCAGTGAGTGAATGTTGTCAGTGAGTGAATGTTGTCAGTGAATGTTGTCAGTGAGTGAATGTTGTCAGTGAGTGTTGTAAGTGAGTCAATGTTGTCAGTGAGTGTTGTCAGTGAATGTTGTCAGTGAGTGAATGTTGTCAGTGAATGTTGTCAGTGAGTGAATGTTGTCAGTGAATGTTGTCAGTGAGTGAATGTTGTCAGTGAATGTTGTCAGTGAGTGAATGTTGTCAGTGAATGTTGTCAGTGAGTGAATGTTGTCAGTGAGTGAATGTTGTCAGTGAGTGAATGTTGTCAGTGAATGTTGTCAGTGAATGTTGTCAGAGAGTGAATGTTGTCAGTGAATGTTGTCAGAGAGTGAATGTTATCAGTAAATGTTGTCAGTGAATGTTGTCAGAGAGAGAATGTTGTCAGTGAATATTGTCAGTGAGTGAATGTTGTCAGTGAATGTTGTCAGTGAGTGAATGTTGTCAGTGAGTGAATGTTGTCAGTGAATATTGTCAGTGAGTGAATGTTGTCAGTGAATGTTGTCAGTGAGTGAATGTTGTCAGTGAATGTTGTCAGTGAATGTTGTCAGTGAGTGAATGTTGTCAGTGAATGCTGTCAGTGAGTGAATGTTGTCAGTGAGTGAATGTTGTCAGTGAATGTTGTCAGAGAGTGAATGTTGTCAGTGAATGTTGTCAGTGAGTGTTGTCAGTGAATGTTGTCAGTGAGTGAATGTTGTCAGTGAGTGAATGTTGTCAGTGAGTGTTGTGAGTCAATGTTGTCAGTGAGTGTTGTCAGTGAATGTTGTCAGTGAGTGAATGTTGTCAGTGAATGTTGTCAGTGAGTGAATGTTGTCAGTGAATGTTGTCAGTGAGTGAATGTTGTCAGTGAGTGAATGTTGTCAGTGAGTGAATGTTGTCAGTGAATGTTGTCAGTGAATGTTGTCAGAGAGTGAATGTTGTCAGTGAATGTTGTCAGAGAGTGAATGTTATCAGTAAATGTTGTCAGTGAATGTTGTCAGAGAGTGAATGTTGTCAGTGAATATTGTCAGTGAGTGAATGTTGTCAGTGAATGTTGTCAGTGAGTGAATGTTGTCAGTGAGTGAATGTTGTCAGTGAATATTGTCAGTGAGTGAATGTTGTCAGTGAATGTTGTCAGTGAGTGAATGTTGTCAGTGAATGTTGTCAGTGAATGTTGTCAGTGAGTGAATGTTGTCAGTGAATGCTGTCAGTGAGTGAATGTTGTCAGTGAGTGAATGTTGTCAGTGAATGTTGTCAGAGAGTGAATGTTGTCAGTGAATGTTGTCAGTGAGTGTTGTCAGTGAATGTTGTCAGTGAGTGAATGTTGTCAGTGAGTGAATGTTGTCAGTGAATTGTTGTCAGTGAGTGAATGTTGTCAGTGAATGTTGTCAGTGAATGTTGTCAGAGAGTGAATGTTGTCAGTGAATGTTGTCAGTGAGTGAATGTTGTCAGTGAATGCTGTCAGTGAGTGAATGTTGTCAGTGAGTGAATGTTGTCAGAGAGTGAATGTTGTCAGTGAATGTTGTCAGTGAATGTTGTCAGTGAGTGTTGTCAGTGAATGTTGTCAGTGAGTGAATGTTGTCAGTGAGTGAATGTTGTCAGTGAGTGAATGTTGTCAGTGAATGTTGTCAGTGAGTGAATGTTGTCAGTGAATGTTGTCAGTGAGTGAATGTTGTCAGTGAGTGAATGTTGTCAGTGAATGTTGTCTGTGAGTGAATGTTGTCAGTTAGTGAATGTTGTCAGTGAATGTTGTCAGTGAGTGAATGTTGTCAGTGAGTGAAAGTTGTCAGTGAATGTTGTCAGAGAGTCAATGTTGTCAGTGAATGTTGTCAGTGAGTGAATGTTGTCAGTGAGTGAATGTTGTCAGTGAGTGAATGTTGTCAGTGAATGTTGTCAGTGAGTGAATGTTGTCAGTGAGTGTTGTCAGTGAGTGAATGTTGTCAGAGAGTGAATGTTGTCAGTGAATGTTGTCAGTGAATGTTATCAGTTAGTGAATGTTGTCAGTGAATGTTGTCAGTGAGTGAATGTTGTCAGTGAATGATGTCAGTGAGTGAATGTTGTCAGTGAATGTTGTCAGTGAATATTGTCAGTGAGTGAATGTTGTCAGAGAGTGAATGTTGTCAGTGAATGTTGTCAGTGAGTGAATGTTGTCAGTGAATGTTGTCAGTGAATGTTGTCAGTGAGTGAATGTTGTCAGTGAATGTTGTCAGTGAGTGAATGTTGTCAGTGAATGCTGTCAGTGAGTGAATGTTGTCAGTAAGTGAATGTTGTCAGAGAGTGAATGTTGTCAGTGAATGTTGTCAGTGAGTGTTGTCAGTGAATGTTGTCAGTGAGTGAATGTTGTCAGTGAATGTTGTCAGTGAGTGAATGTTGTCAGTGAATGTTGTCAGTGAATGTTGTCAGTGAGTGAATGTTGTCAGTGAGTGAATGTTGTCAGTGAATGTTGTCTGTGAGTGAATGTTGTCAGTTAGTGAATGTTGTCAGTGAATGTTGTCAGAGAGTCAATGTTGTCAGTGAATGTTGTCAGTGAGTGAATGTTGTCAGTGAGTGAATGTTGTCGGTGAATGTTGTCAGTGAGTGAATGTTGTCAGTGAATGTCAGTGAGTGAATGTTGTCAGTGAATGTTGTCAGTGAGTGAATGTTGTCAGTGAGTGAATGTTGTCAGTGAATGTTGTCAGTGAGTGAATGTTGTCAGTGAATGTTGTCAGTGAGTGAATGTTGTCAGTGAATGCTGTCAGTGAGTGAATGTTGTCAGTGAGTGAATGTTGTCAGAGAGTGAATGTTGTCAGTGAATGTTGTCAGTGAATGTTGTCAGTGAGTGTTGTCAGTGAATGTTGTCAGTGAGTGAATGTTGTCAGTGAGTGAATGTTGTCAGTGAGTGAATGTTGTCAGTGAATGTTGTCAGTGAGTGAATGTTGTCAGTGAGTGAATGTTGTCAGTGAATGTTGTCAGTGAATGTTGTCAGTGAGTGAATGTTGTCAGTGAGTGAATGTTGTCAGTGAGTGGATGATGTCAGTGAATGTTGTCTGTGAGTGAATGTTGTCAGTTAGTGAATGTTGTCAGTGAGTGAATGTTGTCAGTGAATGTTGTCAGTGAGTGAATGTTGTCAGTGAGTGAATGTTGTCAGTGAATGTTGTCAGTGAGTGAATGTTGTCAGTGAGTGTTGTGAGTCAATGTTGTCAGTGAGTGTAGTCAGTGAATGTTGTCAGTGAGTGAATGTTGTCAGTGAATGTTGTCAGTGAGGGAATGTTGTCAGTGAATGTTGTCAGTGAATGTTGTCAGTGAATGTTGTCAGAGAGTGAATGTTGTCAGTGAGTGAATGTTGTCAGTGAATGTTGTCAGTGAGTGAATGTTGTCAGTGAGTGAATGTTGTCAGTGAATGTTGTCAGTGAATGTTGTCAGAGAGTGAATGTTGTCAGTGAATGTTGTCAGAGAGTGAATGTTATCAGTAAATGTTGTCAGTGAATGTTGTCAGAGAGTGAATGTTGTCAGTGAATGTTGTCAGTTAGTGAATGTTGTCAGTGAATGTTGTCAGTGAGTGAATGTTGTCAGTGAATGCTGTCAGTGAGTGAATGTTGTCAGTGAGTGAATGTTGTCAGTGAATATTGTCAGTGAGTGAATGTTGTCAGTGAATGTTGTCAGTGAGTGAATGTTGTCAGTGAATGTTGTCAGTGAATGTTGTCAGTGAGTGAATGTTGTCAGTGAATGCTGTCAGTGAGTGAATGTTGTCAGTGAGTGAATGTTGTCAGAGAGTGAATGTTGTCAGTTAGTGAATGTTGTCAGTGAATGTTGTCAGTGAGTGAATGTTGTCAGTGAGTGAATGTTGTCAGTGAATGTTGTCAGAGAGTCAATGTTGTCAGTGAATGTTGTCAGTGAGTGAATGTTGTCAGTGAGTGAATGTTGTCAGTGAATGTTGTCAGTGAGTGAATGTTGTCAGTGAATGTTGTCAGTGAATGTTGTCAGTGAGTGAATGTTGTCAGTGAGTGTTGTCAGTGAGTGAATGTTGTCAGAGAGTGAATGTTGTCAGTGAGTGAATGTTGTCAGTGAATGTTGTCAGTGAGTGAATGTTGTCAGTGAATGTTGTCAGTGAATGTTGTCAGTGAGTGAATGTTGTCAGTGAGTGTTGTCAGTGAGTGAATGTTGTCAGAGAGTGAATGTTGTCAGTGAGTGAATGTTGTCAGTGAGTGTTGTCAGTGAGTGAATGTTGTCAGAGAGTGAATGTTGTCAGTGAGTGAATGTTGTCAGTGAATGTTGTCAGTGAGTGAATGTTGTCAGTGAGTGAATGTTGTCAGTGAATGTTGTCAGTGAATGTTGTCAGTGAGTGAATGTTGTGAGTGAATGCTGTCAGTGAGTGAATGTTGTCAGTGAGTGAATGTTGTCAGTGAATGTTGTCAGAGAGTGAATGTTGTCAGTGAATGTTGTCAGTGAGTGAATGTTGTCAGTGAATGTAGTCAGTGAATGTTGTCAGTGAATGTTGTCAGAGAGTGAATGTTGTCAGTGAGTGAATGTTGTCAGTGAATGTTGTCAGTGAATGTTGTCAGTGAGTGAATGTTGTCAGTGAGTGAATGTTGTCAGTGAGTGAATGTTGTCAGTGAATGTTGTCTGTGAGTGAATGTTGTCAGTTAGTGAATGTTGTCAGTGAGTGAATGTTGTCAGTGAGTGAATGTTGTCAGTGAGTGAATGTTGTCAGTGAATGTTGTCAGTGAGTGAATGTTGTCAGTGAGTGTTGTAAGTGAGTCAATGTTGTCAGTGAGTGTTGTCAGTGAATGTTGTCAGTGAGTGAATGTTGTCAGTGAATGTTGTCAGTGAGTGAATGTTGTCAGTGAATGTTGTCAGTGAGTGAATGTTGTCAGTGAATGTTGTCAGTGAGTGAATGTTGTCAGTGAATGTTGTCAGTGAGTGAATGTTGTCAGTGAGTGAATGTTGTCAGTGAGTGAATGTTGTCAGTGAATGTTGTCAGTGAATGTTGTCAGAGAGTGAATGTTGTCAGTGAATGTTGTCAGAGAGTGAATGTTATCAGTAAATGTTGTCAGTGAATGTTGTCAGAGAGTGAATGTTGTCAGTGAATGTTGTCAGTTAGTGAATGTTGTCAGTGAATGTTGTCAGTGAGTGAATGTTGTCAGTGAATGTTGTCAGTGAGTGAATGTTGTCAGTGAATGCTGTCAGTGAGTGAATGTTGTCAGTGAGTGAATGTTGTCAGTGAATATTGTCAGTGAGTGAATGTTGTCAGTGAATGTTGTCAGTGAGTGAATGTTGTCAGTGAATGTTGTCAGTGAATGTTGTCAGTGAGTGAATGTTGTCAGTGAATGCTGTCAGTGAGTGAATGTTGTCAGTGAGTGAATGTTGTCAGTGAATGTTGTCAGAGAGTGAATGTTGTCAGTGAATGTTGTCAGTGAATGTTGTCAGTGAGTGTTGTCAGTGAATGTTGTCAGTGAGTGAATGTTGTCAGTGAGTGAATGTTGTCAGTGAATGTTGTCAGTGAGTGAATGTTGTCAGTGAATGTTGTCAGTGAGTGAATGCTGTCAGTGAGTGAATGTTGTCAGTGAGTGAATGTTGTCAGTGAATGTTGTCAGTGAATGTTGTCAGTGAGTGTTGTCAGTGAATGTTGTCAGTGAGTGAATGTTGTCAGTGAATGTTGTCTGTGAGTGAATGTTGTCAGTTAGTGAATGTTGTCAGTGAATGTTGTCAGTGAGTGAATGTTGTCAGTGAGTGAATGTTGTCAGTGAATGTTGTCAGAGAGTCAATGTTGTCAGTGAATGTTGTCAGTGAGTGAATGTTGTCAGTGAGTGAATGTTGTCAGTGAATGTTGTCAGTGAATGTTGTCAGAGAGTGAATGTTGTCAGTGAATGTTGTCAGAGAGTGAATGTTATCAGTAAATGTTGTCAGTGAATGTTGTCAGAGAGTGAATGTTGTCAGTGAATGTTGTCAGTTAGTGAATGTTGTCAGTGAATGTTGTCAGTGAGTGAATGTTGTCAGTGAATGTTGTCAGTGAGTGAATGTTGTCAGTGAATGCTGTCAGTGAGTGAATGTTGTCAGTGAGTGAATGTTGTCAGTGAATATTGTCAGTGAGTGAATGTTGTCAGTGAATGTTGTCAGTGAGTGAATGTTGTCAGTGAATGTTGTCAGTGAATGTTGTCAGTGAGTGAATGTTGTCAGTGAATGCTGTCAGTGAGTGAATGTTGTCAGTGAGTGAATGTTGTCAGTGAATGTTGTCAGAGAGTGAATGTTGTCAGTGAATGTTGTCAGTGAATGTTGTCAGTGAGTGTTGTCAGTGAATGTTGTCAGTGAGTGAATGTTGTCAGTGAGTGAATGTTGTCAGTGAATGTTGTCTGTGAGTGAATGTTATCAGTGAGTGAATGTTGTCAGAGAGTGAATGTTGTCAGTGAATGTTGTCAGTGAGTGAATGTTGTCAGTGAGTGTTGTCAGTGAATGTTGTCAGTGAGTGAATGTTGTCAGTGAGTGAATGTTGTCAGTGAGTGAATGTTGTCAGTGAATGTTGTCAGTGAATGTTGTCAGTGAATGTTGTCAGAGAGTGAATGTTGTCAGTGAGTGAATGTTGTCAGTGAATGTTGTCAGTGAGTGAATGTTGTCAGTGAATGTTGTCAGTGAATGTTGTCAGAGAGTGAATGTTGTCAGTGAATGTTGTCAGAGAGTGAATGTTATCAGTAAATGTTGTCAGTGAATGTTGTCAGAGAGTGAATGTTGTCAGTGAATGTTGTCAGTTAGTGAATGTTGTCAGTGAATGCTGTCAGTGAGTGAATGTTGTCAGTGAGTGAATGTTGTCAGTGAATATTGTCAGTGAGTGAATGTTGTCAGTGAATGTTGTCAGTGAGTGAATGTTGTCAGTGAATGTTGTCAGTGAGTGAATGTTGTCAGTGAATGTTGTCAGTGAGTGAATGTTGTCAGTGAATGTTGTCAGTGAGTGAATGTTGTCAGTGAGTGAATGTTGTCAGTGAGTGAATGTTGTCAGTGAATGTTGTCAGTGAATGTTGTCAGAGAGTGAATGTTGTCAGTGAATGTTATCAGTAAATGTTGTCAGAGAGTGAATGTTGTCAGTGAATGTTGTCAGTTAGTGAATGTTGTCAGTGAATGTTGTCAGTGAGTGAATGTTGTCAGTGAATGTTGTCAGTGAGTGAATGTTGTCAGTGAATGCTGTCAGTGAGTGAATGTTGTCATTGAGTGAATGTTGTCAGTGAATATTGTCAGTGAGTGAATGTTGTCAGTGAATGTTGTCAGTCAGTGAATGTTGTCAGTGAATGTTGTCAGTGAGTGAATGTTGTCAGTGAATGCTGTCAGTGAGTGAATGTTGTCAGTGAGTGAATGTTGTCAGTGAATGCTGTCAGTGAGTGAATGTTGTCAGTGAGTGAATGTTGTCAGTGAATGTTGTCAGAGAGTGAATGTTGTCAGTGAATGTTGTCAGTGAGTGAATGTTGTCAGTGAATGTAGTCAGTGAATGTTGTCAGTGAATGTTGTCAGAGAGTGAATGTTGTCAGTGAGTGAATGTTTTCAGTGAATGTTGTCAGTGAATGTTGTCTGTGAGTGAATGTTGTCAGTTAGTGAATGTTGTCAGTGAGTGAATGTTGTCAGTGAATGTTGTCAGTGAGTGAATGTTGTCAGTGAGTGAATGTTGTCAGTGAATGTTGTCAGTGAGTGAATGTTGTCAGTGAGTGTTGTAAGTGAGTCAATGTTGTCAGTGAGTGTTGTCAGTGAATGTTGTCAGTGAGTGAATGTTGTCAGTGAATGTTGTCAGTGAGTGAATGTTGTCAGTGAATGTTGTCAGTGAGTGAATGTTGTCAGTGAATGTTGTCAGTGAGTGAATGTTGTCAGTGAATGTTGTCAGTGAGTGAATGTTGTCAGTGAGTGAATGTTGTCAGTGAGTGAATGTTGTCAGTGAATGTTGTCAGTGAATGTTGTCAGAGAGTGAATGTTGTCAGTGAATGTTGTCAGAGAGTGAATGTTATCAGTAAATGTTGTCAGTGAATGTTGTCAGAGAGTGAATGTTGTCAGTGAATATTGTCAGTGAGTGAATGTTGTCAGTGAATGTTGTCAGTGAGTGAATGTTGTCAGTGAGTGAATGTTGTCAGTGAATATTGTCAGTGAGTGAATGTTGTCAGTGAATGTTGTCAGTGAGTGAATGTTGTCAGTGAATGTTGTCAGTGAATGTTGTCAGTGAGTGAATGTTGTCAGTGAATGCTGTCAGTGAGTGAATGTTGTCAGTGAGTGAATGTTGTCAGTGAATGTTGTCAGAGAGTGAATGTTGTCAGTGAATGTTGTCAGTGAGTGTTGTCAGTGAATGTTGTCAGTGAGTGAATGTTGTCAGTGAGTGAATGTTGTCAGTGAATGTTGTCAGTGAGTGAATGTTGTCAGTGAATGTTGTCAGTGAGTGAATGCTGTCAGTGAGTGAATGTTGTCAGTGAGTGAATGTTGTCAGTGAATGTTGTCAGTGAATGTTGTCAGTGAGTGTTGTCAGTGAATGTTGTCAGTGAGTGAATGTTGTCAGTGAATGTTGTCTGTGAGTGAATGTTGTCAGTTAGTGAATGTTGTCAGTGAATGTTGTCAGTGAGTGAATGTTGTCAGTGAGTGAATGTTGTCAGTGAATGTTGTCAGAGAGTCAATGTTTGTCAGTGAATGTTGTCAGTGAGTGAATGTTGTCAGTGAGTGAATGTTGTCAGTGAATGTTGTCAGAGAGTGAATGTTGTCAGTGAATGTTGTCAGAGAGTGAATGTTATCAGTAAATGTTGTCAGTGAATGTTGTCAGAGAGTGAATGTTGTCAGTGAATGTTGTCAGTTAGTGAATGTTGTCAGTGAATGTTGTCAGTGAGTGAATGTTGTCAGTGAATGTTGTCAGTGAGTGAATGTTGTCAGTGAATGCTGTCAGTGAATGTTGTCAGTGAGTGAATGTTGTCAGTGAGTGAATGTTGTCAGTGAATGCTGTCAGTGAATGTTGTCAGTGAGTGAATGTTGTCTGTGAGTGAATGTTGTCAGTGAATGTTGTCAGTGAATGTTGTCAGTGAGTGAATGTTGTCAGTGAGTGAATGTTGTCAGTGAATGTTGTCAGAGAGTCAATGTTGTCAGTGAATGTTGTCAGTGAGTGAATTTTGTCAGTGAGTGAATGTTGTCAGTGAATGTTGTCAGTGAGTGAATGTTGTCAGTGAATGTTGTCAGTGAATGTTGTCAGTGAGTGAATGTTGTCAGTGAGTGTTGTCAGTGAGTGAATGTTGTCAGAGAGTGAATGTTGTCAGTGAGTGAATGTTGTCAGTGAATGTTGTCAGTGAGTGAATGTTGTCAGTGAGTGAATGTTGTCAGTGAATGTTGTCAGTGAATGTTGTCAGAGAGTGAATGTTGTCAGTGAATGTTGTCAGAGAGTGAATGTTATCAGTAAATGTTGTCAGTGAATGTTGTCAGAGAGTGAATGTTGTCAGTGAATGTTGTCAGTTAGTGAATGTTGTCAGTGAATGTTGTCAGTGAGTGAATGTTGTCAGTGAATGTTGTCAGTGAGTGAATGTTGTCAGTGAATGCTGTCAGTGAGTGAATGTTGTCAGTGAGTGAATGTTGTCAGTGAGTGAATGTTGTCAGTGAATATTGTCAGTGAGTGAATGTTGTCAGTGAATGTTGTCAGTGAGTGAATGTTGTCAGTGAATGTTGTCAGTGAGTGAATGTTGTCAGTGAATGCTGTCAGTGAGTGAATGTTGTCAGTGAGTGAATGTTGTCAGTGAATGTTGTCAGAGAGTGAATGTTGTCAGTGAATGTTGTCAGTGAATGTTGTCAGTGAGTGTTGTCAGTGAATGTTGTCAGTGAGTGAATGTTGTCAGTGAGTGAATGTTGTCAGTGAGTGAATGTTGTCAGTGAATGTTGTCTGTGAGTGAATGTTGTCAGTTAGTGAATGTTGTCAGTGAATGCTGTCAGTGAGTGAATGTTATCAGTGAGTGAATGTTGTCAGAGAGTGAATGTTGTCAGTGAATGTTGTCAGTGAGTGAATGTTGTCAGTGAGTGTTGTCAGTGAATGTTGTCAGTGAGTGAATGTTGTCAGTGAGTGAATGTTGTCAGTGAATTGTTGTCAGTGAGTGAATGTTGTCAGTGAATGTTGTCAGTGAATGTTGTCAGAGAGTGAATGTTGTCAGTGAATGTTGTCAGTGAGTGAATGTTGTCAGTGAATGCTGTCAGTGAGTGAATGTTGTCAGTGAGTGAATGTTGTCAGAGAGTGAATGTTGTCAGTGAATGTTGTCAGTGAATGTTGTCAGTGAGTGTTGTCAGTGAATGTTGTCAGTGAGTGAATGTTGTCAGTGAGTGAATGTTGTCAGTGAATGTTGTCAGTGAGTGAATGTTGTCAGTGAATGTTGTCAGTGAGTGAATGTTGTCAGTGAGTGAATGTTGTCAGTGAGTGAATGTTGTCAGTGAATGTTGTCTGTGAGTGAATGTTGTCAGTTAGTGAATGTTGTCAGTGAATGTTGTCAGTGAGTGAATGTTGTCAGTGAGTGAAAGTTGTCAGTGAATGTTGTCAGAGAGTCAATGTTGTCAGTGAATGTTGTCAGTGAGTGAATGTTGTCAGTGAGTGAATGTTGTCAGTGAGTGAATGTTGTCAGTGAATGTTGTCAGTGAGTGAATGTTGTCAGTGAGTGAATGTTGTCAGTGAGTGAATGTTGTCAGTGAATATTGTCAGTGAGTGAATGTTGTCAGAGAGTGAATGTTGTCAGTGAATGTTGTCAGTGAGTGAATGTTGTCAGTGAATGTTGTCAGTGAGTGAATGTTGTCAGTGAATGCTGTCAGTGAGTGAATGTTGTCAGTGAGTGAATGTTGTCAGAGAGTGAATGTTGTCAGTGAATGTTGTCAGTGAGTGTTGTCAGTGAATGTTGTCAGTGAGTGAATGTTGTCAGTGAATGTTGTCAGTGAGTGAATGTTGTCAGTGAATGTTGTCAGTGAATGTTGTCAGTGAGTGAATGTTGTCAGTGAGTGAATGTTGTCAGTGAATGTTGTCTGTGAGTGAATGTTGTCAGTTAGTGAATGTTGTCAGTGAATGTTGTCAGAGAGTCAATGTTGTCAGTGAATGTTGTCAGTGAGTGAATGTTGTCAGTGAGTGAATGTTGTCGGTGAATGTTGTCAGTGAGTGAATGTTGTCAGTGAATGTCAGTGAGTGAATGTTGTCAGTGAATGTTGTCAGTGAGTGAATGTTGTCAGTGAGTGAATGTTGTCAGTGAATGTTGTCAGTGAGTGAATGTTGTCAGTGAATGTTGTCAGTGAGTGAATGTTGTCAGTGAATGCTGTCAGTGAGTGAATGTTGTCAGTGAGTGAATGTTGTCAGAGAGTGAATGTTGTCAGTGAATGTTGTCAGTGAATGTTGTCAGTGAGTGTTGTCAGTGAATGTTGTCAGTGAGTGAATGTTGTCAGTGAGTGAATGTTGTCAGTGAATGTTGTCAGTGAGTGAATGTTGTCAGTGAATGTTGTCAGTGAATGTTGTCAGTGAATGTTGTCAGAGAGTGAATGTTGTCAGTGAGTGAATGTTGTCAGTGAATGTTGTCAGTGAATGTTGTCAGTGAGTGAATGTTGTCAGTGAGTGAATGTTGTCAGTGAGTGGATGATGTCAGTGAATGTTGTCTGTGAGTGAATGTTGTCAGTTAGTGAATGTTGTCAGTGAGTGAATGTTGTCAGTGAATGTTGTCAGTGAGTGAATGTTGTCAGTGAGTGTTGTGAGTCAATGTTGTCAGTGAGTGTTGTCAGTGAATGTTGTCAGTGAGTGAATGTTGTCAGTGAATGTTGTCAGTGAGTGAATGTTGTCAGTGAATGATGTCAGTGAGTGAATGTTGTCAGTGAATGCTGTCAGTGAGTGAATGTTGTCAGTGAATATTGTCAGTGAGTGAATGTTGTCAGTGAATGTTGTCAGTGAGTGAATGTTGTCAGTGAATGTTGTCAGTGAGTGAATGTTGTCAGTGAATGCTGTCAGTGAGTGAATGTTGTCAGTGAGTGAATGTTGTCAGAGAGTGAATGTTGTCAGTGAATGTTGTCAGTGAGTGTTGTCAGTGAATGTTGTCAGTGAGTGAATGTTGTCAGTGAATGTTGTCAGTGAGTGAATGTTGTCAGTGAATGTTGTCAGTGAATGTTGTCAGTGAGTGAATGTTGTCAGTGAGTGAATGTTGTCAGTGAATGTTGTCTGTGAGTGAATGTTGTCAGTTAGTGAATGTTGTCAGTGAATGTTGTCAGAGAGTCAATGTTGTCAGTGAATGTTGTCAGTGAGTGAATGTTGTCAGTGAGTGAATGTTGTCGGTGAATGTTGTCAGTGAGTGAATGTTGTCAGTGAATGTCAGTGAGTGAATGTTGTCAGTGAATGTTGTCAGTGAGTGAATGTTGTCAGTGAGTGAATGTTGTCAGTGAATGTTGTCAGTGAGTGAATGTTGTCAGTGAATGTTGTCAGTGAGTGAATGTTGTCAGTGAATGCTGTCAGTGAGTGAATGTTGTCAGTGAGTGAATGTTGTCAGAGAGTGAATGTTGTCAGTGAATGTTGTCAGTGAATGTTGTCAGTGAGTGTTGTCAGTGAATGTTGTCAGTGAGTGAATGTTGTCAGTGAGTGAATGTTGTCAGTGAATGTTGTCAGTGAGTGAATGTTGTCAGTGAATGTTGTCAGTGAATGTTGTCAGTGAATGTTGTCAGAGAGTGAATGTTGTCAGTGAGTGAATGTTGTCAGTGAATGTTGTCAGTGAATGTTGTCAGTGAGTGAATGTTGTCAGTGAGTGAATGTTGTCAGTGAGTGGATGATGTCAGTGAATGTTGTCTGTGAGTGAATGTTGTCAGTTAGTGAATGTTGTCAGTGAGTGAATGTTGTCAGTGAATGTTGTCAGTGAGTGAATGTTGTCAGTGAGTGAATGTTGTCAGTGAATGTTGTCAGTGAGTGAATGTTGTCAGTGAGTGTTGTGAGTCAATGTTGTCAGTGAGTGTTGTCAGTGAATGTTGTCAGTGAGTGAATGTTGTCAGTGAATGTTGTCAGTGAGTGAATGTTGTCAGTGAATGTTGTCAGTGAGTGAATGTTGTCAGTGAATGTTGTCAGTGAGTGAATGCTGTCAGTGAGTGAATGTTGTCAGTGAGTGAATGTTGTCAGTGAATGTTGTCAGAGAGTGAATGTTGTCAGTGAATGTTGTCAGTGAATGTTGTCAGTGAGTGTTGTCAGTGAATGTTGTCAGTGAGTGAATGTTGTCAGTGAATGTTGTCAGTGAATGTTGTCAGAGAGTGAATGTTATCAGTAAATGTTGTCAGTGAATGTTGTCAGAGAGTGAATGTTGTCAGTGAATGTTGTCAGTTAGTGAATGTTGTCAGTGAATGTTGTCAGTGAGTGAATGTTGTCAGTGAATGTTGTCAGTGAGTGAATGTTGTCAGTGAATGCTGTCAGTGAGTGAATGTTGTCAGTGAGTGAATGTTGTCAGTGAATATTGTCAGTGAGTGAATGTTGTCAGTGAATGTTGTCAGTGAGTGAATGTTGTCAGTGAGTGAATGTTGTCTGTGAATGTTGTCAGTGAGTGAATGTTGTCAGTGAATGTTGTCAGTGAGTGAATGTTGTCAGTGAATGCTGTCAGTGAGTGAATGTTGTCAGTGAGTGAATGTTGTCAGAGAGTGAATGTTGTCAGTGAATGTTGTCAGTGAATGTTGTCAGTGAGTGTTGTCAGTGAATGTTGTCAGTGAGTGAATGTTGTCAGTGAGTGAATGTTGTCAGTGATTGTTGTCAGTGAGTGAATGTTGTCAGTGAATGTTGTCAGTGAATGTTGTCAGAGAGTGAATGTTGTCAGTGAGTGAATGTTGTCAGTGAATGTTGTCAGTGAATGTTGTCAGTGAGTGAATGTTGTCAGTGAGTGAATGTTGTCAGTGAGTGGATGATGTCAGTGAATGTTGTCTGTGAGTGAATGTTGTCAGTTAGTGAATGTTGTCAGTGAGTGAATGTTGTCAGTGAATGTTGTCAGTGAGTGAATGTTGTCAGTGAGTGAATGTTGTCAGTGAATGTTGTCAGTGAGTGAATGTTGTCAGTGAGTGTTGTGAGTCAATGTTGTCAGTGAGTGTTGTCAGTGAATGTTGTCAGTGAGTGAATGTTGTCAGTGAATGTTGTCAGTGAGTGAATGTTGTCAGTGAATGTTGTCAGTGAGTGAATGTTGTCAGTGAATGTTGTCAGTGAGTGAATGCTGTCAGTGAGTGAATGTTGTCAGTGAGTGAATGTTGTCAGTGAATGTTGTCAGAGAGTGAATGTTGTCAGTGAATGTTGTCAGTGAATGTTGTCAGTGAGTGTTGTCAGTGAATGTTGTCAGTGAGTGAATGTTGTCAGTGAATGTCAGTGAGTGAATGTTGTCAGTGAATGTTGTCAGTGAATGTTGTCAGAGAGTGAATGTTATCAGTAAATGTTGTCAGTGAATGTTGTCAGTGAGTGTTGTCAGTGAATGTTGTCAGTGAGTGAATGTTGTCAGTGAGTGAATGTTGTCAGTGAATGTTGTCTGTGAGTGAATGTTGTCAGTTAGTGAATGTTGTCAGTGAATGTTGTCAGTGAGTGAATGTTGTCAGTGAGTGAATGTTGTCAGTGAATGTTATCAGAGAGTCAATGTTGTCAGTGAATGTTGTCAGTGAGTGAATGTTGTCAGTGAGTGAATGTTGTCAGTGAATGTTGTCAGTGAGTGAATGTTGTCAGTGAATGTTGTCAGTGAATGTTGTCAGTGAGTGAATGTTGTCAGTGAGTGAATGTTGTCAGTGAATGTTGTCAGTGAGTGAATGTTGTCAGAGAGTGAATGTTGTCAGTGAGTGAATGTTGTCAGTGAATGTTGTCAGTGAGTGAATGTTGTCAGTGAATGTTGTCAGTGAATGTTGTCAGTGAGTGAATGTTGTCAGTGAGTGTTGTCAGTGAGTGAATGTTGTCAGAGAGTGAATGTTAGTGAGTGAATGTTGTCAGTGAGTGTTGTCAGTGAGTGAATGTTGTCAGAGAGTGAATGTTGTCAGTGAGTGAATGTTGTCAGTGAATGTTGTCAGTGAGTGAATGTTGTCAGTGAGTGAATGTTGTCAGTGAATGTTGTCAGAGAGTGAATGTTGTCAGTGAATGTTGTCAGTGAATGTTGTCAGTGAGTGAATGTTGTCAGTGAATGTTGTCAGTGAATGTTGTCAGTGAGTGAATGTTGTCAGTGAATGTTGTCAGTGAATGTTGTCAGTGAGTGAATGTTGTCAGTGAGTGAATGTTGTCAGTGAATGTTGTCAGTGAGTGAATGTTGTCAGTGAATGTTGTCAGTGAGTGAATGTTGTCAGTGAGTGTTGTAAGTGAGTCAATGTTGTCAGTGAGTGTTGTCAGTGAATGTTGTCAGTGAGTGAATGTTGTCAGTGAATGTTGTCAGTGAGTGAATGTTGTCAGTGAATGTTGTCAGTGAGTGAATGTTGTCAGTGAATGTTGTCAGTGAGTGAATGTTGTCAGTGAATGTTGTCAGTGAGTGAATGTTGTCAGTGAGTGAATGTTGTCAGTGAGTGAATGTTGTCAGTGAATGTTGTCAGTGAATGTTGTCAGAGAGTGAATGTTGTCAGTGAATGTTATCAGTAAATGTTGTCAGAGAGTGAATGTTGTCAGTGAATGTTGTCAGTGAATGTTGTCAGTGAATGTTGTCAGTGAGTGAATGTTGTCAGTGAATGTTGTCAGTGAGTGAATGTTGTCAGTGAATGCTGTCAGTGAGTGAATGTTGTCATTGAGTGAATGTTGTCAGTGAATATTGTCAGTGAGTGAATGTTGTCAGTGAATGTTGTCAGTGAGTGAATGTTGTCAGTGAATGTTGTCAGTGAGTGAATGTTGTCAGTGAATGCTGTCAGTGAGTGAATGTTGTCAGTGAGTGAATGTTGTCAGTGAGTGAATGTTGTCAGTGAATGCTGTCAGTGAGTGAATGTTGTCAGTGAGTGAATGTTGTCAGTGAATGTTGTCAGAGAGTGAATGTTGTCAGTGAATGTTGTCAGTGAGTGAATGTTGTCAGTGAATGTAGTCAGTGAATGTTGTCAGAGAGTGAATGTTGTCAGTGAGTGAATGTTGTCAGTGAATGTTGTCAGTGAATGTTGTCTGTGAGTGAATGTTGTCAGTTAGTGAATGTTGTCAGTGAGTGAATGTTGTCAGTGAGTGAATGTTGTCAGTGAATGTTGTCAGTGAGTGAATGTTGTCAGTGAGTGTTGTAAGTGAGTCAATGTTGTCAGTGAGTGTTGTCAGTGAATGTTGTCAGTGAGTGAATGTTGTCAGTGAATGTTGTCAGTGAGTGAATGTTGTCAGTGAATGTTGTCAGTGAGTGAATGTTGTCAGTGAATGTTGTCAGTGAGTGAATGTTGTCAGTGAATGTTGTCAGTGAGTGAATGTTGTCAGTGAGTGAATGTTGTCAGTGAGTGAATGTTGTCAGTGAATGTTGTCAGTGAATGTTGTCAGAGAGTGAATGTTGTCAGTGAATGTTGTCAGAGAGTGAATGTTATCAGTAAATGTTGTCAGTGAATGTTGTCAGAGAGAGAATGTTGTCAGTGAATATTGTCAGTGAGTGAATGTTGTCAGTGAATGTTGTCAGTGAGTGAATGTTGTCAGTGAGTGAATGTTGTCAGTGAATATTGTCAGTGAGTGAATGTTGTCAGTGAATGTTGTCAGTGAGTGAATGTTGTCAGTGAATGTTGTCAGTGAATGTTGTCAGTGAGTGAATGTTGTCAGTGAATGCTGTCAGTGAGTGAATGTTGTCAGTGAGTGAATGTTGTCAGTGAATGTTGTCAGAGAGTGAATGTTGTCAGTGAATGTTGTCAGTGAGTGTTGTCAGTGAGTGAATGTTGTCAGTGAGTGAATGTTGTCAGTGAATGTTGTCAGTGAGTGAATGTTGTCAGTGAATGTTGTCAGTGAGTGAATGCTGTCAGTGAGTGAATGTTGTCAGTGAGTGAATGTTGTCAGTGAATGTTGTCAGTGAATGTTGTCAGTGAGTGTTGTCAGTGAATGTTGTCAGTGAGTGAATGTTGTCAGTGAATGTTGTCTGTGAGTGAATGTTGTCAGTTAGTGAATGTTGTCAGTGAATGTTGTCAGTGAGTGAATGTTGTCAGTTAGTGAATGTTGTCAGTGAATGTTGTCAGAGAGTCAATGTTTGTCAGTGAATGTTGTCAGTGAGTGAATGTTGTCAGTGAGTGAATGTTGTCAATGAATGTTGTCAGTGAATGTTGTCAGAGAGTGAATGTTGTCAGTGAATGTTGTCAGAGAGTGAATGTTATCAGTAAATGTTGTCAGTGAATGTTGTCAGAGAGTGAATGTTGTCAGTGAATGTTGTCAGTTAGTGAATGTTGTCAGTGAATGTTGTCAGTGAGTGAATGTTGTCAGTGAATGTTGTCAGTGAGTGAATGTTGTCAGTGAATGCTGTCAGTGAGTGAATGTTGTCAGTGAGTGAATGTTGTCAGTGAATATTGTCAGTGAGTGAATGTTGTCAGTGAATGTTGTCAGTGAGTGAATGTTGTCAGTGAATGTTGTCAGTGAATGTTGTCAGTGAGTGAATGTTGTCAGTGAGTGAATGTTGTCAGTGAATGTTGTCAGAGAGTCAATGTTGTCAGTGAATGTTGTCAGTGAGTGAATGTTGTCAGTGAGTGAATGTTGTCAGTGAATGTTGTCAGTGAGTGAATGTTGTCAGTGAATGTTGTCAGTGAATGTTGTCAGTGAGTGAATGTTGTCAGTGAGTGTTGTCAGTGAGTGAATGTTGTCAGAGAGTGAATGTTGTCAGTGAGTGAATGTTGTCAGTGAATGTTGTCAGTGAGTGAATGTTGTCAGTGAGTGAATGTTGTCAGTGAATGTTGTCAGTGAATGTTGTCAGTGAGTGAATGTTATCAGTGAATGTTGTCAGTGAGTGAATGTTGTCAGTGAATGTTGTCAGTGAGTGAATGTTGTCAGTGAGTGAATGTTGTCAGTGAATGTTATCAGTTAGTGAATGTTGTCAGTGAATGTTGTCAGTGAGTGAATGTTGTCAGTGAATGTTGTCAGTGAGTGAATGTTGTCAGTGAGTGAATGTTGTCAGTGAATGTTGTCTGTGAGTGAATGTTGTCAGTGAGTGAATGTTGTCAGTGAGTGAATGTTGTCAGTGAATGTTGTCAGTGAATGTTGTCAGATAGTGAATGTTGTCAGTGAATGTTGTCAGAGAGTGAATGTTATCAGTAAATGTTGTCAGTGAATGTTGTCAGAGAGTGAATGTTGTCAGTGAATGTTGTCAGTTAGTGAATGTTGTCAGTGAATGTTGTCAGTGAGTGAATGTTGTCAGTGAATGTTGTCTGTGAGTGAATGTTGTCTGTGAGTCAATGTTGTCAGTTAGTGAATGTTGTCAGTGAATGTTGTCAGTGAGTGAATGTTGTCAGTGAGTGAATGTTGTCGGTGAATGTTGTCAGTGAGTGAATGTTGTCAGTGAATGTCAGTGAGTGAATGTTGTCAGTGAATGTTGTCAGTGAGTGAATGTTGTCAGTGAGTGAATGTTGTCAGTGAATGTTGTCAGTGAGTGAATGTTGTCAGTGAATGTTGTCAGTGAGTGAATGTTGTCAGTGAATGTTGTCAGTGAATGTTGTCAGTGAGTGTTGTCAGTGAATGTTGTCAGTGAGTGAATGTTGTCAGTGAGTGAATGTTGTCAGTGAGTGAATGTTGTCAGTGAATGTTGTCAGTGAGTGAATGTTGTCAGTGAATGTTGTCAGTGAATGTTGTCAGTGAGTGAATGTTGTCAGTGAATGCTGTCAGTGAGTGAATGTTGTCAGTGAGTGAATGTTGTCAGTGAATGTTGTCAGAGAGTGAATGTTGTCAGTGAATGTTGTCAGTGAATGTTGTCAGTGAGTGTTGTCAGTGAATGTTGTCAGTGAGTGAATGTTGTCAGTGAGTGAATGTTGTCAGTGAATGTTGTCTGTGAGTGAATGTTGTCAGTTAGTGAATGTTGTCAGTGAATGCTGTCAGTGAGTGAATGTTATCAGTGAGTGAATGTTGTCAGAGAGTGAATGTTGTCAGTGAATGTTGTCAGTGAGTGAATGTTGTCAGTGAGTGTTGTCAGTGAATGTTGTCAGTGAGTGAATGTTGTCAGTGAGTGAATGTTGTCAGTGAATTGTTGTCAGTGAGTGAATGTTGTCAGTGAATGTTGTCAGTGAATGTTGTCAGAGAGTGAATGTTGTCAGTGAATGTTGTCAGTGAGTGAATGTTGTCAGTGAATGCTGTCAGTGAGTGAATGTTGTCAGTGAGTGAATGTTGTCAGAGAGTGAATGTTGTCAGTGAATGTTGTCAGTGAATGTTGTCAGTGAGTGTTGTCAGTGAATGTTGTCAGTGAGTGAATGTTGTCAGTGAGTGAATGTTGTCAGTGAGTGAATGTTGTCAGTGAATGTTGTCAGTGAGTGAATGTTGTCAGTGAATGTTGTCAGTGAGTGAATGTTGTCAGTGAGTGAATGTTGTCAGTGAGTGAATGTTGTCAGTGAATGTTGTCTGTGAGTGAATGTTGTCAGTTAGTGAATGTTGTCAGTGAATGTTGTCAGTGAGTGAATGTTGTCAGTGAGTGAATGTTGTCAGTGAATGTTGTCAGAGAGTCAATGTTGTCAGTGAATGTTGTCAGTGAGTGAATGTTGTCAGTGAGTGAATGTTGTCAGTGAGTGAATGTTGTCAGTGAATGTTGTCAGTGAGTGAATGTTGTCAGTGAGTGTTGTCAGTGAGTGAATGTTGTCAGAGAGTGAATGTTGTCAGTGAGTGAATGTTGTCAGTGAATGTTGTCAGTGAGTGAATGTTGTCAGTGAGTGAATGTTGTCAGTGAATGTTGTCAGTTAATGTTGTCAGTGAATGTTGTCAGTGAGTGAATGTTGTCAGTGAATGTTGTCAGTGAGTGAATGTTGTCAGTGAATGTTGTCAGTGAGTGAATGTTGTCAGTGAGTGAATGTTGTCAGTGAATGTTGTCAGTGAATGTTATCAGTTAGTGAATGTTGTCAGTGAATGTTGTCAGTGAGTGAATGTTGTCAGTGAATGTTGTCAGTGAATGTTATCAGTTAGTGAATGTTGTCAGTGAATGTTGTCAGTGAGTGAATGTTGTCAGTGAATGTTGTCAGTGAGTGTTGTCAGTGAGTGAATGTTGTCAGTGAGTGAATGTTGTCAGTGAATGTTGTCAGTGAGTGAATGTTGTCAGTGAATGTTGTCAGTGAGTGAATGCTGTCAGTGAGTGAATGTTGTCAGTGAGTGAATGTTGTCAGTGAATGTTGTCAGTGAATGTTGTCAGTGAGTGTTGTCAGTGAATGTTGTCAGTGAGTGAATGTTGTCAGTGAATGTTGTCTGTGAGTGAATGTTGTCAGTTAGTGAATGTTGTCAGTGAATGTTGTCAGTGAGTGAATGTTGTCAGTTAGTGAATGTTGTCAGTGAATGTTGTCAGAGAGTCAATGTTTGTCAGTGAATGTTGTCAGTGAGTGAATGTTGTCAGTGAGTGAATGTTGTCAATGAATGTTGTCAGTGAATGTTGTCAGAGAGTGAATGTTGTCAGTGAATGTTGTCAGAGAGTGAATGTTATCAGTAAATGTTGTCAGTGAATGTTGTCAGAGAGTGAATGTTGTCAGTGAATGTTGTCAGTTAGTGAATGTTGTCAGTGAATGTTGTCAGTGAGTGAATGTTGTCAGTGAATGTTGTCAGTGAGTGAATGTTGTCAGTGAATGCTGTCAGTGAGTGAATGTTGTCAGTGAGTGAATGTTGTCAGTGAATATTGTCAGTGAGTGAATGTTGTCAGTGAATGTTGTCAGTGAGTGAATGTTGTCAGTGAATGTTGTCAGTGAATGTTGTCAGTGAGTGAATGTTGTCAGTGAGTGAATGTTGTCAGTGAATGTTGTCAGAGAGTCAATGTTGTCAGTGAATGTTGTCAGTGAGTGAATGTTGTCAGTGAGTGAATGTTGTCAGTGAATGTTGTCAGTGAGTGAATGTTGTCAGTGAATGTTGTCAGTGAATGTTGTCAGTGAGTGAATGTTGTCAGTGAGTGTTGTCAGTGAGTGAATGTTGTCAGAGAGTGAATGTTGTCAGTGAGTGAATGTTGTCAGTGAATGTTGTCAGTGAGTGAATGTTGTCAGTGAGTGAATGTTGTCAGTGAATGTTGTCAGTGAATGTTGTCAGTGAGTGAATGTTATCAGTGAATGTTGTCAGTGAGTGAATGTTGTCAGTGAATGTTGTCAGTGAGTGAATGTTGTCAGTGAGTGAATGTTGTCAGTGAATGTTATCAGTTAGTGAATGTTGTCAGTGAATGTTGTCAGTGAGTGAATGTTGTCAGTGAATGTTGTCAGTGAGTGAATGTTGTCAGTGAGTGAATGTTGTCAGTGAATGTTGTCTGTGAGTGAATGTTGTCAGTGAGTGAATGTTGTCAGTGAGTGAATGTTGTCAGTGAATGTTGTCAGTGAATGTTGTCAGATAGTGAATGTTGTCAGTGAATGTTGTCAGAGAGTGAATGTTATCAGTAAATGTTGTCAGTGAATGTTGTCAGAGAGTGAATGTTGTCAGTGAATGTTGTCAGTTAGTGAATGTTGTCAGTGAATGTTGTCAGTGAGTGAATGTTGTCAGTGAATGTTGTCTGTGAGTGAATGTTGTCTGTGAGTCAATGTTGTCAGTTAGTGAATGTTGTCAGTGAATGTTGTCAGTGAGTGAATGTTGTCAGTGAGTGAATGTTGTCGGTGAATGTTGTCAGTGAGTGAATGTTGTCAGTGAATGTCAGTGAGTGAATGTTGTCAGTGAATGTTGTCAGTGAGTGAATGTTGTCAGTGAGTGAATGTTGTCAGTGAATGTTGTCAGTGAGTGAATGTTGTCAGTGAATGTTGTCAGTGAGTGAATGTTGTCAGTGAATGTTGTCAGTGAATGTTGTCAGTGAGTGTTGTCAGTGAATGTTGTCAGTGAGTGAATGTTGTCAGTGAGTGAATGTTGTCAGTGAGTGAATGTTGTCAGTGAATGTTGTCAGTGAGTGAATGTTGTCAGTGAATGTTGTCAGTGAATGTTGTCAGTGAGTGAATGTTGTCAGTGAATGCTGTCAGTGAGTGAATGTTGTCAGTGAGTGAATGTTGTCAGTGAATGTTGTCAGAGAGTGAATGTTGTCAGTGAATGTTGTCAGTGAATGTTGTCAGTGAGTGTTGTCAGTGAATGTTGTCAGTGAGTGAATGTTGTCAGTGAGTGAATGTTGTCAGTGAATGTTGTCTGTGAGTGAATGTTGTCAGTTAGTGAATGTTGTCAGTGAATGCTGTCAGTGAGTGAATGTTATCAGTGAGTGAATGTTGTCAGAGAGTGAATGTTGTCAGTGAATGTTGTCAGTGAGTGAATGTTGTCAGTGAGTGTTGTCAGTGAATGTTGTCAGTGAGTGAATGTTGTCAGTGAGTGAATGTTGTCAGTGAATTGTTGTCAGTGAGTGAATGTTGTCAGTGAATGTTGTCAGTGAATGTTGTCAGAGAGTGAATGTTGTCAGTGAATGTTGTCAGTGAGTGAATGTTGTCAGTGAATGCTGTCAGTGAGTGAATGTTGTCAGTGAGTGAATGTTGTCAGAGAGTGAATGTTGTCAGTGAATGTTGTCAGTGAATGTTGTCAGTGAGTGTTGTCAGTGAATGTTGTCAGTGAGTGAATGTTGTCAGTGAGTGAATGTTGTCAGTGAGTGAATGTTGTCAGTGAATGTTGTCAGTGAGTGAATGTTGTCAGTGAATGTTGTCAGTGAGTGAATGTTGTCAGTGAGTGAATGTTGTCAGTGAGTGAATGTTGTCAGTGAATGTTGTCTGTGAGTGAATGTTGTCAGTTAGTGAATGTTGTCAGTGAATGTTGTCAGTGAGTGAATGTTGTCAGTGAGTGAATGTTGTCAGTGAATGTTGTCAGAGAGTCAATGTTGTCAGTGAATGTTGTCAGTGAGTGAATGTTGTCAGTGAGTGAATGTTGTCAGTGAGTGAATGTTGTCAGTGAATGTTGTCAGTGAGTGAATGTTGTCAGTGAGTGTTGTCAGTGAGTGAATGTTGTCAGAGAGTGAATGTTGTCAGTGAGTGAATGTTGTCAGTGAATGTTGTCAGTGAGTGAATGTTGTCAGTGAGTGAATGTTGTCAGTGAATGTTGTCAGTTAATGTTGTCAGTGAATGTTGTCAGTGAGTGAATGTTGTCAGTGAATGTTGTCAGTGAGTGAATGTTGTCAGTGAATGTTGTCAGTGAGTGAATGTTGTCAGTGAGTGAATGTTGTCAGTGAATGTTGTCAGTGAATGTTATCAGTTAGTGAATGTTGTCAGTGAATGTTGTCAGTGAGTGAATGTTGTCAGTGAATGATGTCAGTGAGTGAATGTTGTCAGTGAATGCTGTCAGTGAGTGAATGTTGTCAGTGAATATTGTCAGTGAGTGAATGTTGTCAGAGAGTGAATGTTGTCAGTGAATGTTGTCAGTGAGTGAATGTTGTCAGTGAATGTTGTCAGTGAATGTTGTCAGTGAGTGAATGTTGTCAGTGAATGTTGTCAGTGAGTGAATGTTGTCAGTGAATGCTGTCAGTGAGTGAATGTTGTCAGTGAGTGAATGTTGTCAGAGAGTGAATGTTGTCAGTGAATGTTGTCAGTGAGTGTTGTCAGTGAATGTTGTCAGTGAGTGAATGTTGTCAGTGAATGTTGTCAGTGAGTGAATGTTGTCAGTGAATGTTGTCAGTGAATGTTGTCAGTGAGTGAATGTTGTAAGTGAGTGAATGTTGTCAGTGAGTGAATGTTGTCAGTGAATGTTGTCTGTGAGTGAATGTTGTCAGTTAGTGAATGTTGTCAGTGAATGTTGTCAGAGAGTCAATGTTGTCAGTGAATGTTGTCAGTGAGTGAATGTTGTCAGTGAGTGAATGTTGTCGGTGAATGTTGTCAGTGAGTGAATGTTGTCAGTGAATGTCAGTGAGTGAATGTTGTCAGTGAATGTTGTCAGTGAGTGAATGTTGTCAGTGAGTGAATGTTGTCTGTGAATGTTGTCAGTGAGTGAATGTTGTCAGTGAATGTTGTCAGTGAGTGAATGTTGTCAGTGAATGCTGTCAGTGAGTGAATGTTGTCAGTGAGTGAATGTTGTCAGAGAGTGAATGTTGTCAGTGAATGTTGTCAGTGAATGTTGTGAGTGAGTGTTGTCAGTGAATGTTGTCAGTGAGTGAATGTTGTCAGTGAGTGAATGTTGTCAGTGATTGTTGTCAGTGAGTGAATGTTGTCAGTGAATGTTGTCAGTGAATGTTGTCAGAGAGTGAATGTTGTCAGTGAGTGAATGTTGTCAGTGAATGTTGTCAGTGAATGTTGTCAGTGAGTGAATGTTGTCAGTGAGTGAATGTTGTCAGTGAGTGGATGATGTCAGTGAATGTTGTCTGTGAGTGAATGTTGTCAGTTAGTGAATGTTGTCAGTGAGTGAATGTTGTCAGTGAATGTTGTCAGTGAGTGAATGTTGTCAGTGAGTGAATGTTGTCAGTGAATGTTGTCAGTGAGTGAATGTTGTCAGTGAGTGTTGTGAGTCAATGTTGTCAGTGAGTGTTGTCAGTGAATGTTGTCAGTGAGTGAATGTTGTCAGTGAATGTTGTCAGTGAGTGAATGTTGTCAGTGAATGTTGTCAGTGAGTGAATGTTGTCAGTGAATGTTGTCAGTGAGTGAATGCTGTCAGTGAGTGAATGTTGTCAGTGAGTGAATGTTGTCAGTGAATGTTGTCAGAGAGTGAATGTTGTCAGTGAATGTTGTCAGTGAATGTTGTCAGTGAGTGTTGTCAGTGAATGTTGTCAGTGAGTGAATGTTGTCAGTGAATGTCAGTGAGTGAATGTTGTCAGTGAATGTTGTCAGTGAATGTTGTCAGAGAGTGAATGTTATCAGTAAATGTTGTCAGTGAATGTTGTCAGTGAGTGTTGTCAGTGAATGTTGTCAGTGAGTGAATGTTGTCAGTGAGTGAATGTTGTCAGTGAATGTTGTCTGTGAGTGAATGTTGTCAGTTAGTGAATGTTGTCAGTGAATGTTGTCAGTGAGTGAATGTTGTCAGTGAATGTTATCAGAGAGTCAATGTTGTCAGTGAATGTTGTCAGTGAGTGAATGTTGTCAGTGAGTGAATGTTGTCAGTGAATGTTGTCAGTGAGTGAATGTTGTCAGTGAATGTTGTCAGTGAATGTTGTCAGTGAGTGAATGTTGTCAGTGAGTGAATGTTGTCAGTGAATGTTGTCAGTGAGTGAATGTTGTCAGAGAGTGAATGTTGTCAGTGAGTGAATGTTGTCAGTGAATGTTGTCAGTGAGTGAATGTTGTCAGTGAATGTTGTCAGTGAATGTTGTCAGTGAGTGAATGTTGTCAGTGAGTGTTGTCAGTGAGTGAATGTTGTCAGAGAGTGAATGTTAGTGAGTGAATGTTGTCAGTGAGTGTTGTCAGTGAGTGAATGTTGTCAGAGAGTGAATGTTGTCAGTGAGTGAATGTTGTCAGTGAATGTTGTCAGTGAGTGAATGTTGTCAGTGAGTGAATGTTGTCAGTGAATGTTGTCAGAGAGTGAATGTTGTCAGTGAATGTTGTCAGTGAATGTTGTCAGTGAGTGAATGTTGTCAGTGAATGTTGTCAGTGAATGTTGTCAGTGAGTGAATGTTGTCAGTGAATGTTGTCAGTGAATGTTGTCAGTGAGTGAATGTTGTCAGTGAGTGAATGTTGTCAGTGAATGTTGTCTGTGAGTGAATGTTGTCAGTTAGTGAATGTTGTCAGTGAGTGAATGTTGTCAGTGAATGTTGTCAGTGAGTGAATGTTGTCAGTGAGTGTTGTAAGTGAGTCAATGTTGTCAGTGAGTGTTGTCAGTGAATGTTGTCAGTGAGTGAATGTTGTCAGTGAATGTTGTCAGTGAGTGAATGTTGTCAGTGAATGTTGTCAGTGAGTGAATGTTGTCAGTGAATGTTGTCAGTGAGTGAATGTTGTCAGTGAATGTTGTCAGTGAGTGAATGTTGTCAGTGAGTGAATGTTGTCAGTGAGTGAATGTTGTCAGTGAATGTTGTCAGTGAATGTTGTCAGAGAGTGAATGTTGTCAGTGAATGTTATCAGTAAATGTTGTCAGAGAGTGAATGTTGTCAGTGAATGTTGTCAGTTAGTGAATGTTGTCAGTGAATGTTGTCAGTGAGTGAATGTTGTCAGTGAATGTTGTCAGTGAGTGAATGTTGTCAGTGAATGCTGTCAGTGAGTGAATGTTGTCATTGAGTGAATGTTGTCAGTGAATATTGTCAGTGAGTGAATGTTGTCAGTGAATGTTGTCAGTGAGTGAATGTTGTCAGTGAATGTTGTCAGTGAGTGAATGTTGTCAGTGAATGCTGTCAGTGAGTGAATGTTGTCAGTGAGTGAATGTTGTCAGTGAGTGAATGTTGTCAGTGAATGCTGTCAGTGAGTGAATGTTGTCAGTGAGTGAATGTTGTCAGTGAATGTTGTCAGAGAGTGAATGTTGTCAGTGAATGTTGTCAGTGAGTGAATGTTGTCAGTGAATGTAGTCAGTGAATGTTGTCAGTGAATGTTGTCAGAGAGTGAATGTTGTCAGTGAGTGAATGTTGTCAGTGAATGTTGTCAGTGAATGTTGTCTGTGAGTGAATGTTGTCAGTTAGTGAATGTTGTCAGTGAGTGAATGTTGTCAGTGAATGTTGTCAGTGAGTGAATGTTGTCAGTGAGTGAATGTTGTCAGTGAATGTTGTCAGTGAGTGAATGTTGTCAGTGAGTGTTGTAAGTGAGTCAATGTTGTCAGTGAGTGTTGTCAGTGAATGTTGTCAGTGAGTGAATGTTGTCAGTGAATGTTGTCAGTGAGTGAATGTTGTCAGTGAATGTTGTCAGTGAGTGAATGTTGTCAGTGAATGTTGTCAGTGAGTGAATGTTGTCAGTGAATGTTGTCAGTGAGTGAATGTTGTCAGTG
This sequence comes from Staurois parvus, assembly GCF_062004578.1. Lineage (NCBI taxonomy): Eukaryota > Metazoa > Chordata > Amphibia > Anura > Ranidae > Staurois > Staurois parvus. Next base: position 253,046 of record NW_028320448.1, read on the forward strand.
AGTGAATGTTGTCAGTGAGTGAATGTTGTCAGTGAATGTTGTCAGTGAATGTTGTCAGAGAGTGAATGTTGTCAGTGAATGTTGTCAGAGAGTGAATGTTATCAGTAAATGTTGTCAGTGAATGTTGTCAGAGAGAGAATGTTGTCAGTGAATATTGTCAGTGAGTGAATGTTGTCAGTGAATGTTGTCAGTGAGTGAATGTTGTCAGTGAGTGAATGTTGTCAGTGAATATTGTCAGTGAGTGAATGTTGTCAGTGAATGTTGTCAGTGAGTGAATGTTGTCAGTGAATGTTGTCAGTGAATGTTGTCAGTGAGTGAATGTTGTCAGTGAATGCTGTCAGTGAGTGAATGTTGTCAGTGAGTGAATGTTGTCAGTGAATGTTGTCAGAGAGTGAATGTTGTCAGTGAATGTTGTCAGTGAGTGTTGTCAGTGAATGTTGTCAGTGAGTGAATGTTGTCAGTGAGTGAATGTTGTCAGTGAGTGTTGTGAGTCAATGTTGTCAGTGAGTGTTGTCAGTGAATGTTGTCAGTGAGTGAATGTTGTCAGTGAATGTTGTCAGTGAGTGAATGTTGTCAGTGAATGTTGTCAGTGAGTGAATGTTGTCAGTGAGTGAATGTTGTCAGTGAGTGAATGTTGTCAGTGAATGTTGTCAGTGAATGTTGTCAGAGAGTGAATGTTGTCAGTGAATGTTGTCAGAGAGTGAATGTTATCAGTAAATGTTGTCAGTGAATGTTGTCAGAGAGTGAATGTTGTCAGTGAATATTGTCAGTGAGTGAATGTTGTCAGTGAATGTTGTCAGTGAGTGAATGTTGTCAGTGAGTGAATGTTGTCAGTGAATATTGTCAGTGAGTGAATGTTGTCAGTGAATGTTGTCAGTGAGTGAATGTTGTCAGTGAATGTTGTCAGTGAATGTTGTCAGTGAGTGAATGTTGTCAGTGAATGCTGTCAGTGAGTGAATGTTGTCAGTGAGTGAATGTTGTCAGTGAATGTTGTCAGAGAGTGAATGTTGTCAGTGAATGTTGTCAGTGAGTGTTGTCAGTGAATGTTGTCAGTGAGTGAATGTTGTCAGTGAGTGAATGTTGTCAGTGAATTGTTGTCAGTGAGTGAATGTTGTCAGTGAATGTTGTCAGTGAATGTTGTCAGAGAGTGAATGTTGTCAGTGAATGTTGTCAGTGAGTGAATGTTGTCAGTGAATGCTGTCAGTGAGTGAATGTTGTCAGTGAGTGAATGTTGTCAGAGAGTGAATGTTGTCAGTGAATGTTGTCAGTGAATGTTGTCAGTGAGTGTTGTCAGTGAATGTTGTCAGTGAGTGAATGTTGTCAGTGAGTGAATGTTGTCAGTGAGTGAATGTTGTCAGTGAATGTTGTCAGTGAGTGAATGTTGTCAGTGAATGTTGTCAGTGAGTGAATGTTGTCAGTGAGTGAATGTTGTCAGTGAATGTTGTCTGTGAGTGAATGTTGTCAGTTAGTGAATGTTGTCAGTGAATGTTGTCAGTGAGTGAATGTTGTCAGTGAGTGAAAGTTGTCAGTGAATGTTGTCAGAGAGTCAATGTTGTCAGTGAATGTTGTCAGTGAGTGAATGTTGTCAGTGAGTGAATGTTGTCAGTGAGTGAATGTTGTCAGTGAATGTTGTCAGTGAGTGAATGTTGTCAGTGAGTGTTGTCAGTGAGTGAATGTTGTCAGAGAGTGAATGTTGTCAGTGAATGTTGTCAGTGAATGTTATCAGTTAGTGAATGTTGTCAGTGAATGTTGTCAGTGAGTGAATGTTGTCAGTGAATGATGTCAGTGAGTGAATGTTGTCAGTGAATGTTGTCAGTGAATATTGTCAGTGAGTGAATGTTGTCAGAGAGTGAATGTTGTCAGTGAATGTTGTCAGTGAGTGAATGTTGTCAGTGAATGTTGTCAGTGAATGTTGTCAGTGAGTGAATGTTGTCAGTGAATGTTGTCAGTGAGTGAATGTTGTCAGTGAATGCTGTCAGTGAGTGAATGTTGTCAGTAAGTGAATGTTGTCAGAGAGTGAATGTTGTCAGTGAATGTTGTCAGTGAGTGTTGTCAGTGAATGTTGTCAGTGAGTGAATGTTGTCAGTGAATGTTGTCAGTGAGTGAATGTTGTCAGTGAATGTTGTCAGTGAATGTTGTCAGTGAGTGAATGTTGTCAGTGAGTGAATGTTGTCAGTGAATGTTGTCTGTGAGTGAATGTTGTCAGTTAGTGAATGTTGTCAGTGAATGTTGTCAGAGAGTCAATGTTGTCAGTGAATGTTGTCAGTGAGTGAATGTTGTCAGTGAGTGAATGTTGTCGGTGAATGTTGTCAGTGAGTGAATGTTGTCAGTGAATGTCAGTGAGTGAATGTTGTCAGTGAATGTTGTCAGTGAGTGAATGTTGTCAGTGAGTGAATGTTGTCAGTGAATGTTGTCAGTGAGTGAATGTTGTCAGTGAATGTTGTCAGTGAGTGAATGTTGTCAGTGAATGCTGTCAGTGAGTGAATGTTGTCAGTGAGTGAATGTTGTCAGAGAGTGAATGTTGTCAGTGAATGTTGTCAGTGAATGTTGTCAGTGAGTGTTGTCAGTGAATGTTGTCAGTGAGTGAATGTTGTCAGTGAGTGAATGTTGTCAGTGAGTGAATGTTGTCAGTGAATGTTGTCAGTGAGTGAATGTTGTCAGTGAGTGAATGTTGTCAGTGAATGTTGTCAGTGAATGTTGTCAGTGAGTGAATGTTGTCAGTGAGTGAATGTTGTCAGTGAGTGGATGATGTCAGTGAATGTTGTCTGTGAGTGAATGTTGTCAGTTAGTGAATGTTGTCAGTGAGTGAATGTTGTCAGTGAATGTTGTCAGTGAGTGAATGTTGTCAGTGAGTGAATGTTGTCAGTGAATGTTGTCAGTGAGTGAATGTTGTCAGTGAGTGTTGTGAGTCAATGTTGTCAGTGAGTGTAGTCAGTGAATGTTGTCAGTGAGTGAATGTTGTCAGTGAATGTTGTCAGTGAGGGAATGTTGTCAGTGAATGTTGTCAGTGAATGTTGTCAGTGAATGTTGTCAGAGAGTGAATGTTGTCAGTGAGTGAATGTTGTCAGTGAATGTTGTCAGTGAGTGAATGTTGTCAGTGAGTGAATGTTGTCAGTGAATGTTGTCAGTGAATGTTGTCAGAGAGTGAATGTTGTCAGTGAATGTTGTCAGAGAGTGAATGTTATCAGTAAATGTTGTCAGTGAATGTTGTCAGAGAGTGAATGTTGTCAGTGAATGTTGTCAGTTAGTGAATGTTGTCAGTGAATGTTGTCAGTGAGTGAATGTTGTCAGTGAATGCTGTCAGTGAGTGAATGTTGTCAGTGAGTGAATGTTGTCAGTGAATATTGTCAGTGAGTGAATGTTGTCAGTGAATGTTGTCAGTGAGTGAATGTTGTCAGTGAATGTTGTCAGTGAATGTTGTCAGTGAGTGAATGTTGTCAGTGAATGCTGTCAGTGAGTGAATGTTGTCAGTGAGTGAATGTTGTCAGAGAGTGAATGTTGTCAGTTAGTGAATGTTGTCAGTGAATGTTGTCAGTGAGTGAATGTTGTCAGTGAGTGAATGTTGTCAGTGAATGTTGTCAGAGAGTCAATGTTGTCAGTGAATGTTGTCAGTGAGTGAATGTTGTCAGTGAGTGAATGTTGTCAGTGAATGTTGTCAGTGAGTGAATGTTGTCAGTGAATGTTGTCAGTGAATGTTGTCAGTGAGTGAATGTTGTCAGTGAGTGTTGTCAGTGAGTGAATGTTGTCAGAGAGTGAATGTTGTCAGTGAGTGAATGTTGTCAGTGAATGTTGTCAGTGAGTGAATGTTGTCAGTGAATGTTGTCAGTGAATGTTGTCAGTGAGTGAATGTTGTCAGTGAGTGTTGTCAGTGAGTGAATGTTGTCAGAGAGTGAATGTTGTCAGTGAGTGAATGTTGTCAGTGAGTGTTGTCAGTGAGTGAATGTTGTCAGAGAGTGAATGTTGTCAGTGAGTGAATGTTGTCAGTGAATGTTGTCAGTGAGTGAATGTTGTCAGTGAGTGAATGTTGTCAGTGAATGTTGTCAGTGAATGTTGTCAGTGAGTGAATGTTGTGAGTGAATGCTGTCAGTGAGTGAATGTTGTCAGTGAGTGAATGTTGTCAGTGAATGTTGTCAGAGAGTGAATGTTGTCAGTGAATGTTGTCAGTGAGTGAATGTTGTCAGTGAATGTAGTCAGTGAATGTTGTCAGTGAATGTTGTCAGAGAGTGAATGTTGTCAGTGAGTGAATGTTGTCAGTGAATGTTGTCAGTGAATGTTGTCAGTGAGTGAATGTTGTCAGTGAGTGAATGTTGTCAGTGAGTGAATGTTGTCAGTGAATGTTGTCTGTGAGTGAATGTTGTCAGTTAGTGAATGTTGTCAGTGAGTGAATGTTGTCAGTGAGTGAATGTTGTCAGTGAGTGAATGTTGTCAGTGAATGTTGTCAGTGAGTGAATGTTGTCAGTGAGTGTTGTAAGTGAGTCAATGTTGTCAGTGAGTGTTGTCAGTGAATGTTGTCAGTGAGTGAATGTTGTCAGTGAATGTTGTCAGTGAGTGAATGTTGTCAGTGAATGTTGTCAGTGAGTGAATGTTGTCAGTGAATGTTGTCAGTGAGTGAATGTTGTCAGTGAATGTTGTCAGTGAGTGAATGTTGTCAGTGAGTGAATGTTGTCAGTGAGTGAATGTTGTCAGTGAATGTTGTCAGTGAATGTTGTCAGAGAGTGAATGTTGTCAGTGAATGTTGTCAGAGAGTGAATGTTATCAGTAAATGTTGTCAGTGAATGTTGTCAGAGAGTGAATGTTGTCAGTGAATGTTGTCAGTTAGTGAATGTTGTCAGTGAATGTTGTCAGTGAGTGAATGTTGTCAGTGAATGTTGTCAGTGAGTGAATGTTGTCAGTGAATGCTGTCAGTGAGTGAATGTTGTCAGTGAGTGAATGTTGTCAGTGAATATTGTCAGTGAGTGAATGTTGTCAGTGAATGTTGTCAGTGAGTGAATGTTGTCAGTGAATGTTGTCAGTGAATGTTGTCAGTGAGTGAATGTTGTCAGTGAATGCTGTCAGTGAGTGAATGTTGTCAGTGAGTGAATGTTGTCAGTGAATGTTGTCAGAGAGTGAATGTTGTCAGTGAATGTTGTCAGTGAATGTTGTCAGTGAGTGTTGTCAGTGAATGTTGTCAGTGAGTGAATGTTGTCAGTGAGTGAATGTTGTCAGTGAATGTTGTCAGTGAGTGAATGTTGTCAGTGAATGTTGTCAGTGAGTGAATGCTGTCAGTGAGTGAATGTTGTCAGTGAGTGAATGTTGTCAGTGAATGTTGTCAGTGAATGTTGTCAGTGAGTGTTGTCAGTGAATGTTGTCAGTGAGTGAATGTTGTCAGTGAATGTTGTCTGTGAGTGAATGTTGTCAGTTAGTGAATGTTGTCAGTGAATGTTGTCAGTGAGTGAATGTTGTCAGTGAGTGAATGTTGTCAGTGAATGTTGTCAGAGAGTCAATGTTGTCAGTGAATGTTGTCAGTGAGTGAATGTTGTCAGTGAGTGAATGTTGTCAGTGAATGTTGTCAGTGAATGTTGTCAGAGAGTGAATGTTGTCAGTGAATGTTGTCAGAGAGTGAATGTTATCAGTAAATGTTGTCAGTGAATGTTGTCAGAGAGTGAATGTTGTCAGTGAATGTTGTCAGTTAGTGAATGTTGTCAGTGAATGTTGTCAGTGAGTGAATGTTGTCAGTGAATGTTGTCAGTGAGTGAATGTTGTCAGTGAATGCTGTCAGTGAGTGAATGTTGTCAGTGAGTGAATGTTGTCAGTGAATATTGTCAGTGAGTGAATGTTGTCAGTGAATGTTGTCAGTGAGTGAATGTTGTCAGTGAATGTTGTCAGTGAATGTTGTCAGTGAGTGAATGTTGTCAGTGAATGCTGTCAGTGAGTGAATGTTGTCAGTGAGTGAATGTTGTCAGTGAATGTTGTCAGAGAGTGAATGTTGTCAGTGAATGTTGTCAGTGAATGTTGTCAGTGAGTGTTGTCAGTGAATGTTGTCAGTGAGTGAATGTTGTCAGTGAGTGAATGTTGTCAGTGAATGTTGTCTGTGAGTGAATGTTATCAGTGAGTGAATGTTGTCAGAGAGTGAATGTTGTCAGTGAATGTTGTCAGTGAGTGAATGTTGTCAGTGAGTGTTGTCAGTGAATGTTGTCAGTGAGTGAATGTTGTCAGTGAGTGAATGTTGTCAGTGAGTGAATGTTGTCAGTGAATGTTGTCAGTGAATGTTGTCAGTGAATGTTGTCAGAGAGTGAATGTTGTCAGTGAGTGAATGTTGTCAGTGAATGTTGTCAGTGAGTGAATGTTGTCAGTGAATGTTGTCAGTGAATGTTGTCAGAGAGTGAATGTTGTCAGTGAATGTTGTCAGAGAGTGAATGTTATCAGTAAATGTTGTCAGTGAATGTTGTCAGAGAGTGAATGTTGTCAGTGAATGTTGTCAGTTAGTGAATGTTGTCAGTGAATGCTGTCAGTGAGTGAATGTTGTCAGTGAGTGAATGTTGTCAGTGAATATTGTCAGTGAGTGAATGTTGTCAGTGAATGTTGTCAGTGAGTGAATGTTGTCAGTGAATGTTGTCAGTGAGTGAATGTTGTCAGTGAATGTTGTCAGTGAGTGAATGTTGTCAGTGAATGTTGTCAGTGAGTGAATGTTGTCAGTGAGTGAATGTTGTCAGTGAGTGAATGTTGTCAGTGAATGTTGTCAGTGAATGTTGTCAGAGAGTGAATGTTGTCAGTGAATGTTATCAGTAAATGTTGTCAGAGAGTGAATGTTGTCAGTGAATGTTGTCAGTTAGTGAATGTTGTCAGTGAATGTTGTCAGTGAGTGAATGTTGTCAGTGAATGTTGTCAGTGAGTGAATGTTGTCAGTGAATGCTGTCAGTGAGTGAATGTTGTCATTGAGTGAATGTTGTCAGTGAATATTGTCAGTGAGTGAATGTTGTCAGTGAATGTTGTCAGTCAGTGAATGTTGTCAGTGAATGTTGTCAGTGAGTGAATGTTGTCAGTGAATGCTGTCAGTGAGTGAATGTTGTCAGTGAGTGAATGTTGTCAGTGAATGCTGTCAGTGAGTGAATGTTGTCAGTGAGTGAATGTTGTCAGTGAATGTTGTCAGAGAGTGAATGTTGTCAGTGAATGTTGTCAGTGAGTGAATGTTGTCAGTGAATGTAGTCAGTGAATGTTGTCAGTGAATGTTGTCAGAGAGTGAATGTTGTCAGTGAGTGAATGTTTTCAGTGAATGTTGTCAGTGAATGTTGTCTGTGAGTGAATGTTGTCAGTTAGTGAATGTTGTCAGTGAGTGAATGTTGTCAGTGAATGTTGTCAGTGAGTGAATGTTGTCAGTGAGTGAATGTTGTCAGTGAATGTTGTCAGTGAGTGAATGTTGTCAGTGAGTGTTGTAAGTGAGTCAATGTTGTCAGTGAGTGTTGTCAGTGAATGTTGTCAGTGAGTGAATGTTGTCAGTGAATGTTGTCAGTGAGTGAATGTTGTCAGTGAATGTTGTCAGTGAGTGAATGTTGTCAGTGAATGTTGTCAGTGAGTGAATGTTGTCAGTGAATGTTGTCAGTGAGTGAATGTTGTCAGTGAGTGAATGTTGTCAGTGAGTGAATGTTGTCAGTGAATGTTGTCAGTGAATGTTGTCAGAGAGTGAATGTTGTCAGTGAATGTTGTCAGAGAGTGAATGTTATCAGTAAATGTTGTCAGTGAATGTTGTCAGAGAGTGAATGTTGTCAGTGAATATTGTCAGTGAGTGAATGTTGTCAGTGAATGTTGTCAGTGAGTGAATGTTGTCAGTGAGTGAATGTTGTCAGTGAATATTGTCAGTGAGTGAATGTTGTCAGTGAATGTTGTCAGTGAGTGAATGTTGTCAGTGAATGTTGTCAGTGAATGTTGTCAGTGAGTGAATGTTGTCAGTGAATGCTGTCAGTGAGTGAATGTTGTCAGTGAGTGAATGTTGTCAGTGAATGTTGTCAGAGAGTGAATGTTGTCAGTGAATGTTGTCAGTGAGTGTTGTCAGTGAATGTTGTCAGTGAGTGAATGTTGTCAGTGAGTGAATGTTGTCAGTGAATGTTGTCAGTGAGTGAATGTTGTCAGTGAATGTTGTCAGTGAGTGAATGCTGTCAGTGAGTGAATGTTGTCAGTGAGTGAATGTTGTCAGTGAATGTTGTCAGTGAATGTTGTCAGTGAGTGTTGTCAGTGAATGTTGTCAGTGAGTGAATGTTGTCAGTGAATGTTGTCTGTGAGTGAATGTTGTCAGTTAGTGAATGTTGTCAGTGAATGTTGTCAGTGAGTGAATGTTGTCAGTGAGTGAATGTTGTCAGTGAATGTTGTCAGAGAGTCAATGTTTGTCAGTGAATGTTGTCAGTGAGTGAATGTTGTCAGTGAGTGAATGTTGTCAGTGAATGTTGTCAGTGAATGTTGTCAGAGAGTGAATGTTGTCAGTGAATGTTGTCAGAGAGTGAATGTTATCAGTAAATGTTGTCAGTGAATGTTGTCAGAGAGTGAATGTTGTCAGTGAATGTTGTCAGTTAGTGAATGTTGTCAGTGAATGTTGTCAGTGAGTGAATGTTGTCAGTGAATGTTGTCAGTGAGTGAATGTTGTCAGTGAATGCTGTCAGTGAATGTTGTCAGTGAGTGAATGTTGTCAGTGAGTGAATGTTGTCAGTGAATGCTGTCAGTGAATGTTGTCAGTGAGTGAATGTTGTCTGTGAGTGAATGTTGTCAGTGAATGTTGTCAGTGAATGTTGTCAGTGAGTGAATGTTGTCAGTGAGTGAATGTTGTCAGTGAATGTTGTCAGAGAGTCAATGTTGTCAGTGAATGTTGTCAGTGAGTGAATTTTGTCAGTGAGTGAATGTTGTCAGTGAATGTTGTCAGTGAGTGAATGTTGTCAGTGAATGTTGTCAGTGAATGTTGTCAGTGAGTGAATGTTGTCAGTGAGTGTTGTCAGTGAGTGAATGTTGTCAGAGAGTGAATGTTGTCAGTGAGTGAATGTTGTCAGTGAATGTTGTCAGTGAGTGAATGTTGTCAGTGAGTGAATGTTGTCAGTGAATGTTGTCAGTGAATGTTGTCAGTGAGTGAATGTTATCAGTGAATGTTGTCAGTGAGTGAATGTTGTCAGTGAATGTTGTCAGTGAGTGAATGTTGTCAGTGAGTGAATGTTGTCAGTGAATGTTATCAGTTAGTGATTGTTGTCAGTGAATGTTGTCAGTGAGTGAATGTTGTCAGTGAATGTTGTCAGTGAGTGAATGTTGTCAGTGAGTGAATGTTGTCAGTGAATGTTGTCTGTGAGTGAATGTTGTCAGTGAGTGAATGTTGTCAGTGAGTGAATGTTGTCAGTGAATGTTGTCAGTGAATGTTGTCAGAGAGTGAATGTTGTCAGTGAATGTTGTCAGAGAGTGAATGTTATCAGTAAATGTTGTCAGTGAATGTTGTCAGAGAGTGAATGTTGTCAGTGAATGTTGTCAGTTAGTGAATGTTGTCAGTGAATGTTGTCAGTGAGTGAATGTTGTCAGTGAATGTTGTCAGTGAGTGAATGTTGTCAGTGAATGCTGTCAGTGAGTGAATGTTGTCAGTGAGTGAATGTTGTCAGTGAGTGAATGTTGTCAGTGAATATTGTCAGTGAGTGAATGTTGTCAGTGAATGTTGTCAGTGAGTGAATGTTGTCAGTGAATGTTGTCAGTGAGTGAATGTTGTCAGTGAATGCTGTCAGTGAGTGAATGTTGTCAGTGAGTGAATGTTGTCAGTGAATGTTGTCAGAGAGTGAATGTTGTCAGTGAATGTTGTCAGTGAATGTTGTCAGTGAGTGTTGTCAGTGAATGTTGTCAGTGAGTGAATGTTGTCAGTGAGTGAATGTTGTCAGTGAGTGAATGTTGTCAGTGAATGTTGTCTGTGAGTGAATGTTGTCAGTTAGTGAATGTTGTCAGTGAATGCTGTCAGTGAGTGAATGTTATCAGTGAGTGAATGTTGTCAGAGAGTGAATGTTGTCAGTGAATGTTGTCAGTGAGTGAATGTTGTCAGTGAGTGTTGTCAGTGAATGTTGTCAGTGAGTGAATGTTGTCAGTGAGTGAATGTTGTCAGTGAATTGTTGTCAGTGAGTGAATGTTGTCAGTGAATGTTGTCAGTGAATGTTGTCAGAGAGTGAATGTTGTCAGTGAATGTTGTCAGTGAGTGAATGTTGTCAGTGAATGCTGTCAGTGAGTGAATGTTGTCAGTGAGTGAATGTTGTCAGAGAGTGAATGTTGTCAGTGAATGTTGTCAGTGAATGTTGTCAGTGAGTGTTGTCAGTGAATGTTGTCAGTGAGTGAATGTTGTCAGTGAGTGAATGTTGTCAGTGAATGTTGTCAGTGAGTGAATGTTGTCAGTGAATGTTGTCAGTGAGTGAATGTTGTCAGTGAGTGAATGTTGTCAGTGAGTGAATGTTGTCAGTGAATGTTGTCTGTGAGTGAATGTTGTCAGTTAGTGAATGTTGTCAGTGAATGTTGTCAGTGAGTGAATGTTGTCAGTGAGTGAAAGTTGTCAGTGAATGTTGTCAGAGAGTCAATGTTGTCAGTGAATGTTGTCAGTGAGTGAATGTTGTCAGTGAGTGAATGTTGTCAGTGAGTGAATGTTGTCAGTGAATGTTGTCAGTGAGTGAATGTTGTCAGTGAGTGAATGTTGTCAGTGAATATTGTCAGTGAGTGAATGTTGTCAGAGAGTGAATGTTGTCAGTGAATGTTGTCAGTGAGTGAATGTTGTCAGTGAATGTTGTCAGTGAGTGAATGTTGTCAGTGAATGCTGTCAGTGAGTGAATGTTGTCAGTGAGTGAATGTTGTCAGAGAGTGAATGTTGTCAGTGAATGTTGTCAGTGAGTGTTGTCAGTGAATGTTGTCAGTGAGTGAATGTTGTCAGTGAATGTTGTCAGTGAGTGAATGTTGTCAGTGAATGTTGTCAGTGAATGTTGTCAGTGAGTGAATGTTGTCAGTGAGTGAATGTTGTCAGTGAATGTTGTCTGTGAGTGAATGTTGTCAGTTAGTGAATGTTGTCAGTGAATGTTGTCAGAGAGTCAATGTTGTCAGTGAATGTTGTCAGTGAGTGAATGTTGTCAGTGAGTGAATGTTGTCGGTGAATGTTGTCAGTGAGTGAATGTTGTCAGTGAATGTCAGTGAGTGAATGTTGTCAGTGAATGTTGTCAGTGAGTGAATGTTGTCAGTGAGTGAATGTTGTCAGTGAATGTTGTCAGTGAGTGAATGTTGTCAGTGAATGTTGTCAGTGAGTGAATGTTGTCAGTGAATGCTGTCAGTGAGTGAATGTTGTCAGTGAGTGAATGTTGTCAGAGAGTGAATGTTGTCAGTGAATGTTGTCAGTGAATGTTGTCAGTGAGTGTTGTCAGTGAATGTTGTCAGTGAGTGAATGTTGTCAGTGAGTGAATGTTGTCAGTGAATGTTGTCAGTGAGTGAATGTTGTCAGTGAATGTTGTCAGTGAATGTTGTCAGTGAATGTTGTCAGAGAGTGAATGTTGTCAGTGAGTGAATGTTGTCAGTGAATGTTGTCAGTGAATGTTGTCAGTGAGTGAATGTTGTCAGTGAGTGAATGTTGTCAGTGAGTGGATGATGTCAGTGAATGTTGTCTGTGAGTGAATGTTGTCAGTTAGTGAATGTTGTCAGTGAGTGAATGTTGTCAGTGAATGTTGTCAGTGAGTGAATGTTGTCAGTGAGTGAATGTTGTCAGTGAATGTTGTCAGTGAGTGAATGTTGTCAGTGAGTGTTGTGAGTCAATGTTGTCAGTGAGTGTTGTCAGTGAATGTTGTCAGTGAGTGAATGTTGTCAGTGAATGTTGTCAGTGAGTGAATGTTGTCAGTGAATGTTGTCAGTGAGTGAATGTTGTCAGTGAATGTTGTCAGTGAGTGAATGCTGTCAGTGAGTGAATGTTGTCAGTGAGTGAATGTTGTCAGTGAATGTTGTCAGAGAGTGAATGTTGTCAGTGAATGTTGTCAGTGAATGTTGTCAGTGAGTGTTGTCAGTGAATGTTGTCAGTGAGTGAATGTTGTCAGTGAATGTTGTCAGTGAATGTTGTCAGAGAGTGAATGTTATCAGTAAATGTTGTCAGTGAATGTTGTCAGAGAGTGAATGTTGTCAGTGAATGTTGTCAGTTAGTGAATGTTGTCAGTGAATGTTGTCAGTGAGTGAATGTTGTCAGTGAATGTTGTCAGTGAGTGAATGTTGTCAGTGAATGCTGTCAGTGAGTGAATGTTGTCAGTGAGTGAATGTTGTCAGTGAATATTGTCAGTGAGTGAATGTTGTCAGTGAATGTTGTCAGTGAGTGAATGTTGTCAGTGAATGTTGTCAGTGAATGCTGTCAGTGAGTGAATGTTGTCAGTGAGTGAATGTTGTCAGAGAGTGAATGTTGTCAGTGAATGTTGTCAGTGAATGTTGTCAGTGAGTGTTGTCAGTGAATGTTGTCAGTGAGTGAATGTTGTCAGTGAGTGAATGTTGTCAGTGAATGTTGTCTGTGAGTGAATGTTGTCAGTTAGTGAATGTTGTCAGTGAATGCTGTCAGTGAGTGAATGTTGTCAGTGAGTGAATGTTGTCAGAGAGTGAATGTTGTCAGTGAATGTTGTCAGTGAATGTTGTCAGTGAGTGTTGTCAGTGAATGTTGTCAGTGAGTGAATGTTGTCAGTGAGTGAATGTTGTCAGTGAATGTTGTCAGTGAGTGAATGTTGTCAGTGAATGTTGTCAGTGAATGTTGTCAGTGAATGTTGTCAGAGAGTGAATGTTGTCAGTGAGTGAATGTTGTCAGTGAATGTTGTCAGTGAGTGAATGTTGTCAGTGAGTGAATGTTGTCAGTGAATGTTGTCAGTGAATGTTGTCAGAGAGTGAATGTTGTCAGTGAATGTTGTCAGAGAGTGAATGTTATCAGTAAATGTTGTCAGTGAATGTTGTCAGAGAGTGAATGTTGTCAGTGAATGTTGTCAGTTAGTGAATGTTGTCAGTGAATGTTGTCAGTGAGTGAATGTTGTCAGTGAATGCTGTCAGTGAGTGAATGTTGTCAGTGAGTGAATGTTGTCAGTGAATATTGTCAGTGAGTGAATGTTGTCAGTGAATGTTGTCAGTGAGTGAATGTTGTCAGTGAATGTTGTCAGTGAATGTTGTCAGTGAGTGAATGTTGTCAGTGAATGCTGTCAGTGAGTGAATGTTGTCAGTGAGTGAATGTTGTCAGAGAGTGAATGTTGTCAGTTAGTGAATGTTGTCAGTGAATGTTGTCAGTGAGTGAATGTTGTCAGTGAGTGAATGTTGTCAGTGAATGTTGTCAGAGAGTCAATGTTGTCAGTGAATGTTGTCAGTGAGTGAATGTTGTCAGTGAGTGAATGTTGTCAGTGAATGTTGTCAGTGAGTGAATGTTGTCAGTGAATGTTGTCAGTGAATGTTGTCAGTGAGTGAATGTTGTCAGTGAGTGTTGTCAGTGAGTGAATGTTGTCAGAGAGTGAATGTTGTCAGTGAGTGAATGTTGTCAGTGAATGTTGTCAGTGAGTGAATGTTGTCAGTGAATGTTGTCAGTGAATGTTGTCAGTGAGTGAATGTTGTCAGTGAGTGTTGTCAGTGAGTGAATGTTGTCCGAGAGTGAATGTTGTCAGTGAATGTTGTCAGTGAATGTTGTCAGTGAGTGAATGTTGTGAGTGAATGCTGTCAGTGAGTGAATGTTGTCAGTGAGTGAATGTTGTCAGTGAATGTTGTCAGAGAGTGAATGTTGTCAGTGAATGTTGTCAGTGAGTGAATGTTGTCAGTGAATGTAGTCAGTGAATGTTGTCAGTGAATGTTGTCAGAGAGTGAATGTTGTCAGTGAGTGAATGTTGTCAGTGAATGTTGTCAGTGAATGTTGTCAGTGAGTGAATGTTGTCAGTGAGTGAATGTTGTCAGTGAGTGAATGTTGTCAGTGAATGTTGTCTGTGAGTGAATGTTGTCAGTTAGTGAATGTTGTCAGTGAGTGAATGTTGTCAGTGAGTGAATGTTGTCAGTGAGTGAATGTTGTCAGTGAGTGTTGTAAGTGAGTCAATGTTGTCAGTGAGTGTTGTCAGTGAATGTTGTCAGTGAGTGAATGTTGTCAGTGAATGTTGTCAGTGAGTGAATGTTGTCAGTGAATGTTGTCAGTGAGTGAATGTTGTCAGTGAATGTTGTCAGTGAGTGAATGTTGTCAGTGAATGTTGTCAGTGAGTGAATGTTGTCAGTGAGTGAATGTTGTCAGTGAATGTTGTCAGTGAATGTTGTCAGAGAGTGAATGTTGTCAGTGAATGTTGTCAGAGAGTGAATGTTATCAGTAAATGTTGTCAGTGAATGTTGTCAGAGAGTGAATGTTGTCAGTGAATGTTGTCAGTTAGTGAATGTTGTCAGTGAATGTTGTCAGTGAGTGAATGTTGTCAGTGAATGTTGTCAGTGAGTGAATGTTGTCAGTGAATGCTGTCAGTGAGTGAATGTTGTCAGTGAGTGAATGTTGTCAGTGAATATTGTCAGTGAGTGAATGTTGTCAGTGAATGTTGTCAGTGAGTGAATGTTGTCAGTGAATGTTGTCAGTGAATGTTGTCAGTGAGTGAATGTTGTCAGTGAATGCTGTCAGTGAGTGAATGTTGTCAGTGAGTGAATGTTGTCAGTGAATGTTGTCAGAGAGTGAATGTTGTCAGTGAATGTTGTCAGTGAATGTTGTCAGTGAGTGTTGTCAGTGAATGTTGTCAGTGAGTGAATGTTGTCAGTGAGTGAATGTTGTCAGTGAGTGAATGTTGTCAGTGAATGTTGTCAGTGAGTGAATGCTGTCAGTGAGTGAATGTTGTCAGTGAGTGAATGTTGTCAGTGAATGTTGTCAGTGAATGTTGTCAGTGAGTGTTGTCAGTGAATGTTGTCAGTGAGTGAATGTTGTCAGTGAATGTTGTCTGTGAGTGAATGTTGTCAGTTAGTGAATGTTGTCAGTGAATGTTGTCAGTGAGTGAATGTTGTCAGTGAGTGAATGTTGTCAGTGAATGTTGTCAGAGAGTCAATGTTGTCAGTGAATGTTGTCAGTGAGTGAATGTTGTCAGTGAGTGAATGTTGTCAGTGAATGTTGTCAGTGAGTGAATGTTGTCAGTGAGTGAATGTTGTCAGTGAATGTTGTCAGAGAGTGAATGTTGTCAGTGAATGTTGTCAGAGAGTGAATGTTATCAGTAAATGTTGTCAGTGAATGTTGTCAGAGAGTGAATGTTGTCAGTGAATGTTGTCAGTTAGTGAATGTTGTCAGTGAATGTTGTCAGTGAGTGAATGTTGTCAGTGAATGTTGTCAGTGAGTGAATGTTGTCAGTGAATGCTGTCAGTGAGTGAATGTTGTCAGTGAGTGAATGTTGTCAGTGAATATTGTCAGTGAGTGAATGTTGTCAGTGAATGTTGTCAGTGAGTGAATGTTGTCAGTGAATGTTGTCAGTGAATGTTGTCAGTGAGTGAATGTTGTCAGTGAATGCTGTCAGTGAGTGAATGTTGTCAGTGAGTGAATGTTGTCAGTGAATGTTGTCAGAGAGTGAATGTTGTCAGTGAATGTTGTCAGTGAATGTTGTCAGTGAGTGAATGTTGTCAGTGAGTGAATGTTGTCAGTGAGTGAATGTTGTCAGTGAATGTTGTCTGTGAGTGAATGTTATCAGTGAGTGAATGTTGTCAGAGAGTGAATGTTGTCAGTGAATGTTGTCAGTGAGTGAATGTTGTCAGTGAGTGTTGTCAGTGAATGTTGTCAGTGAGTGAATGTTGTCAGTGAGTGAATGTTGTCAGTGAGTGAATGTTGTCAGTGAGTGAATGTTGTCAGTGAATGTTGTCAGTGAATGTTGTCAGTGAATGTTGTCAGAGAGTGAATGTTGTCAGTGAGTGAATGTTGTCAGTGAATGTTGTCAGTGAGTGAATGTTGTCAGTGAATGTTGTCAGTGAATGTTGTCAGAGAGTGAATGTTGTCAGTGAATGTTGTCAGAGAGTGAATGTTATCAGTAAATGTTGTCAGTGAATGTTGTCAGAGAGTGAATGTTGTCAGTGAATGTTGTCAGTTAGTGAATGTTGTCAGTGAATGCTGTCAGTGAGTGAATGTTGTCAGTGAGTGAATGTTGTCAGTGAATATTGTCAGTGAGTGAATGTTGTCAGTGAATGTTGTCAGTGAGTGAATGTTGTCAGTGAATGTTGTCAGTGAATGTTGTCAGTGAGTGAATGTTGTCAGTGAATGCTGTCAGTGAGTGAATGTTGTCAGTGAGTGAATGTTGTCAGAGAGTGAATGTTGTCAGTGAATGTTGTCAGTGAGTGTTGTCAGTGAATGTTGTCAGTGAGTGAATGTTGTCAGTGAGTGAATGTTGTCAGTGAATGTTGTCTGTGAGTGAATGTTGTCAGTTAGTGAATGTTGTCAGTGAGTGAATGTTGTCAGTGAGTGAATGTTGTCAGTGAATGTTATCAGAGAGTCAATGTTGTCAGTGAATGTTGTCAGTGAGTGAATGTTGTCAGTGAGTGAATGTTGTCAGTGAATGTTGTCAGTGAGTGAATGTTGTCAGTGAATGTTGTCAGTGAATGTTGTCAGTGAGTGAATGTTGTCAGTGAGTGAATGTTGTCAGTGAATGTTGTCAGTGAGTGAATGTTGTCAGAGAGTGAATGTTGTCAGTGAGTGAATGTTGTCAGTGAATGTTGTCAGTGAGTGAATGTTGTCAGTGAATGTTGTCAGTGAATGTTGTCAGAGAGTGAATGTTGTCAGTGAATGTTGTCAGTGAATGTTGTCAGTGAGTGAATGTTGTCAGTGAATGTTGTCAGTGAATGTTGTCAGTGAATGTTGTCAGAGAGTGAATGTTGTCAGTGAGTGAATGTTGTCAGTGAATGTTGTCAGTGAATGTTGTCAGTGAGTGAATGTTGTCAGTGAGTGTTGTAAGTGAGTCAATGTTGTCAGTGAGTGTTGTCAGTGAATGTTGTCAGTGAGTGAATGTTGTCAGTGAATGTTGTCAGTGAGTGAATGTTGTCAGTGAATGTTGTCAGTGAGTGAATGTTGTCAGTTAGTGAATGTTGTCAGTGAGTGAATGTTGTCAGTGAATGTTGTCAGTGTGTGAATGTTGTCAGTGAGTGAATGTTGTCAGTGAATGTTGTCAGTGAGTGAATGTTGTCAGTGAGTGTTGTAAGTGAGTCAATGTTGTCAGTGAGTGTTGTCAGTGAATGTTGTCAGTGAGTGAATGTTGTCAGTGAATGTTGTCAGTGAGTGAATGTTGTCAGTGAATGTTGTCAGTGAGTGAATGTTGTCAGTGAATGTTGTCAGTGAGTGAATGTTGTCAGTGAATGTTGTCAGTGAGTGAATGTTGTCAGTGAGTGAATGTTGTCAGTGAATGTTGTCAGTGAATGTTGTCAGAGAGTGAATGTTGTCAGTGAATGTTATCAGTAAATGTTGTCAGTGAATGTTGTCAGAGAGTGAATGTTGTCAGTGAATGTTGTCAGTTAGTGAATGTTGTCAGTGAATGTTGTCAGTGAGTGAATGTTGTCAGTGAATGTTGTCAGTGAGTGAATGTTGTCAGTGAATGCTGTCAGTGAGTGAATGTTGTCATTGAGTGAATGTTGTCAGTGAATATTGTCAGTGAGTGAATGTTGTCAGTGAATGCTGTCA
Organism: Staurois parvus; assembly: GCF_062004578.1. Taxonomy (NCBI): domain Eukaryota; kingdom Metazoa; phylum Chordata; class Amphibia; order Anura; family Ranidae; genus Staurois; species Staurois parvus. The sequence goes on from NW_028320448.1 coordinate 270,660, forward strand.
GTGAGTGAATGTTGTCAGTGAGTGAATGTTGTCAGTGAATGTTGTCAGAGAGTGAATCTTGTCAGTGAATGTTGTCAGTGAGTGAATGTTGTCAGTGAATGCTGTCAGTGAGTGAATGTTGTCAGTGAGTGAATGTTGTCAGAGAGTGAATGTTGTCAGTGAATGTTGTCAGTGAATGTTGTCAGTGAGTGTTGTCAGTGAATGTTGTCAGTGAGTGAATGTTGTCAGTGAGTGAATGTTGTCAGTGAGTGAATGTTGTCAGTGAATGTTGTCAGTGAGTGAATGTTGTCAGTGAATGTTGTCAGTGAGTGAATGTTGTCAGTGAGTGAATGTTGTCAGTGAGTGAATGTTGTCAGTGAATGTTGTCTGTGAGTGAATGTTGTCAGTTAGTGAATGTTGTCAGTGAATGTTGTCAGTGAGTGAATGTTGTCAGTGAGTGAATGTTGTCAGTGAATGTTGTCAGAGAGTCAATGTTGTCAGTGAATGTTGTCAGTGAGTGAATGTTGTCAGTGAATGTTGTCAGTGAGTGAATGTTGTCAGTGAATGTTGTCAGTGAGTGAATGTTGTCAGTGAGTGTTGTCAGTGAGTGAATGTTGTCAGAGAGTGAATGTTGTCAGTGAATGTTGTCAGTGAGTGAATGTTGTCAGTGAGTGAATGTTGTCAGTGAATGTTGTCAGTTAATGTTGTCAGTGAATGTTGTCAGTGAGTGAATGTTGTCAGTGAATGTTGTCAGTGAGTGAATGTTGTCAGTGAATGTTGTCAGTGAGTGAATGTTGTCAGTGAGTGAATGTTGTCAGTGAATGTTGTCAGTGAATGTTATCAGTTAGTGAATGTTGTCAGTGAATGTTGTCAGTGAGTGAATGTTGTCAGTGAATGTTGTCAGTGAGTGAATGTTGTCAGTGAATGCTGTCAGTGAGTGAATGTTGTCAGTGAATATTGTCAGTGAGTGAATGTTGTCAGAGAGTGAATGTTGTCAGTGAATGTTGTCAGTGAGTGAATGTTGTCAGTGAATGTTGTCAGTGAATGTTGTCAGTGAGTGAATGTTGTCAGTGAATGTTGTCAGTGAGTGAATGTTGTCAGTGAATGCTGTCAGTGAGTGAATGTTGTCAGTGAGTGAATGTTGTCAGAGAGTGAATGTTGTCAGTGAATGTTGTCAGTGAGTGTTGTCAGTGAATGTTGTCAGTGAGTGAATGTTGTCAGTGAATGTTGTCAGTGAGTGAATGTTGTCAGTGAATGTTGTCAGTGAATGTTGTCAGTGAGTGAATGTTGTCAGTGAGTGAATGTTGTCAGTGAGTGAATGTTGTCAGTGAATGTTGTCTGTGAGTGAATGTTGTCAGTTAGTGAATGTTGTCAGTGAATGTTGTCAGAGAGTCAATGTTGTCAGTGAATGTTGTCAGTGAGTGAATGTTGTCAGTGAGTGAATGTTGTCGGTGAATGTTGTCAGTGAGTGAATGTTGTCAGTAAATGTCAGTGAGTGAATGTTGTCAGTGAATGTTGTCAGTGAGTGAATGTTGTCAGTGAGTGAATGTTGTCAGTGAATGCTGTTAGTGAGTGAATGTTGTCAGTGAGTGAATGTTGTCAGAGAGTGAATGTTGTCAGTGAATGTTGTCAGTGAATGTTGTCAGTGAGTGTTGTCAGTGAATGTTGTCAGTGAGTGAATGTTGTCAGTGAGTGAATGTTGTCAGTGAGTGAATGTTGTCAGTGAATGCTGTCAGTGAGTGAATGTTGTCAGTGAGTGAATGTTGTCAGAGAGTGAATGTTGTCAGTGAATGTTGTCAGTGAGTGTTGTCAGTGAGTGAATGTTGTCAGAGAGTGAATGTTGTCAGTGAGTGAATGTTGTCAGTGAATGTTGTCAGTGAGTGAATGTTGTCAGTGAGTGAATGTTGTCAGTGAATGTTGTCAGAGAGTGAATGTTGTCAGTGAATGTTGTCAGTGAATGTTGTCAGTGAGTGAATGTTGTCAGTGAATGTTGTCAGTGAGTGAATGTTGTCAGTGAGTGAATGTTGTCAGTGAGTGAATGTTGTCAGTGAATGTTGTCTGTGAGTGAATGTTGTCAGTTAGTGAATGTTGTCAGTGAATGTTGTCAGAGAGTCAATGTTGTCAGTGAATGTTGTCACTGAGTGAATGTTGTCAGTGAATGTTGTCAGTGAGTGAATGTTGTCAGTGAATGTTGTCAGTGAGTGAATGTTGTCAGTGAGTGTTGTCAGTGAGTGAATGTTGTCAGAGAGTGAATGTTGTCAGTGAGTGAATGTTGTCAGTGAATGTTGTCAGTGAGTGAATGTTGTCAGTGAGTGAATGTTGTCAGTGAATGTTGTCAGTTAATGTTGTCAGTGAATGTTGTCAGTGAGTGAATGTTGTCAGTGAATGTTGTCAGTGAGTGAATGTTGTCAGTGAATGTTGTCAGTGAGTGAATGTTGTCAGTGAGTGAATGTTGTCAGTGAATGTTGTCAGTGAGTGAATGTTGTCAGTGAATGTTGTCAGTGAGTGAATGTTGTCAGTGAGTGAATGTTGTCAGTGAGTGAATGTTGGCAGTGAATGTTGTCAGTGAGTGAATGTTGTCAGTGAATGTTGTCAGTTAATGTTGTCAGTGAATGTTGTCAGTGAGTGAATGTTGTCAGTGAATGTTGTCAGTGAGTGAATGTTGTCAGTGAATGTTGTCAGTGAGTGAATGTTGTCAGTGAGTGAATGTTGTCAGTGAATGTTGTCAGTGAATGTTATCAGTTAGTGAATGTTGTCAGTGAATGTTGTCAGTGAGTGAATGTTGTCAGTGAATGTTGTCAGTGAGTGAATGTTGTCAGTGAATGCTGTCAGTGAGTGAATGTTGTCAGTGAATATTGTCAGTGAGTGAATGTTGTCAGAGAGTGAATGTTGTCAGTGAATGTTGTCAGTGAGTGAATGTTGTCAGTGAATGTTGTCAGTGAGTGAATGTTGTCAGTGAATGTTGTCAGTGAGTGAATGTTGTCAGTGAATGCTGTCAGTGAGTGAATGTTGTCAGTGAGTGAATGTTGTCAGAGAGTGAATGTTGTCAGTGAATGTTGTCAGTGAGTGTTGTCAGTGAATGTTGTCAGTGAGTGAATGTTGTCAGTGAATGTTGTCAGTGAGTGAATGTTGTCAGTGAATGTTGTCAGTGAATGTTGTCAGTGAGTGAATGTTGTCAGTGAGTGAATGTTGTCAGTGAGTGAATGTTGTCAGTGAATGTTGTCTGTGAGTGAATGTTGTCAGTTAGTGAATGTTGTCAGTGAATGTTGTCAGAGAGTCAATGTTGTCAGTGAATGTTGTCAGTGAGTGAATGTTGTCAGTGAGTGAATGTTGTCGGTGAATGTTGTCAGTGAGTGAATGTTGTCAGTGAATGTCAGTGAGTGAATGTTGTCAGTGAATGTTGTCAGTGAGTGAATGTTGTCAGTGAGTGAATGTTGTCAGTGAATGCTGTTAGTGAGTGAATGTTGTCAGTGAGTGAATGTTGTCAGAGAGTGAATGTTGTCAGTGAATGTTGTCAGTGAATGTTGTCAGTGAGTGTTGTCAGTGAATGTTGTCAGTGAGTGAATGTTGTCAGTGAGTGAATGTTGTCAGTGAGTGAATGTTGTCAGTGAATGCTGTCAGTGAGTGAATGTTGTCAGTGAGTGAATGTTGTCAGAGAGTGAATGTTGTCAGTGAATGTTGTCAGTGAGTGAATGTTGTCAGTGAATGTTGTCAGTGAATGTTGTCAGTGAGTGAATGTTGTCAGTGAGTGAATGTTGTCAGTGAATGTTGTCAGTGAGTGAATGTTGTCAGAGAGTGAATGTTGTCAGTGAGTGAATGTTGTCAGTGAATGTTGTCAGTGAGTGAATGTTGTCAGTGAATGTTGTCAGTGAATGTTGTCAGTGAGTGAATGTTGTCAGTGAGTGTTGTCAGTGAGTGAATGTTGTCAGAGAGTGAATGTTAGTGAGTGAATGTTGTCAGTGAGTGTTGTCAGTGAGTGAATGTTGTCAGAGAGTGAATGATGTCAGTGAGTGAATGTTGTCAGTGAATGTTGTCAGTGAGTGAATGTTGTCAGTGAGTGAATGTTGTCAGTGAATGTTGTCAGTGAATGTTGTCAGTGAATGTTGTCAGAGAGTGAATGTTGTCAGTGAGTGAATGTTGTCAGTGAATGTTGTCAGTGAATGTTGTCAGTGAGTGAATGTTGTCAGTGAGTGAATGTTGTCAGTGAATGTTGTCTGTGAGTGAATGTTGTCAGTTAGTGAATGTTGTCAGTGAGTGAATGTTGTCAGTGAATGTTGTCAGTGAGTGAATGTTGTCAGTGAGTGTTGTAAGTGAGTCAATGTTGTCAGTGAGTGTTGTCAGTGAATGTTGTCAGTGAGTGAATGTTGTCAGTGAATGTTGTCAGTGAGTGAATGTTGTCAGTGAATGTTGTCAGTGAGTGAATGTTGTCAGTGAATGTTGTCAGTGAGTGAATGTTGTCAGTGAATGTTGTCAGTGAGTGAATGTTGTCAGTGAGTGAATGTTGTCAGTGAATGTTGTCAGTGAATGTTGTCAGTGAATGTTGTCAGAGAGTGAATGTTGTCAGTGAATGTTATCAGTAAATGTTGTCAGTGAATGTTGTCAGAGAGTGAATGTTGTCAGTGAATGTTGTCAGTTAGTGAATGTTGTCAGTGAATGTTGTCAGTGAATGTTGTCAGTGAGTGAATGTTGTCAGTGAATGCTGTCAGTGAGTGAATGTTGTCATTGAGTGAATGTTGTCAGTGAATATTGTCAGTGAGTGAATGTTGTCAGTGAATGTTGTCAGTGAATGTTGTCAGTGAGTGGATGTTGTCAGTGAATGCTGTCAGTGAGTGAATGTTGTCAGTGAGTGAATGTTGTCAGTGAATGTTGTCAGAGAGTGAATCTTGTCAGTGAATGTTGTCAGTGAGTGAATGTTGTCAGTGAATGCTGTCAGTGAGTGAATGTTGTCAGTGAGTGAATGTTGTCAGAGAGTGAATGTTGTCAGTGAATGTTGTCAGTGAATGTTGTCAGTGAGTGTTGTCAGTGAATGTTGTCAGTGAGTGAATGTTGTCAGTGAGTGAATGTTGTCAGTGAGTGAATGTTGTCAGTGAATGTTGTCAGTGAGTGAATGTTGTCAGTGAATGTTGTCAGTGAGTGAATGTTGTCAGTGAGTGAATGTTGTCAGTGAGTGAATGTTGTCAGTGAATGTTGTCTGTGAGTGAATGTTGTCAGTTAGTGAATGTTGTCAGTGAATGTTGTCAGTGAGTGAATGTTGTCAGTGAGTGAATGTTGTCAGTGAATGTTGTCAGAGAGTCAATGTTGTCAGTGAATGTTGTCAGTGAGTGAATGTTGTCAGTGAATGTTGTCAGTGAGTGAATGTTGTCAGTGAATGTTGTCAGTGAGTGAATGTTGTCAGTGAGTGTTGTCAGTGAGTGAATGTTGTCAGAGAGTGAATGTTGTCAGTGAGTGAATGTTGTCAGTGAATGTTGTCAGTGAGTGAATGTTGTCAGTGAGTGAATGTTGTCAGTGAATGTTGTCAGTTAATGTTGTCAGTGAATGTTGTCAGTGAGTGAATGTTGTCAGTGAATGTTGTCAGTGAGTGAATGTTGTCAGTGAATGTTGTCAGTGAGTGAATGTTGTCAGTGAGTGAATGTTGTCAGTGAATGTTGTCAGTGAATGTTATCAGTTAGTGAATGTTGTCAGTGAATGTTGTCAGTGAGTGAATGTTGTCAGTGAATGTTGTCAGTGAGTGAATGTTGTCAGTGAATGCTGTCAGTGAGTGAATGTTGTCAGTGAATATTGTCAGTGAGTGAATGTTGTCAGAGAGTGAATGTTGTCAGTGAATGTTGTCAGTGAGTGAATGTTGTCAGTGAATGTTGTCAGTGAATGTTGTCAGTGAGTGAATGTTGTCAGTGAATGTTGTCAGTGAGTGAATGTTGTCAGTGAATGCTGTCAGTGAGTGAATGTTGTCAGTGAGTGAATGTTGTCAGAGAGTGAATGTTGTCAGTGAATGTTGTCAGTGAGTGTTGTCAGTGAATGTTGTCAGTGAGTGAATGTTGTCAGTGAATGTTGTCAGTGAGTGAATGTTGTCAGTGAATGTTGTCAGTGAATGTTGTCAGTGAGTGAATGTTGTCAGTGAGTGAATGTTGTCAGTGAGTGAATGTTGTCAGTGAATGTTGTCTGTGAGTGAATGTTGTCAGTTAGTGAATGTTGTCAGTGAATGTTGTCAGAGAGTCAATGTTGTCAGTGAATGTTGTCAGTGAGTGAATGTTGTCAGTGAGTGAATGTTGTCGGTGAATGTTGTCAGTGAGTGAATGTTGTCAGTGAATGTCAGTGAGTGAATGTTGTCAGTGAATGTTGTCAGTGAGTGAATGTTGTCAGTGAATGCTGTTAGTGAGTGAATGTTGTCAGTGAGTGAATGTTGTCAGAGAGTGAATGTTGTCAGTGAATGTTGTCAGTGAATGTTGTCAGTGAGTGTTGTCAGTGAATGTTGTCAGTGAGTGAATGTTGTCAGTGAGTGAATGTTGTCAGTGAGTGAATGTTGTCAGTGAATGCTGTCAGTGAGTGAATGTTGTCAGTGAGTGAATGTTGTCAGAGAGTGAATGTTGTCAGTGAATGTTGTCAGTGAATGTTGTCAGTGAGTGTTGTCAGTGAATGTTGTCAGTGAGTGAATGTTGTCAGTGAATGTTGTCAGTGAATGTTGTCAGTGAATGTTGTCAGAGAGTGAATGTTGTCAGTGAGTGAATGTTGTCAGTGAATGTTGTCAGTGAATGTTGTCAGTGAGTGAATGTTGTCAGTGAGTGAATGTTGTCAGTGAATGCTGTCAGTGAGTGAATGTTGTCAGTGAGTGAATGTTGTCAGTGAATATTGTCAGTGAGTGAATGTTGTCAGTGAATGTTGTCAGTGAGTGAATGTTGTCAGTGAGTGTTGTCAGTGAATGTTGTCAGTGAGTGAATGTTGTCAGTGAATGTTGTCTGTGAGTGAATGTTGTCAGTTAGTGAATGTTGTCAGTGAATGTTGTCAGTGAGTGAATGTTGTCAGTGAGTGAATGTTGTCAGTGAATGTTATCAGAGAGTCAATGTTGTCAGTGAATGTTGTCAGTGAGTGAATGTTGTCAGTGAGTGAATGTTGTCAGTGAATGTTGTCAGTGAGTGAATGTTGTCAGTGAATGTTGTCAGTGAATGTTGTCAGTGAGTGAATGTTGTCAGTGAGTGTTGTCAGTGAGTGAATGTTGTCAGAGAGTGAATGTTGTCAGAGAGTGAATGTTGTCAGTGAGTGAATGTTGTCAGTGAATGTTGTCAGTGAGTGAATGTTGTCAGTGAATGTTGTCAGTGAATGTTGTCAGTGAGTGAATGTTGTCAGTGAGTGTTGTCAGTGAGTGAATGTTGTCAGAGAGTGAATGTTGTCAGTGAGTGTTGTCAGTGAGTGAATGTTGTCAGAGAGTGAATGTTGTCAGTGAGTGAATGTTGTCAGTGAATGTTGTCAGTGAGTGAATGTTGTCAGTGAGTGAATGTTGTCAGTGAATGTTGTCAGAGAGTGAATGTTGTCAGTGAATGTTGTCAGTGAATGTTGTCAGTGAGTGAATGTTGTCAGTGAATGTTGTCAGTGAATGTTGTCAGTGAATGTTGTCAGAGAGTGAATGTTGTCAGTGAGTGAATGTTGTCAGTGAATGTTGTCAGTGAATGTTGTCAGTGAGTGAATGTTGTCAGTGAGTGAATGTTGTCACTGAGTGAATGTTGTCAGTGAATGTTGTCTGTGAGTGAATGTTGTCAGTTAGTGAATGTTGTCAGTGAGTGAATGTTGTCAGTGAATGTTGTCAGTGTGTGAATGTTGTCAGTGAGTGAATGTTGTCAGTGAATGTTGTCAGTGAGTGAATGTTGTCAGTGAGTGTTGTAAGTGAGTCAATGTTGTCAGTGAGTGTTGTCAGTGAATGTTGTCAGTGAGTGAATGTTGTCAGTGAATGTTGTCAGTGAGTGAATGTTGTCAGTGAATGTTGTCAGTGAGTGAATGTTGTCAGTGAATGTTGTCAGTGAGTGAATGTTGTAGGTGAGTGAATGTTGTCAGTGAGTGAATGTTGTCAGTGAATGTTGTCAGTGAATGTTGTCAGAGAGTGAATGTTGTCAGTGAATGTTATCAGTAAATGTTGTCAGTGAATGTTGTCAGAGAGTGAATGTTGTCAGTGAATGTTGTCAGTTAGTGAATGTTGTCAGTGAATGTTCTCAGTGAGTGAATGTTGTCAGTGAATGTTGTCAGTGAGTGAATGTTGTCAGTGAATGCTGTCAGTGAGTGAATGTTGTCATTGAGTGAATGTTGTCAGTGAATATTGTCAGTGAGTGAATGTTGTCAGTGAATGTTGTCAGTGAGTGAATGTTGTCAGTGAATGCTGTCAGTGAGTGAATGTTGTCAGTGAGTGAATGTTGTCAGTGAATGTTGTCAGAGAGTGAATCTTGTCAGTGAATGTTGTCAGTGAGTGAATGTTGTCAGTGAATGCTGTCAGTGAGTGAATGTTGTCAGTGAGTGAATGTTGTCAGAGAGTGAATGTTGTCAGTGAATGTTGTCAGTGAATGTTGTCAGTGAGTGTTGTCAGTGAATGTTGTCAGTGAGTGAATGTTGTCAGTGAGTGAATGTTGTCAGTGAGTGAATGTTGTCAGTGAATGTTGTCAGTGAGTGAATGTTGTCAGTGAATGTTGTCAGTGAGTGAATGTTGTCAGTGAGTGAATGTTGTCAGTGAGTGAATGTTGTCAGTGAATGTTGTCAGAGAGTCAATGTTGTCAGTGAATGTTGTCAGTGAGTGAATGTTGTCAGTGAGTGAATGTTGTCAGTGAGTGTTGTCAGTGAGTGAATGTTGTCAGAGAGTGAATGTTGTCAGTGAGTGAATGTTGTCAGTGAATGTTGTCAGTGAGTGAATGTTGTCAGTGAGTGAATGTTGTCAGTGAATGTTGTCAGTTAATGTTGTCAGTGAATGTTGTCAGTGAGTGAATGTTGTCAGTGAATGTTGTCAGTGAGTGAATGTTGTCAGTGAATGTTGTCAGTGAGTGAATGTTGTCAGTGAGTGAATGTTGTCAGTGAATGTTGTCAGTGAATGTTATCAGTTAGTGAATGTTGTCAGTGAATGTTGTCAGTGAGTGAATGTTGTCAGTGAATGTTGTCAGTGAGTGAATGTTGTCAGTGAATGCTGTCAGTGAGTGAATGTTGTCAGTGAATATTGTCAGTGAGTGAATGTTGTCAGAGAGTGAATGTTGTCAGTGAATGTTGTCAGTGAGTGAATGTTGTCAGTGAATGTTGTCAGTGAATGTTGTCAGTGAGTGAATGTTGTCAGTGAATGTTGTCAGTGAGTGAATGTTGTCAGTGAATGCTGTCAGTGAGTGAATGTTGTCAGTGAGTGAATGTTGTCAGAGAGTGAATGTTGTCAGTGAATGTTGTCAGTGAATGTTGTCAGTGAATGTTGTCAGTGAGTGAATGTTGTCAGTGAGTGAATGTTGTCAGTGAGTGAATGTTGTCAGTGAATGTTGTCTGTGAGTGAATGTTGTCAGTTAGTGAATGTTGTCAGTGAATGTTGTCAGTGAGTGAATGTTGTCAGTGAGTGAATGTTGTCGGTGAATGTTGTCAGTGAGTGAATGTTGTCAGTGAATGTCAGTGAGTGAATGTTGTCAGTGAATGTTGTCAGTGAGTGAATGTTGTCAGTGAGTGAATGTTGTCAGTGAATGTTGTCAGTGAGTGAATGTTGTCAGTGAATGTTGTCAGTGAGTGAATGTTGTCAGTGAATGTTGTCAGTGAATGTTGTCAGTGAGTGTTGTCAGTGAATGTTGTCAGTGAGTGAATGTTGTCAGTGAGTGAATGTTGTCAGTGAGTGAATGTTGTCAGTGAATGTTGTCAGTGAGTGAATGTTGTCAGTGAATGTTGTCAGTGAATGTTGTCAGAGAGTGAATGTTGTCAGTGAATGTTGTCAGAGAGTGAATGTTGTCAGTGAATGTTGTCAGTGAATGTTGTCAGAGAGTGAATGTTGTCAGTGAATGTTGTCAGTTAGTGAATGTTGTCAGTGAATGTTGTCAGTGAGTGAATGTTGTCAGTGAATGTTGTCAGTGAGTGAATGCTGTCAGTGAATGCTGTCAGTGAGTGAATGCTGTCAGTGAGTGAATGTTGTCAGTGAGTGAATGTTGTCAGTGAATGTTGTCAGAGAGTGAATGTTGTCAGTGAATGTTGTCAGTGAGTGAATGTTGTCAGTGAATGTTGTCAGTGAGTGAATGTTGTCAGTGAATATTGTCAGTGAGTGAATGTTGTCAGTGAATGTTGTCAGTGAGTGAATGTTGTCAGTGAATGTTGTCAGTGAGTGAATGTTGTCAGTGAGTGAATGTTGTCAGTGAATGTTGTCAGTGAATGTTATCAGTTAGTGAATGTTGTCAGTGAATGTTGTCAGTGAGTGAATGTTGTCAGTGAATGTTGTCAGTGAGTGAATGTTGTCAGTGAATGCTGTCAGTGAGTGAATGTTGTCAGTGAATATTGTCAGTGAGTGAATGTTGTCAGAGAGTGAATGTTGTCAGTGAATGTTGTCAGTGAGTGAATGTTGTCAGTGAATGTTGTCAGTGAATGTTGTCAGTGAGTGAATGTTGTCAGTGAATGTTGTCAGTGAGTGAATGTTGTCAGTGAATGCTGTCAGTGAGTGAATGTTGTCAGTGAGTGAATGTTGTCAGAGAGTGAATGTTGTCAGTGAATGTTGTCAGTGAGTGTTGTCAGTGAATGTTGTCAGTGAGTGAATGTTGTCAGTGAATGTTGTCAGTGAGTGAATGTTGTCAGTGAATGTTGTCAGTGAATGTTGTCAGTGAGTGAATGTTGTCAGTGAGTGAATGTTGTCAGTGAATGTTGTCTGTGAGTGAATGTTGTCAGTTAGTGAATGTTGTCAGTGAATGTTGTCAGTGAGTGAATGTTGTCAGTGAGTGAATGTTGTCGGTGAATGTTGTCAGTGAGTGAATGTTGTCAGTGAATGTCAGTGAGTGAATGTTGTCAGTGAATGTTGTCAGTGAGTGAATGTTGTCAGTGAGTGAATGTTGTCAGTGAATGTTGTCAGTGAGTGAATGTAGTCAGTGAATGTTGTCAGTGAGTGAATGTTGTCAGTGAATGTTGTCAGTGAATGTTGTCAGTGAGTGTTGTCAGTGAATGTTGTCAGAGAGTGAATGTTGTCAGTGAATGTTGTCAGAGAGTGAATGTTGTCAGTGAATGTTGTCAGTGAATGTTGTCAGAGAGTGAATGTTGTCAGTGAATGTTGTCAGTTAGTGAATGTTGTCAGTGAATGTTGTCAGTGAGTGAATGTTGTCAGTGAATGTTGTCAGTGAGTGAATTCTGTCAGTGAATGCTGTCAGTGAGTGAATGCTGTCAGTGAGTGAATGTTGTCAGTGAGTGAATGTTGTCAGTGAATGTTGTCAGAGAGTGAATGTTGTCAGTGAATGTTGTCAGTGAGTGAATGTTGTCAGTGAATGTTGTCAGTGAGTGAATGTTGTCAGTGAATGTTGTCAGTGAGTGAATGTTGTCAGTGAATGTTGTCAGTGAATGTTGTCAGTGAGTGAATGTTGTCAGTGAATGCTGTCAGTGAGTGAATGTTGTCAGTGAGTGAATGTTGTCAGTGAATGTTGTCAGAGAGTGAATGTTGTCAGTGAATGTTGTCAGTGAATGTTGTCAGTGAGTGTTGTCAGTGAATGTTGTCAGTGAGTGAATGTTGTCAGTGAATGCTGTCAGTGAGTGAATGTTGTCAGTGAGTGAATGTTGTCAGTGAATGTTGTCAGAGAGTGAATGTTGTCAGTGAATGTTGTCAGTGAATGTTGTCAGTGAGTGTTGTCAGTGAATGTTGTCAGTGAGTGAATGTTGTCAGTGAATGTTGTCAGTGAGTGAATGTTGTCAGTGAATGTTGTCAGTGAGTGAATGTTGTCAGTGAATGTTGTCAGTGAGTGAATGTTGTCAGTGAGTGAATGTTGTCAGTGAGTGAATGTTGTCAGTGAATGTTGTCAGAGAGTGAATGTTGTCAGTGAATGTTGTCAGTGAATATTGTCAGTGAGTGTTGTCAGTGAATGTTGTCAGTGAGTGAATGTTGTCAGTGAGTGAATGTTGTCAGTGAATGTTGTCTGTGAGTGAATGTTGTCAGTTAGTGAATGTTGTCAGTGAATGTTGTCTGTGAGTGAATGTTGTCAGTGAGTGAATGTTGTCAGTGAATGTTGTCAGAGAGTCAATGTTGTCAGTGAATGTTGTCAGTGAGTGAATGTTGTCAGTGAGTGAATGTTGTCAGTGAATGTTGTCAGTGAGTGAATGTTGTCAGTGAATGTTGTCAGTGAGTGAATGTTGTCAGTGAGTGTTGTCAGTGAGTGAATGTTGTCAGAGAGTGAATGTTGTCAGTGAGTGAATGTTGTCAGTGAATGTTGTCAGTGAGTGAATGTTGTCAGTGAGTGAATGTTGTCAGTGAATGTTGTCAGTGAATGTTGTCAGTGAGTGAATGTTATCAGTGAATGTTGTCAGTGAGTGAATGTTGTCAGTGAATGTTGTCAGTGAGTGAATGTTGTCAGTGAGTGAATGTTGTCAGTGAATGTTGTCAGTTAGTGAATGTTGTCAGTGAATGTTGTCAGTGAGTGAATGTTGTCAGTGAGTGAATGTTGTCAGTGAATGTTGTCTGTGAGTGAATGTTGTCAGTTAGTGAATGTTGTCAGTGAATGTTGTCAGAGAGTCAATGTTGTCAGTGAATGTTGTCAGTGAGTGAATGTTGTCAGTGAGTGAATGTTGTCAGTGAATGTTGTCAGTGAATGTTATCAGTTAGTGAATGTTGTCAGTGAATGTTGTCAGTGAGTGAATGTTGTCAGTGAATGTTGTCAGTGAGTGAATGTTGTCAGTGAATGTTGTCAGTGAGTGAATGTTGTCAGTGAGTGAATGTTGTCAGTGAATGTTGTCAGTGAATGTTATCAGTTAGTGAATGTTGTCAGTGAATGTTGTCAGTGAGTGAATGTTGTCAGTGAATGTTGTCAGTGAGTGAATGTTGTCAGTGAATGCTGTCAGTGAGTGAATGTTGTCAGTGAATATTGTCAGTGAGTGAATGTTGTCAGAGAGTGAATGTTGTCAGTGAATGTTGTCAGTGAGTGAATGTTGTCAGTGAATGTTGTCAGTGAATGTTGTCAGTGAGTGAATGTTGTCAGTGAATGTTGTCAGTGAGTGAATGTTGTCAGTGAATGCTGTCAGTGAGTGAATGTTGTCAGTGAGTGAATGTTGTCAGAGAGTGAATGTTGTCAGTGAATGTTGTCAGTGAGTGTTGTCAGTGAATGTTGTCAGTGAGTGAATGTTGTCAGTGAATGTTGTCAGTGAGTGAATGTTGTCAGTGAATGTTGTCAGTGAATGTTGTCAGTGAGTGAATGTTGTCAGTGAGTGAATGTTGTCAGTGAGTGAATGTTGTCAGTGAATGTTGTCTGTGAGTGAATGTTGTCAGTTAGTGAATGTTGTCAGTGAATGTTGTCAGAGAGTCAATGTTGTCAGTGAATGTTGTCAGTGAGTGAATGTTGTCAGTGAGTGAATGTTGTCGGTGAATGTTGTCAGTGAGTGAATGTTGTCAGTAAATGTCAGTGAGTGAATGTTGTCAGTGAATGTTGTCAGTGAGTGAATGTTGTCAGTGAGTGAATGTTGTCAGTGAATGCTGTTAGTGAGTGAATGTTGTCAGTGAGTGAATGTTGTCAGAGAGTGAATGTTGTCAGTGAATGTTGTCAGTGAATGTTGTCAGTGAGTGTTGTCAGTGAATGTTGTCAGTGAGTGAATGTTGTCAGTGAGTGAATGTTGTCAGTGAGTGAATGTTGTCAGTGAATGCTGTCAGTGAGTGAATGTTGTCAGTGAGTGAATGTTGTCAGAGAGTGAATGTTGTCAGTGAATGTTGTCAGTGAGTGTTGTCAGTGAGTGAATGTTGTCAGAGAGTGAATGTTGTCAGTGAGTGAATGTTGTCAGTGAATGTTGTCAGTGAGTGAATGTTGTCAGTGAGTGAATGTTGTCAGTGAATGTTTTCAGAGAGTGAATGTTGTCAGTGAATGTTGTCAGTGAATGTTGTCAGTGAGTGAATGTTGTCAGTGAATGTTGTCAGTGAGTGAATGTTGTCAGTGAGTGAATGTTGTCAGTGAGTGAATGTTGTCAGTGAATGTTGTCTGTGAGTGAATGTTGTCAGTTAGTGAATGTTGTCAGTGAATGTTGTCAGAGAGTCAATGTTGTCAGTGAATGTTGTCACTGAGTGAATGTTGTCAGTGAATGTTGTCAGTGAGTGAATGTTGTCAGTGAATGTTGTCAGTGAGTGAATGTTGTCAGTGAGTGTTGTCAGTGAGTGAATGTTGTCAGAGAGTGAATGTTGTCAGTGAGTGAATGTTGTCAGTGAATGTTGTCAGTGAGTGAATGTTGTCAGTGAGTGAATGTTGTCAGTGAATGTTGTCAGTTAATGTTGTCAGTGAATGTTGTCAGTGAGTGAATGTTGTCAGTGAATGTTGTCAGTGAGTGAATGTTGTCAGTGAATGTTGTCAGTGAGTGAATGTTGTCAGTGAGTGAATGTTGTCAGTGAATGTTGTCAGTGAGTGAATGTTGTCAGTGAATGTTGTCAGTGAGTGAATGTTGTCAGTGAGTGAATGTTGTCAGTGAGTGAATGTTGTCAGTGAATGTTGTCAGTGAGTGAATGTTGTCAGTGAATGTTGTCAGTTAATGTTGTCAGTGAATGTTGTCAGTGAGTGAATGTTGTCAGTGAATGTTGTCAGTGAGTGAATGTTGTCAGTGAATGTTGTCAGTGAGTGAATGTTGTCAGTGAGTGAATGTTGTCAGTGAATGTTGTCAGTGAATGTTATCAGTTAGTGAATGTTGTCAGTGAATGTTGTCAGTGAGTGAATGTTGTCAGTGAATGTTGTCAGTGAGTGAATGTTGTCAGTGAATGCTGTCAGTGAGTGAATGTTGTCAGTGAATATTGTCAGTGAGTGAATGTTGTCAGAGAGTGAATGTTGTCAGTGAATGTTGTCAGTGAGTGAATGTTGTCAGTGAATGTTGTCAGTGAGTGAATGTTGTCAGTGAATGTTGTCAGTGAGTGAATGTTGTCAGTGAATGCTGTCAGTGAGTGAATGTTGTCAGTGAGTGAATGTTGTCAGAGAGTGAATGTTGTCAGTGAATGTTGTCAGTGAGTGTTGTCAGTGAATGTTGTCAGTGAGTGAATGTTGTCAGTGAATGTTGTCAGTGAGTGAATGTTGTCAGTGAATGTTGTCAGTGAATGTTGTCAGTGAGTGAATGTTGTCAGTGAGTGAATGTTGTCAGTGAGTGAATGTTGTCAGTGAATGTTGTCTGTGAGTGAATGTTGTCAGTTAGTGAATGTTGTCAGTGAATGTTGTCAGAGAGTCAATGTTGTCAGTGAATGTTGTCAGTGAGTGAATGTTGTCAGTGAGTGAATGTTGTCGGTGAATGTTGTCAGTGAGTGAATGTTGTCAGTGAATGTCAGTGAGTGAATGTTGTCAGTGAATGTTGTCAGTGAGTGAATGTTGTCAGTGAGTGAATGTTGTCAGTGAATGCTGTTAGTGAGTGAATGTTGTCAGTGAGTGAATGTTGTCAGAGAGTGAATGTTGTCAGTGAATGTTGTCAGTGAATGTTGTCAGTGAGTGTTGTCAGTGAATGTTGTCAGTGAGTGAATGTTGTCAGTGAGTGAATGTTGTCAGTGAGTGAATGTTGTCAGTGAATGCTGTCAGTGAGTGAATGTTGTCAGTGAGTGAATGTTGTCAGAGAGTGAATGTTGTCAGTGAATGTTGTCAGTGAGTGAATGTTGTCAGTGAATGTTGTCAGTGAATGTTGTCAGTGAGTGAATGTTGTCAGTGAGTGAATGTTGTCAGTGAATGTTGTCAGTGAGTGAATGTTGTCAGAGAGTGAATGTTGTCAGTGAGTGAATGTTGTCAGTGAATGTTGTCAGTGAGTGAATGTTGTCAGTGAATGTTGTCAGTGAATGTTGTCAGTGAGTGAATGTTGTCAGTGAGTGTTGTCAGTGAGTGAATGTTGTCAGAGAGTGAATGTTAGTGAGTGAATGTTGTCAGTGAGTGTTGTCAGTGAGTGAATGTTGTCAGAGAGTGAATGATGTCAGTGAGTGAATGTTGTCAGTGAATGTTGTCAGTGAGTGAATGTTGTCAGTGAGTGAATGTTGTCAGTGAATGTTGTCAGTGAATGTTGTCAGTGAATGTTGTCAGAGAGTGAATGTTGTCAGTGAGTGAATGTTGTCAGTGAATGTTGTCAGTGAATGTTGTCAGTGAGTGAATGTTGTCAGTGAGTGAATGTTGTCAGTGAATGTTGTCTGTGAGTGAATGTTGTCAGTTAGTGAATGTTGTCAGTGAGTGAATGTTGTCAGTGAATGTTGTCAGTGAGTGAATGTTGTCAGTGAGTGTTGTAAGTGAGTCAATGTTGTCAGTGAGTGTTGTCAGTGAATGTTGTCAGTGAGTGAATGTTGTCAGTGAATGTTGTCAGTGAGTGAATGTTGTCAGTGAATGTTGTCAGTGAGTGAATGTTGTCAGTGAATGTTGTCAGTGAGTGAATGTTGTCAGTGAATGTTGTCAGTGAGTGAATGTTGTCAGTGAGTGAATGTTGTCAGTGAATGTTGTCAGTGAATGTTGTCAGTGAATGTTGTCAGAGAGTGAATGTTGTCAGTGAATGTTATCAGTAAATGTTGTCAGTGAATGTTGTCAGAGAGTGAATGTTGTCAGTGAATGTTGTCAGTTAGTGAATGTTGTCAGTGAATGTTGTCAGTGAATGTTGTCAGTGAGTGAATGTTGTCAGTGAATGCTGTCAGTGAGTGAATGTTGTCATTGAGTGAATGTTGTCAGTGAATATTGTCAGTGAGTGAATGTTGTCAGTGAATGTTGTCAGTGAATGTTGTCAGTGAGTGGATGTTGTCAGTGAATGCTGTCAGTGAGTGAATGTTGTCAGTGAGTGAATGTTGTCAGTGAATGTTGTCAGAGAGTGAATCTTGTCAGTGAATGTTGTCAGTGAGTGAATGTTGTCAGTGAATGCTGTCAGTGAGTGAATGTTGTCAGTGAGTGAATGTTGTCAGAGAGTGAATGTTGTCAGTGAATGTTGTCAGTGAATGTTGTCAGTGAGTGTTGTCAGTGAATGTTGTCAGTGAGTGAATGTTGTCAGTGAGTGAATGTTGTCAGTGAGTGAATGTTGTCAGTGAATGTTGTCAGTGAGTGAATGTTGTCAGTGAATGTTGTCAGTGAGTGAATGTTGTCAGTGAGTGAATGTTGTCAGTGAGTGAATGTTGTCAGTGAATGTTGTCTGTGAGTGAATGTTGTCAGTTAGTGAATGTTGTCAGTGAATGTTGTCAGTGAGTGAATGTTGTCAGTGAGTGAATGTTGTCAGTGAATGTTGTCAGAGAGTCAATGTTGTCAGTGAATGTTGTCAGTGAGTGAATGTTGTCAGTGAATGTTGTCAGTGAGTGAATGTTGTCAGTGAATGTTGTCAGTGAGTGAATGTTGTCAGTGAGTGTTGTCAGTGAGTGAATGTTGTCAGAGAGTGAATGTTGTCAGTGAGTGAATGTTGTCAGTGAATGTTGTCAGTGAGTGAATGTTGTCAGTGAGTGAATGTTGTCAGTGAATGTTGTCAGTTAATGTTGTCAGTGAATGTTGTCAGTGAGTGAATGTTGTCAGTGAATGTTGTCAGTGAGTGAATGTTGTCAGTGAATGTTGTCAGTGAGTGAATGTTGTCAGTGAGTGAATGTTGTCAGTGAATGTTGTCAGTGAATGTTATCAGTTAGTGAATGTTGTCAGTGAATGTTGTCAGTGAGTGAATGTTGTCAGTGAATGTTGTCAGTGAGTGAATGTTGTCAGTGAATGCTGTCAGTGAGTGAATGTTGTCAGTGAATATTGTCAGTGAGTGAATGTTGTCAGAGAGTGAATGTTGTCAGTGAATGTTGTCAGTGAGTGAATGTTGTCAGTGAATGTTGTCAGTGAATGTTGTCAGTGAGTGAATGTTGTCAGTGAATGTTGTCAGTGAGTGAATGTTGTCAGTGAATGCTGTCAGTGAGTGAATGTTGTCAGTGAGTGAATGTTGTCAGAGAGTGAATGTTGTCAGTGAATGTTGTCAGTGAGTGTTGTCAGTGAATGTTGTCAGTGAGTGAATGTTGTCAGTGAATGTTGTCAGTGAGTGAATGTTGTCAGTGAATGTTGTCAGTGAATGTTGTCAGTGAGTGAATGTTGTCAGTGAGTGAATGTTGTCAGTGAGTGAATGTTGTCAGTGAATGTTGTCTGTGAGTGAATGTTGTCAGTTAGTGAATGTTGTCAGTGAATGTTGTCAGAGAGTCAATGTTGTCAGTGAATGTTGTCAGTGAGTGAATGTTGTCAGTGAGTGAATGTTGTCGGTGAATGTTGTCAGTGAGTGAATGTTGTCAGTGAATGTCAGTGAGTGAATGTTGTCAGTGAATGTTGTCAGTGAGTGAATGTTGTCAGTGAATGCTGTTAGTGAGTGAATGTTGTCAGTGAGTGAATGTTGTCAGAGAGTGAATGTTGTCAGTGAATGTTGTCAGTGAATGTTGTCAGTGAGTGTTGTCAGTGAATGTTGTCAGTGAGTGAATGTTGTCAGTGAGTGAATGTTGTCAGTGAGTGAATGTTGTCAGTGAATGCTGTCAGTGAGTGAATGTTGTCAGTGAGTGAATGTTGTCAGAGAGTGAATGTTGTCAGTGAATGTTGTCAGTGAATGTTGTCAGTGAGTGTTGTCAGTGAATGTTGTCAGTGAGTGAATGTTGTCAGTGAATGTTGTCAGTGAATGTTGTCAGTGAATGTTGTCAGAGAGTGAATGTTGTCAGTGAGTGAATGTTGTCAGTGAATGTTGTCAGTGAATGTTGTCAGTGAGTGAATGTTGTCAGTGAGTGAATGTTGTCAGTGAATGCTGTCAGTGAGTGAATGTTGTCAGTGAGTGAATGTTGTCAGTGAATATTGTCAGTGAGTGAATGTTGTCAGTGAATGTTGTCAGTGAGTGAATGTTGTCAGTGAGTGTTGTCAGTGAATGTTGTCAGTGAGTGAATGTTGTCAGTGAATGTTGTCTGTGAGTGAATGTTGTCAGTTAGTGAATGTTGTCAGTGAATGTTGTCAGTGAGTGAATGTTGTCAGTGAGTGAATGTTGTCAGTGAATGTTATCAGAGAGTCAATGTTGTCAGTGAATGTTGTCAGTGAGTGAATGTTGTCAGTGAGTGAATGTTGTCAGTGAATGTTGTCAGTGAGTGAATGTTGTCAGTGAATGTTGTCAGTGAATGTTGTCAGTGAGTGAATGTTGTCAGTGAGTGTTGTCAGTGAGTGAATGTTGTCAGAGAGTGAATGTTGTCAGAGAGTGAATGTTGTCAGTGAGTGAATGTTGTCAGTGAATGTTGTCAGTGAGTGAATGTTGTCAGTGAATGTTGTCAGTGAATGTTGTCAGTGAGTGAATGTTGTCAGTGAGTGTTGTCAGTGAGTGAATGTTGTCAGAGAGTGAATGTTGTCAGTGAGTGTTGTCAGTGAGTGAATGTTGTCAGAGAGTGAATGTTGTCAGTGAGTGAATGTTGTCAGTGAATGTTGTCAGTGAGTGAATGTTGTCAGTGAGTGAATGTTGTCAGTGAATGTTGTCAGAGAGTGAATGTTGTCAGTGAATGTTGTCAGTGAATGTTGTCAGTGAGTGAATGTTGTCAGTGAATGTTGTCAGTGAATGTTGTCAGTGAATGTTGTCAGAGAGTGAATGTTGTCAGTGAGTGAATGTTGTCAGTGAATGTTGTCAGTGAATGTTGTCAGTGAGTGAATGTTGTCAGTGAGTGAATGTTGTCACTGAGTGAATGTTGTCAGTGAATGTTGTCTGTGAGTGAATGTTGTCAGTTAGTGAATGTTGTCAGTGAGTGAATGTTGTCAGTGAATGTTGTCAGTGTGTGAATGTTGTCAGTGAGTGAATGTTGTCAGTGAATGTTGTCAGTGAGTGAATGTTGTCAGTGAGTGTTGTAAGTGAGTCAATGTTGTCAGTGAGTGTTGTCAGTGAATGTTGTCAGTGAGTGAATGTTGTCAGTGAATGTTGTCAGTGAGTGAATGTTGTCAGTGAATGTTGTCAGTGAGTGAATGTTGTCAGTGAATGTTGTCAGTGAGTGAATGTTGTAGGTGAGTGAATGTTGTCAGTGAGTGAATGTTGTCAGTGAATGTTGTCAGTGAATGTTGTCAGAGAGTGAATGTTGTCAGTGAATGTTATCAGTAAATGTTGTCAGTGAATGTTGTCAGAGAGTGAATGTTGTCAGTGAATGTTGTCAGTTAGTGAATGTTGTCAGTGAATGTTCTCAGTGAGTGAATGTTGTCAGTGAATGTTGTCAGTGAGTGAATGTTGTCAGTGAATGCTGTCAGTGAGTGAATGTTGTCATTGAGTGAATGTTGTCAGTGAATATTGTCAGTGAGTGAATGTTGTCAGTGAATGTTGTCAGTGAGTGAATGTTGTCAGTGAATGCTGTCAGTGAGTGAATGTTGTCAGTGAGTGAATGTTGTCAGTGAATGTTGTCAGAGAGTGAATCTTGTCAGTGAATGTTGTCAGTGAGTGAATGTTGTCAGTGAATGCTGTCAGTGAGTGAATGTTGTCAGTGAGTGAATGTTGTCAGAGAGTGAATGTTGTCAGTGAATGTTGTCAGTGAATGTTGTCAGTGAGTGTTGTCAGTGAATGTTGTCAGTGAGTGAATGTTGTCAGTGAGTGAATGTTGTCAGTGAGTGAATGTTGTCAGTGAATGTTGTCAGTGAGTGAATGTTGTCAGTGAATGTTGTCAGTGAGTGAATGTTGTCAGTGAGTGAATGTTGTCAGTGAGTGAATGTTGTCAGTGAATGTTGTCAGAGAGTCAATGTTGTCAGTGAATGTTGTCAGTGAGTGAATGTTGTCAGTGAGTGAATGTTGTCAGTGAGTGTTGTCAGTGAGTGAATGTTGTCAGAGAGTGAATGTTGTCAGTGAGTGAATGTTGTCAGTGAATGTTGTCAGTGAGTGAATGTTGTCAGTGAGTGAATGTTGTCAGTGAATGTTGTCAGTTAATGTTGTCAGTGAATGTTGTCAGTGAGTGAATGTTGTCAGTGAATGTTGTCAGTGAGTGAATGTTGTCAGTGAATGTTGTCAGTGAGTGAATGTTGTCAGTGAGTGAATGTTGTCAGTGAATGTTGTCAGTGAATGTTATCAGTTAGTGAATGTTGTCAGTGAATGTTGTCAGTGAGTGAATGTTGTCAGTGAATGTTGTCAGTGAGTGAATGTTGTCAGTGAATGCTGTCAGTGAGTGAATGTTGTCAGTGAATATTGTCAGTGAGTGAATGTTGTCAGAGAGTGAATGTTGTCAGTGAATGTTGTCAGTGAGTGAATGTTGTCAGTGAATGTTGTCAGTGAATGTTGTCAGTGAGTGAATGTTGTCAGTGAATGTTGTCAGTGAGTGAATGTTGTCAGTGAATGCTGTCAGTGAGTGAATGTTGTCAGTGAGTGAATGTTGTCAGAGAGTGAATGTTGTCAGTGAATGTTGTCAGTGAATGTTGTCAGTGAATGTTGTCAGTGAGTGAATGTTGTCAGTGAGTGAATGTTGTCAGTGAGTGAATGTTGTCAGTGAATGTTGTCTGTGAGTGAATGTTGTCAGTTAGTGAATGTTGTCAGTGAATGTTGTCAGTGAGTGAATGTTGTCAGTGAGTGAATGTTGTCGGTGAATGTTGTCAGTGAGTGAATGTTGTCAGTGAATGTCAGTGAGTGAATGTTGTCAGTGAATGTTGTCAGTGAGTGAATGTTGTCAGTGAGTGAATGTTGTCAGTGAATGTTGTCAGTGAGTGAATGTTGTCAGTGAATGTTGTCAGTGAGTGAATGTTGTCAGTGAATGTTGTCAGTGAATGTTGTCAGTGAGTGTTGTCAGTGAATGTTGTCAGTGAGTGAATGTTGTCAGTGAGTGAATGTTGTCAGTGAGTGAATGTTGTCAGTGAATGTTGTCAGTGAGTGAATGTTGTCAGTGAATGTTGTCAGTGAATGTTGTCAGAGAGTGAATGTTGTCAGTGAATGTTGTCAGAGAGTGAATGTTGTCAGTGAATGTTGTCAGTGAATGTTGTCAGAGAGTGAATGTTGTCAGTGAATGTTGTCAGTTAGTGAATGTTGTCAGTGAATGTTGTCAGTGAGTGAATGTTGTCAGTGAATGTTGTCAGTGAGTGAATGCTGTCAGTGAATGCTGTCAGTGAGTGAATGCTGTCAGTGAGTGAATGTTGTCAGTGAGTGAATGTTGTCAGTGAATGTTGTCAGAGAGTGAATGTTGTCAGTGAATGTTGTCAGTGAGTGAATGTTGTCAGTGAATGTTGTCAGTGAGTGAATGTTGTCAGTGAATATTGTCAGTGAGTGAATGTTGTCAGTGAATGTTGTCAGTGAGTGAATGTTGTCAGTGAATGTTGTCAGTGAGTGAATGTTGTCAGTGAGTGAATGTTGTCAGTGAATGTTGTCAGTGAATGTTATCAGTTAGTGAATGTTGTCAGTGAATGTTGTCAGTGAGTGAATGTTGTCAGTGAATGTTGTCAGTGAGTGAATGTTGTCAGTGAATGCTGTCAGTGAGTGAATGTTGTCAGTGAATATTGTCAGTGAGTGAATGTTGTCAGAGAGTGAATGTTGTCAGTGAATGTTGTCAGTGAGTGAATGTTGTCAGTGAATGTTGTCAGTGAATGTTGTCAGTGAGTGAATGTTGTCAGTGAATGTTGTCAGTGAGTGAATGTTGTCAGTGAATGCTGTCAGTGAGTGAATGTTGTCAGTGAGTGAATGTTGTCAGAGAGTGAATGTTGTCAGTGAATGTTGTCAGTGAGTGTTGTCAGTGAATGTTGTCAGTGAGTGAATGTTGTCAGTGAATGTTGTCAGTGAGTGAATGTTGTCAGTGAATGTTGTCAGTGAATGTTGTCAGTGAGTGAATGTTGTCAGTGAGTGAATGTTGTCAGTGAATGTTGTCTGTGAGTGAATGTTGTCAGTTAGTGAATGTTGTCAGTGAATGTTGTCAGTGAGTGAATGTTGTCAGTGAGTGAATGTTGTCGGTGAATGTTGTCAGTGAGTGAATGTTGTCAGTGAATGTCAGTGAGTGAATGTTGTCAGTGAATGTTGTCAGTGAGTGAATGTTGTCAGTGAGTGAATGTTGTCAGTGAATGTTGTCAGTGAGTGAATGTAGTCAGTGAATGTTGTCAGTGAGTGAATGTTGTCAGTGAATGTTGTCAGTGAATGTTGTCAGTGAGTGTTGTCAGTGAATGTTGTCAGAGAGTGAATGTTGTCAGTGAATGTTGTCAGAGAGTGAATGTTGTCAGTGAATGTTGTCAGTGAATGTTGTCAGAGAGTGAATGTTGTCAGTGAATGTTGTCAGTTAGTGAATGTTGTCAGTGAATGTTGTCAGTGAGTGAATGTTGTCAGTGAATGTTGTCAGTGAGTGAATTCTGTCAGTGAATGCTGTCAGTGAGTGAATGCTGTCAGTGAGTGAATGTTGTCAGTGAGTGAATGTTGTCAGTGAATGTTGTCAGAGAGTGAATGTTGTCAGTGAATGTTGTCAGTGAGTGAATGTTGTCAGTGAATGTTGTCAGTGAGTGAATGTTGTCAGTGAATGTTGTCAGTGAGTGAATGTTGTCAGTGAATGTTGTCAGTGAATGTTGTCAGTGAGTGAATGTTGTCAGTGAATGCTGTCAGTGAGTGAATGTTGTCAGTGAGTGAATGTTGTCAGTGAATGTTGTCAGAGAGTGAATGTTGTCAGTGAATGTTGTCAGTGAATGTTGTCAGTGAGTGTTGTCAGTGAATGTTGTCAGTGAGTGAATGTTGTCAGTGAATGCTGTCAGTGAGTGAATGTTGTCAGTGAGTGAATGTTGTCAGTGAATGTTGTCAGAGAGTGAATGTTGTCAGTGAATGTTGTCAGTGAATGTTGTCAGTGAGTGTTGTCAGTGAATGTTGTCAGTGAGTGAATGTTGTCAGTGAATGTTGTCAGTGAGTGAATGTTGTCAGTGAATGTTGTCAGTGAGTGAATGTTGTCAGTGAATGTTGTCAGTGAGTGAATGTTGTCAGTGAGTGAATGTTGTCAGTGAGTGAATGTTGTCAGTGAATGTTGTCAGAGAGTGAATGTTGTCAGTGAATGTTGTCAGTGAATATTGTCAGTGAGTGTTGTCAGTGAATGTTGTCAGTGAGTGAATGTTGTCAGTGAGTGAATGTTGTCAGTGAATGTTGTCTGTGAGTGAATGTTGTCAGTTAGTGAATGTTGTCAGTGAATGTTGTCTGTGAGTGAATGTTGTCAGTGAGTGAATGTTGTCAGTGAATGTTGTCAGAGAGTCAATGTTGTCAGTGAATGTTGTCAGTGAGTGAATGTTGTCAGTGAGTGAATGTTGTCAGTGAATGTTGTCAGTGAGTGAATGTTGTCAGTGAATGTTGTCAGTGAGTGAATGTTGTCAGTGAGTGTTGTCAGTGAGTGAATGTTGTCAGAGAGTGAATGTTGTCAGTGAGTGAATGTTGTCAGTGAATGTTGTCAGTGAGTGAATGTTGTCAGTGAGTGAATGTTGTCAGTGAATGTTGTCAGTGAATGTTGTCAGTGAGTGAATGTTATCAGTGAATGTTGTCAGTGAGTGAATGTTGTCAGTGAATGTTGTCAGTGAGTGAATGTTGTCAGTGAGTGAATGTTGTCAGTGAATGTTGTCAGTTAGTGAATGTTGTCAGTGAATGTTGTCAGTGAGTGAATGTTGTCAGTGAGTGAATGTTGTCAGTGAATGTTGTCTGTGAGTGAATGTTGTCAGTTAGTGAATGTTGTCAGTGAATGTTGTCAGAGAGTCAATGTTGTCAGTGAATGTTGTCAGTGAGTGAATGTTGTCAGTGAGTGAATGTTGTCAGTGAATGTTGTCAGTGAATGTTATCAGTTAGTGAATGTTGTCAGTGAATGTTGTCAGTGAGTGAATGTTGTCAGTGAATGCTGTCAGTGAGTGAATGTTGTCAGTGAATATTGTCAGTGAGTGAATGTTGTCAGAGAGTGAATGTTGTCAGTGAATGTTGTCAGTGAGTGAATGTTGTCAGTGAATGTTGTCAGTGAGTGAATGTTGTCAGTGAATGTTGTCAGTGAGTGAATGTTGTCAGTGAATGCTGTCAGAGAGTGAATGTTGTCAGTGAGTGAATGTTGTCAGTGAATGTTGTCAGTGAGTGAATGTTGTCAGTGAGTGAATGTTGTCAGTGAATGTTGTCAGTGAGTGAATGTTGTCAGTGAATGTTGTCAGTGAATGTTGTCAGTGAATGTTGTCAGAGAGTGAATGTTGTCAGTGAGTGAATGTTGTCAGTGAATGTTGTCAGTGAATGTTGTCAGTGAGTGAATGTTGTCAGTGAATGTTGTCTGTGAGTGAATGTTGTCAGTTAGTGAATGTTGTCAGTGAGTGAATGTTGTCAGTGAATGTTGTCAGTGTGTGAATGTTGTCAGTGAGTGAATGTTGTCAGTGAGTGAATGTTGTCAGTGAGTGTTGTAAGTGAGTCAATGTTGTCAGTGAGTGTTGTCAGTGAATGTTGTCAGTGAGTGAATGTTGTCAGTGAATGTTGTCAGTGAGTGAATGTTGTCAGTGAATGTTGTCAGTGAGTGAATGTTGTCAGTGAGTGAATGTTGTCAGTGAATGTTGTCAGTGAATGTTGTCAGAGAGTGAATGTTGTCAGTGAATGTTATCAGTAAATGTTGTCAGTGAATGTTGTCAGAGAGTGAATGTTGTCAGTGAATGTTGTCAGTTAGTGAATGTTGTCAGTGAATGTTGTCAGTGAGTGAATGTTGTCAGTGAATGTTGTCAGTGAGTGAATGTTGTCAGTGAATGCTGTCAGTGAGTGAATGTTGTCATTGAGTGAATGTTGTCAGTGAATATTGTCAGTGAGTGAATGTTGTCAGTGAATGTTGTCAGTGAGTGAATGTTGTCAGTGAATGTTGTCAGTGAGTGAATGTTGTCAGTGAATGCTGTCAGTGAGTGAATGTTGTCAGTGAGTGAATGTTGTCAGTGAATGTTGTCAGAGAGTGAATCTTGTCAGTGAATGTTGTCAGTGAGTGAATGTTGTCAGTGAATGCTGTCAGTGAGTGAATGTTGTCAGTGAGTGAATGTTGTCAGTGAATGTTGTCAGTGAGTGAATGTTGTCAGTGAATGTTGTCAGTGAATGTTGTCAGTGAGTGAATGTTGTCAGTGAGTGAATGTTGTCAGTGAGTGAATGTTGTCAGTGAATGTTGTCTGTGAGTGAATGTTGTCAGTTAGTGAATGTTGTCAGTGAATGTTGTCAGAGAGTCAATGTTGTCAGTGAATGTTGTCAGTGAGTGAATGTTGTCAGTGAGTGAATGTTGTCGGTGAATGTTGTCAGTGAGTGAATGTTGTCAGTGAATGTCAGTGAGTGAATGTTGTCAGTGAATGTTGTCAGTGAGTGAATGTTGTCAGTGAGTGAATGTTGTCAGTGAATGCTGTTAGTGAGTGAATGTTGTCAGTGAGTGAATGTTGTCAGAGAGTGAATGTTGTCAGTGAATGTTGTCAGTGAGTGTTGTCAGTGAATGTTGTCAGTGAGTGAATGTTGTCAGTGAGTGAATGTTGTCAGTGAATGCTGTCAGTGAGTGAATGTTGTCAGTGAGTGAATGTTGTCAGAGAGTGAATGTTGTCAGTGAATGTTGTCAGTGAGTGAATGTTGTCAGTGAATGTTGTCAGTGAATGTTGTCAGTGAGTGAATGTTGTCAGTGAGTGAATGTTGTCAGTGAATGTTGTCAGTGAGTGAATGTTGTCAGAGAGTGAATGTTGTCAGTGAGTGAATGTTGTCAGTGAATGTTGTCAGTGAGTGAATGTTGTCAGTGAATGTTGTCAGTGAATGTTGTCAGTGAGTGAATGTTGTCAGTGAGTGTTGTCAGTGAGTGAATGTTGTCAGAGAGTGAATGTTAGTGAGTGAATGTTGTCAGTGAGTGTTGTCAGTGAGTGAATGTTGTCAGAGAGTGAATGATGTCAGTGAGTGAATGTTGTCAGTGAATGTTGTCAGTGAGTGAATGTTGTCAGTGAGTGAATGTTGTCAGTGAATGTTGTCAGTGAATGTTGTCAGAGAGTGAATGTTGTCAGTGAGTGAATGTTGTCAGTGAATGTTGTCAGTGAATGTTGTCAGTGAGTGAATGTTGTCAGTGAGTGAATGTTGTCAGTGAATGTTGTCTGTGAGTGAATGTTGTCAGTTAGTGAATGTTGTCAGTGAGTGAATGTTGTCAGTGAATGTTGTCAGTGAGTGAATGTTGTCAGTGAGTGTTGTAAGTGAGTCAATGTTGTCAGTGAGTGTTGTCAGTGAATGTTGTCAGTGAGTGAATGTTGTCAGTGAATGTTGTCAGTGAGTGAATGTTGTCAGTGAATGTTGTCAGTGAGTGAATGTTGTCAGTGAATGTTGTCAGTGAGTGAATGTTGTCAGTGAATGTTGTCAGTGAGTGAATGTTGTCAGTGAGTGAATGTTGTCAGTGAATGTTGTCAGTGAATGTTGTCAGTGAATGTTGTCAGAGAGTGAATGTTGTCAGTGAATGTTATCAGTAAATGTTGTCAGTGAATGTTGTCAGAGAGTGAATGTTGTCAGTGAATGTTGTCAGTTAGTGAATGTTGTCAGTGAATGTTGTCAGTGAGTGAATGTTGTCAGTGAATGCTGTCAGTGAGTGAATGTTGTCATTGAGTGAATGTTGTCAGTGAATATTGTCAGTGAGTGAATGTTGTCAGTGAATGTTGTCAGTGAATGTTGTCAGTGAGTGGATGTTGTCAGTGAATGCTGTCAGTGAGTGAATGTTGTCAGTGAGTGAATGTTGTCAGTGAATGTTGTCAGAGAGTGAATCTTGTCAGTGAATGTTGTCAGTGAGTGAATGTTGTCAGTGAATGCTGTCAGTGAGTGAATGTTGTCAGTGAGTGAATGTTGTCAGAGAGTGAATGTTGTCAGTGAATGTTGTCAGTGAATGTTGTCAGTGAGTGTTGTCAGTGAATGTTGTCAGTGAGTGAATGTTGTCAGTGAGTGAATGTTGTCAGTGAGTGAATGTTGTCAGTGAATGTTGTCAGTGAGTGAATGTTGTCAGTGAATGTTGTCAGTGAGTGAATGTTGTCAGTGAGTGAATGTTGTCAGTGAGTGAATGTTGTCAGTGAATGTTGTCTGTGAGTGAATGTTGTCAGTTAGTGAATGTTGTCAGTGAATGTTGTCAGTGAGTGAATGTTGTCAGTGAGTGAATGTTGTCAGTGAATGTTGTCAGAGAGTCAATGTTGTCAGTGAATGTTGTCAGTGAGTGAATGTTGTCAGTGAATGTTGTCAGTGAGTGAATGTTGTCAGTGAATGTTGTCAGTGAGTGAATTATGTCAGTGAATGCTGTCAGTGAGTGAATGCTGTCAGTGAGTGAATGTTGTCAGTGAGTGAATGTTGTCAGTGAATGTTGTCAGAGAGTGAATGTTGTCAGTGAATGTTGTCAGTGAGTGAATGTTGTCAGTGAATGTTGTCAGTGAGTGAATGTTGTCAGTGAATATTGTCAGTGAGTGAATGTTGTCAGTGAATGTTGTCAGTGAGTGAATGTTGTCAGTGAATGTTGTCAGTGAATGTTGTCAGTGAGTGAATGTTGTCAGTGAATGCTGTCAGTGAGTGAATGTTGTCAGTGAGTGAATGTTGTCAGTGAATGTTGTCAGAGAGTGAATGTTGTCAGTGAATGTTGTCAGTGAATGTTGTCAGTGAGTGTTGTCAGTGAATGTTGTCAGTGAGTGAATGTTGTCAGTGAATGCTGTCAGTGAGTGAATGTTGTCAGTGAGTGAATGTTGTCAGTGAATGTTGTCAGAGAGTGAATGTTGTCAGTGAATGTTGTCAGTGAATGTTGTCAGTGAGTGTTGTCAGTGAATGTTGTCAGTGAGTGAATGTTGTCAGTGAATGTTGTCAGTGAGTGAATGTTGTCAGTGAATGTTGTCAGTGAGTGAATGTTGTCAGTGAATGTTGTCAGTGAGTGAATGTTGTCAGTGAGTGAATGTTGTCAGTGAGTGAATGTTGTCAGTGAATGTTGTCAGAGAGTGAATGTTGTCAGTGAATGTTGTCAGTGAATATTGTCAGTGAGTGTTGTCAGTGAATGTTGTCAGTGAGTGAATGTTGTCAGTGAGTGAATGTTGTCAGTGAGTGAATGTTGTCAGTGAATGTTGTCAGTGAGTGAATGTTGTCAGTGAGTGAATGTTGTCAGTGAATGTTGTCAGAGAGTCAATGTTGTCAGTGAATGTTGTCAGTGAGTGAATGTTGTCAGTGAGTGAATGTTGTCAGTGAATGTTGTCAGTGAGTGAATGTTGTCAGTGAATGTTGTCAGTGAGTGAATGTTGTCAGTGAGTGTTGTCAGTGAGTGAATGTTGTCAGAGAGTGAATGTTGTCAGTGAGTGAATGTTGTCAGTGAGTGAATGTTGTCAGTGAGTGAATGTTGTCAGTGAATGTTGTCAGTGAATGTTGTCAGTGAGTGAATGTTATCAGTGAATGTTGTCAGTGAGTGAATGTTGTCAGTGAATGTTGTCAGTGAGTGAATGTTGTCAGTGAGTGAATGTTGTCAGTGAATGTTGTCAGTTAGTGAATGTTGTCAGTGAATGTTGTCAGTGAGTGAATGTTGTCAGTGAGTGAATGTTGTCAGTGAATGTTGTCTGTGAGTGAATGTTGTCAGTTAGTGAATGTTGTCAGTGAATGTTGTCAGAGAGTCAATGTTGTCAGTGAATGTTGTCAGTGAGTGAATGTTGTCAGTGAGTGAATGTTGTCAGTGAATGTTGTCAGTGAATGTTATCAGTTAGTGAATGTTGTCAGTGAATGTTGTCAGTGAGTGAATGTTGTCAGTGAATGTTGTCAGTGAGTGAATGTTGTCAGTGAATGCTGTCAGTGAGTGAATGTTGTCAGTGAATATTGTCAGTGAGTGAATGTTGTCAGAGAGTGAATGTTGTCAGTGAATGTTGTCAGTGAGTGAATGTTGTCAGTGAATGTTGTCAGTGAGTGAATGTTGTCAGTGAATGTTGTCAGTGAGTGAATGTTGTCAGTGAATGCTGTCAGTGAGTGAATGTTGTCAGTGAGTGAATGTTGTCAGAGAGTGAATGTTGTCAGTGAATGTTGTCAGTGAGTGTTGTCAGTGAATGTTGTCAGTGAGTGAATGTTGTCAGTGAATGTTGTCAGTGAGTGAATGTTGTCAGTGAATGTTGTCAGTGAATGTTGTCAGTGAGTGAATGTTGTCAGTGAGTGAATGTTGTCAGTGAATGTTGTCAGTGAATGTTGTCAGTGAATGTTGTCAGTGAGTGAATGTTGTCAGTGAGTGAATGTTGTCAGTGAATGTTGTCTGTGAGTGAATGTTGTCAGTTAGTGAATGTTGCCAGTGAATGTTGTCAGAGAGTCAATGTTGTCAGTGAATGTTGTCAGTGAGTGAATGTTGTCAGTGAGTGAATGTTGTCGGTGAATGTTGTCAGTGAGTGAATGTTGTCAGTGAATGTCAGTGAGTGAATGTTGTCAGTGAATGTTGTCAGTGAGTGAATGTTGTCAGTGAGTGAATGTTGTCAGTGAATGTTGTCAGTGAGTGAATGTTGTCAGTGAATGTTGTCAGTGAGTGAATGTTGACAGTGAATGCTGTCAGTGAGTGAATGTTGTCAGTGAGTGAATGTTGTCAGAGAGTGAATGTTGTCAGTGAATGTTGTCAGTGAATGTTGTCAGTGAGTGTTGTCAGTGAATGTTGTCAGTGAGTGAATGTTGTCAGTGAATGTTGTCAGTGAGTGAATGTTGTCAGTGAATGTTGTCAGTGAATGTTGTCAGAGAGTGAATGTTGTCAGTGAGTGAATGTTGTCAGTGAATGTTGTCAGTGAGTGAATGTTGTCAGTGAGTGAATGTTGTCAGTGAGTGGACGTTGTCAGTGAATGTTGTCTGTGAGTGAATGTTGTCAGTTAGTGAATGTTGTCAGTGAGTGAATGTTGTCAGTGAATGTTGTCAGTGAGTGAATGTTGTCAGTGAATGTTGTCAGTGAGTGAATGTTGTCAGTGAGTGTTGTGAGTCAATGTTGTCAGTGAGTGTTGTCAGTGAATGTTGTCAGTGAGTGAATGTTGTCAGTGAATGTTGTCAGTGAGTGAATGTTGTCAGTGAATGTTGTCAGTGAGTGAATGCTGTCAGTGAGTGAATGTTGTCAGTGAGTGAATGTTGTCAGTGAATGTTGTCAGTGAGTGAATGTTGTCAGGTGAATGCTGTCAGTGAGTGAATGTTGTCAGTGAGTGAATTTTGTCAGAGAGTGAATGTTGTCAGTGAATGTTGTCAGTGAATGTTGTCAGTGAGTGTTGTCAGTGAATGTTGTCAGTGAGTGAATGTTGTCAGTGAGTGAATGTTGTCAGAGAGTGAATGTTGTCAGTGAATGTTGTCAGTGAGTGAATGTTGTCAGTGAATGTTGTCAGTGAATGTTGTCAGAGAGTGAATGTTGTCAGTGAGTGAATGTTGTCAGTGAATGTTGTCAGTGAATGTTGTCAGTGAGTGAATGTTGTCAGTGAGTGAATGTTGTCAGTGAGTGAATGTTGTCAGTGAATGTTGTCAGTGAGTGAATGTTGTCAGTGAGTGAATGTTGTCAGTGAATGTTGTCAGTGAGTGAATGTTGTCAGTGAGTGTTGTAAGTGAGTCAATGTTGTCAGTGAGTGTTGTCAGTGAATGTTGTCAGTGAGTGAATGTTGTCAGTGAATGTTGTCAGTGAGTGAATGTTGTCAGTGAATGTTGTCAGTTAGTGAATGTTGTCAGTGAATGTTGTCAGTGAGTGAATGTTGTCAGTGAGTGAATGTTGTCAGTGAATGTTGTCAGTGAATGTTGTCAGAGAGTGAATGTTGTCAGTGAATGTTGTCAGAGAGTGAATGTTATCAGTAAATGTTGTCAGTGAATGTTGTCAGAGAGTGAATGTTGTCAGTGAATGTTGTCAGTTAGTGAATGTTGTCAGTGAATGTTGTCAGTGAATGTTGTCAGTGAGTGAATGTTGTCAGTGAATGCTGTCAGTGAGTGAATGTTGTCAGTGAGTGAATGTTGTCAGTGAATATTGTCAGTGAGTGAATGTTGTCAGTGAATTTTGTCAGTGAGTGAATGTTGTCAGTGAATGTTGTCAGTGAGTGAATGTTGTCAGTGAGTGAATGTTGTCAGAGAGTGAATGTTGTCAGTGAATGTTGTCAGTGAATGTTGTCAGTGAGTGTTGTCAGTGAATGTTGTCAGTGAGTGAATGTTGTCAGTGAGTGAATGTTGTCAGTGAGTGAATGTTGTCAGTGAATGTTGTCAGTGAGTGAATGTTGTCAGTGAATGTTGTCAGTGAATGTTGTCAGTGAATGTTGTCAGAGAGTGAATGTTGTCAGTGAGTGAATGTTGTCAGTGAATGTTGTCAGTGAGTGAATGTTGTCAGTGAGTGAATGTTGTCAGTGAGTGGATGTTGTCAGTGAATGTTGTCTGTGAGTGAATGTTGTCAGTTAGTGAATGTTGTCAGTGAGTGAATGTTGTCAGTGAGTGAATGTTGTCAGTGAATGTTGTCAGTGAGTGAATGTTGTCAGTGAGTGTTGTGAGTCAATGTTGTCAGTGAGTGTTGTCAGTGAATGTTGTCAGTGAGTGAATGTTGTCAGTGAATGTTGTCAGTGAGTGAATGTTGTCAGTGAATGTTGTCAGTGAATGTTGTCAGTGAATGTTGTCAGAGAGTGAATGTTGTCAGTGAGTGAATGTTGTCAGTGAATGTTGTCAGTGAGTGAATGTTGTCAGTGAGTGAATGTTGTCAGTGAGTGGATGTTGTCAGTGAATGTTGTCTGTGAGTGAATGTTGTCAGTTAGTGAATGTTGTCAGTGAGTGAATGTTGTCAGTGAGTGAATGTTGTCAGTGAATGTTGTCAGTGAGTGAATGTTGTCAGTGAGTGTTGTGAGTCAATGTTGTCAGTGAGTGTTGTCAGTGAATGTTGTCAGTGAGTGAATGTTGTCAGTGAATGTTGTCAGTGAGTGAATGTTGTCAGTGAATGTTGTCAGTGAGTGAATGCTGTCAGTGAGTGAATGTTGTCAGTGAGTGAATGTTGTCAGTGAATGTTGTCAGAGAGTGAATGTTGTCAGTGAATGTTGTCAGTGAATGTTGTCAGTGAGTGAATGTTGTCAGTGAATGTCAGTGAGTGAATGTTGTCAGTGAATGTTGTCAGTGAGTGAATGTTGTCAGTGAGTGAATGCTGTCAGTGAATGCTGTCAGTGAGTGAATGTTGTCAGTGAGTGAATGTTGTCAGAGAGTGAATGTTGTCAGTGAATGTTGTCAGTGAATGTTGTCAGTGAGTGTTGTCAGTGAATGTTGTCAGTGAGTGAATGTTGTCAGTGAGTGAATGTTGTCAGTGAATGTTGTCAGTGAGTGAATGTTGTCAGTGAATGTTGTCAGTGAGTGAATGTTGTCAGTGAGTGAATGTTGTCAGTGAATGTTGTCAGTGAGTGAATGTTGTCAGTGAGTGAATGTTGTCAGTGAATGTTGTCAGTGAGTGAATGTTGTCAGTGAGTTTTGTAAGTGAGTCAATGTTGTCAGTGAGTGTTGTCAGTGAATGTTGTCAGTGAGTGAATGTTGTCAGTGAATGTTGTCAGTGAGTGAATGTTGTCAGTGAGTGAATGTTGTCAGTGAATGTTGTCAGTGAGTGAATGTTGTCAGTGAATGTTGTCAGTGAGTGAATGTTGTCAGTGAGTGAATGTTGTCAGTGAATGTTGTCAGTGAATGTTGTCAGAGAGTGAATGTTATCAGTAAATGTTGTCAGTGAATGTTGTCAGAGAGTGAATGTTGTCAGTGAATGTTGTCAGTTAGTGAATGTTGTCAGTGAATGTTGTCAGTGAATGTTGTCAGTGAGTGAATGTTGTCAGTGAATGTTGTTAGTGAATGTTGTCAGTGAGTGAATGTTGTCAGTGAATGCTGTCAGTGAGTGAATGTTGTCAGTGAGTGAATGTTGTCTGTGAATGTTGTCAGAGAGTGAATGTTGTCAGTGAATGTTGTCAGTGAGTGAATGTTGTCAGTGAATGTTGTCAGTGAGTGAATGTTGTCAGTGAATGTTGTCAGTGAGTGAATGTTGTCAGTAAATGTTGTCAGTGAGTGAATGTTGTCAGTGAGTGAATGTTGTCAGTGAGTGAATGTTGTCAGTGAATGTTGTCAGTGAGTGAATGTTGTCAGTGAATGTTGTCAGTGAGTGAATGTTGTCAGTGAATGCTGTCAGTGAGTGAATGTTGTCAGTGAGTGAATGTTGTCAGTGAATATTGTCAGTGAGTGAATGTTGTCAGTGAATGTTGTCAGTGAGTGAATGTTGTCAGTGAATGTTGTCAGTGAATGTTGTCAGTGAGTGAATGTTGTCAGTGAATGCTGTCAGTGAGTGAATGTTGTCAGTGAGTGAATGTTGTCAGTGAATGTTGTCAGAGAGTGAATGTTGTCAGTGAATGTTGTCAGTGAGTGAATGTTGTCAGTGAGTGAATGTTGTCAGTGAATGTTGTCAGTGAGTGAATGTTGTCAGTGAATGTTGTCAGTGAGTGAATGTTGTCAGTGAATGTTGTCAGTGAGTGAATGCTGTCAGTGAGTGAATGTTGTCAGTGAGTGAATGTTGTCAGTGAATGTTGTCAGAGAGTGAATGTTGTCAGTGAATGTTGTCAGTGAATGTTGTCAGTGAGTGTTGTCAGTGAATGTTGTCAGTGAGTGAATGTTGTCAGTGAGTGAATGTTGTCAGTGAGTGAATGTTGTCAGTGAATGTTGTCTGTGAGTGAATGTTGTCAGTTAGTGAATGTTGTCAGTGAATGTTGTCAGTGAGTGAATGTTATCAGTGAGTGAATGTTGTCAGTGAATGTTGTCAGAGAGTCAATGTTGTCAGTGAATGTTGTCAGTGAGTGAATGTTGTCAGTGAGTGAATGTTGTCAGTGAATGTTGTCAGTGAATGTTGTCAGAGAGTGAATGTTATCAGTAAATGTTGTCAGTGAGTGAATGTTGTCAGTGAATGTTGTCAGTGAGTGAATGTTGTCAGTGAATGCTGTCAGTGAGTGAATGTTGTCAGTGAGTGAATGTTGTCAGTGAGTGAATGTTGTCAGTGAATGCTGTCAGTGAGTGAATGTTGTCAGTGAGTGAATGTTGTCAGTGAATATTTTCAGTGAGTGAATGTTGTCAGTGAATGTTGTCAGTGAGTGAATGTTGTCAGTGAATGTTGTCAGTGAATGTTGTCAGTGAGTGAATGTTGTCAGTGAGTGAATGTTGTCAGTGAATGTTGTCAGAGAGTCAATGTTGTCAGTGAATGTTGTCAGTGAGTGAATGTTGTCAGTGAGTGAATGTTGTCAGTGAATGTTGTCAGTGAGTGAATGTTGTCAGTGAATGTTGTCAGTGAATGTTGTCAGTGAGTGAATGTTGTCAGTGAGTGTTGTCAGTGAGTGAATGTTGTCAGAGAGTGAATGTTGTCAGTGAGTGAATGTTGTCAGTGAGTGAATGTTGTCAGTGAATGTTGTCAGTGAATGTTGTCAGTGAGTGAATGTTATCAGTGAATGTTGTCAGTGAGTGAATGTTGTCAGTGAATGTTGTCAGTGAGTGAATGTTGTCAGTGAGTGAATGTTGTCAGTGAATGTTGTCAGTGAATGTTATCAGTTAGTGAATGTTGTCAGTGAATGTTGTCAGTGAGTGAATGTTGTCAGTGAATGTTGTCAGTGAGTGAATGTTGTCAGTGAGTGAATGTTGTCAGTGAATGTTGTCTGTGAGTGAATGTTGTCAGTTAGTGAATGTTGTCAGTGAATGTTGTCAGAGAGTCAA
Source organism: Staurois parvus (assembly GCF_062004578.1). Classification (NCBI taxonomy): domain Eukaryota; kingdom Metazoa; phylum Chordata; class Amphibia; order Anura; family Ranidae; genus Staurois; species Staurois parvus. The sequence goes on from NW_028320448.1 coordinate 306,345, forward strand.
TGTTGTCAGTGAATGTTGTCAGTGAGTGAATGTTGTCAGTGAGTGAATGTTGTCAGTGAATGTTGTCAGTGAATGTTGTCAGAGAGTGAATGTTGTCAGAGAGTGAATGTTATCAGTAAATGTTGTCAGTGAATGTTGTCAGAGAGTGAATGTTGTCAGTGAATGTTGTCAGTTAGTGAATGTTGTCAGTGAATGTTGTCAGTGAGTGAATGTTGTCAGTGAATGTTGTCAGTGAGTGAATGTTGTCAGTGAATGCTTTCAGTGAGTGAATGTTGTCAGTGAGTGAATGTTGTCAGTGAATATTGTCAGTGAGTGAATGTTGTCAGTGAATGTTGTCAGTGAGTGAATGTTGTCAGTGAATGTTGTCAGTGAATGTTGTCAGTGAGTGAATGTTGTCAGTGAATGCTGTCAGTGAGTGAATGTTGTCAGTGAGTGAATGTTGTCAGTGAATGTTGTCAGAGAGTGAATGTTGTCAGTGAATGTTGTCAGTGAATGTTGTCAGTGAGTGAATGTTGTCAGTGAATGCTGTCAGTGAGTGAATGTTGTCAGTGAGTGAATGTTGTCTGTGAATGTTGTCAGTGAATGTTGTCAGTGAGTGAATGTTGTCAGTGAATGTTGTCAGTGAGTGAATGTTGTCAGTGAATGTTGTCAGTGAGTGAATGTTGTCAGTGAATGCTGTCAGTGAGTGAATGTTGTCAGTGAGTGAATGTTGTCAGTGAATGCTGTCAGTGAGTGAATGTTGTCAGTGAGTGAATGTTGTCAGTGAGTGAATGTTGTCAGTGAATGTTGTCAGTGAGTGAATGTTGTCAGTGAACGTTGTCAGTGAGTGAATGTTGTCAGTGAATGTTGTCTGTGAGTGAATGTGTTCAGTTAGTGAATGTTGTCAGTGAATGCTGTCAGTGAGTGAATGTTGTCAGTGAGTGAATGTTGTCAGAGAGTGAATGTTGTCAGTGAATGTTGTCAGTGAATGTTGTCAGTGAGTGTTGTCAGTGAATGTTGTCAGTGAGTGAATGTTGTCAGTGAATGTTGTCTGTGAGTGAATGTTGTCAGTTAGTGAATGTTGTCAGTGAATGTTGTCAGTGAGTGAATGTTGTCAGTGAGTGAATGTTGTCAGTGAATGTTGTCAGAGAGTCAATGTTGTCAGTGAATGTTGTCAGTGAGTGAATGTTGTCAGTGAGTGAATGTTGTCAGTGAATGTTGTCAGTGAGTGAATGTTGTCAGTGAATGTTGTCAGTGAATGTTGTCAGTGAGTGAATGTTGTCAGTGAGTGTTGTCAGTGAGTGAATGTTGTCAGAGAGTGAATGTTGTCAGTGAGTGAATGTTGTCAGTGAATGTTGTCAGTGAGTGAATGTTGTCAGTGAATGTTGTCAGTGAGTGAATGTTGTCAGTGAGTGTTGTCAGTGAGTGAATGTTGTCAGAGAGTGAATGTTGTCAGTGAGTGAATGTTGTCAGTGAGTGTTGTCAGTGAGTGAATGTTGTCAGAGAGTGAATGTTGTCAGTGAGTGAATGTTGTCAGTGAATGTTGTCAGTGAGTGAATGTTGTCAGTGAATGTTGTCAGTGAATGTTGTCAGTGAGTGAATGTTGTCAGTGAGTGTTGTCAGTGAGTGAATGTTGTCAGAGAGTGAATGTTGTCAGTGAGTGAATGTTGTCAGTGAGTGTTGTCAGTGAGTGAATGTTGTCAGAGAGTGAATGTTGTCAGTGAGTGAATGTTGTCAGTGAATGTTGTCAGTGAATGTTGTCAGTGAGTGAATGTTATCAGTGAATGTTGTCAGTGAGTGAATGTTGTCAGTGAATGTTGTCAGTGAGTGAATGTTGTCAGTGAATGTTGTCAGTGAATGTTATGAGTTAGTGATTGTTGTCAGTGAATGTTGTCAGTGAGTGAATGTTGTCAGTGAATGTTGTCAGTGAGTGAATGTTGTCAGTGAGTGAATGTTGTCAGTGAATGTTGTCTGTGAGTGAATGTTGTCAGATAGTGAATGTTGTCAGTGAATGTTGTCAGAGAGTCAATGTTGTCAGTGAATGTTGTCAGTGAGTGAATGTTGTCAGTGAGTGAATGTTGTCAGTGAATGTTGTCAGTGAGTGAATGTTGTCAGTGAATGTCAGTGAGTGAATGTTGTCAGTGAATGTTGTCAGTGAATGTTGTCAGTGAGTGAATGTTGTCAGTGAGTGAATGTTGTCAGTGAATGCTGTCAGTGAGTGAATGTTGTCAGTGAGTGAATGTTGTCAGTGAATGTTGTCAGTGAATGTTGTCAGTGAATGTTGTCAGAGAGTGAATGTTGTCAGTGAGTGAATGTTGTCAGTGAATGTTGTCAGTGAATGTTGTCAGTGAGTGAATGTTGTCAGTGAGTGGATGTTGTCAGTGAATGTTGTCTGTGAGTGAATGTTGTCAGTTAGTGAATGTTGTCAGTGAGTGAATGTTGTCAGTGAATGTTGTCAGTGAGTGAATGTTGTCAGTGAGTGAATGTTGTCAGTGAATGTTGTCAGTGAGTGAATGTTGTCAGTGAGTGTTGTGAGTCAATGTTGTCAGTGAGTGTTGTCAGTGAATGTTGTCAGTGAGTGAATGTTGTCAGTGAATGTTGTCAGTGAGTGAATGTTGTCAGTGAATGTTGTCAGTGAGTAAATGTTGTCAGTGAATGTTGTCAGTGAGTGAATGCTGTCAGTGAGTGAATGTTGTCAGTGAGTGAATGTTGTCAGTGAGTGAATGTTGTCAGTGAATGTTGTCAGAGAGTGAATGTTGTCAGTGAATGTTGTCAGTGAATGTTGTCAGTGAGTGTTGTCAGTGAATGTTGTCAGTGAGTGAATGTTGTCAGTGAATGTCAGTGAGTGAATGTTGTCAGTGAATGTTGTCAGTGAATGTTGTCAGTGAGTGAATGTTGTCAGTGAGTGAATGTTGTCAGTGAATGTTGTCAGTGAGTGAATGTTGTCAGTGAATGCTGTCAGTGAGTGAATGTTGTCAGTGAGTGAATGTTGTCAGAGAGTGAATGTTGTCAGTGAATGTTGTCAGTGAATGTTGTCAGTGAGTGTTGTCAGTGAATGTTGTCAGTGAGTGAATGTTGTCAGTGAATGTTGTCAGTGAGTGAATGTTGTCAGTGAATGTTGTCAGTGAATGTTGTCAGTGAATGTTGTCAGAGAGTGAATGTTGTCAGTGAGTGAATGTTGTCAGTGAATGTTGTCAGTGAATGTTGTCAGTGAGTGAATGTTGTCAGTGAGTGAATGTTGTCAGTGAATGTTGTCTGTGAGTGAATGTTGTCAGTTAGTGAATGTTGTCAGTGAGTGAATGTTGTCAGTGAATGTTGTCAGTGAGTGAATGTTGTCAGTGAGTGAATGTTGTCAGTGAATGTTGTCAGTGAGTGAATGTTGTCAGTGAATGTTGTCTGTGAGTGAATGTTGTCAGTGAATGTTGTCAGTGAGTGAATGTTGTCAGTGAATGCTGTCAGTGAGTGAATGTTGTCAGTGAATATTGTCAGTGAGTGAATGTTGTCAGTGAGTGAATGTTGTCAGTGAATGTTGTCAGTGAGTGAATGTTGTCAGAGAGTGAATGTTGTCAGTGAGTGAATGTTGTCAGTGAATGTTGTCAGTGAGTGAATGTTGTCAGTGAGTGAATGTTGTCAGTGAATGTTGTCAGTGAATGTTGTCAGTGAGTGAATGTTATCAGTGAATGTTGTCAGTGAGTGAATGTTGTCAGTGAATGTTGTCAGTGAGTGAATGTTGTCAGTGAGTGAATGTTGTCAGTGAATGTTGTCAGTTAATGTTGTCAGTGAGTGAATGTTGTCAGTGAATGTTGTCAGTGAGTGAATGTTGTCAGTGAATGTTGTCAGTGAGTGAATGTTGTCAGTGAGTGAATGTTGTTAGTGAATGTTGTCAGTGAATGTTGTCAGTGAGTGAATGTTGTCAGTGAATGTTGTCAGTGAGTGAATGTTGTCAGTGAATGTTGTCAGTGAGTGAATGTTGTCAGTGAGTGTTGTCAGTGAGTGAATGTTGTCAGAGAGTGAATGTTGTCAGTGAGTGAATGTTGTCAGTGAATGTTGTCAGTGAGTGAATGTTGTCAGTGAGTGAATGTTGTCAGTGAATGTTGTCAGTTAATGTTGTCAGTGAGTGAATGTTGTCAGTGAATGTTGTCAGTGAGTGAATGTTGTCAGTGAATGTTGTCAGTGAGTGAATGTTGTCAGTGAGTGAATGTTGTCAGTGAATGTTGTCAGTGAATGTTGTCAGTGAATGTTATCAGTTAGTGAATGTTGTCAGTGAATGTTGTCAGTGAGTGAATGTTGTCAGTGAATGTTGTCAGTGAGTGAATGTTGTCAGTGAATCCTGTCAGTGAGTGAATGTTGTCAGAGAGTGAATGTTGTCAGTGAATGTTGTCAGTGAGTGAATGTTGTCAGTGAATGTTGTCAGTGAATGTTGTCAGTGAGTGAATGTTGTCAGTGAATGTTGTCAGTGAGTGAATGTTGTCAGTGAATGCTGTCAGTGAGTGAATGTTGTCAGTGAGTGAATGTTGTCAGAGAGTGAATGTTGTCAGTGAAAGTTGTCAGTGAGTGTTGTCAGTGAATGTTGTCAGTGAGTGAATGTTGTCAGTGAATGTTGTCAGTGAGTGAATGTTGTCAGTGAATGTTGTCAGTGAATGTTGTCAGTGAGTGAATGTTGTCAGTGAGTGAATGTTGTCAGTGAATGTTGTCAGTGAATGTTGTCAGTGAGTGAATGTTGTCAGTGAGTGAATGTTGTCAGTGAGTGAATGTTGTCAGTGAATGTTGTCTGTGAGTGAATTTTGTCAGTTAGTGAATGTTGTCAGTGAATGTTGTCAGAGAGTCAATGTTGTCAGTGAATGTTGTCAGTGAGTGAATGTTGTCAGTGAGTGAATGTTGTCAGTGAATGTTGTCAGTGAGTGAATGTTGTCAGTGAATGTCAGTGAGTGAATGTTGTCAGTGAATGTTGTCAGTGAGTGAATGTTGTCAGTGAGTGAATGTTGTCAGTGAATGTTGTCAGTGAATGTTGTCAGTGAGTGTTGTCAGTGAATGTTGTCAGTGAGTGAATGTTGTCAGTGAGTGAATGTTGTCAGTGAGTGAATGTTGTCAGTGAATGTTGTCAGTGAGTGAATGTTGTCAGTGAATGTTGTCAGTGAATGTTGTCAGTGAATGTTGTCAGAGAGTGAATGTTGTCAGTGAGTGAATGTTGTCAGTGAATGTTGTCAGTGAATGTTGTCAGTGAGTGAATGTTGTCAGTGAGTGAATGTTGTCAGTGAATGTTGTCTGTGAGTGAATGTTGTCAGTTAGTGAATGTTGTCAGTGAGTGAATGTTGTCAGTGAATGTTGTCAGTGAGTGAATGTTGTCAGTGAATGTTGTCAGTGAGTGAATGTTGTCAGTGAATATTGTCAGTGAGTGAATGTTGTCAGAGAGTGAATGTTGTCAGTGAATGTTGTCAGTGAGTGAATGTTGTCAGTGAATGTTGTAAGTGAATGTTGTCAGTGAGTGAATGTTGTCAGTGAATGTTGTCAGTGAGTGAATGTTGTCAGTGAATGCTGTCAGTGAGTGAATGTTGTCAGAGAGTGAATGTTGTCAGTGAATGTTGTCAGTGAATGTTGTCAGTGAGTGTTGTCAGTGAATGTTGTCAGTGAGTGAATGTTGTCAGTGAGTGAATGTTGTCAGTGAATGTTGTCAGTGAATGTTGTCAGTGAGTGAATGTTGTCAGAGAGTGAATGTTGTCAGTGAGTGAATGTTGTCAGTGAATGTTGTCAGTGAATGTTGTCAGTGAGTGAATGTTGTCATTGAGTGAATGTTGTCAGTGAGTGAATGTTGTCAGTGAATGTTGTCTGTGAGTGAATGTTGTCAGTTAGTGAATGTTGTCAGTGAATGTTGCCAGTGAGTGAATGTTGTCAGAGAGTCAATGTTGTCAGTGAATGTTGTCAGTGAGTGAATGTTGTCAGTGAGTGAATGTTGTCAGTGAATGTTGTCAGTGAGTGAATGTTGTCAGTGAGTGTTGTCAGTGAGTGAATGTTGTCAGAGAGTGAATGTTGTCAGTGAGTGAATGTTGTCAGTGAGTGAATGTTGTCAGTGAATGTTGTCAGTTAATGTTGTCAGTGAATGTTGTCAGTGAGTGAATGTTGTCAGTGAATGCTGTCAGTGAGTGAATGTTGTCAGTGAGTGAATGTTGTCAGTGAATGTTGTCAGAGAGTGAATGTTGTCAGTGAATGTTGTCAGTAAATGTTGTCAGTGAGTGTTGTCAGTGAATGTTGTCAGTGAGTGAATGTTGTCAGTGAGTGAATGTTGTCAGTGAGTGAATGTTGTCAGTGAATGTTGTCAGTGAGTGAATGTTGTCAGTGAATGTTGTCAGTGAACGTTGTCAGTGAGTGAATGTTGTCAGAGAGTGAATGTTGTCAGTGAGTGAATGTTGTCAGAGAATGTTGTCAGTGAATGTTGTCAGTGAGTGAATTTTGTCAGTGAGTGAATGTTGTCAGTAAATGTTGTCAGTGAATGTTGTCAGTGAATGTTGACAGTGAGTGAATGTTGTCAGAGAGTGAATGTTGTCAGTGAGTGAATGTTGTCAGTGAGTGTTGTCAGTGAATGTTGTCAGTGAGTGTTGTCAGTGAATGTTGTCAGTGAGTGAATGTTGTCAGTGAATGTTGTCAGAGAGTGAATGTTGTCAGTGAGTGAATGTTGTCAGTGAGTGAATGTTGTCAGTGAATGTTGTCAGAGAGTGAATGTTGTCAGTGAATGTTGTCAGTGAATGTTGTCAGTGAGTGTTGTCAGTGAATGTTGTCAGTGAGTGAATGTTGTCAGTGAGTGAATGTTGTCAGTGAATGTTGTCAGTGAGTGAATGTTGTCAGTGAATGTTGTCAGTGAATGTTGTCAGTGAATGTTGTCAGAGAGTGAATGTTGTCAGTGAGTGAATGTTGTCAGTGAATGTTGTCAGTGAATGTTGTCAGTGAGTGAATGTTGTCAGTGAGTGAATGTTGTCAGTGAGTGAATGTTGTCAGTGAATGTTGTCAGTGAGTGAATGTTGTCAGTGAATGTTGTCAGTGAGTGAATGTTGTCAGTGAGTGTTGTAAGTGAGTCAATGTTGTCAGTGAGTGTTGTCAGTGAGTGAATGTTGTCAGTGAATGTTGTCAGTGAGTGAATGTTGTCAGTGAATGTTGTCAGTGAGTGAATGTTGTCAGTTAGTGAATGTTGTCAGTGAGTGAATGTTGTCAGTGAATGTTGTCAGTGAGTGAATGTTGTCAGTGAGTGAATGTTGTCAGTGAATGTTGTCAGTGAATGTTGTCAGAGAGTGAATGTTGTCAGAGAGTGAATGTTATCAGTAAATGTTGTCAGTGAATGTTGTCAGAGAGTGAATGTTGTCAGTGAATGTTGTCAGTTAGTGAATGTTGTCAGTGAATGTTGTCAGTGAGTGAATGTTGTCAGTGAATGTTGTCAGTGAATGTTGTCAGTGAGTGAATGTTGTCAGTGAGTGAATGTTGTCAGAGAGTGAATGTTGTCAGTGAGTGAATGTTGTCAGTGAATGTTGTCAGTGAGTGAATGTTGTCAGAGAGTGAATGTTGTCAGTGAGTGAATGTTGTCAGTGAATGTTGTCAGTGAGTGAATGTTGTCAGTGAATGTTGTCAGTGAATGTTGTCAGTGAGTGAATGTTATCAGTGAATGTTGTCAGTGAGTGAATGTTGTCAGTGAATGTTGTCAGTGAGTGAATGTTGTCAGTGAGTGAATGTTGTCAGTGAATGTTGTCAGTCAGTGAATGTTGTCAGTGAATGTTGTCAGTGAGTGAATGTTGTCAGTGAATGTTGTCAGTGAGTGAATGTTGTCAGTGAGTGAATGTTGTCAGTGAATGTTGTCAGTGAGTGAATGTTGTCAGTGAGTGAATGTTGTCAGTGAATGTTGTCAGTTAATGTTGTCAGTGAATGTTGTCAGTGAGTGAATGTTGTCAGTGAATGTTGTCAGTGAGTGAATGTTGTCAGTGAATGTTGTCAGTGAGTGAATGTTGTCAGTGAGTGAATGTTGTCAGTGAATGTTGTCAGTGAATGTTATCAGTTAGTGAATGTTGTCAGTGAATGTTGTCTGTGAGTGAATGTTGTCAGTGAATGTTGTCAGTGAGTGAATGTTGTCAGTGAATGCTGTCAGTGAGTGAATGTTGTCAGTGAATATTGTCAGTGAGTGAATGTTGTCAGTGAGTGAATGTTGTCAGTGAATGTTGTCAGTGAGTGAATGTTGTCAGAGAGTGAATGTTGTCAGTGAGTGAATGTTGTCAGTGAATGTCAGTGAGTGAATGTTGTCAGTGAATGTTGTCAGTGAGTGAATGTTGTCAGTGAGTGAATGTTGTCAGTGAATGCTGTTAGTGAGTGAATGTTGTCAGTGAGTGAATGTTGTCAGAGAGTGAATGTTGTCAGTGAATGTTGTCAGTGAATGTTGTCAGTGAGTGTTGTCAGTGAATGTTGTCAGTGAGTGAATGTTGTCAGTGAGTGAATGTTGTCAGTGAATGCTGTCAGTGAGTGAATGTTGTCAGTGAGTGAATGTTGTCAGAGAGTGAATGTTGTCAGTGAATGTTGTCAGTGAGTGAATGTTGTCAGTGAATGTTGTCAGTGAATGTTGTCAGTGAGTGAATGTTGTCAGTGAGTGAATGTTGTCAGTGAATGTTGTCAGTGAGTGAATGTTGTCAGAGAGTGAATGTTGTCAGTGAGTGAATGTTGTCAGTGAATGTTGTCAGTGAGTGAATGTTGTCAGTGAATGTTGTCAGTGAATGTTGTCAGTGAGTGAATGTTGTCAGTGAGTGTTGTCAGTGAGTGAATGTTGTCAGAGAGTGAATGTTAGTGAGTGAATGTTGTCAGTGAGTGTTGTCAGTGAGTGAATGTTGTCAGAGAGTGAATGATGTCAGTGAGTGAATGTTGTCAGTGAATGTTGTCAGTGAGTGAATGTTGTCAGTGAGTGAATGTTGTCAGTGAATGTTGTCAGTGAATGTTGTCAGAGAGTGAATGTTGTCAGTGAGTGAATGTTGTCAGTGAATGTTGTCAGTGAATGTTGTCAGTGAGTGAATGTTGTCAGTGAGTGAATGTTGTCAGTGAATGTTGTCTGTGAGTGAATGTTGTCAGTTAGTGAATGTTGTCAGTGAGTGAATGTTGTCAGTGAATGTTGTCAGTGAGTGAATGTTGTCAGTGAGTGTTGTAAGTGAGTCAATGTTGTCAGTGAGTGTTGTCAGTGAATGTTGTCAGTGAGTGAATGTTGTCAGTGAATGTTGTCAGTGAGTGAATGTTGTCAGTGAATGTTGTCAGTGAGTGAATGTTGTCAGTGAATGTTGTCAGTGAGTGAATGTTGTCAGTGAATGTTGTCAGTGAGTGAATGTTGTCAGTGAGTGAATGTTGTCAGTGAATGTTGTCAGTGAATGTTGTCAGTGAATGTTGTCAGAGAGTGAATGTTGTCAGTGAATGTTATCAGTAAATGTTGTCAGTGAATGTTGTCAGAGAGTGAATGTTGTCAGTGAATGTTGTCAGTTAGTGAATGTTGTCAGTGAATGTTGTCAGTGAGTGAATGTTGTCAGTGAATGCTGTCAGTGAGTGAATGTTGTCATTGAGTGAATGTTGTCAGTGAATATTGTCAGTGAGTGAATGTTGTCAGTGAATGTTGTCAGTGAATGTTGTCAGTGAGTGGATGTTGTCAGTGAATGCTGTCAGTGAGTGAATGTTGTCAGTGAGTGAATGTTGTCAGTGAATGTTGTCAGAGAGTGAATCTTGTCAGTGAATGTTGTCAGTGAGTGAATGTTGTCAGTGAATGCTGTCAGTGAGTGAATGTTGTCAGTGAGTGAATGTTGTCAGAGAGTGAATGTTGTCAGTGAATGTTGTCAGTGAATGTTGTCAGTGAGTGTTGTCAGTGAATGTTGTCAGTGAGTGAATGTTGTCAGTGAGTGAATGTTGTCAGTGAGTGAATGTTGTCAGTGAATGTTGTCAGTGAGTGAATGTTGTCAGTGAATGTTGTCAGTGAGTGAATGTTGTCAGTGAGTGAATGTTGTCAGTGAGTGAATGTTGTCAGTGAATGTTGTCTGTGAGTGAATGTTGTCAGTTAGTGAATGTTGTCAGTGAATGTTGTCAGTGAGTGAATGTTGTCAGTGAGTGAATGTTGTCAGTGAATGTTGTCAGAGAGTCAATGTTGTCAGTGAATGTTGTCAGTGAGTGAATGTTGTCAGTGAATGTTGTCAGTGAGTGAATGTTGTCAGTGAATGTTGTCAGTGAGTGAATTATGTCAGTGAATGCTGTCAGTGAGTGAATGCTGTCAGTGAGTGAATGTTGTCAGTGAGTGAATGTTGTCAGTGAATGTTGTCAGAGAGTGAATGTTGTCAGTGAATGTTGTCAGTGAGTGAATGTTGTCAGTGAATGTTGTCAGTGAGTGAATGTTGTCAGTGAATATTGTCAGTGAGTGAATGTTGTCAGTGAATGTTGTCAGTGAGTGAATGTTGTCAGTGAATGTTGTCAGTGAATGTTGTCAGTGAGTGAATGTTGTCAGTGAATGCTGTCAGTGAGTGAATGTTGTCAGTGAGTGAATGTTGTCAGTGAATGTTGTCAGAGAGTGAATGTTGTCAGTGAATGTTGTCAGTGAATGTTGTCAGTGAGTGTTGTCAGTGAATGTTGTCAGTGAGTGAATGTTGTCAGTGAATGCTGTCAGTGAGTGAATGTTGTCAGTGAGTGAATGTTGTCAGTGAATGTTGTCAGAGAGTGAATGTTGTCAGTGAATGTTGTCAGTGAATGTTGTCAGTGAGTGTTGTCAGTGAATGTTGTCAGTGAGTGAATGTTGTCAGTGAATGTTGTCAGTGAGTGAATGTTGTCAGTGAATGTTGTCAGTGAGTGAATGTTGTCAGTGAATGTTGTCAGTGAGTGAATGTTGTCAGTGAGTGAATGTTGTCAGTGAGTGAATGTTGTCAGTGAATGTTGTCAGAGAGTGAATGTTGTCAGTGAATGTTGTCAGTGAATATTGTCAGTGAGTGTTGTCAGTGAATGTTGTCAGTGAGTGAATGTTGTCAGTGAGTGAATGTTGTCAGTGAGTGAATGTTGTCAGTGAATGTTGTCAGTGAGTGAATGTTGTCAGTGAGTGAATGTTGTCAGTGAATGTTGTCAGAGAGTCAATGTTGTCAGTGAATGTTGTCAGTGAGTGAATGTTGTCAGTGAGTGAATGTTGTCAGTGAATGTTGTCAGTGAGTGAATGTTGTCAGTGAATGTTGTCAGTGAGTGAATGTTGTCAGTGAGTGTTGTCAGTGAGTGAATGTTGTCAGAGAGTGAATGTTGTCAGTGAGTGAATGTTGTCAGTGAGTGAATGTTGTCAGTGAGTGAATGTTGTCAGTGAATGTTGTCAGTGAATGTTGTCAGTGAGTGAATGTTATCAGTGAATGTTGTCAGTGAGTGAATGTTGTCAGTGAATGTTGTCAGTGAGTGAATGTTGTCAGTGAGTGAATGTTGTCAGTGAATGTTGTCAGTTAGTGAATGTTGTCAGTGAATGTTGTCAGTGAGTGAATGTTGTCAGTGAGTGAATGTTGTCAGTGAATGTTGTCTGTGAGTGAATGTTGTCAGTTAGTGAATGTTGTCAGTGAATGTTGTCAGAGAGTCAATGTTGTCAGTGAATGTTGTCAGTGAGTGAATGTTGTCAGTGAGTGAATGTTGTCAGTGAATGTTGTCAGTGAATGTTATCAGTTAGTGAATGTTGTCAGTGAATGTTGTCAGTGAGTGAATGTTGTCAGTGAATGTTGTCAGTGAGTGAATGTTGTCAGTGAATGCTGTCAGTGAGTGAATGTTGTCAGTGAATATTGTCAGTGAGTGAATGTTGTCAGAGAGTGAATGTTGTCAGTGAATGTTGTCAGTGAGTGAATGTTGTCAGTGAATGTTGTCAGTGAGTGAATGTTGTCAGTGAATGTTGTCAGTGAGTGAATGTTGTCAGTGAATGCTGTCAGTGAGTGAATGTTGTCAGTGAGTGAATGTTGTCAGAGAGTGAATGTTGTCAGTGAATGTTGTCAGTGAGTGTTGTCAGTGAATGTTGTCAGTGAGTGAATGTTGTCAGTGAATGTTGTCAGTGAGTGAATGTTGTCAGTGAATGTTGTCAGTGAATGTTGTCAGTGAGTGAATGTTGTCAGTGAGTGAATGTTGTCAGTGAATGTTGTCAGTGAATGTTGTCAGTGAATGTTGTCAGTGAGTGAATGTTGTCAGTGAGTGAATGTTGTCAGTGAATGTTGTCTGTGAGTGAATGTTGTCAGTTAGTGAATGTTGCCAGTGAATGTTGTCAGAGAGTCAATGTTGTCAGTGAATGTTGTCAGTGAGTGAATGTTGTCAGTGAGTGAATGTTGTCGGTGAATGTTGTCAGTGAGTGAATGTTGTCAGTGAATGTCAGTGAGTGAATGTTGTCAGTGAATGTTGTCAGTGAGTGAATGTTGTCAGTGAGTGAATGTTGTCAGTGAATGTTGTCAGTGAGTGAATGTTGTCAGTGAATGTTGTCAGTGAGTGAATGTTGACAGTGAATGCTGTCAGTGAGTGAATGTTGTCAGTGAGTGAATGTTGTCAGAGAGTGAATGTTGTCAGTGAATGTTGTCAGTGAATGTTGTCAGTGAGTGTTGTCAGTGAATGTTGTCAGTGAGTGAATGTTGTCAGTGAATGTTGTCAGTGAGTGAATGTTGTCAGTGAATGTTGTCAGTGAATGTTGTCAGAGAGTGAATGTTGTCAGTGAGTGAATGTTGTCAGTGAATGTTGTCAGTGAGTGAATGTTGTCAGTGAGTGAATGTTGTCAGTGAGTGGACGTTGTCAGTGAATGTTGTCTGTGAGTGAATGTTGTCAGTTAGTGAATGTTGTCAGTGAGTGAATGTTGTCAGTGAATGTTGTCAGTGAGTGAATGTTGTCAGTGAATGTTGTCAGTGAGTGAATGTTGTCAGTGAGTGTTGTGAGTCAATGTTGTCAGTGAGTGTTGTCAGTGAATGTTGTCAGTGAGTGAATGTTGTCAGTGAATGTTGTCAGTGAGTGAATGTTGTCAGTGAATGTTGTCAGTGAGTGAATGCTGTCAGTGAGTGAATGTTGTCAGTGAGTGAATGTTGTCAGTGAATGTTGTCAGTGAGTGAATGTTGTCAGGTGAATGCTGTCAGTGAGTGAATGTTGTCAGTGAGTGAATTTTGTCAGAGAGTGAATGTTGTCAGTGAATGTTGTCAGTGAATGTTGTCAGTGAGTGTTGTCAGTGAATGTTGTCAGTGAGTGAATGTTGTCAGTGAGTGAATGTTGTCAGAGAGTGAATGTTGTCAGTGAATGTTGTCAGTGAGTGAATGTTGTCAGTGAATGTTGTCAGTGAATGTTGTCAGAGAGTGAATGTTGTCAGTGAGTGAATGTTGTCAGTGAATGTTGTCAGTGAATGTTGTCAGTGAGTGAATGTTGTCAGTGAGTGAATGTTGTCAGTGAGTGAATGTTGTCAGTGAATGTTGTCAGTGAGTGAATGTTGTCAGTGAGTGAATGTTGTCAGTGAATGTTGTCAGTGAGTGAATGTTGTCAGTGAGTGTTGTAAGTGAGTCAATGTTGTCAGTAAGTGTTGTCAGTGAATGTTGTCAGTGAGTGAATGTTGTCAGTGAATGTTGTCAGTGAGTGAATGTTGTCAGTGAATGTTGTCAGTTAGTGAATGTTGTCAGTGAATGTTGTCAGTGAGTGAATGTTGTCAGTGAGTGAATGTTGTCAGTGAATGTTGTCAGTGAATGTTGTCAGAGAGTGAATGTTGTCAGTGAATGTTGTCAGAGAGTGAATGTTATCAGTAAATGTTGTCAGTGAATGTTGTCAGAGAGTGAATGTTGTCAGTGAATGTTGTCAGTTAGTGAATGTTGTCAGTGAATGTTGTCAGTGAATGTTGTCAGTGAGTGAATGTTGTCAGTGAATGCTGTCAGTGAGTGAATGTTGTCAGTGAGTGAATGTTGTCAGTGAATATTGTCAGTGAGTGAATGTTGTCAGTGAATTTTGTCAGTGAGTGAATGTTGTCAGTGAATGTTGTCAGTGAGTGAATGTTGTCAGTGAGTGAATGTTGTCAGAGAGTGAATGTTGTCAGTGAATGTTGTCAGTGAATGTTGTCAGTGAGTGTTGTCAGTGAATGTTGTCAGTGAGTGAATGTTGTCAGTGAGTGAATGTTGTCAGTGAGTGAATGTTGTCAGTGAATGTTGTCAGTGAGTGAATGTTGTCAGTGAATGTTGTCAGTGAATGTTGTCAGTGAATGTTGTCAGAGAGTGAATGTTGTCAGTGAGTGAATGTTGTCAGTGAGTGAATGTTGTCAGTGAGTGAATGTTGTCAGTGAGTGGATGTTGTCAGTGAATGTTGTCTGTGAGTGAATGTTGTCAGTTAGTGAATGTTGTCAGTGAGTGAATGTTGTCAGTGAGTGAATGTTGTCAGTGAATGTTGTCAGTGAGTGAATGTTGTCAGTGAGTGTTGTGAGTCAATGTTGTCAGTGAGTGTTGTCAGTGAATGTTGTCAGTGAGTGAATGTTGTCAGTGAATGTTGTCAGTGAGTGAATGTTGTCAGTGAATGTTGTCAGTGAATGTTGTCAGTGAATGTTGTCAGAGAGTGAATGTTGTCAGTGAGTGAATGTTGTCAGTGAATGTTGTCAGTGAGTGAATGTTGTCAGTGAGTGAATGTTGTCAGTGAGTGGATGTTGTCAGTGAATGTTGTCTGTGAGTGAATGTTGTCAGTTAGTGAATGTTGTCAGTGAGTGAATGTTGTCAGTGAGTGAATGTTGTCAGTGAATGTTGTCAGTGAGTGAATGTTGTCAGTGAGTGTTGTGAGTCAATGTTGTCAGTGAGTGTTGTCAGTGAATGTTGTCAGTGAGTGAATGTTGTCAGTGAATGTTGTCAGTGAGTGAATGTTGTCAGTGAATGTTGTCAGTGAGTGAATGCTGTCAGTGAGTGAATGTTGTCAGTGAGTGAATGTTGTCAGTGAATGTTGTCAGAGAGTGAATGTTGTCAGTGAATGTTGTCAGTGAATGTTGTCAGTGAGTGAATGTTGTCAGTGAATGTCAGTGAGTGAATGTTGTCAGTGAATGTTGTCAGTGAGTGAATGTTGTCAGTGAGTGAATGCTGTCAGTGAATGCTGTCAGTGAGTGAATGTTGTCAGTGAGTGAATGTTGTCAGAGAGTGAATGTTGTCAGTGAATGTTGTCAGTGAATGTTGTCAGTGAGTGTTGTCAGTGAATGTTGTCAGTGAGTGAATGTTGTCAGTGAGTGAATGTTGTCAGTGAATGTTGTCAGTGAGTGAATGTTGTCAGTGAATGTTGTCAGTGAGTGAATGTTGTCAGTGAGTGAATGTTGTCAGTGAATGTTGTCAGTGAGTGAATGTTGTCAGTGAGTGAATGTTGTCAGTGAATGTTGTCAGTGAGTGAATGTTGTCAGTGAGTTTTGTAAGTGAGTCAATGTTGTCAGTGAGTGTTGTCAGTGAATGTTGTCAGTGAGTGAATGTTGTCAGTGAATGTTGTCAGTGAGTGAATGTTGTCAGTGAGTGAATGTTGTCAGTGAATGTTGTCAGTGAGTGAATGTTGTCAGTGAATGTTGTCAGTGAGTGAATGTTGTCAGTGAGTGAATGTTGTCAGTGAATGTTGTCAGTGAATGTTGTCAGAGAGTGAATGTTATCAGTAAATGTTGTCAGTGAATGTTGTCAGAGAGTGAATGTTGTCAGTGAATGTTGTCAGTTAGTGAATGTTGTCAGTGAATGTTGTCAGTGAATGTTGTCAGTGAGTGAATGTTGTCAGTGAATGTTGTTAGTGAATGTTGTCAGTGAGTGAATGTTGTCAGTGAATGCTGTCAGTGAGTGAATGTTGTCAGTGAGTGAATGTTGTCTGTGAATGTTGTCAGAGAGTGAATGTTGTCAGTGAATGTTGTCAGTGAGTGAATGTTGTCAGTGAATGTTGTCAGTGAGTGAATGTTGTCAGTGAATGTTGTCAGTGAGTGAATGTTGTCAGTAAATGTTGTCAGTGAGTGAATGTTGTCAGTGAGTGAATGTTGTCAGTGAGTGAATGTTGTCAGTGAATGTTGTCAGTGAGTGAATGTTGTCAGTGAATGTTGTCAGTGAGTGAATGTTGTCAGTGAATGCTGTCAGTGAGTGAATGTTGTCAGTGAGTGAATGTTGTCAGTGAATATTGTCAGTGAGTGAATGTTGTCAGTGAATGTTGTCAGTGAGTGAATGTTGTCAGTGAATGTTGTCAGTGAATGTTGTCAGTGAGTGAATGTTGTCAGTGAATGCTGTCAGTGAGTGAATGTTGTCAGTGAGTGAATGTTGTCAGTGAATGTTGTCAGAGAGTGAATGTTGTCAGTGAATGTTGTCAGTGAGTGAATGTTGTCAGTGAGTGAATGTTGTCAGTGAATGTTGTCAGTGAGTGAATGTTGTCAGTGAATGTTGTCAGTGAGTGAATGTTGTCAGTGAATGTTGTCAGTGAGTGAATGCTGTCAGTGAGTGAATGTTGTCAGTGAGTGAATGTTGTCAGTGAATGTTGTCAGAGAGTGAATGTTGTCAGTGAATGTTGTCAGTGAATGTTGTCAGTGAGTGTTGTCAGTGAATGTTGTCAGTGAGTGAATGTTGTCAGTGAGTGAATGTTGTCAGTGAGTGAATGTTGTCAGTGAATGTTGTCTGTGAGTGAATGTTGTCAGTTAGTGAATGTTGTCAGTGAATGTTGTCAGTGAGTGAATGTTATCAGTGAGTGAATGTTGTCAGTGAATGTTGTCAGAGAGTCAATGTTGTCAGTGAATGTTGTCAGTGAGTGAATGTTGTCAGTGAGTGAATGTTGTCAGTGAATGTTGTCAGTGAATGTTGTCAGAGAGTGAATGTTATCAGTAAATGTTGTCAGTGAGTGAATGTTGTCAGTGAATGTTGTCAGTGAGTGAATGTTGTCAGTGAATGCTGTCAGTGAGTGAATGTTGTCAGTGAGTGAATGTTGTCAGTGAGTGAATGTTGTCAGTGAATGCTGTCAGTGAGTGAATGTTGTCAGTGAGTGAATGTTGTCAGTGAATATTTTCAGTGAGTGAATGTTGTCAGTGAATGTTGTCAGTGAGTGAATGTTGTCAGTGAATGTTGTCAGTGAATGTTGTCAGTGAGTGAATGTTGTCAGTGAGTGAATGTTGTCAGTGAATGTTGTCAGAGAGTCAATGTTGTCAGTGAATGTTGTCAGTGAGTGAATGTTGTCAGTGAGTGAATGTTGTCAGTGAATGTTGTCAGTGAGTGAATGTTGTCAGTGAATGTTGTCAGTGAATGTTGTCAGTGAGTGAATGTTGTCAGTGAGTGTTGTCAGTGAGTGAATGTTGTCAGAGAGTGAATGTTGTCAGTGAGTGAATGTTGTCAGTGAGTGAATGTTGTCAGTGAATGTTGTCAGTGAATGTTGTCAGTGAGTGAATGTTATCAGTGAATGTTGTCAGTGAGTGAATGTTGTCAGTGAATGTTGTCAGTGAGTGAATGTTGTCAGTGAGTGAATGTTGTCAGTGAATGTTGTCAGTGAATGTTATCAGTTAGTGAATGTTGTCAGTGAATGTTGTCAGTGAGTGAATGTTGTCAGTGAATGTTGTCAGTGAGTGAATGTTGTCAGTGAGTGAATGTTGTCAGTGAATGTTGTCTGTGAGTGAATGTTGTCAGTTAGTGAATGTTGTCAGTGAATGTTGTCAGAGAGTCAATGTTGTCAGTGAATGTTGTCAGTGAGTGAATGTTGTCAGTGAGTGAATGTTGTCAGTGAATGTTGTCAGTGAATGTTGTCAGAGAGTGAATGTTGTCAGAGAGTGAATGTTATCAGTAAATGTTGTCAGTGAATGTTGTCAGAGAGTGAATGTTGTCAGTGAATGTTGTCAGTTAGTGAATGTTGTCAGTGAATGTTGTCAGTGAGTGAATGTTGTCAGTGAATGTTGTCAGTGAGTGAATGTTGTCAGTGAATGCTTTCAGTGAGTGAATGTTGTCAGTGAGTGAATGTTGTCAGTGAATATTGTCAGTGAGTGAATGTTGTCAGTGAATGTTGTCAGTGAGTGAATGTTGTCAGTGAATGTTGTCAGTGAATGTTGTCAGTGAGTGAATGTTGTCAGTGAATGCTGTCAGTGAGTGAATGTTGTCAGTGAGTGAATGTTGTCAGTGAATGTTGTCAGAGAGTGAATGTTGTCAGTGAATGTTGTCAGTGAATGTTGTCAGTGAGTGAATGTTGTCAGTGAATGCTGTCAGTGAGTGAATGTTGTCAGTGAGTGAATGTTGTCTGTGAATGTTGTCAGTGAATGTTGTCAGTGAGTGAATGTTGTCAGTGAATGTTGTCAGTGAGTGAATGTTGTCAGTGAATGTTGTCAGTGAGTGAATGTTGTCAGTGAATGCTGTCAGTGAGTGAATGTTGTCAGTGAGTGAATGTTGTCAGTGAATGCTGTCAGTGAGTGAATGTTGTCAGTGAGTGAATGTTGTCAGTGAGTGAATGTTGTCAGTGAATGTTGTCAGTGAGTGAATGTTGTCAGTGAACGTTGTCAGTGAGTGAATGTTGTCAGTGAATGTTGTCTGTGAGTGAATGTGTTCAGTTAGTGAATGTTGTCAGTGAATGCTGTCAGTGAGTGAATGTTGTCAGTGAGTGAATGTTGTCAGAGAGTGAATGTTGTCAGTGAATGTTGTCAGTGAATGTTGTCAGTGAGTGTTGTCAGTGAATGTTGTCAGTGAGTGAATGTTGTCAGTGAATGTTGTCTGTGAGTGAATGTTGTCAGTTAGTGAATGTTGTCAGTGAATGTTGTCAGTGAGTGAATGTTGTCAGTGAGTGAATGTTGTCAGTGAATGTTGTCAGAGAGTCAATGTTGTCAGTGAATGTTGTCAGTGAGTGAATGTTGTCAGTGAGTGAATGTTGTCAGTGAATGTTGTCAGTGAGTGAATGTTGTCAGTGAATGTTGTCAGTGAATGTTGTCAGTGAGTGAATGTTGTCAGTGAGTGTTGTCAGTGAGTGAATGTTGTCAGAGAGTGAATGTTGTCAGTGAGTGAATGTTGTCAGTGAATGTTGTCAGTGAGTGAATGTTGTCAGTGAATGTTGTCAGTGAGTGAATGTTGTCAGTGAGTGTTGTCAGTGAGTGAATGTTGTCAGAGAGTGAATGTTGTCAGTGAGTGAATGTTGTCAGTGAGTGTTGTCAGTGAGTGAATGTTGTCAGAGAGTGAATGTTGTCAGTGAGTGAATGTTGTCAGTGAATGTTGTCAGTGAGTGAATGTTGTCAGTGAATGTTGTCAGTGAATGTTGTCAGTGAGTGAATGTTGTCAGTGAGTGTTGTCAGTGAGTGAATGTTGTCAGAGAGTGAATGTTGTCAGTGAGTGAATGTTGTCAGTGAGTGTTGTCAGTGAGTGAATGTTGTCAGAGAGTGAATGTTGTCAGTGAGTGAATGTTGTCAGTGAATGTTGTCAGTGAATGTTGTCAGTGAGTGAATGTTATCAGTGAATGTTGTCAGTGAGTGAATGTTGTCAGTGAATGTTGTCAGTGAGTGAATGTTGTCAGTGAATGTTGTCAGTGAATGTTATGAGTTAGTGATTGTTGTCAGTGAATGTTGTCAGTGAGTGAATGTTGTCAGTGAATGTTGTCAGTGAGTGAATGTTGTCAGTGAGTGAATGTTGTCAGTGAATGTTGTCTGTGAGTGAATGTTGTCAGATAGTGAATGTTGTCAGTGAATGTTGTCAGAGAGTCAATGTTGTCAGTGAATGTTGTCAGTGAGTGAATGTTGTCAGTGAGTGAATGTTGTCAGTGAATGTTGTCAGTGAGTGAATGTTGTCAGTGAATGTCAGTGAGTGAATGTTGTCAGTGAATGTTGTCAGTGAATGTTGTCAGTGAGTGAATGTTGTCAGTGAGTGAATGTTGTCAGTGAATGCTGTCAGTGAGTGAATGTTGTCAGTGAGTGAATGTTGTCAGTGAATGTTGTCAGTGAATGTTGTCAGTGAATGTTGTCAGAGAGTGAATGTTGTCAGTGAGTGAATGTTGTCAGTGAATGTTGTCAGTGAATGTTGTCAGTGAGTGAATGTTGTCAGTGAGTGGATGTTGTCAGTGAATGTTGTCTGTGAGTGAATGTTGTCAGTTAGTGAATGTTGTCAGTGAGTGAATGTTGTCAGTGAATGTTGTCAGTGAGTGAATGTTGTCAGTGAGTGAATGTTGTCAGTGAATGTTGTCAGTGAGTGAATGTTGTCAGTGAGTGTTGTGAGTCAATGTTGTCAGTGAGTGTTGTCAGTGAATGTTGTCAGTGAGTGAATGTTGTCAGTGAATGTTGTCAGTGAGTGAATGTTGTCAGTGAATGTTGTCAGTGAGTAAATGTTGTCAGTGAATGTTGTCAGTGAGTGAATGCTGTCAGTGAGTGAATGTTGTCAGTGAGTGAATGTTGTCAGTGAGTGAATGTTGTCAGTGAATGTTGTCAGAGAGTGAATGTTGTCAGTGAATGTTGTCAGTGAATGTTGTCAGTGAGTGTTGTCAGTGAATGTTGTCAGTGAGTGAATGTTGTCAGTGAATGTCAGTGAGTGAATGTTGTCAGTGAATGTTGTCAGTGAATGTTGTCAGTGAGTGAATGTTGTCAGTGAGTGAATGTTGTCAGTGAATGTTGTCAGTGAGTGAATGTTGTCAGTGAATGCTGTCAGTGAGTGAATGTTGTCAGTGAGTGAATGTTGTCAGAGAGTGAATGTTGTCAGTGAATGTTGTCAGTGAATGTTGTCAGTGAGTGTTGTCAGTGAATGTTGTCAGTGAGTGAATGTTGTCAGTGAATGTTGTCAGTGAGTGAATGTTGTCAGTGAATGTTGTCAGTGAATGTTGTCAGTGAATGTTGTCAGAGAGTGAATGTTGTCAGTGAGTGAATGTTGTCAGTGAATGTTGTCAGTGAATGTTGTCAGTGAGTGAATGTTGTCAGTGAGTGAATGTTGTCAGTGAATGTTGTCTGTGAGTGAATGTTGTCAGTTAGTGAATGTTGTCAGTGAGTGAATGTTGTCAGTGAATGTTGTCAGTGAGTGAATGTTGTCAGTGAGTGAATGTTGTCAGTGAATGTTGTCAGTGAGTGAATGTTGTCAGTGAATGTTGTCTGTGAGTGAATGTTGTCAGTGAATGTTGTCAGTGAGTGAATGTTGTCAGTGAATGCTGTCAGTGAGTGAATGTTGTCAGTGAATATTGTCAGTGAGTGAATGTTGTCAGTGAGTGAATGTTGTCAGTGAATGTTGTCAGTGAGTGAATGTTGTCAGAGAGTGAATGTTGTCAGTGAGTGAATGTTGTCAGTGAATGTTGTCAGTGAGTGAATGTTGTCAGTGAGTGAATGTTGTCAGTGAATGTTGTCAGTGAATGTTGTCAGTGAGTGAATGTTATCAGTGAATGTTGTCAGTGAGTGAATGTTGTCAGTGAATGTTGTCAGTGAGTGAATGTTGTCAGTGAGTGAATGTTGTCAGTGAATGTTGTCAGTTAATGTTGTCAGTGAGTGAATGTTGTCAGTGAATGTTGTCAGTGAGTGAATGTTGTCAGTGAATGTTGTCAGTGAGTGAATGTTGTCAGTGAGTGAATGTTGTCAGTGAATGTTGTCAGTGAATGTTGTCAGTGAGTGAATGTTGTCAGTGAATGTTGTCAGTGAGTGAATGTTGTCAGTGAATGTTGTCAGTGAGTGAATGTTGTCAGTGAGTGTTGTCAGTGAGTGAATGTTGTCAGAGAGTGAATGTTGTCAGTGAGTAAATGTTGTCAGTGAATGTTGTCAGTGAGTGAATGTTGTCAGTGAGTGAATGTTGTCAGTGAATGTTGTCAGTTAATGTTGTCAGTGAGTGAATGTTGTCAGTGAATGTTGTCAGTGAGTGAATGTTGTCAGTGAATGTTGTCAGTGAGTGAATGTTGTCAGTGAGTGAATGTTGTCAGTGAATGTTGTCAGTGAATGTTGTCAGTGAATGTTATCAGTTAGTGAATGTTGTCAGTGAATGTTGTCAGTGAGTGAATGTTGTCAGTGAATGTTGTCAGTGAGTGAATGTTGTCAGTGAATCCTGTCAGTGAGTGAATGTTGTCAGAGAGTGAATGTTGTCAGTGAATGTTGTCAGTGAGTGAATGTTGTCAGTGAATGTTGTCAGTGAATGTTGTCAGTGAGTGAATGTTGTCAGTGAATGTTGTCAGTGAGTGAATGTTGTCAGTGAATGCTGTCAGTGAGTGAATGTTGTCAGTGAGTGAATGTTGTCAGAGAGTGAATGTTGTCAGTGAAAGTTGTCAGTGAGTGTTGTCAGTGAATGTTGTCAGTGAGTGAATGTTGTCAGTGAATGTTGTCAGTGAGTGAATGTTGTCAGTGAATGTTGTCAGTGAATGTTGTCAGTGAGTGAATGTTGTCAGTGAGTGAATGTTGTCAGTGAATGTTGTCAGTGAATGTTGTCAGTGAGTGAATGTTGTCAGTGAGTGAATGTTGTCAGTGAGTGAATGTTGTCAGTGAATGTTGTCTGTGAGTGAATTTTGTCAGTTAGTGAATGTTGTCAGTGAATGTTGTCAGAGAGTCAATGTTGTCAGTGAATGTTGTCAGTGAGTGAATGTTGTCAGTGAGTGAATGTTGTCAGTGAATGTTGTCAGTGAGTGAATGTTGTCAGTGAATGTCAGTGAGTGAATGTTGTCAGTGAATGTTGTCAGTGAGTGAATGTTGTCAGTGAGTGAATGTTGTCAGTGAATGTTGTCAGTGAATGTTGTCAGTGAGTGTTGTCAGTGAATGTTGTCAGTGAGTGAATGTTGTCAGTGAGTGAATGTTGTCAGTGAGTGAATGTTGTCAGTGAATGTTGTCAGTGAGTGAATGTTGTCAGTGAATGTTGTCAGTGAATGTTGTCAGTGAATGTTGTCAGAGAGTGAATGTTGTCAGTGAGTGAATGTTGTCAGTGAATGTTGTCAGTGAATGTTGTCAGTGAGTGAATGTTGTCAGTGAGTGAATGTTGTCAGTGAATGTTGTCTGTGAGTGAATGTTGTCAGTTAGTGAATGTTGTCAGTGAGTGAATGTTGTCAGTGAATGTTGTCAGTGAGTGAATGTTGTCAGTGAATGTTGTCAGTGAGTGAATGTTGTCAGTGAATATTGTCAGTGAGTGAATGTTGTCAGAGAGTGAATGTTGTCAGTGAATGTTGTCAGTGAGTGAATGTTGTCAGTGAATGTTGTAAGTGAATGTTGTCAGTGAGTGAATGTTGTCAGTGAATGTTGTCAGTGAGTGAATGTTGTCAGTGAATGCTGTCAGTGAGTGAATGTTGTCAGAGAGTGAATGTTGTCAGTGAATGTTGTCAGTGAATGTTGTCAGTGAGTGTTGTCAGTGAATGTTGTCAGTGAGTGAATGTTGTCAGTGAGTGAATGTTGTCAGTGAATGTTGTCAGTGAATGTTGTCAGTGAGTGAATGTTGTCAGAGAGTGAATGTTGTCAGTGAGTGAATGTTGTCAGTGAATGTTGTCAGTGAATGTTGTCAGTGAGTGAATGTTGTCATTGAGTGAATGTTGTCAGTGAGTGAATGTTGTCAGTGAATGTTGTCTGTGAGTGAATGTTGTCAGTTAGTGAATGTTGTCAGTGAATGTTGCCAGTGAGTGAATGTTGTCAGAGAGTCAATGTTGTCAGTGAATGTTGTCAGTGAGTGAATGTTGTCAGTGAGTGAATGTTGTCAGTGAATGTTGTCAGTGAGTGAATGTTGTCAGTGAGTGTTGTCAGTGAGTGAATGTTGTCAGAGAGTGAATGTTGTCAGTGAGTGAATGTTGTCAGTGAGTGAATGTTGTCAGTGAATGTTGTCAGTTAATGTTGTCAGTGAATGTTGTCAGTGAGTGAATGTTGTCAGTGAATGCTGTCAGTGAGTGAATGTTGTCAGTGAGTGAATGTTGTCAGTGAATGTTGTCAGAGAGTGAATGTTGTCAGTGAATGTTGTCAGTAAATGTTGTCAGTGAGTGTTGTCAGTGAATGTTGTCAGTGAGTGAATGTTGTCAGTGAGTGAATGTTGTCAGTGAGTGAATGTTGTCAGTGAATGTTGTCAGTGAGTGAATGTTGTCAGTGAATGTTGTCAGTGAACGTTGTCAGTGAGTGAATGTTGTCAGAGAGTGAATGTTGTCAGTGAGTGAATGTTGTCAGAGAATGTTGTCAGTGAATGTTGTCAGTGAGTGAATTTTGTCAGTGAGTGAATGTTGTCAGTAAATGTTGTCAGTGAATGTTGTCAGTGAATGTTGACAGTGAGTGAATGTTGTCAGAGAGTGAATGTTGTCAGTGAGTGAATGTTGTCAGTGAGTGTTGTCAGTGAATGTTGTCAGTGAGTGTTGTCAGTGAATGTTGTCAGTGAGTGAATGTTGTCAGTGAATGTTGTCAGAGAGTGAATGTTGTCAGTGAGTGAATGTTGTCAGTGAGTGAATGTTGTCAGTGAATGTTGTCAGAGAGTGAATGTTGTCAGTGAATGTTGTCAGTGAATGTTGTCAGTGAGTGTTGTCAGTGAATGTTGTCAGTGAGTGAATGTTGTCAGTGAGTGAATGTTGTCAGTGAATGTTGTCAGTGAGTGAATGTTGTCAGTGAATGTTGTCAGTGAATGTTGTCAGTGAATGTTGTCAGAGAGTGAATGTTGTCAGTGAGTGAATGTTGTCAGTGAATGTTGTCAGTGAATGTTGTCAGTGAGTGAATGTTGTCAGTGAGTGAATGTTGTCAGTGAGTGAATGTTGTCAGTGAATGTTGTCAGTGAGTGAATGTTGTCAGTGAATGTTGTCAGTGAGTGAATGTTGTCAGTGAGTGTTGTAAGTGAGTCAATGTTGTCAGTGAGTGTTGTCAGTGAGTGAATGTTGTCAGTGAATGTTGTCAGTGAGTGAATGTTGTCAGTGAATGTTGTCAGTGAGTGAATGTTGTCAGTTAGTGAATGTTGTCAGTGAGTGAATGTTGTCAGTGAATGTTGTCAGTGAGTGAATGTTGTCAGTGAGTGAATGTTGTCAGTGAATGTTGTCAGTGAATGTTGTCAGAGAGTGAATGTTGTCAGAGAGTGAATGTTATCAGTAAATGTTGTCAGTGAATGTTGTCAGAGAGTGAATGTTGTCAGTGAATGTTGTCAGTTAGTGAATGTTGTCAGTGAATGTTGTCAGTGAGTGAATGTTGTCAGTGAATGTTGTCAGTGAATGTTGTCAGTGAGTGAATGTTGTCAGTGAGTGAATGTTGTCAGAGAGTGAATGTTGTCAGTGAGTGAATGTTGTCAGTGAATGTTGTCAGTGAGTGAATGTTGTCAGAGAGTGAATGTTGTCAGTGAGTGAATGTTGTCAGTGAATGTTGTCAGTGAGTGAATGTTGTCAGTGAATGTTGTCAGTGAATGTTGTCAGTGAGTGAATGTTATCAGTGAATGTTGTCAGTGAGTGAATGTTGTCAGTGAATGTTGTCAGTGAGTGAATGTTGTCAGTGAGTGAATGTTGTCAGTGAATGTTGTCAGTCAGTGAATGTTGTCAGTGAATGTTGTCAGTGAGTGAATGTTGTCAGTGAATGTTGTCAGTGAGTGAATGTTGTCAGTGAGTGAATGTTGTCAGTGAATGTTGTCAGTGAGTGAATGTTGTCAGTGAGTGAATGTTGTCAGTGAATGTTGTCAGTTAATGTTGTCAGTGAATGTTGTCAGTGAGTGAATGTTGTCAGTGAATGTTGTCAGTGAGTGAATGTTGTCAGTGAATGTTGTCAGTGAGTGAATGTTGTCAGTGAGTGAATGTTGTCAGTGAATGTTGTCAGTGAATGTTATCAGTTAGTGAATGTTGTCAGTGAATGTTGTCTGTGAGTGAATGTTGTCAGTGAATGTTGTCAGTGAGTGAATGTTGTCAGTGAATGCTGTCAGTGAGTGAATGTTGTCAGTGAATATTGTCAGTGAGTGAATGTTGTCAGTGAGTGAATGTTGTCAGTGAATGTTGTCAGTGAGTGAATGTTGTCAGAGAGTGAATGTTGTCAGTGAGTGAATGTTGTCAGTGAATGTTGTCAGTGAGTGAATGTTGTCAGTGAGTGAATGTTGTCAGTGAATGTTGTCAGTGAATGTTGTCAGTGAGTGAATGTTATCAGTGAATGTTGTCAGTGAGTGAATGTTGTCAGTGAATGTTGTCAGTGAGTGAATGTTGTCAGTGAGTGAATGTTGTCAGTGAATGTTGTCAGTGAGTGAATGTTGTCAGTGAGTGAATGTTGTCAGTGAATGTTGTCAGTGAGTGAATGTTATCAGTGAATGTTGTCAGTGAGTGAATGTTGTCAGTGAATGTTGTCAGTGAGTGAATGTTGTCAGTGAGTGAATGTTGTCAGTGAATGTTGTCAGTGAATGTTATCAGTTAGTGAATGTTGTCAGTGAATGTTGTCAGTGAGTGAATGTTGTCAGTGAATGTTGTCAGTGAATGTTATCAGTTAGTGAATGTTGTCAGTGAATATTGTCAGTGAGTGAATGTTGTCAGAGAGTGAATGTTGTCAGTGAATGTTGTCAGTGAGTGAATGTTGTCAGTGAATGTTGTAAGTGAATGTTGTCAGTGAGTGAATGTTGTCAGTGAATGTTGTCAGTGAGTGAATGTTGTCAGTGAATGCTGTCAGTGAGTGAATGTTGTCAGAGAGTGAATGTTGTCAGTGAATGTTGTCAGTGAGTGTTGTCAGTGAATGTTGTCAGTGAGTGAATGTTGTCAGTGAGTGAATGTTGTCAGTGAATGTTGTCAGTGAATGTTGTCAGTGAGTGAATGTTGTCAGAGAGTGAATGTTGTCAGTGAGTGAATGTTGTCAGTGAATGTTGTCAGTGAGTGAATGTTGTCAGTGAGTGAATGTTGTCAGTGAATGTTGTCAGTGAGTGAATGTTGTCAGTGAGTGAATGTTGTCAGTGAATGTTGTCAGTGAGTGAATGTTATCAGTGAATGTTGTCAGTGAGTGAATGTTGTCAGTGAATGTTGTCAGTGAGTGAATGTTGTCAGTGAGTGAATGTTGTCAGTGAATGTTGTCAGTGAATGTTATCAGTTAGTGAATGTTGTCAGTGAATGTTGTCAGTGAGTGAATGTTGTCAGTGAATGCTGTCAGTGAGTGAATGTTGTCAGTGAATATTGTCAGTGAGTGAATGTTGTCAGAGAGTGAATGTTGTCAGTGAATGTTGTCAGTGAGTGAATGTTGTCAGTGAATGTTGTAAGTGAATGTTGTCAGTGAGTGAATGTTGTCAGTGAATGTTGTCAGTGAGTGAATGTTGTCAGTGAATGCTGTCAGTGAGTGAATGTTGTCAGAGAGTGAATGTTGTCAGTGAATGTTGTCAGTGAATGTTGTCAGTGAGTGTTGTCAGTGAATGTTGTCAGTGAGTGAATGTTGTCAGTGAGTGAATGTTGTCAGTGAATGTTGTCAGTGAATGTTGTCAGTGAGTGAATGTTGTCAGAGAGTGAATGTTGTCAGTGAGTGAATGTTGTCAGTGAATGTTGTCAGTGAATGTTGTCAGTGAGTGAATGTTGTCAGTGAGTGAATGTTGTCAGTGAGTGAATGTTGTCAGTGAATGTTGTCTGTGAGTGAATGTTGTCAGTTAGTGAATGTTGTCAGTGAATGTTGCCAGTGAGTGAATGTTGTCAGAGAGTCAATGTTGTCAGTGAATGTTGTCAGTGAGTGAATGTTGTCAGTGAGTGAATGTTGTCAGTGAATGTTGTCAGTGAGTGTTGTCAGTGAGTGTTGTCAGTGAGTGAATGTTGTCAGAGAGTGAATGTTGTCAGTGAGTGAATGTTGTCAGTGAGTGAATGTTGTCAGTGAATGTTGTCAGTTAATGTTGTCAGTGAATGTTGTCAGTGAGTGAATGTTGTCAGTGAATGTTGTCAGTGAGTGAATGTTGTCAGTGAATGTTGTCAGTGAGTGAATGTTGTCAGTGAGTGAATGATGTCAGTGAATGTTGTCAGTGAATGTTATCAGTTAGTGAATGTTGTCAGTGAATGTTGTCAGTGAGTGAATGTTGTCAGTGAATGTTGTCAGAGAGTCAATGTTGTCAGTGAATGTTGTCAGTGAGTGAATGTTGTCAGTGAGTGAATGTTGTCAGTGAATGTTGTCAGTGAGTGAATGTTGTCAGTGAATGTCAGTGAGTGAATGTTGTCAGTGAATGTTGTCAGTGAATGTTGTCAGTGAGTGAATGTTGTCAGTGAGTGAATGTTGTCAGTGAATGCTGTCAGTGAGTGAATGTTGTCAGTGAGTGAATGTTGTCAGAGAGTGAATGTTGTCAGTGAATGTTGTCTGTGAGTGAATGTTGTCAGTTAGTGAATGTTGTCAGTGAATGTTGTCAGTGAGTGAATGTTGTCAGTGAGTGTTGTCAGTGAATGTTGTCAGAGAGTGAATGTTGTCAGTGAGTGAATGTTGTCAGTGAATGTTGTCTGTGAGTGAATGTTATCAGTTAGTGATTGTTGTCAGTGAATGTTGTCAGTGAGTGAATGTTGTCAGTGAGTGAATGTTGTCAGTGAATGTTGTCAGTGAGTGAATGTTGTCAGTGAATGTTGTCAGTGAGTGAATGTTGTCAGTGAGTGTTGTCAGTGAGTGAATGTTGTCAGAGAGTGAATGTTGTCAGTGAGTGAATGTTGTCAGTGAATGTTGTCAGTGAGTGAATGTTGTCAGTGAGTGAATGTTGTCAGTGAATGTTGTCAGTTAATGTTGTCAGTGAATGTTGTCAGTGAGTGAATGTTGTCAGTGAATGTTGTCAGTGAGTGAATGTTGTCAATGAATGTTGTCAGTGAGTGAATGTTGTCAGTGAGTGAATGTTGTCAGTGAATGTTGTCAGTGAATGTTGTCAGTGAATGTTTTCAGTTAGTGAATGTTGTCAGTGAATGTTGTCAGTGAGTGAATGTTGTCAGTGAATGTTGTCAGTGAGTGAATGTTGTCAGTGAATGCTGTCAGTGAGTGAATGTTGTCAGTGAATATTGTCAGTGAGTGAATGTTGTCAGAGAGTGAATGTTGTCAGTGAATGTTGTCAGTGAGTGAATGTTGTCAGTGAATGTTGTCAGTGAATGTTGTCAGTGAGTGAATGTTGTCAGTGAATGTTGTCAGTGAGTGAATGTTGTCAGTGAATGCTGTCAGTGAGTGAATGTTGTCAGTGAGTGAATGTTGTCAGAGAGTGAATGTTGTCAGTGAAAGTTGTCAGTGAGTGTTGTCAGTGAATGTTGTCAGTGAGTGAATGTTGTCAGTGAATGTTGTCAGTGAGTGAATGTTGTCAGTGAATGTTGTCAGTGAATGTTGTCAGTGAGTGAATGTTGTCAGTGAGTGAATGTTGTCAGTGAGTGAATGTTGTCAGGGAATGTTGTCTGTGAGTGAATTTTGTCAGTTAGTGAATGTTGTCAGTGAATGTTGTCAGAGAGTCAATGTTGTCAGTGAATGTTGTCAGTGAGTGAATGTTGTCAGTGAATGTTGTCAGTGAGTGAATGTTGTCAGTGAATGTCAGTGAGTGAATGTTGTCAGTGAATGTTGTCAGTGAGTGAATGTTGTCAGTGAGTGAATGTTGTCAGTGAATGTTGTCAGTGAGTGAATGTTGTCAGTGAGTGAATGTTGTCAGTGAATGTTGTCAGTGAGTGAATGTTGTCAGTGAATGTCAGTGAGTGAATGTTGTCAGTGAATGTTGTCAGTGAATGTTGTCAGTGAGTGAATGTTGTCAGTGAGTGAATGTTGTCAGTGAATGCTGTCAGTGAGTGAATGTTGTCAGTGAGTGAATGTTGTC
Source organism: Staurois parvus (assembly GCF_062004578.1). NCBI lineage: Eukaryota > Metazoa > Chordata > Amphibia > Anura > Ranidae > Staurois > Staurois parvus. Next base: position 335,909 of record NW_028320448.1, read on the forward strand.
AGAGAGTGAATGTTGTCAGTGAATGTTGTCTGTGAGTGAATGTTGTCAGTTAGTGAATGTTGTCAGTGAATGTTGTCAGTGAGTGAATGTTGTCAGTGAGTGTTGTCAGTGAATGTTGTCAGAGAGTGAATGTTGTCAGTGAGTGAATGTTGTCAGTGAATGTTGTCTGTGAGTGAATGTTATCAGTTAGTGATTGTTGTCAGTGAATGTTGTCAGTGAGTGAATGTTGTCAGTGAGTGAATGTTGTCAGTGAATGTTGTCAGTGAGTGAATGTTGTCAGTGAATGTTGTCAGTGAGTGAATGTTGTCAGTGAGTGTTGTCAGTGAGTGAATGTTGTCAGAGAGTGAATGTTGTCAGTGAGTGAATGTTGTCAGTGAATGTTGTCAGTGAGTGAATGTTGTCAGTGAGTGAATGTTGTCAGTGAATGTTGTCAGTTAATGTTGTCAGTGAATGTTGTCAGTGAGTGAATGTTGTCAGTGAATGTTGTCAGTGAGTGAATGTTGTCAATGAATGTTGTCAGTGAGTGAATGTTGTCAGTGAGTGAATGTTGTCAGTGAATGTTGTCAGTGAATGTTGTCAGTGAATGTTTTCAGTTAGTGAATGTTGTCAGTGAATGTTGTCAGTGAGTGAATGTTGTCAGTGAATGTTGTCAGTGAGTGAATGTTGTCAGTGAATGCTGTCAGTGAGTGAATGTTGTCAGTGAATATTGTCAGTGAGTGAATGTTGTCAGAGAGTGAATGTTGTCAGTGAATGTTGTCAGTGAGTGAATGTTGTCAGTGAATGTTGTCAGTGAATGTTGTCAGTGAGTGAATGTTGTCAGTGAATGTTGTCAGTGAGTGAATGTTGTCAGTGAATGCTGTCAGTGAGTGAATGTTGTCAGTGAGTGAATGTTGTCAGAGAGTGAATGTTGTCAGTGAAAGTTGTCAGTGAGTGTTGTCAGTGAATGTTGTCAGTGAGTGAATGTTGTCAGTGAATGTTGTCAGTGAGTGAATGTTGTCAGTGAATGTTGTCAGTGAATGTTGTCAGTGAGTGAATGTTGTCAGTGAGTGAATGTTGTCAGTGAATGTTGTCAGTGAATGTTGTCAGTGAATGTTGTCAGTGAGTGAATGTTATCAGTGAATGTTGTCAGTGAGTGAATGTTGTCAGTGAATGTTGTCAGTGAGTGAATGTTGTCAGTGAGTGAATGTTGTCAGTGAATGTTGTCAGTTAGTGAATGTTGTCAGTGAATGTTGTCAGTGAGTGAATGTTGTCAGTGAGTGAATGTTGTCAGTGAATGTTGTCTGTGAGTGAATGTTGTCAGTTAGTGAATGTTGTCAGTGAATGTTGTCAGAGAGTCAATGTTGTCAGTGAATGTTGTCAGTGAGTGAATGTTGTCAGTGAGTGAATGTTGTCAGTGAATGTTGTCAGTGAATGTTATCAGTTAGTGAATGTTGTCAGTGAATGTTGTCAGTGAGTGAATGTTGTCAGTGAATGCTGTCAGTGAGTGAATGTTGTCAGTGAATATTGTCAGTGAGTGAATGTTGTCAGAGAGTGAATGTTGTCAGTGAATGTTGTCAGTGAGTGAATGTTGTCAGTGAATGTTGTCAGTGAGTGAATGTTGTCAGTGAATGTTGTCAGTGAGTGAATGTTGTCAGTGAATGCTGTCAGAGAGTGAATGTTGTCAGTGAGTGAATGTTGTCAGTGAATGTTGTCAGTGAGTGAATGTTGTCAGTGAGTGAATGTTGTCAGTGAATGTTGTCAGTGAGTGAATGTTGTCAGTGAATGTTGTCAGTGAATGTTGTCAGTGAATGTTGTCAGAGAGTGAATGTTGTCAGTGAGTGAATGTTGTCAGTGAATGTTGTCAGTGAATGTTGTCAGTGAGTGAATGTTGTCAGTGAATGTTGTCTGTGAGTGAATGTTGTCAGTTAGTGAATGTTGTCAGTGAGTGAATGTTGTCAGTGAATGTTGTCAGTGTGTGAATGTTGTCAGTGAGTGAATGTTGTCAGTGAGTGAATGTTGTCAGTGAGTGTTGTAAGTGAGTCAATGTTGTCAGTGAGTGTTGTCAGTGAATGTTGTCAGTGAGTGAATGTTGTCAGTGAATGTTGTCAGTGAGTGAATGTTGTCAGTGAATGTTGTCAGTGAGTGAATGTTGTCAGTGAGTGAATGTTGTCAGTGAATGTTGTCAGTGAATGTTGTCAGAGAGTGAATGTTGTCAGTGAATGTTATCAGTAAATGTTGTCAGTGAATGTTGTCAGAGAGTGAATGTTGTCAGTGAATGTTGTCAGTTAGTGAATGTTGTCAGTGAATGTTGTCAGTGAGTGAATGTTGTCAGTGAATGTTGTCAGTGAGTGAATGTTGTCAGTGAATGCTGTCAGTGAGTGAATGTTGTCATTGAGTGAATGTTGTCAGTGAATATTGTCAGTGAGTGAATGTTGTCAGTGAATGTTGTCAGTGAGTGAATGTTGTCAGTGAATGTTGTCAGTGAGTGAATGTTGTCAGTGAATGCTGTCAGTGAGTGAATGTTGTCAGTGAGTGAATGTTGTCAGTGAATGTTGTCAGAGAGTGAATCTTGTCAGTGAATGTTGTCAGTGAGTGAATGTTGTCAGTGAATGCTGTCAGTGAGTGAATGTTGTCAGTGAGTGAATGTTGTCAGTGAATGTTGTCAGTGAGTGAATGTTGTCAGTGAATGTTGTCAGTGAATGTTGTCAGTGAGTGAATGTTGTCAGTGAGTGAATGTTGTCAGTGAGTGAATGTTGTCAGTGAATGTTGTCTGTGAGTGAATGTTGTCAGTTAGTGAATGTTGTCAGTGAATGTTGTCAGAGAGTCAATGTTGTCAGTGAATGTTGTCAGTGAGTGAATGTTGTCAGTGAGTGAATGTTGTCGGTGAATGTTGTCAGTGAGTGAATGTTGTCAGTGAATGTCAGTGAGTGAATGTTGTCAGTGAATGTTGTCAGTGAGTGAATGTTGTCAGTGAGTGAATGTTGTCAGTGAATGCTGTTAGTGAGTGAATGTTGTCAGTGAGTGAATGTTGTCAGAGAGTGAATGTTGTCAGTGAATGTTGTCAGTGAATGTTGTCAGTGAGTGTTGTCAGTGAATGTTGTCAGTGAGTGAATGTTGTCAGTGAGTGAATGTTGTCAGTGAATGCTGTCAGTGAGTGAATGTTGTCAGTGAGTGAATGTTGTCAGAGAGTGAATGTTGTCAGTGAATGTTGTCAGTGAGTGAATGTTGTCAGTGAATGTTGTCAGTGAATGTTGTCAGTGAGTGAATGTTGTCAGTGAGTGAATGTTGTCAGTGAATGTTGTCAGTGAGTGAATGTTGTCAGAGAGTGAATGTTGTCAGTGAGTGAATGTTGTCAGTGAATGTTGTCAGTGAGTGAATGTTGTCAGTGAATGTTGTCAGTGAATGTTGTCAGTGAGTGAATGTTGTCAGTGAGTGTTGTCAGTGAGTGAATGTTGTCAGAGAGTGAATGTTAGTGAGTGAATGTTGTCAGTGAGTGTTGTCAGTGAGTGAATGTTGTCAGAGAGTGAATGATGTCAGTGAGTGAATGTTGTCAGTGAATGTTGTCAGTGAGTGAATGTTGTCAGTGAGTGAATGTTGTCAGTGAATGTTGTCAGTGAATGTTGTCAGAGAGTGAATGTTGTCAGTGAGTGAATGTTGTCAGTGAATGTTGTCAGTGAATGTTGTCAGTGAGTGAATGTTGTCAGTGAGTGAATGTTGTCAGTGAATGTTGTCTGTGAGTGAATGTTGTCAGTTAGTGAATGTTGTCAGTGAGTGAATGTTGTCAGTGAATGTTGTCAGTGAGTGAATGTTGTCAGTGAGTGTTGTAAGTGAGTCAATGTTGTCAGTGAGTGTTGTCAGTGAATGTTGTCAGTGAGTGAATGTTGTCAGTGAATGTTGTCAGTGAGTGAATGTTGTCAGTGAATGTTGTCAGTGAGTGAATGTTGTCAGTGAATGTTGTCAGTGAGTGAATGTTGTCAGTGAATGTTGTCAGTGAGTGAATGTTGTCAGTGAGTGAATGTTGTCAGTGAATGTTGTCAGTGAATGTTGTCAGTGAATGTTGTCAGAGAGTGAATGTTGTCAGTGAATGTTATCAGTAAATGTTGTCAGTGAATGTTGTCAGAGAGTGAATGTTGTCAGTGAATGTTGTCAGTTAGTGAATGTTGTCAGTGAATGTTGTCAGTGAGTGAATGTTGTCAGTGAATGCTGTCAGTGAGTGAATGTTGTCATTGAGTGAATGTTGTCAGTGAATATTGTCAGTGAGTGAATGTTGTCAGTGAATGTTGTCAGTGAATGTTGTCAGTGAGTGGATGTTGTCAGTGAATGCTGTCAGTGAGTGAATGTTGTCAGTGAGTGAATGTTGTCAGTGAATGTTGTCAGAGAGTGAATCTTGTCAGTGAATGTTGTCAGTGAGTGAATGTTGTCAGTGAATGCTGTCAGTGAGTGAATGTTGTCAGTGAGTGAATGTTGTCAGAGAGTGAATGTTGTCAGTGAATGTTGTCAGTGAATGTTGTCAGTGAGTGTTGTCAGTGAATGTTGTCAGTGAGTGAATGTTGTCAGTGAGTGAATGTTGTCAGTGAGTGAATGTTGTCAGTGAATGTTGTCAGTGAGTGAATGTTGTCAGTGAATGTTGTCAGTGAGTGAATGTTGTCAGTGAGTGAATGTTGTCAGTGAGTGAATGTTGTCAGTGAATGTTGTCTGTGAGTGAATGTTGTCAGTTAGTGAATGTTGTCAGTGAATGTTGTCAGTGAGTGAATGTTGTCAGTGAGTGAATGTTGTCAGTGAATGTTGTCAGAGAGTCAATGTTGTCAGTGAATGTTGTCAGTGAGTGAATGTTGTCAGTGAATGTTGTCAGTGAGTGAATGTTGTCAGTGAATGTTGTCAGTGAGTGAATTATGTCAGTGAATGCTGTCAGTGAGTGAATGCTGTCAGTGAGTGAATGTTGTCAGTGAGTGAATGTTGTCAGTGAATGTTGTCAGAGAGTGAATGTTGTCAGTGAATGTTGTCAGTGAGTGAATGTTGTCAGTGAATGTTGTCAGTGAGTGAATGTTGTCAGTGAATATTGTCAGTGAGTGAATGTTGTCAGTGAATGTTGTCAGTGAGTGAATGTTGTCAGTGAATGTTGTCAGTGAATGTTGTCAGTGAGTGAATGTTGTCAGTGAATGCTGTCAGTGAGTGAATGTTGTCAGTGAGTGAATGTTGTCAGTGAATGTTGTCAGAGAGTGAATGTTGTCAGTGAATGTTGTCAGTGAATGTTGTCAGTGAGTGTTGTCAGTGAATGTTGTCAGTGAGTGAATGTTGTCAGTGAATGCTGTCAGTGAGTGAATGTTGTCAGTGAGTGAATGTTGTCAGTGAATGTTGTCAGAGAGTGAATGTTGTCAGTGAATGTTGTCAGTGAATGTTGTCAGTGAGTGTTGTCAGTGAATGTTGTCAGTGAGTGAATGTTGTCAGTGAATGTTGTCAGTGAGTGAATGTTGTCAGTGAATGTTGTCAGTGAGTGAATGTTGTCAGTGAATGTTGTCAGTGAGTGAATGTTGTCAGTGAGTGAATGTTGTCAGTGAGTGAATGTTGTCAGTGAATGTTGTCAGAGAGTGAATGTTGTCAGTGAATGTTGTCAGTGAATATTGTCAGTGAGTGTTGTCAGTGAATGTTGTCAGTGAGTGAATGTTGTCAGTGAGTGAATGTTGTCAGTGAGTGAATGTTGTCAGTGAATGTTGTCTGTGAGTGAATGTTGTCAGTTAGTGAATGTTGTCAGTGAATGTTGTCAGTGAGTGAATGTTGTCAGTGAGTGAATGTTGTCAGTGAATGTTGTCAGAGAGTCAATGTTGTCAGTGAATGTTGTCAGTGAGTGAATGTTGTCAGTGAGTGAATGTTGTCAGTGAATGTTGTCAGTGAGTGAATGTTGTCAGTGAATGTTGTCAGTGAGTGAATGTTGTCAGTGAGTGTTGTCAGTGAGTGAATGTTGTCAGAGAGTGAATGTTGTCAGTGAGTGAATGTTGTCAGTGAGTGAATGTTGTCAGTGAGTGAATGTTGTCAGTGAATGTTGTCAGTGAATGTTGTCAGTGAGTGAATGTTATCAGTGAATGTTGTCAGTGAGTGAATGTTGTCAGTGAATGTTGTCAGTGAGTGAATGTTGTCAGTGAGTGAATGTTGTCAGTGAATGTTGTCAGTTAGTGAATGTTGTCAGTGAATGTTGTCAGTGAGTGAATGTTGTCAGTGAGTGAATGTTGTCAGTGAATGTTGTCTGTGAGTGAATGTTGTCAGTTAGTGAATGTTGTCAGTGAATGTTGTCAGAGAGTCAATGTTGTCAGTGAATGTTGTCAGTGAGTGAATGTTGTCAGTGAGTGAATGTTGTCAGTGAATGTTGTCAGTGAATGTTATCAGTTAGTGAATGTTGTCAGTGAATGTTGTCAGTGAGTGAATGTTGTCAGTGAATGTTGTCAGTGAGTGAATGTTGTCAGTGAATGCTGTCAGTGAGTGAATGTTGTCAGTGAATATTGTCAGTGAGTGAATGTTGTCAGAGAGTGAATGTTGTCAGTGAATGTTGTCAGTGAGTGAATGTTGTCAGTGAATGTTGTCAGTGAGTGAATGTTGTCAGTGAATGTTGTCAGTGAGTGAATGTTGTCAGTGAATGCTGTCAGTGAGTGAATGTTGTCAGTGAGTGAATGTTGTCAGAGAGTGAATGTTGTCAGTGAATGTTGTCAGTGAGTGTTGTCAGTGAATGTTGTCAGTGAGTGAATGTTGTCAGTGAATGTTGTCAGTGAGTGAATGTTGTCAGTGAATGTTGTCAGTGAGTGAATGTTGTCAGTGAGTGAATGTTGTCAGTGAATGTTGTCAGTGAATGTTGTCAGTGAATGTTGTCAGTGAGTGAATGTTGTCAGTGAGTGAATGTTGTCAGTGAATGTTGTCTGTGAGTGAATGTTGTCAGTTAGTGAATGTTGCCAGTGAATGTTGTCAGAGAGTCAATGTTGTCAGTGAATGTTGTCAGTGAGTGAATGTTGTCAGTGAGTGAATGTTGTCGGTGAATGTTGTCAGTGAGTGAATGTTGTCAGTGAATGTCAGTGAGTGAATGTTGTCAGTGAATGTTGTCAGTGAGTGAATGTTGTCAGTGAGTGAATGTTGTCAGTGAATGTTGTCAGTGAGTGAATGTTGTCAGTGAATGTTGTCAGTGAGTGAATGTTGACAGTGAATGCTGTCAGTGAGTGAATGTTGTCAGTGAGTGAATGTTGTCAGAGAGTGAATGTTGTCAGTGAATGTTGTCAGTGAATGTTGTCAGTGAGTGTTGTCAGTGAATGTTGTCAGTGAGTGAATGTTGTCAGTGAATGTTGTCAGTGAGTGAATGTTGTCAGTGAATGTTGTCAGTGAATGTTGTCAGAGAGTGAATGTTGTCAGTGAGTGAATGTTGTCAGTGAATGTTGTCAGTGAGTGAATGTTGTCAGTGAGTGAATGTTGTCAGTGAGTGGACGTTGTCAGTGAATGTTGTCTGTGAGTGAATGTTGTCAGTTAGTGAATGTTGTCAGTGAGTGAATGTTGTCAGTGAATGTTGTCAGTGAGTGAATGTTGTCAGTGAATGTTGTCAGTGAGTGAATGTTGTCAGTGAGTGTTGTGAGTCAATGTTGTCAGTGAGTGTTGTCAGTGAATGTTGTCAGTGAGTGAATGTTGTCAGTGAATGTTGTCAGTGAGTGAATGTTGTCAGTGAATGTTGTCAGTGAGTGAATGCTGTCAGTGAGTGAATGTTGTCAGTGAGTGAATGTTGTCAGTGAATGTTGTCAGTGAGTGAATGTTGTCAGGTGAATGCTGTCAGTGAGTGAATGTTGTCAGTGAGTGAATTTTGTCAGAGAGTGAATGTTGTCAGTGAATGTTGTCAGTGAATGTTGTCAGTGAGTGTTGTCAGTGAATGTTGTCAGTGAGTGAATGTTGTCAGTGAGTGAATGTTGTCAGAGAGTGAATGTTGTCAGTGAATGTTGTCAGTGAGTGAATGTTGTCAGTGAATGTTGTCAGTGAATGTTGTCAGAGAGTGAATGTTGTCAGTGAGTGAATGTTGTCAGTGAATGTTGTCAGTGAATGTTGTCAGTGAGTGAATGTTGTCAGTGAGTGAATGTTGTCAGTGAGTGAATGTTGTCAGTGAATGTTGTCAGTGAGTGAATGTTGTCAGTGAGTGAATGTTGTCAGTGAATGTTGTCAGTGAGTGAATGTTGTCAGTGAGTGTTGTAAGTGAGTCAATGTTGTCAGTGAGTGTTGTCAGTGAATGTTGTCAGTGAGTGAATGTTGTCAGTGAATGTTGTCAGTGAGTGAATGTTGTCAGTGAATGTTGTCAGTTAGTGAATGTTGTCAGTGAATGTTGTCAGTGAGTGAATGTTGTCAGTGAGTGAATGTTGTCAGTGAATGTTGTCAGTGAATGTTGTCAGAGAGTGAATGTTGTCAGTGAATGTTGTCAGAGAGTGAATGTTATCAGTAAATGTTGTCAGTGAATGTTGTCAGAGAGTGAATGTTGTCAGTGAATGTTGTCAGTTAGTGAATGTTGTCAGTGAATGTTGTCAGTGAATGTTGTCAGTGAGTGAATGTTGTCAGTGAATGCTGTCAGTGAGTGAATGTTGTCAGTGAGTGAATGTTGTCAGTGAATATTGTCAGTGAGTGAATGTTGTCAGTGAATTTTGTCAGTGAGTGAATGTTGTCAGTGAATGTTGTCAGTGAGTGAATGTTGTCAGTGAGTGAATGTTGTCAGAGAGTGAATGTTGTCAGTGAATGTTGTCAGTGAATGTTGTCAGTGAGTGTTGTCAGTGAATGTTGTCAGTGAGTGAATGTTGTCAGTGAGTGAATGTTGTCAGTGAGTGAATGTTGTCAGTGAATGTTGTCAGTGAGTGAATGTTGTCAGTGAATGTTGTCAGTGAATGTTGTCAGTGAATGTTGTCAGAGAGTGAATGTTGTCAGTGAGTGAATGTTGTCAGTGAATGTTGTCAGTGAGTGAATGTTGTCAGTGAGTGAATGTTGTCAGTGAGTGGATGTTGTCAGTGAATGTTGTCTGTGAGTGAATGTTGTCAGTTAGTGAATGTTGTCAGTGAGTGAATGTTGTCAGTGAGTGAATGTTGTCAGTGAATGTTGTCAGTGAGTGAATGTTGTCAGTGAGTGTTGTGAGTCAATGTTGTCAGTGAGTGTTGTCAGTGAATGTTGTCAGTGAGTGAATGTTGTCAGTGAATGTTGTCAGTGAGTGAATGTTGTCAGTGAATGTTGTCAGTGAATGTTGTCAGTGAATGTTGTCAGAGAGTGAATGTTGTCAGTGAGTGAATGTTGTCAGTGAATGTTGTCAGTGAGTGAATGTTGTCAGTGAGTGAATGTTGTCAGTGAGTGGATGTTGTCAGTGAATGTTGTCTGTGAGTGAATGTTGTCAGTTAGTGAATGTTGTCAGTGAGTGAATGTTGTCAGTGAGTGAATGTTGTCAGTGAATGTTGTCAGTGAGTGAATGTTGTCAGTGAGTGTTGTGAGTCAATGTTGTCAGTGAGTGTTGTCAGTGAATGTTGTCAGTGAGTGAATGTTGTCAGTGAATGTTGTCAGTGAGTGAATGTTGTCAGTGAATGTTGTCAGTGAGTGAATGCTGTCAGTGAGTGAATGTTGTCAGTGAGTGAATGTTGTCAGTGAATGTTGTCAGAGAGTGAATGTTGTCAGTGAATGTTGTCAGTGAATGTTGTCAGTGAGTGAATGTTGTCAGTGAATGTCAGTGAGTGAATGTTGTCAGTGAATGTTGTCAGTGAGTGAATGTTGTCAGTGAGTGAATGCTGTCAGTGAATGCTGTCAGTGAGTGAATGTTGTCAGTGAGTGAATGTTGTCAGAGAGTGAATGTTGTCAGTGAATGTTGTCAGTGAATGTTGTCAGTGAGTGTTGTCAGTGAATGTTGTCAGTGAGTGAATGTTGTCAGTGAGTGAATGTTGTCAGTGAATGTTGTCAGTGAGTGAATGTTGTCAGTGAATGTTGTCAGTGAGTGAATGTTGTCAGTGAGTGAATGTTGTCAGTGAATGTTGTCAGTGAGTGAATGTTGTCAGTGAGTGAATGTTGTCAGTGAATGTTGTCAGTGAGTGAATGTTGTCAGTGAGTTTTGTAAGTGAGTCAATGTTGTCAGTGAGTGTTGTCAGTGAATGTTGTCAGTGAGTGAATGTTGTCAGTGAATGTTGTCAGTGAGTGAATGTTGTCAGTGAGTGAATGTTGTCAGTGAATGTTGTCAGTGAGTGAATGTTGTCAGTGAATGTTGTCAGTGAGTGAATGTTGTCAGTGAGTGAATGTTGTCAGTGAATGTTGTCAGTGAATGTTGTCAGAGAGTGAATGTTATCAGTAAATGTTGTCAGTGAATGTTGTCAGAGAGTGAATGTTGTCAGTGAATGTTGTCAGTTAGTGAATGTTGTCAGTGAATGTTGTCAGTGAATGTTGTCAGTGAGTGAATGTTGTCAGTGAATGTTGTTAGTGAATGTTGTCAGTGAGTGAATGTTGTCAGTGAATGCTGTCAGTGAGTGAATGTTGTCAGTGAGTGAATGTTGTCTGTGAATGTTGTCAGAGAGTGAATGTTGTCAGTGAATGTTGTCAGTGAGTGAATGTTGTCAGTGAATGTTGTCAGTGAGTGAATGTTGTCAGTGAATGTTGTCAGTGAGTGAATGTTGTCAGTAAATGTTGTCAGTGAGTGAATGTTGTCAGTGAGTGAATGTTGTCAGTGAGTGAATGTTGTCAGTGAATGTTGTCAGTGAGTGAATGTTGTCAGTGAATGTTGTCAGTGAGTGAATGTTGTCAGTGAATGCTGTCAGTGAGTGAATGTTGTCAGTGAGTGAATGTTGTCAGTGAATATTGTCAGTGAGTGAATGTTGTCAGTGAATGTTGTCAGTGAGTGAATGTTGTCAGTGAATGTTGTCAGTGAATGTTGTCAGTGAGTGAATGTTGTCAGTGAATGCTGTCAGTGAGTGAATGTTGTCAGTGAGTGAATGTTGTCAGTGAATGTTGTCAGAGAGTGAATGTTGTCAGTGAATGTTGTCAGTGAGTGAATGTTGTCAGTGAGTGAATGTTGTCAGTGAATGTTGTCAGTGAGTGAATGTTGTCAGTGAATGTTGTCAGTGAGTGAATGTTGTCAGTGAATGTTGTCAGTGAGTGAATGCTGTCAGTGAGTGAATGTTGTCAGTGAGTGAATGTTGTCAGTGAATGTTGTCAGAGAGTGAATGTTGTCAGTGAATGTTGTCAGTGAATGTTGTCAGTGAGTGTTGTCAGTGAATGTTGTCAGTGAGTGAATGTTGTCAGTGAGTGAATGTTGTCAGTGAGTGAATGTTGTCAGTGAATGTTGTCTGTGAGTGAATGTTGTCAGTTAGTGAATGTTGTCAGTGAATGTTGTCAGTGAGTGAATGTTATCAGTGAGTGAATGTTGTCAGTGAATGTTGTCAGAGAGTCAATGTTGTCAGTGAATGTTGTCAGTGAGTGAATGTTGTCAGTGAGTGAATGTTGTCAGTGAATGTTGTCAGTGAATGTTGTCAGAGAGTGAATGTTATCAGTAAATGTTGTCAGTGAGTGAATGTTGTCAGTGAATGTTGTCAGTGAGTGAATGTTGTCAGTGAATGCTGTCAGTGAGTGAATGTTGTCAGTGAGTGAATGTTGTCAGTGAGTGAATGTTGTCAGTGAATGCTGTCAGTGAGTGAATGTTGTCAGTGAGTGAATGTTGTCAGTGAATATTTTCAGTGAGTGAATGTTGTCAGTGAATGTTGTCAGTGAGTGAATGTTGTCAGTGAATGTTGTCAGTGAATGTTGTCAGTGAGTGAATGTTGTCAGTGAGTGAATGTTGTCAGTGAATGTTGTCAGAGAGTCAATGTTGTCAGTGAATGTTGTCAGTGAGTGAATGTTGTCAGTGAGTGAATGTTGTCAGTGAATGTTGTCAGTGAGTGAATGTTGTCAGTGAATGTTGTCAGTGAATGTTGTCAGTGAGTGAATGTTGTCAGTGAGTGTTGTCAGTGAGTGAATGTTGTCAGAGAGTGAATGTTGTCAGTGAGTGAATGTTGTCAGTGAGTGAATGTTGTCAGTGAATGTTGTCAGTGAATGTTGTCAGTGAGTGAATGTTATCAGTGAATGTTGTCAGTGAGTGAATGTTGTCAGTGAATGTTGTCAGTGAGTGAATGTTGTCAGTGAGTGAATGTTGTCAGTGAATGTTGTCAGTGAATGTTATCAGTTAGTGAATGTTGTCAGTGAATGTTGTCAGTGAGTGAATGTTGTCAGTGAATGTTGTCAGTGAGTGAATGTTGTCAGTGAGTGAATGTTGTCAGTGAATGTTGTCTGTGAGTGAATGTTGTCAGTTAGTGAATGTTGTCAGTGAATGTTGTCAGAGAGTCAATGTTGTCAGTGAATGTTGTCAGTGAGTGAATGTTGTCAGTGAGTGAATGTTGTCAGTGAATGTTGTCAGTGAATGTTGTCAGAGAGTGAATGTTGTCAGAGAGTGAATGTTATCAGTAAATGTTGTCAGTGAATGTTGTCAGAGAGTGAATGTTGTCAGTGAATGTTGTCAGTTAGTGAATGTTGTCAGTGAATGTTGTCAGTGAGTGAATGTTGTCAGTGAATGTTGTCAGTGAGTGAATGTTGTCAGTGAATGCTTTCAGTGAGTGAATGTTGTCAGTGAGTGAATGTTGTCAGTGAATATTGTCAGTGAGTGAATGTTGTCAGTGAATGTTGTCAGTGAGTGAATGTTGTCAGTGAATGTTGTCAGTGAATGTTGTCAGTGAGTGAATGTTGTCAGTGAATGCTGTCAGTGAGTGAATGTTGTCAGTGAGTGAATGTTGTCAGTGAATGTTGTCAGAGAGTGAATGTTGTCAGTGAATGTTGTCAGTGAATGTTGTCAGTGAGTGAATGTTGTCAGTGAATGCTGTCAGTGAGTGAATGTTGTCAGTGAGTGAATGTTGTCTGTGAATGTTGTCAGTGAATGTTGTCAGTGAGTGAATGTTGTCAGTGAATGTTGTCAGTGAGTGAATGTTGTCAGTGAATGTTGTCAGTGAGTGAATGTTGTCAGTGAATGCTGTCAGTGAGTGAATGTTGTCAGTGAGTGAATGTTGTCAGTGAATGCTGTCAGTGAGTGAATGTTGTCAGTGAGTGAATGTTGTCAGTGAGTGAATGTTGTCAGTGAATGTTGTCAGTGAGTGAATGTTGTCAGTGAACGTTGTCAGTGAGTGAATGTTGTCAGTGAATGTTGTCTGTGAGTGAATGTGTTCAGTTAGTGAATGTTGTCAGTGAATGCTGTCAGTGAGTGAATGTTGTCAGTGAGTGAATGTTGTCAGAGAGTGAATGTTGTCAGTGAATGTTGTCAGTGAATGTTGTCAGTGAGTGTTGTCAGTGAATGTTGTCAGTGAGTGAATGTTGTCAGTGAATGTTGTCTGTGAGTGAATGTTGTCAGTTAGTGAATGTTGTCAGTGAATGTTGTCAGTGAGTGAATGTTGTCAGTGAGTGAATGTTGTCAGTGAATGTTGTCAGAGAGTCAATGTTGTCAGTGAATGTTGTCAGTGAGTGAATGTTGTCAGTGAGTGAATGTTGTCAGTGAATGTTGTCAGTGAGTGAATGTTGTCAGTGAATGTTGTCAGTGAATGTTGTCAGTGAGTGAATGTTGTCAGTGAGTGTTGTCAGTGAGTGAATGTTGTCAGAGAGTGAATGTTGTCAGTGAGTGAATGTTGTCAGTGAATGTTGTCAGTGAGTGAATGTTGTCAGTGAATGTTGTCAGTGAGTGAATGTTGTCAGTGAGTGTTGTCAGTGAGTGAATGTTGTCAGAGAGTGAATGTTGTCAGTGAGTGAATGTTGTCAGTGAGTGTTGTCAGTGAGTGAATGTTGTCAGAGAGTGAATGTTGTCAGTGAGTGAATGTTGTCAGTGAATGTTGTCAGTGAGTGAATGTTGTCAGTGAATGTTGTCAGTGAATGTTGTCAGTGAGTGAATGTTGTCAGTGAGTGTTGTCAGTGAGTGAATGTTGTCAGAGAGTGAATGTTGTCAGTGAGTGAATGTTGTCAGTGAGTGTTGTCAGTGAGTGAATGTTGTCAGAGAGTGAATGTTGTCAGTGAGTGAATGTTGTCAGTGAATGTTGTCAGTGAATGTTGTCAGTGAGTGAATGTTATCAGTGAATGTTGTCAGTGAGTGAATGTTGTCAGTGAATGTTGTCAGTGAGTGAATGTTGTCAGTGAATGTTGTCAGTGAATGTTATGAGTTAGTGATTGTTGTCAGTGAATGTTGTCAGTGAGTGAATGTTGTCAGTGAATGTTGTCAGTGAGTGAATGTTGTCAGTGAGTGAATGTTGTCAGTGAATGTTGTCTGTGAGTGAATGTTGTCAGATAGTGAATGTTGTCAGTGAATGTTGTCAGAGAGTCAATGTTGTCAGTGAATGTTGTCAGTGAGTGAATGTTGTCAGTGAGTGAATGTTGTCAGTGAATGTTGTCAGTGAGTGAATGTTGTCAGTGAATGTCAGTGAGTGAATGTTGTCAGTGAATGTTGTCAGTGAATGTTGTCAGTGAGTGAATGTTGTCAGTGAGTGAATGTTGTCAGTGAATGCTGTCAGTGAGTGAATGTTGTCAGTGAGTGAATGTTGTCAGTGAATGTTGTCAGTGAATGTTGTCAGTGAATGTTGTCAGAGAGTGAATGTTGTCAGTGAGTGAATGTTGTCAGTGAATGTTGTCAGTGAATGTTGTCAGTGAGTGAATGTTGTCAGTGAGTGGATGTTGTCAGTGAATGTTGTCTGTGAGTGAATGTTGTCAGTTAGTGAATGTTGTCAGTGAGTGAATGTTGTCAGTGAATGTTGTCAGTGAGTGAATGTTGTCAGTGAGTGAATGTTGTCAGTGAATGTTGTCAGTGAGTGAATGTTGTCAGTGAGTGTTGTGAGTCAATGTTGTCAGTGAGTGTTGTCAGTGAATGTTGTCAGTGAGTGAATGTTGTCAGTGAATGTTGTCAGTGAGTGAATGTTGTCAGTGAATGTTGTCAGTGAGTAAATGTTGTCAGTGAATGTTGTCAGTGAGTGAATGCTGTCAGTGAGTGAATGTTGTCAGTGAGTGAATGTTGTCAGTGAGTGAATGTTGTCAGTGAATGTTGTCAGAGAGTGAATGTTGTCAGTGAATGTTGTCAGTGAATGTTGTCAGTGAGTGTTGTCAGTGAATGTTGTCAGTGAGTGAATGTTGTCAGTGAATGTCAGTGAGTGAATGTTGTCAGTGAATGTTGTCAGTGAATGTTGTCAGTGAGTGAATGTTGTCAGTGAGTGAATGTTGTCAGTGAATGTTGTCAGTGAGTGAATGTTGTCAGTGAATGCTGTCAGTGAGTGAATGTTGTCAGTGAGTGAATGTTGTCAGAGAGTGAATGTTGTCAGTGAATGTTGTCAGTGAATGTTGTCAGTGAGTGTTGTCAGTGAATGTTGTCAGTGAGTGAATGTTGTCAGTGAATGTTGTCAGTGAGTGAATGTTGTCAGTGAATGTTGTCAGTGAATGTTGTCAGTGAATGTTGTCAGAGAGTGAATGTTGTCAGTGAGTGAATGTTGTCAGTGAATGTTGTCAGTGAATGTTGTCAGTGAGTGAATGTTGTCAGTGAGTGAATGTTGTCAGTGAATGTTGTCTGTGAGTGAATGTTGTCAGTTAGTGAATGTTGTCAGTGAGTGAATGTTGTCAGTGAATGTTGTCAGTGAGTGAATGTTGTCAGTGAGTGAATGTTGTCAGTGAATGTTGTCAGTGAGTGAATGTTGTCAGTGAATGTTGTCTGTGAGTGAATGTTGTCAGTGAATGTTGTCAGTGAGTGAATGTTGTCAGTGAATGCTGTCAGTGAGTGAATGTTGTCAGTGAATATTGTCAGTGAGTGAATGTTGTCAGTGAGTGAATGTTGTCAGTGAATGTTGTCAGTGAGTGAATGTTGTCAGAGAGTGAATGTTGTCAGTGAGTGAATGTTGTCAGTGAATGTTGTCAGTGAGTGAATGTTGTCAGTGAGTGAATGTTGTCAGTGAATGTTGTCAGTGAATGTTGTCAGTGAGTGAATGTTATCAGTGAATGTTGTCAGTGAGTGAATGTTGTCAGTGAATGTTGTCAGTGAGTGAATGTTGTCAGTGAGTGAATGTTGTCAGTGAATGTTGTCAGTTAATGTTGTCAGTGAGTGAATGTTGTCAGTGAATGTTGTCAGTGAGTGAATGTTGTCAGTGAATGTTGTCAGTGAGTGAATGTTGTCAGTGAGTGAATGTTGTCAGTGAATGTTGTCAGTGAATGTTGTCAGTGAGTGAATGTTGTCAGTGAATGTTGTCAGTGAGTGAATGTTGTCAGTGAATGTTGTCAGTGAGTGAATGTTGTCAGTGAGTGTTGTCAGTGAGTGAATGTTGTCAGAGAGTGAATGTTGTCAGTGAGTGAATGTTGTCAGTGAATGTTGTCAGTGAGTGAATGTTGTCAGTGAGTGAATGTTGTCAGTGAATGTTGTCAGTTAATGTTGTCAGTGAGTGAATGTTGTCAGTGAATGTTGTCAGTGAGTGAATGTTGTCAGTGAATGTTGTCAGTGAGTGAATGTTGTCAGTGAGTGAATGTTGTCAGTGAATGTTGTCAGTGAATGTTGTCAGTGAATGTTATCAGTTAGTGAATGTTGTCAGTGAATGTTGTCAGTGAGTGAATGTTGTCAGTGAATGTTGTCAGTGAGTGAATGTTGTCAGTGAATCCTGTCAGTGAGTGAATGTTGTCAGAGAGTGAATGTTGTCAGTGAATGTTGTCAGTGAGTGAATGTTGTCAGTGAATGTTGTCAGTGAATGTTGTCAGTGAGTGAATGTTGTCAGTGAATGTTGTCAGTGAGTGAATGTTGTCAGTGAATGCTGTCAGTGAGTGAATGTTGTCAGTGAGTGAATGTTGTCAGAGAGTGAATGTTGTCAGTGAAAGTTGTCAGTGAGTGTTGTCAGTGAATGTTGTCAGTGAGTGAATGTTGTCAGTGAATGTTGTCAGTGAGTGAATGTTGTCAGTGAATGTTGTCAGTGAATGTTGTCAGTGAGTGAATGTTGTCAGTGAGTGAATGTTGTCAGTGAATGTTGTCAGTGAATGTTGTCAGTGAGTGAATGTTGTCAGTGAGTGAATGTTGTCAGTGAGTGAATGTTGTCAGTGAATGTTGTCTGTGAGTGAATTTTGTCAGTTAGTGAATGTTGTCAGTGAATGTTGTCAGAGAGTCAATGTTGTCAGTGAATGTTGTCAGTGAGTGAATGTTGTCAGTGAGTGAATGTTGTCAGTGAATGTTGTCAGTGAGTGAATGTTGTCAGTGAATGTCAGTGAGTGAATGTTGTCAGTGAATGTTGTCAGTGAGTGAATGTTGTCAGTGAGTGAATGTTGTCAGTGAATGTTGTCAGTGAATGTTGTCAGTGAGTGTTGTCAGTGAATGTTGTCAGTGAGTGAATGTTGTCAGTGAGTGAATGTTGTCAGTGAGTGAATGTTGTCAGTGAATGTTGTCAGTGAGTGAATGTTGTCAGTGAATGTTGTCAGTGAATGTTGTCAGTGAATGTTGTCAGAGAGTGAATGTTGTCAGTGAGTGAATGTTGTCAGTGAATGTTGTCAGTGAATGTTGTCAGTGAGTGAATGTTGTCAGTGAGTGAATGTTGTCAGTGAATGTTGTCTGTGAGTGAATGTTGTCAGTTAGTGAATGTTGTCAGTGAGTGAATGTTGTCAGTGAATGTTGTCAGTGAGTGAATGTTGTCAGTGAATGTTGTCAGTGAGTGAATGTTGTCAGTGAATATTGTCAGTGAGTGAATGTTGTCAGAGAGTGAATGTTGTCAGTGAATGTTGTCAGTGAGTGAATGTTGTCAGTGAATGTTGTAAGTGAATGTTGTCAGTGAGTGAATGTTGTCAGTGAATGTTGTCAGTGAGTGAATGTTGTCAGTGAATGCTGTCAGTGAGTGAATGTTGTCAGAGAGTGAATGTTGTCAGTGAATGTTGTCAGTGAATGTTGTCAGTGAGTGTTGTCAGTGAATGTTGTCAGTGAGTGAATGTTGTCAGTGAGTGAATGTTGTCAGTGAATGTTGTCAGTGAATGTTGTCAGTGAGTGAATGTTGTCAGAGAGTGAATGTTGTCAGTGAGTGAATGTTGTCAGTGAATGTTGTCAGTGAATGTTGTCAGTGAGTGAATGTTGTCATTGAGTGAATGTTGTCAGTGAGTGAATGTTGTCAGTGAATGTTGTCTGTGAGTGAATGTTGTCAGTTAGTGAATGTTGTCAGTGAATGTTGCCAGTGAGTGAATGTTGTCAGAGAGTCAATGTTGTCAGTGAATGTTGTCAGTGAGTGAATGTTGTCAGTGAGTGAATGTTGTCAGTGAATGTTGTCAGTGAGTGAATGTTGTCAGTGAGTGTTGTCAGTGAGTGAATGTTGTCAGAGAGTGAATGTTGTCAGTGAGTGAATGTTGTCAGTGAGTGAATGTTGTCAGTGAATGTTGTCAGTTAATGTTGTCAGTGAATGTTGTCAGTGAGTGAATGTTGTCAGTGAATGCTGTCAGTGAGTGAATGTTGTCAGTGAGTGAATGTTGTCAGTGAATGTTGTCAGAGAGTGAATGTTGTCAGTGAATGTTGTCAGTAAATGTTGTCAGTGAGTGTTGTCAGTGAATGTTGTCAGTGAGTGAATGTTGTCAGTGAGTGAATGTTGTCAGTGAGTGAATGTTGTCAGTGAATGTTGTCAGTGAGTGAATGTTGTCAGTGAATGTTGTCAGTGAACGTTGTCAGTGAGTGAATGTTGTCAGAGAGTGAATGTTGTCAGTGAGTGAATGTTGTCAGAGAATGTTGTCAGTGAATGTTGTCAGTGAGTGAATTTTGTCAGTGAGTGAATGTTGTCAGTAAATGTTGTCAGTGAATGTTGTCAGTGAATGTTGACAGTGAGTGAATGTTGTCAGAGAGTGAATGTTGTCAGTGAGTGAATGTTGTCAGTGAGTGTTGTCAGTGAATGTTGTCAGTGAGTGTTGTCAGTGAATGTTGTCAGTGAGTGAATGTTGTCAGTGAATGTTGTCAGAGAGTGAATGTTGTCAGTGAGTGAATGTTGTCAGTGAGTGAATGTTGTCAGTGAATGTTGTCAGAGAGTGAATGTTGTCAGTGAATGTTGTCAGTGAATGTTGTCAGTGAGTGTTGTCAGTGAATGTTGTCAGTGAGTGAATGTTGTCAGTGAGTGAATGTTGTCAGTGAATGTTGTCAGTGAGTGAATGTTGTCAGTGAATGTTGTCAGTGAATGTTGTCAGTGAATGTTGTCAGAGAGTGAATGTTGTCAGTGAGTGAATGTTGTCAGTGAATGTTGTCAGTGAATGTTGTCAGTGAGTGAATGTTGTCAGTGAGTGAATGTTGTCAGTGAATGTTGTCAGTGAGTGAATGTTGTCAGTGAATGTTGTCAGTGAGTGAATGTTGTCAGTGAGTGTTGTAAGTGAGTCAATGTTGTCAGTGAGTGTTGTCAGTGAGTGAATGTTGTCAGTGAATGTTGTCAGTGAGTGAATGTTGTCAGTGAATGTTGTCAGTGAGTGAATGTTGTCAGTTAGTGAATGTTGTCAGTGAGTGAATGTTGTCAGTGAATGTTGTCAGTGAGTGAATGTTGTCAGTGAGTGAATGTTGTCAGTGAATGTTGTCAGTGAATGTTGTCAGAGAGTGAATGTTGTCAGAGAGTGAATGTTATCAGTAAATGTTGTCAGTGAATGTTGTCAGAGAGTGAATGTTGTCAGTGAATGTTGTCAGTTAGTGAATGTTGTCAGTGAATGTTGTCAGTGAGTGAATGTTGTCAGTGAATGTTGTCAGTGAATGTTGTCAGTGAGTGAATGTTGTCAGTGAGTGAATGTTGTCAGAGAGTGAATGTTGTCAGTGAGTGAATGTTGTCAGTGAATGTTGTCAGTGAGTGAATGTTGTCAGAGAGTGAATGTTGTCAGTGAGTGAATGTTGTCAGTGAATGTTGTCAGTGAGTGAATGTTGTCAGTGAATGTTGTCAGTGAATGTTGTCAGTGAGTGAATGTTATCAGTGAATGTTGTCAGTGAGTGAATGTTGTCAGTGAATGTTGTCAGTGAGTGAATGTTGTCAGTGAGTGAATGTTGTCAGTGAATGTTGTCAGTCAGTGAATGTTGTCAGTGAATGTTGTCAGTGAGTGAATGTTGTCAGTGAATGTTGTCAGTGAGTGAATGTTGTCAGTGAGTGAATGTTGTCAGTGAATGTTGTCAGTGAGTGAATGTTGTCAGTGAGTGAATGTTGTCAGTGAATGTTGTCAGTTAATGTTGTCAGTGAATGTTGTCAGTGAGTGAATGTTGTCAGTGAATGTTGTCAGTGAGTGAATGTTGTCAGTGAATGTTGTCAGTGAGTGAATGTTGTCAGTGAGTGAATGTTGTCAGTGAATGTTGTCAGTGAATGTTATCAGT
Source organism: Staurois parvus (assembly GCF_062004578.1). NCBI lineage: Eukaryota > Metazoa > Chordata > Amphibia > Anura > Ranidae > Staurois > Staurois parvus. Next base: position 356,232 of record NW_028320448.1, read on the forward strand.
TAGTGAATGTTGTCAGTGAATGTTGTCTGTGAGTGAATGTTGTCAGTGAATGTTGTCAGTGAGTGAATGTTGTCAGTGAATGCTGTCAGTGAGTGAATGTTGTCAGTGAATATTGTCAGTGAGTGAATGTTGTCAGTGAGTGAATGTTGTCAGTGAATGTTGTCAGTGAGTGAATGTTGTCAGAGAGTGAATGTTGTCAGTGAGTGAATGTTGTCAGTGAATGTTGTCAGTGAGTGAATGTTGTCAGTGAGTGAATGTTGTCAGTGAATGTTGTCAGTGAATGTTGTCAGTGAGTGAATGTTATCAGTGAATGTTGTCAGTGAGTGAATGTTGTCAGTGAATGTTGTCAGTGAGTGAATGTTGTCAGTGAGTGAATGTTGTCAGTGAATGTTGTCAGTGAGTGAATGTTGTCAGTGAGTGAATGTTGTCAGTGAATGTTGTCAGTGAGTGAATGTTATCAGTGAATGTTGTCAGTGAGTGAATGTTGTCAGTGAATGTTGTCAGTGAGTGAATGTTGTCAGTGAGTGAATGTTGTCAGTGAATGTTGTCAGTGAATGTTATCAGTTAGTGAATGTTGTCAGTGAATGTTGTCAGTGAGTGAATGTTGTCAGTGAATGCTGTCAGTGAGTGAATGTTGTCAGTGAATATTGTCAGTGAGTGAATGTTGTCAGAGAGTGAATGTTGTCAGTGAATGTTGTCAGTGAGTGAATGTTGTCAGTGAATGTTGTAAGTGAATGTTGTCAGTGAGTGAATGTTGTCAGTGAATGTTGTCAGTGAGTGAATGTTGTCAGTGAATGCTGTCAGTGAGTGAATGTTGTCAGAGAGTGAATGTTGTCAGTGAATGTTGTCAGTGAGTGTTGTCAGTGAATGTTGTCAGTGAGTGAATGTTGTCAGTGAGTGAATGTTGTCAGTGAATGTTGTCAGTGAATGTTGTCAGTGAGTGAATGTTGTCAGAGAGTGAATGTTGTCAGTGAGTGAATGTTGTCAGTGAATGTTGTCAGTGAGTGAATGTTGTCAGTGAGTGAATGTTGTCAGTGAATGTTGTCAGTGAGTGAATGTTGTCAGTGAGTGAATGTTGTCAGTGAATGTTGTCAGTGAGTGAATGTTATCAGTGAATGTTGTCAGTGAGTGAATGTTGTCAGTGAATGTTGTCAGTGAGTGAATGTTGTCAGTGAGTGAATGTTGTCAGTGAATGTTGTCAGTGAATGTTATCAGTTAGTGAATGTTGTCAGTGAATGTTGTCAGTGAGTGAATGTTGTCAGTGAATGCTGTCAGTGAGTGAATGTTGTCAGTGAATATTGTCAGTGAGTGAATGTTGTCAGAGAGTGAATGTTGTCAGTGAATGTTGTCAGTGAGTGAATGTTGTCAGTGAATGTTGTAAGTGAATGTTGTCAGTGAGTGAATGTTGTCAGTGAATGTTGTCAGTGAGTGAATGTTGTCAGTGAATGCTGTCAGTGAGTGAATGTTGTCAGAGAGTGAATGTTGTCAGTGAATGTTGTCAGTGAATGTTGTCAGTGAGTGTTGTCAGTGAATGTTGTCAGTGAGTGAATGTTGTCAGTGAGTGAATGTTGTCAGTGAATGTTGTCAGTGAATGTTGTCAGTGAGTGAATGTTGTCAGAGAGTGAATGTTGTCAGTGAGTGAATGTTGTCAGTGAATGTTGTCAGTGAATGTTGTCAGTGAGTGAATGTTGTCAGTGAGTGAATGTTGTCAGTGAGTGAATGTTGTCAGTGAATGTTGTCTGTGAGTGAATGTTGTCAGTTAGTGAATGTTGTCAGTGAATGTTGCCAGTGAGTGAATGTTGTCAGAGAGTCAATGTTGTCAGTGAATGTTGTCAGTGAGTGAATGTTGTCAGTGAGTGAATGTTGTCAGTGAATGTTGTCAGTGAGTGTTGTCAGTGAGTGTTGTCAGTGAGTGAATGTTGTCAGAGAGTGAATGTTGTCAGTGAGTGAATGTTGTCAGTGAGTGAATGTTGTCAGTGAATGTTGTCAGTTAATGTTGTCAGTGAATGTTGTCAGTGAGTGAATGTTGTCAGTGAATGTTGTCAGTGAGTGAATGTTGTCAGTGAATGTTGTCAGTGAGTGAATGTTGTCAGTGAGTGAATGATGTCAGTGAATGTTGTCAGTGAATGTTATCAGTTAGTGAATGTTGTCAGTGAATGTTGTCAGTGAGTGAATGTTGTCAGTGAATGTTGTCAGAGAGTCAATGTTGTCAGTGAATGTTGTCAGTGAGTGAATGTTGTCAGTGAGTGAATGTTGTCAGTGAATGTTGTCAGTGAGTGAATGTTGTCAGTGAATGTCAGTGAGTGAATGTTGTCAGTGAATGTTGTCAGTGAATGTTGTCAGTGAGTGAATGTTGTCAGTGAGTGAATGTTGTCAGTGAATGCTGTCAGTGAGTGAATGTTGTCAGTGAGTGAATGTTGTCAGAGAGTGAATGTTGTCAGTGAATGTTGTCTGTGAGTGAATGTTGTCAGTTAGTGAATGTTGTCAGTGAATGTTGTCAGTGAGTGAATGTTGTCAGTGAGTGTTGTCAGTGAATGTTGTCAGAGAGTGAATGTTGTCAGTGAGTGAATGTTGTCAGTGAATGTTGTCTGTGAGTGAATGTTATCAGTTAGTGATTGTTGTCAGTGAATGTTGTCAGTGAGTGAATGTTGTCAGTGAGTGAATGTTGTCAGTGAATGTTGTCAGTGAGTGAATGTTGTCAGTGAATGTTGTCAGTGAGTGAATGTTGTCAGTGAGTGTTGTCAGTGAGTGAATGTTGTCAGAGAGTGAATGTTGTCAGTGAGTGAATGTTGTCAGTGAATGTTGTCAGTGAGTGAATGTTGTCAGTGAGTGAATGTTGTCAGTGAATGTTGTCAGTTAATGTTGTCAGTGAATGTTGTCAGTGAGTGAATGTTGTCAGTGAATGTTGTCAGTGAGTGAATGTTGTCAATGAATGTTGTCAGTGAGTGAATGTTGTCAGTGAGTGAATGTTGTCAGTGAATGTTGTCAGTGAATGTTGTCAGTGAATGTTTTCAGTTAGTGAATGTTGTCAGTGAATGTTGTCAGTGAGTGAATGTTGTCAGTGAATGTTGTCAGTGAGTGAATGTTGTCAGTGAATGCTGTCAGTGAGTGAATGTTGTCAGTGAATATTGTCAGTGAGTGAATGTTGTCAGAGAGTGAATGTTGTCAGTGAATGTTGTCAGTGAGTGAATGTTGTCAGTGAATGTTGTCAGTGAATGTTGTCAGTGAGTGAATGTTGTCAGTGAATGTTGTCAGTGAGTGAATGTTGTCAGTGAATGCTGTCAGTGAGTGAATGTTGTCAGTGAGTGAATGTTGTCAGAGAGTGAATGTTGTCAGTGAAAGTTGTCAGTGAGTGTTGTCAGTGAATGTTGTCAGTGAGTGAATGTTGTCAGTGAATGTTGTCAGTGAGTGAATGTTGTCAGTGAATGTTGTCAGTGAATGTTGTCAGTGAGTGAATGTTGTCAGTGAGTGAATGTTGTCAGTGAATGTTGTCAGTGAATGTTGTCAGTGAATGTTGTCAGTGAGTGAATGTTGTCAGTGAATGTTGTCAGTGAGTGAATGTTGTCAGTGAGTGTTGTAAGTGAGTCAATGTTGTCAGTGAGTGTTGTCAGTGAGTGAATGTTGTCAGTGAATGTTGTCAGTGAGTGAATGTTGTCAGTGAATGTTGTCAGTGAGTGAATGTTGTCAGTTAGTGAATGTTGTCAGTGAGTGAATGTTGTCAGTGAATGTTGTCAGTGAGTGAATGTTGTCAGTGAGTGAATGTTGTCAGTGAATGTTGTCAGTGAATGTTGTCAGAGAGTGAATGTTGTCAGAGAGTGAATGTTATCAGTAAATGTTGTCAGTGAATGTTGTCAGAGAGTGAATGTTGTCAGTGAATGTTGTCAGTTAGTGAATGTTGTCAGTGAATGTTGTCAGTGAGTGAATGTTGTCAGTGAATGTTGTCAGTGAATGTTGTCAGTGAGTGAATGTTGTCAGTGAGTGAATGTTGTCAGAGAGTGAATGTTGTCAGTGAGTGAATGTTGTCAGTGAATGTTGTCAGTGAGTGAATGTTGTCAGAGAGTGAATGTTGTCAGTGAGTGAATGTTGTCAGTGAATGTTGTCAGTGAGTGAATGTTGTCAGTGAATGTTGTCAGTGAATGTTGTCAGTGAGTGAATGTTATCAGTGAATGTTGTCAGTGAGTGAATGTTGTCAGTGAATGTTGTCAGTGAGTGAATGTTGTCAGTGAGTGAATGTTGTCAGTGAATGTTGTCAGTCAGTGAATGTTGTCAGTGAATGTTGTCAGTGAGTGAATGTTGTCAGTGAATGTTGTCAGTGAGTGAATGTTGTCAGTGAGTGAATGTTGTCAGTGAATGTTGTCAGTGAGTGAATGTTGTCAGTGAGTGAATGTTGTCAGTGAATGTTGTCAGTTAATGTTGTCAGTGAATGTTGTCAGTGAGTGAATGTTGTCAGTGAATGTTGTCAGTGAGTGAATGTTGTCAGTGAATGTTGTCAGTGAGTGAATGTTGTCAGTGAGTGAATGTTGTCAGTGAATGTTGTCAGTGAATGTTATCAGTTAGTGAATGTTGTCAGTGAATGTTGTCTGTGAGTGAATGTTGTCAGTGAATGTTGTCAGTGAGTGAATGTTGTCAGTGAATGCTGTCAGTGAGTGAATGTTGTCAGTGAATATTGTCAGTGAGTGAATGTTGTCAGTGAGTGAATGTTGTCAGTGAATGTTGTCAGTGAGTGAATGTTGTCAGAGAGTGAATGTTGTCAGTGAGTGAATGTTGTCAGTGAATGTTGTCAGTGAGTGAATGTTGTCAGTGAGTGAATGTTGTCAGTGAATGTTGTCAGTGAATGTTGTCAGTGAGTGAATGTTATCAGTGAATGTTGTCAGTGAGTGAATGTTGTCAGTGAATGTTGTCAGTGAGTGAATGTTGTCAGTGAGTGAATGTTGTCAGTGAATGTTGTCAGTGAGTGAATGTTGTCAGTGAGTGAATGTTGTCAGTGAATGTTGTCAGTGAGTGAATGTTATCAGTGAATGTTGTCAGTGAGTGAATGTTGTCAGTGAATGTTGTCAGTGAGTGAATGTTGTCAGTGAGTGAATGTTGTCAGTGAATGTTGTCAGTGAATGTTATCAGTTAGTGAATGTTGTCAGTGAATGTTGTCAGTGAGTGAATGTTGTCAGTGAATGCTGTCAGTGAGTGAATGTTGTCAGTGAATATTGTCAGTGAGTGAATGTTGTCAGAGAGTGAATGTTGTCAGTGAATGTTGTCAGTGAGTGAATGTTGTCAGTGAATGTTGTAAGTGAATGTTGTCAGTGAGTGAATGTTGTCAGTGAATGTTGTCAGTGAGTGAATGTTGTCAGTGAATGCTGTCAGTGAGTGAATGTTGTCAGAGAGTGAATGTTGTCAGTGAATGTTGTCAGTGAGTGTTGTCAGTGAATGTTGTCAGTGAGTGAATGTTGTCAGTGAGTGAATGTTGTCAGTGAATGTTGTCAGTGAATGTTGTCAGTGAGTGAATGTTGTCAGAGAGTGAATGTTGTCAGTGAGTGAATGTTGTCAGTGAATGTTGTCAGTGAGTGAATGTTGTCAGTGAGTGAATGTTGTCAGTGAATGTTGTCAGTGAGTGAATGTTGTCAGTGAGTGAATGTTGTCAGTGAATGTTGTCAGTGAGTGAATGTTATCAGTGAATGTTGTCAGTGAGTGAATGTTGTCAGTGAATGTTGTCAGTGAGTGAATGTTGTCAGTGAGTGAATGTTGTCAGTGAATGTTGTCAGTGAATGTTATCAGTTAGTGAATGTTGTCAGTGAATGTTGTCAGTGAGTGAATGTTGTCAGTGAATGCTGTCAGTGAGTGAATGTTGTCAGTGAATATTGTCAGTGAGTGAATGTTGTCAGAGAGTGAATGTTGTCAGTGAATGTTGTCAGTGAGTGAATGTTGTCAGTGAATGTTGTAAGTGAATGTTGTCAGTGAGTGAATGTTGTCAGTGAATGTTGTCAGTGAGTGAATGTTGTCAGTGAATGCTGTCAGTGAGTGAATGTTGTCAGAGAGTGAATGTTGTCAGTGAATGTTGTCAGTGAATGTTGTCAGTGAGTGTTGTCAGTGAATGTTGTCAGTGAGTGAATGTTGTCAGTGAGTGAATGTTGTCAGTGAATGTTGTCAGTGAATGTTGTCAGTGAGTGAATGTTGTCAGAGAGTGAATGTTGTCAGTGAGTGAATGTTGTCAGTGAATGTTGTCAGTGAATGTTGTCAGTGAGTGAATGTTGTCAGTGAGTGAATGTTGTCAGTGAGTGAATGTTGTCAGTGAATGTTGTCTGTGAGTGAATGTTGTCAGTTAGTGAATGTTGTCAGTGAATGTTGCCAGTGAGTGAATGTTGTCAGAGAGTCAATGTTGTCAGTGAATGTTGTCAGTGAGTGAATGTTGTCAGTGAGTGAATGTTGTCAGTGAATGTTGTCAGTGAGTGTTGTCAGTGAGTGTTGTCAGTGAGTGAATGTTGTCAGAGAGTGAATGTTGTCAGTGAGTGAATGTTGTCAGTGAGTGAATGTTGTCAGTGAATGTTGTCAGTTAATGTTGTCAGTGAATGTTGTCAGTGAGTGAATGTTGTCAGTGAATGTTGTCAGTGAGTGAATGTTGTCAGTGAATGTTGTCAGTGAGTGAATGTTGTCAGTGAGTGAATGATGTCAGTGAATGTTGTCAGTGAATGTTATCAGTTAGTGAATGTTGTCAGTGAATGTTGTCAGTGAGTGAATGTTGTCAGTGAATGTTGTCAGAGAGTCAATGTTGTCAGTGAATGTTGTCAGTGAGTGAATGTTGTCAGTGAGTGAATGTTGTCAGTGAATGTTGTCAGTGAGTGAATGTTGTCAGTGAATGTCAGTGAGTGAATGTTGTCAGTGAATGTTGTCAGTGAATGTTGTCAGTGAGTGAATGTTGTCAGTGAGTGAATGTTGTCAGTGAATGCTGTCAGTGAGTGAATGTTGTCAGTGAGTGAATGTTGTCAGAGAGTGAATGTTGTCAGTGAATGTTGTCTGTGAGTGAATGTTGTCAGTTAGTGAATGTTGTCAGTGAATGTTGTCAGTGAGTGAATGTTGTCAGTGAGTGTTGTCAGTGAATGTTGTCAGAGAGTGAATGTTGTCAGTGAGTGAATGTTGTCAGTGAATGTTGTCTGTGAGTGAATGTTATCAGTTAGTGATTGTTGTCAGTGAATGTTGTCAGTGAGTGAATGTTGTCAGTGAGTGAATGTTGTCAGTGAATGTTGTCAGTGAGTGAATGTTGTCAGTGAATGTTGTCAGTGAGTGAATGTTGTCAGTGAGTGTTGTCAGTGAGTGAATGTTGTCAGAGAGTGAATGTTGTCAGTGAGTGAATGTTGTCAGTGAATGTTGTCAGTGAGTGAATGTTGTCAGTGAGTGAATGTTGTCAGTGAATGTTGTCAGTTAATGTTGTCAGTGAATGTTGTCAGTGAGTGAATGTTGTCAGTGAATGTTGTCAGTGAGTGAATGTTGTCAATGAATGTTGTCAGTGAGTGAATGTTGTCAGTGAGTGAATGTTGTCAGTGAATGTTGTCAGTGAATGTTGTCAGTGAATGTTTTCAGTTAGTGAATGTTGTCAGTGAATGTTGTCAGTGAGTGAATGTTGTCAGTGAATGTTGTCAGTGAGTGAATGTTGTCAGTGAATGCTGTCAGTGAGTGAATGTTGTCAGTGAATATTGTCAGTGAGTGAATGTTGTCAGAGAGTGAATGTTGTCAGTGAATGTTGTCAGTGAGTGAATGTTGTCAGTGAATGTTGTCAGTGAATGTTGTCAGTGAGTGAATGTTGTCAGTGAATGTTGTCAGTGAGTGAATGTTGTCAGTGAATGCTGTCAGTGAGTGAATGTTGTCAGTGAGTGAATGTTGTCAGAGAGTGAATGTTGTCAGTGAAAGTTGTCAGTGAGTGTTGTCAGTGAATGTTGTCAGTGAGTGAATGTTGTCAGTGAATGTTGTCAGTGAGTGAATGTTGTCAGTGAATGTTGTCAGTGAATGTTGTCAGTGAGTGAATGTTGTCAGTGAGTGAATGTTGTCAGTGAATGTTGTCAGTGAATGTTGTCAGTGAATGTTGTCAGTGAGTGAATGTTGTCAGTGAGTGAATGTTGTCAGTGAGTGAATGTTGTCAGGGAATGTTGTCTGTGAGTGAATTTTGTCAGTTAGTGAATGTTGTCAGTGAATGTTGTCAGAGAGTCAATGTTGTCAGTGAATGTTGTCAGTGAGTGAATGTTGTCAGTGAATGTTGTCAGTGAGTGAATGTTGTCAGTGAATGTCAGTGAGTGAATGTTGTCAGTGAATGTTGTCAGTGAGTGAATGTTGTCAGTGAGTGAATGTTGTCAGTGAATGTTGTCAGTGAGTGAATGTTGTCAGTGAGTGAATGTTGTCAGTGAATGTTGTCAGTGAGTGAATGTTGTCAGTGAATGTCAGTGAGTGAATGTTGTCAGTGAATGTTGTCAGTGAATGTTGTCAGTGAGTGAATGTTGTCAGTGAGTGAATGTTGTCAGTGAATGCTGTCAGTGAGTGAATGTTGTCAGTGAGTGAATGTTGTCAGAGAGTGAATGTTGTCAGTGAATGTTGTCTGTGAGTGAATGTTGTCAGTTAGTGAATGTTGTCAGTGAATGTTGTCAGTGAGTGAATGTTGTCAGTGAGTGTTGTCAGTGAATGTTGTCAGAGAGTGAATGTTGTCAGTGAGTGAATGTTGTCAGTGAATGTTGTCTGTGAGTGAATGTTATCAGTTAGTGATTGTTGTCAGTGAATGTTGTCAGTGAGTGAATGTTGTCAGTGAGTGAATGTTGTCAGTGAATGTTGTCAGTGAGTGAATGTTGTCAGTGAATGTTGTCAGTGAGTGAATGTTGTCAGTGAGTGTTGTCAGTGAGTGAATGTTGTCAGAGAGTGAATGTTGTCAGTGAGTGAATGTTGTCAGTGAATGTTGTCAGTGAGTGAATGTTGTCAGTGAGTGAATGTTGTCAGTGAATGTTGTCAGTGAATGTTGTCAGTGAATGTTTTCAGTTAGTGAATGTTGTCAGTGAATGTTGTCAGTGAGTGAATGTTGTCAGTGAATGTTGTCAGTGAGTGAATGTTGTCAGTGAATGCTGTCAGTGAGTGAATGTTGTCAGTGAATATTGTCAGTGAGTGAATGTTGTCAGAGAGTGAATGTTGTCAGTGAATGTTGTCAGTGAGTGAATGTTGTCAGTGAATGTTGTCAGTGAATGTTGTCAGTGAGTGAATGTTGTCAGTGAATGTTGTCAGTGAGTGAATGTTGTCAGTGAATGCTGTCAGTGAGTGAATGTTGTCAGTGAGTGAATGTTGTCAGAGAGTGAATGTTGTCAGTGAAAGTTGTCAGTGAGTGTTGTCAGTGAATGTTGTCAGTGAGTGAATGTTGTCAGTGAATGTTGTCAGTGAGTGAATGTTGTCAGTGAATGTTGTCAGTGAATGTTGTCAGTGAGTGAATGTTGTCAGTGAGTGAATGTTGTCAGTGAATGTTGTCAGTGAATGTTGTCAGTGAATGTTGTCAGTGAGTGAATGTTGTCAGTGAGTGAATGTTGTCAGTGAGTGAATGTTGTCAGGGAATGTTGTCTGTGAGTGAATTTTGTCAGTTAGTGAATGTTGTCAGTGAATGTTGTCAGAGAGTCAATGTTGTCAGTGAATGTTGTCAGTGAGTGAATGTTGTCAGTGAATGTTGTCAGTGAGTGAATGTTGTCAGTGAATGTCAGTGAGTGAATGTTGTCAGTGAATGTTGTCAGTGAGTGAATGTTGTCAGTGAGTGAATGTTGTCAGTGAATGTTGTCAGAGAGTGAATGTTGTCAGTGAATGTTGTCAGTGAATGTTGTCAGTGAGTGTTGTCAGTGAATGTTGTCAGTGAGTGAATGTTGTCAGTGAGTGAATGTTGTCAGTGAGTGAATGTTGTCAGTGAATGTTGTCAGTGAGTGAATGTTGTCAGTGAATGTTGTCAGTGAATGTTGTCAGAGAGTGAATGTTGTCAGTGAGTGAATGTTGTCAGTGAATGTTGTCAGTGAATGTTGTCAGTGAGTGAATGTTGTCAGTGAGTGAATGTTGTCAGTGAATGTTGTCTGTGAGTGAATGTTGTCAGTTAGTGAATGTTGTCAGTGAGTGAATGTTGTCAGTGAATGTTGTCAGTGAGTGAATGTTGTCAGAGAGTCAATGTTGTCAGTGAATGTTGTCAGTGAGTGAATGTTGTCAGTGAATGTTGTCAGTGAGTGAATGTTGTCAGTGAGTGTTGTCAGTGAGTGAATGTTGTCAGAGAGTGAATGTTGTCAGTGAGTGAATGTTGTCAGTAAGTGAATGTTGTCAGTGAGTGAATGTTGTCAGTGAATGTTGTCAGTTAATGTTGTCAGTGAATGTTGTCAGTGAGTGAATGTTGTCAGTGAATGTTGTCAGTGAGTGAATGTTGTCAGTGAATGTTGTCAGTGAGTGAATGTTGTCAGTGAGTGAATGATGTCAGTGAATGTTGTCAGTGAATGTTATCAGTTAGTGAATGTTGTCAGTGAATGTTGTCAGTGAGTGAATGTTGTCAGTGAATGTTGTCAGAGAGTCAATGTTGTCAGTGAATGTTGTCAGTGAGTGAATGTTGTCAGTGAGTGAATGTTGTCAGTGAATGTTGTCAGTGAGTGAATGTTGTCAGTGAATGTCAGTGAGTGAATGTTGTCAGTGAATGTTGTCAGTGAATGTTGTCAGTGAGTGAATGTTGTCAGTGAGTGAATGTTGTCAGTGAGTGAATGTTGTCAGTGAATGCTGTCAGTGAGTGAATGTTGTCAGTGAGTGAATGTTGTCAGAGAGTGAATGTTGTCAGTGAATGTTGTCTGTGAGTGAATGTTGTCAGTTAGTGAATGTTGTCAGTGAATGTTGTCAGTGAGTGAATGTTGTCAGTGAGTGAATGTTGTCAGTGAATGTTGTCAGTGAATGTTGTCAGTGAGTGAATGTTGTCAGTGAATGTTGTCAGTGAGTGAATGTTGTCAGTGAGTGTTGTAAGTGAGTCAATGTTGTCAGTGAGTGTTGTCAGTGAATGTTGTCAGTGAGTGAATGTTGTCAGTGAATGTTGTCAGTGAGTGAATGTTGTCAGTGAATGTTGTCAGAGAGTGAATGTTGTCAGTGAATGTTGTCAGTTAGTGAATGTAGTCAGTGAATGTTGTCAGTGAGTGAATGTTGTCAGTGAATGTTGTCAGTGAGTGAATGTTGTCAGTGAATGCTCTCAGTGAGTGAATGTTGTCAGTGAGTGAATGTTGTCAGTGAATATTGTCAGTGAGTGAATGTTGTCAGTGAATGTTGTCAGTGAGTGAATGTTGTCAGTGAATGTTGTCAGTGAATGTTGTCAGTGAGTGAATGTTGTCAGTGAATGCTGTCAGTGAGTGAATGTTGTCAGTGAGTGAATGTTGTCAGTGAATGTTGTCAGAGAGTCAATGTTGTCAGTGAATGTTGTCTGTGAGTGAATGTTGTCAGTGAGTGAATGTTGTCAGTGAATGCTTTCAGTGAGTGAATGTTGTCAGTGAGTGAATGTTGTCAGTGAATATTGTCAGTGAGTGAATGTTGTCAGTGAATGTTGTCAGTGAGTGAATGTTGTCAGTGAATGTTGTCAGTGAATGTTGTCAGTGAGTGAATGTTGTCAGTGAATGCTGTCAGTGAGTGAATGTTGTCAGTGAGTGAATGTTGTCAGTGAATGTTGTCAGAGAGTGAATGTTGTCAGTGAATGTTGTCAGTGAGTGAATGTTGTCAGTGAATGCTGTCAGTGAGTGAATGTTGTCAGTGAGTGAATGTTGTCTGTGAATGTTGTCAGAGAGTGAATGTTGTCAGTGAATGTTGTCAGTGAGTGAATGTTGTCAGTGAATGTTGTCAGTGAGTGAATGTTGTCAGTGAATGTTGTCAGTGAGTGAATGTTGTCAGTGAATGCTGTCAGTGAGTGAATGTTGTCAGTGAGTGAATGTTGTCAGTGAATGCTGTCAGTGAGTGAATGTTGTCAGTGAGTGAATGTTGTCAGTGAGTGAATGTTGTCAGTGAATGTTGTCAGTGAGTGAATGTTGTCAGTGAACGTTGTCAGTGAGTGAATGTTGTCAGTGAATGTTGTCTGTGAGTGAATGTTGTCAGTTAGTGAATGTTGTCAGTGAATGCTGTCAGTGAGTGAATGTTGTCAGTGAGTGAATGTTGTCAGAGAGTGAATGTTGTCAGTGAATGTTGTCAGTGAATGTTGTCAGTGAGTGTTGTCAGTGAATGTTGTCAGTGAGTGAATGTTGTCAGTGAGTGAATGTTGTCAGTGAGTGAATGTTGTCAGTGAATGTTGTCAGTGAGTGAATGTTGTCAGTGAATGTTGTCAGTGAATGTTGTCAGAGAGTGAATGTTGTCAGTGAGTGAATGTTGTCAGTGAATGTTGTCAGTAAGTGAATGTTGTCAGTGAATGTTGTCAGTGAATGTTGTCAGAGAGTGAATGTTGTCAGTGAATGTTGTCAGTGAGTGAATGTTATCAGTAAATGTTGTCAGTGAATGTTGTCAGAGAGTGAATGTTGTCAGTGAATGTTGTCAGTTAGTGAATGTTGTCAGTGAATGTTGTCAGTGAGTGAATGTTGTCAGTGAGTGAATGTTGTCAGTGAATGCTGTCAGTGAGTGAATGTTGTCAGTGAGTGAATGTTGTCAGTGAATATTGTCAGTGAGTGAATGTTGTCAGTGAATGTTGTCAGTGAGTGAATGTTGTCAGTGAATGTTGTCAGTGAATGTTGTCAGTGAGTGAATGTTGTCAGTGAATGCTGTCAGTGAGTGAATGTTGTCAGTGAGTGAATGTTGTCAGAGAGTGAATGTTGTCAGTGAATGTTGTCAGTGAATGTTGTCAGTGAGTGTTGTCAGTGAATGTTGTCAGTGAGTGAATGTTGTCAGTGAATGTTGTCTGTGAGTGAATGTTGTCAGTTAGTGAATGTTGTCAGTGAATGTTGTCAGTGAGTGAATGTTGTCAGTGAGTGAATGTTGTCAGTGAATGTTGTCAGAGAGTCAATGTTGTCAGTGAATGTTGTCAGTGAGTGAATGTTGTCAGTGAGTGAATGTTGTCAGTGAATGTTGTCAGTGAGTGAATGTTGTCAGTGAATGTTGTCAGTGAATGTTGTCAGTGAGTGAATGTTGTCAGTGAGTGTTGTCAGTGAGTGAATGTTGTCAGAGAGTGAATGTTGTCAGTGAGTGAATGTTGTCAGTGAATGTTGTCAGTGAGTGAATGTTGTCAGTGAATGTTGTCAGTGAGTGAATGTTGTCAGTGAGTGTTGTCAGTGAGTGAATGTTGTCAGAGAGTGAATGTTGTCAGTGAGTGAATGTTGTCAGTGAGTGTTGTCAGTGAGTGAATGTTGTCAGAGAGTGAATGTTGTCAGTGAGTGAATGTTGTCAGTGAATGTTGTCAGTAAGTGAATGTTGTCAGTGAATGTTGTCAGTGAATGTTGTCAGAGAGTGAATGTTGTCAGTGAATGTTGTCAGTGAGTGAATGTTATCAGTAAATGTTGTCAGTGAATGTTGTCAGAGAGTGAATGTTGTCAGTGAATGTTGTCAGTTAGTGAATGTTGTCAGTGAATGTTGTCAGTGAGTGAATGTTGTCAGTGAGTGAATGTTGTCAGTGAATGCTGTCAGTGAGTGAATGTTGTCAGTGAGTGAATGTTGTCAGTGAATATTGTCAGTGAGTGAATGTTGTCAGTGAATGTTGTCAGTGAGTGAATGTTGTCAGTGAATGTTGTCAGTGAATGTTGTCAGTGAGTGAATGTTGTCAGTGAATGCTGTCAGTGAGTGAATGTTGTCAGTGAGTGAATGTTGTCAGAGAGTGAATGTTGTCAGTGAATGTTGTCAGTGAATGTTGTCAGTGAGTGTTGTCAGTGAATGTTGTCAGTGAGTGAATGTTGTCAGTGAATGTTGTCTGTGAGTGAATGTTGTCAGTTAGTGAATGTTGTCAGTGAATGTTGTCAGTGAGTGAATGTTGTCAGTGAGTGAATGTTGTCAGTGAATGTTGTCAGAGAGTCAATGTTGTCAGTGAATGTTGTCAGTGAGTGAATGTTGTCAGTGAGTGAATGTTGTCAGTGAATGTTGTCAGTGAGTGAATGTTGTCAGTGAATGTTGTCAGTGAATGTTGTCAGTGAGTGAATGTTGTCAGTGAGTGTTGTCAGTGAGTGAATGTTGTCAGAGAGTGAATGTTGTCAGTGAGTGAATGTTGTCAGTGAATGTTGTCAGTGAGTGAATGTTGTCAGTGAATGTTGTCAGTGAATGTTGTCAGTGAGTGAATGTTGTCAGTGAGTGTTGTCAGTGAGTGAATGTTGTCAGAGAGTGAATGTTGTCAGTGAGTGAATGTTGTCAGTGAGTGTTGTCAGTGAGTGAATGTTGTCAGAGAGTGAATGTTGTCAGTGAGTGAATGTTGTCAGTGAATGTTGTCAGTGAGTGAATGTTGTCAGTGAATGTTGTCAGTGAATGTTGTCAGTGAGTGAATGTTGTCAGTGAGTGTTGTCAGTGAGTGAATGTTGTCAGAGAGTGAATGTTGTCAGTGAGTGAATGTTGTCAGTGAGTGTTGTCAGTGAGTGAATGTTGTCAGAGAGTGAATGTTGTCAGTGAGTGAATGTTGTCAGTGAATGTTGTCAGTGAATGTTGTCAGTGAGTGAATGTTATCAGTGAATGTTGTCAGTGAGTGAATGTTGTCAGTGAATGTTGTCAGTGAGTGAATGTTGTCAGTGAATGTTGTCAGTGAATGTTATCAGTTAGTGATTGTTGTCAGTGAATGTTGTCAGTGAGTGAATGTTGTCAGTGAATGTTGTCAGTGAGTGAATGTTGTCAGTGAGTGAATGTTGTCAGTGAATGTTGTCTGTGAGTGAATGTTGTCAGATAGTGAATGTTGTCAGTGAATGTTGTCAGAGAGTCAATGTTGTCAGTGAATGTTGTCAGTGAGTGAATGTTGTCAGTGAGTGAATGTTGTCAGTGAATGTTGTCAGTGAGTGAATGTTGTCAGTGAATGTCAGTGAGTGAATGTTGTCAGTGAATGTTGTCAGTGAATGTTGTCAGTGAGTGAATGTTGTCAGTGAGTGAATGTTGTCAGTGAATGCTGTCAGTGAGTGAATGTTGTCAGTGAGTGAATGTTGTCAGTGAATGTTGTCAGTGAATGTTGTCAGTGAGTGAATGTTGTCAGTGAGTGAATGTTGTCAGTGAGTGAATGTTGTCAGTGAATGTTGTCAGTGAGTGAATGTTGTCAGTAAATGTTGTCAGTGAATGTTGTCAGTGAATGTTGTCAGAGAGTGAATGTTGTCAGTGAGTGAATGTTGTCAGTGAATGTTGTCAGTGAATGTTGTCAGTGAGTGAATGTTGTCAGTGAGTGGATGTTGTCAGTGAATGTTGTCTGTGAGTGAATGTTGTCAGTTAGTGAATGTTGTCAGTGAGTGAATGTTGTCAGTGAATGTTGTCAGTGAGTGAATGTTGTCAGTGAGTGAATGTTGTCAGTGAATGTTGTCAGTGAGTGAATGTTGTCAGTGAGTGTTGTGAGTCAATGTTGTCAGTGAGTGTTGTCAGTGAATGTTGTCAGTGAGTGAATGTTGTCAGTGAATGTTGTCAGTGAGTGAATGTTGTCAGTGAATGTTGTCAGTGAGTAAATGTTGTCAGTGAATGTTGTCAGTGAGTGAATGCTGTCAGTGAGTGAATGTTGTCAGTGAGTGAATGTTGTCAGTGAGTGAATGTTGTCAGTGAATGTTGTCAGAGAGTGAATGTTGTCAGTGAATGTTGTCAGTGAATGTTGTCAGTGAGTGTTGTCAGTGAATGTTGTCAGTGAGTGAATGTTGTCAGTGAATGTCAGTGAGTGAATGTTGTCAGTGAATGTTGTCAGTGAATGTTGTCAGTGAGTGAATGTTGTCAGTGAGTGAATGTTGTCAGTGAATGTTGTCAGTGAATGTTGTCAGTGAGTGAATGTTGTCAGTGAGTGAATGTTGTCAGTGAATGTTGTCAGTGAGTGAATGTTGTCAGTGAGTGTTGTGAGTCAATGTTGTCAGTGAGTGTTGTCAGTGAATGTTGTCAGTGAGTGAATGTTGTCAGTGAATATTGTCAGTGAGTGAATGCTGTCAGTGAGTGAATGTTGTCAGTGAGTGAATGTTGTCAGTGAATGCTGTCAGTGAGTGAATGTTGTCAGTGAGTGAATGTTGTCAGTGAATGTTGTCAGAGAGTGAATGTTGTCAGTGAATGTTGTCAGTAAATGTTGTCAGTGAGTGTTGTCAGTGAATGTTGTCAGTGAGTGAATGTTGTCAGTGAGTGAATGTTGTCAGTGAGTGAATGTTGTCAGTGAATGTTGTCAGTGAGTGAATGTTGTCAGTGAATGTTGTCAGTGAACGTTGTCAGTGAGTGAATGTTGTAAGAGAGTGAATGTTGTCAGTGAGTGAATGTTGTCAGAGAATGTTGTCAGTGAATGTTGTCAGAGAGTGAATGTTGTCAGTGAGTGAATGTTGTCAGTGAGTGTTGTCAGTGAATGTTGTCAGTGAGCGTTGTCAGTGAATGTTGTCAGTGAGTGAATGTTGTCAGTGAATGTTGTCAGAGAGTGAATGTTGTCAGTGAGTGAATGTTGTCAGTGAGTGAATGTTGTCAGTGAATGTTGTCAGAGAGTGAATGTTGTCAGTGAATGTTGTCAGTGAATGTTGTCAGTGAGTGTTGTCAGTGAATGTTGTCAGTGAGTGAATGTTGTCAGTGAGTGAATGTTGTCAGTGAATGTTGTCAGTGAGTGAATGTTGTCAGTGAATGTTGTCAGTGAATGTTGTCAGTGAATGTTGTCAGAGAGTGAATGTTGTCAGTGAGTGAATGTTGTCAGTGAATGTTGTCAGTGAATGTTGTCAGTGAGTGAATGTTGTCAGTGAGTGAATGTTGTCAGTGAATGTTGTCAGTGAATGTTGTCAGTGAGTGAATGTTGTCAGTGAGTGAATGTTGTCAGTGAATGTTGTCAGTGAGTGAATGTTGTCAGAGAGTGAATGTTGTCAGTGAGTGAATGTTGTCAGTGAATGTTGTCAGTGAGTGAATGTTGTCAGTGAATGTTGTCAGTGAATGTTGTCAGTGAGTGAATGTTATCAGTGAATGTTGTCAGTGAGTGAATGTTGTCAGTGAATGTTGTCTGTGAGTGAATGTTGTCAGTGAATGTTGTCAGTGAGTGAATGTTGTCAGTGAATGCTGTCAGTGAGTGAATGTTGTCAGTGAATATTGTCAGTGAGTGAATGTTGTCAGTGAGTGAATGTTGTCAGTGAATGTTGTCAGTGAGTGAATGTTGTCAGAGAGTGAATGTTGTCAGTGAGTGAATGTTGTCAGTGAATGTTGTCAGTGAGTGAATGTTGTCAGTGAGTGAATGTTGTCAGTGAATGTTGTCAGTGAATGTTGTCAGTGAGTGAATGTTATCAGTGAATGTTGTCAGTGAGTGAATGTTGTCAGTGAATGTTGTCAGTGAGTGAATGTTGTCAGTGAGTGAATGTTGTCAGTGAATGTTGTCAGTGAGTGAATGTTGTCAGTGAATGTTGTCAGTGAGTGAATGTTGTCAGTGAATGTTGTCAGTGAATGTTGTCAGTGAGTGAATGTTGTCAGTGAATGTTGTCAGTGAGTGAATGTTGTCAGTGAATGTTGTCAGTGAGTGAATGTTGTCAGTGAGTGTTGTCAGTGAGTGAATGTTGTCAGAGAGTGAATGTTGTCAGTGAGTGAATGTTGTCAGTGAATGTTGTCAGTGAGTGAATGTTGTCAGTGAGTGAATGTTGTCAGTGAATGTTGTCAGTTAATGTTGTCAGTGAGTGAATGTTGTCAGTGAATGTTGTCAGTGAGTGAATGTTGTCAGTGAATGTTGTCAGTGAGTGAATGTTGTCAGTGAGTGAATGTTGTCAGTGAATGTTGTCAGTGAATGTTGTCAGTGAATGTTATCAGTTAGTGAATGTTGTCAGTGAATGTTGTCAGTGAGTGAATGTTGTCAGTGAATGTTGTCAGTGAGTGAATGTTGTCAGTGAATCCTGTCAGTGAGTGAATGTTGTCAGAGAGTGAATGTTGTCAGTGAATGTTGTCAGTGAGTGAATGTTGTCAGTGAATGTTGTCAGTGAATGTTGTCAGTGAGTGAATGTTGTCAGTGAATGTTGTCAGTGAGTGAATGTTGTCAGTGAATGCTGTCAGTGAGTGAATGTTGTCAGTGAGTGAATGTTGTCAGAGAGTGAATGTTGTCAGTGAAAGTTGTCAGTGAGTGTTGTCAGTGAATGTTGTCAGTGAGTGAATGTTGTCAGTGAATGTTGTCAGTGAGTGAATGTTGTCAGTGAATGTTGTCAGTGAATGTTGTCAGTGAGTGAATGTTGTCAGTGAGTGAATGTTGTCAGTGAATGTTGTCAGTGAATGTTGTCAGTGAGTGAATGTTGTCAGTGAGTGAATGTTGTCAGTGAGTGAATGTTGTCAGTGAATGTTGTCTGTGAGTGAATTTTGTCAGTTAGTGAATGTTGTCAGTGAATGTTGTCAGAGAGTCAATGTTGTCAGTGAATGTTGTCAGTGAGTGAATGTTGTCAGTGAGTGAATGTTGTCAGTGAATGTTGTCAGTGAGTGAATGTTGTCAGTGAATGTCAGTGAGTGAATGTTGTCAGTGAATGTTGTCAGTGAGTGAATGTTGTCAGTGAGTGAATGTTGTCAGTGAATGTTGTCAGTGAGTGTTGTCAGTGAATGTTGTCAGTGAGTGAATGTTGTCAGTGAGTGAATGTTGTCAGTGAGTGAATGTTGTCAGTGAATGTTGTCAGTGAGTGAATGTTGTCAGTGAATGTTGTCAGTGAATGTTGTCAGTGAATGTTGTCAGAGAGTGAATGTTGTCAGTGAGTGAATGTTGTCAGTGAATGTTGTCAGTGAATGTTGTCAGTGAGTGAATGTTGTCAGTGAGTGAATGTTGTCAGTGAATGTTGTCTGTGAGTGAATGTTGTCAGTTAGTGAATGTTGTCAGTGAGTGAATGTTGTCAGTGAATGTTGTCAGTGAGTGAATGTTGTCAGTGAATGTTGTCAGTGAGTGAATGTTGTCAGTGAATATTGTCAGTGAGTGAATGTTGTCAGAGAGTGAATGTTGTCAGTGAATGTTGTCAGTGAGTGAATGTTGTCAGTGAATGTTGTAAGTGAATGTTGTCAGTGAGTGAATGTTGTCAGTGAATGTTGTCAGTGAGTGAATGTTGTCAGTGAATGCTGTCAGTGAGTGAATGTTGTCAGAGAGTGAATGTTGTCAGTGAATGTTGTCAGTGAATGTTGTCAGTGAGTGTTGTCAGTGAATGTTGTCAGTGAGTGAATGTTGTCAGTGAGTGAATGTTGTCAGTGAATGTTGTCAGTGAATGTTGTCAGTGAGTGAATGTTGTCAGAGAGTGAATGTTGTCAGTGAGTGAATGTTGTCAGTGAATGTTGTCAGTGAATGTTGTCAGTGAGTGAATGTTGTCATTGAGTGAATGTTGTCAGTGAGTGAATGTTGTCAGTGAATGTTGTCTGTGAGTGAATGTTGTCAGTTAGTGAATGTTGTCAGTGAATGTTGCCAGTGAGTGAATGTTGTCAGAGAGTCAATGTTGTCAGTGAATGTTGTCAGTGAGTGAATGTTGTCAGTGAGTGAATGTTGTCAGTGAATGTTGTCAGTGAGTGAATGTTGTCAGTGAGTGTTGTCAGTGAGTGAATGTTGTCAGAGAGTGAATGTTGTCAGTGAGTGAATGTTGTCAGTGAGTGAATGTTGTCAGTGAGTGAATGTTGTCAGTGAATGTTGTCAGTTAATGTTGTCAGTGAATGTTGTCAGTGAGTGAATGTTGTCAGTGAATGCTGTCAGTGAGTGAATGTTGTCAGTGAGTGAATGTTGTCAGTGAATGTTGTCAGAGAGTGAATGTTGTCAGTGAATGTTGTCAGTAAATGTTGTCAGTGAGTGTTGTCAGTGAATGTTGTCAGTGAGTGAATGTTGTCAGTGAGTGAATGTTGTCAGTGAGTGAATGTTGTCAGTGAATGTTGTCAGTGAGTGAATGTTGTCAGTGAATGTTGTCAGTGAACGTTGTCAGTGAGTGAATGTTGTCAGAGAGTGAATGTTGTCAGTGAGTGAATGTTGTCAGAGAATGTTGTCAGTGAATGTTGTCAGTGAGTGAATTTTGTCAGTGAGTGAATGTTGTCAGTAAATGTTGTCAGTGAATGTTGTCAGTGAATGTTGACAGTGAGTGAATGTTGTCAGAGAGTGAATGTTGTCAGTGAGTGAATGTTGTCAGTGAGTGTTGTCAGTGAATGTTGTCAGTGAGTGTTGTCAGTGAATGTTGTCAGTGAGTGAATGTTGTCAGTGAATGTTGTCAGAGAGTGAATGTTGTCAGTGAGTGAATGTTGTCAGTGAGTGAATGTTGTCAGTGAATGTTGTCAGAGAGTGAATGTTGTCAGTGAATGTTGTCAGTGAATGTTGTCAGTGAGTGTTGTCAGTGAATGTTGTCAGTGAGTGAATGTTGTCAGTGAGTGAATGTTGTCAGTGAATGTTGTCAGTGAGTGAATGTTGTCAGTGAATGTTGTCAGTGAATGTTGTCAGTGAATGTTGTCAGAGAGTGAATGTTGTCAGTGAGTGAATGTTGTCAGTGAATGTTGTCAGTGAATGTTGTCAGTGAGTGAATGTTGTCAGTGAGTGAATGTTGTCAGTGAGTGAATGTTGTCAGTGAATGTTGTCAGTGAGTGAATGTTGTCAGTGAATGTTGTCAGTGAGTGAATGTTGTCAGTGAGTGTTGTAAGTGAGTCAATGTTGTCAGTGAGTGTTGTCAGTGAGTGAATGTTGTCAGTGAATGTTGTCAGTGAGTGAATGTTGTCAGTGAATGTTGTCAGTGAGTGAATGTTGTCAGTTAGTGAATGTTGTCAGTGAGTGAATGTTGTCAGTGAATGTTGTCAGTGAGTGAATGTTGTCAGTGAGTGAATGTTGTCAGTGAATGTTGTCAGTGAATGTTGTCAGAGAGTGAATGTTGTCAGAGAGTGAATGTTATCAGTAAATGTTGTCAGTGAATGTTGTCAGAGAGTGAATGTTGTCAGTGAATGTTGTCAGTTAGTGAATGTTGTCAGTGAATGTTGTCAGTGAGTGAATGTTGTCAGTGAATGTTGTCAGTGAATGTTGTCAGTGAGTGAATGTTGTCAGTGAGTGAATGTTGTCAGAGAGTGAATGTTGTCAGTGAGTGAATGTTGTCAGTGAATGTTGTCAGTGAGTGAATGTTGTCAGAGAGTGAATGTTGTCAGTGAGTGAATGTTGTCAGTGAATGTTGTCAGTGAGTGAATGTTGTCAGTGAATGTTGTCAGTGAATGTTGTCAGTGAGTGAATGTTATCAGTGAATGTTGTCAGTGAGTGAATGTTGTCAGTGAATGTTGTCAGTGAGTGAATGTTGTCAGTGAGTGAATGTTGTCAGTGAATGTTGTCAGTCAGTGAATGTTGTCAGTGAATGTTGTCAGTGAGTGAATGTTGTCAGTGAATGTTGTCAGTGAGTGAATGTTGTCAGTGAGTGAATGTTGTCAGTGAATGTTGTCAGTGAGTGAATGTTGTCAGTGAGTGAATGTTGTCAGTGAATGTTGTCAGTTAATGTTGTCAGTGAATGTTGTCAGTGAGTGAATGTTGTCAGTGAATGTTGTCAGTGAGTGAATGTTGTCAGTGAATGTTGTCAGTGAGTGAATGTTGTCAGTGAGTGAATGTTGTCAGTGAATGTTGTCAGTGAATGTTATCAGTTAGTGAATGTTGTCAGTGAATGTTGTCTGTGAGTGAATGTTGTCAGTGAATGTTGTCAGTGAGTGAATGTTGTCAGTGAATGCTGTCAGTGAGTGAATGTTGTCAGTGAATATTGTCAGTGAGTGAATGTTGTCAGTGAGTGAATGTTGTCAGTGAATGTTGTCAGTGAGTGAATGTTGTCAGAGAGTGAATGTTGTCAGTGAGTGAATGTTGTCAGTGAATGTTGTCAGTGAGTGAATGTTGTCAGTGAGTGAATGTTGTCAGTGAATGTTGTCAGTGAATGTTGTCAGTGAGTGAATGTTATCAGTGAATGTTGTCAGTGAGTGAATGTTGTCAGTAAATGTTGTCAGTGAGTGAATGTTGTCAGTGAGTGAATGTTGTCAGTGAATGTTGTCAGTGAGTGAATGTTGTCAGTGAGTGAATGTTGTCAGTGAATGTTGTCAGTGAGTGAATGTTATCAGTGAATGTTGTCAGTGAGTGAATGTTGTCAGTGAATGTTGTCAGTGAGTGAATGTTGTCAGTGAGTGAATGTTGTCAGTGAATGTTGTCAGTGAATGTTATCAGTTAGTGAATGTTGTCAGTGAATGTTGTCAGTGAGTGAATGTTGTCAGTGAATGCTGTCAGTGAGTGAATGTTGTCAGTGAATATTGTCAGTGAGTGAATGTTGTCAGAGAGTGAATGTTGTCAGTGAATGTTGTCAGTGAGTGAATGTTGTCAGTGAATGTTGTAAGTGAATGTTGTCAGTGAGTGAATGTTGTCAGTGAATGTTGTCAGTGAGTGAATGTTGTCAGTGAATGCTGTCAGTGAGTGAATGTTGTCAGAGAGTGAATGTTGTCAGTGAATGTTGTCAGTGAGTGTTGTCAGTGAATGTTGTCAGTGAGTGAATGTTGTCAGTGAGTGAATGTTGTCAGTGAATGTTGTCAGTGAATGTTGTCAGTGAGTGAATGTTGTCAGAGAGTGAATGTTGTCAGTGAGTGAATGTTGTCAGTGAATGTTGTCAGTGAGTGAATGTTGTCAGTGAGTGAATGTTGTCAGTGAATGTTGTCAGTGAGTGAATGTTGTCAGTGAGTGAATGTTGTCAGTGAATGTTGTCAGTGAGTGAATGTTATCAGTGAATGTTGTCAGTGAGTGAATGTTGTCAGTGAATGTTGTCAGTGAGTGAATGTTGTCAGTGAGTGAATGTTGTCAGTGAATGTTGTCAGTGAATGTTATCAGTTAGTGAATGTTGTCAGTGAATGTTGTCAGTGAGTGAATGTTGTCAGTGAATGCTGTCAGTGAGTGAATGTTGTCAGTGAATATTGTCAGTGAGTGAATGTTGTCAGAGAGTGAATGTTGTCAGTGAATGTTGTCAGTGAGTGAATGTTGTCAGTGAATGTTGTAAGTGAATGTTGTCAGTGAGTGAATGTTGTCAGTGAATGTTGTCAGTGAGTGAATGTTGTCAGTGAATGCTGTCAGTGAGTGAATGTTGTCAGAGAGTGAATGTTGTCAGTGAATGTTGTCAGTGAATGTTGTCAGTGAGTGTTGTCAGTGAATGTTGTCAGTGAGTGAATGTTGTCAGTGAGTGAATGTTGTCAGTGAATGTTGTCAGTGAATGTTGTCAGTGAGTGAATGTTGTCAGAGAGTGAATGTTGTCAGTGAGTGAATGTTGTCAGTGAATGTTGTCAGTGAATGTTGTCAGTGAGTGAATGTTGTCAGTGAGTGAATGTTGTCAGTGAGTGAATGTTGTCAGTGAATGTTGTCTGTGAGTGAATGTTGTCAGTTAGTGAATGTTGTCAGTGAATGTTGCCAGTGAGTGAATGTTGTCAGAGAGTCAATGTTGTCAGTGAATGTTGTCAGTGAGTGAATGTTGTCAGTGAGTGAATGTTGTCAGTGAATGTTGTCAGTGAGTGTTGTCAGTGAGTGTTGTCAGTGAGTGAATGTTGTCAGAGAGTGAATGTTGTCAGTGAGTGAATGTTGTCAGTGAGTGAATGTTGTCAGTGAATGTTGTCAGTTAATGTTGTCAGTGAATGTTGTCAGTGAGTGAATGTTGTCAGTGAATGTTGTCAGTGAGTGAATGTTGTCAGTGAATGTTGTCAGTGAGTGAATGTTGTCAGTGAGTGAATGATGTCAGTGAATGTTGTCAGTGAATGTTATCAGTTAGTGAATGTTGTCAGTGAATGTTGTCAGTGAGTGAATGTTGTCAGTGAATGTTGTCAGAGAGTCAATGTTGTCAGTGAATGTTGTCAGTGAGTGAATGTTGTCAGTGAGTGAATGTTGTCAGTGAATGTTGTCAGTGAGTGAATGTTGTCAGTGAATGTCAGTGAGTGAATGTTGTCAGTGAATGTTGTCAGTGAATGTTGTCAGTGAGTGAATGTTGTCAGTGAGTGAATGTTGTCAGTGAATGCTGTCAGTGAGTGAATGTTGTCAGTGAGTGAATGTTGTCAGAGAGTGAATGTTGTCAGTGAATGTTGTCTGTGAGTGAATGTTGTCAGTTAGTGAATGTTGTCAGTGAATGTTGTCAGTGAGTGAATGTTGTCAGTGAGTGTTGTCAGTGAATGTTGTCAGAGAGTGAATGTTGTCAGTGAGTGAATGTTGTCAGTGAATGTTGTCTGTGAGTGAATGTTATCAGTTAGTGATTGTTGTCAGTGAATGTTGTCAGTGAGTGAATGTTGTCAGTGAGTGAATGTTGTCAGTGAATGTTGTCAGTGAGTGAATGTTGTCAGTGAATGTTGTCAGTGAGTGAATGTTGTCAGTGAGTGTTGTCAGTGAGTGAATGTTGTCAGAGAGTGAATGTTGTCAGTGAGTGAATGTTGTCAGTGAATGTTGTCAGTGAGTGAATGTTGTCAGTGAGTGAATGTTGTCAGTGAATGTTGTCAGTTAATGTTGTCAGTGAATGTTGTCAGTGAGTGAATGTTGTCAGTGAATGTTGTCAGTGAGTGAATGTTGTCAGTGAATGTTGTCAGTGAGTGAATGTTGTCAGTGAGTGAATGTTGTCAGTGAATGTTGTCAGTGAATGTTGTCAGTGAATGTTTTCAGTTAGTGAATGTTGTCAGTGAATGTTGTCAGTGAGTGAATGTTGTCAGTGAATGTTGTCAGTGAGTGAATGTTGTCAGTGAATGCTGTCAGTGAGTGAATGTTGTCAGTGAATATTGTCAGTGAGTGAATGTTGTCAGAGAGTGAATGTTGTCAGTGAATGTTGTCAGTGAGTGAATGTTGTCAGTGAATGTTGTCAGTGAATGTTGTCAGTGAGTGAATGTTGTCAGTGAATGTTGTCAGTGAGTGAATGTTGTCAGTGAATGCTGTCAGTGAGTGAATGTTGTCAGTGAGTGAATGTTGTCAGAGAGTGAATGTTGTCAGTGAAAGTTGTCAGTGAGTGTTGTCAGTGAATGTTGTCAGTGAGTGAATGTTGTCAGTGAATGTTGTCAGTGAGTGAATGTTGTCAGTGAATGTTGTCAGTGAATGTTGTCAGTGAGTGAATGTTGTCAGTGAGTGAATGTTGTCAGTGAATGTTGTCAGTGAATGTTGTCAGTGAATGTTGTCAGTGAGTGAATGTTGTCAGTGAGTGAATGTTGTCAGTGAGTGAATGTTGTCAGGGAATGTTGTCTGTGAGTGAATTTTGTCAGTTAGTGAATGTTGTCAGTGAATGTTGTCAGAGAGTCAATGTTGTCAGTGAATGTTGTCAGTGAGTGAATGTTGTCAGTGAATGTTGTCAGTGAGTGAATGTTGTCAGTGAATGTCAGTGAGTGAATGTTGTCAGTGAATGTTGTCAGTGAGTGAATGTTGTCAGTGAGTGAATGTTGTCAGTGAATGTTGTCAGAGAGTGAATGTTGTCAGTGAATGTTGTCAGTGAATGTTGTCAGTGAGTGTTGTCAGTGAATGTTGTCAGTGAGTGAATGTTGTCAGTGAGTGAATGTTGTCAGTGAGTGAATGTTGTCAGTGAATGTTGTCAGTGAGTGAATGTTGTCAGTGAATGTTGTCAGTGAATGTTGTCAGAGAGTGAATGTTGTCAGTGAGTGAATGTTGTCAGTGAATGTTGTCAGTGAATGTTGTCAGTGAGTGAATGTTGTCAGTGAGTGAATGTTGTCAGTGAATGTTGTCTGTGAGTGAATGTTGTCAGTTAGTGAATGTTGTCAGTGAGTGAATGTTGTCAGTGAATGTTGTCAGTGAGTGAATGTTGTCAGTGAGTGAATGTTGTCAGTGAATGTTGTCAGTGAGTGTTGTAAGTGAGTCAATGTTGTCAGTGAGTGTTGTCAGTGAATGTTGTCAGTGAGTGAATGTTGTCAGTGAATGTTGTCAGTGAGTGAATGTTGTCAGTGAATGTTGTCTGTGAGTGAATGTTGTCAGTTAGTGAATGTTGTCAGTGAGTGAATGTTGTCAGTGAATGTTGTCAGTGAATGTTGTCAGTGAGTGAATGTTGTCAGTGAATGTTGTCAGTGAGTGAATGTTGTCAGTGAGTGTTGTAAGTGAGTCAATGTTGTCAGTGAGTGTTGTCAGTGAATGTTGTCAGTGAGTGAATGTTGTCAGTGAATGTTGTCAGTGAGTGAATGTTGTCAGTGAATGTTGTCAGAGAGTGAATGTTGTCAGTGAATGTTGTCAGTTAGTGAATGTAGTCAGTGAATGTTGTCAGTGAGTGAATGTTGTCAGTGAATGTTGTCAGTGAGTGAATGTTGTCAGTGAATGCTCTCAGTGAGTGAATGTTGTCAGTGAGTGAATGTTGTCAGTGAATATTGTCAGTGAGTGAATGTTGTCAGTGAATGTTGTCAGTGAGTGAATGTTGTCAGTGAATGTTGTCAGTGAATGTTGTCAGTGAATGTTGTCAGTGAATGCTGTCAGTGAGTGAATGTTGTCAGTGAGTGAATGTTGTCAGTGAATGTTGTCAGAGAGTGAATGTTGTCAGTGAATGTTGTCAGTGAATGTTGTCAGTGAGTGTTGTCAGTGAATGTTGTCAGTGAGTGAATGTTGTCAGTGAGTGAATGTTGTCAGTGAATGTTGTCTGTGAGTGAATGTTGTCAGTTAGTGAATGTTGTCAGTGAATGTTGTCAGTGAGTGAATGTTGTCAGTGAGTGAATGTTGTCAGTGAATGTTGTCAGAGAGTCAATGTTGTCAGTGAATGTTGTCAGTGAGTGAATGTTGTCAGTGAGTGAATGTTGTCAGTGAATGTTGTCAGTGAGTGAATGTTGTCAGTGAATGTTGTCAGTGAATGTTGTCAGTGAGTGAATGTTGTCAGTGAGTGTTGTCAGTGAGTGAATGTTGTCAGAGAGTGAATGTTGTCAGTGAGTGAATGTTGTCAGTGAATGTTGTCAGTGAGTGAATGTTGTCAGTGAGTGAATGTTGTCAGTGAATGTTGTCAGTGAATGTTGTCAGTGAGTGAATGTTATCAGTGAATGTTGTCAGTGAGTGAATGTTGTCAGTGAGTGAATGTTGTCAGTGAATGTCAGTGAGTGAATGTTGTCAGTGAGTGTTGTCAGTGAATGTTGTCAGTGAGTGAATGTTGTCAGTGAGTGAATGTTGTCAGTGAATGTTGTCAGTGAGTGAATGTTGTCAGTGAATGTTGTCAGTGAATGTTGTCAGAGAGTGAATGTTGTCAGTGAGTGAATGTTGTCAGTGAATGTTGTCAGTGAATGTTGTCAGTGAGTGAATGTTGTCAGTGAGTGAATGTTGTCAGTGAATGTTGTCTGTGAGTGAATGTTGTCAGTGAGTGAATGTTGTCGGTGAATGTTGTCAGTGAGTGAATGTTGTCAGTGAATGTCAGTGAGTGAATGTTGTCAGTGAATGTTGTCAGTGAGTGAATGTTGTCAGTGAGTGAATGTTGTCAGTGAATGTTGTCAGTGAGTGAATGTTGACAGTGAATGCTGTCAGTGAGTGAATGTTGTCAGTGAGTGAATGTTGTCAGAGAGTGAATGTTGTCAGTGAATGTTGTCAGTGAATGTTGTCAGTGAGTGTTGTCAGTGAATGTTGTCAGTGAGTGAATGTTGTCAGTGAATGTTGTCAGTGAGTGAATGTTGTCAGTGAATGTTGTCAGTGAATGTTGTCAGTGAATGTTGTCAGAGAGTGAATGTTGTCAGTGAATGTTGTCAGTGAGTGAATGTTGTCAGTGAGTGGATGTTGTCAGTGAATGTTGTCAGTGAGTGAATGTTGTCAGTGAATGTTGTCAGTGAGTGAATGTTGTCAGTGAGTGTTGTGAGTCAATGTTGTCAGTGAGTGTTGTCAGTGAATGTTGTCAGTGAGTGAATGTTGTCAGTGAATGTTGTCAGTGAGTGAATGTTGTCAGTGAATGTTGTCAGTGAGTGAATGCTGTCAGTGAGTGAATGTTGTCAGTGAGTGAATGTTGTCAGTGAATGTTGTCAGTGAGTGAATGTTGTCAGGTGAATGCTGTCAGTGAGTGAATGTTGTCAGTGAGTGAATGTTGTCAGAGAGTGAATGTTGTCAGTGAATGTTGTCAGTGAATGTTGTCAGTGAGTGTTGTCAGTGAATGTTGTCAGTGAGTGAATGTTGTCAGTGAGTGAATGTTGTCAGTGAGTGAATGTTGTCAGTGAATGTTGTCAGTGAGTGAATGTTGTCAGTGAATGTTGTCAGTGAATGTTGTCAGAGAGTGAATGTTGTCAGTGAGTGAATGTTGTCAGTGAATGTTGTCAGTGAATGTTGTCAGTGAGTGAATGTTGTCAGTGAGTGAATGTTGTCAGTGAGTGAATGTTGTCAGTGAATGTTGTCAGTGAGTGAATGTTGTCAGTGAGTGAATGTTGTCAGTGAATGTTGTCAGTGAGTGAATGTTGTCAGTGAGTGTTGTAAGTGAGTCAATGTTGTCAGTGAGTGTTGTCAGTGAATGTTGTCAGTGAGTGAATGTTGTCAGTGAATGTTGTCAGAGAGTGAATGTTGTCAGTGAATGTTGTCAGTGAGTGAATGTTGTCAGTGAATGTTGTCAGTGAGTGAATGTTGTCAGTGAGTGAATGTTGTCAGTGAATGTTGTCAGTGAATGTTGTCAGAGAGTGAATGTTGTCAGTGAATGTTGTCAGAGAGTGAATGTTATCAGTAAATGTTGTCAGTGAATGTTGTCAGAGAGTGAATGTTGTCAGTGAATGTTGTCAGTTTGTGAATGTTGTCAGTGAATGTTGTCAGTGAATGTTGTCAGTGAGTGAATGTTGTCAGTGAATGCTGTCAGTGAGTGAATGTTGTCAGTGAGTGAATGTTGTCAGTGAATATTGTCAGTGAGTGAATGTTGTCAGTGAATTTTGTCAGTGAGTGAATGTTGTCAGTGAATGTTGTCAGTGAATGTTGTCAGTGAGTGAATGTTGTCAGTGAATGCTGTCAGTGAGTGAATGTTGTCAGTGAGTGAATGTTGTCTGTGAATGTTGTCAGAGAGTGAATGTTGTCAGAGAATGTTGTCAGTGAGTGAATGTTGTCAGTGAATGTTGTCAGTGAGTGAATGTTGTCAGTGAATGTTGTCAGTGAGTGAATGTTGTCAGTGAGTGAATGTTGTCAGTGAGTGAATGTTGTCAGTGAATGTTGTCAGTGAATGTTGTCAGTGAATGTTGTCAGTGAGTGAATGTTGTCAGTGAGTGAATGTTGTCAGTGAATGTTGTCTGTGAGTGAATGTTGTCAGTTAGTGAATGTTGCCAGTGAATGTTGTCAGAGAGTCAATGTTGTCAGTGAATGTTGTCAGTGAGTGAATGTTGTCGGTGAATGTTGTCAGTGAGTGAATGTTGTCAGTGAATGTCAGTGAGTGAATGTTGTCAGTGAATGTTGTCAGTGAATGTTGTCAGTGAGTGAATGTTGTCAGAGAGTGAATGTTGTCAGTGAATGTTGTCAGTGAATGTTGTCAGTGAGTGAATGTTGTCAGTGAATGTTGTCAGTGAGTGAATGTTGTCAGTGAGTGAATGTTGTCAGTGAATGTTGTCAGTGAGTGAATGTTGTCAGTGAATGTTGTCAGTGAATGTTGTCAGTGAATGTTGTCAGAGAGTGAATGTTGTCAGTGAGTGAATGTTGTCAGTGAATGTTGTCAGTGAGTGAATGTTGTCAGTGAGTGAATGTTGTCAGGTGAATGCTGTCAGTGAGTGAATGTTGTCAGTGAGTGAATGTTGTCAGAGAGTGAATGTTGTCAGTGAATGTTGTCAGTGAATGTTGTCAGTGAGTGAATGTTGTCAGTGAATGTTGTCAGTGAGTGAATGTTGTCAGTGAATGCTGTCAGTGAGTGAATGTTGTCAGTGAGTGAATGTTGTCAGTGAATATTTTCAGTGAGTGAATGTTGTCAGTGAATGTTGTCAGTGAGTGAATGTTGTCAGTGAATGTTGTCAGTGAATGTTGTCAGTGAGTGAATGTTGTCAGTGAGTGAATGTTGTCAGTGAGTGAATGATGTCAGTGAATGTTGTCAGTGAGTGAATGTTGTCAGTGAGTGAATGTTGTCAGTGAATGTTGTCAGTGAGTGAATGTTGTCAGTGAATGTTGTCAGAGAGTCAATGTTGTCAGTGAATGTTGTCAGTGAGTGAATGTTGTCAGTGAGTGAATGTTGTCAGTGAATGTTGTCAGTGAATGTTGTCAGAGAGTGAATGTTATCAGTAAATGTTGTCAGTGAATGTTGTCAGAGAGTGAATGTTGTCAGTGAATGTTGTCAGTTAGTGAATGTTGTCAGTGAATGTTGTCAGTGAGTGAATGTTGTCAGTGAATGTTGTCAGTGAGTGAATGTTGTCAGTGAATGCTGTCAGTGAGTGAATGTTGTCAGTGAGTGAATGTTGTCAGTGAATATTTTCAGTGAGTGAATGTTGTCAGTGAATGTTGTCAGTGAGTGAATGTTGTCAGTGAATGTTGTCAGTGAATGTTGTCAGTGAGTGAATGTTGTCAGTGAGTGAATGTTGTCAGAGAGTCAATGTTGTCAGTGAATGTTGTCAGTGAGTGAATGTTGTCAGTGAGTGAATGTTGTCAGTGAATGTTGTCAGTGAGTGAATGTTGTCAGTGAATGTTGTCAGTGAATGTTGTCAGTGAGTGAATGTTGTCAGTGAGTGTTGTCAGTGAGTGAATGTTGTCAGAGAGTGAATGTTGTCAGTGAGTGAATGTTGTCAGTGAGTGAATGTTGTCAGTGAATGTTGTCAGTGAATGTTGTCAGTGAGTGAATGTTATCAGTGAATGTTGTCAGTGAGTGAATGTTGTCAGTGAATGTTGTCAGTGAATGTTGTCAGTGAGTGAATGTTGTCAGTGAGTGAATGTTGTCAGTGAGTGAATGTTGTCAGTGAATGTTGTCAGTGAGTGAATGTTGTCAGTGAGTGAATGTTGTCAGTGAATGTTGTCAGTGAGTGAATGTTGTCAGTGAGTGATGTCAGTTAGTGAATGTTGTCAGAGAGTGAATGTTGTCAGTGAGTGAATGTTGTCAGTGAGTGAATGTTGTCAGTGAATGTTGTCAGTGAATGTTGTCAGTGAGTGAATGTTATCAGTGAATGTTGTCAGTGAGTGAATGTTGTCAGTGAATGTTGTCAGTGAATGTTGTCAGTGAGTGAATGTTGTCAGTGAGTGAATGTTGTCAGTGAGTGAATGTTGTCAGTGAATGTTGTCAGTGAGTGAATGTTGTCAGTGAATGTTGTCAGTGAGTGAATGCTGTCAGTGAGTGAATGTTGTCAGTGAGTGAATGTTGTCAGTGAATGTTGTCAGAGAGTGAATGTTGTCAGTGAATGTTGTCAGTGAATGTTGTCAGTGAGTGAATGTTGTCAGTGAATGTCAGTGAGTGAATGTTGTCAGTGAATGTTGTCAGTGAGTGAATGTTGTCAGTGAGTGAATGCTGTCAGTGAATGCTGTCAGTGAGTGAATGTTGTCAGTGAGTGAATGTTGTCAGAGAGTGAATGTTGTCAGTGAATGTTGTCAGTGAGTGTTGTCAGTGAATGTTGTCAGTGAGTGAATGTTGTCAGTGAGTGAATGTTGTCAGTGAATGTTGTCAGTGAGTGAATGTTGTCAGTGAATGTTGTCAGTGAATGTTGTCAGTGAGTGAATGTTGTCAGTGAGTGAATGTTGTCAGTGAGTGAATGTTGTCAGTGAATGTTGTCAGTGAGTGAATGTTGTCAGTGAGTGAATGTTGTCAGTGAATGTTGTCAGTGAGTGAATGTTGTCAGTGAATGTTGTCAGTGAGTGAATGTTGTCAGTGAGTGAATGTTGTCAGTGAATGTTGTCAGTGAGTGAATGTTGTCAGTGAGTTTTGTAAGTGAGTCAATGTTGTCAGTGAGTGTTGTCAGTGAATGTTGTCAGTGAGTGAATGTTGTCAGTGAATGTTGTCAGTGAGTGAATGTTGTCAGTGAATGTTGTCAGTGAGTGAATGTTGTCAGTGAATGTTGTCAGTGAGTGAATGTTGTCAGTGAATGTTGTCAGTGAGTGAATGTTGTCAGTGAGTGAATGTTGTCAGTGAATGTTGTCAGAGAGTGAATGTTATCAGTAAATGTTGTCAGTGAATGTTGTCAGAGAGTGAATGTTGTCAGTGAATGTTGTCAGTTAGTGAATGTTGTCAGTGAATGTTGTCAGTGAATGTTGTCAGTGAGTGAATGTTGTCAGTGAATGTTGTTAGTGAATGTTGTCAGTGAGTGAATGTTGTCAGTGAATGCTGTCAGTGAGTGAATGTTGTCAGTGAGTGAATGTTGTCTGTGAATGTTGTCAGAGAGTGAATGTTGTCAGTGAATGTTGTCAGTGAGTGAATGTTGTCAGTGAATGTTGTCAGTGAGTGAATGTTGTCAGTGAATGTTGTCAGTGAGTGAATGTTGTCAGTAAATGTTGTCAGTGAGTGAATGTTGTCAGTGAGTGAATGTTGTCAGTGAGTGAATGTTGTCAGTGAATGTTGTCAGTGAGTGAATGTTGTCAGTGAATGTTGTCAGTGAGTGAATGTTGTCAGTGAATGTTGTCAGTGAGTGAATGTTGTCAGTGAATGCTGTCAGTGAGTGAATGTTGTCAGTGAGTGAATGTTGTCAGTGAATATTGTCAGTGAGTGAATGTTGTCAGTGAATGTTGTCAGTGAATGTTGTCAGTGAGTGAATGTTGTCAGTGAATGCTGTCAGTGAGTGAATGTTGTCAGTGAGTGAATGTTGTCAGTGAATGTTGTCAGAGAGTGAATGTTGTCAGTGAATGTTGTCAGTGAATGTTGTCAGTGAGTGAATGTTGTCAGTGAGTGAATGTTGTCAGTGAGTGAATGTTGTCAGTGAATGTTGTCAGTGAGTGAATGTTGTCAGTGAATGTTGTCAGTGAGTGAATGTTGTCAGTGAATGTTGTCAGTGAGTGAATGCTGTCAGTGAGTGAATGTTGTCAGTGAGTGAATGTTGTCTGTGAATGTTGTCAGAGAGTGAATGTTGTCAGTGAATGTTGTCAGTGAATGTTGTCAGTGAGTGTTGTCAGTGAATGTTGTCAGTGAGTGAATGTTGTCAGTGAGTGAATGTTGTCAGTGAGTGAATGTTGTCAGTGAATGTTGTCTGTGAGTGAATGTTGTCAGTTAGTGAATGTTGTCAGTGAATGTTGTCAGTGAGTGAATGTTGTCAGTGAGTGAATGTTGTCAGTGAATGTTGTCAGAGAGTCAATGTTGTCAGTGAATGTTGTCAGTGAGTGAATGTTGTCAGTGAGTGAATGTTGTCAGTGAATGTTGTCAGTGAATGTTGTCAGAGAGTGAATGTTATCAGTAAATGTTGTCAGTGAATGTTGTCAGAGAGTGAATGTTGTCAGTGAATGTTGTCAGTTAGTGAATGTTGTCAGTGAATGTTGTCAGTGAGTGAATGTTGTCAGTGAATGTTGTCAGTGAGTGAATGTTGTCAGTGAATGCTGTCAGTGAGTGAATGTTGTCAGTGAGTGAATGTTGTCAGTGAATATTTTCAGTGAGTGAATGTTGTCAGTGAATGTTGTCAGTGAGTGAATGTTGTCAGTGAATGTTGTCAGTGAATGTTGTCAGTGAGTGAATGTTGTCAGTGAGTGAATGTTGTCAGAGAGTCAATGTTGTCAGTGAATGTTGTCAGTGAGTGAATGTTGTCAGTGAGTGAATGTTGTCAGTGAATGTTGTCAGTGAGTGAATGTTGTCAGTGAATGTTGTCAGTGAATGTTGTCAGTGAGTGAATGTTGTCAGTGAGTGTTGTCAGTGAGTGAATGTTGTCAGAGAGTGAATGTTGTCAGTGAGTGAATGTTGTCAGTGAGTGAATGTTGTCAGTGAATGTTGTCAGTGAATGTTGTCAGTGAGTGAATGTTATCAGTGAATGTTGTCAGTGAGTGAATGTTGTCAGTGAATGTTGTCAGTGAGTGAATGTTGTCAGTGAGTGAATGTTGTCAGTGAATGTTGTCAGTGAATGTTATCAGTTAGTGAATGTTGTCAGTGAATGTTGTCAGTGAGTGAATGTTGTCAGTGAATGTTGTCAGTGAGTGAATGTTGTCAGTGAGTGAATGTTGTCAGTGAATGTTGTCTGTGAGTGAATGTTGTCAGTTAGTGAATGTTGTCAGTGAATGTTGTCAGAGAGTCAATGTTGTCAGTGAATGTTGTCAGTGAGTGAATGTTGTCAGTGAGTGAATGTTGTCAGTGAATGTTGTCAGTGAATGTTGTCAGAGAGTGAATGTTGTCAGTGAATGTTGTCAGAGAGTGAATGTTATCAGTAAATGTTGTCAGTGAATGTTGTCAGAGAGTGAATGTTGTCAGTGAATGTTGTCAGTTAGTGAATGTTGTCAGTGAATGTTGTCAGTGAGTGAATGTTGTCAGTGAATGTTGTCAGTGAGTGAATGTTGTCAGTGAATGCTTTCAGTGAGTGAATGTTGTCAGTGAGTGAATGTTGTCAGTGAATATTGTCAGTGAGTGAATGTTGTCAGTGAATGTTGTCAGTGAGTGAATGTTGTCAGTGAATGTTGTCAGTGAATGTTGTCAGTGAGTGAATGTTGTCAGTGAATGCTGTCAGTGAGTGAATGTTGTCAGTGAGTGAATGTTGTCAGAGAGTGAATGTTGTCAGTGAATGTTGTCAGTGAATGTTGTCAGTGAGTGAATGTTGTCAGTGAATGCTGTCAGTGAGTGAATGTTGTCAGTGAGTGAATGTTGTCTGTGAATGTTGTCAGAGAGTGAATGTTGTCAGTGAATGTTGTCAGTGAGTGAATGTTGTCAGTGAATGTTGTCAGTGAGTGAATGTTGTCAGTGAATGTTGTCAGTGAGTGAATGTTGTCAGTGAATGCTGTCAGTGAGTGAATGTTGTCAGTGAGTGAATGTTGTCAGTGAATGCTGTCAGTGAGTGAATGTTGTCAGTGAGTGAATGTTGTCAGTGAGTGAATGTTGTCAGTGAATGTTGTCTGTGAGTGAATGTTGTCAGTTAGTGAATGTTGTCAGTGAATGCTGTCAGTGAGTGAATGTTGTCAGTGAGTGAATGTTGTCAGAGAGTGAATGTTGTCAGTGAATGTTGTCAGTGAATGTTGTCAGTGAGTGTTGTCAGTGAATGTTGTCAGTGAGTGAATGTTGTCAGTGAGTGAATGTTGTCAGTGAATGTTGTCAGTGAGTGAATGTTGTCAGTGAATGTTGTCAGTGAATGTTGTCAGAGAGTGAATGTTGTCAGTGAGTGAATGTTGTCAGTGAATGTTGTCAGTAAGTGAATGTTGTCAGTGAATGTTGTCAGTGAATGTTGTCAGAGAGTGAATGTTGTCAGTGAATGTTGTCAGTGAGTGAATGTTATCAGTAAATGTTGTCAGTGAATGTTGTCAGAGAGTGAATGTTGTCAGTGAATGTTGTCAGTTAGTGAATGTTGTCAGTGAATGTTGTCAGTGAGTGAATGTTGTCAGTGAATGTTGTCAGTGAGTGAATGTTGTCAGTGAATGCTGTCAGTGAGTGAATGTTGTCAGTGAATATTGTCAGTGAGTGAATGTTGTCAGTGAATGTTGTCAGTGAGTGAATGTTGTCAGTGAATGTTGTCAGTGAATGTTGTCAGTGAGTGAATGTTGTCAGTGAATGCTGTCAGTGAGTGAATGTTGTCAGTGAGTGAATGTTGTCAGAGAGTGAATGTTGTCAGTGAATGTTGTCAGTGAATGTTGTCAGTGAGTGTTGTCAGTGAATGTTGTCAGTGAGTGAATGTTGTCAGTGAATGTTGTCTGTGAGTGAATGTTGTCAGTGAGTGAATGTTGTCAGTGAATGTTGTCTGTGAGTGAATGTTGTCAGTTAGTGAATGTTGTCAGTGAGTGAATGTTGTCAGTGAATGTTGTCAGTGAGTGAATGTTGTCAGTGAGTGAATGTTGTCAGTGAGTGAATGTTGTCAGTGAGTGAATGTTGTCAGTGAATGTTGTCTGTGAGTGAATGTTGTCAGTTAGTGAATGTTGTCAGTGAGTGAATGTTGTCAGTGAATGTTGTCAGTGAGTGAATGTTGTCAGTGAATGTTGTCAGTGAGTGAATGTTGTCAGTGAATGTTGTCAGTGAGTGAATGTTGTCAGTGAATGTTGTCAGTGAGTGAATGTTGTCAGTGAGTGAATGTTGTCAGTGAGTGAATGTTGTCAGTGAACGTTGTCAGTGAATGTTGTCAGAGAGTGAATGTTGTCAGTGAATGTTGTCAGAGAGTGAATGTTATCAGTAAATGTTGTCAGTGAATGTTGTCAGAGAGTGAATGTTGTCAGTGAATGTTGTCAGTGAGTGAATGTTGTCAGTGAATGTTGTCAGTGAGTGAATGTTGTCAGTGAATGTGGTCAGTGAATGTTGTCAGTGAGTGAATGTTGTCAGTGAATGCTGTCAGTGAGTGAATGTTGTCAGTGAGTGAATGTTGTCAGTGAATGTTGTCAGTGAATGTTGTCAGTGAGTGAATGTTGTCAGTGAGTGAATGTTGTCAGTGAATGTTGTCTGTGAGTGAATGTTGTCAGTGAGTGAATGTTGTCGGTGAATGTTGTCAGTGAGTGAATGTTGTCAGTGAATGTCAGTGAGTGAATGTTGTCAGTGAATGTTGTCAGTGAGTGAATGTTGTCAGTGAGTGAATGTTGTCAGTGAATGTTGTCAGTGAGTGAATGTTGACAGTGAATGCTGTCAGTGAGTGAATGTTGTCAGTGAGTGAATGTTGTCAGAGAGTGAATGTTGTCAGTGAATGTTGTCAGTGAATGTTGTCAGTGAGTGTTGTCAGTGAATGTTGTCAGTGAGTGAATGTTGTCAGTGAATGTTGTCAGTGAGTGAATGTTGTCAGTGAATGTTGTCAGTGAATGTTGTCAGTGAATGTTGTCAGAGAGTGAATGTTGTCAGTGAGTGAATGTTGTCAGTGAATGTTGTCAGTGAGTGAATGTTGTCAGTGAGTGAATGTTGTCAGTGAGTGGATGTTGTCAGTGAATGTTGTCTGTGAGTGAATGTTGTCAGTTAGTGAATGTTGTCAGTGAGTGAATGTTGTCAGTGAATGTTGTCAGTGAGTGAATGTTGTCAGTGAATGTTGTCAGTGAGTGAATGTTGTCAGTGAGTGTTGTGAGTCAATGTTGTCAGTGAGTGTTGTCAGTGAATGTTGTCAGTGAGTGAATGTTGTCAGTGAATGTTGTCAGTGAGTGAATGTTGTCAGTGAATGTTGTCAGTGAGTGAATGCTGTCAGTGAGTGAATGTTGTCAGTGAGTGAATGTTGTCAGTGAATGTTGTCAGTGAGTGAATGTTGTCAGGTGAATGCTGTCAGTGAGTGAATGTTGTCAGTGAGTGAATGTTGTCAGAGAGTGAATGTTGTCAGTGAATGTTGTCAGTGAATGTTGTCAGTGAGTGTTGTCAGTGAATGTTGTCAGTGAGTGAATGTTGTCAGTGAGTGAATGTTGTCAGTGAATGTTGTCAGTGAGTGAATGTTGTCAGTGAATGTTGTCAGTGAATGTTGTCAGAGAGTGAATGTTGTCAGTGAGTGAATGTTGTCAGTGAATGTTGTCAGTGAATGTTGTCAGTGAGTGAATGTTGTCAGTGAGTGAATGTTGTCAGTGAGTGAATGTTGTCAGTGAATGTTGTCAGTGAGTGAATGTTGTCAGTGAGTGAATGTTGTCAGTGAATGTTGTCAGTGAGTGAATGTTGTCAGTGAGTGTTGTAAGTGAGTCAATGTTGTCAGTGAGTGTTGTCAGTGAATGTTGTCAGTGAGTGAATGTTGTCAGTGAATGTTGTCAGAGAGTGAATGTTGTCAGTGAATGTTGTCAGTGAGTGAATGTTGTCAGTGAATGTTGTCAGTGAGTGAATGTTGTCAGTGAGTGAATGTTGTCAGTGAATGTTGTCAGTGAATGTTGTCAGAGAGTGAATGTTGTCAGTGAATGTTGTCAGAGAGTGAATGTTATCAGTAAATGTTGTCAGTGAATGTTGTCAGAGAGTGAATGTTGTCAGTGAATGTTGTCAGTTAGTGAATGTTGTCAGTGAATGTTGTCAGTGAATGTTGTCAGTGAGTGAATGTTGTCAGTGAATGCTGTCAGTGAGTGAATGTTGTCAGTGAGTGAATGTTGTCAGTGAATATTGTCAGTGAGTGAATGTTGTCAGTGAATTTTGTCAGTGAGTGAATGTTGTCAGTGAATGTTGTCAGTGAATGTTGTCAGTGAGTGAATGTTGTCAGTGAATGCTGTCAGTGAGTGAATGTTGTCAGTGAGTGAATGTTGTCTGTGAATGTTGTCAGAGAGTGAATGTTGTCAGTGAATGTTGTCAGTGAGTGAATGTTGTCAGTGAATGTTGTCAGTGAGTGAATGTTGTCAGTGAATGTTGTCAGTGAGTGAATGTTGTCAGTGAGTGAATGTTGTCAGTGAGTGAATGTTGTCAGTGAATGTTGTCAGTGAATGTTGTCAGTGAATGTTGTCAGTGAGTGAATGTTGTCAGTGAATGTTGTCTGTGAGTGAATGTTGTCAGTTAGTGAATGTTGCCAGTGAATGTTGTCAGAGAGTCAATGTTGTCAGTGAATGTTGTCAGTGAGTGAATGTTGTCAGTGAGTGAATGTTGTCGGTGAATGTTGTCAGTGAGTGAATGTTGTCAGTGAATGTCAGTGAGTGAATGTTGTCAGTGAATGTTGTCAGTGAGTGAATGTTGTCAGTGAGTGAATGTTGTCAGAGAGTGAATGTTGTCAGTGAATGTTGTCAGTGAATGTTGTCAGTGAGTGTTGTCAGTGAATGTTGTCAGTGAGTGAATGTTGTCAGTGAGTGAATGTTGTCAGTGAATGTTGTCAGTGAGTGAATGTTGTCAGTGAATGTTGTCAGTGAATGTTGTCAGTGAATGTTGTCAGAGAGTGAATGTTGTCAGTGAGTGAATGTTGTCAGTGAATGTTGTCAGTGAGTGAATGTTGTCAGTGAGTGAATGTTGTCAGTGAGTGGATGTTGTCAGTGAATGTTGTCTGTGAGTGAATGTTGTCAGTTAGTGAATGTTGTCAGTGAGTGAATGTTGTCAGTGAATGTTGTCAGTGAGTGAATGTTGTCAGTGAGTGAATGTTGTCAGTGAATGTTGTCAGTGAGTGAATGTTGTCAGTGAGTGTTGTGAGTCAATGTTGTCAGTGAGTGTTGTCAGTGAATGTTGTCAGTGAGTGAATGTTGTCAGTGAATGTTGTCAGTGAGTGAATGTTGTCAGTGAATGTTGTCAGTGAGTGAATGCTGTCAGTGAGTGAATGTTGTCAGTGAGTGAATGTTGTCAGTGAATGTTGTCAGAGAGTGAATGTTGTCAGTGAATGTTGTCAGTGAATGTTGTCAGTGAGTGAATGTTGTCAGTGAATGTCAGTGAGTGAATGTTGTCAGTGAATGTTGTCAGTGAGTGAATGTTGTCAGTGAGTGAATGCTGTCAGTGAATGCTGTCAGTGAGTGAATGTTGTCAGTGAGTGAATGTTGTCAGAGAGTGAATGTTGTCAGTGAATGTTGTCAGTGAGTGTTGTCAGTGAATGTTGTCAGTGAGTGAATGTTGTCAGTGAGTGAATGTTGTCAGTGAATGTTGTCAGTGAGTGAATGTTGTCAGTGAATGTTGTCAGTGAATGTTGTCAGTGAGTGAATGTTGTCAGTGAGTGAATGTTGTCAGTGAGTGAATGTTGTCAGTGAATGTTGTCAGTGAGTGAATGTTGTCAGTGAGTGAATGTTGTCAGTGAATGTTGTCAGTGAGTGAATGTTGTCAGTGAATGTTGTCAGTGAGTGAATGTTGTCAGTGAGTGAATGTTGTCAGTGAATGTTGTCAGTGAGTGAATGTTGTCAGTGAGTTTTGTAAGTGAGTCAATGTTGTCAGTGAGTGTTGTCAGTGAATGTTGTCAGTGAGTGAATGTTGTCAGTGAATGTTGTCAGTGAGTGAATGTTGTCAGTGAATGTTGTCAGTGAGTGAATGTTGTCAGTGAATGTTGTCAGTGAGTGAATGTTGTCAGTGAATGTTGTCAGTGAGTGAATGTTGTCAGTGAGTGAATGTTGTCAGTGAATGTTGTCAGAGAGTGAATGTTGTCAGTGAATGTTGTCAGAGAGTGAATGTTGTCAGTGAATGTTGTCAGTTAGTGAATGTTGTCAGTGAATGTTGTCAGTGAATGTTGTCAGTGAGTGAATGTTGTCAGTGAATGTTGTTAGTGAATGTTGTCAGTGAGTGAATGTTGTCAGTGAATGCTGTCAGTGAGTGAATGTTGTCAGTGAGTGAATGTTGTCTGTGAATGTTGTCAGAGAGTGAATGTTGTCAGTGAATGTTGTCAGTGAGTGAATGTTGTCAGTGAATGTTGTCAGTGAGTGAATGTTGTCAGTGAATGTTGTCAGTGAGTGAATGTTGTCAGTAAATGTTGTCAGTGAGTGAATGTTGTCAGTGAATGCTGTCAGTGAGTGAATGTTGTCAGTGAGTGAATGTTGTCAGTGAATATTGTCAGTGAGTGAATGTTGTCAGTGAATGTTGTCAGTGAATGTTGTCAGTGAGTGAATGTTGTCAGTGAATGCTGTCAGTGAGTGAATGTTGTCAGTGAGTGAATGTTGTCAGTGAATGTTGTCAGAGAGTGAATGTTGTCAGTGAATGTTGTCAGTGAATGTTGTCAGTGAGTGAATGTTGTCAGTGAGTGAATGTTGTCAGTGAGTGAATGTTGTCAGTGAATGTTGTCAGTGAGTGAATGTTGTCAGTGAATGTTGTCAGTGAGTGAATGTTGTCAGTGAATGTTGTCAGTGAGTGAATGCTGTCAGTGAGTGAATGTTGTCAGTGAGTGAATGTTGTCTGTGAATGTTGTCAGAGAGTGAATGTTGTCAGTGAATGTTGTCAGTGAATGTTGTCAGTGAGTGTTGTCAGTGAATGTTGTCAGTGAGTGAATGTTGTCAGTGAGTGAATGTTGTCAGTGAGTGAATGTTGTCAGTGAATGTTGTCTGTGAGTGAATGTTGTCAGTTAGTGAATGTTGTCAGTGAATGTTGTCAGTGAGTGAATGTTGTCAGTGAGTGAATGTTGTCAGTGAATGTTGTCAGAGAGTCAATGTTGTCAGTGAATGTTGTCAGTGAGTGAATGTTGTCAGTGAGTGAATGTTGTCAGTGAATGTTGTCAGTGAATGTTGTCAGAGAGTGAATGTTATCAGTAAATGTTGTCAGTGAATGTTGTCAGAGAGTGAATGTTGTCAGTGAATGTTGTCAGTTAGTGAATGTTGTCAGTGAATGTTGTCAGTGAGTGAATGTTGTCAGTGAATGTTGTCAGTGAGTGAATGTTGTCAGTGAATGCTGTCAGTGAGTGAATGTTGTCAGTGAGTGAATGTTGTCAGTGAATATTTTCAGTGAGTGAATGTTGTCAGTGAATGTTGTCAGTGAGTGAATGTTGTCAGTGAATGTTGTCAGTGAATGTTGTCAGTGAGTGAATGTTGTCAGTGAGTGAATGTTGTCAGAGAGTCAATGTTGTCAGTGAATGTTGTCAGTGAGTGAATGTTGTCAGTGAGTGAATGTTGTCAGTGAATGTTGTCAGTGAGTGAATGTTGTCAGTGAATGTTGTCAGTGAATGTTGTCAGTGAGTGAATGTTGTCAGTGAGTGTTGTCAGTGAGTGAATGTTGTCAGAGAGTGAATGTTGTCAGTGAGTGAATGTTGTCAGTGAGTGAATGTTGTCAGTGAATGTTGTCAGTGAATGTTGTCAGTGAGTGAATGTTATCAGTGAATGTTGTCAGTGAGTGAATGTTGTCAGTGAATGTTGTCAGTGAATGTTGTCAGTGAGTGAATGTTGTCAGTGAGTGAATGTTGTCAGTGAGTGAATGTTGTCAGTGAATGTTGTCAGTGAGTGAATGTTGTCAGTGAGTGAATGTTGTCAGTGAATGTTGTCAGTGAGTGAATGTTGTCAGTGAATGTTGTCAGTGAGTGAATGTTGTCAGTGAATGTTGTCAGTGAGTGAATGTTGTCAGTGAGTTTTGTAAGTGAGTCAATGTTGTCAGTGAATGTGGTCAGTGAATGTTGTCAGTTAGTGAATGTTGTCAGTGAATGTTGTCAGTGAGTGAATGTTGTCAGTGAATGTTGTCAGTGAGTGAATGTTGTCAGTGAATGCTTTCAGTGAGTGAATGTTGTCAGTGAGTGAATGTTGTCAGTGAATATTGTCAGTGAGTGAATGTTGTCAGTGAATGTTGTCAGTGAGTGAATGTTGTCAGTGAATGTTGTCAGTGAATGTTGTCAGTGAGTGAATGTTGTCAGTGAATGCTGTCAGTGAGTGAATGTTGTCAGTGAGTGAATGTTGTCAGTGAATGTTGTCAGAGAGTGAATGTTGTCAGTGAATGTTGTCAGTGAATGTTGTCAGTGAGTGAATGTTGTCAGTGAATGCTGTCAGTGAGTGAATGTTGTCAGTGAGTGAATGTTGTCTGTGAA
The DNA here is from genome assembly GCF_062004578.1 of Staurois parvus. Classification (NCBI taxonomy): domain Eukaryota; kingdom Metazoa; phylum Chordata; class Amphibia; order Anura; family Ranidae; genus Staurois; species Staurois parvus. The sequence continues at coordinate 398,574 of NW_028320448.1, forward strand.
TGTTGTCAGAGAGTGAATGTTGTCAGTGAATGTTGTCAGTGAGTGAATGTTGTCAGTGAATGTTGTCAGTGAGTGAATGTTGTCAGTGAATGTTGTCAGTGAGTGAATGTTGTCAGTGAATGCTGTCAGTGAGTGAATGTTGTCAGTGAGTGAATGTTGTCAGTGAATGCTGTCAGTGAGTGAATGTTGTCAGTGAGTGAATGTTGTCAGTGAGTGAATGTTGTCAGTGAATGTTGTCTGTGAGTGAATGTTGTCAGTGAGTGAATGTTGTCAGTGAATGCTGTCAGTGAGTGAATGTTGTCAGTGAGTGAATGTTGTCAGTGAATGCTGTCAGTGAGTGAATGTTGTCAGTGAGTGAATGTTGTCAGTGAGTGAATGTTGTCAGTGAATGTTGTCTGTGAGTGAATGTTGTCAGTTAGTGAATGTTGTCAGTGAATGTTGTCAGTGAGTGAATGTTGTCAGAGAGTGAATGTTGTCAGTGAATGTTGTCAGTGAATGTTGTCAGTGAGTGTTGTCAGTGAATGTTGTCAGTGAGTGAATGTTGTCAGTGAGTGAATGTTGTCAGTGAGTGAATGTTGTCAGTGAATGTTGTCAGTGAGTGAATGTTGTCAGTGAATGTTGTCAGTGAATGTTGTCAGAGAGTGAATGTTGTCAGTGAGTGAATGTTGTCAGTGAATGTTGTCAGTAAGTGAATGTTGTCAGTGAATGTTGTCAGTGAATGTTGTCAGAGAGTGAATGTTGTCAGTGAATGTTGTCAGTGAGTGAATGTTATCAGTAAATGTTGTCAGTGAATGTTGTCAGAGAGTGAATGTTGTCAGTGAATGTTGTCAGTGAATGTTGTCAGTGAATGTTGTCAGAGAGTGAATGTTGTCAGTGAATGTTGTCAGTGAGTGAATGTTATCAGTAAATGTTGTCAGTGAATGTTGTCAGAGAGTGAATGTTGTCAGTGAATGTTGTCAGTTAGTGAATGTTGTCAGTGAATGTTGTCAGTGAGTGAATGTTGTCAGTGAATGTTGTCAGTGAGTGAATGTTGTCAGTGAATGCTGTCAGTGAGTGAATGTTGTCAGTGAGTGAATGTTGTCAGTGAATATTGTCAGTGAGTGAATGTTGTCAGTGAATGTTGTCAGTGAGTGAATGTTGTCAGTGAATGTTGTCAGTGAATGTTGTCAGTGAGTGAATGTTGTCAGTGAATGCTGTCAGTGAGTGAATGTTGTCAGTGAGTGAATGTTGTCAGAGAGTGAATGTTGTCAGTGAATGTTGTCAGTGAATGTTGTCAGTGAGTGTTGTCAGTGAATGTTGTCAGTGAGTGAATGTTGTCAGTGAATGTTGTCTGTGAGTGAATGTTGTCAGTGAGTGAATGTTGTCAGTGAATGTTGTCTGTGAGTGAATGTTGTCAGTTAGTGAATGTTGTCAGTGAGTGAATGTTGTCAGTGAATGTTGTCAGTGAGTGAATGTTGTCAGTGAGTGAATGTTGTCAGTGAGTGAATGTTGTCAGTGAATGTTGTCTGTGAGTGAATGTTGTCAGTTAGTGAATGTTGTCAGTGAGTGAATGTTGTCAGTGAATGTTGTCAGTGAGTGAATGTTGTCAGTGAGTGAATGTTGTCAGTGAATGTTGTCAGTGAGTGAATGTTGTCAGTGAATGTTGTCAGTGAGTGAATGTTGTCAGTGAATGTTGTCAGTGAGTGAATGTTGTCAGTGAGTGAATGTTGTCAGTGAGTGAATGTTGTCAGTGAACGTTGTCAGTGAATGTTGTCAGAGAGTGAATGTTGTCAGTGAATGTTGTCAGAGAGTGAATGTTATCAGTAAATGTTGTCAGTGAATGTTGTCAGAGAGTGAATGTTGTCAGTGAATGTTGTCAGTGAGTGAATGTTGTCAGTGAATGTTGTCAGTGAGTGAATGTTGTCAGTGAATGTGGTCAGTGAATGTTGTCAGTGAGTGAATGTTGTCAGTGAATGCTGTCAGTGAGTGAATGTTGTCAGTGAGTGAATGTTGTCAGTGAATGTTGTCAGAGAGTGAATGTTGTCAGTGAATGTTGTCAGTGAATGTTGTCAGTGAGTGAATGTTGTCAGTGAATGTTGTCAGTGAATGTTGTCAGTGAATGTTGTCAGAGAGTGAATGTTGTCAGTGAGTGAATGTTGTCAGTGAATGTTGTCAGTGAATGTTGTCAGTGAGTGAATGTTGTCAGTGAGTGAATGTTGTCAGTGAATGTTGTCAGTGAGTGAATGTTGTCAGTGAGTGAATGTTGTCAGTAAATGTTGTCAGTGAATGTTGTCAGTGAATGTTGACAGTGAGTGAATGTTGTCAGAGAGTGAATGTTGTCAGTGAGTGAATGTTGTCAGTGAGTGTTGTCAGTGAATGTTGTCAGTGAGTGTTGTCAGTGAATGTTGTCAGTGAGTGAATGTTGTCAGTGAATGTTGTCAGAGAGTGAATGTTGTCAGTGAGTGAATGTTGTCAGTGAGTGAATGTTGTCAGTGAATGTTGTCAGAGAGTGAATGTTGTCAGTGAATGTTGTCAGTGAATGTTGTCAGTGAGTGTTGTCAGTGAATGTTGTCAGTGAGTGAATGTTGTCAGTGAGTGAATGTTGTCAGTGAATGTTGTCAGTGAGTGAATGTTGTCAGTGAATGTTGTCAGTGAATGTTGTCAGAGAGTGAATGTTGTCAGTGAGTGAATGTTGTCAGTGAATGTTGTCAGTGAATGTTGTCAGTGAGTGAATGTTGTCAGTGAGTGAATGTTGTCAGTGAATGTTGTCTGTGAGTGAATGTTGTCAGTTAGTGAATGTTGTCAGTGAGTGAATGTTGTCAGTGAATGTTGTCAGTGAGTGAATGTTGTCAGTGAGTGTTGTAAGTGAGTCAATGTTGTCAGTGAGTGTTGTCAGTGAGTGAATGTTGTCAGTGAATGTTGTCAGTGAGTGAATGTTGTCAGTGAATGTTGTCAGTGAGTGAATGTTGTCAGTTAGTGAATGTTGTCAGTGAGTGAATGTTGTCAGTGAATGTTGTCAGTGAGTGAATGTTGTCAGTGAGTGAATGTTGTCAGTGAATGTTGTCAGTGAATGTTGTCAGAGAGTGAATGTTGTCAGAGAGTGAATGTTATCAGTAAATGTTGTCAGTGAATGTTGTCAGAGAGTGAATGTTGTCAGTGAATGTTGTCAGTTAGTGAATGTTGTCAGTGAATGTTGTCAGTGAGTGAATGTTGTCAGTGAATGTTGTCAGTGAATGTTGTCAGTGAGTGAATGTTGTCAGTGAGTGAATGTTGTCAGAGAGTGAATGTTGTCAGTGAGTGAATGTTGTCAGTGAATGTTGTCAGTGAGTGAATGTTGTCAGAGAGTGAATGTTGTCAGTGAGTGAATGTTGTCAGTGAATGTTGTCAGTGAGTGAATGTTGTCAGTGAATGTTGTCAGTGAGTGAATGTTATCAGTGAATGTTGTCAGTGAGTGAATGTTGTCAGTGAATGTTGTCAGTGAGTGAATGTTGTCAGTGAGTGAATGTTGTCAGTGAATGTTGTCAGTCAGTGAATGTTGTCAGTGAATGTTGTCAGTGAGTGAATGTTGTCAGTGAATGTTGTCAGTGAGTGAATGTTGTCAGTGAGTGAATGTTGTCAGTGAATGTTGTCAGTGAGTGAATGTTGTCAGTGAATGTTGTCAGTGAGTGAATGTTGTCAGTGAGTGAATGTTGTCAGTGAATGTTGTCAGTGAGTGAATGTTGTCAGTGAGTTTTGTAAGTGAGTCAATGTTGTCAGTGAGTGTTGTCAGTGAATGTTGTCAGTGAGTGAATGTTGTCAGTGAATGTTGTCAGTGAGTGAATGTTGTCAGTGAATGTTGTCAGTGAGTGAATGTTGTCAGTGAATGTTGTCAGTGAGTGAATGTTGTCAGTGAATGTTGTCAGTGAGTGAATGTTGTCAGTGAGTGAATGTTGTCAGTGAATGTTGTCAGAGAGTGAATGTTATCAGTAAATGTTGTCAGTGAATGTTGTCAGAGAGTGAATGTTGTCAGTGAATGTTGTCAGTTAGTGAATGTTGTCAGTGAATGTTGTCAGTGAATGTTGTCAGTGAGTGAATGTTGTCAGTGAATGTTGTTAGTGAATGTTGTCAGTGAGTGAATGTTGTCAGTGAATGCTGTCAGTGAGTGAATGTTGTCAGTGAGTGAATGTTGTCTGTGAATGTTGTCAGAGAGTGAATGTTGTCAGTGAATGTTGTCAGTGAGTGAATGTTGTCAGTGAATGTTGTCAGTGAGTGAATGTTGTCAGTGAATGTTGTCAGTGAGTGAATGTTGTCAGTAAATGTTGTCAGTGAGTGAATGTTGTCAGTGAGTGAATGTTGTCAGTGAGTGAATGTTGTCAGTGAATGTTGTCAGTGAGTGAATGTTGTCAGTGAATGTTGTCAGTGAGTGAATGTTGTCAGTGAATGCTGTCAGTGAGTGAATGTTGTCAGTGAATGCTGTCAGTGAGTGAATGTTGTCAGTGAGTGAATGTTGTCAGTGAATATTGTCAGTGAGTGAATGTTGTCAGTGAATGTTGTCAGTGAATGTTGTCAGTGAGTGAATGTTGTCAATGAATGCTGTCAGTGAGTGAATGTTGTCAGTGAGTGAATGTTGTCAGTGAATGTTGTCAGAGAGTGAATGTTGTCAGTGAATGTTGTCAGTGAATGTTGTCAGTGAGTGAATGTTGTCAGTGAGTGAATGTTGTCAGTGAGTGAATGTTGTCAGTGAATGTTGTCAGAGAGTGAATGTTGTCAGTGAATGTTGTCAGTGAATGTTGTCAGTGAGTGTTGTCAGTGAATGTTGTCAGTGAGTGAATGTTGTCAGTGAGTGAATGTTGTCAGTGAGTGAATGTTGTCAGTGAATGTTGTCTGTGAGTGAATGTTGTCAGTTAGTGAATGTTGTCAGTGAATGTTGTCAGTGAGTGAATGTTGTCAGTGAGTGAATGTTGTCAGTGAATGTTGTCAGAGAGTCAATGTTGTCAGTGAATGTTGTCAGTGAGTGAATGTTGTCAGTGAGTGAATGTTGTCAGTGAGTGAATGTTGTCAGTGAATGTTGTCAGTGAGTGAATGTTGTCAGTGAGTGTTGTGAGTCAATGTTGTCAGTGAGTGTTGTCAGTGAATGTTGTCAGTGAGTGAATGTTGTCAGTGAATGTTGTCAGTGAGTGAATGTTGTCAGTGAATGTTGTCAGTGAGTGAATGCTGTCAGTGAGTGAATGTTGTCAGTGAGTGAATGTTGTCAGTGAATGTTGTCAGAGAGTGAATGTTGTCAGTGAATGTTGTCAGTGAATGTTGTCAGTGAGTGAATGTTGTCAGTGAATGTCAGTGAGTGAATGTTGTCAGTGAATGTTGTCAGTGAGTGAATGTTGTCAGTGAGTGAATGCTGTCAGTGAATGCTGTCAGTGAGTGAATGTTGTCAGTGAGTGAATGTTGTCAGAGAGTGAATGTTGTCAGTGAATGTTGTCAGTGAGTGTTGTCAGTGAATGTTGTCAGTGAGTGAATGTTGTCAGTGAGTGAATGTTGTCAGTGAATGTTGTCAGTGAGTGAATGTTGTCAGTGAATGTTGTCAGTGAATGTTGTCAGTGAGTGAATGTTGTCAGTGAGTGAATGTTGTCAGTGAGTGAATGTTGTCAGTGAATGTTGTCAGTGAGTGAATGTTGTCAGTGAGTGAATGTTGTCAGTGAATGTTGTCAGTGAGTGAATGTTGTCAGTGAATGTTGTCAGTGAGTGAATGTTGTCAGTGAGTGAATGTTGTCAGTGAATGTTGTCAGTGAGTGAATGTTGTCAGTGAGTTTTGTAAGTGAGTCAATGTTGTCAGTGAGTGTTGTCAGTGAATGTTGTCAGTGAGTGAATGTTGTCAGTGAATGTTGTCAGTGAGTGAATGTTGTCAGTGAATGTTGTCAGTGAGTGAATGTTGTCAGTGAATGTTGTCAGTGAGTGAATGTTGTCAGTGAATGTTGTCAGTGAGTGAATGTTGTCAGTGAGTGAATGTTGTCAGTGAATGTTGTCAGAGAGTGAATGTTGTCAGTGAATGTTGTCAGAGAGTGAATGTTGTCAGTGAATGTTGTCAGTTAGTGAATGTTGTCAGTGAATGTTGTCAGTGAATGTTGTCAGTGAGTGAATGTTGTCAGTGAATGTTGTTAGTGAATGTTGTCAGTGAGTGAATGTTGTCAGTGAATGCTGTCAGTGAGTGAATGTTGTCAGTGAGTGAATGTTGTCTGTGAATGTTGTCAGAGAGTGAATGTTGTCAGTGAATGTTGTCAGTGAGTGAATGTTGTCAGTGAATGTTGTCAGTGAGTGAATGTTGTCAGTGAATGTTGTCAGTGAGTGAATGTTGTCAGTAAATGTTGTCAGTGAGTGAATGTTGTCAGTGAATGCTGTCAGTGAGTGAATGTTGTCAGTGAGTGAATGTTGTCAGTGAATATTGTCAGTGAGTGAATGTTGTCAGTGAATGTTGTCAGTGAATGTTGTCAGTGAGTGAATGTTGTCAGTGAATGCTGTCAGTGAGTGAATGTTGTCAGTGAGTGAATGTTGTCAGTGAATGTTGTCAGAGAGTGAATGTTGTCAGTGAATGTTGTCAGTGAATGTTGTCAGTGAGTGAATGTTGTCAGTGAGTGAATGTTGTCAGTGAGTGAATGTTGTCAGTGAATGTTGTCAGTGAGTGAATGTTGTCAGTGAATGTTGTCAGTGAGTGAATGTTGTCAGTGAATGTTGTCAGTGAGTGAATGCTGTCAGTGAGTGAATGTTGTCAGTGAGTGAATGTTGTCTGTGAATGTTGTCAGAGAGTGAATGTTGTCAGTGAATGTTGTCAGTGAATGTTGTCAGTGAGTGTTGTCAGTGAATGTTGTCAGTGAGTGAATGTTGTCAGTGAGTGAATGTTGTCAGTGAGTGAATGTTGTCAGTGAATGTTGTCTGTGAGTGAATGTTGTCAGTTAGTGAATGTTGTCAGTGAATGTTGTCAGTGAGTGAATGTTGTCAGTGAGTGAATGTTGTCAGTGAATGTTGTCAGAGAGTCAATGTTGTCAGTGAATGTTGTCAGTGAGTGAATGTTGTCAGTGAGTGAATGTTGTCAGTGAATGTTGTCAGTGAATGTTGTCAGAGAGTGAATGTTATCAGTAAATGTTGTCAGTGAATGTTGTCAGAGAGTGAATGTTGTCAGTGAATGTTGTCAGTTAGTGAATGTTGTCAGTGAATGTTGTCAGTGAGTGAATGTTGTCAGTGAATGTTGTCAGTGAGTGAATGTTGTCAGTGAATGCTGTCAGTGAGTGAATGTTGTCAGTGAGTGAATGTTGTCAGTGAATATTTTCAGTGAGTGAATGTTGTCAGTGAATGTTGTCAGTGAGTGAATGTTGTCAGTGAATGTTGTCAGTGAATGTTGTCAGTGAGTGAATGTTGTCAGTGAGTGAATGTTGTCAGAGAGTCAATGTTGTCAGTGAATGTTGTCAGTGAGTGAATGTTGTCAGTGAGTGAATGTTGTCAGTGAATGTTGTCAGTGAGTGAATGTTGTCAGTGAATGTTGTCAGTGAATGTTGTCAGTGAGTGAATGTTGTCAGTGAGTGTTGTCAGTGAGTGAATGTTGTCAGAGAGTGAATGTTGTCAGTGAGTGAATGTTGTCAGTGAGTGAATGTTGTCAGTGAATGTTGTCAGTGAATGTTGTCAGTGAGTGAATGTTATCAGTGAATGTTGTCAGTGAGTGAATGTTGTCAGTGAATGTTGTCAGTGAATGTTGTCAGTGAGTGAATGTTGTCAGTGAGTGAATGTTGTCAGTGAGTGAATGTTGTCAGTGAATGTTGTCAGTGAGTGAATGTTGTCAGTGAGTGAATGTTGTCAGTGAATGTTGTCAGTGAGTGAATGTTGTCAGTGAATGTTGTCAGTGAGTGAATGTTGTCAGTGAATGTTGTCAGTGAGTGAATGTTGTCAGTGAGTTTTGTAAGTGAGTCAATGTTGTCAGTGAATGTGGTCAGTGAATGTTGTCAGTTAGTGAATGTTGTCAGTGAATGTTGTCAGTGAGTGAATGTTGTCAGTGAATGTTGTCAGTGAGTGAATGTTGTCAGTGAATGCTTTCAGTGAGTGAATGTTGTCAGTGAGTGAATGTTGTCAGTGAATATTGTCAGTGAGTGAATGTTGTCAGTGAATGTTGTCAGTGAGTGAATGTTGTCAGTGAATGTTGTCAGTGAATGTTGTCAGTGAGTGAATGTTGTCAGTGAATGCTGTCAGTGAGTGAATGTTGTCAGTGAGTGAATGTTGTCAGTGAATGTTGTCAGAGAGTGAATGTTGTCAGTGAATGTTGTCAGTGAATGTTGTCAGTGAGTGAATGTTGTCAGTGAATGCTGTCAGTGAGTGAATGTTGTCAGTGAGTGAATGTTGTCTGTGAATGTTGTCAGAGAGTGAATGTTGTCAGTGAATGTTGTCAGTGAGTGAATGTTGTCAGTGAATGTTGTCAGTGAGTGAATGTTGTCAGTGAATGTTGTCAGTGAGTGAATGTTGTCAGTGAATGCTGTCAGTGAGTGAATGTTGTCAGTGAGTGAATGTTGTCAGTGAATGCTGTCAGTGAGTGAATGTTGTCAGTGAGTGAATGTTGTCAGTGAGTGAATGTTGTCAGTGAATGTTGTCTGTGAGTGAATGTTGTCAGTGAGTGAATGTTGTCAGTGAATGCTGTCAGTGAGTGAATGTTGTCAGTGAGTGAATGTTGTCAGTGAATGCTGTCAGTGAGTGAATGTTGTCAGTGAGTGAATGTTGTCAGTGAGTGAATGTTGTCAGTGAATGTTGTCTGTGAGTGAATGTTGTCAGTTAGTGAATGTTGTCAGTGAATGTTGTCAGTGAGTGAATGTTGTCAGAGAGTGAATGTTGTCAGTGAATGTTGTCAGTGAATGTTGTCAGTGAGTGTTGTCAGTGAATGTTGTCAGTGAGTGAATGTTGTCAGTGAGTGAATGTTGTCAGTGAGTGAATGTTGTCAGTGAATGTTGTCAGTGAGTGAATGTTGTCAGTGAATGTTGTCAGTGAATGTTGTCAGAGAGTGAATGTTGTCAGTGAGTGAATGTTGTCAGTGAATGTTGTCAGTAAGTGAATGTTGTCAGTGAATGTTGTCAGTGAATGTTGTCAGTGAGTGAATGTTGTCAGTGAGTGAATGTTGTCAGTGAATGTTGTCAGTGAGTGAATGTTGTCAGTGAGTGAATGTTGTCAGTAAATGTTGTCAGTGAATGTTGTCAGTGAATGTTGACAGTGAGTGAATGTTGTCAGAGAGTGAATGTTGTCAGTGAGTGAATGTTGTCAGTGAGTGTTGTCAGTGAATGTTGTCAGTGAGTGTTGTCAGTGAATGTTGTCAGTGAGTGAATGTTGTCAGTGAATGTTGTCAGAGAGTGAATGTTGTCAGTGAGTGAATGTTGTCAGTGAGTGAATGTTGTCAGTGAATGTTGTCAGAGAGTGAATGTTGTCAGTGAATGTTGTCAGTGAATGTTGTCAGTGAGTGTTGTCAGTGAATGTTGTCAGTGAGTGAATGTTGTCAGTGAGTGAATGTTGTCAGTGAATGTTGTCAGTGAGTGAATGTTGTCAGTGAATGTTGTCAGTGAATGTTGTCAGAGAGTGAATGTTGTCAGTGAGTGAATGTTGTCAGTGAATGTTGTCAGTGAATGTTGTCAGTGAGTGAATGTTGTCAGTGAGTGAATGTTGTCAGTGAATGTTGTCTGTGAGTGAATGTTGTCAGTTAGTGAATGTTGTCAGTGAGTGAATGTTGTCAGTGAATGTTGTCAGTGAGTGAATGTTGTCAGTGAGTGTTGTAAGTGAGTCAATGTTGTCAGTGAGTGTTGTCAGTGAGTGAATGTTGTCAGTGAATGTTGTCAGTGAGTGAATGTTGTCAGTGAATGTTGTCAGTGAGTGAATGTTGTCAGTTAGTGAATGTTGTCAGTGAGTGAATGTTGTCAGTGAATGTTGTCAGTGAGTGAATGTTGTCAGTGAGTGAATGTTGTCAGTGAATGTTGTCAGTGAATGTTGTCAGAGAGTGAATGTTGTCAGAGAGTGAATGTTATCAGTAAATGTTGTCAGTGAATGTTGTCAGAGAGTGAATGTTGTCAGTGAATGTTGTCAGTTAGTGAATGTTGTCAGTGAATGTTGTCAGTGAGTGAATGTTGTCAGTGAATGTTGTCAGTGAATGTTGTCAGTGAGTGAATGTTGTCAGTGAGTGAATGTTGTCAGAGAGTGAATGTTGTCAGTGAGTGAATGTTGTCAGTGAATGTTGTCAGTGAGTGAATGTTGTCAGAGAGTGAATGTTGTCAGTGAGTGAATGTTGTCAGTGAATGTTGTCAGTGAGTGAATGTTGTCAGTGAATGTTGTCAGTGAGTGAATGTTATCAGTGAATGTTGTCAGTGAGTGAATGTTGTCAGTGAATGTTGTCAGTGAGTGAATGTTGTCAGTGAGTGAATGTTGTCAGTGAATGTTGTCAGTCAGTGAATGTTGTCAGTGAATGTTGTCAGTGAGTGAATGTTGTCAGTGAATGTTGTCAGTGAGTGAATGTTGTCAGTGAGTGAATGTTGTCAGTGAATGTTGTCAGTGAGTGAATGTTGTCAGTGAATGTTGTCAGTGAGTGAATGTTGTCAGTGAGTGAATGTTGTCAGTGAATGTTGTCAGTGAGTGAATGTTGTCAGTGAGTTTTGTAAGTGAGTCAATGTTGTCAGTGAGTGTTGTCAGTGAATGTTGTCAGTGAGTGAATGTTGTCAGTGAATGTTGTCAGTGAGTGAATGTTGTCAGTGAATGTTGTCAGTGAGTGAATGTTGTCAGTGAATGTTGTCAGTGAGTGAATGTTGTCAGTGAATGTTGTCAGTGAGTGAATGTTGTCAGTGAGTGAATGTTGTCAGTGAATGTTGTCAGAGAGTGAATGTTATCAGTAAATGTTGTCAGTGAATGTTGTCAGAGAGTGAATGTTGTCAGTGAATGTTGTCAGTTAGTGAATGTTGTCAGTGAATGTTGTCAGTGAATGTTGTCAGTGAGTGAATGTTGTCAGTGAATGTTGTTAGTGAATGTTGTCAGTGAGTGAATGTTGTCAGTGAATGCTGTCAGTGAGTGAATGTTGTCAGTGAGTGAATGTTGTCTGTGAATGTTGTCAGAGAGTGAATGTTGTCAGTGAATGTTGTCAGTGAGTGAATGTTGTCAGTGAATGTTGTCAGTGAGTGAATGTTGTCAGTGAATGTTGTCAGTGAGTGAATGTTGTCAGTAAATGTTGTCAGTGAGTGAATGTTGTCAGTGAGTGAATGTTGTCAGTGAGTGAATGTTGTCAGTGAATGTTGTCAGTGAGTGAATGTTGTCAGTGAATGTTGTCAGTGAGTGAATGTTGTCAGTGAATGCTGTCAGTGAGTGAATGTTGTCAGTGAATGCTGTCAGTGAGTGAATGTTGTCAGTGAGTGAATGTTGTCAGTGAATATTGTCAGTGAGTGAATGTTGTCAGTGAATGTTGTCAGTGAATGTTGTCAGTGAGTGAATGTTGTCAATGAATGCTGTCAGTGAGTGAATGTTGTCAGTGAGTGAATGTTGTCAGTGAATGTTGTCAGAGAGTGAATGTTGTCAGTGAATGTTGTCAGTGAATGTTGTCAGTGAGTGAATGTTGTCAGTGAGTGAATGTTGTCAGTGAGTGAATGTTGTCAGTGAATGTTGTCAGAGAGTGAATGTTGTCAGTGAATGTTGTCAGTGAATGTTGTCAGTGAGTGTTGTCAGTGAATGTTGTCAGTGAGTGAATGTTGTCAGTGAGTGAATGTTGTCAGTGAGTGAATGTTGTCAGTGAATGTTGTCTGTGAGTGAATGTTGTCAGTTAGTGAATGTTGTCAGTGAATGTTGTCAGTGAGTGAATGTTGTCAGTGAGTGAATGTTGTCAGTGAATGTTGTCAGAGAGTCAATGTTGTCAGTGAATGTTGTCAGTGAGTGAATGTTGTCAGTGAGTGAATGTTGTCAGTGAGTGAATGTTGTCAGTGAATGTTGTCAGTGAGTGAATGTTGTCAGTGAGTGTTGTGAGTCAATGTTGTCAGTGAGTGTTGTCAGTGAATGTTGTCAGTGAGTGAATGTTGTCAGTGAATGTTGTCAGTGAGTGAATGTTGTCAGTGAATGTTGTCAGTGAGTGAATGCTGTCAGTGAGTGAATGTTGTCAGTGAGTGAATGTTGTCAGTGAATGTTGTCAGAGAGTGAATGTTGTCAGTGAATGTTGTCAGTGAATGTTGTCAGTGAGTGAATGTTGTCAGTGAATGTCAGTGAGTGAATGTTGTCAGTGAATGTTGTCAGTGAGTGAATGTTGTCAGTGAGTGAATGCTGTCAGTGAATGCTGTCAGTGAGTGAATGTTGTCAGTGAGTGAATGTTGTCAGAGAGTGAATGTTGTCAGTGAATGTTGTCAGTGAGTGTTGTCAGTGAATGTTGTCAGTGAGTGAATGTTGTCAGTGAGTGAATGTTGTCAGTGAATGTTGTCAGTGAGTGAATGTTGTCAGTGAATGTTGTCAGTGAATGTTGTCAGTGAGTGAATGTTGTCAGTGAGTGAATGTTGTCAGTGAGTGAATGTTGTCAGTGAATGTTGTCAGTGAGTGAATGTTGTCAGTGAGTGAATGTTGTCAGTGAATGTTGTCAGTGAGTGAATGTTGTCAGTGAATGTTGTCAGTGAGTGAATGTTGTCAGTGAGTGAATGTTGTCAGTGAATGTTGTCAGTGAGTGAATGTTGTCAGTGAGTTTTGTAAGTGAGTCAATGTTGTCAGTGAGTGTTGTCAGTGAATGTTGTCAGTGAGTGAATGTTGTCAGTGAATGTTGTCAGTGAGTGAATGTTGTCAGTGAATGTTGTCAGTGAGTGAATGTTGTCAGTGAATGTTGTCAGTGAGTGAATGTTGTCAGTGAATGTTGTCAGTGAGTGAATGTTGTCAGTGAGTGAATGTTGTCAGTGAATGTTGTCAGAGAGTGAATGTTGTCAGTGAATGTTGTCAGAGAGTGAATGTTGTCAGTGAATGTTGTCAGTTAGTGAATGTTGTCAGTGAATGTTGTCAGTGAATGTTGTCAGTGAGTGAATGTTGTCAGTGAATGTTGTTAGTGAATGTTGTCAGTGAGTGAATGTTGTCAGTGAATGCTGTCAGTGAGTGAATGTTGTCAGTGAGTGAATGTTGTCTGTGAATGTTGTCAGAGAGTGAATGTTGTCAGTGAATGTTGTCAGTGAGTGAATGTTGTCAGTGAATGTTGTCAGTGAGTGAATGTTGTCAGTGAATGTTGTCAGTGAGTGAATGTTGTCAGTAAATGTTGTCAGTGAGTGAATGTTGTCAGTGAATGCTGTCAGTGAGTGAATGTTGTCAGTGAGTGAATGTTGTCAGTGAATATTGTCAGTGAGTGAATGTTGTCAGTGAATGTTGTCAGTGAATGTTGTCAGTGAGTGAATGTTGTCAGTGAATGCTGTCAGTGAGTGAATGTTGTCAGTGAGTGAATGTTGTCAGTGAATGTTGTCAGAGAGTGAATGTTGTCAGTGAATGTTGTCAGTGAATGTTGTCAGTGAGTGAATGTTGTCAGTGAGTGAATGTTGTCAGTGAGTGAATGTTGTCAGTGAATGTTGTCAGTGAGTGAATGTTGTCAGTGAATGTTGTCAGTGAGTGAATGTTGTCAGTGAATGTTGTCAGTGAGTGAATGCTGTCAGTGAGTGAATGTTGTCAGTGAGTGAATGTTGTCTGTGAATGTTGTCAGAGAGTGAATGTTGTCAGTGAATGTTGTCAGTGAATGTTGTCAGTGAGTGTTGTCAGTGAATGTTGTCAGTGAGTGAATGTTGTCAGTGAGTGAATGTTGTCAGTGAGTGAATGTTGTCAGTGAATGTTGTCTGTGAGTGAATGTTGTCAGTTAGTGAATGTTGTCAGTGAATGTTGTCAGTGAGTGAATGTTGTCAGTGAGTGAATGTTGTCAGTGAATGTTGTCAGAGAGTCAATGTTGTCAGTGAATGTTGTCAGTGAGTGAATGTTGTCAGTGAGTGAATGTTGTCAGTGAATGTTGTCAGTGAATGTTGTCAGAGAGTGAATGTTATCAGTAAATGTTGTCAGTGAATGTTGTCAGAGAGTGAATGTTGTCAGTGAATGTTGTCAGTTAGTGAATGTTGTCAGTGAATGTTGTCAGTGAGTGAATGTTGTCAGTGAATGTTGTCAGTGAGTGAATGTTGTCAGTGAATGCTGTCAGTGAGTGAATGTTGTCAGTGAGTGAATGTTGTCAGTGAATATTTTCAGTGAGTGAATGTTGTCAGTGAATGTTGTCAGTGAGTGAATGTTGTCAGTGAATGTTGTCAGTGAATGTTGTCAGTGAGTGAATGTTGTCAGTGAGTGAATGTTGTCAGAGAGTCAATGTTGTCAGTGAATGTTGTCAGTGAGTGAATGTTGTCAGTGAGTGAATGTTGTCAGTGAATGTTGTCAGTGAGTGAATGTTGTCAGTGAATGTTGTCAGTGAATGTTGTCAGTGAGTGAATGTTGTCAGTGAGTGTTGTCAGTGAGTGAATGTTGTCAGAGAGTGAATGTTGTCAGTGAGTGAATGTTGTCAGTGAGTGAATGTTGTCAGTGAATGTTGTCAGTGAATGTTGTCAGTGAGTGAATGTTATCAGTGAATGTTGTCAGTGAGTGAATGTTGTCAGTGAATGTTGTCAGTGAATGTTGTCAGTGAGTGAATGTTGTCAGTGAGTGAATGTTGTCAGTGAGTGAATGTTGTCAGTGAATGTTGTCAGTGAGTGAATGTTGTCAGTGAGTGAATGTTGTCAGTGAATGTTGTCAGTGAGTGAATGTTGTCAGTGAATGTTGTCAGTGAGTGAATGTTGTCAGTGAATGTTGTCAGTGAGTGAATGTTGTCAGTGAGTTTTGTAAGTGAGTCAATGTTGTCAGTGAATGTGGTCAGTGAATGTTGTCAGTTAGTGAATGTTGTCAGTGAATGTTGTCAGTGAGTGAATGTTGTCAGTGAATGTTGTCAGTGAGTGAATGTTGTCAGTGAATGCTTTCAGTGAGTGAATGTTGTCAGTGAGTGAATGTTGTCAGTGAATATTGTCAGTGAGTGAATGTTGTCAGTGAATGTTGTCAGTGAGTGAATGTTGTCAGTGAATGTTGTCAGTGAATGTTGTCAGTGAGTGAATGTTGTCAGTGAATGCTGTCAGTGAGTGAATGTTGTCAGTGAGTGAATGTTGTCAGTGAATGTTGTCAGAGAGTGAATGTTGTCAGTGAATGTTGTCAGTGAATGTTGTCAGTGAGTGAATGTTGTCAGTGAATGCTGTCAGTGAGTGAATGTTGTCAGTGAGTGAATGTTGTCTGTGAATGTTGTCAGAGAGTGAATGTTGTCAGTGAATGTTGTCAGTGAGTGAATGTTGTCAGTGAATGTTGTCAGTGAGTGAATGTTGTCAGTGAATGTTGTCAGTGAGTGAATGTTGTCAGTGAATGCTGTCAGTGAGTGAATGTTGTCAGTGAGTGAATGTTGTCAGTGAATGCTGTCAGTGAGTGAATGTTGTCAGTGAGTGAATGTTGTCAGTGAGTGAATGTTGTCAGTGAATGTTGTCTGTGAGTGAATGTTGTCAGTGAGTGAATGTTGTCAGTGAATGCTGTCAGTGAGTGAATGTTGTCAGTGAGTGAATGTTGTCAGTGAATGCTGTCAGTGAGTGAATGTTGTCAGTGAGTGAATGTTGTCAGTGAGTGAATGTTGTCAGTGAATGTTGTCTGTGAGTGAATGTTGTCAGTTAGTGAATGTTGTCAGTGAATGTTGTCAGTGAGTGAATGTTGTCAGAGAGTGAATGTTGTCAGTGAATGTTGTCAGTGAATGTTGTCAGTGAGTGTTGTCAGTGAATGTTGTCAGTGAGTGAATGTTGTCAGTGAGTGAATGTTGTCAGTGAGTGAATGTTGTCAGTGAATGTTGTCAGTGAGTGAATGTTGTCAGTGAATGTTGTCAGTGAATGTTGTCAGAGAGTGAATGTTGTCAGTGAGTGAATGTTGTCAGTGAATGTTGTCAGTAAGTGAATGTTGTCAGTGAATGTTGTCAGTGAATGTTGTCAGAGAGTGAATGTTGTCAGTGAATGTTGTCAGTGAGTGAATGTTATCAGTAAATGTTGTCAGTGAATGTTGTCAGAGAGTGAATGTTGTCAGTGAATGTTGTCAGTGAATGTTGTCAGTGAATGTTGTCAGAGAGTGAATGTTGTCAGTGAATGTTGTCAGTGAGTGAATGTTATCAGTAAATGTTGTCAGTGAATGTTGTCAGAGAGTGAATGTTGTCAGTGAATGTTGTCAGTTAGTGAATGTTGTCAGTGAATGTTGTCAGTGAGTGAATGTTGTCAGTGAATGTTGTCAGTGAGTGAATGTTGTCAGTGAATGCTGTCAGTGAGTGAATGTTGTCAGTGAGTGAATGTTGTCAGTGAATATTGTCAGTGAGTGAATGTTGTCAGTGAATGTTGTCAGTGAGTGAATGTTGTCAGTGAATGTTGTCAGTGAATGTTGTCAGTGAGTGAATGTTGTCAGTGAATGCTGTCAGTGAGTGAATGTTGTCAGTGAGTGAATGTTGTCAGAGAGTGAATGTTGTCAGTGAATGTTGTCAGTGAATGTTGTCAGTGAGTGTTGTCAGTGAATGTTGTCAGTGAGTGAATGTTGTCAGTGAATGTTGTCTGTGAGTGAATGTTGTCAGTGAGTGAATGTTGTCAGTGAATGTTGTCTGTGAGTGAATGTTGTCAGTTAGTGAATGTTGTCAGTGAGTGAATGTTGTCAGTGAATGTTGTCAGTGAGTGAATGTTGTCAGTGAGTGAATGTTGTCAGTGAGTGAATGTTGTCAGTGAGTGAATGTTGTCAGTGAATGTTGTCTGTGAGTGAATGTTGTCAGTTAGTGAATGTTGTCAGTGAGTGAATGTTGTCAGTGAATGTTGTCAGTGAGTGAATGTTGTCAGTGAGTGAATGTTGTCAGTGAATGTTGTCAGTGAGTGAATGTTGTCAGTGAATGTTGTCAGTGAGTGAATGTTGTCAGTGAGTGAATGTTGTCAGTGAACGTTGTCAGTGAATGTTGTCAGAGAGTGAATGTTGTCAGTGAATGTTGTCAGAGAGTGAATGTTATCAGTAAATGTTGTCAGTGAATGTTGTCAGAGAGTGAATGTTGTCAGTGAATGTTGTCAGTGAGTGAATGTTGTCAGTGAATGTTGTCAGTGAGTGAATGTTGTCAGTGAATGTGGTCAGTGAATGTTGTCAGTGAGTGAATGTTGTCAGTGAATGCTGTCAGTGAGTGAATGTTGTCAGTGAGTGAATGTTGTCAGTGAATGTTGTCAGAGAGTGAATGTTGTCAGTGAATGTTGTCAGTGAATGTTGTCAGTGAGTGAATGTTGTCAGTGAATGTTGTCAGTGAATGTTGTCAGTGAATGTTGTCAGAGAGTGAATGTTGTCAGTGAGTGAATGTTGTCAGTGAATGTTGTCAGTGAATGTTGTCAGTGAGTGAATGTTGTCAGTGAGTGAATGTTGTCAGTGAATGTTGTCAGTGAGTGAATGTTGTCAGTGAGTGAATGTTGTCAGTAAATGTTGTCAGTGAATGTTGTCAGTGAATGTTGACAGTGAGTGAATGTTGTCAGAGAGTGAATGTTGTCAGTGAGTGAATGTTGTCAGTGAGTGTTGTCAGTGAATGTTGTCAGTGAGTGTTGTCAGTGAATGTTGTCAGTGAGTGAATGTTGTCAGTGAATGTTGTCAGAGAGTGAATGTTGTCAGTGAGTGAATGTTGTCAGTGAGTGAATGTTGTCAGTGAATGTTGTCAGAGAGTGAATGTTGTCAGTGAATGTTGTCAGTGAATGTTGTCAGTGAGTGTTGTCAGTGAATGTTGTCAGTGAGTGAATGTTGTCAGTGAGTGAATGTTGTCAGTGAATGTTGTCAGTGAGTGAATGTTGTCAGTGAATGTTGTCAGTGAATGTTGTCAGTGAATGTTGTCAGAGAGTGAATGTTGTCAGTGAGTGAATGTTGTCAGTGAATGTTGTCAGTGAATGTTGTCAGTGAGTGAATGTTGTCAGTGAGTGAATGTTGTCAGTGAATGTTGTCTGTGAGTGAATGTTGTCAGTTAGTGAATGTTGTCAGTGAGTGAATGTTGTCAGTGAATGTTGTCAGTGAGTGAATGTTGTCAGTGAGTGTTGTAAGTGAGTCAATGTTGTCAGTGAGTGTTGTCAGTGAGTGAATGTTGTCAGTGAATGTTGTCAGTGAGTGAATGTTGTCAGTGAATGTTGTCAGTGAGTGAATGTTGTCAGTTAGTGAATGTTGTCAGTGAGTGAATGTTGTCAGTGAATGTTGTCAGTGAGTGAATGTTGTCAGTGAGTGAATGTTGTCAGTGAATGTTGTCAGTGAATGTTGTCAGAGAGTGAATGTTGTCAGAGAGTGAATGTTATCAGTAAATGTTGTCAGTGAATGTTGTCAGAGAGTGAATGTTGTCAGTGAATGTTGTCAGTTAGTGAATGTTGTCAGTGAATGTTGTCAGTGAGTGAATGTTGTCAGTGAATGTTGTCAGTGAATGTTGTCAGTGAGTGAATGTTGTCAGTGAGTGAATGTTGTCAGAGAGTGAATGTTGTCAGTGAGTGAATGTTGTCAGTGAATGTTGTCAGTGAGTGAATGTTGTCAGAGAGTGAATGTTGTCAGTGAGTGAATGTTGTCAGTGAATGTTGTCAGTGAGTGAATGTTGTCAGTGAATGTTGTCAGTGAGTGAATGTTATCAGTGAATGTTGTCAGTGAGTGAATGTTGTCAGTGAATGTTGTCAGTGAGTGAATGTTGTCAGTGAGTGAATGTTGTCAGTGAATGTTGTCAGTCAGTGAATGTTGTCAGTGAATGTTGTCAGTGAGTGAATGTTGTCAGTGAATGTTGTCAGTGAGTGAATGTTGTCAGTGAGTGAATGTTGTCAGTGAATGTTGTCAGTGAGTGAATGTTGTCAGTGAATGTTGTCAGTGAGTGAATGTTGTCAGTGAGTGAATGTTGTCAGTGAATGTTGTCAGTGAGTGAATGTTGTCAGTGAGTTTTGTAAGTGAGTCAATGTTGTCAGTGAGTGTTGTCAGTGAATGTTGTCAGTGAGTGAATGTTGTCAGTGAATGTTGTCAGTGAGTGAATGTTGTCAGTGAATGTTGTCAGTGAGTGAATGTTGTCAGTGAATGTTGTCAGTGAGTGAATGTTGTCAGTGAATGTTGTCAGTGAGTGAATGTTGTCAGTGAGTGAATGTTGTCAGTGAATGTTGTCAGAGAGTGAATGTTATCAGTAAATGTTGTCAGTGAATGTTGTCAGTGAGTGAATGTTGTCAGTGAATGTTGTTAGTGAATGTTGTCAGTGAGTGAATGTTGTCAGTGAATGCTGTCAGTGAGTGAATGTTGTCAGTGAGTGAATGTTGTCTGTGAATGTTGTCAGAGAGTGAATGTTGTCAGTGAATGTTGTCAGTGAGTGAATGTTGTCAGTGAATGTTGTCAGTGAGTGAATGTTGTCAGTGAATGTTGTCAGTGAATGTTGTCAGTGAGTGAATGTTGTCAGTGAATGTTGTTAGTGAATGTTGTCAGTGAGTGAATGTTGTCAGTGAATGCTGTCAGTGAGTGAATGTTGTCAGTGAGTGAATGTTGTCTGTGAATGTTGTCAGAGAGTGAATGTTGTCAGTGAATGTTGTCAGTGAGTGAATGTTGTCAGTGAATGTTGTCAGTGAGTGAATGTTGTCAGTGAATGTTGTCAGTGAGTGAATGTTGTCAGTAAATGTTGTCAGTGAGTGAATGTTGTCAGTGAGTGAATGTTGTCAGTGAGTGAATGTTGTCAGTGAATGTTGTCAGTGAGTGAATGTTGTCAGTGAATGTTGTCAGTGAGTGAATGTTGTCAGTGAATGTTGTCAGTGAGTGAATGTTGTCAGTGAATGCTGTCAGTGAGTGAATGTTGTCAGTGAGTGAATGTTGTCAGTGAATATTGTCAGTGAGTGAATGTTGTCAGTGAATGTTGTCAGTGAATGTTGTCAGTGAGTGAATGTTGTCAGTGAATGCTGTCAGTGAGTGAATGTTGTCAGTGAGTGAATGTTGTCAGTGAATGTTGTCAGAGAGTGAATGTTGTCAGTGAATGTTGTCAGTGAATGTTGTCAGTGAGTGAATGTTGTCAGTGAGTGAATGTTGTCAGTGAGTGAATGTTGTCAGTGAATGTTGTCAGAGAGTGAATGTTGTCAGTGAATGTTGTCAGTGAATGTTGTCAGTGAGTGTTGTCAGTGAATGTTGTCAGTGAGTGAATGTTGTCAGTGAGTGAATGTTGTCAGTGAGTGAATGTTGTCAGTGAATGTTGTCTGTGAGTGAATGTTGTCAGTTAGTGAATGTTGTCAGTGAATGTTGTCAGTGAGTGAATGTTGTCAGTGAGTGAATGTTGTCAGTGAATGTTGTCAGAGAGTCAATGTTGTCAGTGAATGTTGTCAGTGAGTGAATGTTGTCAGTGAGTGAATGTTGTCAGTGAATGTTGTCAGTGAATGTTGTCAGAGAGTGAATGTTATCAGTAAATGTTGTCAGTGAATGTTGTCAGAGAGTGAATGTTGTCAGTGAATGTTGTCAGTTAGTGAATGTTGTCAGTGAATGTTGTCAGTGAGTGAATGTTGTCAGTGAATGTTGTCAGTGAGTGAATGTTGTCAGTGAATGCTGTCAGTGAGTGAATGTTGTCAGTGAGTGAATGTTGTCAGTGAATATTTTCAGTGAGTGAATGTTGTCAGTGAATGTTGTCAGTGAGTGAATGTTGTCAGTGAATGTTGTCAGTGAATGTTGTCAGTGAGTGAATGTTGTCAGTGAGTGAATGTTGTCAGAGAGTCAATGTTGTCAGTGAATGTTGTCAGTGAGTGAATGTTGTCAGTGAGTGAATGTTGTCAGTGAATGTTGTCAGTGAGTGAATGTTGTCAGTGAATGTTGTCAGTGAATGTTGTCAGTGAGTGAATGTTGTCAGTGAGTGTTGTCAGTGAGTGAATGTTGTCAGAGAGTGAATGTTGTCAGTGAGTGAATGTTGTCAGTGAGTGAATGTTGTCAGTGAATGTTGTCAGTGAATGTTGTCAGTGAGTGAATGTTATCAGTGAATGTTGTCAGAGAGTCAATGTTGTCAGTGAATGTTGTCAGTGAGTGAATGTTGTCAGTGAGTGAATGTTGTCAGTGAATGTTGTCAGTGAATGTTGTCAGAGAGTGAATGTTGTCAGTGAATGTTGTCAGAGAGTGAATGTTATCAGTAAATGTTGTCAGTGAATGTTGTCAGAGAGTGAATGTTGTCAGTGAATGTTGTCAGTTAGTGAATGTTGTCAGTGAATGTTGTCAGTGAGTGAATGTTGTCAGTGAATGTTGTCAGTGAGTGAATGTTGTCAGTGAATGCTTTCAGTGAGTGAATGTTGTCAGTGAGTGAATGTTGTCAGTGAATATTGTCAGTGAGTGAATGTTGTCAGTGAATGTTGTCAGTGAGTGAATGTTGTCAGTGAATGTTGTCAGTGAATGTTGTCAGTGAGTGAATGTTGTCAGTGAATGCTGTCAGTGAGTGAATGTTGTCAGTGAGTGAATGTTGTCAGAGAGTGAATGTTGTCAGTGAATGTTGTCAGTGAATGTTGTCAGTGAGTGAATGTTGTCAGTGAATGCTGTCAGTGAGTGAATGTTGTCAGTGAGTGAATGTTGTCTGTGAATGTTGTCAGAGAGTGAATGTTGTCAGTGAATGATGTCAGTGAGTGAATGTTGTCAGTGAATGTTGTCAGTGAGTGAATGTTGTCAGTGAATGTTGTCAGTGAGTGAATGTTGTCAGTGAATGCTGTCAGTGAGTGAATGTTGTCAGTGAGTGAATGTTGTCAGTGAGTGAATGTTGTCAGTGAATGTTGTCTGTGAGTGAATGTTGTCAGTTAGTGAATGTTGTCAGTGAATGCTGTCAGTGAGTGAATGTTGTCAGTGAGTGAATGTTGTCAGAGAGTGAATGTTGTCAGTGAATGTTGTCAGTGAATGTTGTCAGTGAGTGTTGTCAGTGAATGTTGTCAGTGAGTGAATGTTGTCAGTGAGTGAATGTTGTCAGTGAGTGAATGTTGTCAGTGAATGTTGTCAGTGAGTGAATGTTGTCAGTGAATGTTGTCAGTGAATGTTGTCAGAGAGTGAATGTTGTCAGTGAGTGAATGTTGTCAGTGAATGTTGTCAGTAAGTGAATGTTGTCAGTGAATGTTGTCAGTGAATGTTGTCAGAGAGTGAATGTTGTCAGTGAATGTTGTCAGTGAGTGAATGTTATCAGTAAATGTTGTCAGTGAATGTTGTCAGAGAGTGAATGTTGTCAGTGAATGTTGTCAGTTAGTGAATGTTGTCAGTGAATGTTGTCAGTGAGTGAATGTTGTCAGTGAATGTTGTCAGTGAGTGAATGTTGTCAGTGAATGCAGTCAGTGAGTGAATGTTGTCAGTGAGTGAATGTTGTCAGTGAATATTGTCAGTGAGTGAATGTTGTCAGTGAATGTTGTCAGTGAGTGAATGTTGTCAGTGAATGTTGTCAGTGAATGTTGTCAGTGAGTGAATGTTGTCAGTGAATGCTGTCAGTGAGTGAATGTTGTCAGTGAGTGAATGTTGTCAGAGAGTGAATGTTGTCAGTGAATGTTGTCAGTGAATGTTGTCAGTGAGTGTTGTCAGTGAATGTTGTCAGTGAGTGAATGTTGTCAGTGAATGTTGTCTGTGAGTGAATGTTGTCAGTGAGTGAATGTTGTCAGTGAATGTTGTCTGTGAGTGAATGTTGTCAGTTAGTGAATGTTGTCAGTGAGTGAATGTTGTCAGTGAATGTTGTCAGTGAGTGAATGTTGTCAGTGAGTGAATGTTGTCAGTGAGTGAATGTTGTCAGTGAGTGAATGTTGTCAGTGAATGTTGTCTGTGAGTGAATGTTGTCAGTTAGTGAATGTTGTCAGTGAGTGAATGTTGTCAGTGAATGTTGTCAGTGAGTGAATGTTGTCAGTGAATGTTGTCAGTGAGTGAATGTTGTCAGTGAATGTTGTCAGTGAGTGAATGTTGTCAGTGAGTGAATGTTGTCAGTGAGTGAATGTTGTCAGTGAACGTTGTCAGTGAATGTTGTCAGAGAGTGAATGTTGTCAGTGAATGTTGTCAGAGAGTGAATGTTATCAGTAAATGTTGTCAGTGAATGTTGTCAGAGAGTGAATGTTGTCAGTGAATGTTGTCAGTGAGTGAATGTTGTCAGTGAATGTTGTCAGTGAGTGAATGTTGTCAGTGAATGTGGTCAGTGAATGTTGTCAGTGAGTGAATGTTGTCAGTGAATGCTGTCAGTGAGTGAATGTTGTCAGTGAGTGAATGTTGTCAGTGAATGTTGTCAGTGAATGTTGTCAGTGAGTGAATGTTGTCAGTGAGTGAATGTTGTCAGTGAATGTTGTCTGTGAGTGAATGTTGTCAGTGAGTGAATGTTGTCGGTGAATGTTGTCAGTGAGTGAATGTTGTCAGTGAATGTCAGTGAGTGAATGTTGTCAGTGAATGTTGTCAGTGAGTGAATGTTGTCAGTGAGTGAATGTTGTCAGTGAATGTTGTCAGTGAGTGAATGTTGACAGTGAATGCTGTCAGTGAGTGAATGTTGTCAGTGAGTGAATGTTGTCAGAGAGTGAATGTTGTCAGTGAATGTTGTCAGTGAATGTTGTCAGTGAGTGTTGTCAGTGAATGTTGTCAGTGAGTGAATGTTGTCAGTGAATGTTGTCAGTGAGTGAATGTTGTCAGTGAATGTTGTCAGTGAATGTTGTCAGTGAATGTTGTCAGAGAGTGAATGTTGTCAGTGAGTGAATGTTGTCAGTGAATGTTGTCAGTGAGTGAATGTTGTCAGTGAGTGAATGTTGTCAGTGAGTGGATGTTGTCAGTGAATGTTGTCTGTGAGTGAATGTTGTCAGTTAGTGAATGTTGTCAGTGAGTGAATGTTGTCAGTGAATGTTGTCAGTGAGTGAATGTTGTCAGTGAATGTTGTCAGTGAGTGAATGCTGTCAGTGAGTGAATGTTGTCAGTGAGTGAATGTTGTCAGTGAATGTTGTCAGTGAGTGAATGTTGTCAGGTGAATGCTGTCAGTGAGTGAATGTTGTCAGTGAGTGAATGTTGTCAGAGAGTGAATGTTGTCAGTGAATGTTGTCAGTGAGTGTTGTCAGTGAATGTTGTCAGTGAGTGAATGTTGTCAGTGAGTGAATGTTGTCAGTGAGTGAATGTTGTCAGTGAATGTTGTCAGTGAGTGAATGTTGTCAGTGAATGTTGTCAGTGAATGTTGTCAGAGAGTGAATGTTGTCAGTGAGTGAATGTTGTCAGTGAATGTTGTCAGTGAATGTTGTCAGTGAGTGAATGTTGTCAGTGAGTGAATGTTGTCAGTGAGTGAATGTTGTCAGTGAATGTTGTCAGTGAGTGAATGTTGTCAGTGAATGTTGTCAGTGAGTGAATGTTGTCAGTGAGTGTTGTAAGTGAGTCAATGTTGTCAGTGAGTGTTGTCAGTGAATGTTGTCAGTGAGTGAATGTTGTCAGTGAATGTTGTCAGAGAGTGAATGTTGTCAGTGAGTGAATGTTGTCAGTGAATGTTGTCAGTGAGTGAATGTTGTCAGTGAGTGAATGTTGTCAGTGAATGTTGTCAGTGAATGTTGTCAGAGAGTGAATGTTGTCAGTGAATGTTGTCAGAGAGTGAATGTTATCAGTAAATGTTGTCAGTGAATGTTGTCAGAGAGTGAATGTTGTCAGTGAATGTTGTCAGTTAGTGAATGTTGTCAGTGAATGTTGTCAGTGAATGTTGTCAGTGAGTGAATGTTGTCAGTGAATGCTGTCAGTGAGTGAATGTTGTCAGTGAGTGAATGTTGTCAGTGAATATTGTCAGTGAGTGAATGTTGTCAGTGAATTTTGTCAGTGAGTGAATGTTGTCAGTGAATGTTGTCAGTGAATGTTGTCAGTGAGTGAATGTTGTCAGTGAATGCTGTCAGTGAGTGAATGTTGTCAGTGAGTGAATGTTGTCTGTGAATGTTGTCAGAGAGTGAATGTTGTCAGTGAATGTTGTCAGTGAGTGAATGTTGTCAGTGAATGTTGTCAGTGAGTGAATGTTGTCAGTGAATGTTGTCAGTGAGTGAATGTTGTCAGTGAGTGAATGTTGTCAGTGAGTGAATGTTGTCAGTGAATGTTGTCAGTGAATGTTGTCAGTGAATGTTGTCAGTGAGTGAATGTTGTCAGTGAGTGAATGTTGTCAGTGAATGTTGTCTGTGAGTGAATGTTGTCAGTTAGTGAATGTTGCCAGTGAATGTTGTCAGAGAGTCAATGTTGTCAGTGAATGTTGTCAGTGAGTGAATGTTGTCAGTGAGTGAATGTTGTCGGTGAATGTTGTCAGTGAGTGAATGTTGTCAGTGAATGTCAGTGAGTGAATGTTGTCAGTGAATGTTGTCAGTGAGTGAATGTTGTCAGTGAGTGAATGTTGTCAGAGAGTGAATGTTGTCAGTGAATGTTGTCAGTGAATGTTGTCAGTGAGTGTTGTCAGTGAATGTTGTCAGTGAGTGAATGTTGTCAGTGAGTGAATGTTGTCAGTGAATGTTGTCAGTGAGTGAATGTTGTCAGTGAATGTTGTCAGTGAATGTTGTCAGTGAATGTTGTCAGAGAGTGAATGTTGTCAGTGAGTGAATGTTGTCAGTGAATGTTGTCAGTGAGTGAATGTTGTCAGTGAGTGAATGTTGTCAGTGAGTGGATGTTGTCAGTGAATGTTGTCTGTGAGTGAATGTTGTCAGTTAGTGAATGTTGTCAGTGAGTGAATGTTGTCAGTGAATGTTGTCAGTGAGTGAATGTTGTCAGTGAGTGAATGTTGTCAGTGAGTGAATGTTGTCAGTGAGTGTTGTGAGTCAATGTTGTCAGTGAGTGTTGTCAGTGAATGTTGTCAGTGAGTGAATGTTGTCAGTGAATGTTGTCAGTGAGTGAATGTTGTCAGTGAATGTTGTCAGTGAGTGAATGCTGTCAGTGAGTGAATGTTGTCAGTGAGTGAATGTTGTCAGTGAATGTTGTCAGAGAGTGAATGTTGTCAGTGAATGTTGTCAGTGAATGTTGTCAGTGAGTGAATGTTGTCAGTGAATGTCAGTGAGTGAATGTTGTCAGTGAATGTTGTCAGTGAGTGAATGTTGTCAGTGAGTGAATGCTGTCAGTGAATGCTGTCAGTGAGTGAATGTTGTCAGTGAGTGAATGTTGTCAGAGAGTGAATGTTGTCAGTGAATGTTGTCAGTGAGTGTTGTCAGTGAATGTTGTCAGTGAGTGAATGTTGTCAGTGAGTGAATGTTGTCAGTGAATGTTGTCAGTGAGTGAATGTTGTCAGTGAATGTTGTCAGTGAATGTTGTCAGTGAGTGAATGTTGTCAGTGAGTGAATGTTGTCAGTGAATGTTGTCAGTGAGTGAATGTTGTCAGTGAGTGAATGTTGTCAGTGAATGTTGTCAGTGAGTGAATGTTGTCAGTGAATGTTGTCAGTGAGTGAATGTTGTCAGTGAGTGAATGTTGTCAGTGAATGTTGTCAGTGAGTGCATGTTGTCAGTGAGTTTTGTAAGTGAGTCAATGTTGTCAGTGAGTGTTGTCAGTGAATGTTGTCAGTGAGTGAATGTTGTCAGTGAATGTTGTCAGTGAGTGAATGTTGTCAGTGAATGTTGTCAGTGAGTGAATGTTGTCAGTGAATGTTGTCAGTGAGTGAATGTTGTCAGTGAATGTTGTCAGTGAGTGAATGTTGTCAGTGAGTGAATGTTGTCAGTGAATGTTGTCAGAGAGTGAATGTTGTCAGTGAATGTTGTCAGAGAGTGAATGTTGTCAGTGAATGTTGTCAGTTAGTGAATGTTGTCAGTGAATGTTGTCAGTGAATGTTGTCAGTGAGTGAATGTTGTCAGTGAATGTTGTTAGTGAATGTTGTCATTGAGTGAATGTTGTCAGTGAATGCTGTCAGTGAGTGAATGTTGTCAGTGAGTGAATGTTGTCTGTGAATGTTGTCAGAGAGTGAATGTTGTCAGTGAATGTTGTCAGTGAGTGAATGTTGTCAGTGAATGTTGTCAGTGAGTGAATGTTGTCAGTGAATGTTGTCAGTGAGTGAATGTTGTCAGTAAATGTTGTCAGTGAGTGAATGTTGTCAGTGAATGCTGTCAGTGAGTGAATGTTGTCAGTGAGTGAATGTTGTCAGTGAATATTGTCAGTGAGTGAATGTTGTCAGTGAATGTTGTCAGTGAATGTTGTCAGTGAGTGAATGTTGTCAGTGAATGCTGTCAGTGAGTGAATGTTGTCAGTGAGTGAATGTTGTCAGTGAATGTTGTCAGAGAGTGAATGTTGTCAGTGAATGTTGTCAGTGAATGTTGTCAGTGAGTGAATGTTGTCAGTGAGTGAATGTTGTCAGTGAGTGAATGTTGTCAGTGAATGTTGTCAGTGAGTGAATGTTGTCAGTGAATGTTGTCAGTGAGTGAATGTTGTCAGTGAATGTTGTCAGTGAGTGAATGCTGTCAGTGAGTGAATGTTGTCAGTGAGTGAATGTTGTCTGTGAATGTTGTCAGAGAGTGAATGTTGTCAGTGAATGTTGTCAGTGAATGTTGTCAGTGAGTGTTGTCAGTGAATGTTGTCAGTGAGTGAATGTTGTCAGTGAGTGAATGTTGTCAGTGAGTGAATGTTGTCAGTGAATGTTGTCTGTGAGTGAATGTTGTCAGTTAGTGAATGTTGTCAGTGAATGTTGTCAGTGAGTGAATGTTGTCAGTGAGTGAATGTTGTCAGTGAATGTTGTCAGAGAGTCAATGTTGTCAGTGAATGTTGTCAGTGAGTGAATGTTGTCAGTGAATGTTGTCAGTGAATGTTGTCAGAGAGTGAATGTTATCAGTAAATGTTGTCAGTGAATGTTGTCAGAGAGTGAATGTTGTCAGTGAATGTTGTCAGTTAGTGAATGTTGTCAGTGAATGTTGTCAGTGAGTGAATGTTGTCAGTGAATGTTGTCAGTGAGTGAATGTTGTCAGTGAATGCTGTCAGTGAGTGAATGTTGTCAGTGAGTGAATGTTGTCAGTGAATATTTTCAGTGAGTGAATGTTGTCAGTGAATGTTGTCAGTGAGTGAATGTTGTCAGT
Source organism: Staurois parvus (assembly GCF_062004578.1). Taxonomy (NCBI): domain Eukaryota; kingdom Metazoa; phylum Chordata; class Amphibia; order Anura; family Ranidae; genus Staurois; species Staurois parvus. Next base: position 426,564 of record NW_028320448.1, read on the forward strand.
GAATGTTGTCAGTGAATGTTGTCAGTGAGTGAATGTTGTCAGTGAGTGAATGTTGTCAGAGAGTCAATGTTGTCAGTGAATGTTGTCAGTGAGTGAATGTTGTCAGTGAATGTTGTCAGTGAGTGAATGTTGTCAGTGAATGTTGTCAGTGAATGTTGTCAGTGAGTGAATGTTGTCAGTGAGTGAATGTTGTCAGTGAATGTTGTCAGTGAATGTTGTCAGTGAGTGAATGTTATCAGTGAATGTTGTCAGTGAGTGAATGTTGTCAGTGAATGTTGTCAGTGAATGTTGTCAGTGAGTGAATGTTGTCAGTGAGTGAATGTTGTCAGTGAGTGAATGTTGTCAGTGAATGTTGTCAGTGAGTGAATGTTGTCAGTGAGTGAATGTTGTCAGTGAATGTTGTCAGTGAGTGAATGTTGTCAGTGAATGTTGTCAGTGAGTGAATGTTGTCAGTGAATGTTGTCAGTGAGTGAATGTTGTCAGTGAGTGAATGTTGTCAGTAAATGTTGTCAGTGAATGTTGTCAGTGAATGTTGACAGTGAGTGAATGTTGTCAGAGAGTGAATGTTGTCAGTGAGTGAATGTTGTCAGTGAGTGTTGTCAGTGAATGTTGTCAGTGAGTGTTGTCAGTGAATGTTGTCAGTGAGTGAATGTTGTCAGTGAATGTTGTCAGAGAGTGAATGTTGTCAGTGAGTGAATGTTGTCAGTGAGTGAATGTTGTCAGTGAATGTTGTCAGAGAGTGAATGTTGTCAGTGAATGTTGTCAGTGAATGTTGTCAGTGAGTGTTGTCAGTGAATGTTGTCAGTGAGTGAATGTTGTCAGTGAGTGAATGTTGTCAGTGAATGTTGTCAGTGAGTGAATGTTGTCAGTGAATGTTGTCAGTGAATGTTGTCAGTGAATGTTGTCAGAGAGTGAATGTTGTCAGTGAGTGAATGTTGTCAGTGAATGTTGTCAGTGAATGTTGTCAGTGAGTGAATGTTGTCAGTGAGTGAATGTTGTCAGTGAATGTTGTCTGTGAGTGAATGTTGTCAGTTAGTGAATGTTGTCAGTGAGTGAATGTTGTCAGTGAATGTTGTCAGTGAGTGAATGTTGTCAGTGAGTGTTGTAAGTGAGTCAATGTTGTCAGTGAGTGTTGTCAGTGAGTGAATGTTGTCAGTGAATGTTGTCAGTGAGTGAATGTTGTCAGTGAATGTTGTCAGTGAGTGAATGTTGTCAGTTAGTGAATGTTGTCAGTGAGTGAATGTTGTCAGTGAATGTTGTCAGTGAGTGAATGTTGTCAGTGAGTGAATGTTGTCAGTGAATGTTGTCAGTGAATGTTGTCAGAGAGTGAATGTTGTCAGAGAGTGAATGTTATCAGTAAATGTTGTCAGTGAATGTTGTCAGAGAGTGAATGTTGTCAGTGAATGTTGTCAGTTAGTGAATGTTGTCAGTGAATGTTGTCAGTGAGTGAATGTTGTCAGTGAATGTTGTCAGTGAATGTTGTCAGTGAGTGAATGTTGTCAGTGAGTGAATGTTGTCAGAGAGTGAATGTTGTCAGTGAGTGAATGTTGTCAGTGAATGTTGTCAGTGAGTGAATGTTGTCAGAGAGTGAATGTTGTCAGTGAGTGAATGTTGTCAGTGAATGTTGTCAGTGAGTGAATGTTGTCAGTGAATGTTGTCAGTGAGTGAATGTTATCAGTGAATGTTGTCAGTGAGTGAATGTTGTCAGTGAATGTTGTCAGTGAGTGAATGTTGTCAGTGAGTGAATGTTGTCAGTGAATGTTGTCAGTCAGTGAATGTTGTCAGTGAATGTTGTCAGTGAGTGAATGTTGTCAGTGAATGTTGTCAGTGAGTGAATGTTGTCAGTGAGTGAATGTTGTCAGTGAATGTTGTCAGTGAGTGAATGTTGTCAGTGAATGTTGTCAGTGAGTGAATGTTGTCAGTGAGTGAATGTTGTCAGTGAATGTTGTCAGTGAGTGAATGTTGTCAGTGAGTTTTGTAAGTGAGTCAATGTTGTCAGTGAGTGTTGTCAGTGAATGTTGTCAGTGAGTGAATGTTGTCAGTGAATGTTGTCAGTGAGTGAATGTTGTCAGTGAATGTTGTCAGTGAGTGAATGTTGTCAGTGAATGTTGTCAGTGAGTGAATGTTGTCAGTGAATGTTGTCAGTGAGTGAATGTTGTCAGTGAGTGAATGTTGTCAGTGAATGTTGTCAGAGAGTGAATGTTATCAGTAAATGTTGTCAGTGAATGTTGTCAGAGAGTGAATGTTGTCAGTGAATGTTGTCAGTTAGTGAATGTTGTCAGTGAATGTTGTCAGTGAATGTTGTCAGTGAGTGAATGTTGTCAGTGAATGTTGTTAGTGAATGTTGTCAGTGAGTGAATGTTGTCAGTGAATGCTGTCAGTGAGTGAATGTTGTCAGTGAGTGAATGTTGTCTGTGAATGTTGTCAGAGAGTGAATGTTGTCAGTGAATGTTGTCAGTGAGTGAATGTTGTCAGTGAATGTTGTCAGTGAGTGAATGTTGTCAGTGAATGTTGTCAGTGAGTGAATGTTGTCAGTAAATGTTGTCAGTGAGTGAATGTTGTCAGTGAGTGAATGTTGTCAGTGAGTGAATGTTGTCAGTGAATGTTGTCAGTGAGTGAATGTTGTCAGTGAATGTTGTCAGTGAGTGAATGTTGTCAGTGAATGTTGTCAGTGAGTGAATGTTGTCAGTGAATGCTGTCAGTGAGTGAATGTTGTCAGTGAGTGAATGTTGTCAGTGAATATTGTCAGTGAGTGAATGTTGTCAGTGAATGTTGTCAGTGAATGTTGTCAGTGAGTGAATGTTGTCAGTGAATGCTGTCAGTGAGTGAATGTTGTCAGTGAGTGAATGTTGTCAGTGAATGTTGTCAGAGAGTGAATGTTGTCAGTGAATGTTGTCAGTGAATGTTGTCAGTGAGTGAATGTTGTCAGTGAGTGAATGTTGTCAGTGAGTGAATGTTGTCAGTGAATGTTGTCTGTGAGTGAATGTTGTCAGTTAGTGAATGTTGTCAGTGAATGTTGTCAGTGAGTGAATGTTGTCAGTGAGTGAATGTTGTCAGTGAATGTTGTCAGAGAGTCAATGTTGTCAGTGAATGTTGTCAGTGAGTGAATGTTGTCAGTGAGTGAATGTTGTCAGTGAATGTTGTCAGTGAATGTTGTCAGAGAGTGAATGTTATCAGTAAATGTTGTCAGTGAATGTTGTCAGAGAGTGAATGTTGTCAGTGAATGTTGTCAGTTAGTGAATGTTGTCAGTGAATGTTGTCAGTGAGTGAATGTTGTCAGTGAATGTTGTCAGTGAGTGAATGTTGTCAGTGAATGCTGTCAGTGAGTGAATGTTGTCAGTGAGTGAATGTTGTCAGTGAATATTTTCAGTGAGTGAATGTTGTCAGTGAATGTTGTCAGTGAGTGAATGTTGTCAGTGAATGTTGTCAGTGAATGTTGTCAGTGAGTGAATGTTGTCAGTGAGTGAATGTTGTCAGAGAGTCAATGTTGTCAGTGAATGTTGTCAGTGAGTGAATGTTGTCAGTGAGTGAATGTTGTCAGTGAATGTTGTCAGTGAGTGAATGTTGTCAGTGAATGTTGTCAGTGAATGTTGTCAGTGAGTGAATGTTGTCAGTGAGTGTTGTCAGTGAGTGAATGTTGTCAGAGAGTGAATGTTGTCAGTGAGTGAATGTTGTCAGTGAGTGAATGTTGTCAGTGAATGTTGTCAGTGAATGTTGTCAGTGAGTGAATGTTATCAGTGAATGTTGTCAGTGAGTGAATGTTGTCAGTGAATGTTGTCAGTGAGTGAATGTTGTCAGTGAGTGAATGTTGTCAGTGAATGTTGTCAGTGAATGTTATCAGTTAGTGAATGTTGTCAGTGAATGTTGTCAGTGAGTGAATGTTGTCAGTGAATGTTGTCAGTGAGTGAATGTTGTCAGTGAGTGAATGTTGTCAGTGAATGTTGTCTGTGAGTGAATGTTGTCAGTTAGTGAATGTTGTCAGTGAATGTTGTCAGAGAGTCAATGTTGTCAGTGAATGTTGTCAGTGAGTGAATGTTGTCAGTGAGTGAATGTTGTCAGTGAATGTTGTCAGTGAATGTTGTCAGAGAGTGAATGTTGTCAGTGAATGTTGTCAGAGAGTGAATGTTATCAGTAAATGTTGTCAGTGAATGTTGTCAGAGAGTGAATGTTGTCAGTGAATGTTGTCAGTTAGTGAATGTTGTCAGTGAATGTTGTCAGTGAGTGAATGTTGTCAGTGAATGTTGTCAGTGAGTGAATGTTGTCAGTGAATGCTTTCAGTGAGTGAATGTTGTCAGTGAGTGAATGTTGTCAGTGAATATTGTCAGTGAGTGAATGTTGTCAGTGAATGTTGTCAGTGAGTGAATGTTGTCAGTGAATGTTGTCAGTGAATGTTGTCAGTGAGTGAATGTTGTCAGTGAATGCTGTCAGTGAGTGAATGTTGTCAGTGAGTGAATGTTGTCAGAGAGTGAATGTTGTCAGTGAATGTTGTCAGTGAATGTTGTCAGTGAGTGAATGTTGTCAGTGAATGCTGTCAGTGAGTGAATGTTGTCAGTGAGTGAATGTTGTCTGTGAATGTTGTCAGAGAGTGAATGTTGTCAGTGAATGATGTCAGTGAGTGAATGTTGTCAGTGAATGTTGTCAGTGAGTGAATGTTGTCAGTGAATGTTGTCAGTGAGTGAATGTTGTCAGTGAATGCTGTCAGTGAGTGAATGTTGTCAGTGAGTGAATGTTGTCAGTGAGTGAATGTTGTCAGTGAATGTTGTCTGTGAGTGAATGTTGTCAGTTAGTGAATGTTGTCAGTGAATGCTGTCAGTGAGTGAATGTTGTCAGTGAGTGAATGTTGTCAGAGAGTGAATGTTGTCAGTGAATGTTGTCAGTGAATGTTGTCAGTGAGTGTTGTCAGTGAATGTTGTCAGTGAGTGAATGTTGTCAGAGAGTGAATGTTGTCAGTGAGTGAATGTTGTCAGTGAATGTTGTCTGTGAGTGAATGTTGTCAGTGAATGTTGTCAGTGAATGTTGTCAGAGAGTGAATGTTGTCAGTGAGTGAATGTTGTCAGTGAATGTTGTCAGTAAGTGAATGTTGTCAGTGAATGTTGTCAGTGAATGTTGTCAGAGAGTGAATGTTGTCAGTGAATGTTGTCAGTGAGTGAATGTTATCAGTAAATGTTGTCAGTGAATGTTGTCAGAGAGTGAATGTTGTCAGTGAATGTTGTCAGTTAGTGAATGTTGTCAGTGAATGTTGTCAGTGAGTGAATGTTGTCAGTGAATGTTGTCAGTGAGTGAATGTTGTCAGTGAATGCTGTCAGTGAGTGAATGTTGTCAGTGAGTGAATGTTGTCAGTGAATATTGTCAGTGAGTGAATGTTGTCAGTGAATGTTGTCAGTGAGTGAATGTTGTCAGTGAATGTTGTCAGTGAATGTTGTCAGTGAGTGAATGTTGTCAGTGAATGCTGTCAGTGAGTGAATGTTGTCAGTGAGTGAATGTTGTCAGAGAGTGAATGTTGTCAGTGAATGTTGTCAGTGAATGTTGTCAGTGAGTGTTGTCAGTGAATGTTGTCAGTGAGTGAATGTTGTCAGTGAATGTTGTCTGTGAGTGAATGTTGTCAGTGAGTGAATGTTGTCAGTGAATGTTGTCTGTGAGTGAATGTTGTCAGTTAGTGAATGTTGTCAGTGAGTGAATGTTGTCAGTGAATGTTGTCAGTGAGTGAATGTTGTCAGTGAGTGAATGTTGTCAGTGAGTGAATGTTGTCAGTGAGTGAATGTTGTCAGTGAATGTTGTCTGTGAGTGAATGTTGTCAGTTAGTGAATGTTGTCAGTGAGTGAATGTTGTCAGTGAATGTTGTCAGTGAGTGAATGTTGTCAGTGAATGTTGTCAGTGAGTGAATGTTGTCAGTGAATGTTGTCAGTGAGTGAATGTTGTCAGTGAGTGAATGTTGTCAGTGAGTGAATGTTGTCAGTGAACGTTGTCAGTGAATGTTGTCAGAGAGTGAATGTTGTCAGTGAATGTTGTCAGAGAGTGAATGTTATCAGTAAATGTTGTCAGTGAATGTTGTCAGAGAGTGAATGTTGTCAGTGAATGTTGTCAGTGAGTGAATGTTGTCAGTGAATGTTGTCAGTGAGTGAATGTTGTCAGTGAATGTGGTCAGTGAATGTTGTCAGTGAGTGAATGTTGTCAGTGAATGCTGTCAGTGAGTGAATGTTGTCAGTGAGTGAATGTTGTCAGTGAATGTTGTCAGTGAATGTTGTCAGTGAGTGAATGTTGTCAGTGAGTGAATGTTGTCAGTGAATGTTGTCTGTGAGTGAATGTTGTCAGTGAGTGAATGTTGTCGGTGAATGTTGTCAGTGAGTGAATGTTGTCAGTGAATGTCAGTGAGTGAATGTTGTCAGTGAATGTTGTCAGTGAGTGAATGTTGTCAGTGAGTGAATGTTGTCAGTGAATGTTGTCAGTGAGTGAATGTTGACAGTGAATGCTGTCAGTGAGTGAATGTTGTCAGTGAGTGAATGTTGTCAGAGAGTGAATGTTGTCAGTGAATGTTGTCAGTGAATGTTGTCAGTGAGTGTTGTCAGTGAATGTTGTCAGTGAGTGAATGTTGTCAGTGAATGTTGTCAGTGAGTGAATGTTGTCAGTGAATGTTGTCAGTGAATGTTGTCAGTGAATGTTGTCAGAGAGTGAATGTTGTCAGTGAGTGAATGTTGTCAGTGAATGTTGTCAGTGAGTGAATGTTGTCAGTGAGTGAATGTTGTCAGTGAGTGGATGTTGTCAGTGAATGTTGTCTGTGAGTGAATGTTGTCAGTTAGTGAATGTTGTCAGTGAGTGAATGTTGTCAGTGAATGTTGTCAGTGAGTGAATGTTGTCAGTGAATGTTGTCAGTGAGTGAATGCTGTCAGTGAGTGAATGTTGTCAGTGAGTGAATGTTGTCAGTGAATGTTGTCAGTGAGTGAATGTTGTCAGGTGAATGCTGTCAGTGAGTGAATGTTGTCAGTGAGTGAATGTTGTCAGAGAGTGAATGTTGTCAGTGAATGTTGTCAGTGAGTGTTGTCAGTGAATGTTGTCAGTGAGTGAATGTTGTCAGTGAGTGAATGTTGTCAGTGAGTGAATGTTGTCAGTGAATGTTGTCAGTGAGTGAATGTTGTCAGTGAATGTTGTCAGTGAATGTTGTCAGAGAGTGAATGTTGTCAGTGAGTGAATGTTGTCAGTGAATGTTGTCAGTGAATGTTGTCAGTGAGTGAATGTTGTCAGTGAGTGAATGTTGTCAGTGAGTGAATGTTGTCAGTGAATGTTGTCAGTGAGTGAATGTTGTCAGTGAATGTTGTCAGTGAGTGAATGTTGTCAGTGAGTGTTGTAAGTGAGTCAATGTTGTCAGTGAGTGTTGTCAGTGAATGTTGTCAGTGAGTGAATGTTGTCAGTGAATGTTGTCAGAGAGTGAATGTTGTCAGTGAGTGAATGTTGTCAGTGAATGTTGTCAGTGAGTGAATGTTGTCAGTGAGTGAATGTTGTCAGTGAATGTTGTCAGTGAATGTTGTCAGAGAGTGAATGTTGTCAGTGAATGTTGTCAGAGAGTGAATGTTATCAGTAAATGTTGTCAGTGAATGTTGTCAGAGAGTGAATGTTGTCAGTGAATGTTGTCAGTTAGTGAATGTTGTCAGTGAATGTTGTCAGTGAATGTTGTCAGTGAGTGAATGTTGTCAGTGAATGCTGTCAGTGAGTGAATGTTGTCAGTGAGTGAATGTTGTCAGTGAATATTGTCAGTGAGTGAATGTTGTCAGTGAATTTTGTCAGTGAGTGAATGTTGTCAGTGAATGTTGTCAGTGAATGTTGTCAGTGAGTGAATGTTGTCAGTGAATGCTGTCAGTGAGTGAATGTTGTCAGTGAATGTTGTCAGTGAGTGAATGTTGTCTGTGAATGTTGTCAGAGAGTGAATGTTGTCAGTGAGTGAATGTTGTCAGTGAGTGAATGTTGTCAGTGAATGTTGTCAGTGAATGTTGTCAGTGAATGTTGTCAGTGAGTGAATGTTGTCAGTGAGTGAATGTTGTCAGTGAATGTTGTCTGTGAGTGAATGTTGTCAGTTAGTGAATGTTGCCAGTGAATGTTGTCAGAGAGTCAATGTTGTCAGTGAATGTTGTCAGTGAGTGAATGTTGTCAGTGAGTGAATGTTGTCGGTGAATGTTGTCAGTGAGTGAATGTTGTCAGTGAATGTCAGTGAGTGAATGTTGTCAGTGAATGTTGTCAGTGAGTGAATGTTGTCAGTGAGTGAATGTTGTCAGAGAGTGAATGTTGTCAGTGAATGTTGTCAGTGAATGTTGTCAGTGAGTGTTGTCAGTGAATGTTGTCAGTGAGTGAATGTTGTCAGTGAGTGAATGTTGTCAGTGAATGTTGTCAGTGAGTGAATGTTGTCAGTGAATGTTGTCAGTGAATGTTGTCAGTGAATGTTGTCAGAGAGTGAATGTTGTCAGTGAGTGAATGTTGTCAGTGAATGTTGTCAGTGAGTGAATGTTGTCAGTGAGTGAATGTTGTCAGTGAGTGGATGTTGTCAGTGAATGTTGTCTGTGAGTGAATGTTGTCAGTTAGTGAATGTTGTCAGTGAGTGAATGTTGTCAGTGAATGTTGTCAGTGAGTGAATGTTGTCAGTGAGTGAATGTTGTCAGTGAGTGAATGTTGTCAGTGAGTGTTGTGAGTCAATGTTGTCAGTGAGTGTTGTCAGTGAATGTTGTCAGTGAGTGAATGTTGTCAGTGAATGTTGTCAGTGAGTGAATGTTGTCAGTGAATGTTGTCAGTGAGTGAATGCTGTCAGTGAGTGAATGTTGTCAGTGAGTGAATGTTGTCAGTGAATGTTGTCAGAGAGTGAATGTTGTCAGTGAATGTTGTCAGTGAATGTTGTCAGTGAGTGAATGTTGTCAGTGAATGTCAGTGAGTGAATGTTGTCAGTGAATGTTGTCAGTGAGTGAATGTTGTCAGTGAGTGAATGCTGTCAGTGAATGCTGTCAGTGAGTGAATGTTGTCAGTGAGTGAATGTTGTCAGAGAGTGAATGTTGTCAGTGAATGTTGTCAGTGAGTGTTGTCAGTGAATGTTGTCAGTGAGTGAATGTTGTCAGTGAGTGAATGTTGTCAGTGAATGTTGTCAGTGAGTGAATGTTGTCAGTGAATGTTGTCAGTGAATGTTGTCAGTGAGTGAATGTTGTCAGTGAGTGAATGTTGTCAGTGAATGTTGTCAGTGAGTGAATGTTGTCAGTGAGTGAATGTTGTCAGTGAATGTTGTCAGTGAGTGAATGTTGTCAGTGAATGTTGTCAGTGAGTGAATGTTGTCAGTGAGTGAATGTTGTCAGTGAATGTTGTCAGTGAGTGAATGTTGTCAGTGAGTTTTGTAAGTGAGTCAATGTTGTCAGTGAGTGTTGTCAGTGAATGTTGTCAGTGAGTGAATGTTGTCAGTGAATGTTGTCAGTGAGTGAATGTTGTCAGTGAATGTTGTCAGTGAGTGAATGTTGTCAGTGAATGTTGTCAGTGAGTGAATGTTGTCAGTGAATGTTGTCAGTGAGTGAATGTTGTCAGTGAGTGAATGTTGTCAGTGAATGTTGTCAGAGAGTGAATGTTGTCAGTGAATGTTGTCAGAGAGTGAATGTTGTCAGTGAATGTTGTCAGTTAGTGAATGTTGTCAGTGAATGTTGTCAGTGAATGTTGTCAGTGAGTGAATGTTGTCAGTGAATGTTGTTAGTGAATGTTGTCAGTGAGTGAATGTTGTCAGTGAATGCTGTCAGTGAGTGAATGTTGTCAGTGAGTGAATGTTGTCTGTGAATGTTGTCAGAGAGTGAATGTTGTCAGTGAATGTTGTCAGTGAGTGAATGTTGTCAGTGAATGTTGTCAGTGAGTGAATGTTGTCAGTGAATGTTGTCAGTGAGTGAATGTTGTCAGTAAATGTTGTCAGTGAGTGAATGTTGTCAGTGAATGCTGTCAGTGAGTGAATGTTGTCAGTGAGTGAATGTTGTCAGTGAATATTGTCAGTGAGTGAATGTTGTCAGTGAATGTTGTCAGTGAATGTTGTCAGTGAGTGAATGTTGTCAGTGAATGCTGTCAGTGAGTGAATGTTGTCAGTGAGTGAATGTTGTCAGTGAATGTTGTCAGAGAGTGAATGTTGTCAGTTAATGTTGTCAGTGAATGTTGTCAGTGAGTGAATGTTGTCAGAGAGTGAATGTTGTCAGTGAATGTTGTCAGTGAATGTTGTCAGTGAGTGTTGTCAGTGAATGTTGTCAGTGAGTGAATGTTGTCAGTGAGTGAATGTTGTCAGTGAGTGAATGTTGTCAGTGAATGTTGTCAGTGAGTGAATGTTGTCAGTGAATGTTGTCAGTGAATGTTGTCAGAGAGTGAATGTTGTCAGTGAGTGAATGTTGTCAGTGAATGTTGTCAGTAAGTGAATGTTGTCAGTGAATGTTGTCAGTGAATGTTGTCAGAGAGTGAATGTTGTCAGTGAATGTTGTCAGTGAGTGAATGTTATCAGTAAATGTTGTCAGTGAATGTTGTCAGAGAGTGAATGTTGTCAGTGAATGTTGTCAGTTAGTGAATGTTGTCAGTGAATGTTGTCAGTGAGTGAATGTTGTCAGTGAGTGAATGTTGTCAGTGAATGTTGTCAGTGAATGTTGTCAGAGAGTGAATGTTATCAGTAAATGTTGTCAGTGAATGCTTTCAGTGAGTGAATGTTGTCAGTGAGTGAATGTTGTCAGTGAATATTGTCAGTGAGTGAATGTTGTCAGTGAATGTTGTCAGTGAGTGAATGTTGTCAGTGAATGTTGTCAGTGAATGTTGTCAGTGAGTGAATGTTGTCAGTGAATGCTGTCAGTGAGTGAATGTTGTCAGTGAGTGAATGTTGTCAGTGAATGTTGTCAGAGAGTGAATGTTGTCAGTGAATGTTGTCAGTGAATGTTGTCAGTGAGTGAATGTTGTCAGTGAATGCTGTCAGTGAGTGAATGTTGTCAGTGAGTGAATGTTGTCTGTGAATGTTGTCAGAGAGTGAATGTTGTCAGTGAATGTTGTCAGTGAGTGAATGTTGTCAGTGAATGTTGTCAGTGAGTGAATGTTGTCAGTGAATGTTGTCAGTGAGTGAATGTTGTCAGTGAATGCTGTCAGTGAGTGAATGTTGTCAGTGAGTGAATGTTGTCAGTGAATGCTGTCAGTGAGTGAATGTTGTCAGTGAGTGAATGTTGTCAGTGAGTGAATGTTGTCAGTGAATGTTGTCTGTGAGTGAATGTTGTCAGTTAGTGAATGTTGTCAGTGAATGTTGTCAGTGAGTGAATGTTGTCAGAGAGTGAATGTTGTCAGTGAATGTTGTCAGTGAATGTTGTCAGTGAGTGTTGTCAGTGAATGTTGTCAGTGAGTGAATGTTGTCAGTGAGTGAATGTTGTCAGTGAGTGAATGTTGTCAGTGAATGTTGTCAGTGAGTGAATGTTGTCAGTGAATGTTGTCAGTGAATGTTGTCAGAGAGTGAATGTTGTCAGTGAGTGAATGTTGTCAGTGAATGTTGTCAGTAAGTGAATGTTGTCAGTGAATGTTGTCAGTGAATGTTGTCAGAGAGTGAATGTTGTCAGTGAATGTTGTCAGTGAGTGAATGTTATCAGTAAATGTTGTCAGTGAATGTTGTCAGAGAGTGAATGTTGTCAGTGAATGTTGTCAGTTAGTGAATGTTGTCAGTGAATGTTGTCAGTGAGTGAATGTTGTCAGTGAATGTTGTCAGTGAGTGAATGTTGTCAGTGAATGCTGTCAGTGAGTGAATGTTGTCAGTGAGTGAATGTTGTCAGTGAATATTGTCAGTGAGTGAATGTTGTCAGTGAATGTTGTCAGTGAGTGAATGTTGTCAGTGAATGTTGTCAGTGAATGTTGTCAGTGAGTGAATGTTGTCAGTGAATGCTGTCAGTGAGTGAATGTTGTCAGTGAGTGAATGTTGTCAGTGAGTGAATGTTATCAGTAAATGTTGTCAGTGAATGTTGTCAGAGAGTGAATGTTGTCAGTGAATGTTGTCAGTGAATGTTGTCAGTGAATGTTGTCAGAGAGTGAATGTTGTCAGTGAATGTTGTCAGTGAGTGAATGTTATCAGTAAATGTTGTCAGTGAATGTTGTCAGAGAGTGAATGTTGTCAGTGAATGTTGTCAGTTAGTGAATGTTGTCAGTGAATGTTGTCAGTGAGTGAATGTTGTCAGTGAATGTTGTCAGTGAGTGAATGTTGTCAGTGAATGCTGTCAGTGAGTGAATGTTGTCAGTGAGTGAATGTTGTCAGTGAATATTGTCAGTGAGTGAATGTTGTCAGTGAATGTTGTCAGTGAGTGAATGTTGTCAGTGAATGTTGTCAGTGAATGTTGTCAGTGAGTGAATGTTGTCAGTGAATGCTGTCAGTGAGTGAATGTTGTCAGTGAGTGAATGTTGTCAGAGAGTGAATGTTGTCAGTGAATGTTGTCAGTGAATGTTGTCAGTGAGTGTTGTCAGTGAATGTTGTCAGTGAGTGAATGTTGTCAGTGAATGTTGTCTGTGAGTGAATGTTGTCAGTGAGTGAATGTTGTCAGTGAATGTTGTCTGTGAGTGAATGTTGTCAGTTAGTGAATGTTGTCAGTGAGTGAATGTTGTCAGTGAATGTTGTCAGTGAGTGAATGTTGTCAGTGAGTGAATGTTGTCAGTGAGTGAATGTTGTCAGTGAGTGAATGTTGTCAGTGAATGTTGTCTGTGAGTGAATGTTGTCAGTTAGTGAATGTTGTCAGTGAGTGAATGTTGTCAGTGAATGTTGTCAGTGAGTGAATGTTGTCAGTGAGTGAATGTTGTCAGTGAATGTTGTCAGTGAGTGAATGTTGTCAGTGAATGTTGTCAGTGAGTGAATGTTGTCAGTGAGTGAATGTTGTCAGTGAACGTTGTCAGTGAATGTTGTCAGAGAGTGAATGTTGTCAGTGAATGTTGTCAGAGAGTGAATGTTATCAGTAAATGTTGTCAGTGAATGTTGTCAGAGAGTGAATGTTGTCAGTGAATGTTGTCAGTGAGTGAATGTTGTCAGTGAATGTTGTCAGTGAGTGAATGTTGTCAGTGAATGTGGTCAGTGAATGTTGTCAGTGAGTGAATGTTGTCAGTGAATGCTGTCAGTGAGTGAATGTTGTCAGTGAGTGAATGTTGTCAGTGAATGTTGTCAGAGAGTGAATGTTGTCAGTGAATGTTGTCAGTGAATGTTGTCAGTGAGTGAATGTTGTCAGTGAATGTTGTCAGTGAATGTTGTCAGTGAATGTTGTCAGAGAGTGAATGTTGTCAGTGAGTGAATGTTGTCAGTGAATGTTGTCAGTGAATGTTGTCAGTGAGTGAATGTTGTCAGTGAGTGAATGTTGTCAGTGAATGTTGTCAGTGAGTGAATGTTGTCAGTGAGTGAATGTTGTCAGTAAATGTTGTCAGTGAATGTTGTCAGTGAATGTTGACAGTGAGTGAATGTTGTCAGAGAGTGAATGTTGTCAGTGAGTGAATGTTGTCAGTGAGTGTTGTCAGTGAATGTTGTCAGTGAGTGTTGTCAGTGAATGTTGTCAGTGAGTGAATGTTGTCAGTGAATGTTGTCAGAGAGTGAATGTTGTCAGTGAGTGAATGTTGTCAGTGAGTGAATGTTGTCAGTGAATGTTGTCAGAGAGTGAATGTTGTCAGTGAATGTTGTCAGTGAATGTTGTCAGTGAGTGTTGTCAGTGAATGTTGTCAGTGAGTGAATGTTGTCAGTGAGTGAATGTTGTCAGTGAATGTTGTCAGTGAGTGAATGTTGTCAGTGAATGTTGTCAGTGAATGTTGTCAGTGAATGTTGTCAGAGAGTGAATGTTGTCAGTGAGTGAATGTTGTCAGTGAATGTTGTCAGTGAATGTTGTCAGTGAGTGAATGTTGTCAGTGAGTGAATGTTGTCAGTGAATGTTGTCTGTGAGTGAATGTTGTCAGTTAGTGAATGTTGTCAGTGAGTGAATGTTGTCAGTGAATGTTGTCAGTGAGTGAATGTTGTCAGTGAGTGTTGTAAGTGAGTCAATGTTGTCAGTGAGTGTTGTCAGTGAGTGAATGTTGTCAGTGAATGTTGTCAGTGAGTGAATGTTGTCAGTGAATGTTGTCAGTGAGTGAATGTTGTCAGTTAGTGAATGTTGTCAGTGAGTGAATGTTGTCAGTGAATGTTGTCAGTGAGTGAATGTTGTCAGTGAGTGAATGTTGTCAGTGAATGTTGTCAGTGAATGTTGTCAGAGAGTGAATGTTGTCAGAGAGTGAATGTTATCAGTAAATGTTGTCAGTGAATGTTGTCAGAGAGTGAATGTTGTCAGTGAATGTTGTCAGTTAGTGAATGTTGTCAGTGAATGTTGTCAGTGAGTGAATGTTGTCAGTGAATGTTGTCAGTGAATGTTGTCAGTGAGTGAATGTTGTCAGTGAGTGAATGTTGTCAGAGAGTGAATGTTGTCAGTGAGTGAATGTTGTCAGTGAATGTTGTCAGTGAGTGAATGTTGTCAGAGAGTGAATGTTGTCAGTGAGTGAATGTTGTCAGTGAATGTTGTCAGTGAGTGAATGTTGTCAGTGAATGTTGTCAGTGAGTGAATGTTATCAGTGAATGTTGTCAGTGAGTGAATGTTGTCAGTGAATGTTGTCAGTGAGTGAATGTTGTCAGTGAGTGAATGTTGTCAGTGAATGTTGTCAGTCAGTGAATGTTGTCAGTGAATGTTGTCAGTGAGTGAATGTTGTCAGTGAATGTTGTCAGTGAGTGAATGTTGTCAGTGAGTGAATGTTGTCAGTGAATGTTGTCAGTGAGTGAATGTTGTCAGTGAATGTTGTCAGTGAGTGAATGTTGTCAGTGAGTGAATGTTGTCAGTGAATGTTGTCAGTGAGTGAATGTTGTCAGTGAGTTTTGTAAGTGAGTCAATGTTGTCAGTGAGTGTTGTCAGTGAATGTTGTCAGTGAGTGAATGTTGTCAGTGAATGTTGTCAGTGAGTGAATGTTGTCAGTGAATGTTGTCAGTGAGTGAATGTTGTCAGTGAATGTTGTCAGTGAGTGAATGTTGTCAGTGAATGTTGTCAGTGAGTGAATGTTGTCAGTGAGTGAATGTTGTCAGTGAATGTTGTCAGAGAGTGAATGTTATCAGTAAATGTTGTCAGTGAATGTTGTCAGTGAGTGAATGTTGTCAGTGAATGTTGTTAGTGAATGTTGTCAGTGAGTGAATGTTGTCAGTGAATGCTGTCAGTGAGTGAATGTTGTCAGTGAGTGAATGTTGTCTGTGAATGTTGTCAGAGAGTGAATGTTGTCAGTGAATGTTGTCAGTGAGTGAATGTTGTCAGTGAATGTTGTCAGTGAGTGAATGTTGTCAGTGAATGTTGTCAGTGAATGTTGTCAGTGAGTGAATGTTGTCAGTGAATGTTGTTAGTGAATGTTGTCAGTGAGTGAATGTTGTCAGTGAATGCTGTCAGTGAGTGAATGTTGTCAGTGAGTGAATGTTGTCTGTGAATGTTGTCAGAGAGTGAATGTTGTCAGTGAATGTTGTCAGTGAGTGAATGTTGTCAGTGAATGTTGTCAGTGAGTGAATGTTGTCAGTGAATGTTGTCAGTGAGTGAATGTTGTCAGTAAATGTTGTCAGTGAGTGAATGTTGTCAGTGAGTGAATGTTGTCAGTGAGTGAATGTTGTCAGTGAATGTTGTCAGTGAGTGAATGTTGTCAGTGAATGTTGTCAGTGAGTGAATGTTGTCAGTGAATGTTGTCAGTGAGTGAATGTTGTCAGTGAATGCTGTCAGTGAGTGAATGTTGTCAGTGAGTGAATGTTGTCAGTGAATATTGTCAGTGAGTGAATGTTGTCAGTGAATGTTGTCAGTGAATGTTGTCAGTGAGTGAATGTTGTCAGTGAATGCTGTCAGTGAGTGAATGTTGTCAGTGAGTGAATGTTGTCAGTGAATGTTGTCAGAGAGTGAATGTTGTCAGTGAATGTTGTCAGTGAATGTTGTCAGTGAGTGAATGTTGTCAGTGAGTGAATGTTGTCAGTGAGTGAATGTTGTCAGTGAATGTTGTCAGAGAGTGAATGTTGTCAGTGAATGTTGTCAGTGAATGTTGTCAGTGAGTGTTGTCAGTGAATGTTGTCAGTGAGTGAATGTTGTCAGTGAGTGAATGTTGTCAGTGAGTGAATGTTGTCAGTGAATGTTGTCTGTGAGTGAATGTTGTCAGTTAGTGAATGTTGTCAGTGAATGTTGTCAGTGAGTGAATGTTGTCAGTGAGTGAATGTTGTCAGTGAATGTTGTCAGAGAGTCAATGTTGTCAGTGAATGTTGTCAGTGAGTGAATGTTGTCAGTGAGTGAATGTTGTCAGTGAATGTTGTCAGTGAATGTTGTCAGAGAGTGAATGTTATCAGTAAATGTTGTCAGTGAATGTTGTCAGAGAGTGAATGTTGTCAGTGAATGTTGTCAGTTAGTGAATGTTGTCAGTGAATGTTGTCAGTGAGTGAATGTTGTCAGTGAATGTTGTCAGTGAGTGAATGTTGTCAGTGAATGCTGTCAGTGAGTGAATGTTGTCAGTGAGTGAATGTTGTCAGTGAATATTTTCAGTGAGTGAATGTTGTCAGTGAATGTTGTCAGTGAGTGAATGTTGTCAGTGAATGTTGTCAGTGAATGTTGTCAGTGAGTGAATGTTGTCAGTGAGTGAATGTTGTCAGAGAGTCAATGTTGTCAGTGAATGTTGTCAGTGAGTGAATGTTGTCAGTGAGTGAATGTTGTCAGTGAATGTTGTCAGTGAGTGAATGTTGTCAGTGAATGTTGTCAGTGAATGTTGTCAGTGAGTGAATGTTGTCAGTGAGTGTTGTCAGTGAGTGAATGTTGTCAGAGAGTGAATGTTGTCAGTGAGTGAATGTTGTCAGTGAGTGAATGTTGTCAGTGAATGTTGTCAGTGAATGTTGTCAGTGAGTGAATGTTATCAGTGAATGTTGTCAGAGAGTCAATGTTGTCAGTGAATGTTGTCAGTGAGTGAATGTTGTCAGTGAGTGAATGTTGTCAGTGAATGTTGTCAGTGAATGTTGTCAGAGAGTGAATGTTGTCAGTGAATGTTGTCAGAGAGTGAATGTTATCAGTAAATGTTGTCAGTGAATGTTGTCAGAGAGTGAATGTTGTCAGTGAATGTTGTCAGTTAGTGAATGTTGTCAGTGAATGTTGTCAGTGAGTGAATGTTGTCAGTGAATGTTGTCAGTGAGTGAATGTTGTCAGTGAATGCTTTCAGTGAGTGAATGTTGTCAGTGAGTGAATGTTGTCAGTGAATATTGTCAGTGAGTGAATGTTGTCAGTGAATGTTGTCAGTGAGTGAATGTTGTCAGTGAATGTTGTCAGTGAATGTTGTCAGTGAGTGAATGTTGTCAGTGAATGCTGTCAGTGAGTGAATGTTGTCAGTGAGTGAATGTTGTCAGAGAGTGAATGTTGTCAGTGAATGTTGTCAGTGAATGTTGTCAGTGAGTGAATGTTGTCAGTGAATGCTGTCAGTGAGTGAATGTTGTCAGTGAGTGAATGTTGTCTGTGAATGTTGTCAGAGAGTGAATGTTGTCAGTGAATGATGTCAGTGAGTGAATGTTGTCAGTGAATGTTGTCAGTGAGTGAATGTTGTCAGTGAATGTTGTCAGTGAGTGAATGTTGTCAGTGAATGCTGTCAGTGAGTGAATGTTGTCAGTGAGTGAATGTTGTCAGTGAGTGAATGTTGTCAGTGAATGTTGTCTGTGAGTGAATGTTGTCAGTTAGTGAATGTTGTCAGTGAATGCTGTCAGTGAGTGAATGTTGTCAGTGAGTGAATGTTGTCAGAGAGTGAATGTTGTCAGTGAATGTTGTCAGTGAATGTTGTCAGTGAGTGTTGTCAGTGAATGTTGTCAGTGAGTGAATGTTGTCAGTGAGTGAATGTTGTCAGTGAGTGAATGTTGTCAGTGAATGTTGTCAGTGAGTGAATGTTGTCAGTGAATGTTGTCAGTGAATGTTGTCAGAGAGTGAATGTTGTCAGTGAGTGAATGTTGTCAGTGAATGTTGTCAGTAAGTGAATGTTGTCAGTGAATGTTGTCAGTGAATGTTGTCAGAGAGTGAATGTTGTCAGTGAATGTTGTCAGTGAGTGAATGTTATCAGTAAATGTTGTCAGTGAATGTTGTCAGAGAGTGAATGTTGTCAGTGAATGTTGTCAGTTAGTGAATGTTGTCAGTGAATGTTGTCAGTGAGTGAATGTTGTCAGTGAATGTTGTCAGTGAGTGAATGTTGTCAGTGAATGCAGTCAGTGAGTGAATGTTGTCAGTGAGTGAATGTTGTCAGTGAATATTGTCAGTGAGTGAATGTTGTCAGTGAATGTTGTCAGTGAGTGAATGTTGTCAGTGAATGTTGTCAGTGAATGTTGTCAGTGAGTGAATGTTGTCAGTGAATGCTGTCAGTGAGTGAATGTTGTCAGTGAGTGAATGTTGTCAGAGAGTGAATGTTGTCAGTGAATGTTGTCAGTGAATGTTGTCAGTGAGTGTTGTCAGTGAATGTTGTCAGTGAGTGAATGTTGTCAGTGAATGTTGTCTGTGAGTGAATGTTGTCAGTGAGTGAATGTTGTCAGTGAATGTTGTCTGTGAGTGAATGTTGTCAGTTAGTGAATGTTGTCAGTGAGTGAATGTTGTCAGTGAATGTTGTCAGTGAGTGAATGTTGTCAGTGAGTGAATGTTGTCAGTGAGTGAATGTTGTCAGTGAGTGAATGTTGTCAGTGAATGTTGTCTGTGAGTGAATGTTGTCAGTTAGTGAATGTTGTCAGTGAGTGAATGTTGTCAGTGAATGTTGTCAGTGAGTGAATGTTGTCAGTGAATGTTGTCAGTGAGTGAATGTTGTCAGTGAATGTTGTCAGTGAGTGAATGTTGTCAGTGAGTGAATGTTGTCAGTGAGTGAATGTTGTCAGTGAACGTTGTCAGTGAATGTTGTCAGAGAGTGAATGTTGTCAGTGAATGTTGTCAGAGAGTGAATGTTATCAGTAAATGTTGTCAGTGAATGTTGTCAGAGAGTGAATGTTGTCAGTGAATGTTGTCAGTGAGTGAATGTTGTCAGTGAATGTTGTCAGTGAGTGAATGTTGTCAGTGAATGTGGTCAGTGAATGTTGTCAGTGAGTGAATGTTGTCAGTGAATGCTGTCAGTGAGTGAATGTTGTCAGTGAGTGAATGTTGTCAGTGAATGTTGTCAGTGAATGTTGTCAGTGAGTGAATGTTGTCAGTGAGTGAATGTTGTCAGTGAATGTTGTCTGTGAGTGAATGTTGTCAGTGAGTGAATGTTGTCGGTGAATGTTGTCAGTGAGTGAATGTTGTCAGTGAATGTCAGTGAGTGAATGTTGTCAGTGAATGTTGTCAGTGAGTGAATGTTGTCAGTGAGTGAATGTTGTCAGTGAATGTTGTCAGTGAGTGAATGTTGACAGTGAATGCTGTCAGTGAGTGAATGTTGTCAGTGAGTGAATGTTGTCAGAGAGTGAATGTTGTCAGTGAATGTTGTCAGTGAATGTTGTCAGTGAGTGTTGTCAGTGAATGTTGTCAGTGAGTGAATGTTGTCAGTGAATGTTGTCAGTGAGTGAATGTTGTCAGTGAATGTTGTCAGTGAATGTTGTCAGTGAATGTTGTCAGAGAGTGAATGTTGTCAGTGAGTGAATGTTGTCAGTGAATGTTGTCAGTGAGTGAATGTTGTCAGTGAGTGAATGTTGTCAGTGAGTGGATGTTGTCAGTGAATGTTGTCTGTGAGTGAATGTTGTCAGTTAGTGAATGTTGTCAGTGAGTGAATGTTGTCAGTGAATGTTGTCAGTGAGTGAATGTTGTCAGTGAATGTTGTCAGTGAGTGAATGCTGTCAGTGAGTGAATGTTGTCAGTGAGTGAATGTTGTCAGTGAATGTTGTCAGTGAGTGAATGTTGTCAGGTGAATGCTGTCAGTGAGTGAATGTTGTCAGTGAGTGAATGTTGTCAGAGAGTGAATGTTGTCAGTGAATGTTGTCAGTGAGTGTTGTCAGTGAATGTTGTCAGTGAGTGAATGTTGTCAGTGAGTGAATGTTGTCAGTGAGTGAATGTTGTCAGTGAATGTTGTCAGTGAGTGAATGTTGTCAGTGAATGTTGTCAGTGAATGTTGTCAGAGAGTGAATGTTGTCAGTGAGTGAATGTTGTCAGTGAATGTTGTCAGTGAATGTTGTCAGTGAGTGAATGTTGTCAGTGAGTGAATGTTGTCAGTGAGTGAATGTTGTCAGTGAATGTTGTCAGTGAGTGAATGTTGTCAGTGAATGTTGTCAGTGAGTGAATGTTGTCAGTGAGTGTTGTAAGTGAGTCAATGTTGTCAGTGAGTGTTGTCAGTGAATGTTGTCAGTGAGTGAATGTTGTCAGTGAATGTTGTCAGAGAGTGAATGTTGTCAGTGAGTGAATGTTGTCAGTGAATGTTGTCAGTGAGTGAATGTTGTCAGTGAGTGAATGTTGTCAGTGAATGTTGTCAGTGAATGTTGTCAGAGAGTGAATGTTGTCAGTGAATGTTGTCAGAGAGTGAATGTTATCAGTAAATGTTGTCAGTGAATGTTGTCAGAGAGTGAATGTTGTCAGTGAATGTTGTCAGTTAGTGAATGTTGTCAGTGAATGTTGTCAGTGAATGTTGTCAGTGAGTGAATGTTGTCAGTGAATGCTGTCAGTGAGTGAATGTTGTCAGTGAGTGAATGTTGTCAGTGAATATTGTCAGTGAGTGAATGTTGTCAGTGAATTTTGTCAGTGAGTGAATGTTGTCAGTGAATGTTGTCAGTGAATGTTGTCAGTGAGTGAATGTTGTCAGTGAATGCTGTCAGTGAGTGAATGTTGTCAGTGAGTGAATGTTGTCTGTGAATGTTGTCAGAGAGTGAATGTTGTCAGTGAATGTTGTCAGTGAGTGAATGTTGTCAGTGAATGTTGTCAGTGAGTGAATGTTGTCAGTGAATGTTGTCAGTGAGTGAATGTTGTCAGTGAGTGAATGTTGTCAGTGAGTGAATGTTGTCAGTGAATGTTGTCAGTGAATGTTGTCAGTGAGTGAATGTTGTCAGTGAGTGAATGTTGTCAGTGAATGTTGTCTGTGAGTGAATGTTGTCAGTTAGTGAATGTTGCCAGTGAATGTTGTCAGAGAGTCAATGTTGTCAGTGAATGTTGTCAGTGAGTGAATGTTGTCAGTGAGTGAATGTTGTCGGTGAATGTTGTCAGTGAGTGAATGTTGTCAGTGAATGTCAGTGAGTGAATGTTGTCAGTGAATGTTGTCAGTGAGTGAATGTTGTCAGTGAGTGAATGTTGTCAGAGAGTGAATGTTGTCAGTGAATGTTGTCAGTGAATGTTGTCAGTGAGTGTTGTCAGTGAATGTTGTCAGTGAGTGAATGTTGTCAGTGAGTGAATGTTGTCAGTGAATGTTGTCAGTGAGTGAATGTTGTCAGTGAATGTTGTCAGTGAATGTTGTCAGTGAATGTTGTCAGAGAGTGAATGTTGTCAGTGAGTGAATGTTGTCAGTGAATGTTGTCAGTGAGTGAATGTTGTCAGTGAGTGAATGTTGTCAGTGAGTGGATGTTGTCAGTGAATGTTGTCTGTGAGTGAATGTTGTCAGTTAGTGAATGTTGTCAGTGAGTGAATGTTGTCAGTGAATGTTGTCAGTGAGTGAATGTTGTCAGTGAGTGAATGTTGTCAGTGAGTGAATGTTGTCAGTGAGTGTTGTGAGTCAATGTTGTCAGTGAGTGTTGTCAGTGAATGTTGTCAGTGAGTGAATGTTGTCAGTGAATGTTGTCAGTGAGTGAATGTTGTCAGTGAATGTTGTCAGTGAGTGAATGCTGTCAGTGAGTGAATGTTGTCAGTGAGTGAATGTTGTCAGTGAATGTTGTCAGAGAGTGAATGTTGTCAGTGAATGTTGTCAGTGAATGTTGTCAGTGAGTGAATGTTGTCAGTGAATGTCAGTGAGTGAATGTTGTCAGTGAATGTTGTCAGTGAGTGAATGTTGTCAGTGAGTGAATGCTGTCAGTGAATGCTGTCAGTGAGTGAATGTTGTCAGTGAGTGAATGTTGTCAGAGAGTGAATGTTGTCAGTGAATGTTGTCAGTGAGTGTTGTCAGTGAATGTTGTCAGTGAGTGAATGTTGTCAGTGAGTGAATGTTGTCAGTGAATGTTGTCAGTGAGTGAATGTTGTCAGTGAATGTTGTCAGTGAATGTTGTCAGTGAGTGAATGTTGTCAGTGAGTGAATGTTGTCAGTGAATGTTGTCAGTGAGTGAATGTTGTCAGTGAGTGAATGTTGTCAGTGAATGTTGTCAGTGAGTGAATGTTGTCAGTGAATGTTGTCAGTGAGTGAATGTTGTCAGTGAGTGAATGTTGTCAGTGAATGTTGTCAGTGAGTGCATGTTGTCAGTGAGTTTTGTAAGTGAGTCAATGTTGTCAGTGAGTGTTGTCAGTGAATGTTGTCAGTGAGTGAATGTTGTCAGTGAATGTTGTCAGTGAGTGAATGTTGTCAGTGAATGTTGTCAGTGAGTGAATGTTGTCAGTGAATGTTGTCAGTGAGTGAATGTTGTCAGTGAATGTTGTCAGTGAGTGAATGTTGTCAGTGAGTGAATGTTGTCAGTGAATGTTGTCAGAGAGTGAATGTTGTCAGTGAATGTTGTCAGAGAGTGAATGTTGTCAGTGAATGTTGTCAGTTAGTGAATGTTGTCAGTGAATGTTGTCAGTGAATGTTGTCAGTGAGTGAATGTTGTCAGTGAATGTTGTTAGTGAATGTTGTCATTGAGTGAATGTTGTCAGTGAATGCTGTCAGTGAGTGAATGTTGTCAGTGAGTGAATGTTGTCTGTGAATGTTGTCAGAGAGTGAATGTTGTCAGTGAATGTTGTCAGTGAGTGAATGTTGTCAGTGAATGTTGTCAGTGAGTGAATGTTGTCAGTGAATGTTGTCAGTGAGTGAATGTTGTCAGTAAATGTTGTCAGTGAGTGAATGTTGTCAGTGAATGCTGTCAGTGAGTGAATGTTGTCAGTGAGTGAATGTTGTCAGTGAATATTGTCAGTGAGTGAATGTTGTCAGTGAATGTTGTCAGTGAATGTTGTCAGTGAGTGAATGTTGTCAGTGAATGCTGTCAGTGAGTGAATGTTGTCAGTGAGTGAATGTTGTCAGTGAATGTTGTCAGAGAGTGAATGTTGTCAGTGAATGTTGTCAGTGAATGTTGTCAGTGAGTGAATGTTGTCAGTGAGTGAATGTTGTCAGTGAGTGAATGTTGTCAGTGAATGTTGTCAGTGAGTGAATGTTGTCAGTGAATGTTGTCAGTGAGTGAATGTTGTCAGTGAATGTTGTCAGTGAGTGAATGCTGTCAGTGAGTGAATGTTGTCAGTGAGTGAATGTTGTCTGTGAATGTTGTCAGAGAGTGAATGTTGTCAGTGAATGTTGTCAGTGAATGTTGTCAGTGAGTGTTGTCAGTGAATGTTGTCAGTGAGTGAATGTTGTCAGTGAGTGAATGTTGTCAGTGAGTGAATGTTGTCAGTGAATGTTGTCTGTGAGTGAATGTTGTCAGTTAGTGAATGTTGTCAGTGAATGTTGTCAGTGAGTGAATGTTGTCAGTGAGTGAATGTTGTCAGTGAATGTTGTCAGAGAGTCAATGTTGTCAGTGAATGTTGTCAGTGAGTGAATGTTGTCAGTGAATGTTGTCAGTGAATGTTGTCAGAGAGTGAATGTTATCAGTAAATGTTGTCAGTGAATGTTGTCAGAGAGTGAATGTTGTCAGTGAATGTTGTCAGTTAGTGAATGTTGTCAGTGAATGTTGTCAGTGAGTGAATGTTGTCAGTGAATGTTGTCAGTGAGTGAATGTTGTCAGTGAATGCTGTCAGTGAGTGAATGTTGTCAGTGAGTGAATGTTGTCAGTGAATATTTTCAGTGAGTGAATGTTGTCAGTGAATGTTGTCAGTGAGTGAATGTTGTCAGTGAATGTTGTCAGTGAATGTTGTCAGTGAGTGAATGTTGTCAGTGAGTGAATGTTGTCAGAGAGTCAATGTTGTCAGTGAATGTTGTCAGTGAGTGAATGTTGTCAGTGAATGTTGTCAGTGAGTGAATGTTGTCAGTGAATGTTGTCAGTGAATGTTGTCAGTGAGTGAATGTTGTCAGTGAGTGAATGTTGTCAGTGAATGTTGTCAGTGAATGTTGTCAGTGAGTGAATGTTATCAGTGAATGTTGTCAGTGAGTGAATGTTGTCAGTGAATGTTGTCAGTGAATGTTGTCAGTGAGTGAATGTTGTCAGTGAGTGAATGTTGTCAGTGAGTGAATGTTGTCAGTGAATGTTGTCAGTGAGTGAATGTTGTCAGTGAGTGAATGTTGTCAGTGAATGTTGTCAGTGAGTGAATGTTGTCAGTGAATGTTGTCAGTGAGTGAATGTTGTCAGTGAATGTTGTCAGTGAGTGAATGTTGTCAGTGAGTGAATGTTGTCAGTAAATGTTGTCAGTGAATGTTGTCAGTGAATGTTGACAGTGAGTGAATGTTGTCAGAGAGTGAATGTTGTCAGTGAGTGAATGTTGTCAGTGAGTGTTGTCAGTGAATGTTGTCAGTGAGTGTTGTCAGTGAATGTTGTCAGTGAGTGAATGTTGTCAGTGAATGTTGTCAGAGAGTGAATGTTGTCAGTGAGTGAATGTTGTCAGTGAGTGAATGTTGTCAGTGAATGTTGTCAGAGAGTGAATGTTGTCAGTGAATGTTGTCAGTGAATGTTGTCAGTGAGTGTTGTCAGTGAATGTTGTCAGTGAGTGAATGTTGTCAGTGAGTGAATGTTGTCAGTGAATGTTGTCAGTGAGTGAATGTTGTCAGTGAATGTTGTCAGTGAATGTTGTCAGTGAATGTTGTCAGAGAGTGAATGTTGTCAGTGAGTGAATGTTGTCAGTGAATGTTGTCAGTGAATGTTGTCAGTGAGTGAATGTTGTCAGTGAGTGAATGTTGTCAGTGAATGTTGTCTGTGAGTGAATGTTGTCAGTTAGTGAATGTTGTCAGTGAGTGAATGTTGTCAGTGAATGTTGTCAGTGAGTGAATGTTGTCAGTGAGTGTTGTAAGTGAGTCAATGTTGTCAGTGAGTGTTGTCAGTGAGTGAATGTTGTCAGTGAATGTTGTCAGTGAGTGAATGTTGTCAGTGAATGTTGTCAGTGAGTGAATGTTGTCAGTTAGTGAATGTTGTCAGTGAGTGAATGTTGTCAGTGAATGTTGTCAGTGAGTGAATGTTGTCAGTGAGTGAATGTTGTCAGTGAATGTTGTCAGTGAATGTTGTCAGAGAGTGAATGTTGTCAGAGAGTGAATGTTATCAGTAAATGTTGTCAGTGAATGTTGTCAGAGAGTGAATGTTGTCAGTGAATGTTGTCAGTTAGTGAATGTTGTCAGTGAATGTTGTCAGTGAGTGAATGTTGTCAGTGAATGTTGTCAGTGAATGTTGTCAGTGAGTGAATGTTGTCAGTGAGTGAATGTTGTCAGAGAGTGAATGTTGTCAGTGAGTGAATGTTGTCAGTGAATGTTGTCAGTGAGTGAATGTTGTCAGAGAGTGAATGTTGTCAGTGAGTGAATGTTGTCAGTGAATGTTGTCAGTGAGTGAATGTTGTCAGTGAATGTTGTCAGTGAGTGAATGTTATCAGTGAATGTTGTCAGTGAGTGAATGTTGTCAGTGAATGTTGTCAGTGAGTGAATGTTGTCAGTGAGTGAATGTTGTCAGTGAATGTTGTCAGTCAGTGAATGTTGTCAGTGAATGTTGTCAGTGAGTGAATGTTGTCAGTGAATGTTGTCAGTGAGTGAATGTTGTCAGTGAGTGAATGTTGTCAGTGAATGTTGTCAGTGAGTGAATGTTGTCAGTGAATGTTGTCAGTGAGTGAATGTTGTCAGTGAGTGAATGTTGTCAGTGAATGTTGTCAGTGAGTGAATGTTGTCAGTGAGTTTTGTAAGTGAGTCAATGTTGTCAGTGAGTGTTGTCAGTGAATGTTGTCAGTGAGTGAATGTTGTCAGTGAATGTTGTCAGTGAGTGAATGTTGTCAGTGAATGTTGTCAGTGAGTGAATGTTGTCAGTGAATGTTGTCAGTGAGTGAATGTTGTCAGTGAATGTTGTCAGTGAGTGAATGTTGTCAGTGAGTGAATGTTGTCAGTGAATGTTGTCAGAGAGTGAATGTTATCAGTAAATGTTGTCAGTGAATGTTGTCAGAGAGTGAATGTTGTCAGTGAATGTTGTCAGTTAGTGAATGTTGTCAGTGAATGTTGTCAGTGAATGTTGTCAGTGAGTGAATGTTGTCAGTGAATGTTGTTAGTGAATGTTGTCAGTGAGTGAATGTTGTCAGTGAATGCTGTCAGTGAGTGAATGTTGTCAGTGAGTGAATGTTGTCTGTGAATGTTGTCAGAGAGTGAATGTTGTCAGTGAATGTTGTCAGTGAGTGAATGTTGTCAGTGAATGTTGTCAGTGAGTGAATGTTGTCAGTGAATGTTGTCAGTGAGTGAATGTTGTCAGTAAATGTTGTCAGTGAGTGAATGTTGTCAGTGAGTGAATGTTGTCAGTGAGTGAATGTTGTCAGTGAATGTTGTCAGTGAGTGAATGTTGTCAGTGAATGTTGTCAGTGAGTGAATGTTGTCAGTGAATGTTGTCAGTGAGTGAATGTTGTCAGTGAATGCTGTCAGTGAGTGAATGTTGTCAGTGAGTGAATGTTGTCAGTGAATATTGTCAGTGAGTGAATGTTGTCAGTGAATGTTGTCAGTGAATGTTGTCAGTGAGTGAATGTTGTCAGTGAATGCTGTCAGTGAGTGAATGTTGTCAGTGAGTGAATGTTGTCAGTGAATGTTGTCAGAGAGTGAATGTTGTCAGTGAATGTTGTCAGTGAATGTTGTCAGTGAGTGAATGTTGTCAGTGAGTGAATGTTGTCAGTGAGTGAATGTTGTCAGTGAATGTTGTCTGTGAGTGAATGTTGTCAGTTAGTGAATGTTGTCAGTGAATGTTGTCAGTGAGTGAATGTTGTCAGTGAGTGAATGTTGTCAGTGAATGTTGTCAGAGAGTCAATGTTGTCAGTGAATGTTGTCAGTGAGTGAATGTTGTCAGTGAGTGAATGTTGTCAGTGAATGTTGTCAGTGAATGTTGTCAGAGAGTGAATGTTATCAGTAAATGTTGTCAGTGAATGTTGTCAGAGAGTGAATGTTGTCAGTGAATGTTGTCAGTTAGTGAATGTTGTCAGTGAATGTTGTCAGTGAGTGAATGTTGTCAGTGAATGTTGTCAGTGAGTGAATGTTGTCAGTGAATGCTGTCAGTGAGTGAATGTTGTCAGTGAGTGAATGTTGTCAGTGAATATTTTCAGTGAGTGAATGTTGTCAGTGAATGTTGTCAGTGAGTGAATGTTGTCAGTGAATGTTGTCAGTGAATGTTGTCAGTGAGTGAATGTTGTCAGTGAGTGAATGTTGTCAGAGAGTCAATGTTGTCAGTGAATGTTGTCAGTGAGTGAATGTTGTCAGTGAGTGAATGTTGTCAGTGAATGTTGTCAGTGAGTGAATGTTGTCAGTGAATGTTGTCAGTGAATGTTGTCAGTGAGTGAATGTTGTCAGTGAGTGTTGTCAGTGAGTGAATGTTGTCAGAGAGTGAATGTTGTCAGTGAGTGAATGTTGTCAGTGAGTGAATGTTGTCAGTGAATGTTGTCAGTGAATGTTGTCAGTGAGTGAATGTTATCAGTGAATGTTGTCAGTGAGTGAATGTTGTCAGTGAATGTTGTCAGTGAGTGAATGTTGTCAGTGAGTGAATGTTGTCAGTGAATGTTGTCAGTGAATGTTATCAGTTAGTGAATGTTGTCAGTGAATGTTGTCAGTGAGTGAATGTTGTCAGTGAATGTTGTCAGTGAGTGAATGTTGTCAGTGAGTGAATGTTGTCAGTGAATGTTGTCTGTGAGTGAATGTTGTCAGTTAGTGAATGTTGTCAGTGAATGTTGTCAGAGAGTCAATGTTGTCAGTGAATGTTGTCAGTGAGTGAATGTTGTCAGTGAGTGAATGTTGTCAGTGAATGTTGTCAGTGAATGTTGTCAGAGAGTGAATGTTGTCAGTGAATGTTGTCAGAGAGTGAATGTTATCAGTAAATGTTGTCAGTGAATGTTGTCAGAGAGTGAATGTTGTCAGTGAATGTTGTCAGTTAGTGAATGTTGTCAGTGAATGTTGTCAGTGAGTGAATGTTGTCAGTGAATGTTGTCAGTGAGTGAATGTTGTCAGTGAATGCTTTCAGTGAGTGAATGTTGTCAGTGAGTGAATGTTGTCAGTGAATATTGTCAGTGAGTGAATGTTGTCAGTGAATGTTGTCAGTGAGTGAATGTTGTCAGTGAATGTTGTCAGTGAATGTTGTCAGTGAGTGAATGTTGTCAGTGAATGCTGTCAGTGAGTGAATGTTGTCAGTGAGTGAATGTTGTCAGAGAGTGAATGTTGTCAGTGAATGTTGTCAGTGAATGTTGTCAGTGAGTGAATGTTGTCAGTGAATGCTGTCAGTGAGTGAATGTTGTCAGTGAGTGAATGTTGTCTGTGAATGTTGTCAGAGAGTGAATGTTGTCAGTGAATGATGTCAGTGAGTGAATGTTGTCAGTGAATGTTGTCAGTGAGTGAATGTTGTCAGTGAATGTTGTCAGTGAGTGAATGTTGTCAGTGAATGCTGTCAGTGAGTGAATGTTGTCAGTGAGTGAATGTTGTCAGTGAGTGAATGTTGTCAGTGAATGTTGTCTGTGAGTGAATGTTGTCAGTTAGTGAATGTTGTCAGTGAATGCTGTCAGTGAGTGAATGTTGTCAGTGAGTGAATGTTGTCAGAGAGTGAATGTTGTCAGTGAATGTTGTCAGTGAATGTTGTCAGTGAGTGTTGTCAGTGAATGTTGTCAGTGAGTGAATGTTGTCAGAGAGTGAATGTTGTCAGTGAGTGAATGTTGTCAGTGAATGTTGTCTGTGAGTGAATGTTGTCAGTGAATGTTGTCAGTGAATGTTGTCAGAGAGTGAATGTTGTCAGTGAGTGAATGTTGTCAGTGAATGTTGTCAGTAAGTGAATGTTGTCAGTGAATGTTGTCAGTGAATGTTGTCAGAGAGTGAATGTTGTCAGTGAATGTTGTCAGTGAGTGAATGTTATCAGTAAATGTTGTCAGTGAATGTTGTCAGAGAGTGAATGTTGTCAGTGAATGTTGTCAGTTAGTGAATGTTGTCAGTGAATGTTGTCAGTGAGTGAATGTTGTCAGTGAATGTTGTCAGTGAGTGAATGTTGTCAGTGAATGCTGTCAGTGAGTGAATGTTGTCAGTGAGTGAATGTTGTCAGTGAATATTGTCAGTGAGTGAATGTTGTCAGTGAATGTTGTCAGTGAGTGAATGTTGTCAGTGAATGTTGTCAGTGAATGTTGTCAGTGAGTGAATGTTGTCAGTGAATGCTGTCAGTGAGTGAATGTTGTCAGTGAGTGAATGTTGTCAGAGAGTGAATGTTGTCAGTGAATGTTGTCAGTGAATGTTGTCAGTGAGTGTTGTCAGTGAATGTTGTCAGTGAGTGAATGTTGTCAGTGAATGTTGTCTGTGAGTGAATGTTGTCAGTGAGTGAATGTTGTCAGTGAATGTTGTCTGTGAGTGAATGTTGTCAGTTAGTGAATGTTGTCAGTGAGTGAATGTTGTCAGTGAATGTTGTCAGTGAGTGAATGTTGTCAGTGAGTGAATGTTGTCAGTGAGTGAATGTTGTCAGTGAGTGAATGTTGTCAGTGAATGTTGTCTGTGAGTGAATGTTGTCAGTTAGTGAATGTTGTCAGTGAGTGAATGTTGTCAGTGAATGTTGTCAGTGAGTGAATGTTGTCAGTGAATGTTGTCAGTGAGTGAATGTTGTCAGTGAATGTTGTCAGTGAGTGAATGTTGTCAGTGAGTGAATGTTGTCAGTGAGTGAATGTTGTCAGTGAACGTTGTCAGTGAATGTTGTCAGAGAGTGAATGTTGTCAGTGAATGTTGTCAGAGAGTGAATGTTATCAGTAAATGTTGTCAGTGAATGTTGTCAGAGAGTGAATGTTGTCAGTGAATGTTGTCAGTGAGTGAATGTTGTCAGTGAATGTTGTCAGTGAGTGAATGTTGTCAGTGAATGTGGTCAGTGAATGTTGTCAGTGAGTGAATGTTGTCAGTGAATGCTGTCAGTGAGTGAATGTTGTCAGTGAGTGAATGTTGTCAGTGAATGTTGTCAGTGAATGTTGTCAGTGAGTGAATGTTGTCAGTGAGTGAATGTTGTCAGTGAATGTTGTCTGTGAGTGAATGTTGTCAGTGAGTGAATGTTGTCGGTGAATGTTGTCAGTGAGTGAATGTTGTCAGTGAATGTCAGTGAGTGAATGTTGTCAGTGAATGTTGTCAGTGAGTGAATGTTGTCAGTGAGTGAATGTTGTCAGTGAATGTTGTCAGTGAGTGAATGTTGACAGTGAATGCTGTCAGTGAGTGAATGTTGTCAGTGAGTGAATGTTGTCAGAGAGTGAATGTTGTCAGTGAATGTTGTCAGTGAATGTTGTCAGTGAGTGTTGTCAGTGAATGTTGTCAGTGAGTGAATGTTGTCAGTGAATGTTGTCAGTGAGTGAATGTTGTCAGTGAATGTTGTCAGTGAATGTTGTCAGTGAATGTTGTCAGAGAGTGAATGTTGTCAGTGAGTGAATGTTGTCAGTGAATGTTGTCAGTGAGTGAATGTTGTCAGTGAGTGAATGTTGTCAGTGAGTGGATGTTGTCAGTGAATGTTGTCTGTGAGTGAATGTTGTCAGTTAGTGAATGTTGTCAGTGAGTGAATGTTGTCAGTGAATGTTGTCAGTGAGTGAATGTTGTCAGTGAATGTTGTCAGTGAGTGAATGCTGTCAGTGAGTGAATGTTGTCAGTGAGTGAATGTTGTCAGTGAATGTTGTCAGTGAGTGAATGTTGTCAGGTGAATGCTGTCAGTGAGTGAATGTTGTCAGTGAGTGAATGTTGTCAGAGAGTGAATGTTGTCAGTGAATGTTGTCAGTGAGTGTTGTCAGTGAATGTTGTCAGTGAGTGAATGTTGTCAGTGAGTGAATGTTGTCAGTGAGTGAATGTTGTCAGTGAATGTTGTCAGTGAGTGAATGTTGTCAGTGAATGTTGTCAGTGAATGTTGTCAGAGAGTGAATGTTGTCAGTGAGTGAATGTTGTCAGTGAATGTTGTCAGTGAATGTTGTCAGTGAGTGAATGTTGTCAGTGAGTGAATGTTGTCAGTGAGTGAATGTTGTCAGTGAATGTTGTCAGTGAGTGAATGTTGTCAGTGAATGTTGTCAGTGAGTGAATGTTGTCAGTGAGTGTTGTAAGTGAGTCAATGTTGTCAGTGAGTGTTGTCAGTGAATGTTGTCAGTGAGTGAATGTTGTCAGTGAATGTTGTCAGAGAGTGAATGTTGTCAGTGAGTGAATGTTGTCAGTGAATGTTGTCAGTGAGTGAATGTTGTCAGTGAGTGAATGTTGTCAGTGAATGTTGTCAGTGAATGTTGTCAGAGAGTGAATGTTGTCAGTGAATGTTGTCAGAGAGTGAATGTTATCAGTAAATGTTGTCAGTGAATGTTGTCAGAGAGTGAATGTTGTCAGTGAATGTTGTCAGTTAGTGAATGTTGTCAGTGAATGTTGTCAGTGAATGTTGTCAGTGAGTGAATGTTGTCAGTGAATGCTGTCAGTGAGTGAATGTTGTCAGTGAGTGAATGTTGTCAGTGAATATTGTCAGTGAGTGAATGTTGTCAGTGAATTTTGTCAGTGAGTGAATGTTGTCAGTGAATGTTGTCAGTGAATGTTGTCAGTGAGTGAATGTTGTCAGTGAATGCTGTCAGTGAGTGAATGTTGTCAGTGAATGTTGTCAGTGAGTGAATGTTGTCTGTGAATGTTGTCAGAGAGTGAATGTTGTCAGTGAATGTTGTCAGTGAGTGAATGTTGTCAGTGAATGTTGTCAGTGAGTGAATGTTGTCAGTGAATGTTGTCAGTGAGTGAATGTTGTCAGTGAGTGAATGTTGTCAGTGAGTGAATGTTGTCAGTGAATGTTGTCAGTGAATGTTGTCAGTGAATGTTGTCAGTGAGTGAATGTTGTCAGTGAGTGAATGTTGTCAGTGAATGTTGTCTGTGAGTGAATGTTGTCAGTTAGTGAATGTTGCCAGTGAATGTTGTCAGAGAGTCAATGTTGTCAGTGAATGTTGTCAGTGAGTGAATGTTGTCAGTGAGTGAATGTTGTCGGTGAATGTTGTCAGTGAGTGAATGTTGTCAGTGAATGTCAGTGAGTGAATGTTGTCAGTGAATGTTGTCAGTGAGTGAATGTTGTCAGTGAGTGAATGTTGTCAGAGAGTGAATGTTGTCAGTGAATGTTGTCAGTGAATGTTGTCAGTGAGTGTTGTCAGTGAATGTTGTCAGTGAGTGAATGTTGTCAGTGAGTGAATGTTGTCAGTGAATGTTGTCAGTGAGTGAATGTTGTCAGTGAATGTTGTCAGTGAATGTTGTCAGTGAATGTTGTCAGAGAGTGAATGTTGTCAGTGAGTGAATGTTGTCAGTGAATGTTGTCAGTGAGTGAATGTTGTCAGTGAGTGAATGTTGTCAGTGAGTGGATGTTGTCAGTGAATGTTGTCTGTGAGTGAATGTTGTCAGTTAGTGAATGTTGTCAGTGAGTGAATGTTGTCAGTGAATGTTGTCAGTGAGTGAATGTTGTCAGTGAGTGAATGTTGTCAGTGAGTGAATGTTGTCAGTGAGTGTTGTGAGTCAATGTTGTCAGTGAGTGTTGTCAGTGAATGTTGTCAGTGAGTGAATGTTGTCAGTGAATGTTGTCAGTGAGTGAATGTTGTCAGTGAATGTTGTCAGTGAGTGAATGCTGTCAGTGAGTGAATGTTGTCAGTGAGTGAATGTTGTCAGTGAATGTTGTCAGAGAGTGAATGTTGTCAGTGAATGTTGTCAGTGAATGTTGTCAGTGAGTGAATGTTGTCAGTGAATGTCAGTGAGTGAATGTTGTCAGTGAATGTTGTCAGTGAGTGAATGTTGTCAGTGAGTGAATGCTGTCAGTGAATGCTGTCAGTGAGTGAATGTTGTCAGTGAGTGAATGTTGTCAGAGAGTGAATGTTGTCAGTGAATGTTGTCAGTGAGTGTTGTCAGTGAATGTTGTCAGTGAGTGAATGTTGTCAGTGAGTGAATGTTGTCAGTGAATGTTGTCAGTGAGTGAATGTTGTCAGTGAATGTTGTCAGTGAATGTTGTCAGTGAGTGAATGTTGTCAGTGAGTGAATGTTGTCAGTGAATGTTGTCAGTGAGTGAATGTTGTCAGTGAGTGAATGTTGTCAGTGAATGTTGTCAGTGAGTGAATGTTGTCAGTGAATGTTGTCAGTGAGTGAATGTTGTCAGTGAGTGAATGTTGTCAGTGAATGTTGTCAGTGAGTGAATGTTGTCAGTGAGTTTTGTAAGTGAGTCAATGTTGTCAGTGAGTGTTGTCAGTGAATGTTGTCAGTGAGTGAATGTTGTCAGTGAATGTTGTCAGTGAGTGAATGTTGTCAGTGAATGTTGTCAGTGAGTGAATGTTGTCAGTGAATGTTGTCAGTGAGTGAATGTTGTCAGTGAATGTTGTCAGTGAGTGAATGTTGTCAGTGAGTGAATGTTGTCAGTGAATGTTGTCAGAGAGTGAATGTTGTCAGTGAATGTTGTCAGAGAGTGAATGTTGTCAGTGAATGTTGTCAGTTAGTGAATGTTGTCAGTGAATGTTGTCAGTGAATGTTGTCAGTGAGTGAATGTTGTCAGTGAATGTTGTTAGTGAATGTTGTCAGTGAGTGAATGTTGTCAGTGAATGCTGTCAGTGAGTGAATGTTGTCAGTGAGTGAATGTTGTCTGTGAATGTTGTCAGAGAGTGAATGTTGTCAGTGAATGTTGTCAGTGAGTGAATGTTGTCAGTGAATGTTGTCAGTGAGTGAATGTTGTCAGTGAATGTTGTCAGTGAGTGAATGTTGTCAGTAAATGTTGTCAGTGAGTGAATGTTGTCAGTGAATGCTGTCAGTGAGTGAATGTTGTCAGTGAGTGAATGTTGTCAGTGAATATTGTCAGTGAGTGAATGTTGTCAGTGAATGTTGTCAGTGAATGTTGTCAGTGAGTGAATGTTGTCAGTGAATGCTGTCAGTGAGTGAATGTTGTCAGTGAGTGAATGTTGTCAGTGAATGTTGTCAGAGAGTGAATGTTGTCAGTTAATGTTGTCAGTGAATGTTGTCAGTGAGTGAATGTTGTCAGTGAGTGAATGTTGTCAGTGAGTGAATGTTGTCAGTGAATGTTGTCAGTGAGTGAATGTTGTCAGTGAATGTTGTCAGTGAGTGAATGTTGTCAGTGAATGTTGTCAGTGAGTGAATGCTGTCAGTGAGTGAATGTTGTCAGTGAGTGAATGTTGTCTGTGAATGTTGTCAGAGAGTGAATGTTGTCAGTGAATGTTGTCAGTGAATGTTGTCAGTGAGTGTTGTCAGTGAATGTTGTCAGTGAGTGAATGTTGTCAGTGAGTGAATGTTGTCAGTGAGTGAATGTTGTCAGTGAATGTTGTCTGTGAGTGAATGTTGTCAGTTAGTGAATGTTGTCAGTGAATGTTGTCAGTGAGTGAATGTTGTCAGTGAGTGAATGTTGTCAGTGAATGTTGTCAGAGAGTCAATGTTGTCAGTGAATGTTGTCAGTGAGTGAATGTTGTCAGTGAGTGAATGTTGTCAGTGAATGTTGTCAGTGAATGTTGTCAGAGAGTGAATGTTATCAGTAAATGTTGTCAGTGAATGCTTTCAGTGAGTGAATGTTGTCAGTGAGTGAATGTTGTCAGTGAATATTGTCAGTGAGTGAATGTTGTCAGTGAATGTTGTCAGTGAGTGAATGTTGTCAGTGAATGTTGTCAGTGAATGTTGTCAGTGAGTGAATGTTGTCAGTGAATGCTGTCAGTGAGTGAATGTTGTCAGTGAGTGAATGTTGTCAGTGAATGTTGTCAGAGAGTGAATGTTGTCAGTGAATGTTGTCAGTGAATGTTGTCAGTGAGTGAATGTTGTCAGTGAATGCTGTCAGTGAGTGAATGTTGTCAGTGAGTGAATGTTGTCTGTGAATGTTGTCAGAGAGTGAATGTTGTCAGTGAATGTTGTCAGTGAGTGAATGTTGTCAGTGAATGTTGTCAGTGAGTGAATGTTGTCAGTGAATGTTGTCAGTGAGTGAATGTTGTCAGTGAATGCTGTCAGTGAGTGAATGTTGTCAGTGAGTGAATGTTGTCAGTGAATGCTGTCAGTGAGTGAATGTTGTCAGTGAGTGAATGTTGTCAGTGAGTGAATGTTGTCAGTGAATGTTGTCTGTGAGTGAATGTTGTCAGTTAGTGAATGTTGTCAGTGAATGTTGTCAGTGAGTGAATGTTGTCAGAGAGTGAATGTTGTCAGTGAATGTTGTCAGTGAATGTTGTCAGTGAGTGTTGTCAGTGAATGTTGTCAGTGAGTGAATGTTGTCAGTGAGTGAATGTTGTCAGTGAGTGAATGTTGTCAGTGAATGTTGTCAGTGAGTGAATGTTGTCAGTGAATGTTGTCAGTGAATGTTGTCAGAGAGTGAATGTTGTCAGTGAGTGAATGTTGTCAGTGAATGTTGTCAGTAAGTGAATGTTGTCAGTGAATGTTGTCAGTGAATGTTGTCAGAGAGTGAATGTTGTCAGTGAATGTTGTCAGTGAGTGAATGTTATCAGTAAATGTTGTCAGTGAATGTTGTCAGAGAGTGAATGTTGTCAGTGAATGTTGTCAGTTAGTGAATGTTGTCAGTGAATGTTGTCAGTGAGTGAATGTTGTCAGTGAATGTTGTCAGTGAGTGAATGTTGTCAGTGAATGCTGTCAGTGAGTGAATGTTGTCAGTGAGTGAATGTTGTCAGTGAATATTGTCAGTGAGTGAATGTTGTCAGTGAATGTTGTCAGTGAGTGAATGTTGTCAGTGAATGTTGTCAGTGAATGTTGTCAGTGAGTGAATGTTGTCAGTGAATGCTGTCAGTGAGTGAATGTTGTCAGTGAGTGAATGTTGTCAGAGAGTGAATGTTGTCAGTGAATGTTGTCAGTGAATGTTGTCAGTGAGTGTTGTCAGTGAATGTTGTCAGTGAGTGAATGTTGTCAGTGAATGTTGTCTGTGAGTGAATGTTGTCAGTGAGTGAATGTTGTCAGTGAATGTTGTCTGTGAGTGAATGTTGTCAGTTAGTGAATGTTGTCAGTGAGTGAATGTTGTCAGTGAATGTTGTCAGTGAGTGAATGTTGTCAGTGAGTGAATGTTGTCAGTGAGTGAATGTTGTCAGTGAATGTTGTCTGTGAGTGAATGTTGTCAGTTAGTGAATGTTGTCAGTGAGTGAATGTTGTCAGTGAATGTTGTCAGTGAGTGAATGTTGTCAGTGAGTGAATGTTGTCAGTGAATGTTGTCAGTGAGTGAATGTTGTCAGTGAATGTTGTCAGTGAGTGAATGTTGTCAGTGAATGTTGTCAGTGAGTGAATGTTGTCAGTGAGTGAATGTTGTCAGTGAGTGAATGTTGTCAGTGAACGTTGTCAGTGAATGTTGTCAGAGAGTGAATGTTGTCAGTGAATGTTGTCAGAGAGTGAATGTTATCAGTAAATGTTGTCAGTGAATGTTGTCAGAGAGTGAATGTTGTCAGTGAATGTTGTCAGTGAATGTTGTCAGTGAATGTTGTCAGAGAGTGAATGTTGTCAGTGAGTGAATGTTGTCAGTGAATGTTGTCAGTGAATGTTGTCAGTGAGTGAATGTTGTCAGTGAGTGAATGTTGTCAGTGAATGTTGTCTGTGAGTGAATGTTGTCAGTTAGTGAATGTTGTCAGTGAGTGAATGTTGTCAGTGAATGTTGTCAGTGAGTGAATGTTGTCAGTGAATGTTGTCAGTGAGTGAATGTTGTCAGTGAGTGTTGTAAGTGAGTCAATGTTGTCAGTGAGTGTTGTCAGTGAATGTTGTCAGTGAGTGAATGTTGTCAGTGAATGTTGTCAGAGAGTGAATGTTGTCAGTGAGTGAATGTTGTCAGTGAATGTTGTCAGTGAGTGAATGTTGTCAGTGAGTGAATGTTGTCAGTGAATGTTGTCAGTGAATGTTGTCAGAGAGTGAATGTTGTCAGTGAATGTTGTCAGAGAGTGAATGTTATCAGTAAATGTTGTCAGTGAATGTTGTCAGAGAGTGAATGTTGTCAGTGAATGTTGTCAGTTAGTGAATGTTGTCAGTGAATGTTGTCAGTGAATGTTGTCAGTGAGTGAATGTTGTCAGTGAATGCTGTCAGTGAGTGAATGTTGTCAGTGAGTGAATGTTGTCAGTGAATATTGTCAGTGAGTGAATGTTGTCAGTGAATTTTGTCAGTGAGTGAATGTTGTCAGTGAATGTTGTCAGTGAATGTTGTCAGTGAGTGAATGTTGTCAGTGAATGCTGTCAGTGAGTGAATGTTGTCAGTGAGTGAATGTTGTCTGTGAATGTTGTCAGAGAGTGAATGTTGTCAGTGAATGTTGTCAGTGAGTGAATGTTGTCAGTGAATGTTGTCAGTGAGTGAATGTTGTCAGTGAATGTTGTCAGTGAGTGAATGTTGTCAGTGAGTGAATGTTGTCAGTGAGTGAATGTTGTCAGTGAATGTTGTCAGTGAATGTTGTCAGTGAATGTTGTCAGTGAGTGAATGTTGTCAGTGAGTGAATGTTGTCAGTGAATGTTGTCTGTGAGTGAATGTTGTCAGTTAGTGAATGTTGCCAGTGAATGTTGTCAGAGAGTCAATGTTGTCAGTGAATGTTGTCAGTGAGTGAATGTTGTCAGTGAGTGAATGTTGTCGGTGAATGTTGTCAGTGAGTGAATGTTGTCAGTGAATGTCAGTGAGTGAATGTTGTCAGTGAATGTTGTCAGTGAGTGAATGTTGTCAGTGAGTGAATGTTGTCAGAGAGTGAATGTTGTCAGTGAATGTTGTCAGTGAATGTTGTCAGTGAGTGTTGTCAGTGAATGTTGTCAGTGAGTGAATGTTGTCAGTGAGTGAATGTTGTCAGTGAATGTTGTCAGTGAGTGAATGTTGTCAGTGAATGTTGTCAGTGAATGTTGTCAGTGAATGTTGTCAGAGAGTGAATGTTGTCAGTGAGTGAATGTTGTCAGTGAATGTTGTCAGTGAGTGAATGTTGTCAGTGAGTGAATGTTGTCAGTGAGTGGATGTTGTCAGTGAATGTTGTCTGTGAGTGAATGTTGTCAGTTAGTGAATGTTGTCAGTGAGTGAATGTTGTCAGTGAATGTTGTCAGTGAGTGAATGTTGTCAGTGAGTGAATGTTGTCAGTGAGTGAATGTTGTCAGTGAGTGTTGTGAGTCAATGTTGTCAGTGAGTGTTGTCAGTGAATGTTGTCAGTGAGTGAATGTTGTCAGTGAATGTTGTCAGTGAGTGAATGTTGTCAGTGAATGTTGTCAGTGAGTGAATGCTGTCAGTGAGTGAATGTTGTCAGTGAGTGAATGTTGTCAGTGAATGTTGTCAGAGAGTGAATGTTGTCAGTGAATGTTGTCAGTGAATGTTGTCAGTGAGTGAATGTTGTCAGTGAATGTCAGTGAGTGAATGTTGTCAGTGAATGTTGTCAGTGAGTGAATGTTGTCAGTGAGTGAATGCTGTCAGTGAATGCTGTCAGTGAGTGAATGTTGTCAGTGAGTGAATGTTGTCAGAGAGTGAATGTTGTCAGTGAATGTTGTCAGTGAGTGTTGTCAGTGAATGTTGTCAGTGAGTGAATGTTGTCAGTGAGTGAATGTTGTCAGTGAATGTTGTCAGTGAGTGAATGTTGTCAGTGAATGTTGTCAGTGAATGTTGTCAGTGAGTGAATGTTGTCAGTGAGTGAATGTTGTCAGTGAATGTTGTCAGTGAGTGAATGTTGTCAGTGAGTGAATGTTGTCAGTGAATGTTGTCAGTGAGTGAATGTTGTCAGTGAATGTTGTCAGTGAGTGAATGTTGTCAGTGAGTGAATGTTGTCAGTGAATGTTGTCAGTGAGTGAATGTTGTCAGTGAGTTTTGTAAGTGAGTCAATGTTGTCAGTGAGTGTTGTCAGTGAATGTTGTCAGTGAGTGAATGTTGTCAGTGAATGTTGTCAGTGAGTGAATGTTGTCAGTGAATGTTGTCAGTGAGTGAATGTTGTCAGTGAATGTTGTCAGTGAGTGAATGTTGTCAGTGAATGTTGTCAGTGAGTGAATGTTGTCAGTGAGTGAATGTTGTCAGTGAATGTTGTCAGAGAGTGAATGTTGTCAGTGAATGTTGTCAGAGAGTGAATGTTGTCAGTGAATGTTGTCAGTTAGTGAATGTTGTCAGTGAATGTTGTCAGTGAATGTTGTCAGTGAGTGAATGTTGTCAGTGAATGTTGTTAGTGAATGTTGTCAGTGAGTGAATGTTGTCAGTGAATGCTGTCAGTGAGTGAATGTTGTCAGTGAGTGAATGTTGTCTGTGAATGTTGTCAGAGAGTGAATGTTGTCAGTGAATGTTGTCAGTGAGTGAATGTTGTCAGTGAATGTTGTCAGTGAGTGAATGTTGTCAGTGAATGTTGTCAGTGAGTGAATGTTGTCAGTAAATGTTGTCAGTGAGTGAATGTTGTCAGTGAATGCTGTCAGTGAGTGAATGTTGTCAGTGAGTGAATGTTGTCAGTGAATATTGTCAGTGAGTGAATGTTGTCAGTGAATGTTGTCAGTGAATGTTGTCAGTGAGTGAATGTTGTCAGTGAATGCTGTCAGTGAGTGAATGTTGTCAGTGAGTGAATGTTGTCAGTGAATGTTGTCAGAGAGTGAATGTTGTCAGTGAATGTTGTCAGTGAATGTTGTCAGTGAGTGAATGTTGTCAGTGAGTGAATGTTGTCAGTGAGTGAATGTTGTCAGTGAATGTTGTCAGTGAGTGAATGTTGTCAGTGAATGTTGTCAGTGAGTGAATGTTGTCAGTGAATGTTGTCAGTGAGTGAATGCTGTCAGTGAGTGAATGTTGTCAGTGAGTGAATGTTGTCTGTGAATGTTGTCAGAGAGTGAATGTTGTCAGTGAATGTTGTCAGTGAATGTTGTCAGTGAGTGTTGTCAGTGAATGTTGTCAGTGAGTGAATGTTGTCAGTGAGTGAATGTTGTCAGTGAGTGAATGTTGTCAGTGAATGTTGTCTGTGAGTGAATGTTGTCAGTTAGTGAATGTTGTCAGTGAATGTTGTCAGTGAGTGAATGTTGTCAGTGAGTGAATGTTGTCAGTGAATGTTGTCAGAGAGTCAATGTTGTCAGTGAATGTTGTCAGTGAGTGAATGTTGTCAGTGAGTGAATGTTGTCAGTGAATGTTGTCAGTGAATGTTGTCAGAGAGTGAATGTTATCAGTAAATGTTGTCAGTGAATGTTGTCAGAGAGTGAATGTTGTCAGTGAATGTTGTCAGTTAGTGAATGTTGTCAGTGAATGTTGTCAGTGAGTGAATGTTGTCAGTGAATGTTGTCAGTGAGTGAATGTTGTCAGTGAATGCTGTCAGTGAGTGAATGTTGTCAGTGAGTGAATGTTGTCAGTGAATATTTTCAGTGAGTGAATGTTGTCAGTGAATGTTGTCAGTGAGTGAATGTTGTCAGTGAATGTTGTCAGTGAATGTTGTCAGTGAGTGAATGTTGTCAGTGAGTGAATGTTGTCAGAGAGTCAATGTTGTCAGTGAATGTTGTCAGTGAGTGAATGTTGTCAGTGAGTGAATGTTGTCAGTGAATGTTGTCAGTGAGTGAATGTTGTCAGTGAATGTTGTCAGTGAATGTTGTCAGTGAGTGAATGTTGTCAGTGAGTGAATGTTGTCAGTGAATGTTGTCAGTGAATGTTGTCAGTGAGTGAATGTTATCAGTGAATGTTGTCAGTGAGTGAATGTTGTCAGTGAATGTTGTCAGTGAATGTTGTCAGTGAGTGAATGTTGTCAGTGAGTGAATGTTGTCAGTGAGTGAATGTTGTCAGTGAATGTTGTCAGTGAGTGAATGTTGTCAGTGAGTGAATGTTGTCAGTGAATGTTGTCAGTGAGTGAATGTTGTCAGTGAATGTTGTCAGTGAGTGAATGTTGTCAGTGAATGTTGTCAGTGAGTGAATGTTGTCAGTGAGTGAATGTTGTCAGTAAATGTTGTCAGTGAATGTTGTCAGTGAATGTTGACAGTGAGTGAATGTTGTCAGAGAGTGAATGTTGTCAGTGAGTGAATGTTGTCAGTGAGTGTTGTCAGTGAATGTTGTCAGTGAGTGTTGTCAGTGAATGTTGTCAGTGAGTGAATGTTGTCAGTGAATGTTGTCAGAGAGTGAATGTTGTCAGTGAGTGAATGTTGTCAGTGAGTGAATGTTGTCAGTGAATGTTGTCAGAGAGTGAATGTTGTCAGTGAATGTTGTCAGTGAATGTTGTCAGTGAGTGTTGTCAGTGAATGTTGTCAGTGAGTGAATGTTGTCAGTGAGTGAATGTTGTCAGTGAATGTTGTCAGTGAGTGAATGTTGTCAGTGAATGTTGTCAGTGAATGTTGTCAGAGAGTGAATGTTGTCAGTGAGTGAATGTTGTCAGTGAATGTTGTCAGTGAATGTTGTCAGTGAGTGAATGTTGTCAGTGAGTGAATGTTGTCAGTGAATGTTGTCTGTGAGTGAATGTTGTCAGTTAGTGAATGTTGTCAGTGAGTGAATGTTGTCAGTGAATGTTGTCAGTGAGTGAATGTTGTCAGTGAGTGTTGTAAGTGAGTCAATGTTGTCAGTGAGTGTTGTCAGTGAGTGAATGTTGTCAGTGAATGTTGTCAGTGAGTGAATGTTGTCAGTGAATGTTGTCAGTGAGTGAATGTTGTCAGTTAGTGAATGTTGTCAGTGAGTGAATGTTGTCAGTGAATGTTGTCAGTGAGTGAATGTTGTCAGTGAGTGAATGTTGTCAGTGAATGTTGTCAGTGAATGTTGTCAGAGAGTGAATGTTGTCAGAGAGTGAATGTTATCAGTAAATGTTGTCAGTGAATGTTGTCAGAGAGTGAATGTTGTCAGTGAATGTTGTCAGTTAGTGAATGTTGTCAGTGAATGTTGTCAGTGAGTGAATGTTGTCAGTGAATGTTGTCAGTGAATGTTGTCAGTGAGTGAATGTTGTCAGTGAGTGAATGTTGTCAGAGAGTGAATGTTGTCAGTGAGTGAATGTTGTCAGTGAATGTTGTCAGTGAGTGAATGTTGTCAGAGAGTGAATGTTGTCAGTGAGTGAATGTTGTCAGTGAATGTTGT
Organism: Staurois parvus; assembly: GCF_062004578.1. NCBI lineage: Eukaryota > Metazoa > Chordata > Amphibia > Anura > Ranidae > Staurois > Staurois parvus. The sequence continues at coordinate 468,685 of NW_028320448.1, forward strand.
CAGTGAGTGAATGTTGTCAGTGAATGTTGTCAGTGAGTGAATGTTATCAGTGAATGTTGTCAGTGAGTGAATGTTGTCAGTGAATGTTGTCAGTGAGTGAATGTTGTCAGTGAGTGAATGTTGTCAGTGAATGTTGTCAGTCAGTGAATGTTGTCAGTGAATGTTGTCAGTGAGTGAATGTTGTCAGTGAATGTTGTCAGTGAGTGAATGTTGTCAGTGAGTGAATGTTGTCAGTGAATGTTGTCAGTGAGTGAATGTTGTCAGTGAATGTTGTCAGTGAGTGAATGTTGTCAGTGAGTGAATGTTGTCAGTGAATGTTGTCAGTGAGTGAATGTTGTCAGTGAGTTTTGTAAGTGAGTCAATGTTGTCAGTGAGTGTTGTCAGTGAATGTTGTCAGTGAGTGAATGTTGTCAGTGAATGTTGTCAGTGAGTGAATGTTGTCAGTGAATGTTGTCAGTGAGTGAATGTTGTCAGTGAATGTTGTCAGTGAGTGAATGTTGTCAGTGAATGTTGTCAGTGAGTGAATGTTGTCAGTGAGTGAATGTTGTCAGTGAATGTTGTCAGAGAGTGAATGTTATCAGTAAATGTTGTCAGTGAATGTTGTCAGAGAGTGAATGTTGTCAGTGAATGTTGTCAGTTAGTGAATGTTGTCAGTGAATGTTGTCAGTGAATGTTGTCAGTGAGTGAATGTTGTCAGTGAATGTTGTTAGTGAATGTTGTCAGTGAGTGAATGTTGTCAGTGAATGCTGTCAGTGAGTGAATGTTGTCAGTGAGTGAATGTTGTCTGTGAATGTTGTCAGAGAGTGAATGTTGTCAGTGAATGTTGTCAGTGAGTGAATGTTGTCAGTGAATGTTGTCAGTGAGTGAATGTTGTCAGTGAATGTTGTCAGTGAGTGAATGTTGTCAGTAAATGTTGTCAGTGAGTGAATGTTGTCAGTGAGTGAATGTTGTCAGTGAGTGAATGTTGTCAGTGAATGTTGTCAGTGAGTGAATGTTGTCAGTGAATGTTGTCAGTGAGTGAATGTTGTCAGTGAATATTGTCAGTGAGTGAATGTTGTCAGTGAATGTTGTCAGTGAATGTTGTCAGTGAGTGAATGTTGTCAGTGAATGCTGTCAGTGAGTGAATGTTGTCAGTGAGTGAATGTTGTCAGTGAATGTTGTCAGAGAGTGAATGTTGTCAGTGAATGTTGTCAGTGAATGTTGTCAGTGAGTGAATGTTGTCAGTGAGTGAATGTTGTCAGTGAGTGAATGTTGTCAGTGAATGTTGTCTGTGAGTGAATGTTGTCAGTTAGTGAATGTTGTCAGTGAATGTTGTCAGTGAGTGAATGTTGTCAGTGAGTGAATGTTGTCAGTGAATGTTGTCAGAGAGTCAATGTTGTCAGTGAATGTTGTCAGTGAGTGAATGTTGTCAGTGAGTGAATGTTGTCAGTGAATGTTGTCAGTGAATGTTGTCAGAGAGTGAATGTTATCAGTAAATGTTGTCAGTGAATGTTGTCAGAGAGTGAATGTTGTCAGTGAATGTTGTCAGTTAGTGAATGTTGTCAGTGAATGTTGTCAGTGAGTGAATGTTGTCAGTGAATGTTGTCAGTGAGTGAATGTTGTCAGTGAATGCTGTCAGTGAGTGAATGTTGTCAGTGAGTGAATGTTGTCAGTGAATATTTTCAGTGAGTGAATGTTGTCAGTGAATGTTGTCAGTGAGTGAATGTTGTCAGTGAATGTTGTCAGTGAATGTTGTCAGTGAGTGAATGTTGTCAGTGAGTGAATGTTGTCAGAGAGTCAATGTTGTCAGTGAATGTTGTCAGTGAGTGAATGTTGTCAGTGAGTGAATGTTGTCAGTGAATGTTGTCAGTGAGTGAATGTTGTCAGTGAATGTTGTCAGTGAATGTTGTCAGTGAGTGAATGTTGTCAGTGAGTGTTGTCAGTGAGTGAATGTTGTCAGAGAGTGAATGTTGTCAGTGAGTGAATGTTGTCAGTGAGTGAATGTTGTCAGTGAATGTTGTCAGTGAATGTTGTCAGTGAGTGAATGTTATCAGTGAATGTTGTCAGTGAGTGAATGTTGTCAGTGAATGTTGTCAGTGAGTGAATGTTGTCAGTGAGTGAATGTTGTCAGTGAATGTTGTCAGTGAATGTTATCAGTTAGTGAATGTTGTCAGTGAATGTTGTCAGTGAGTGAATGTTGTCAGTGAATGTTGTCAGTGAGTGAATGTTGTCAGTGAGTGAATGTTGTCAGTGAATGTTGTCTGTGAGTGAATGTTGTCAGTTAGTGAATGTTGTCAGTGAATGTTGTCAGAGAGTCAATGTTGTCAGTGAATGTTGTCAGTGAGTGAATGTTGTCAGTGAGTGAATGTTGTCAGTGAATGTTGTCAGTGAATGTTGTCAGAGAGTGAATGTTGTCAGTGAATGTTGTCAGAGAGTGAATGTTATCAGTAAATGTTGTCAGTGAATGTTGTCAGAGAGTGAATGTTGTCAGTGAATGTTGTCAGTTAGTGAATGTTGTCAGTGAATGTTGTCAGTGAGTGAATGTTGTCAGTGAATGTTGTCAGTGAGTGAATGTTGTCAGTGAATGCTTTCAGTGAGTGAATGTTGTCAGTGAGTGAATGTTGTCAGTGAATATTGTCAGTGAGTGAATGTTGTCAGTGAATGTTGTCAGTGAGTGAATGTTGTCAGTGAATGTTGTCAGTGAATGTTGTCAGTGAGTGAATGTTGTCAGTGAATGCTGTCAGTTAGTGAATGTTGTCAGTGAGTGAATGTTGTCAGAGAGTGAATGTTGTCAGTGAATGTTGTCAGTGAATGTTGTCAGTGAGTGAATGTTGTCAGTGAATGCTGTCAGTGAGTGAATGTTGTCAGTGAGTGAATGTTGTCTGTGAATGTTGTCAGAGAGTGAATGTTGTCAGTGAATGATGTCAGTGAGTGAATGTTGTCAGTGAATGTTGTCAGTGAGTGAATGTTGTCAGTGAATGTTGTCAGTGAGTGAATGTTGTCAGTGAATGCTGTCAGTGAGTGAATGTTGTCAGTGAGTGAATGTTGTCAGTGAGTGAATGTTGTCAGTGAATGTTGTCTGTGAGTGAATGTTGTCAGTTAGTGAATGTTGTCAGTGAATGCTGTCAGTGAGTGAATGTTGTCAGTGAGTGAATGTTGTCAGAGAGTGAATGTTGTCAGTGAATGTTGTCAGTGAATGTTGTCAGTGAGTGTTGTCAGTGAATGTTGTCAGTGAGTGAATGTTGTCAGTGAGTGAATGTTGTCAGTGAGTGAATGTTGTCAGTGAATGTTGTCAGTGAGTGAATGTTGTCAGTGAATGTTGTCAGTGAATGTTGTCAGAGAGTGAATGTTGTCAGTGAGTGAATGTTGTCAGTGAATGTTGTCAGTAAGTGAATGTTGTCAGTGAATGTTGTCAGTGAATGTTGTCAGAGAGTGAATGTTGTCAGTGAATGTTGTCAGTGAGTGAATGTTATCAGTAAATGTTGTCAGTGAATGTTGTCAGAGAGTGAATGTTGTCAGTGAATGTTGTCAGTTAGTGAATGTTGTCAGTGAATGTTGTCAGTGAGTGAATGTTGTCAGTGAATGTTGTCAGTGAGTGAATGTTGTCAGTGAATGCTGTCAGTGAGTGAATGTTGTCAGTGAGTGAATGTTGTCAGTGAATATTGTCAGTGAGTGAATGTTGTCAGTGAATGTTGTCAGTGAGTGAATGTTGTCAGTGAATGTTGTCAGTGAATGTTGTCAGTGAGTGAATGTTGTCAGTGAATGCTGTCAGTGAGTGAATGTTGTCAGTGAGTGAATGTTGTCAGAGAGTGAATGTTGTCAGTGAATGTTGTCAGTGAATGTTGTCAGTGAGTGTTGTCAGTGAATGTTGTCAGTGAGTGAATGTTGTCAGTGAATGTTGTCTGTGAGTGAATGTTGTCAGTGAGTGAATGTTGTCAGTGAATGTTGTCTGTGAGTGAATGTTGTCAGTTAGTGAATGTTGTCAGTGAGTGAATGTTGTCAGTGAATGTTGTCAGTGAGTGAATGTTGTCAGTGAGTGAATGTTGTCAGTGAGTGAATGTTGTCAGTGAGTGAATGTTGTCAGTGAATGTTGTCTGTGAGTGAATGTTGTCAGTTAGTGAATGTTGTCAGTGAGTGAATGTTGTCAGTGAATGTTGTCAGTGAGTGAATGTTGTCAGTGAATGTTGTCAGTGAGTGAATGTTGTCAGTGAATGTTGTCAGTGAGTGAATGTTGTCAGTGAGTGAATGTTGTCAGTGAGTGAATGTTGTCAGTGAACGTTGTCAGTGAATGTTGTCAGAGAGTGAATGTTGTCAGTGAATGTTGTCAGAGAGTGAATGTTATCAGTAAATGTTGTCAGTGAATGTTGTCAGAGAGTGAATGTTGTCAGTGAATGTTGTCAGTGAGTGAATGTTGTCAGTGAATGTTGTCAGTGAGTGAATGTTGTCAGTGAATGTGGTCAGTGAATGTTGTCAGTGAGTGAATGTTGTCAGTGAATGCTGTCAGTGAGTGAATGTTGTCAGTGAGTGAATGTTGTCAGTGAATGTTGTCAGTGAATGTTGTCAGTGAGTGAATGTTGTCAGTGAGTGAATGTTGTCAGTGAATGTTGTCTGTGAGTGAATGTTGTCAGTGAGTGAATGTTGTCGGTGAATGTTGTCAGTGAGTGAATGTTGTCAGTGAATGTCAGTGAGTGAATGTTGTCAGTGAATGTTGTCAGTGAGTGAATGTTGTCAGTGAGTGAATGTTGTCAGTGAATGTTGTCAGTGAGTGAATGTTGACAGTGAATGCTGTCAGTGAGTGAATGTTGTCAGTGAGTGAATGTTGTCAGAGAGTGAATGTTGTCAGTGAATGTTGTCAGTGAATGTTGTCAGTGAGTGTTGTCAGTGAATGTTGTCAGTGAGTGAATGTTGTCAGTGAATGTTGTCAGTGAGTGAATGTTGTCAGTGAATGTTGTCAGTGAATGTTGTCAGTGAATGTTGTCAGAGAGTGAATGTTGTCAGTGAGTGAATGTTGTCAGTGAATGTTGTCAGTGAGTGAATGTTGTCAGTGAGTGAATGTTGTCAGTGAGTGGATGTTGTCAGTGAATGTTGTCTGTGAGTGAATGTTGTCAGTTAGTGAATGTTGTCAGTGAGTGAATGTTGTCAGTGAATGTTGTCAGTGAGTGAATGTTGTCAGTGAATGTTGTCAGTGAGTGAATGCTGTCAGTGAGTGAATGTTGTCAGTGAGTGAATGTTGTCAGTGAATGTTGTCAGTGAGTGAATGTTGTCAGGTGAATGCTGTCAGTGAGTGAATGTTGTCAGTGAGTGAATGTTGTCAGAGAGTGAATGTTGTCAGTGAATGTTGTCAGTGAATGTTGTCAGTGAATGTTGTCAGTGAGTGAATGTTGTCAGTGAGTGAATGTTGTCAGTGAGTGAATGTTGTCAGTGAATGTTGTCAGTGAGTGAATGTTGTCAGTGAATGTTGTCAGTGAATGTTGTCAGAGAGTGAATGTTGTCAGTGAGTGAATGTTGTCAGTGAATGTTGTCAGTGAATGTTGTCAGTGAGTGAATGTTGTCAGTGAGTGAATGTTGTCAGTGAGTGAATGTTGTCAGTGAATGTTGTCAGTGAGTGAATGTTGTCAGTGAATGTTGTCAGTGAGTGAATGTTGTCAGTGAGTGTTGTAAGTGAGTCAATGTTGTCAGTGAGTGTTGTCAGTGAATGTTGTCAGTGAGTGAATGTTGTCAGTGAATGTTGTCAGAGAGTGAATGTTGTCAGTGAGTGAATGTTGTCAGTGAATGTTGTCAGTGAGTGAATGTTGTCAGTGAGTGAATGTTGTCAGTGAATGTTGTCAGTGAATGTTGTCAGAGAGTGAATGTTGTCAGTGAATGTTGTCAGAGAGTGAATGTTATCAGTAAATGTTGTCAGTGAATGTTGTCAGAGAGTGAATGTTGTCAGTGAATGTTGTCAGTTAGTGAATGTTGTCAGTGAATGTTGTCAGTGAATGTTGTCAGTGAGTGAATGTTGTCAGTGAATGCTGTCAGTGAGTGAATGTTGTCAGTGAGTGAATGTTGTCAGTGAATATTGTCAGTGAGTGAATGTTGTCAGTGAATTTTGTCAGTGAGTGAATGTTGTCAGTGAATGTTGTCAGTGAATGTTGTCAGTGAGTGAATGTTGTCAGTGAATGCTGTCAGTGAGTGAATGTTGTCAGTGAGTGAATGTTGTCTGTGAATGTTGTCAGAGAGTGAATGTTGTCAGTGAATGTTGTCAGTGAGTGAATGTTGTCAGTGAATGTTGTCAGTGAGTGAATGTTGTCAGTGAATGTTGTCAGTGAGTGAATGTTGTCAGTGAGTGAATGTTGTCAGTGAGTGAATGTTGTCAGTGAATGTTGTCAGTGAATGTTGTCAGTGAATGTTGTCAGTGAGTGAATGTTGTCAGTGAGTGAATGTTGTCAGTGAATGTTGTCTGTGAGTGAATGTTGTCAGTTAGTGAATGTTGCCAGTGAATGTTGTCAGAGAGTCAATGTTGTCAGTGAATGTTGTCAGTGAGTGAATGTTGTCAGTGAGTGAATGTTGTCGGTGAATGTTGTCAGTGAGTGAATGTTGTCAGTGAATGTCAGTGAGTGAATGTTGTCAGTGAATGTTGTCAGTGAGTGAATGTTGTCAGTGAGTGAATGTTGTCAGAGAGTGAATGTTGTCAGTGAATGTTGTCAGTGAATGTTGTCAGTGAGTGTTGTCAGTGAATGTTGTCAGTGAGTGAATGTTGTCAGTGAGTGAATGTTGTCAGTGAATGTTGTCAGTGAGTGAATGTTGTCAGTGAATGTTGTCAGTGAATGTTGTCAGTGAATGTTGTCAGAGAGTGAATGTTGTCAGTGAGTGAATGTTGTCAGTGAATGTTGTCAGTGAGTGAATGTTGTCAGTGAGTGAATGTTGTCAGTGAGTGGATGTTGTCAGTGAATGTTGTCTGTGAGTGAATGTTGTCAGTTAGTGAATGTTGTCAGTGAGTGAATGTTGTCAGTGAATGTTGTCAGTGAGTGAATGTTGTCAGTGAGTGAATGTTGTCAGTGAGTGAATGTTGTCAGTGAGTGTTGTGAGTCAATGTTGTCAGTGAGTGTTGTCAGTGAATGTTGTCAGTGAGTGAATGTTGTCAGTGAATGTTGTCAGTGAGTGAATGTTGTCAGTGAATGTTGTCAGTGAGTGAATGCTGTCAGTGAGTGAATGTTGTCAGTGAGTGAATGTTGTCAGTGAATGTTGTCAGAGAGTGAATGTTGTCAGTGAATGTTGTCAGTGAATGTTGTCAGTGAGTGAATGTTGTCAGTGAATGTCAGTGAGTGAATGTTGTCAGTGAATGTTGTCAGTGAGTGAATGTTGTCAGTGAGTGAATGCTGTCAGTGAATGCTGTCAGTGAGTGAATGTTGTCAGTGAGTGAATGTTGTCAGAGAGTGAATGTTGTCAGTGAATGTTGTCAGTGAGTGTTGTCAGTGAATGTTGTCAGTGAGTGAATGTTGTCAGTGAGTGAATGTTGTCAGTGAATGTTGTCAGTGAGTGAATGTTGTCAGTGAATGTTGTCAGTGAATGTTGTCAGTGAGTGAATGTTGTCAGTGAGTGAATGTTGTCAGTGAATGTTGTCAGTGAGTGAATGTTGTCAGTGAGTGAATGTTGTCAGTGAATGTTGTCAGTGAGTGAATGTTGTCAGTGAATGTTGTCAGTGAGTGAATGTTGTCAGTGAGTGAATGTTGTCAGTGAATGTTGTCAGTGAGTGAATGTTGTCAGTGAGTTTTGTAAGTGAGTCAATGTTGTCAGTGAGTGTTGTCAGTGAATGTTGTCAGTGAGTGAATGTTGTCAGTGAATGTTGTCAGTGAGTGAATGTTGTCAGTGAATGTTGTCAGTGAGTGAATGTTGTCAGTGAATGTTGTCAGTGAGTGAATGTTGTCAGTGAATGTTGTCAGTGAGTGAATGTTGTCAGTGAGTGAATGTTGTCAGTGAATGTTGTCAGAGAGTGAATGTTGTCAGTGAATGTTGTCAGAGAGTGAATGTTGTCAGTGAATGTTGTCAGTTAGTGAATGTTGTCAGTGAATGTTGTCAGTGAATGTTGTCAGTGAGTGAATGTTGTCAGTGAATGTTGTTAGTGAATGTTGTCAGTGAGTGAATGTTGTCAGTGAATGCTGTCAGTGAGTGAATGTTGTCAGTGAGTGAATGTTGTCTGTGAATGTTGTCAGAGAGTGAATGTTGTCAGTGAATGTTGTCAGTGAGTGAATGTTGTCAGTGAATGTTGTCAGTGAGTGAATGTTGTCAGTGAATGTTGTCAGTGAGTGAATGTTGTCAGTAAATGTTGTCAGTGAGTGAATGTTGTCAGTGAATGCTGTCAGTGAGTGAATGTTGTCAGTGAGTGAATGTTGTCAGTGAATATTGTCAGTGAGTGAATGTTGTCAGTGAATGTTGTCAGTGAATGTTGTCAGTGAGTGAATGTTGTCAGTGAATGCTGTCAGTGAGTGAATGTTGTCAGTGAGTGAATGTTGTCAGTGAATGTTGTCAGAGAGTGAATGTTGTCAGTGAATGTTGTCAGTGAATGTTGTCAGTGAGTGAATGTTGTCAGTGAGTGAATGTTGTCAGTGAGTGAATGTTGTCAGTGAATGTTGTCAGTGAGTGAATGTTGTCAGTGAATGTTGTCAGTGAGTGAATGTTGTCAGTGAATGTTGTCAGTGAGTGAATGCTGTCAGTGAGTGAATGTTGTCAGTGAGTGAATGTTGTCTGTGAATGTTGTCAGAGAGTGAATGTTGTCAGTGAATGTTGTCAGTGAATGTTGTCAGTGAGTGTTGTCAGTGAATGTTGTCAGTGAGTGAATGTTGTCAGTGAGTGAATGTTGTCAGTGAGTGAATGTTGTCAGTGAATGTTGTCTGTGAGTGAATGTTGTCAGTTAGTGAATGTTGTCAGTGAATGTTGTCAGTGAGTGAATGTTGTCAGTGAGTGAATGTTGTCAGTGAATGTTGTCAGAGAGTCAATGTTGTCAGTGAATGTTGTCAGTGAGTGAATGTTGTCAGTGAGTGAATGTTGTCAGTGAATGTTGTCAGTGAATGTTGTCAGAGAGTGAATGTTATCAGTAAATGTTGTCAGTGAATGCTTTCAGTGAGTGAATGTTGTCAGTGAGTGAATGTTGTCAGTGAATATTGTCAGTGAGTGAATGTTGTCAGTGAATGTTGTCAGTGAGTGAATGTTGTCAGTGAATGTTGTCAGTGAATGTTGTCAGTGAGTGAATGTTGTCAGTGAATGCTGTCAGTGAGTGAATGTTGTCAGTGAGTGAATGTTGTCAGTGAATGTTGTCAGAGAGTGAATGTTGTCAGTGAATGTTGTCAGTGAATGTTGTCAGTGAGTGAATGTTGTCAGTGAATGCTGTCAGTGAGTGAATGTTGTCAGTGAGTGAATGTTGTCTGTGAATGTTGTCAGAGAGTGAATGTTGTCAGTGAATGTTGTCAGTGAGTGAATGTTGTCAGTGAATGTTGTCAGTGAGTGAATGTTGTCAGTGAATGTTGTCAGTGAGTGAATGTTGTCAGTGAATGCTGTCAGTGAGTGAATGTTGTCAGTGAGTGAATGTTGTCAGTGAATGCTGTCAGTGAGTGAATGTTGTCAGTGAGTGAATGTTGTCAGTGAGTGAATGTTGTCAGTGAATGTTGTCTGTGAGTGAATGTTGTCAGTTAGTGAATGTTGTCAGTGAATGTTGTCAGTGAGTGAATGTTGTCAGAGAGTGAATGTTGTCAGTGAATGTTGTCAGTGAATGTTGTCAGTGAGTGTTGTCAGTGAATGTTGTCAGTGAGTGAATGTTGTCAGTGAGTGAATGTTGTCAGTGAGTGAATGTTGTCAGTGAATGTTGTCAGTGAGTGAATGTTGTCAGTGAATGTTGTCAGTGAATGTTGTCAGAGAGTGAATGTTGTCAGTGAGTGAATGTTGTCAGTGAATGTTGTCAGTAAGTGAATGTTGTCAGTGAATGTTGTCAGTGAATGTTGTCAGAGAGTGAATGTTGTCAGTGAATGTTGTCAGTGAGTGAATGTTATCAGTAAATGTTGTCAGTGAATGTTGTCAGAGAGTGAATGTTGTCAGTGAATGTTGTCAGTTAGTGAATGTTGTCAGTGAATGTTGTCAGTGAGTGAATGTTGTCAGTGAATGTTGTCAGTGAGTGAATGTTGTCAGTGAATGCTGTCAGTGAGTGAATGTTGTCAGTGAGTGAATGTTGTCAGTGAATATTGTCAGTGAGTGAATGTTGTCAGTGAATGTTGTCAGTGAGTGAATGTTGTCAGTGAATGTTGTCAGTGAATGTTGTCAGTGAGTGAATGTTGTCAGTGAATGCTGTCAGTGAGTGAATGTTGTCAGTGAGTGAATGTTGTCAGAGAGTGAATGTTGTCAGTGAATGTTGTCAGTGAATGTTGTCAGTGAGTGTTGTCAGTGAATGTTGTCAGTGAGTGAATGTTGTCAGTGAATGTTGTCTGTGAGTGAATGTTGTCAGTGAGTGAATGTTGTCAGTGAATGTTGTCTGTGAGTGAATGTTGTCAGTTAGTGAATGTTGTCAGTGAGTGAATGTTGTCAGTGAATGTTGTCAGTGAGTGAATGTTGTCAGTGAGTGAATGTTGTCAGTGAGTGAATGTTGTCAGTGAATGTTGTCTGTGAGTGAATGTTGTCAGTTAGTGAATGTTGTCAGTGAGTGAATGTTGTCAGTGAATGTTGTCAGTGAGTGAATGTTGTCAGTGAGTGAATGTTGTCAGTGAATGTTGTCAGTGAGTGAATGTTGTCAGTGAATGTTGTCAGTGAGTGAATGTTGTCAGTGAATGTTGTCAGTGAGTGAATGTTGTCAGTGAGTGAATGTTGTCAGTGAGTGAATGTTGTCAGTGAACGTTGTCAGTGAATGTTGTCAGAGAGTGAATGTTGTCAGTGAATGTTGTCAGAGAGTGAATGTTATCAGTAAATGTTGTCAGTGAATGTTGTCAGAGAGTGAATGTTGTCAGTGAATGTTGTCAGTGAGTGAATGTTGTCAGTGAATGTTGTCAGTGAGTGAATGTTGTCAGTGAATGTGGTCAGTGAATGTTGTCAGTGAGTGAATGTTGTCAGTGAATGCTGTCAGTGAGTGAATGTTGTCAGTGAGTGAATGTTGTCAGTGAATGTTGTCAGAGAGTGAATGTTGTCAGTGAATGTTGTCAGTGAATGTTGTCAGTGAGTGAATGTTGTCAGTGAATGTTGTCAGTGAATGTTGTCAGTGAATGTTGTCAGAGAGTGAATGTTGTCAGTGAGTGAATGTTGTCAGTGAATGTTGTCAGTGAATGTTGTCAGTGAGTGAATGTTGTCAGTGAGTGAATGTTGTCAGTGAATGTTGTCAGTGAGTGAATGTTGTCAGTGAGTGAATGTTGTCAGTAAATGTTGTCAGTGAATGTTGTCAGTGAATGTTGACAGTGAGTGAATGTTGTCAGAGAGTGAATGTTGTCAGTGAGTGAATGTTGTCAGTGAGTGTTGTCAGTGAATGTTGTCAGTGAGTGTTGTCAGTGAATGTTGTCAGTGAGTGAATGTTGTCAGTGAATGTTGTCAGAGACTGAATGTTGTCAGTGAGTGAATGTTGTCAGTGAGTGAATGTTGTCAGTGAATGTTGTCAGAGAGTGAATGTTGTCAGTGAATGTTGTCAGTGAATGTTGTCAGTGAGTGTTGTCAGTGAATGTTGTCAGTGAGTGAATGTTGTCAGTGAGTGAATGTTGTCAGTGAATGTTGTCAGTGAGTGAATGTTGTCAGTGAATGTTGTCAGTGAATGTTGTCAGTGAATGTTGTCAGAGAGTGAATGTTGTCAGTGAGTGAATGTTGTCAGTGAATGTTGTCAGTGAATGTTGTCAGTGAGTGAATGTTGTCAGTGAGTGAATGTTGTCAGTGAGTGAATGTTGTCAGTGAATGTTGTCTGTGAGTGAATGTTGTCAGTTAGTGAATGTTGTCAGTGAGTGAATGTTGTCAGTGAATGTTGTCAGTGAGTGAATGTTGTCAGTGAGTGTTGTAAGTGAGTCAATGTTGTCAGTGAGTGTTGTCAGTGAATGTTGTCAGAGAGTGAATGTTGTCAGAGAGTGAATGTTATCAGTAAATGTTGTCAGTGAATGTTGTCAGAGAGTGAATGTTGTCAGTGAATGTTGTCAGTTAGTGAATGTTGTCAGTGAATGTTGTCAGTGAGTGAATGTTGTCAGTGAATGTTGTCAGAGAGTGAATGTTGTCAGTGAGTGAATGTTGTCAGTGAATGTTGTCAGTGAATGTTGTCAGTGAGTGAATGTTGTCAGTGAGTGAATGTTGTCAGTGAATGTTGTCTGTGAGTGAATGTTGTCAGTTAGTGAATGTTGTCAGTGAGTGAATGTTGTCAGTGAATGTTGTCAGTGAGTGAATGTTGTCAGTGAATGTTGTCAGTGAGTGAATGTTGTCAGTGAGTGTTGTAAGTGAGTCAATGTTGTCAGTGAGTGTTGTCAGTGAATGTTGTCAGTGAGTGAATGTTGTCAGTGAGTGAATGTTGTCAGTGAGTGAATGTTGTCAGTGAATGTTGTCAGTGAGTGAATGTTGTCAGTGAATGTTGTCAGTGAACGTTGTCAGTGAGTGAATGTTGTCAGAGAGTGAATGTTGTCAGTGAGTGAATGTTGTCAGAGAATGTTGTCAGTGAATGTTGTCAGTGAGTGAATTTTGTCAGTGAGTGAATGTTGTCAGTAAATGTTGTCAGTGAATGTTGTCAGTGAATGTTGACAGTGAGTGAATGTTGTCAGAGAGTGAATGTTGTCAGTGAGTGAATGTTGTCAGTGAGTGTTGTCAGTGAATGTTGTCAGTGAGTGTTGTCAGTGAATGTTGTCAGTGAGTGAATGTTGTCAGTGAATGTTGTCAGAGAGTGAATGTTGTCAGTGAGTGAATGTTGTCAGTGAGTGAATGTTGTCAGTGAATGTTGTCAGAGAGTGAATGTTGTCAGTGAATGTTGTCAGTGAATGTTGTCAGTGAGTGTTGTCAGTGAATGTTGTCAGTGAGTGAATGTTGTCAGTGAGTGAATGTTGTCAGTGAATGTTGTCAGTGAGTGAATGTTGTCAGTGAATGTTGTCAGTGAATGTTGTCAGTGAATGTTGTCAGAGAGTGAATGTTGTCAGTGAGTGAATGTTGTCAGTGAATGTTGTCAGTGAATGTTGTCAGTGAGTGAATGTTGTCAGTGAGTGAATGTTGTCAGTGAGTGAATGTTGTCAGTGAATGTTGTCAGTGAGTGAATGTTGTCAGTGAATGTTGTCAGTGAGTGAATGTTGTCAGTGAGTGTTGTAAGTGAGTCAATGTTGTCAGTGAGTGTTGTCAGTGAGTGAATGTTGTCAGTGAATGTTGTCAGTGAGTGAATGTTGTCAGTGAATGTTGTCAGTGAGTGAATGTTGTCAGTTAGTGAATGTTGTCAGTGAGTGAATGTTGTCAGTGAATGTTGTCAGTGAGTGAATGTTGTCAGTGAGTGAATGTTGTCAGTGAATGTTGTCAGTGAATGTTGTCAGAGAGTGAATGTTGTCAGAGAGTGAATGTTATCAGTAAATGTTGTCAGTGAATGTTGTCAGAGAGTGAATGTTGTCAGTGAATGTTGTCAGTTAGTGAATGTTGTCAGTGAATGTTGTCAGTGAGTGAATGTTGTCAGTGAATGTTGTCAGTGAATGTTGTCAGTGAGTGAATGTTGTCAGTGAGTGAATGTTGTCAGAGAGTGAATGTTGTCAGTGAGTGAATGTTGTCAGTGAATGTTGTCAGTGAGTGAATGTTGTCAGAGAGTGAATGTTGTCAGTGAGTGAATGTTGTCAGTGAATGTTGTCAGTGAGTGAATGTTGTCAGTGAATGTTGTCAGTGAATGTTGTCAGTGAGTGAATGTTATCAGTGAATGTTGTCAGTGAGTGAATGTTGTCAGTGAATGTTGTCAGTGAGTGAATGTTGTCAGTGAGTGAATGTTGTCAGTGAATGTTGTCAGTCAGTGAATGTTGTCAGTGAATGTTGTCAGTGAGTGAATGTTGTCAGTGAATGTTGTCAGTGAGTGAATGTTGTCAGTGAGTGAATGTTGTCAGTGAATGTTGTCAGTGAGTGAATGTTGTCAGTGAGTGAATGTTGTCAGTGAATGTTGTCAGTTAATGTTGTCAGTGAATGTTGTCAGTGAGTGAATGTTGTCAGTGAATGTTGTCAGTGAGTGAATGTTGTCAGTGAATGTTGTCAGTGAGTGAATGTTGTCAGTGAGTGAATGTTGTCAGTGAATGTTATCAGTTAGTGAATGTTGTCAGTGAATGTTGTCTGTGAGTGAATGTTGTCAGTGAATGTTGTCAGTGAGTGAATGTTGTCAGTGAATGCTGTCAGTGAGTGAATGTTGTCAGTGAATATTGTCAGTGAGTGAATGTTGTCAGTGAGTGAATGTTGTCAGTGAATGTTGTCAGTGAGTGAATGTTGTCAGAGAGTGAATGTTGTCAGTGAGTGAATGTTGTCAGTGAATGTTGTCAGTGAGTGAATGTTGTCAGTGAGTGAATGTTGTCAGTGAATGTTGTCAGTGAATGTTGTCAGTGAGTGAATGTTATCAGTGAATGTTGTCAGTGAGTGAATGTTGTCAGTGAATGTTGTCAGTGAGTGAATGTTGTCAGTGAGTGAATGTTGTCAGTGAATGTTGTCAGTGAGTGAATGTTGTCAGTGAGTGAATGTTGTCAGTGAATGTTGTCAGTGAGTGAATGTTATCAGTGAATGTTGTCAGTGAGTGAATGTTGTCAGTGAATGTTGTCAGTGAGTGAATGTTGTCAGTGAGTGAATGTTGTCAGTGAATGTTGTCAGTGAATGTTATCAGTTAGTGAATGTTGTCAGTGAATGTTGTCAGTGAGTGAATGTTGTCAGTGAATGCTGTCAGTGAGTGAATGTTGTCAGTGAATATTGTCAGTGAGTGAATGTTGTCAGAGAGTGAATGTTGTCAGTGAATGTTGTCAGTGAGTGAATGTTGTCAGTGAATGTTGTAAGTGAATGTTGTCAGTGAGTGAATGTTGTCAGTGAATGTTGTCAGTGAGTGAATGTTGTCAGTGAATGCTGTCAGTGAGTGAATGTTGTCAGAGAGTGAATGTTGTCAGTGAATGTTGTCAGTGAATGTTGTCAGTGAGTGTTGTCAGTGAATGTTGTCAGTGAGTGAATGTTGTCAGTGAGTGAATGTTGTCAGTGAATGTTGTCAGTGAATGTTGTCAGTGAGTGAATGTTGTCAGAGAGTGAATGTTGTCAGTGAGTGAATGTTGTCAGTGAATGTTGTCAGTGAGTGAATGTTGTCAGTGAGTGAATGTTGTCAGTGAATGTTGTCAGTGAGTGAATGTTGTCAGTGAGTGAATGTTGTCAGTGAATGTTGTCAGTGAGTGAATGTTATCAGTGAATGTTGTCAGTGAGTGAATGTTGTCAGTGAATGTTGTCAGTGAGTGAATGTTGTCAGTGAGTGAATGTTGTCAGTGAATGTTGTCAGTGAATGTTATCAGTTAGTGAATGTTGTCAGTGAATGTTGTCAGTGAGTGAATGTTGTCAGTAAATGCTGTCAGTGAGTGAATGTTGTCAGTGAATATTGTCAGTGAGTGAATGTTGTCAGAGAGTGAATGTTGTCAGTGAATGTTGTCAGTGAGTGAATGTTGTCAGTGAATGTTGTAAGTGAATGTTGTCAGTGAGTGAATGTTGTCAGTGAATGTTGTCAGTGAGTGAATGTTGTCAGTGAATGCTGTCAGTGAGTGAATGTTGTCAGAGAGTGAATGTTGTCAGTGAATGTTGTCAGTGAATGTTGTCAGTGAGTGTTGTCAGTGAATGTTGTCAGTGAGTGAATGTTGTCAGTGAGTGAATGTTGTCAGTGAATGTTGTCAGTGAATGTTGTCAGTGAGTGAATGTTGTCAGAGAGTGAATGTTGTCAGTGAGTGAATGTTGTCAGTGAATGTTGTCAGTGAATGTTGTCAGTGAGTGAATGTTGTCAGTGAGTGAATGTTGTCAGTGAATGTTGTCTGTGAGTGAATGTTGTCAGTTAGTGAATGTTGTCAGTGAATGTTGCCAGTGAGTGAATGTTGTCAGAGAGTCAATGTTGTCAGTGAATGTTGTCAGTGAGTGAATGTTGTCAGTGAGTGAATGTTGTCAGTGAATGTTGTCAGTGAGTGTTGTCAGTGAGTGTTGTCAGTGAGTGAATGTTGTCAGAGAGTGAATGTTGTCAGTGAGTGAATGTTGTCAGTGAGTGAATGTTGTCAGTGAATGTTGTCAGTGAATGTTGTCAGTGAATGTTGTCAGTGAGTGAATGTTGTCAGTGAATGCTGTCAGTGAGTGAATGTTGTCAGTGAATATTGTCAGTGAGTGAATGTTGTCAGAGAGTGAATGTTGTCAGTGAATGTTGTCAGTGAGTGAATGTTGTCAGTGAATGTTGTAAGTGAATGTTGTCAGTGAGTGAATGTTGTCAGTGAATGTTGTCAGTGAGTGAATGTTGTCAGTGAATGCTGTCAGTGAGTGAATGTTGTCAGAGAGTGAATGTTGTCAGTGAATGTTGTCAGTGAATGTTGTCAGTGAGTGTTGTCAGTGAATGTTGTCAGTGAGTGAATGTTGTCAGTGAGTGAATGTTGTCAGTGAATGTTGTCAGTGAATGTTGTCAGTGAGTGAATGTTGTCAGAGAGTGAATGTTGTCAGTGAGTGAATGTTGTCAGTGAATGTTGTCAGTGAGTGAATGTTGTCAGTGAGTGAATGTTGTCAGTGAATGTTGTCAGTGAGTGAATGTTGTCAGTGAGTGAATGTTGTCAGTGAATGTTGTCAGTGAGTGAATGTTATCAGTGAATGTTGTCAGTGAGTGAATGTTGTCAGTGAATGTTGTCAGTGAGTGAATGTTGTCAGTGAGTGAATGTTGTCAGTGAATGTTGTCAGTGAATGTTATCAGTTAGTGAATGTTGTCAGTGAATGTTGTCAGTGAGTGAATGTTGTCAGTGAATGCTGTCAGTGAGTGAATGTTGTCAGTGAATATTGTCAGTGAGTGAATGTTGTCAGAGAGTGAATGTTGTCAGTGAATGTTGTCAGTGAGTGAATGTTGTCAGTGAATGTTGTAAGTGAATGTTGTCAGTGAGTGAATGTTGTCAGTGAATGTTGTCAGTGAGTGAATGTTGTCAGTGAATGCTGTCAGTGAGTGAATGTTGTCAGAGAGTGAATGTTGTCAGTGAATGTTGTCAGTGAGTGTTGTCAGTGAATGTTGTCAGTGAGTGAATGTTGTCAGTGAGTGAATGTTGTCAGTGAATGTTGTCAGTGAATGTTGTCAGTGAGTGAATGTTGTCAGAGAGTGAATGTTGTCAGTGAGTGAATGTTGTCAGTGAATGTTGTCAGTGAATGTTGTCAGTGAGTGAATGTTGTCAGTGAGTGAATGTTGTCAGTGAGTGAATGTTGTCAGTGAATGTTGTCTGTGAGTGAATGTTGTCAGTTAGTGAATGTTGTCAGTGAATGTTGCCAGTGAGTGAATGTTGTCAGAGAGTCAATGTTGTCAGTGAATGTTGTCAGTGAGTGAATGTTGTCAGTGAGTGAATGTTGTCAGTGAATGTTGTCAGTGAGTGTTGTCAGTGAGTGTTGTCAGTGAGTGAATGTTGTCAGAGAGTGAATGTTGTCAGTGAGTGAATGTTGTCAGTGAGTGAATGTTGTCAGTGAATGTTGTCAGTTAATGTTGTCAGTGAATGTTGTCAGTGAGTGAATGTTGTCAGTGAATGTTGTCAGTGAGTGAATGTTGTCAGTGAATGTTGTCAGTGAGTGAATGTTGTCAGTGAGTGAATGATGTCAGTGAATGTTGTCAGTGAATGTTATCAGTTAGTGAATGTTGTCAGTGAATGTTGTCAGTGAGTGAATGTTGTCAGTGAATGTTGTCAGAGAGTCAATGTTGTCAGTGAATGTTGTCAGTGAGTGAATGTTGTCAGTGAGTGAATGTTGTCAGTGAATGTTGTCAGTGAGTGAATGTTGTCAGTGAATGTCAGTGAGTGAATGTTGTCAGTGAATGTTGTCAGTGAATGTTGTCAGTGAGTGAATGTTGTCAGTGAGTGAATGTTGTCAGTGAATGCTGTCAGTGAGTGAATGTTGTCAGTGAGTGAATGTTGTCAGAGAGTGAATGTTGTCAGTGAATGTTGTCTGTGAGTGAATGTTGTCAGTTAGTGAATGTTGTCAGTGAATGTTGTCAGTGAGTGAATGTTGTCAGTGAGTGTTGTCAGTGAATGTTGTCAGAGAGTGAATGTTGTCAGTGAGTGAATGTTGTCAGTGAATGTTGTCTGTGAGTGAATGTTATCAGTTAGTGATTGTTGTCAGTGAATGTTGTCAGTGAGTGAATGTTGTCAGTGAGTGAATGTTGTCAGTGAATGTTGTCAGTGAGTGAATGTTGTCAGTGAATGTTGTCAGTGAGTGAATGTTGTCAGTGAGTGTTGTCAGTGAGTGAATGTTGTCAGAGAGTGAATGTTGTCAGTGAGTGAATGTTGTCAGTGAATGTTGTCAGTGAGTGAATGTTGTCAGTGAGTGAATGTTGTCAGTGAATGTTGTCAGTTAATGTTGTCAGTGAATGTTGTCAGTGAGTGAATGTTGTCAGTGAATGTTGTCAGTGAGTGAATGTTGTCAGTGAATGTTGTCAGTGAGTGAATGTTGTCAGTGAGTGAATGTTGTCAGTGAATGTTGTCAGTGAATGTTGTCAGTGAATGTTTTCAGTTAGTGAATGTTGTCAGTGAATGTTGTCAGTGAGTGAATGTTGTCAGTGAATGTTGTCAGTGAGTGAATGTTGTCAGTGAATGCTGTCAGTGAGTGAATGTTGTCAGTGAGTGAATGTTGTCAGAGAGTGAATGTTGTCAGTGAAAGTTGTCAGTGAGTGTTGTCAGTGAATGTTGTCAGTGAGTGAATGTTGTCAGTGAATGTTGTCAGTGAGTGAATGTTGTCAGTGAATGTTGTCAGTGAATGTTGTCAGTGAGTGAATGTTGTCAGTGAGTGAATGTTGTCAGTGAATGTTGTCAGTGAATGTTGTCAGTGAATGTTGTCAGTGAGTGAATGTTGTCAGTGAGTGAATGTTGTCAGTGAGTGAATGTTGTCAGTGAATGTTGTCTGTGAGTGAATTTTGTCAGTTAGTGAATGTTGTCAGTGAATGTTGTCAGAGAGTCAATGTTGTCAGTGAATGTTGTCAGTGAGTGAATGTTGTCAGTGAATGTTGTCAGTGAGTGAATGTTGTCAGTGAATGTCAGTGAGTGAATGTTGTCAGTGAATGTTGTCAGTGAGTGAATGTTGTCAGTGAGTGAATGTTGTCAGTGAATGTTGTCAGAGAGTGAATGTTGTCAGTGAATGTTGTCAGTGAATGTTGTCAGTGAGTGTTGTCAGTGAATGTTGTCAGTGAGTGAATGTTGTCAGTGAGTGAATGTTGTCAGTGAATGTTGTCAGTGAGTGAATGTTGTCAGTGAATGTTGTCAGTGAATGTTGTCAGAGAGTGAATGTTGTCAGTGAATGTTGTCAGTGAATGTTGTCAGTGAGTGAATGTTGTCAGTGAGTGAATGTTGTCAGTGAATGTTGTCTGTGAGTGAATGTTGTCAGTTAGTGAATGTTGTCAGTGAGTGAATGTTGTCAGTGAATGTTGTCAGTGAGTGAATGTTGTCAGTGAGTGAATGTTGTCAGTGAATGTTGTCAGTGAGTGTTGTAAGTGAGTCAATGTTGTCAGTGAGTGTTGTCAGTGAATGTTGTCAGTGAGTGAATGTTGTCAGTGAATGTTGTCAGTGAGTGAATGTTGTCAGTGAATGTTGTCTGTGAGTGAATGTTGTCAGTTAGTGAATGTTGTCAGTGAGTGAATGTTGTCAGTGAATGTTGTCAGTGAATGTTGTCAGTGAGTGAATGTTGTCAGTGAATGTTGTCAGTGAGTGAATGTTGTCAGTGAGTGTTGTAAGTGAGTCAATGTTGTCAGTGAGTGTTGTCAGTGAATGTTGTCAGTGAGTGAATGTTGTCAGTGAATGTTGTCAGTGAGTGAATGTTGTCAGTGAATGTTGTCAGAGAGTGAATGTTGTCAGTGAATGTTGTCAGTTAGTGAATGTAGTCAGTGAATGTTGTCAGTGAGTGAATGTTGTCAGTGAATGTTGTCAGTGAGTGAATGTTGTCAGTGAATGCTCTCAGTGAGTGAATGTTGTCAGTGAGTGAATGTTGTCAGTGAATATTGTCAGTGAGTGAATGTTGTCAGTGAATGTTGTCAGTGAGTGAATGTTGTCAGTGAATGTTGTCAGTGAATGTTGTCAGTGAGTGAATGTTGTCAGTGAATGCTGTCAGTGAGTGAATGTTGTCAGTGAGTGAATGTTTTCAGTGAATGTTGTCAGAGAGTGAATGTTGTCAGTGAATGTTGTCAGTGAATGTTGTCAGTGAGTGTTGTCAGTGAATGTTGTCAGTGAGTGAATGTTGTCAGTGAGTGAATGTTGTCAGTGAATGTTGTCTGTGAGTGAATGTTGTCAGTTAGTGAATGTTGTCAGTGAATGTTGTCAGTGAGTGAATGTTGTCAGTGAGTGAATGTTGTCAGTGAATGTTGTCAGAGAGTCAATGTTGTCAGTGAATGTTGTCAGTGAGTGAATGTTGTCAGTGAGTGAATGTTGTCAGTGAATGTTGTCAGTGAGTGAATGTTGTCAGTGAATGTTGTCAGTGAATGTTGTCAGTGAGTGAATGTTGTCAGTGAGTGTTGTCAGTGAGTGAATGTTGTCAGAGAGTGAATGTTGTCAGTGAGTGAATGTTGTCAGTGAATGTTGTCAGTGAGTGAATGTTGTCAGTGAGTGAATGTTGTCAGTGAATGTTGTCAGTGAATGTTGTCAGTGAGTGAATGTTATCAGTGAATGTTGTCAGTGAGTGAATGTTGTCAGTGAGTGAATGTTGTCAGTGAATGTTGTCAGTGAGTGAATGTTGTCAGTGAATGTTGTCAGTGAATGTTGTCAGAGAGTGAATGTTGTCAGTGAGTGAATGTTGTCAGTGAATGTTGTCAGTGAATGTTGTCAGTGAGTGAATGTTGTCAGTGAGTGAATGTTGTCAGTGAATGTTGTCTGTGAGTGAATGTTGTCAGTGAGTGAATGTTGTCGGTGAATGTTGTCAGTGAGTGAATGTTGTCAGTGAATGTCAGTGAGTGAATGTTGTCAGTGAATATTGTCAGTGAGTGAATGTTGTCAGTGAGTGAATGTTGTCAGTGAATGTTGTCAGTGAGTGAATGTTGACAGTGAATGCTGTCAGTGAGTGAATGTTGTCAGTGAGTGAATGTTGTCAGAGAGTGAATGTTGTCAGTGAATGTTGTCAGTGAGTGTTGTCAGTGAATGTTGTCAGTGAGTGAATGTTGTCAGTGAATGTTGTCAGTGAGTGAATGTTGTCAGTGAATGTTGTCAGTGAATGTTGTCAGAGAGTGAATGTTGTCAGTGAATGTTGTCAGTGAGTGAATGTTGTCAGTGAGTGAATGTTGTCAGTGAGTGGATGTTGTCAGTGAATGTTGTCTGTGAGTGAATGTTGTCAGTTAGTGAATGTTGTCAGTGAGTGAATGTTGTCAGTGAATGTTGTCAGTGAGTGAATGTTGTCAGTGAATGTTGTCAGTGAGTGAATGTTGTCAGTGAGTGTTGTGAGTCAATGTTGTCAGTGAGTGTTGTCAGTGAATGTTGTCAGTGAGTGAATGTTGTCAGTGAATGTTGTCAGTGAGTGAATGTTGTCAGTGAATGTTGTCAGTGAGTGAATGCTGTCAGTGAGTGAATGTTGTCAGTGAGTGAATGTTGTCAGTGAATGTTGTCAGTGAGTGAATGTTGTCAGGTGAATGCTGTCAGTGAGTGAATGGTGTCAGTGAGTGAATGTTGTCAGAGAGTGAATGTTGTCAGTGAATGTTGTCAGTGAATGTTGTCAGTGAGTGTTGTCAGTGAATGTTGTCAGTGAGTGAATGTTGTCAGTGAGTGAATGTTGTCAGTGAGTGAATGTTGTCAGTGAATGTTGTCAGTGAGTGAATGTTGTCAGTGAATGTTGTCAGTGAATGTTGTCAGAGAGTGAATGTTGTCAGTGAGTGAATGTTGTCAGTGAATGTTGTCAGTGAATGTTGTCAGTGAGTGAATGTTGTCAGTGAGTGAATGTTGTCAGTGAGTGAATGTTGTCAGTGAATGTTGTCAGTGAGTGAATGTTGTCAGTGAGTGAATGTTGTCAGTGAATGTTGTCAGTGAGTGAATGTTGTCAGTGAGTGTTGTAAGTGAGTCAATGTTGTCAGTGAGTGTTGTCAGTGAATGTTGTCAGTGAGTGAATGTTGTCAGTGAATGTTGTCAGAGAGTGAATGTTGTCAGTGAATGTTGTCAGTGAGTGAATGTTGTCAGTGAATGTTGTCAGTGAGTGAATGTTGTCAGTGAGTGAATGTTGTCAGTGAATGTTGTCAGTGAATGTTGTCAGAGAGTGAATGTTGTCAGTGAATGTTGTCAGAGAGTGAATGTTATCAGTAAATGTTGTCAGTGAATGTTGTCAGAGAGTGAATGTTGTCAGTGAATGTTGTCAGTTAGTGAATGTTGTCAGTGAATGTTGTCAGTGAATGTTGTCAGTGAGTGAATGTTGTCAGTGAATGCTGTCAGTGAGTGAATGTTGTCAGTGAGTGAATGTTGTCAGTGAATATTGTCAGTGAGTGAATGTTGTCAGTGAATTTTGTCAGTGAGTGAATGTTGTCAGTGAATGTTGTCAGTGAATGTTGTCAGTGAGTGAATGTTGTCAGTGAATGCTGTCAGTGAGTGAATGTTGTCAGTGAGTGAATGTTGTCTGTGAATGTTGTCAGAGAGTGAATGTTGTCAGAGAATGTTGTCAGTGAGTGAATGTTGTCAGTGAATGTTGTCAGTGAGTGAATGTTGTCAGTGAATGTTGTCAGTGAGTGAATGTTGTCAGTGAGTGAATGTTGTCAGTGAATGTTGTCAGTGAATGTTGTCAGTGAGTGAATGTTGTCAGTGAGTGAATGTTGTCAGTGAATGTTGTCTGTGAGTGAATGTTGTCAGTTAGTGAATGTTGCCAGTGAATGTTGTCAGAGAGTCAATGTTGTCAGTGAATGTTGTCAGTGAGTGAATGTTGTCAGTGAGTGAATGTTGTCGGTGAATGTTGTCAGTGAGTGAATGTTGTCAGTGAATGTCAGTGAGTGAATGTTGTCAGTGAATGTTGTCAGTGAGTGTTGTCAGTGAGTGAATGTTGTCAGAGAGTGAATGTTGTCAGTGAATGTTGTCAGTGAATGTTGTCAGTGAGTGTTGTCAGTGAATGTTGTCAGTGAGTGAATGTTGTCAGTGAGTGAATGTTGTCAGTGAATGTTGTCAGTGAGTGAATGTTGTCAGTGAATGTTGTCAGTGAATGTTGTCAGTGAATGTTGTCAGAGAGTGAATGTTGTCAGTGAGTGAATGTTGTCAGTGAATGTTGTCAGTGAGTGAATGTTGTCAGTGAGTGAATGTTGTCAGGTGAATGCTGTCAGTGAGTGAATGTTGTCAGTGAGTGAATGTTGTCAGAGAGTGAATGTTGTCAGTGAATGTTGTCAGTGAATGTTGTCAGTGAGTGTTGTCAGTGAATGTTGTCAGTGAGTGAATGTTGTCAGTGAGTGAATGTTGTCAGTGAGTGAATGTTGTCAGTGAATGTTGTCAGTGAGTGAATGTTGTCAGTGAATGTTGTCAGTGAATGTTGTCAGAGAGTGAATGTTGTCAGTGAGTGAATGTTGTCAGTGAATGTTGTCAGTGAATGTTGTCAGTGAGTGAATGTTGTCAGTGAGTGAATTTTGTCAGTGAGTGAATGTTGTCAGTGAATGTTGTCAGTGAGTGAATGTTGTCAGTGAGTGTTGTAAGTGAGTCAATGTTGTCAGTGAGTGTTGTCAGTGAATGTTGTCAGTGAGTGAATGTTGTCAGTGAATGTTGTCAGAGAGTGAATGTTGTCAGTGAATGTTGTCAGTGAGTGAATGTTGTCAGTGAATGTTGTCAGTGAGTGAATGTTGTCAGTGAGTGAATGTTGTCAGTGAATGTTGTCAGTGAATGTTGTCAGAGAGTGAATGTTGTCAGTGAATGTTGTCAGAGAGTGAATGTTATCAGTAAATGTTGTCAGTGAATGTTGTCAGAGAGTGAATGTTGTCAGTGAATGTTGTCAGTTAGTGAATGTTGTCAGTGAATGTTGTCAGTGAATGTTGTCAGTGAGTGAATGTTGTCAGTGAATGCTGTCAGTGAGTGAATGTTGTCAGTGAGTGAATGTTGTCAGTGAATGCTGTCAGTGAGTGAATGTTGTCAGTGAGTGAATGTTGTCAGTGAGTGAATGTTGTCAGTGAATGTTGTCTGTGAGTGAATGTTGTCAGTTAGTGAATGTTGTCAGTGAATGTTGTCAGTGAGTGAATGTTGTCAGAGAGTGAATGTTGTCAGTGAATGTTGTCAGTGAATGTTGTCAGTGAGTGTTGTCAGTGAATGTTGTCAGTGAGTGAATGTTGTCAGTGAGTGAATGTTGTCAGTGAGTGAATGTTGTCAGTGAATGTTGTCAGTGAGTGAATGTTGTCAGTGAATGTTGTCAGTGAATGTTGTCAGAGAGTGAATGTTGTCAGTGAGTGAATGTTGTCAGTAAGTGAATGTTGTCAGTGAATGTTGTCAGTGAATGTTGTCAGAGAGTGAATGTTGTCAGTGAATGTTGTCAGTGAGTGAATGTTATCAGTAAATGTTGTCAGTGAATGTTGTCAGAGAGTGAATGTTGTCAGTGAATGTTGTCAGTTAGTGAATGTTGTCAGTGAATGTTGTCAGTGAGTGAATGTTGTCAGTGAATGTTGTCAGTGAGTGAATGTTGTCAGTGAATGCTGTCAGTGAGTGAATGTTGTCAGTGAGTGAATGTTGTCAGTGAATATTGTCAGTGAGTGAATGTTGTCAGTGAATGTTGTCAGTGAGTGAATGTTGTCAGTGAATGTTGTCAGTGAATGTTGTCAGTGAGTGAATGTTGTCAGTGAATGCTGTCAGTGAGTGAATGTTGTCAGTGAGTGAATGTTGTCAGAGAGTGAATGTTGTCAGTGAATGTTGTCAGTGAATGTTGTCAGTGAGTGTTGTCAGTGAATGTTGTCAGTGAGTGAATGTTGTCAGTGAATGTTGTCTGTGAGTGAATGTTGTCAGTGAGTGAATGTTGTCAGTGAATGTTGTCTGTGAGTGAATGTTGTCAGTTAGTGAATGTTGTCAGTGAGTGAATGTTGTCAGTGAATGTTGTCAGTGAGTGAATGTTGTCAGTGAGTGAATGTTGTCAGTAAGTGAATGTTGTCAGTGAGTGAATGTTGTCAGTGAATGTTGTCTGTGAGTGAATGTTGTCAGTTAGTGAATGTTGTCAGTGAGTGAATGTTGTCAGTGAATGTTGTCAGTGAGTGAATGTTGTCAGTGAGTGAATGTTGTCAGTGAATGTTGTCAGTGAGTGAATGTTGTCAGTGAATGTTGTCAGTGAGTGAATGTTGTCAGTGAATGTTGTCAGTGAGTGAATGTTGTCAGTGAGTGAATGTTGTCAGTGAGTGAATGTTGTCAGTGAACGTTGTCAGTGAATGTTGTCAGAGAGTGAATGTTGTCAGTGAATGTTGTCAGAGAGTGAATGTTATCAGTAAATGTTGTCAGTGAATGTTGTCAGAGAGTGAATGTTGTCAGTGAATGTTGTCAGTGAGTGAATGTTGTCAGTGAATGTTGTCAGTGAGTGAATGTTGTCAGTGAATGTGGTCAGTGAATGTTGTCAGTGAGTGAATGTTGTCAGTGAATGCTGTCAGTGAGTGAATGTTGTCAGTGAGTGAATGTTGTCAGTGAATGTTGTCAGAGAGTGAATGTTGTCAGTGAATGTTGTCAGTGAATGTTGTCAGTGAGTGAATGTTGTCAGTGAATGTTGTCAGTGAATGTTGTCAGTGAATGTTGTCAGAGAGTGAATGTTGTCAGTGAGTGAATGTTGTCAGTGAATGTTGTCAGTGAATGTTGTCAGTGAGTGAATGTTGTCAGTGAGTGAATGTTGTCAGTGAATGTTGTCAGTGAGTGAATGTTGTCAGTGAGTGAATGTTGTCAGTAAATGTTGTCAGTGAATGTTGTCAGTGAATGTTGACAGTGAGTGAATGTTGTCAGAGAGTGAATGTTGTCAGTGAGTGAATGTTGTCAGTGAGTGTTGTCAGTGAATGTTGTCAGTGAGTGTTGTCAGTGAATGTTGTCAGTGAGTGAATGTTGTCAGTGAATGTTGTCAGAGAGTGAATGTTGTCAGTGAGTGAATGTTGTCAGTGAGTGAATGTTGTCAGTGAGTGAATGTTGTCAGTGAATGTTGTCAGAGAGTGAATGTTGTCAGTGAATGTTGTCAGTGAATGTTGTCAGTGAGTGTTGTCAGTGAATGTTGTCAGTGAGTGAATGTTGTCAGTGAGTGAATGTTGTCAGTGAATGTTGTCAGTGAGTGAATGTTGTCAGTGAATGTTGTCAGTGAATGTTGTCAGTGAATGTTGTCAGAGAGTGAATGTTGTCAGTGAGTGAATGTTGTCAGTGAATGTTGTCAGTGAATGTTGTCAGTGAGTGAATGTTGTCAGTGAGTGAATGTTGTCAGTGAATGTTGTCTGTGAGTGAATGTTGTCAGTTAGTGAATGTTGTCAGTGAGTGAATGTTGTCAGTGAATGTTGTCAGTGAGTGAATGTTGTCAGAGAGTCAATGTTGTCAGTGAATGTTGTCAGTGAGTGAATGTTGTCAGTGAGTGAATGTTGTCAGTGAATGTTGTCAGTGAGTGAATGTTGTCAGTGAATGTTGTCAGTGAATGTTGTCAGTGAGTGAATGTTGTCAGTGAGTGTTGTCAGTGAGTGAATCTTGTCAGAGAGTGAATGTTGTCAGTGAGTGAATGTTGTCAGTGAGTGAATGTTGTCAGTGAATGTTGTCAGTGAATGTTGTCAGTGAGTGAATGTTATCAGTGAATGTTGTCAGTGAGTGAATGTTGTCAGTGAATGTTGTCAGTGAATGTTGTCAGTGAGTGAATGTTGTCAGTGAGTGAATGTTGTCAGTGAGTGAATGTTGTCAGTGAATGTTGTCAGTGAGTGAATGTTGTCAGTGAGTGAATGTTGTCAGTGAATGTTGTCAGTGAGTGAATGTTGTCAGTGAATGTTGTCAGTGAGTGAATGTTGTCAGTGAGTGAATGTTGTCAGTGAATGTTGTCAGTGAGTGAATGTTGTCAGTGAGTTTTGTAAGTGAGTCAATGTTGTCAGTGAATGTGGTCAGTGAATGTTGTCAGTTAGTGAATGTTGTCAGTGAATGTTGTCAGTGAGTGAATGTTGTCAGTGAATGTTGTCAGTGAGTGAATGTTGTCAGTGAATGCTTTCAGTGAGTGAATGTTGTCAGTGAGTGAATGTTGTCAGTGAATATTGTCAGTGAGTGAATGTTGTCAGTGAATGTTGTCAGTGAGTGAATGTTGTCAGTGAATGTTGTCAGTGAATGTTGTCAGTGAGTGAATGTTGTCAGTGAATGCTGTCAGTGAGTGAATGTTGTCAGTGAGTGAATGTTGTCAGTGAATGTTGTCAGAGAGTGAATGTTGTCAGTGAATGTTGTCAGTGAATGTTGTCAGTGAGTGAATGTTGTCAGTGAATGCTGTCAGTGAGTGAATGTTGTCAGTGAGTGAATGTTGTCTGTGAATGTTGTCAGAGAGTGAATGTTGTCAGTGAATGTTGTCAGTGAGTGAATGTTGTCAGTGAATGTTGTCAGTGAGTGAATGTTGTCAGTGAATGTTGTCAGTGAGTGAATGTTGTCAGTGAATGCTGTCAGTGAGTGAATGTTGTCAGTGAGTGAATGTTGTCAGTGAATGCTGTCAGTGAGTGAATGTTGTCAGTGAGTGAATGTTGTCAGTGAGTGAATGTTGTCAGTGAATGTTGTCTGTGAGTGAATGTTGTCAGTTAGTGAATGTTGTCAGTGAATGTTGACAGAGAGTGAATGTTGTCAGTGAATGTTGTCAGTGAATGTTGTCAGTGAGTGTTGTCAGTGAATGTTGTCAGTGAGTGAATGTTGTCAGTGAGTGAATGTTGTCAGTGAGTGAATGTTGTCAGTGAATGTTGTCAGTGAGTGAATGTTGTCAGTGAATGTTGTCAGTGAGTGAATGTTGTCAGTGAATGTTGTCTGTGAGTGAATGTTGTCAGTGAGTGAATGTTGTCAGTGAATGTTGTCTGTGAGTGAATGTTGTCAGTTAGTGAATGTTGTCAGTGAGTGAATGTTGTCAGTGAATGTTGTCAGTGAGTGAATGTTGTCAGTGAGTGAATGTTGTCAGTGAGTGAATGTTGTCAGTGAATGTTGTCTGTGAGTGAATGTTGTCAGTTAGTGAATGTTGTCAGTGAGTGAATGTTGTCAGTGAATGTTGTCAGTGAGTGAATGTTGTCAGTGAGTGAATGTTGTCAGTGAATGTTGTCAGTGAGTGAATGTTGTCAGTGAATGTTGTCAGTGAGTGAATGTTGTCAGTGAATGTTGTCAGTGAGTGAATGTTGTCAGTGAGTGAATGTTGTCAGTGAGTGAATGTTGTCAGTGAACGTTGTCAGTGAATGTTGTCAGAGAGTGAATGTTGTCAGTGAATGTTGTCAGAGAGTGAATGTTATCAGTAAATGTTGTCAGTGAATGTTGTCAGAGAGTGAATGTTGTCAGTGAATGTTGTCAGTGAGTGAATGTTGTCAGTGAATGTTGTCAGTGAGTGAATGTTGTCAGTGAATGTGGTCAGTGAATGTTGTCAGTGAGTGAATGTTGTCAGTGAATGCTGTCAGTGAGTGAATGTTGTCAGTGAGTGAATGTTGTCAGTGAATGTTGTCAGAGAGTGAATGTTGTCAGTGAATGTTGTCAGTGAATGTTGTCAGAGAGTGAATGTTGTCAGTGAGTGAATGTTGTCAGTGAATGTTGTCAGTGAATGTTGTCAGTGAGTGAATGTTGTCAGTGAGTGAATGTTGTCAGTGAATGTTGTCAGTGAGTGAATGTTGTCAGTGAGTGAATGTTGTCAGTAAATGTTGTCAGTGAATGTTGTCAGTGAATGTTGACAGTGAGTGAATGTTGTCAGAGAGTGAATGTTGTCAGTGAGTGAATGTTGTCAGTGAGTGTTGTCAGTGAATGTTGTCAGTGAGTGTTGTCAGTGAATGTTGTCAGAGAGTGAATGTTATCAGTAAATGTTGTCAGTGAATGTTGTCAGAGAGTGAATGTTGTCAGTGAATGTTGTCAGTGAGTGAATGTTGTCAGTGAATGTTGTCAGTGAGTGAATGTTGTCAGTGAATGTGGTCAGTGAATGTTGTCAGTGAGTGAATGTTGTCAGTGAATGCTGTCAGTGAGTGAATGTTGTCAGTGAGTGAATGTTGTCAGTGAATGTTGTCAGAGAGTGAATGTTGTCAGTGAATGTTGTCAGTGAATGTTGTCAGTGAGTGAATGTTGTCAGTGAATGTTGTCAGTGAATGTTGTCAGTGAATGTTGTCAGAGAGTGAATGTTGTCAGTGAGTGAATGTTGTCAGTGAATGTTGTCAGTGAATGTTGTCAGTGAGTGAATGTTGTCAGTGAGTGAATGTTGTCAGTGAATGTTGTCAGTGAGTGAATGTTGTCAGTGAGTGAATGTTGTCAGTAAATGTTGTCAGTGAATGTTGTCAGTGAATGTTGACAGTGAGTGAATGTTGTCAGAGAGTGAATGTTGTCAGTGAGTGAATGTTGTCAGTGAGTGTTGTCAGTGAATGTTGTCAGTGAGTGTTGTCAGTGAATGTTGTCAGTGAGTGAATGTTGTCAGTGAATGTTGTCAGAGAGTGAATGTTGTCAGTGAGTGAATGTTGTCAGTGAGTGAATGTTGTCAGTGAGTGAATGTTGTCAGTGAATGTTGTCAGAGAGTGAATGTTGTCAGTGAATGTTGTCAGTGAATGTTGTCAGTGAGTGTTGTCAGTGAATGTTGTCAGTGAGTGAATGTTGTCAGTGAGTGAATGTTGTCAGTGAATGTTGTCAGTGAGTGAATGTTGTCAGTGAATGTTGTCAGTGAATGTTGTCAGTGAATGTTGTCAGAGAGTGAATGTTGTCAGTGAGTGAATGTTGTCAGTGAATGTTGTCAGTGAATGTTGTCAGTGAGTGAATGTTGTCAGTGAGTGAATGTTGTCAGTGAGTGAATGTTGTCAGTGAATGTTGTCTGTGAGTGAATGTTGTCAGTTAGTGAATGTTGTCAGTGAGTGAATGTTGTCAGTGAATGTTGTCAGTGAGTGAATGTTGTCAGTGAGTGTTGTAAGTGAGTCAATGTTGTCAGTGAGTGTTGTCAGTGAGTGAATGTTGTCAGTGAATGTTGTCAGTGAGTGAATGTTGTCAGTGAATGTTGTCAGTGAGTGAATGTTGTCAGTTAGTGAATGTTGTCAGTGAGTGAATGTTGTCAGTGAATGTTGTCAGTGAGTGAATGTTGTCAGTGAGTGAATGTTGTCAGTGAATGTTGTCAGTGAATGTTGTCAGAGAGTGAATGTTGTCAGAGAGTGAATGTTATCAGTAAATGTTGTCAGTGAATGTTGTCAGAGAGTGAATGTTGTCAGTGAATGTTGTCAGTTAGTGAATGTTGTCAGTGAATGTTGTCAGTGAGTGAATGTTGTCAGTGAATGTTGTCAGTGAATGTTGTCAGTGAGTGAATGTTGTCAGTGAATGTTGTCAGTGAGTGAATGTTGTCAGAGAGTGAATGTTGTCAGTGAGTGAATGTTGTCAGTGAGTGAATGTTGTCAGTGAGTGAATGTTGTCAGTGAATGTTG
The DNA here is from genome assembly GCF_062004578.1 of Staurois parvus. Lineage (NCBI taxonomy): Eukaryota > Metazoa > Chordata > Amphibia > Anura > Ranidae > Staurois > Staurois parvus. The sequence continues at coordinate 499,331 of NW_028320448.1, forward strand.
TCAGTCAGTGAATGTTGTCAGTGAATGTTGTCAGTGAGTGAATGTTGTCAGTGAATGTTGTCAGTGAGTGAATGTTGTCAGTGAGTGAATGTTGTCAGTGAATGTTGTCAGTGAGTGAATGTTGTCAGTGAGTGAATGTTGTCAGTGAATGTTGTCAGTTAATGTTGTCAGTGAATGTTGTCAGTGAGTGAATGTTGTCAGTGAATGTTGTCAGTGAGTGAATGTTGTCAGTGAATGTTGTCAGTGAGTGAATGTTGTCAGTGAGTGAATGTTGTCAGTGAATGTTGTCAGTGAATGTTATCAGTTAGTGAATGTTGTCAGTGAATGTTGTCTGTGAGTGAATGTTGTCAGTGAATGTTGTCAGTGAGTGAATGTTGTCAGTGAATGCTGTCAGTGAGTGAATGTTGTCAGTGAATATTGTCAGTGAGTGAATGTTGTCAGTGAGTGAATGTTGTCAGTGAATGTTGTCAGTGAGTGAATGTTGTCAGAGAGTGAATGTTGTCAGTGAGTGAATGTTGTCAGTGAATGTTGTCAGTGAGTGAATGTTATCAGTGAATGTTGTCAGTGAGTGAATGTTGTCAGTGAATGTTGTCAGTGAGTGAATGTTGTCAGTGAGTGAATGTTGTCAGTGAATGTTGTCAGTGAGTGAATGTTGTCAGTGAATGTTGTCAGTGAGTGAATGTTGTCAGTGAATGTTGTCAGTGAGTGAATGTTGTCAGTGAGTGAATGTTGTCAGTGAATGTTGTCAGTGAGTGAATGTTATCAGTGAATGTTGTCAGTGAGTGAATGTTGTCAGTGAATGTTGTCAGTGAGTGAATGTTGTCAGTGAGTGAATGTTGTCAGTGAATGTTGTCAGTGAATGTTATCAGTTAGTGAATGTTGTCAGTGAATGTTGTCAGTGAGTGAATGTTGTCAGTGAATGCTGTCAGTGAGTGAATGTTGTCAGTGAATATTGTCAGTGAGTGAATGTTGTCAGAGAGTGAATGTTGTCAGTGAATGTTGTCAGTGAGTGAATGTTGTCAGTGAATGTTGTAAGTGAATGTTGTCAGTGAGTGAATGTTGTCAGTGAATGTTGTCAGTGAGTGAATGTTGTCAGTGAATGCTGTCAGTGAGTGAATGTTGTCAGAGAGTGAATGTTGTCAGTGAATGTTGTCAGTGAATGTTGTCAGTGAGTGTTGTCAGTGAATGTTGTCAGTGAGTGAATGTTGTCAGTGAGTGAATGTTGTCAGTGAATGTTGTCAGTGAATGTTGTCAGTGAGTGAATGTTGTCAGTGAGTGAATGTTGTCAGTGAATGTTGTCAGTGAATGTTGTCAGTGAGTGAATGTTGTCAGTGAGTGAATGTTGTCAGTGAGTGAATGTTGTCAGTGAATGTTGTCAGTGAATGTTGTCAGTGAGTGAATGTTGTCAGTGAGTGAATGTTGTCAGTGAGTGAATGTTGTCAGTGAATGTTGTCTGTGAGTGAATGTTGTCAGTTAGTGAATGTTGTCAGTGAATGTTGCCAGTGAGTGAATGTTGTCAGAGAGTCAATGTTGTCAGTGAATGTTGTCAGTGAGTGAATGTTGTCAGTGAGTGAATGTTGTCAGTGAATGTTGTCAGTGAGTGAATGTTGTCAGTGAATGTTGTCAGTTAATGTTGTCAGTGAATGTTGTCAGTGAGTGAATGTTGTCAGTGAATGTTGTCAGTGAGTGAATGTTGTCAGTGAATGTTGTCAGTGAGTGAATGTTGTCAGTGAGTGAATGATGTCAGTGAATGTTGTCAGTGAATGTTATCAGTTAGTGAATGTTGTCAGTGAATGTTGTCAGTGAGTGAATGTTGTCAGTGAATGTTGTCAGAGAGTCAATGTTGTCAGTGAATGTTGTCAGTGAGTGAATGTTGTCAGTGAGTGAATGTTGTCAGTGAATGTTGTCAGTGAGTGAATGTTGTCAGTGAATGTCAGTGAGTGAATGTTGTCAGTGAATGTTGTCAGTGAATGTTGTCAGTGAGTGAATGTTGTCAGTGAGTGAATTTTGTCAGTGAGTGAATTTTGTCAGTGAATGCTGTCAGTGAGTGAATGTTGTCAGAGAGTGAATGTTGTCAGTGAATGTTGTCTGTGAGTGAATGTTGTCAGTTAGTGAATGTTGTCAGTGAATGTTGTCAGTGAGTGAATGTTGTCAGTGAGTGTTGTCAGTGAATGTTGTCAGAGAGTGAATGTTGTCAGTGAGTGAATGTTGTCAGTGAATGTTGTCTGTGAGTGAATGTTATCAGTTAGTGATTGTTGTCAGTGAATGTTGTCAGTGAGTGAATGTTGTCAGTGAGTGAATGTTGTCAGTGAATGTTGTCAGTGAGTGAATGTTGTCAGTGAATGTTGTCAGTGAGTGAATGTTGTCAGTGAGTGTTGTCAGTGAGTGAATGTTGTCAGAGAGTGAATGTTGTCAGTGAGTGAATGTTGTCAGTGAATGTTGTCAGTGAGTGAATGTTGTCAGTGAGTGAATGTTGTCAGTGAATGTTGTCAGTTAATGTTGTCAGTGAATGTTGTCAGTGAGTGAATGTTGTCAGTGAATGTTGTCAGTGAGTGAATGTTGTCAGTGAATGTTGTCAGTGAGTGAATGTTGTCAGTGAGTGAATGTTGTCAGTGAATGTTGTCAGTGAATGTTGTCAGTGAATGTTATCAGTTAGTGAATGTTGTCAGTGAATGTTGTCAGTGAGTGAATGTTGTCAGTGAATGTTGTCAGTGAGTGAATGTTGTCAGTGAATGCTGTCAGTGAGTGAATGTTGTCAGTGAATATTGTCAGTGAGTGAATGTTGTCAGAGAGTGAATGTTGTCAGTGAATGTTGTCAGTGAGTGAATGTTGTCAGTGAATGTTGTCAGTGAATGTTGTCAGTGAGTGAATGTTGTCAGTGAATGTTGTCAGTGAGTGAATGTTGTCAGTGAATGCTGTCAGTGAGTGAATGTTGTCAGTGAGTGAATGTTGTCAGAGAGTGAATGTTGTCAGTGAAAGTTGTCAGTGAGTGTTGTCAGTGAATGTTGTCAGTGAGTGAATGTTGTCAGTGAATGTTGTCAGTGAGTGAATGTTGTCAGTGAATGTTGTCAGTGAATGTTGTCAGTGAGTGAATGTTGTCAGTGAGTGAATGTTGTCAGTGAATGTTGTCAGTGAATGTTGTCAGTGAATGTTGTCAGTGAGTGAATGTTGTCAGTGAGTGAATGTTGTCAGTGAGTGAATGTTGTCAGTGAATGTTGTCTGTGAGTGAATTTTGTCAGTTAGTGAATGTTGTCAGTGAATGTTGTCAGAGAGTCAATGTTGTCAGTGAATGTTGTCAGTGAGTGAATGTTGTCAGTGAGTGAATGTTGTCAGTGAATGTTGTCAGTGAGTGAATGTTGTCAGTGAATGTCAGTGAGTGAATGTTGTCAGTGAATGTTGTCAGTGAGTGAATGTTGTCAGTGAGTGAATGTTGTCAGTGAATGTTGTCAGAGAGTGAATGTTGTCAGTGAATGTTGTCAGTGAATGTTGTCAGTGAGTGTTGTCAGCGAATGTTGTCAGTGAGTGAATGTTGTCAGTGAGTGAATGTTGTCAGTGAGTGAATGTTGTCAGTGAATGTTGTCAGTGAGTGAATGTTGTCAGTGAATGTTGTCAGTGAATGTTGTCAGAGAGTGAATGTTGTCAGTGAGTGAATGTTGTCAGTGAATGTTGTCAGTGAATGTTGTCAGTGAGTGAATGTTGTCAGTGAGTGAATGTTGTCAGTGAATGTTGTCTGTGAGTGAATGTTGTCAGTTAGTGAATGTTGTCAGTGAGTGAATGTTGTCAGTGAATGTTGTCAGTGAGTGAATGTTGTCAGTGAATGTTGTCAGTGAGTGAATGTTGTCAGTGAGTGTTGTAAGTGAGTCAATGTTGTCAGTGAGTGTTGTCAGTGAATGTTGTCAGTGAGTGAATGTTGTCAGTGAATGTTGTCAGTGAGTGAATGTTGTCAGTGAATGTTGTCTGTGAGTGAATGTTGTCAGTTAGTGAATGTTGTCAGTGAGTGAATGTTGTCAGTGAATGTTGTCAGTGAATGTTGTCAGTGAGTGAATGTTGTCAGTGAGTGTTGTAAGTGAGTCAATGTTGTCAGTGAGTGTTGTCAGTGAATGTTGTCAGTGAGTGAATGTTGTCAGTGAATGTTGTCAGTGAGTGAATGTTGTCAGTGAATGTTGTCAGAGAGTGAATGTTGTCAGTGAATGTTGTCAGTTAGTGAATGTAGTCAGTGAATGTTGTCAGTGAGTGAATGTTGTCAGTGAATGTTGTCAGTGAGTGAATGTTGTCAGTGAATGCTCTCAGTGAGTGAATGTTGTCAGTGAGTGAATGTTGTCAGTGAATATTGTCAGTGAGTGAATGTTGTCAGTGAATGTTGTCAGTGAGTGAATGTTGTCAGTGAATGTTGTCAGTGAATGTTGTCAGTGAGTGAATGTTGTCAGTGAATGCTGTCAGTGAGTGAATGTTGTCAGTGAGTGAATGTTGTCAGTGAATGTTGTCAGAGAGTCAATGTTGTCAGTGAATGTTGTCAGTGAGTGAATGTTGTCAGTGAGTGAATGTTGTCAGTGAATGTTGTCAGTGAATGTTGTCAGAGAGTGAATGTTGTCAGTGAATGTTGTCAGAGAGTGAATGTTATCAGTAAATGTTGTCAGTGAATGTTGTCAGAGAGTGAATGTTGTCAGTGAATGTTGTCAGTTAGTGAATGTTGTCAGTGAATGTTGTCAGTGAGTGTTGTCAGTGAATGTTGTCAGTGAGTGAATGTTGTCAGTGAGTGAATGTTGTCAGTGAGTGAATGTTGTCAGTGAATGTTGTCAGTGAGTGAATGTTGTCAGTGAATGTTGTCAGTGAATGTTGTCAGAGAGTGAATGTTGTCAGTGAGTGAATGTTGTCAGTGAATGTTGTCAGTAAGTGAATGTTGTCAGTGAATGTTGTCAGTGAATGTTGTCAGAGAGTGAATGTTGTCAGTGAATGTTGTCAGTGAGTGAATGTTATCAGTAAATGTTGTCAGTGAATGTTGTCAGAGAGTGAATGTTGTCAGTGAATGTTGTCAGTTAGTGAATGTTGTCAGTGAATGTTGTCAGTGAGTGAATGTTGTCAGTGAATGTTGTCAGTGAGTGAATGTTGTCAGTGAATGCTGTCAGTGAGTGAATGTTGTCAGTGAGTGAATGTTGTCAGTGAATATTGTCAGTGAGTGAATGTTGTCAGTGAATGTTGTCAGTGAGTGAATGTTGTCAGTGAATGTTGTCAGTGAATGTTGTCAGTGAGTGAATGTTGTCAGTGAATGCTGTCAGTGAGTGAATGTTGTCAGTGAGTGAATGTTGTCAGAGAGTGAATGTTGTCAGTGAATGTTGTCAGTGAATGTTGTCAGTGAGTGTTGTCAGTGAATGTTGTCAGTGAGTGAATGTTGTCAGTGAATGTTGTCTGTGAGTGAATGTTGTCAGTGAGTGAATGTTGTCAGTGAATGTTGTCTGTGAGTGAATGTTGTCAGTTAGTGAATGTTGTCAGTGAGTGAATGTTGTCAGTGAATGTTGTCAGTGAGTGAATGTTGTCAGTGAGTGAATGTTGTCAGTGAGTGAATGTTGTCAGTGAATGTTGTCTGTGAGTGAATGTTGTCAGTTAGTGAATGTTGTCAGTGAGTGAATGTTGTCAGTGAATGTTGTCAGTGAGTGAATGTTGTCAGTGAGTGAATGTTGTCAGTGAATGTTGTCAGTGAGTGAATGTTGTCAGTGAATGTTGTCAGTGAGTGAATGTTGTCAGTGAATGTTGTCAGTGAGTGAATGTTGTCAGTGAGTGAATGTTGTCAGTGAGTGAATGTTGTCAGTGAACGTTGTCAGTGAATGTTGTCAGAGAGTGAATGTTGTCAGTGAATGTTGTCAGAGAGTGAATGTTATCAGTAAATGTTGTCAGTGAATGTTGTCAGAGAGTGAATGTTGTCAGTGAATGTTGTCAGTGAGTGAATGTTGTCAGTGAATGTTGTCAGTGAGTGAATGTTGTCAGTGAATGTGGTCAGTGAATGTTGTCAGTGAGTGAATGTTGTCAGTGAATGCTGTCAGTGAGTGAATGTTGTCAGTGAGTGAATGTTGTCAGTGAATGTTGTCAGAGAGTGAATGTTGTCAGTGAATGTTGTCAGTGAATGTTGTCAGAGAGTGAATGTTGTCAGTGAGTGAATGTTGTCAGTGAATGTTGTCAGTGAATGTTGTCAGTGAGTGAATGTTGTCAGTGAGTGAATGTTGTCAGTGAATGTTGTCAGTGAGTGAATGTTGTCAGTGAGTGAATGTTGTCAGTAAATGTTGTCAGTGAATGTTGTCAGTGAATGTTGACAGTGAGTGAATGTTGTCAGAGAGTGAATGTTGTCAGTGAGTGAATGTTGTCAGTGAGTGTTGTCAGTGAATGTTGTCAGTGAGTGTTGTCAGTGAATGTTGTCAGAGAGTGAATGTTATCAGTAAATGTTGTCAGTGAATGTTGTCAGAGAGTGAATGTTGTCAGTGAATGTTGTCAGTGAGTGAATGTTGTCAGTGAATGTTGTCAGTGAGTGAATGTTGTCAGTGAATGTGGTCAGTGAATGTTGTCAGTGAGTGAATGTTGTCAGTGAATGCTGTCAGTGAGTGAATGTTGTCAGTGAGTGAATGTTGTCAGTGAATGTTGTCAGAGAGTGAATGTTGTCAGTGAATGTTGTCAGTGAATGTTGTCAGTGAGTGAATGTTGTCAGTGAATGTTGTCAGTGAATGTTGTCAGTGAATGTTGTCAGAGAGTGAATGTTGTCAGTGAGTGAATGTTGTCAGTGAATGTTGTCAGTGAATGTTGTCAGTGAGTGAATGTTGTCAGTGAGTGAATGTTGTCAGTGAATGTTGTCAGTGAGTGAATGTTGTCAGTGAGTGAATGTTGTCAGTAAATGTTGTCAGTGAATGTTGTCAGTGAATGTTGACAGTGAGTGAATGTTGTCAGAGAGTGAATGTTGTCAGTGAGTGAATGTTGTCAGTGAGTGTTGTCAGTGAATGTTGTCAGTGAGTGTTGTCAGTGAATGTTGTCAGTGAGTGAATGTTGTCAGTGAATGTTGTCAGAGAGTGAATGTTGTCAGTGAGTGAATGTTGTCAGTGAGTGAATGTTGTCAGTGAGTGAATGTTGTCAGTGAATGTTGTCAGAGAGTGAATGTTGTCAGTGAATGTTGTCAGTGAATGTTGTCAGTGAGTGTTGTCAGTGAATGTTGTCAGTGAGTGAATGTTGTCAGTGAGTGAATGTTGTCAGTGAATGTTGTCAGTGAGTGAATGTTGTCAGTGAATGTTGTCAGTGAATGTTGTCAGTGAATGTTGTCAGAGAGTGAATGTTGTCAGTGAGTGAATGTTGTCAGTGAATGTTGTCAGTGAATGTTGTCAGTGAGTGAATGTTGTCAGTGAGTGAATGTTGTCAGTGAGTGAATGTTGTCAGTGAATGTTGTCTGTGAGTGAATGTTGTCAGTTAGTGAATGTTGTCAGTGAGTGAATGTTGTCAGTGAATGTTGTCAGTGAGTGAATGTTGTCAGTGAGTGTTGTAAGTGAGTCAATGTTGTCAGTGAGTGTTGTCAGTGAGTGAATGTTGTCAGTGAATGTTGTCAGTGAGTGAATGTTGTCAGTGAATGTTGTCAGTGAGTGAATGTTGTCAGTTAGTGGATGTTGTCAGTGAGTGAATGTTGTCAGTGAATGTTGTCAGTGAGTGAATGTTGTCAGTGAGTGAATGTTGTCAGTGAATGTTGTCAGTGAATGTTGTCAGAGAGTGAATGTTGTCAGAGAGTGAATGTTATCAGTAAATGTTGTCAGTGAATGTTGTCAGAGAGTGAATGTTGTCAGTGAATGTTGTCAGTTAGTGAATGTTGTCAGTGAATGTTGTCAGTGAGTGAATGTTGTCAGTGAATGTTGTCAGTGAATGTTGTCAGTGAGTGAATGTTGTCAGTGAATGTTGTCAGTGAGTGAATGTTGTCAGAGAGTGAATGTTGTCAGTGAGTGAATGTTGTCAGTGAGTGAATGTTGTCAGTGAGTGAATGTTGTCAGTGAATGTTGTCAGTCAGTGAATGTTGTCAGTGAATGTTGTCAGTGAGTGAATGTTGTCAGTGAATGTTGTCAGTGAGTGAATGTTGTCAGTGAGTGAATGTTGTCAGTGAATGTTGTCAGTGAGTGAATGTTGTCAGTGAGTGAATGTTGTCAGTGAATGTTGTCAGTTAATGTTGTCAGTGAATGTTGTCAGTGAGTGAATGTTGTCAGTGAATGTTGTCAGTGAGTGAATGTTGTCAGTGAATGTTGTCAGTGAGTGAATGTTGTCAGTGAGTGAATGTTGTCAGTGAATGTTGTCAGTGAATGTTATCAGTTAGTGAATGTTGTCAGTGAATGTTGTCTGTGAGTGAATGTTGTCAGTGAATGTTGTCAGTGAGTGAATGTTGTCAGTGAATGCTGTCAGTGAGTGAATGTTGTCAGTGAATATTGTCAGTGAGTGAATGTTGTCAGTGAGTGAATGTTGTCAGTGAATGTTGTCAGTGAGTGAATGTTGTCAGAGAGTGAATGTTGTCAGTGAGTGAATGTTGTCAGTGAATGTTGTCAGTGAGTGAATGTTATCAGTGAATGTTGTCAGTGAGTGAATGTTGTCAGTGAATGTTGTCAGTGAGTGAATGTTGTCAGTGAGTGAATGTTGTCAGTGAATGTTGTCAGTGAGTGAATGTTGTCAGTGAATGTTGTCAGTGAGTGAATGTTGTCAGTGAATGTTGTCAGTGAGTGAATGTTGTCAGTGAGTGAATGTTGTCAGTGAATGTTGTCAGTGAGTGAATGTTATCAGTGAATGTTGTCAGTGAGTGAATGTTGTCAGTGAATGTTGTCAGTGAGTGAATGTTGTCAGTGAGTGAATGTTGTCAGTGAATGTTGTCAGTGAATGTTATCAGTTAGTGAATGTTGTCAGTGAATGTTGTCAGTGAGTGAATGTTGTCAGTGAATGCTGTCAGTGAGTGAATGTTGTCAGTGAATATTGTCAGTGAGTGAATGTTGTCAGAGAGTGAATGTTGTCAGTGAATGTTGTCAGTGAGTGAATGTTGTCAGTGAATGTTGTAAGTGAATGTTGTCAGTGAGTGAATGTTGTCAGTGAATGTTGTCAGTGAGTGAATGTTGTCAGTGAATGCTGTCAGTGAGTGAATGTTGTCAGAGAGTGAATGTTGTCAGTGAATGTTGTCAGTGAATGTTGTCAGTGAGTGTTGTCAGTGAATGTTGTCAGTGAGTGAATGTTGTCAGTGAGTGAATGTTGTCAGTGAATGTTGTCAGTGAATGTTGTCAGTGAGTGAATGTTGTCAGTGAGTGAATGTTGTCAGTGAATGTTGTCAGTGAATGTTGTCAGTGAGTGAATGTTGTCAGTGAGTGAATGTTGTCAGTGAGTGAATGTTGTCAGTGAATGTTGTCAGTGAATGTTGTCAGTGAGTGAATGTTGTCAGTGAGTGAATGTTGTCAGTGAGTGAATGTTGTCAGTGAATGTTGTCTGTGAGTGAATGTTGTCAGTTAGTGAATGTTGTCAGTGAATGTTGCCAGTGAGTGAATGTTGTCAGAGAGTCAATGTTGTCAGTGAATGTTGTCAGTGAGTGAATGTTGTCAGTGAGTGAATGTTGTCAGTGAATGTTGTCAGTGAGTGAATGTTGTCAGTGAATGTTGTCAGTTAATGTTGTCAGTGAATGTTGTCAGTGAGTGAATGTTGTCAGTGAATGTTGTCAGTGAGTGAATGTTGTCAGTGAATGTTGTCAGTGAGTGAATGTTGTCAGTGAGTGAATGATGTCAGTGAATGTTGTCAGTGAATGTTATCAGTTAGTGAATGTTGTCAGTGAATGTTGTCAGTGAGTGAATGTTGTCAGTGAATGTTGTCAGAGAGTCAATGTTGTCAGTGAATGTTGTCAGTGAGTGAATGTTGTCAGTGAGTGAATGTTGTCAGTGAATGTTGTCAGTGAGTGAATGTTGTCAGTGAATGTCAGTGAGTGAATGTTGTCAGTGAATGTTGTCAGTGAATGTTGTCAGTGAGTGAATGTTGTCAGTGAGTGAATTTTGTCAGTGAGTGAATTTTGTCAGTGAATGCTGTCAGTGAGTGAATGTTGTCAGAGAGTGAATGTTGTCAGTGAATGTTGTCTGTGAGTGAATGTTGTCAGTTAGTGAATGTTGTCAGTGAATGTTGTCAGTGAGTGAATGTTGTCAGTGAGTGTTGTCAGTGAATGTTGTCAGAGAGTGAATGTTGTCAGTGAGTGAATGTTGTCAGTGAATGTTGTCTGTGAGTGAATGTTATCAGTTAGTGATTGTTGTCAGTGAATGTTGTCAGTGAGTGAATGTTGTCAGTGAGTGAATGTTGTCAGTGAATGTTGTCAGTGAGTGAATGTTGTCAGTGAATGTTGTCAGTGAGTGAATGTTGTCAGTGAGTGTTGTCAGTGAGTGAATGTTGTCAGAGAGTGAATGTTGTCAGTGAGTGAATGTTGTCAGTGAATGTTGTCAGTGAGTGAATGTTGTCAGTGAGTGAATGTTGTCAGTGAATGTTGTCAGTTAATGTTGTCAGTGAATGTTGTCAGTGAGTGAATGTTGTCAGTGAATGTTGTCAGTGAGTGAATGTTGTCAGTGAATGTTGTCAGTGAGTGAATGTTGTCAGTGAGTGAATGTTGTCAGTGAATGTTGTCAGTGAATGTTGTCAGTGAATGTTATCAGTTAGTGAATGTTGTCAGTGAATGTTGTCAGTGAGTGAATGTTGTCAGTGAATGTTGTCAGTGAGTGAATGTTGTCAGTGAATGCTGTCAGTGAGTGAATGTTGTCAGTGAATATTGTCAGTGAGTGAATGTTGTCAGAGAGTGAATGTTGTCAGTGAATGTTGTCAGTGAGTGAATGTTGTCAGTGAATGTTGTCAGTGAATGTTGTCAGTGAGTGAATGTTGTCAGTGAATGTTGTCAGTGAGTGAATGTTGTCAGTGAATGCTGTCAGTGAGTGAATGTTGTCAGTGAGTGAATGTTGTCAGAGAGTGAATGTTGTCAGTGAAAGTTGTCAGTGAGTGTTGTCAGTGAATGTTGTCAGTGAGTGAATGTTGTCAGTGAATGTTGTCAGTGAGTGAATGTTGTCAGTGAATGTTGTCAGTGAATGTTGTCAGTGAGTGAATGTTGTCAGTGAGTGAATGTTGTCAGTGAATGTTGTCAGTGAATGTTGTCAGTGAATGTTGTCAGTGAGTGAATGTTGTCAGTGAGTGAATGTTGTCAGTGAGTGAATGTTGTCAGTGAATGTTGTCTGTGAGTGAATTTTGTCAGTTAGTGAATGTTGTCAGTGAATGTTGTCAGAGAGTCAATGTTGTCAGTGAATGTTGTCAGTGAGTGAATGTTGTCAGTGAGTGAATGTTGTCAGTGAATGTTGTCAGTGAGTGAATGTTGTCAGTGAATGTCAGTGAGTGAATGTTGTCAGTGAATGTTGTCAGTGAGTGAATGTTGTCAGTGAGTGAATGTTGTCAGTGAATGTTGTCAGAGAGTGAATGTTGTCAGTGAATGTTGTCAGTGAATGTTGTCAGTGAGTGTTGTCAGCGAATGTTGTCAGTGAGTGAATGTTGTCAGTGAGTGAATGTTGTCAGTGAGTGAATGTTGTCAGTGAATGTTGTCAGTGAGTGAATGTTGTCAGTGAATGTTGTCAGTGAATGTTGTCAGAGAGTGAATGTTGTCAGTGAGTGAATGTTGTCAGTGAATGTTGTCAGTGAATGTTGTCAGTGAGTGAATGTTGTCAGTGAGTGAATGTTGTCAGTGAATGTTGTCTGTGAGTGAATGTTGTCAGTTAGTGAATGTTGTCAGTGAGTGAATGTTGTCAGTGAATGTTGTCAGTGAGTGAATGTTGTCAGTGAATGTTGTCAGTGAGTGAATGTTGTCAGTGAGTGTTGTAAGTGAGTCAATGTTGTCAGTGAGTGTTGTCAGTGAATGTTGTCAGTGAGTGAATGTTGTCAGTGAATGTTGTCAGTGAGTGAATGTTGTCAGTGAATGTTGTCTGTGAGTGAATGTTGTCAGTTAGTGAATGTTGTCAGTGAGTGAATGTTGTCAGTGAATGTTGTCAGTGAATGTTGTCAGTGAGTGAATGTTGTCAGTGAGTGTTGTAAGTGAGTCAATGTTGTCAGTGAGTGTTGTCAGTGAATGTTGTCAGTGAGTGAATGTTGTCAGTGAATGTTGTCAGTGAGTGAATGTTGTCAGTGAATGTTGTCAGAGAGTGAATGTTGTCAGTGAATGTTGTCAGTTAGTGAATGTAGTCAGTGAATGTTGTCAGTGAGTGAATGTTGTCAGTGAATGTTGTCAGTGAGTGAATGTTGTCAGTGAATGCTCTCAGTGAGTGAATGTTGTCAGTGAGTGAATGTTGTCAGTGAATATTGTCAGTGAGTGAATGTTGTCAGTGAATGTTGTCAGTGAGTGAATGTTGTCAGTGAATGTTGTCAGTGAATGTTGTCAGTGAGTGAATGTTGTCAGTGAATGCTGTCAGTGAGTGAATGTTGTCAGTGAGTGAATGTTGTCAGTGAATGTTGTCAGAGAGTCAATGTTGTCAGTGAATGTTGTCAGTGAGTGAATGTTGTCAGTGAGTGAATGTTGTCAGTGAATGTTGTCAGTGAATGTTGTCAGAGAGTGAATGTTGTCAGTGAATGTTGTCAGAGAGTGAATGTTATCAGTAAATGTTGTCAGTGAATGTTGTCAGAGAGTGAATGTTGTCAGTGAATGTTGTCAGTTAGTGAATGTTGTCAGTGAATGTTGTCAGTGAGTGAATGTTGTCAGTGAATGCTTTCAGTGAGTGAATGTTGTCAGTGAGTGAATGTTGTCAGTGAATATTGTCAGTGAGTGAATGTTGTCAGTGAATGTTGTCAGTGAGTGAATGTTGTCAGTGAATGTTGTCAGTGAATGTTGTCAGTGAGTGAATGTTGTCAGTGAATGCTGTCAGTGAGTGAATGTTGTCAGTGAGTGAATGTTGTCAGTGAATGTTGTCAGAGAGTGAATGTTGTCAGTGAATGTTGTCAGTGAATGTTGTCAGTGAGTGAATGTTGTCAGTGAATGCTGTCAGTGAGTGAATGTTGTCAGTGAGTGAATGTTGTCTGTGAATGTTGTCAGAGAGTGAATGTTGTCAGTGAATGTTGTCAGTGAGTGAATGTTGTCAGTGAATGTTGTCAGTGAGTGAATGTTGTCAGTGAATGCTGTCAGTGAGTGAATGTTGTCAGTTAGTGAATGTTGTCAGTGAATGCTGTCAGTGAGTGAATGTTGTCAGTGAGTGAATGTTGTCAGAGAGTGAATGTTGTCAGTGAATGTTGTCAGTGAATGTTGTCAGTGAGTGTTGTCAGTGAATGTTGTCAGTGAGTGAATGTTGTCAGTGAGTGAATGTTGTCAGTGAGTGAATGTTGTCAGTGAATGTTGTCAGTGAGTGAATGTTGTCAGTGAATGTTGTCAGTGAATGTTGTCAGAGAGTGAATGTTGTCAGTGAGTGAATGTTGTCAGTGAGTGAATGTTGTCAGTGAATGTTGTCAGTAAGTGAATGTTGTCAGTGAATGTTGTCAGTGAATGTTGTCAGAGAGTGAATGTTGTCAGTGAATGTTGTCAGTGAGTGAATGTTATCAGTAAATGTTGTCAGTGAATGTTGTCAGAGAGTGAATGTTGTCAGTGAATGTTGTCAGTTAGTGAATGTTGTCAGTGAATGTTGTCAGTGAGTGAATGTTGTCAGTGAGTGAATGTTGTCAGTGAATGCTGTCAGTGAGTGAATGTTGTCAGTGAGTGAATGTTGTCAGTGAATATTGTCAGTGAGTGAATGTTGTCAGTGAATGTTGTCAGTGAGTGAATGTTGTCAGTGAATGTTGTCAGTGAATGTTGTCAGTGAGTGAATGTTGTCAGTGAATGCTGTCAGTGAGTGAATGTTGTCAGTGAGTGAATGTTGTCAGAGAGTGAATGTTGTCAGTGAATGTTGTCAGTGAATGTTGTCAGTGAGTGTTGTCAGTGAATGTTGTCAGTGAGTGAATGTTGTCAGTGAATGTTGTCAGTGAGTGAATGTTGTCAGTGAGTGTTGTCAGTGAGTGAATGTTGTCAGAGAGTGAATGTTGTCAGTGAGTGAATGTTGTCAGTGAATGTTGTCAGTGAGTGAATGTTGTCAGTGAGTGAATGTTGTCAGTGAGTGTTGTCAGTGAGTGAATGTTGTCAGAGAGTGAATGTTGTCAGTGAGTGAATGTTGTCAGTGAGTGTTGTCAGTGAGTGAATGTTGTCAGAGAGTGAATGTTGTCAGTGAGTGAATGTTGTCAGTGAATGTTGTCAGAGAGTCAATGTTGTCAGTGAATGTTGTCAGTGAGTGAATGTTGTCAGTGAGTGAATGTTGTCAGTGAATGTTGTCAGTGAATGTTGTCAGAGAGTGAATGTTGTCAGTGAATGTTGTCAGAGAGTGAATGTTATCAGTAAATGTTGTCAGTGAATGTTGTCAGAGAGTGAATGTTGTCAGTGAATGTTGTCAGTTAGTGAATGTTGTCAGTGAATGTTGTCAGTGAGTGAATGTTGTCAGTGAATGTTGTCAGTGAGTGAATGTTGTCAGTGAATGCTTTCAGTGAGTGAATGTTGTCAGTGAGTGAATGTTGTCAGTGAATATTGTCAGTGAGTGAATGTTGTCAGTGAATGTTGTCAGTGAGTGAATGTTGTCAGTGAATGTTGTCAGTGAATGTTGTCAGTGAGTGAATGTTGTCAGTGAATGCTGTCAGTGAGTGAATGTTGTCAGTGAGTGAATGTTGTCAGTGAATGTTGTCAGAGAGTGAATGTTGTCAGTGAATGTTGTCAGTGAATGTTGTCAGTGAGTGAATGTTGTCAGTGAATGCTGTCAGTGAGTGAATGTTGTCAGTGAGTGAATGTTGTCTGTGAATGTTGTCAGAGAGTGAATGTTGTCAGTGAATGTTGTCAGTGAGTGAATGTTGTCAGTGAATGTTGTCAGTGAGTGAATGTTGTCAGTGAATGTTGTCAGTTAGTGAATGTTGTCAGTGAATGCTGTCAGTGAGTGAATGTTGTCAGTGAGTGAATGTTGTCAGAGAGTGAATGTTGTCAGTGAATGTTGTCAGTGAATGTTGTCAGTGAGTGTTGTCAGTGAATGTTGTCAGTGAGTGAATGTTGTCAGTGAGTGAATGTTGTCAGTGAGTGAATGTTGTCAGTGAATGTTGTCAGTGAGTGAATGTTGTCAGTGAATGTTGTCAGTGAATGTTGTCAGAGAGTGAATGTTGTCAGTGAGTGAATGTTGTCAGTGAGTGAATGTTGTCAGTGAATGTTGTCAGTAAGTGAATGTTGTCAGTGAATGTTGTCAGTGAATGTTGTCAGAGAGTGAATGTTGTCAGTGAATGTTGTCAGTGAGTGAATGTTATCAGTAAATGTTGTCAGTGAATGTTGTCAGAGAGTGAATGTTGTCAGTGAATGTTGTCAGTTAGTGAATGTTGTCAGTGAATGTTGTCAGTGAGTGAATGTTGTCAGTGAGTGAATGTTGTCAGTGAATGCTGTCAGTGAGTGAATGTTGTCAGTGAGTGAATGTTGTCAGTGAATATTGTCAGTGAGTGAATGTTGTCAGTGAATGTTGTCAGTGAGTGAATGTTGTCAGTGAATGTTGTCAGTGAATGCTGTCAGTGAGTGAATGTTGTCAGTGAGTGAATGTTGTCAGAGAGTGAATGTTGTCAGTGAATGTTGTCAGTGAATGTTGTCAGTGAGTGTTGTCAGTGAATGTTGTCAGTGAGTGAATGTTGTCAGTGAATGTTGTCAGTGAGTGAATGTTGTCAGTGAGTGTTGTCAGTGAGTGAATGTTGTCAGAGAGTGAATGTTGTCAGTGAGTGAATGTTGTCAGTGAATGTTGTCAGTGAGTGAATGTTGTCAGTGAATGTTGTCAGTGAATGTTGTCAGTGAGTGAATGTTTTCAGTGAGTGTTGTCAGTGAGTGAATGTTGTCAGAGAGTGAATGTTGTCAGTGAGTGAATGTTGTCAGTGAGTGTTGTCAGTGAGTGAATGTTGTCA
This sequence comes from Staurois parvus, assembly GCF_062004578.1. Taxonomy (NCBI): domain Eukaryota; kingdom Metazoa; phylum Chordata; class Amphibia; order Anura; family Ranidae; genus Staurois; species Staurois parvus. Next base: position 515,309 of record NW_028320448.1, read on the forward strand.
GAGAGTGAATGTTGTCAGTGAGTGAATGTTGTCAGTGAATGTTGTCAGTGAGTGAATGTTGTCAGTGAATGTTGTCAGTGAATGTTGTCAGTGAGTGAATGTTGTCAGTGAGTGTTGTCAGTGAGTGAATGTTGTCAGAGAGTGAATGTTGTCAGTGAGTGAATGTTGTCAGTGAGTGTTGTCAGTGAGTGAATGTTGTCAGAGAGTGAATGTTGTCAGTGAGTGAATGTTGTCAGTGAATGTTGTCAGTGAATGTTGTCAGTGAGTGAATGTTATCAGTGAATGTTGTCAGTGAGTGAATGTTGTCAGTGAATGTTGTCAGTGAGTGAATGTTGTCAGTGAATGTTGTCAGTGAATGTTATCAGTTAGTGATTGTTGTCAGTGAATGTTGTCAGTGAGTGAATGTTGTCAGTGAATGTTGTCAGTGAGTGAATGTTGTCAGTGAGTGAATGTTGTCAGTGAATGTTGTCTGTGAGTGAATGTTGTCAGATAGTGAATGTTGTCAGTGAATGTTGTCAGAGAGTCAATGTTGTCAGTGAATGTTGTCAGTGAGTGAATGTTGTCAGTGAGTGAATGTTGTCAGTGAATGTCAGTGAGTGAATGTTGTCAGTGAATGTTGTCAGTGAATGTTGTCAGTGAGTGAATGTTGTCAGTGAATGTTGTCTGTGAGTGAATGTTGTCAGATAGTGAATGTTGTCAGTGAATGTTGTCAGAGAGTCAATGTTGTCAGTGAATGTTGTCAGTGAGTGAATGTTGTCAGTGAGTGAATGTTGTCAGTGAATGTCAGTGAGTGAATGTTGTCAGTGAATGTTGTCAGTGAATGTTGTCAGTGAGTGAATGTTGTCAGTGAGTGAATGTTGTCAGTGAATGCTGTCAGTGAGTGAATGTTGTCAGTGAGTGAATGTTGTCAGTGAATGTTGTCAGTGAATGTTGTCAGTGAGTGAATGTTGTCAGTGAGTGAATGTTGTCAGTGAGTGAATGTTGTCAGTGAATGTTGTCAGTGAGTGAATGTTGTCAGTAAATGTTGTCAGTGAATGTTGTCAGTGAATGTTGTCAGAGAGTGAATGTTGTCAGTGAGTGAATGTTGTCAGTGAATGTTGTCAGTGAATGTTGTCAGTGAGTGAATGTTGTCAGTGAGTGGATGTTGTCAGTGAATGTTGTCTGTGAGTGAATGTTGTCAGTTAGTGAATGTTGTCAGTGAGTGAATGTTGTCAGTGAATGTTGTCAGTGAGTGAATGTTGTCAGTGAGTGAATGTTGTCAGTGAATGTTGTCAGTGAGTGAATGTTGTCAGTGAGTGTTGTGAGTCAATGTTGTCAGTGAGTGTTGTCAGTGAATGTTGTCAGTGAGTGAATGTTGTCAGTGAATGTTGTCAGTGAGTGAATGTTGTCAGTGAATGTTGTCAGTGAGTAAATGTTGTCAGTGAATGTTGTCAGTGAGTGAATGCTGTCAGTGAGTGAATGTTGTCAGTGAGTGAATGTTGTCAGTGAATGTTGTCAGAGAGTGAATGTTGTCAGTGAATGTTGTCAGTGAATGTTGTCAGTGAGTGTTGTCAGTGAATGTTGTCAGTGAGTGAATGTTGTCAGTGAATGTCAGTGAGTGAATGTTGTCAGTGAATGTTGTCAGTGAATGTTGTCAGTGAGTGAATGTTGTCAGTGAGTGAATGTTGTCAGTGAATGTTGTCAGTGAGTGAATGTTGTCAGTGAATGCTGTCAGTGAGTGAATGTTGTCAGTGAGTGAATGTTGTCAGAGAGTGAATGTTGTCAGTGAATGTTGTCAGTGAATGTTGTCAGTGAGTGTTGTCAGTGAATGTTGTCAGTGAGTGAATGTTGTCAGTGAATGTTGTCAGTGAGTGAATGTTGTCAGTGAATGTTGTCAGTGAATGTTGTCAGTGAATGTTGTCAGAGAGTGAATGTTGTCAGTGAGTGAATGTTGTCAGTGAATGTTGTCAGTGAATGTTGTCAGTGAGTGAATGTTGTCAGTGAGTGAATGTTGTCAGTGAGTGAATGTTGTCAGTGAATGTTGTCTGTGAGTGAATGTTGTCAGTTAGTGAATGTTGTCAGTGAGTGAATGTTGTCAGTGAATGTTGTCAGTGAGTGAATGTTGTCAGTGAGTGAATGTTGTCAGTGAATGTTGTCAGTGAGTGAATGTTGTCAGTGAATGTTGTCAGTGAGTGAATGTTGTCAGTGAATGTTGTCAGTGAGTGAATGTTGTCAGTGAGTGAATGTTGTCAGTGAGTGAATGTTGTCAGTGAACGTTGTCAGTGAATGTTGTCAGAGAGTGAATGTTGTCAGTGAATGTTGTCAGAGAGTGAATGTTATCAGTAAATGTTGTCAGTGAATGTTGTCAGAGAGTGAATGTTGTCAGTGAATGTTGTCAGTGAGTGAATGTTGTCAGTGAATGTTGTCAGTGAGTGAATGTTCTCAGTGAATGTGGTCAGTGAATGTTGTCAGTGAGTGAATGTTGTCAGTGAATGCTGTCAGTGAGTGAATGTTGTCAGTGAGTGAATGTTGTCAGTGAATGTTGTCAGTGAATTTTGTCAGTGAGTGAATGTTGTCAGTGAATGTTGTCAGTGAATGTTGTCAGTGAATGTTGTCAGAGAGTGAATGTTGTCAGTGAGTGAATGTTGTCAGTGAATGTTGTCAGTGAATGTTGTCAGTGAGTGAATGTTGTCAGTGAGTGAATGTTGTCAGTGAATGTTGTCTGTGAGTGAATGTTGTCAGTTAGTGAATGTTGTCAGTGAGTGAATGTTGTCAGTGAATGTTGTCAGTGAGTGAATGTTGTCAGTGAGTGAATGTTGTCAGTGAATGTTGTCAGTGAGTGAATGTTGTCAGTGAGTGTTGTGAGTCAATGTTGTCAGTGAGTGTTGTCAGTGAATGTTGTCAGTGAGTGAATGTTGTCAGTGAATATTGTCAGTGAGTGAATGCTGTCAGTGAGTGAATGTTGTCAGTGAGTGAATGTTGTCAGTGAATGCTGTCAGTGAGTGAATGTTGTCAGTGAGTGAATGTTGTCAGTGAATGTTGTCAGAGAGTGAATGTTGTCAGTGAATGTTGTCAGTAAATGTTGTCAGTGAGTGTTGTCAGTGAATGTTGTCAGTGAGTGAATGTTGTCAGTGAGTGAATGTTGTCAGTGAGTGAATGTTGTCAGTGAATGTTGTCAGTGAACGTTGTCAGTGAGTGAATGTTGTCAGAGAGTGAATGTTGTCAGTGAGTGAATGTTGTCAGAGAATGTTGTCAGTGAATGTTGTCAGTGAGTGAATGTTGTCAGTGAGTGAATGTTGTCAGTAAATGTTGTCAGTGAATGTTGTCAGTGAATGTTGACAGTGAGTGAATGTTGTCAGAGAGTGAATGTTGTCAGTGAGTGAATGTTGTCAGTGAGTGTTGTCAGTGAATGTTGTCAGTGAGTGTTGTCAGTGAATGTTGTCAGTGAGTGAATGTTGTCAGTGAATGTTGTCAGAGAGTGAATGTTGTCAGTGAGTGAATGTTGTCAGTGAATGTTGTCAGAGAGTGAATGTTGTCAGTGAATGTTGTCAGTGAATGTTGTCAGTGAGTGTTGTCAGTGAATGTTGTCAGTGAGTGAATGTTGTCAGTGAGTGAATGTTGTCAGTGAATGTTGTCAGTGAGTGAATGTTGTCAGTGAATGTTGTCAGTGAATGTTGTCAGAGAGTGAATGTTGTCAGTGAGTGAATGTTGTCAGTGAATGTTGTCAGTGAATGTTGTCAGTGAGTGAATGTTGTCAGTGAGTGAATGTTGTCAGTGAGTGAATGTTGTCAGTGAATGTTGTCTGTGAGTGAATGTTGTCAGTTAGTGAATGTTGTCAGTGAGTGAATGTTGTCAGTGAATGTTGTCAGTGAGTGAATGTTGTCAGTGAGTGTTGTAAGTGAGTCAATGTTGTCAGTGAGTGTTGTCAGTGAGTGAATGTTGTCAGTGAATGTTGTCAGTGAGTGAATGTTGTCAGTGAATGTTGTCAGTGAGTGAATGTTGTCAGTTAGTGAATGTTGTCAGTGAGTGAATGTTGTCAGTGAATGTTGTCAGTGAGTGAATGTTGTCAGTGAGTGAATGTTGTCAGTGAATGTTGTCAGTGAATGTTGTCAGAGAGTGAATGTTGTCAGAGAGTGAATGTTATCAGTAAATGTTGTCAGTGAATGTTGTCAGAGAGTGAATGTTGTCAGTGAATGTTGTCAGTTAGTGAATGTTGTCAGTGAATGTTGTCAGTGAGTGAATGTTGTCAGTGAATGTTGTCAGTGAATGTTGTCAGTGAGTGAATGTTGTCAGTGAGTGAATGTTGTCAGAGAGTGAATGTTGTCAGTGAGTGAATGTTGTCAGTGAATGTTGTCAGTGAGTGAATGTTGTCAGAGAGTGAATGTTGTCAGTGAGTGAATGTTGTCAGTGAATGTTGTCAGTGAGTGAATGTTGTCAGTGAATGTTGTCAGTGAATGTTGTCAGTGAGTGAATGTTATCAGTGAATGTTGTCAGTGAGTGAATGTTGTCAGTGAATGTTGTCAGTGAGTGAATGTTGTCAGTGAGTGAATGTTGTCAGTGAATGTTGTCAGTCAGTGAATGTTGTCAGTGAATGTTGTCAGTGAGTGAATGTTGTCAGTGAGTGAATGTTGTCAGTGAATGTTGTCAGTGAGTGAATGTTGTCAGTGAGTGAATGTTGTCAGTGAATGTTGTCAGTGAGTGAATGTTGTCAGTGAGTGAATGTTGTCAGTGAATGTTGTCAGTTAATGTTGTCAGTGAATGTTGTCAGTGAGTGAATGTTGTCAGTGAATGTTGTCAGTGAGTGAATGTTGTCAGTGAATGTTGTCAGTGAGTGAATGTTGTCAGTGAGTGAATGTTGTCAGTGAATGTTGTCAGTGAATGTTATCAGTTAGTGAATGTTGTCAGTGAATGTTGTCTGTGAGTGAATGTTGTCAGTGAATGTTGTCAGTGAGTGAATGTTGTCAGTGAATGCTGTCAGTGAGTGAATGTTGTCAGTGAATATTGTCAGTGAGTGAATGTTGTCAGTGAGTGAATGTTGTCAGTGAATGTTGTCAGTGAGTGAATGTTGTCAGAGAGTGAATGTTGTCAGTGAGTGAATGTTGTCAGTGAATGTTGTCAGTGAGTGAATGTTGTCAGTGAGTGAATGTTGTCAGTGAATGTTGTCAGTGAATGTTGTCAGTGAGTGAATGTTATCAGTGAATGTTGTCAGTGAGTGAATGTTGTCAGTGAATGTTGTCAGTGAGTGAATGTTGTCAGTGAGTGAATGTTGTCAGTGAATGTTGTCAGTGAGTGAATGTTGTCAGTGAATGTTGTCAGTGAGTGAATGTTGTCAGTGAATGTTGTCAGTGAGTGAATGTTGTCAGTGAATGTTGTCAGTGAGTGAATGTTGTCAGTGAGTGAATGTTGTCAGTGAATGTTGTCAGTGAGTGAATGTTATCAGTGAATGTTGTCAGTGAGTGAATGTTGTCAGTGAATGTTGTCAGTGAGTGAATGTTGTCAGTGAGTGAATGTTGTCAGTGAATGTTGTCAGTGAATGTTATCAGTTAGTGAATGTTGTCAGTGAATGTTGTCAGTGAGTGAATGTTGTCAGTGAATGCTGTCAGTGAGTGAATGTTGTCAGTGAATATTGTCAGTGAGTGAATGTTGTCAGAGAGTGAATGTTGTCAGTGAATGTTGTCAGTGAGTGAATGTTGTCAGTGAATGTTGTAAGTGAATGTTGTCAGTGAGTGAATGTTGTCAGTGAATGTTGTCAGTGAGTGAATGTTGTCAGTGAATGCTGTCAGTGAGTGAATGTTGTCAGAGAGTGAATGTTGTCAGTGAATGTTGTCAGTGAATGTTGTCAGTGAGTGTTGTCAGTGAATGTTGTCAGTGAGTGAATGTTGTCAGTGAGTGAATGTTGTCAGTGAATGTTGTCAGTGAATGTTGTCAGTGAGTGAATGTTGTCAGAGAGTGAATGTTGTCAGTGAGTGAATGTTGTCAGTGAATGTTGTCAGTGAGTGAATGTTGTCAGTGAGTGAATGTTGTCAGTGAGTGAATGTTGTCAGTGAATGTTGTCTGTGAGTGAATGTTGTCAGTTAGTGAATGTTGTCAGTGAATGTTGCCAGTGAGTGAATGTTGTCAGAGAGTCAATGTTGTCAGTGAATGTTGTCAGTGAGTGAATGTTGTCAGTGAGTGAATGTTGTCAGTGAATGTTGTCAGTGAGTGAATGTTGTCAGTGAGTGTTGTCAGTGAGTGAATGTTGTCAGAGAGTGAATGTTGTCAGTGAGTGAATGTTGTCAGTGAGTGAATGTTGTCAGTGAATGTTGTCAGTTAATGTTGTCAGTGAATGTTGTCAGTGAGTGAATGTTGTCAGTGAATGTTGTCAGTGAGTGAATGTTGTCAGTGAATGTTGTCAGTGAGTGAATGTTGTCAGTGAGTGAATGATGTCAGTGAATGTTGTCAGTGAATGTTATCAGTTAGTGAATGTTGTCAGTGAATGTTGTCAGTGAGTGAATGTTGTCAGTGAATGTTGTCAGAGAGTCAATGTTGTCAGTGAATGTTGTCAGTGAGTGAATGTTGTCAGTGAGTGAATGTTGTCAGTGAATGTTGTCAGTGAGTGAATGTTGTCAGTGAATGTCAGTGAGTGAATGTTGTCAGTGAATGTTGTCAGTGAATGTTGTCAGTGAGTGAATGTTGTCAGTGAGTGAATGTTGTCAGTGAGTGAATGTTGTCAGTGAATGCTGTCAGTGAGTGAATGTTGTCAGTGAGTGAATGTTGTCAGAGAGTGAATGTTGTCAGTGAATGTTGTCTGTGAGTGAATGTTGTCAGTTAGTGAATGTTGTCAGTGAATGTTGTCAGTGAGTGAATGTTGTCAGTGAGTGTTGTCAGTGAATGTTGTCAGAGAGTGAATGTTGTCAGTGAGTGAATGTTGTCAGTGAATGTTGTCTGTGAGTGAATGTTATCAGTTAGTGATTGTTGTCAGTGAATGTTGTCAGTGAGTGAATGTTGTCAGTGAGTGAATGTTGTCAGTGAATGTTGTCAGTGAGTGAATGTTGTCAGTGAATGTTGTCAGTGAGTGAATGTTGTCAGTGAGTGTTGTCAGTGAGTGAATGTTGTCAGAGAGTGAATGTTGTCAGTGAGTGAATGTTGTCAGTGAATGTTGTCAGTGAGTGAATGTTGTCAGTGAGTGAATGTTGTCAGTGAATGTTGTCAGTTAATGTTGTCAGTGAATGTTGTCAGTGAGTGAATGTTGTCAGTGAATGTTGTCAGTGAGTGAATGTTGTCAGTGAATGTTGTCAGTGAGTGAATGTTGTCAGTGAGTGAATGTTGTCAGTGAATGTTGTCAGTGAATGTTATCAGTTAGTGAATGTTGTCAGTGAATGTTGTCAGTGAGTGAATGTTGTCAGTGAATGTTGTCAGTGAGTGAATGTTGTCAGTGAATGCTGTCAGTGAGTGAATGTTGTCAGTGAATATTGTCAGTGAGTGAATGTTGTCAGAGAGTGAATGTTGTCAGTGAATGTTGTCAGTGAGTGAATGTTGTCAGTGAATGTTGTCAGTGAATGTTGTCAGTGAGTGAATGTTGTCAGAGAGTGAATGTTGTCAGTGAAAGTTGTCAGTGAGTGTTGTCAGTGAATGTTGTCAGTGAGTGAATGTTGTCAGTGAATGTTGTCAGTGAGTGAATGTTGTCAGTGAATGTTGTCAGTGAGTGAATGTTGTCAGTGAGTGAATGTTGTCAGTGAATGTTGTCAGTGAATGTTGTCAGTGAGTGAATGTTGTCAGTGAGTGAATGTTGTCAGTGAATGTTGTCTGTGAGTGAATTTTGTCAGTTAGTGAATGTTGTCAGTGAATGTTGTCAGAGAGTCAATGTTGTCAGTGAATGTTGTCAGTGAGTGAATGTTGTCAGTGAGTGAATGTTGTCAGTGAATGTTGTCAGTGAGTTAATGTTGTCAGTGAATGTCAGTGAGTGAATGTTGTCAGTGAATGTTGTCAGTGAGTGAATGTTGTCAGTGAGTGAATGTTGTCAGTGAATGTTGTCAGAGAGTGAATGTTGTCAGTGAATGTTGTCAGTGAATGTTGTCAGTGAGTGTTGTCAGTGAATGTTGTCAGTGAGTGAATGTTGTCAGTGAGTGAATGTTGTCAGTGAATGTTGTCAGTGAGTGAATGTTGTCAGTGAATGTTGTCAGTGAGTGAATGTTGTCAGTGAGTGAATGTTGTCAGTGAATGTTGTCAGTGAGTGAATGTTATCAGTGAATGTTGTCAGTGAGTGAATGTTGTCAGTGAATGTTGTCAGTGAGTGAATGTTGTCAGTGAGTGAATGTTGTCAGTGAATGTTGTCAGTGAATGTTATCAGTTAGTGAATGTTGTCAGTGAATGTTGTCAGTGAGTGAATGTTGTCAGTGAATGCTGTCAGTGAGTGAATGTTGTCAGTGAATATTGTCAGTGAGTGAATGTTGTCAGAGAGTGAATGTTGTCAGTGAATGTTGTCAGTGAGTGAATGTTGTCAGTGAATGTTGTAAGTGAATGTTGTCAGTGAGTGAATGTTGTCAGTGAATGTTGTCAGTGAGTGAATGTTGTCAGTGAATGCTGTCAGTGAGTGAATGTTGTCAGAGAGTGAATGTTGTCAGTGAATGTTGTCAGTGAATGTTGTCAGTGAGTGTTGTCAGTGAATGTTGTCAGTGAGTGAATGTTGTCAGTGAGTGAATGTTGTCAGTGAATGTTGTCAGTGAATGTTGTCAGTGAGTGAATGTTGTCAGAGAGTGAATGTTGTCAGTGAGTGAATGTTGTCAGTGAATGTTGTCAGTGAGTGAATGTTGTCAGTGAGTGAATGTTGTCAGTGAGTGAATGTTGTCAGTGAATGTTGTCTGTGAGTGAATGTTGTCAGTTAGTGAATGTTGTCAGTGAATGTTGCCAGTGAGTGAATGTTGTCAGAGAGTCAATGTTGTCAGTGAATGTTGTCAGTGAGTGAATGTTGTCAGTGAGTGAATGTTGTCAGTGAATGTTGTCAGTGAGTGAATGTTGTCAGTGAGTGTTGTCAGTGAGTGAATGTTGTCAGAGAGTGAATGTTGTCAGTGAGTGAATGTTGTCAGTGAGTGAATGTTGTCAGTGAATGTTGTCAGTTAATGTTGTCAGTGAATGTTGTCAGTGAGTGAATGTTGTCAGTGAATGTTGTCAGTGAGTGAATGTTGTCAGTGAATGTTGTCAGTGAGTGAATGTTGTCAGTGAGTGAATGATGTCAGTGAATGTTGTCAGTGAATGTTATCAGTTAGTGAATTTTGTCAGTGAATGTTGTCAGTGAGTGAATGTTGTCAGTGAATGTTGTCAGAGAGTCAATGTTGTCAGTGAATGTTGTCAGTGAGTGAATGTTGTCAGTGAGTGAATGTTGTCAGTGAATGTTGTCAGTGAGTGAATGTTGTCAGTGAATGTCAGTGAGTGAATGTTGTCAGTGAATGTTGTCAGTGAATGTTGTCAGTGAGTGAATGTTGTCAGTGAGTGAATGTTGTCAGTGAATGCTGTCAGTGAGTGAATGTTGTCAGTGAGTGAATGTTGTCAGAGAGTGAATGTTGTCAGTGAATGTTGTCTGTGAGTGAATGTTGTCAGTTAGTGAATGTTGTCAGTGAATGTTGTCAGTGAGTGAATGTTGTCAGTGAGTGTTGTCAGTGAATGTTGTCAGAGAGTGAATGTTGTCAGTGAGTGAATGTTGTCAGTGAATGTTGTCTGTGAGTGAATGTTATCAGTTAGTGATTGTTGTCAGTGAATGTTGTCAGTGAGTGAATGTTGTCAGTGAGTGAATGTTGTCAGTGAATGTTGTCAGTGAGTGAATGTTGTCAGTGAATGTTGTCAGTGAGTGAATGTTGTCAGTGAGTGTTGTCAGTGAGTGAATGTTGTCAGAGAGTGAATGTTGTCAGTGAGTGAATGTTGTCAGTGAATGTTGTCAGTGAGTGAATGTTGTCAGTGAGTGAATGTTGTCAGTGAATGTTGTCAGTTAATGTTGTCAGTGAATGTTGTCAGTGAGTGAATGTTGTCAGTGAATGTTGTCAGTGAGTGAATGTTGTCAGTGAATGTTGTCAGTGAGTGAATGTTGTCAGTGAGTGAATGTTGTCAGTGAATGTTGTCAGTGAATGTTATCAGTTAGTGAATGTTGTCAGTGAATGTTGTCAGTGAGTGAATGTTGTCAGTGAATGTTGTCAGTGAGTGAATGTTGTCAGTGAATGCTGTCAGTGAGTGAATGTTGTCAGTGAATATTGTCAGTGAGTGAATGTTGTCAGAGAGTGAATGTTGTCAGTGAATGTTGTCAGTGAGTGAATGTTGTCAGTGAATGTTGTCAGTGAATGTTGTCAGTGAGTGAATGTTGTCAGTGAATGTTGTCAGTGAGTGAATGTTGTCAGTGAATGCTGTCAGTGAGTGAATGTTGTCAGTGAGTGAATGTTGTCAGAGAGTGAATGTTGTCAGTGAAAGTTGTCAGTGAGTGTTGTCAGTGAATGTTGTCAGTGAGTGAATGTTGTCAGTGAATGTTGTCAGTGAGTGAATGTTGTCAGTGAATGTTGTCAGTGAATGTTGTCAGTGAGTGAATGTTGTCAGTGAGTGAATGTTGTCAGTGAATGTTGTCAGTGAATGTTGTCAGTGAATGTTGTCAGTGAGTGAATGTTGTCAGTGAGTGAATGTTGTCAGTGAATGTTGTCTGTGAGTGAATTTTGTCAGTTAGTGAATGTTGTCAGTGAATGTTGTCAGAGAGTCAATGTTGTCAGTGAATGTTGTCAGTGAGTGAATGTTGTCAGTGAGTGAATGTTGTCAGTGAATGTTGTCAGTGAGTGAATGTTGTCAGTGAATGTCAGTGAGTGAATGTTGTCAGTGAATGTTGTCAGTGAGTGAATGTTGTCAGTGAGTGAATGTTGTCAGTGAATGTTTTCAGAGAGTGAATGTTGTCAGTGAATGTTGTCAGTGAATGTTGTCAGTGAGTGTTGTCAGTGAATGTTGTCAGTGAGTGAATGTTGTCAGTGAGTGAATGTTGTCAGTGAGTGAATGTTGTCAGTGAATGTTGTCAGTGAGTGAATGTTGTCAGTGAATGTTGTCAGTGAATGTTGTCAGAGAGTGAATGTTGTCAGTGAGTGAATGTTGTCAGTGAATGTTGTCAGTGAATGTTGTCAGTGAGTGAATGTTGTCAGTGAGTGAATGTTGTCAGTGAATGTTGTCTGTGAGTGAATGTTGTCAGTTAGTGAATGTTGTCAGTGAGTGAATGTTGTCAGTGAATGTTGTCAGTGAGTGAATGTTGTCAGTGAATGTTGTCAGTGAGTGAATGTTGTCAGTGAGTGTTGTAAGTGAGTCAATGTTGTCAGTGAGTGTTGTCAGTGAATGTTGTCAGTGAGTGAATGTTGTCAGTGAATGTTGTCAGTGAGTGAATGTTGTCAGTGAATGTTGTCTGTGAGTGAATGTTGTCAGTTAGTGAATGTTGTCAGTGAGTGAATGTTGTCAGTGAATGTTGTCAGTGAATGTTGTCAGTGAGTGAATGTTGTCAGTGAATGTTGTCAGTGAGTGAATGTTGTCAGTGAGTGTTGTAAGTGAGTCAATGTTGTCAGTGAGTGTTGTCAGTGAATGTTGTCAGTGAGTGAATGTTGTCAGTGAGTGTTGTAAGTGAGTCAATGTTGTCAGTGAGTGTTGTCAGTGAATGTTGTCAGTGAGTGAATGTTGTCAGTGAATGTTGTCAGTGAGTGAATGTTGTCAGTGAATGTTGTCAGAGAGTGAATGTTGTCAGTGAATGTTGTCAGTTAGTGAATGTAGTCAGTGAATGTTGTCAGTGAGTGAATGTTGTCAGTGAATGTTGTCAGTGAGTGAATGTTGTCAGTGAATGCTCTCAGTGAGTGAATGTTGTCAGTGAGTGAATGTTGTCAGTGAATATTGTCAGTGAGTGAATGTTGTCAGTGAATGTTGTCAGTGAGTGAATGTTGTCAGTGAATGTTGTCAGTGAATGTTGTCAGTGAGTGAATGTTGTCAGTGAATGCTGTCAGTGAGTGAATGTTGTCAGTGAGTGAATGTTGTCAGTGAATGTTGTCAGAGAGTGAATGTTGTCAGTGAATGTTGTCAGTGAATGTTGTCAATGAGTGTTGTCAGTGAATGTTGTCAGTGAGTGAATGTTGTCAGTGAGTGAATGTTGTCAGTGAATGTTGTCTGTGAGTGAATGTTGTCAGTTAGTGAATGTTGTCAGTGAATGTTGTCAGTGAGTGAATGTTGTCAGTGAGTGAATGTTGTCAGTGAATGTTGTCAGAGAGTCAATGTTGTCAGTGAATGTTGTCAGTGAGTGAATGTTGTCAGTGAGTGAATGTTGTCAGTGAATGTTGTCAGTGAGTGAATGTTGTCAGTGAATGTTGTCAGTGAATGTTGTCAGTGAGTGAATGTTGTCAGTGAGTGTTGTCAGTGAGTGAATGTTGTCAGAGAGTGAATGTTGTCAGTGAGTGAATGTTGTCAGTGAATGTTGTCAGTGAGTGAATGTTGTCAGTGAGTGAATGTTGTCAGTGAATGTTGTCAGTGAATGTTGTCAGTGAGTGAATGTTATCAGTGAATGTTGTCAGTGAGTGAATGTTGTCAGTGAGTGAATGTTGTCAGTGAATGTCAGTGAGTGAATGTTGTCAGTGAGTGTTGTCAGTGAATGTTGTCAGTGAGTGAATGTTGTCAGTGAGTGAATGTTGTCAGTGAATGTTGTCAGTGAGTGAATGTTGTCAGTGAATGTTGTCAGTGAATGTTGTCAGTGAGTGAATGTTGTCAGAGAGTGAATGTTGTCAGTGAATGTTGTCAGTGAGTGAATGTTGTCAGTGAATGTTGTCAGTGAATGTTGTCAGTGAGTGAATGTTGTCAGTGAGTGAATGTTGTCAGTGAATGTTGTCAGTGAATGTTGTCAGTGAATGTTGTCAGTGAGTGAATGTTGTCAGTGAGTGAATGTTGTCAGTGAATGTTGTCTGTGAGTGAATGTTGTCAGTTAGTGAATGTTGTCAGTGAGTGAATGTTGTCAGTGAATGTTGTCAGTGAGTGAAAATTGTCAGTGAGTGAATGTTGTCAGTGAGTGTTGTAAGTGAGTCAATGTTGTCAGTGAGTGTTGTCAGTGAATGTTGTCAGTGAGTGAATGTTGTCAGTGAATGTTGTCAGTGAGTGAATGTTGTCAGTGAGTGAATGTTGTCAGTGAGTGAATGTTGTCTGTGAGTGAATGTTGTCAGTTAGTGAATGTTGTCAGTGAATGTTGTCAGTGAGTGAATGTTGTCAGTGAGTGAATGTTGTCAGTGAATGTTGTCAGAGAGTCAATGTTGTCAGTGAGTGAATGTTGTCAGTGAATGTTGTCAGTGAGTGAATGTTGTCAGTGAATGTTGTCAGTGAGTGAATGTTGTCAGTGAGTGTTGTCAGTGAGTGAATGTTGTCAGAGAGTGAATGTTGTCAGTGAGTGAATGTTGTCAGTGAATGTTGTCAGTGAGTGAATGTTGTCAGTGAGTGAATGTTGTCAGTGAGTGAATGTTGTCAGTGAATGTTGTCAGTGAGTGAATGTTGTCAGTGAATGTTGTCAGTGAGTGAATGTTGTCAGTGAGTGAATGTTGTCAGGGAGTGAATGTTGTCAGTGAATGTTGTCTGTGAGTGAATGTTGTCAGTTAGTGAATGTTGTCAGTGAATGTTGTCAGTGAGTGAATGTTGTCAGTGAATGTTGTCAGTGAGTGAATGTTGTCAGTGAATGTTGTCAGTGAATGTTATCAGTTAGTGAATGTTGTCAGTGAATGTTGTCAGTGAGTGAATGTTGTCAGTGAATGTTGTCAGTGAGTGAATGTTGTCAGTGAATGCTGTCAGTGAGTGAATGTTGTCAGTGAATATTGTCAGTGAGTGAATGTTGTCAGAGAGTGAATGTTGTCAGTGAATGTTGTCAGTGAGTGAATGTTGTCAGTGAATGTTGTCAGTGAATGTTGTCAGTGAGTGAATGTTGTCAGTGAGTGAATGTTGTCAGTGAATGTTGTCAGTGAGTGAATGTTGTCAGTGAATGTTGTCAGTGAGTGAATGTTGTCAGTGAATGCTGTCAGTGAGTGAATGTTGTCAGTGAGTGAATGTTGTCAGAGAGTGAATGTTGTCAGTGAATGTTGTCAGTGAGTGTTGTCAGTGAATGTTGTCAGTGAATGTTGTCAGTGAGTGAATGTTGTCAGTGAATGTTGTCAGAGAGTGAATGTTGTCAGTGAATGTTGTCAGTGAATGTTGTCAGTGAATGTTGTCAGTGAATGTTGTCAGTGAGTGTTGTCAGTGAATGTTGTCAGTGAGTGAATGTTGTCAGTGAGTGGATGTTGTCAGTGAATGTTGTCTGTGAGTGAATGTTGTCAGTTAGTGAATGTTGTCAGTGAGTGAATGTTGTCAGTGAATGTTGTCAGTGAGTGAATGTTGTCAGTGAGTGAATGTTGTCAGTGAATGTTGTCAGTGAGTGAATGTTGTCAGTGAGTGTTGTGAGTCAATGTTGTCAGTGAGTGTTGTCAGTGAATGTTGTCAGTGAGTGAATGTTGTCAGTGAATGTTGTCAGTGAGTGAATGTTGTCAGTGAATGTTGTCAGTGAGTGAATGTTGTCAGTGAATGTTGTCAGTGAGTGAATGCTGTCAGTGAGTGAATGTTGTCAGTGAGTGAGTGTTGTCAGTGAATGTTGTCAGTGAGTGAATGTTGTCAGTGAATGTTGTCAGTGAGTGAATGTTGTCAGTGAATGCTGTCAGTGAGTGAATGTTGTCAGTGAGTGAATGTTGTCAGTGAATGCTGTCAGTGAGTGAATGTTGTCAGAGAGTGAATGTTGTCAGTGAATGTTGTCAGTGAATGTTGTCAGTGAGTGTTGTCAGTGAATGTTGTCAGTGAGTGAATGTTGTCAGTGAGTGAATGTTGTCAGTGAGTGAATGTTGTCAGTGAATGTTGTCAGTGAGTGAATGTTGTCAGTGAATGTTGTCAGTGAATGTTGTCAGAGAGTGAATGTTGTCAGTGAGTGAATGTTGTCAGTGAATGTTGTCAGTGAATGTTGTCAGTGAGTGAATGTTGTCAGTGAGTGAATGTTGTCAGTGAATGTTGTCTGTGAGTGAATGTTGTCAGTTAGTGAATGTTATCAGTGAGTGAATGTTGTCAGTGAGTGAATGTTGTCAGTGAGTGAATGTTGTCAGTGAATGTTGTCAGTGAGTGAATGTTGTCAGTGAGTGTTGTAAGTGAGTCAATTTTGTCAGTGAGTGTTGTCAGTGAGTGTTGTCAGTGAGTGAATGTTGTCAGTGAATGTTGTCAGTGAGTGAATGTTGTCAGAGAGTGTTGTCAGTGAGTGAATGTTGTCAGTGAATGTTGTCAGTGAGTGAATGTTGTCAGTGAATGTTGTCAGTGAGTGAATGTTGTCAGTGAATGCTGTCAGTGAGTGAATGTTGTCAGAGAGTGAATGTTGTCAGTGAATGTTGTCAGTGAGTGTTGTCAGTGAATGTTGTCAGTGAGTGAATGTTGTCAGTGAGTGAATGTTGTCAGTGAGTGAATGTTGTCAGTGAATGTTGTCAGTGAATGTTGTCAGAGAGTGAATGTTGTCAGT
This sequence comes from Staurois parvus, assembly GCF_062004578.1. Classification (NCBI taxonomy): domain Eukaryota; kingdom Metazoa; phylum Chordata; class Amphibia; order Anura; family Ranidae; genus Staurois; species Staurois parvus. The sequence continues at coordinate 530,817 of NW_028320448.1, forward strand.
GAGTGAATGTTGTCAGTGAATGTTGTCAGTGAATGTTGTCAGTGAGTGAATGTTGTCAGTGAGTGAATGTTGTCAGTGAGTGGATGTTGTCAGTGAATGTTGTCTGTGAGTGAATGTTGTCAGTTAGTGAATGTTGTCAGTGAGTGAATGTTGTCAGTGAATGTTGTCAGTGAGTGAATGTTGTCAGTGAGTGAATGTTGTCAGTGAATGTTGTCAGTGAGTGAATGTTGTCAGTGAGTGTTGTGAGTCAATGTTGTCAGTGAGTGTTGTCAGTGAATGTTGTCAGTGAGTGAATGTTGTCAGTGAATGTTGTCAGTGAGTGAATGTTGTCAGTGAATGTTGTCAGTGAGTGAATGCTGTCAGTGAGTGAATGTTGTCAGTGAGTGAATGTTGTCAGTGAATGTTGTCAGAGAGTGAATGTTGTCAGTGAATGCTGTCAGTGAGTGAATGTTGTCAGTGAGTGAATGTTGTCAGTGAATGCTGTCAGTGAGTGAATGTTGTCAGAGAGTGAATGTTGTCAGTGAATGTTGTCAGTGAATGTTGTCAGTGAGTGTTGTCAGTGAATGTTGTCAGTGAGTGAATGTTGTCAGTGAGTGAATGTTGTCAGTGAGTGAATGTTGTCAGTGAATGTTGTCAGTGAGTGAATGTTGTCAGTGAATGTTGTCAGAGAGTGAATGTTGTCAGTGAGTGAATGTTGTCAGTGAATGTTGTCAGTGAATGTTGTCAGTGAGTGAATGTTGTCAGTGAGTGAATGTTGTCAGTGAATGTTGTCTGTGAGTGTTGTAAGTGAGTCAATGTTGTCAGTGAGTGTTGTCAGTGAGTGTTGTCAGTGAGTGAATGTTGTCAGTGAATGTTGTCAGTGAGTGAATGTTGTCAGTGAATGTTGTCAGTGAGTGAATGTTGTCAGTGAATGTTGTCAGTGAGTGAATGTTGTCAGTGAATGTTGTCAGTGAGTGAATGTTGTCAGTGAATGTTGTCAGTGAGTGAATGTTGTCAGTGAATGTTGTCAGTGAGTGAATGTTGTCAGTGAATGTTGTCAGTGAGTGAATGTTGTCAGTGAGTGAATGTTGTCAGTGAACGTTGTCAGTGAATGTTGTCAGAGAGTGAATGTTGTCAGTGAATGTTGTCAGAGAGTGAATGTTATCAGTAAATGTTGTCAGTGAATGTTGTCAGAGAGTGAATGTTGTCAGTGAATGTTGTCAGTTAGTGAATGTTGTCAGTGAATGTTGTCAGTGAGTGAATGTTGTCAGTGAATGTTGTCAGTGAGTGAATGTTGTCAGTGAGTGAATGTTGTCAGTGAATGTTGTCAGTGAGTGAATGTTGTCAGAGAGTGAATGTTGTCAGTGAGTGAATGTTGTCAGTAAATGTTGTCAGTGAATGTTGTCAGTGAATGTTGACAGTGAGTGAATGTTGTCAGAGAGTGAATGTTGTCAGTGAGTGAATGTTGTCAGTGAGTGTTGTCAGTGAATGTTGTCAGTGAGTGTTGTCAGTGAATGTTGTCAGTGAGTGAATGTTGTCAGTGAATGTTGTCAGAGAGTGAATGTTGTCAGTGAGTGAATGTTGTCAGTGAGTGAATGTTGTCAGTGAATGTTGTCAGAGAGTGAATGTTGTCAGTGAATGTTGTCAGTGAATGTTGTCAGTGAGTGTTGTCAGTGAATGTTGTCAGTGAGTGAATGTTGTCAGTGAGTGAATGTTGTCAGTGAGTGAATGTTGTCAGTGAATGTTGTCAGTGAGTGAATGTTGTCAGTGAATGTTGTCAGTGAATGTTGTCAGTGAATGTTGTCAGAGAGTGAATGTTGTCAGTGAGTGAATGTTGTCAGTGAATGTTGTCAGTGAATGTTGTCAGTGAGTGAATGTTGTCAGTGAGTGAATGTTGTCAGTGAGTGTTGTAAGTGAGTCAATGTTGTCAGTGAATGTTGTCAGTGAATGTTGTCTGTGAGTGAATGTTGTCAGAGAGTGAATGTTGTCAGTGAGTGAATGTTGTCAGTGAATGTTGTCAGTGAGTGAATGTTGTCAGTGAGTGAATGTTGTCAGTGAATGTTGTCAGTGAATGTTGTCAGTGAGTGAATGTTGTCAGTGAATGTTGTCAGTGAGTGAATGTTGTCAGTGAATGTTGTCAGTGAGTGAATGTTGTCAGTGAGTGAATGTTGTCAGTGAATGTTGTCAGTGAATGTTATCAGTGAGTGAATGTTGTCAGTGAATGTTGTCAGTGAGTGAATGTTGTCAGTGAATGCTGTCAGTGAGTGAATGTTGTCAGTGAATATTGTCAGTGAGTGAATGTTGTCAGAGAGTGAATGTTGTCAGTGAATGTTGTCAGTGAGTGAATGTTGTCAGTGAATGTTGTCAGTGAGTGAATGTTGTCAGTGAATGTTGTCAGTGAGTGAATGTTGTCAGTGAATGCTGTCAGTGAGTGAATGTTGTCAGTGAGTGAATGTTGTCAGAGAGTGAATGTTGTCAGTGAATGTTGTCAGTGAGTGTTGTCAGTGAATGTTGTCAGTGAGTGAATGTTGTCAGTGAATGTTGTCAGTGAATGTTGTCAGTGAGTGAATGTTGTCAGTGAGTGAATGTTGTCAGTGAATGTTGTCAGTGAATGTTGTCAGTGAATGTTGTCAGTGAGTGAATGTTGTCTGTGAGTGAATGTTGTCAGTTAGTGAATGTTGTCAGTGAATGTTGTCAGAGAGTCAATGTTGTCAGTGAATGTTGTCAGTGAGTGAATGTTGTCAGTGAATGTTGTCAGTGAGTGAATGTTGTCAGTGAATGTCAGTGAGTGAATGTTGTCAGTGAATGTTGTCAGTGAGTGAATGTTGTCAGTGAGTGAATGTTGTCAGTGAATGTTGTCAGTGAGTGAATGTTGTCAGTGAATGTTGTCAGTGAGTGAATGTTGTCAGTGAATGCTGTCAGTGAGTGAATGTTGTCAGTGAGTGAATGTTGTCAGAGAGTGAATGTTGTCAGTGAATGTTGTCAGTGAATGTTGTCAGTGAGTGAATGTTGTCAGTGAATGTTGTCAGTGAGTGAATGTTGTCAGTGAATGTTGTCAGTGAATGTTGTCAGAGAGTGAATGTTGTCAAAGAGTGAATGTTGTCAGTGAATGTTGTCAGTGAATGTTGTCAGTGAGTGAATGTTGTCAGTGAGTGAATGTTGTCAGTGAGTGGATGTTGTCAGTGAATGTTGTCTGTGAGTGAATGTTGTCAGTTAGTGAATGTTGTCAGTGAGTGAATGTTGTCAGTGAATGTTGTCAGTGAGTGAATGTTGTCAGTGAGTGAATGTTGTCAGTGAATGTTGTCAGTGAGTGAATGTTGTCAGTGAGTGTTGTGAGTCAATGTTGTCAGTGAGTGTTGTCAGTGAATGTTGTCAGTGAGTGAATGTTGTCAGTGAATGTTGTCAGTGAGTGAATGTTGTCAGTGAATGTTGTCAGTGAGTGAATGCTGTCAGTGAGTGAATGTTGTCAGTGAGTGAATGTTGTCAGTGAATGTTGTCAGAGAGTGAATGTTGTCAGCGAATGTTGTCAGTGAATGTTTTCAGTGAGTGTTGTCTGTGAATGTTGTCAGTGAGTGAATGTTGTCAGTGAATGTTGTCAGTGAGTGAATGTTGTCAGTGAATGCTGTCAGTGAGTGAATGTTGTCAGTGAGTGAATGTTGTCAGTGAGTGAATGTTGTCAGTGAATGTTGTCAGTGAGTGAATGTTGTCAGTGAGTGTTGTAAGTGAGTCAATGTTGTCAGTGAGTGTTGTCAGTGAGTGTTGTCAGTGAGTGAATGTTGTCAGTGAATGTTGTCAGTGAGTGAATGTTGTCAGTGAGTGTTGTCAGTGAGTGAATGTTGTCAGTGAATGTTGTCAGTGAGTGAATGTTGTCAGTGAATGTTGTCAGTGCGTGAATGTTGTCAGTGAATGTTGTCAGTGAGTGAATGTTGTCAGTGAATGTTGTCAGTGAGTGAATGTTGTCAGTGAATGTTGTCAGTGAGTGAATGTTGTCAGTGAATGTTGTCAGTGAGTGAATGTTGTCAGTGAGTGAATGTTGTCAGTGAACGTTGTCAGTGAATGTTGTCAGAGAGTGAATGTTGTCAGTGAATGTTGTCAGAGAGTGAATGTTATCAGTAATTGTTGTCAGTGAATGTTGTCAGAGAGTGAATGTTGTCAGTGAATGTTGTCAGTTAGTGAATGTTTTCAGTGAATGTTGTCAGTGAGTGAATGTTGTCAGTGAATGTTGTCAGTGAGTGAATGTTGTCAGTGAGTGAATGTTGTCAGTGAATGTTGTCAGTGAGTGAATGTTGTCAGAGAGTGAATGTTGTCAGTGAGTGAATGTTGTCAGTAAATGTTGTCAGTGAATGTTGTCAGTGAATGTTGACAGTGAGTGAATGTTGTCAGAGAGTGAATGTTGTCAGTGAGTGAATGTTGTCAGTGAGTGTTGTCAGTGAATGTTGTCAGTGAGTGTTGTCAGTGAATGTTGTCAGTGAGTGAATGTTGTCAGTGAATGTTGTCAGAGAGTGAATGTTGTCAGTGAGTGAATGTTGTCAGTGAGTGAATGTTGTCAGTGAATGTTGTCAGAGAGTGAATGTTGTCAGTGAATGTTGTCAGTGAATGTTGTCAGTGAGTGTTGTCAGTGAATGTTGTCAGTGAGTGAATGTTGTCAGTGAGTGAATGTTGTCAGTGAGTGAATGTTGTCAGTGAATGTTGTCAGTGAGTGAATGTTGTCAGTGAATGTTGTCAGAGAGTGAATGTTGTCAGTGAGTGAATGTTGTCAGTGAATGTTGTCAGTGAATGTTGTCAGTGAGTGAATGTTGTCAGTGAGTGAATGTTGTCAGTGAATGTTGTCTGTGAGTGAATGTTGTCAGTTAGTGAATGTTATCAGTGAGTGAATGTTGTCAGTGAATGTTGTCAGTGAGTGAATGTTGTCAGTGAGTGAATGTTGTCAGTGAATGTTGTCAGTGAGTGAATGTTGTCAGTGAGTGTTGTAAGTGAGTCAATGTTGTCAGTGAGTGTTGTCAGTGAGTGTTGTCAGTGAGTGAATGTTGTCAGTGAATGTTGTCAGTGAGTGAATGTTGTCAGTGAATGTTGTCAGTGAGTGAATGTTGTCAGTGAATGTTGTCAGTGAGTGAATGTTGTCAGTGAGTGAATGTTGTCAGTGAATGTTGTCAGTGAGTGAATGTTGTCAGTGAATGTTGTCAGTGAGTGAATGTTGTCAGTGAGTGTTGTCAGTGAGTGAATGTTGTCAGAGAGTGAATGTTGTCAGTGAGTGAATGTTGTCAGTGAATGTTGTCAGTGAGTGAATGTTGTCAGTGAGTGAATGTTGTCAGTGAGTGAATGATGTCAGTGAATGTTGTCAGTGAGTGAATGTTGTCAGTGAATGTTGTCAGTGAGTGAATGTTGTCAGTGAGTGAATGTTGTCAGTGAATGTTGTCAGTGAGTGAATGTTGTCAGTGAATGTTGTCAGAGAGTGAATGTTGTCAGTGAATGTTGTCAGAGAGTGAATGTTATCAGTAAATGTTGTCAGTGAATGTTGTCAGAGAGTGAATGTTGTCAGTGAATGTTGTCAGTTAGTGAATGTTGTCAGTGAATGTTGTCAGTGAGTGAATGTTGTCAGTGAATGTTGTCAGTGAGTGAATGTTGTCAGTGAATGCTGTCAGTGAGTGAATGTTGTCAGTGAGTGAATGTTGTCAGTGAATATTGTCAGTGAGTGAATGTTGTCAGTGAATGTTGTCAGTGAGTGAATGTTGTCAGTGAATGTTGTCAGTGAATGTTGTCAGTGAGTGAATGTTGTCAGTGAATGCTGTCAGTGAGTGAATGTTGTCAGTGAGTGAATGTTGTCAGTGAATGTTGTCAGAGAGTGAATGTTGTCAGTGAATGTTGTCAGTGAATGTTGTCAGTGAGTGTTGTCAGTGAATGTTGTCAGTGAGTGAATGTTGTCAGTGAGTGAATGTTGTCAGTGAGTGAATGTTGTCAGTGAATGTTGTCTGTGAGTGAATGTTGTCAGTTAGTGAATGTTGTCAGTGAGTGAATGTTGTCAGTGAATGTTGTCAGTGAGTGAATGTTGTCAGTGAGTGAATGTTGTCAGTGAATGTTGTCAGAGAGTCAATGTTGTCAGTGAATGTTGTCAGTGAGTGAATGTTGTCAGTGAGTGAATGTTGTCAGTGAATGTTGTCAGTGAGTGAATGTTGTCAGAGAGTGAATGTTGTCAGTGAGTGAATGTTGTCAGTGAATGTTGTCAGTGAGTGAATGTTGTCAGTGAGTGAATGTTGTCAGAGAGTGAATGTTGTCAGTGAATGTTGTCAGTGAGTGAATGTTGTCAGTGAATGTTGTCAGTGAATGTTGTCAGTGAGTGAATGTTGTCAGTGAGTGAATGTTGTCAGTGAATGTTGTCAGTGAATGTTGTCAGTGAGTGAATGTTGTCAGTGAGTGAATGTTGTCAGTGAATGTTGTCAGTGAGTGAAAATTGTCAGTGAGTGAATGTTGTCAGTGAGTGTTGTAAGTGAGTCAATGTTGTCAGTGAGTGTTGTCAGTGAATGTTGTCAGTGAGTGAATGTTGTCAGTGAATGTTGTCAGTGAGTGAATGTTGTCAGTGAGTGAATGTTGTCAGTGAGTGAATGTTGTCTGTGAGTGAATGTTGTCAGTTAGTGAATGTTGTCAGTGAATGTTGTCAGTGAGTGAATGTTGTCAGTGAGTGAATGTTGTCAGTGAATGTTGTCAGAGAGTCAATGTTGTCAGTGAGTGAATGTTGTCAGTGAATGTTGTCAGTGAGTGAATGTTGTCAGTGAATGTTGTCAGTGAGTGAATGTTGTCAGTGAGTGTTGTCAGTGAGTGAATGTTGTCAGAGAGTGAATGTTGTCAGTGAGTGAATGTTGTCAGTGAATGTTGTCAGTGAGTGAAAGTTGTCAGTGAGTGAATGTTGTCAGTGAGTGAATGTTGTCAGTGAATGTTGTCAGTGAGTGAATGTTGTCAGTGAATGTTGTCAGTGAGTGAATGTTGTCAGTGAGTGAATGTTGTCAGGGAGTGAATGTTGTCAGTGAATGTTGTCTGTGAGTGAATGTTGTCAGTTAGTGAATGTTGTCAGTGAATGTTGTCAGTGAGTGAATGTTGTCAGTGAGTGAATGTTGTCAGTGAATGTTGTCAGAGATTCAATGTTGTCAGTGAATGTTGTCAGTGAGTGAATGTTGTCAGTGAGTGAATGTTGTCAGTGAATGTTGTCAGTGAGTGAATGTTGTCAGTGAATGTTGTCAGTGAGTGAATGTTGTCAGTGAGTGTTGTCAGTGAGTGAATGTTGTCAGAGAGTGAATGTTGTCAGTGAGTGAATGTTGTCAGTGAATGTTGTCAGTGAGTGAATGTTGTCAGTGAGTGAATGTTGTCAGTGAATGTTGTCAGTTAATGTTGTCAGTGAATGTTGTCAGTGAGTGAATGTTGTCAGTGAATGTTGTCAGTGAGTGAATGTTGTCAGTGAATGTTGTCAGTGAGTGAATGATGTCAGTGAGTGAATGTTGTCAGTGAATGTTGTCAGTGAATGTTATCAGTTAGTGAATGTTGTCAGTGAATGTTGTCAGTGAGTGAATGTTGTCAGTGAATGTTGTCAGTGAGTGAATGTTGTCAGTGAATGCTGTCAGTGAGTGAATGTTGTCAGTGAATATTGTCAGTGAGTGAATGTTGTCAGAGAGTAAATGTTGTCAGTGAATGTTGTCAGTGAGTGAATGTTGTCAGTGAATGTTGTCAGGGAGTGAATGTTGTCAGTGAATGCTGTCAGTGAGTGAATGTTGTCAGTGAGTGAATGTTGTCAGTGAATGTTGTCAGTGAATGTTGTCAGTGAGTGAATGTTGTCAGTGAATGTTGTCAGTGAGTGAATGTTGTCAGTGAATGCTGTCAGTGAGTGAATGTTGTCAGTGAGTGAATGTTGTCAGAGAGTGAATGTTGTCAGTGAATGTTGTCAGTGAGTGTTGTCAGTGAATGTTGTCAGTGAGTGAATGTTGTCAGTGAATGTTGTCAGTGAGTGAATGTTGTCAGTGAGTGAATGTTGTCAGTGAATGCTGTCAGTGAGTGAATGTTGTCAGTGAATGTTGTCAGAGAGTGAATGTTGTCAGTGAATGTTGTCAGAGAGTGAATGTTGTCAGTGAATGTTGTCAGTGAGTGAATGTTGTCAGTGAGTGAATGTTGTCAGTGAATGTTGTCAGTGAGTGAATGTTGTCAGAGAGTGAATGTTGTCAGTGAGTGAATGTTGTCAGTAAATGTTGTCAGTGAATGTTGTCAGTGAATGTTGACAGTGAGTGAATGTTGTCAGAGAGTGAATGTTGTCAGTGAGTGAATGTTGTCAGTGAGTGTTGTCAGTGAATGTTGTCAGTGAGAGTTGTCAGTGAATGTTGTCAGTGAGTGAATGTTGTCAGTGAATGTTGTCAGTGAGTGGATGTTGTCAGTGAATGTTGTCTGTGAGTGAATGTTGTCAGTTAGTGAATGTTGTCAGTGAGTGAATGTTGTCAGTGAATGTTGTCAGTGAGTGAATGTTGTCAGTGAGTGAATGTTGTCAGTGAATGTTGTCAGTGAGTGAATGTTGTCAGTGAGTGTTGTGAGTCAATGTTGTCAGTGAGTGTTGTCAGTGAATGTTGTCAGTGAGTGAATGTTGTCAGTGAATGTTGTCAGTGAGTGAATGTTGTCAGTGAATGTTGTCAGTGAGTGAATGTTGTCAGTGAATGTTGTCAGTGAGTGAATGCTGTCAGTGAGTGAATGTTGTCAGTGAGTGAATGTTGTCAGTGAATGTTGTCAGAGAGTGAATGTTGTCAGTGAATGTTGTCAGTGAATGTTTTCAGTGAGTGTTGTCAGTGAATGTTGTCAGTGAGTGAATGTTGTCAGTGAATGTTGTCAGTGAGTGAATGTTGTCAGTGAATGCTGTCAGTGAGTGAATGTTGTCAGTGAGTGAATGTTGTCAGTGAATGCTGTCAGTGAGTGAATGTTGTCAGAGAGTGAATGTTGTCAGTGAATGTTGTCAGTGAATGTTGTCAGTGAGTGTTGTCAGTGAATGTTGTCAGTGAGTGAATGTTGTCAGTGAGTGAATGTTGTCAGTGAGTGAATGTTGTCAGTGAATGTTGTCAGTGAGTGAATGTTGTCAGTGAATGTTGTCAGAGAGTGAATGTTGTCAGTGAGTGAATGTTGTCAGTGAATGTTGTCAGTGAATGTTGTCAGTGAGTGAATGTTGTCAGTGAGTGAATGTTGTCAGTGAGTGAATGTTGTCAGTGAATGTTGTCTGTGAGTGAATGTTGTCAGTTAGTGAATGTTATCAGTGAGTGAATGTTGTCAGTGAGTGAATGTAGTCAGTGAGTGAATGTTGTCAGTGAATGTTGTCAGTGAGTGAATGTTGTCAGTGAGTGTTGTAAGTGAGTCAATGTTGTCAGTGAGTGTTGTCAGTGAGTGTTGTCAGTGAGTGAATGTTGTCAGTGAATGTTGTCAGTGAGTGAATGTTGTCAGTGAGTGTTGTCAGTGAGTGAATGTTGTCAGTGAATGTTGTCAGTGAGTGAATGTTGTCAGTGAATGTTGTCAGTGCGTGAATGTTGTCAGTGAATGTTGTCAGTGAGTGAATGTTGTCAGTGAATGTTGTCAGTGAGTGAATGTTGTCAGTGAATGTTGTCAGTGAGTGAATGTTGTCAGTGAGTGAATGTTGTCAGTGAACGTTGTCAGTGAATGTTGTCAGAGAGTGAATGTTGTCAGTGAATGTTGTCAGAGAGTGAATGTTATCAGTAATTGTTGTCAGTGAATGTTGTCAGAGAGTGAATGTTGTCAGTGAATGTTGTCAGTTAGTGAATGTTGTCAGTGAATGTTGTCAGTGAGTGAATGTTGTCAGTGAATGTTGTCAGTGAGTGAATGTTGTCAGTGAGTGAATGTTGTCAGTGAATGTTGTCAGTGAGTGAATGTTGTCAGAAAGTGAATGTTGTCAGTGAGTGAATGTTGTCAGTAAATGTTGTCAGTGAATGTTGTCAGTGAATGTTGACAGTGAGTGAATGTTGTCAGAGAGTGAATGTTGTCAGTGAGTGAATGTTGTCAGTGAGTGTTGTCAGTGAATGTTGTCAGTGAGTGTTGTCAGTGAATGTTGTCAGTGAGTGAATGTTGTCAGTGAATGTTGTCAGAGAGTGAATGTTGTCAGTGAGTGAATGTTGTCAGTGAGTGAATGTTGTCAGTGAATGTTGTCAGAGAGTGAATGTTGTCAGTGAATGTTGTCAGTGAATGTTGTCAGTGAGTGTTGTCAGTGAATGTTGTCAGTGAGTGAATGTTGTCAGTGAGTGAATGTTGTCAGTGAGTGAATGTTGTCAGTGAATGTTGTCAGTGAGTGAATGTTGTCAGTGAATGTTGTCAGTGAATGTTGTCAGAGAGTGAATGTTGTCAGTGAGTGAATGTTGTCAGTGAATGTTGTCAGTGAATGTTGTCAGTGAGTGAATGTTGTCAGTGAGTGAATGTTGTCAGTGAGTGAATGTTGTCAGTGAATGTTGTCTGTGAGTGAATGTTGTCAGTTAGTGAATGTTATCAGTGAGTGAATGTTGTCAGTGAATGTTGTCAGTGAGTGAATGTTGTCAGTGAGTGAATGTTGTCAGTGAATGTTGTCAGTGAGTGAATGTTGTCAGTGAGTGTTGTAAGTGAGTCAATGTTGTCAGTGAGTGTTGTCAGTGAGTGTTGTCAGTGAGTGAATGTTGTCAGTGAATGTTGTCAGTGAGTGAATGTTGTCAGTGAATGTTGTCAGTGAGTGAATGTTGTCAGTGAGTGAATGTTGTCAGTGAACGTTGTCAGTGAATGTTGTCAGAGAGTGAATGTTGTCAGAGAGTGAATGTTATCAGTAAATGTTGTCAGTGAATGTTGTCAGAGAGTGAATGTTGTCAGTGAATGTTGTCAGTTAGTGAATGTTGTCAGTGAATGTTGTCAGTGAGTGAATGTTGTCAGTGAATGTTGTCAGTGAGTGAATGTTGTCAGTGAATGCTGTCAGTGAGTGAATGTTGTCAGTGAGTGAATGTTGTCAGTGAATATTGTCAGTGAGTGAATGTTGTCAGTGAATGTTGTCAGTGAGTGAATGTTGTCAGTGAATGTTGTCAGTGAGTGAATGTTGTCAGTGAATGCTGTCAGTGAGTGAATGTTGTCAGTGAGTGAATGTTGTCAGTGAATGTTTTCAGAGAGTGAATGTTGTCAGTGAATGTTGTCAGTGAATGTTGTCAGTGAGTGTTGTCAGTGAATGTTGTCAGTGAGTGAATGTTGTCAGTGAGTGAATGTTGTCAGTGAGTGAATGTTGTCAGTGAATGTTGTCTGTGAGTGAATGTTGTCAGTTAGTGAATGTTGTCAGTGAGTGAATGTTGTCAGTGAATGTTGTCTGTGAGTGAATGTTGTCAGTGAATGTTGTCAGAGAGTCAATGTTGTCAGTGAATGTTGTCAGTGAGTGAATGTTGTCAGTGAGTGAATGTTGTCAGTGAATGTTGTCAGTGAGTGAATGTTGTCAGAGAGTGAATGTTGTCAGTGAGTGAATGTTGTCAGTGAATGTTGTCAGTGAGTGAATGTTGTCAGTGAGTGAATGTTGTCAGAGAGTGAATGTTGTCAGTGAATGTTGTCAGTGAGTGAATGTTGTCAGTGAATGTTGTCAGTGAATGTTGTCAGTGAGTGAATGTTGTCAGTGAGTGAATGTTGTCAGTGAATGTTGTCAGTGAATGTTGTCAGTGAATGTTGTCAGTGAGTGAATGTTGTCAGTGAGTGAATGTTGTCAGTGAATGTTGTCTGTGAGTGAATGTTGTCAGTTAGTGAATGTTGTCAGTGAGTGAATGTTGTCAGTGAATGTTGTCAGTGAGTGAAAATTGTCAGTGAGTGAATGTTGTCAGTGAGTGTTGTAAGTGAGTCAATGTTGTCAGTGAGTGTTGTCAGTGAATGTTGTCAGTGAGTGAATGTTGTCAGTGAATGTTGTCAGTGAGTGAATGTTGTCAGTGAGTGAATGTTGTCAGTGAGTGAATGTTGTCTGTGAGTGAATGTTGTCAGTTAGTGAATGTTGTCAGTGAATGTTGTCAGTGAGTGAATGTTGTCAGTGAGTGAATGTTGTCAGTGAATGTTGTCAGAGAGTCAATGTTGTCAGTGAGTGAATGTTGTCAGTGAATGTTGTCAGTGAGTGAATGTTGTCAGTGAATGTTGTCAGTGAGTGAATGTTGTCAGTGAGTGTTGTCAGTGAGTGAATGTTGTCAGAGAGTGAATGTTGTCAGTGAGTGAATGTTGTCAGTGAATGTTGTCAGTGAGTGAATGTTGTCAGTGAGTGAATGTTGTCAGTGAGTGAATGTTGTCAGTGAATGTTGTCAGTGAGTGAATGTTGTCAGTGAATGTTGTCAGTGAGTGAATGTTGTCAGTGAGTGAATGTTGTCAGGGAGTGAATGTTGTCAGTGAATGTTGTCTGTGAGTGAATGTTGTCAGTTAGTGAATGTTGTCAGTGAATGTTGTCAGTGAGTGAATGTTGTCAGTGAATGTTGTCAGTGAGTGAATGTTGTCAGTGAATGTTGTCAGTGAATGTTATCAGTTAGTGAATGTTGTCAGTGAATGTTGTCAGTGAGTGAATGTTGTCAGTGAATGTTGTCAGTGAGTGAATGTTGTCAGTGAATGCTGTCAGTGAGTGAATGTTGTCAGTGAATATTGTCAGTGAGTGAATGTTGTCAGAGAGTGAATGTTGTCAGTGAATGTTGTCAGTGAGTGAATGTTGTCAGTGAATGTTGTCAGTGAATGTTGTCAGTGAGTGAATGTTGTCAGTGAGTGAATGTTGTCAGTGAATGTTGTCAGTGAATGTTGTCAGTGAGTGAATGTTGTCAGTGAATGTTGTCAGTGAGTGAATGTTGTCAGTGAATGCTGTCAGTGAGTGAATGTTGTCAGTGAGTGAATGTTGTCAGAGAGTGAATGTTGTCAGTGAATGTTGTCAGTGAGTGTTGTCAGTGAATGTTGTCAGTGAGTGAATGTTGTCAGTGAATGTTGTCAGTGAGTGAATGTTGTCAGTGAGTGAATGTTGTCAGTGAATGCTGTCAGTGAGTGAATGTTGTCAGTGAATGTTGTCAGAGAGTGAATGTTGTCAGTGAATGTTGTCAGTGAATGTTGTCAGTGAGTGTTGTCAGTGAATGTTGTCAGTGAGTGAATGTTGTCAGTGAGTGGATGTTGTCAGTGAATGTTGTCTGTGAGTGAATGTTGTCAGTTAGTGAATGTTGTCAGTGAGTGAATGTTGTCAGTGAATGTTGTCAGTGAGTGAATGTTGTCAGTGAGTGAATGTTGTCAGTGAATGTTGTCAGTGAGTGAATGTTGTCAGTGAGTGTTGTGAGTCAATGTTGTCAGTGAGTGTTGTCAGTGAATGTTGTCAGTGAGTGAATGTTGTCAGTGAATGTTGTCAGTGAGTGAATGTTGTCAGTGAATGTTGTCAGTGAGTGAATGTTGTCAGTGAATTTTGTCAGTGAGTGAATGCTGTCAGTGAGTGAATGTTGTCAGTGAGTGAGTGTTGTCAGTGAATGTTGTCAGTGAGTGAATGTTGTCAGTGAATGTTGTCAGTGAGTGAATGTTGTCAGTGAATGCTGTCAGTGAGTGAATGTTGTCAGTGAGTGAATGTTGTCAGTGAATGCTGTCAGTGAGTGAATGTTGTCAGAGAGTGAATGTTGTCAGTGAATGTTGTCAGTGAATGTTGTCAGTGAGTGTTGTCAGTGAATGTTGTCAGTGAGTGAATGTTGTCAGTGAGTGAATGTTGTCAGTGAGTGAATGTTGTCAGTGAATGTTGTCAGTGAGTGAATGTTGTCAGTGAATGTTGTCAGTGAATGTTGTCAGTGAATGTTGTCAGAGAGTGAATGTTGTCAGTGAGTGAATGTTGTCAGTGAATGTTGTCAGTGAATGTTGTCAGTGAGTGAATGTTGTCAGTGAGTGAATGTTGTCAGTGAATGTTGTCTGTGAGTGAATGTTGTCAGTTAGTGAATGTTATCAGTGAGTGAATGTTGTCAGTGAGTGAATGTTGTCAGTGAATGTTGTCAGTGAGTGAATGTTGTCAGTGAGTGTTGTAAGTGAGTCAATTTTGTCAGTGAGTGTTGTCAGTGAGTGTTGTCAGTGAGTGAATGTTGTCAGTGAATGTTGTCAGTGAGTGAATGTTGTCAGAGAGTGTTGTCAGTGAGTGAATGTTGTCAGTGAATGTTGTCAGTGAATGTTGTCAGTGAATGTTGTCAGAGAGTGAATGTTGTCAGTGAGTGAATGTTGTCAGTGAATGTTGTCAGTGAATGTTGTCAGTGAGTGAATGTTGTCAGTGAGTGAATGTTGTCAGTGAATGTTGTCTGTGAGTGAATGTTGTCAGTTAGTGAATGTTATCAGTGAGTGAATGTTGTCAGTGAGTGAATGTTGTCAGTGAATGTTGTCAGTGAGTGATTGTTGTCAGTGAGTGTTGTAAGTGAGTCAATTTTGTCAGTGAGTGTTGTCAGTGAGTGTTGTCAGTGAGTGAATGTTGTCAGTGAATGTTGTCAGTGAGTGAATGTTGTCAGAGAGTGTTGTCAGTGAGTGAATGTTGTCAGTGAATGTTGTCAGTGAGTGAATGTTGTCAGTGAATGTTGTCAGTGAGTGAATGTTGTCAGTGAATGCTGTCAGTGAGTGAATGTTGTCAGAGAGTGAATGTTGTCAGTGAATGTTGTCAGTGAATGTTGTCAGTGAGTGTTGTCAGTGAATGTTGTCAGTGAGTGAATGTTGTCAGTGAGTGAATGTTGTCAGTGAGTGAATGTTGTCAGTGAATGTTGTCTGTGAGTGAATGTTGTCAGTTAGTGAATGTTGTCAGTGAGTGAATGTTGTCAGTGAATGTTGTCAGTGAGTGAATGTTGTCAGTGAGTGAATGTTGTCAGTGAATGTTGTCAGTGAGTGAATGTTGTCAGTGAGTGTTGTGAGTCAATGTTGTCAGTGAGTGTTGTCAGTGAATGTTGTCAGTGAGTGAATGTTGTCAGTGAATGTTGTCAGTGAGTGAATGTTGTCAGTGAATGTTGTCAGTGAGTGAATGCTGTCAGTGAGTGAATGTTGTCAGTGAGTGAATGTTGTCAGAGAGTGAATGTTGTCAGCGAATGTTGTCAGTGAATGTTTTCAGTGAGTGTTGTCTGTGAATGTTGTCAGTGAGTGAATGTTGTCAGTGAATGTTGTCAGTGAGTGAATGTTGTCAGTGAATGCTGTCAGTGAGTGAATGTTGTCAGTGAGTGAATGTTGTCAGTGAGTGAATGTTGTCAGTGAATGTTGTCAGTGAGTGAATGTTGTCAGTGAGTGTTGTAAGTGAGTCAATGTTGTCAGTGAGTGTTGTCAGTGAGTGTTGTCAGTGAGTGAATGTTGTCAGTGAATGTTGTCAGTGAGTGAATGTTGTCAGTGAGTGTTGTCAGTGAGTGAATGTTGTCAGTGAATGTTGTCAGTGAGTGAATGTTGTCAGTGAATGTTGTCAGTGCGTGAATGTTGTCAGTGAATGTTGTCAGTGAGTGAATGTTGTCAGTGAATGTTGTCAGTGAGTGAATGTTGTCAGTGAATGTTGTCAGTGAGTGAATGTTGTCAGTGAATGTTGTCAGTGAGTGAATGTTGTCAGTGAGTGAATGTTGTCAGTGAACGTTGTCAGTGAATGTTGTCAGAGAGTGAATGTTGTCAGTGAATGTTGTCAGAGAGTGAATGTTATCAGTAATTGTTGTCAGTGAATGTTGTCAGAGAGTGAATGTTGTCAGTGAATGTTGTCAGTTAGTGAATGTTTTCAGTGAATGTTGTCAGTGAGTGAATGTTGTCAGTGAATGTTGTCAGTGAGTGAATGTTGTCAGTGAGTGAATGTTGTCAGTGAATGTTGTCAGTGAGTGAATGTTGTCAGAGAGTGAATGTTGTCAGTGAGTGAATGTTGTCAGTAAATGTTGTCAGTGAATGTTGTCAGTGAATGTTGACAGTGAGTGAATGTTGTCAGAGAGTGAATGTTGTCAGTGAGTGAATGTTGTCAGTGAGTGTTGTCAGTGAATGTTGTCAGTGAGTGTTGTCAGTGAATGTTGTCAGTGAGTGAATGTTGTCAGTGAATGTTGTCAGAGAGTGAATGTTGTCAGAGAGTGAATGTTATCAGTAATTGTTGTCAGTGAATGTTGTCAGAGAGTGAATGTTGTCAGTGAATGTTGTCAGTTAGTGAATGTTTTCAGTGAATGTTGTCAGTGAGTGAATGTTGTCAGTGAATGTTGTCAGTGAGTGAATGTTGTCAGTGAGTGAATGTTGTCAGTGAATGTTGTCAGTGAGTGAATGTTGTCAGAGAGTGAATGTTGTCAGTGAGTGAATGTTGTCAGTAAATGTTGTCAGTGAATGTTGTCAGTGAATGTTGACAGTGAGTGAATGTTGTCAGAGAGTGAATGTTGTCAGTGAGTGAATGTTGTCAGTGAATGTTGTCAGTGAATGTTGTCAGTGAGTGTTGTCAGTGAATGTTGTCAGTGAGTGAATGTTGTCAGTGAGTGAATGTTGTCAGTGAGTGAATGTTGTCAGTGAATGTTGTCAGTGAGTGAATGTTGTCAGTGAATGTTGTCAGAGAGTGAATGTTGTCAGTGAGTGAATGTTGTCAGTGAATGTTGTCAGTGAATGTTGTCAGTGAGTGAATGTTGTCAGTGAGTGAATGTTGTCAGTGAATGTTGTCTGTGAGTGAATGTTGTCAGTTAGTGAATGTTATCAGTGAGTGAATGTTGTCAGTGAATGTTGTCAGTGAGTGAATGTTGTCAGTGAGTGAATGTTGTCAGTGAATGTTGTCAGTGAGTGAATGTTGTCAGTGAGTGTTGTAAGTGAGTCAATGTTGTCAGTGAGTGTTGTCAGTGAGTGTTGTCAGTGAGTGAATGTTGTCAGTGAATGTTGTCAGTGAGTGAATGTTGTCAGTGAATGTTGTCAGTGAGTGAATGTTGTCAGTGAATGTTGTCAGTGAGTGAATGTTGTCAGTGAGTGAATGTTGTCAGTGAATGTTGTCAGTGAGTGAATGTTGTCAGTGAATGTTGTCAGTGAGTGAATGTTGTCAGTGAGTGTTGTCAGTGAGTGAATGTTGTCAGAGAGTGAATGTTGTCAGTGAGTGAATGTTGTCAGTGAATGTTGTCAGTGAGTGAATGTTGTCAGTGAATGTTGTCAGTGAGTGAATGTTGTCAGTGAGTGGATGTTGTCAGTGAATGTTGTCAGTGAGTGAATGTTGTCAGTGAATGTTGTCAGAGAGTGAATGTTGTCAGTGAATGTTGTCAGAGAGTGAATGTTATCAGTAAATGTTGTCAGTGAATGTTGTCAGAGAGTGAATGTTGTCAGTGAATGTTGTCAGTTAGTGAATGTTGTCAGTGAATGTTGTCAGTGAGTGAATGTTGTCAGTGAATGTTGTCAGTGAGTGAATGTTGTCAGTGAATGCTGTCAGTGAGTGAATGTTGTCAGTGAGTGAATGTTGTCAGTGAATATTGTCAGTGAGTGAATGTTGTCAGTGAATGTTGTCAGTGACTGAATGTTGTCAGTGAATGTTGTCAGTGAATGTTGTCAGTGAGTGAATGTTGTCAGTGAATGCTGTCAGTGAGTGAATGTTGTCAGTGAGTGAATGTTGTCAGTGAATGTTGTCAGAGAGTGAATGTTGTCAGTGAATGTTGTCAGTGAATGTTGTCAGTGAGTGTTGTCAGTGAATGTTGTCAGTGAGTGAATGTTGTCAGTGAGTGAATGTTGTCAGTGAGTGAATGTTGTCAGTGAATGTTGTCTGTGAGTGAATGTTGTCAGTTAGTGAATGTTGTCAGTGAGTGAATGTTGTCAGTGAATGTTGTCAGTGAGTGAATGTTGTCAGTGAGTGAATGTTGTCAGTGAATGTTGTCAGAGAGTCAATGTTGTCAGTGAATGTTGTCAGTGAGTGAATGTTGTCAGTGAGTGAATGTTGTCAGTGAATGTTGTCAGTGAGTGAATGTTGTCAGAGAGTGAATGTTGTCAGTGAGTGAATGTTGTCAGTGAATGTTGTCAGTGAGTGAATGTTGTCAGAGAGTGAATGTTGTCAGTGAATGTTGTCAGTGAGTGAATGTTGTCAGTGAATGTTGTCAGTGAATGTTGTCAGTGAGTGAATGTTGTCAGTGAGTGAATGTTGTCAGTGAATGTTGTCAGTGAATGTTGTCAGTGAGTGAATGTTGTCAGTGAGTGAATGTTGTCAGTGAATGTTGTCAGTGAGTGAAAATTGTCAGTGAGTGAATGTTGTCAGTGAGTGTTGTAAGTGAGTCAATGTTGTCAGTGAGTGTTGTCAGTGAATGTTGTCAGTGAGTGAATGTTGTCAGTGAATGTTGTCAGTGAGTGAATGTTGTCAGTGAGTGAATGTTGTCAGTGAGTGAATGTTGTCTGTGAGTGAATGTTGTCAGTTAGTGAATGTTGTCAGTGAATGTTGTCAGTGAGTGAATGTTGTCAGTGAGTGAATGTTGTCAGTGAATGTTGTCAGAGAGTCAATGTTGTCAGTGAGTGAATGTTGTCAGTGAATGTTGTCAGTGAGTGAATGTTGTCAGTGAATGTTGTCAGTGAGTGAATGTTGTCAGTGAGTGTTGTCAGTGAGTGAATGTTGTCAGAGAGTGAATGTTGTCAGTGAGTGAATGTTGTCAGTGAATGTTGTCAGTGAGTGAAAGTTGTCAGTGAGTGAATGTTGTCAGTGAGTGAATGTTGTCAGTGAATGTTGTCAGTGAGTGAATGTTGTCAGTGAATGTTGTCAGTGAGTGAATGTTGTCAGTGAGTGAATGTTGTCAGGGAGTGAATGTTGTCAGTGAATGTTGTCTGTGAGTGAATGTTGTCAGTTAGTGAATGTTGTCAGTGAATGTTGTCAGTGAGTGAATGTTGTCAGTGAGTGAATGTTGTCAGTGAATGTTGTCAGAGATTCAATGTTGTCAGTGAATGTTGTCAGTGAGTGAATGTTGTCAGTGAGTGAATGTTGTCAGTGAATGTTGTCAGTGAGTGAATGTTGTCAGTGAATGTTGTCAGTGAGTGAATGTTGTCAGTGAGTGTTGTCAGTGAGTGAATGTTGTCAGAGAGTGAATGTTGTCAGTGACTGAATGTTGTCAGTGAATGTTGTCAGTGAGTGAATGTTGTCAGTGAGTGAATGTTGTCAGTGAATGTTGTCAGTTAATGTTGTCAGTGAATGTTGTCAGTGAGTGAATGTTGTCAGTGAATGTTGTCAGTGAGTGAATGTTGTCAGTGAATGTTGTCAGTGAGTGAATGATGTCAGTGAGTGAATGTTGTCAGTGAATGTTGTCAGTGAATGTTATCAGTTAGTGAATGTTGTCAGTGAATGTTGTCAGTGAGTGAATGTTGTCAGTGAATGTTGTCAGTAAGTGAATGTTGTCAGTGAATGCTGTCAGTGAGTGAATGTTGTCAGTGAATATTGTCAGTGAGTGAATGTTGTCAGAGAGTAAATGTTGTCAGTGAATGTTGTCAGTGAGTGAATGTTGTCAGTGAATGTTGTCAGGGAGTGAATGTTGTCAGTGAATGCTGTCAGTGAGTGAATGTTGTCAGTGAGTGAATGTTGTCAGTGAATGTTGTCAGTGAATGTTGTCAGTGAGTGAATGTTGTCAGTGAATGTTGTCAGTGAGTGAATGTTGTCAGTGAATGCTGTCAGTGAGTGAATGTTGTCAGTGAGTGAATGTTGTCAGAGAGTGAATGTTGTCAGTGAATGTTGTCAGTGAGTGTTGTCAGTGAATGTTGTCAGTGAATGTTGTCAGTGAGTGAATGTTGTCAGTGAGTGAATGTTGTCAGTGAATGCTGTCAGTGAGTGAATGTTGTCAGTGAATGTTGTCAGAGAGTGAATGTTGTCAGTGAATGTTGTCAGAGAGTGAATGTTGTCAGTGAATGTTGTCAGTGAGTGAATGTTGTCAGTGAGTGAATGTTGTCAGTGAATGTTGTCAGTGAGTGAATGTTGTCAGAGAGTGAATGTTGTCAGTGAGTGAATGTTGTCAGTAAATGTTGTCAGTGAATGTTGTCAGTGAATGTTGACAGTGAGTGAATGTTGTCAGAGAGTGAATGTTGTCAGTGAGTGAATGTTGTCAGTGAGTGTTGTCAGTGAATGTTGTCAGTGAGAGTTGTCAGTGAATGTTGTCAGTGAGTGAATGTTGTCAGTGAATGTTGTCAGTGAGTGGATGTTGTCAGTGAATGTTGTCTGTGAGTGAATGTTGTCAGTTAGTGAATGTTGTCAGTGAGTGAATGTTGTCAGTGAATGTTGTCAGTGAGTGAATGTTGTCAGTGAGTGAATGTTGTCAGTGAATGTTGTCAGTGAGTGAATGTTGTCAGTGAGTGTTGTGAGTCAATGTTGTCAGTGAGTGTTGTCAGTGAGTGAATGTTGTCAGTGAGTGAATGTTGTCAGTGAGTGAATGTTGTCAGTGAATATTGTCAGTGAGTGAATGTTGTCAGTGAATGTTGTCAGTGAGTGAATGTTGTCAGTGAATGTTGTCAGTGAATGTTGTCAGTGAGTGAATGTTGTCAGTGAATGCTGTCAGTGAGTGAATGTTGTCAGTGAGTGAATGTTGTCAGTGAATGTTGTCAGAGAGTGAATGTTGTCAGTGAATGTTGTCAGTGAATGTTGTCAGTGAGTGTTGTCAGTGAATGTTGTCAGTGAGTGAATGTTGTCAGTGAGTGAATGTTGTCAGTGAGTGAATGTTGTCAGTGAATGTTGTCTGTGAGTGAATGTTGTCAGTTAGTGAATGTTGTCAGTGAGTGAATGTTGTCAGTGAATGTTGTCAGTGAGTGAATGTTGTCAGTGAGTGAATGTTGTCAGTGAATGTTGTCAGAGAGTCAATGTTGTCAGTGAATGTTGTCAGTGAGTGAATGTTGTCAGTGAGTGAATGTTGTCAGTGAATGTTGTCAGTGAGTGAATGTTGTCAGAGAGTGAATGTTGTCAGTGAGTGAATGTTGTCAGTGAATGTTGTCAGTGAGTGAATGTTGTCAGTGAGTGAATGTTGTCAGAGAGTGAATGTTGTCAGTGAATGTTGTCAGTGAGTGAATGTTGTCAGTGAATGTTGTCAGTGAATGTTGTCAGTGAGTGAATGTTGTCAGTGAGTGAATGTTGTCAGTGAATGTTGTCAGTGAATGTTGTCAGTGAGTGAATGTTGTCAGTGAGTGAATGTTGTCAGTGAATGTTGTCAGTGAGTGAAAATTGTCA
Source organism: Staurois parvus (assembly GCF_062004578.1). NCBI lineage: Eukaryota > Metazoa > Chordata > Amphibia > Anura > Ranidae > Staurois > Staurois parvus. The sequence goes on from NW_028320448.1 coordinate 551,911, forward strand.
GTGAGTGAATGTTGTCAGTGAGTGTTGTAAGTGAGTCAATGTTGTCAGTGAGTGTTGTCAGTGAATGTTGTCAGTGAGTGAATGTTGTCAGTGAATGTTGTCAGTGAGTGAATGTTGTCAGTGAGTGAATGTTGTCAGTGAGTGAATGTTGTCTGTGAGTGAATGTTGTCAGTTAGTGAATGTTGTCAGTGAATGTTGTCAGTGAGTGAATGTTGTCAGTGAGTGAATGTTGTCAGTGAATGTTGTCAGAGAGTCAATGTTGTCAGTGAGTGAATGTTGTCAGTGAATGTTGTCAGTGAGTGAATGTTGTCAGTGAATGTTGTCAGTGAGTGAATGTTGTCAGTGAGTGTTGTCAGTGAGTGAATGTTGTCAGAGAGTGAATGTTGTCAGTGAGTGAATGTTGTCAGTGAATGTTGTCAGTGAGTGAAAGTTGTCAGTGAGTGAATGTTGTCAGTGAGTGAATGTTGTCAGTGAATGTTGTCAGTGAGTGAATGTTGTCAGTGAATGTTGTCAGTGAGTGAATGTTGTCAGTGAGTGAATGTTGTCAGGGAGTGAATGTTGTCAGTGAATGTTGTCTGTGAGTGAATGTTGTCAGTTAGTGAATGTTGTCAGTGAATGTTGTCAGTGAGTGAATGTTGTCAGTGAGTGAATGTTGTCAGTGAATGTTGTCAGAGATTCAATGTTGTCAGTGAATGTTGTCAGTGAGTGAATGTTGTCAGTGAGTGAATGTTGTCAGTGAATGTTGTCAGTGAGTGAATGTTGTCAGTGAATGTTGTCAGTGAGTGAATGTTGTCAGTGAGTGTTGTCAGTGAGTGAATGTTGTCAGAGAGTGAATGTTGTCAGTGAGTGAATGTTGTCAGTGAATGTTGTCAGTGAGTGAATGTTGTCAGTGAGTGAATGTTGTCAGTGAATGTTGTCAGTTAATGTTGTCAGTGAATGTTGTCAGTGAGTGAATGTTGTCAGTGAATGTTGTCAGTGAGTGAATGTTGTCAGTGAATGTTGTCAGTGAGTGAATGATGTCAGTGAGTGAATGTTGTCAGTGAATGTTGTCAGTGAATGTTATCAGTTAGTGAATGTTGTCAGTGAATGTTGTCAGTGAGTGAATGTTGTCAGTGAATGTTGTCAGTGAGTGAATGTTGTCAGTGAATGCTGTCAGTGAGTGAATGTTGTCAGTGAATATTGTCAGTGAGTGAATGTTGTCAGAGAGTAAATGTTGTCAGTGAATGTTGTCAGTGAGTGAATGTTGTCAGTGAATGTTGTCAGGGAGTGAATGTTGTCAGTGAATGCTGTCAGTGAGTGAATGTTGTCAGTGAGTGAATGTTGTCAGTGAATGTTGTCAGTGAATGTTGTCAGTGAGTGAATGTTGTCAGTGAATGTTGTCAGTGAGTGAATGTTGTCAGTGAATGCTGTCAGTGAGTGAATGTTGTCAGTGAGTGAATGTTGTCAGAGAGTGAATGTTGTCAGTGAATGTTGTCAGTGAGTGTTGTCAGTGAATGTTGTCAGTGAATGTTGTCAGTGAGTGAATGTTGTCAGTGAGTGAATGTTGTCAGTGAATGCTGTCAGTGAGTGAATGTTGTCAGTGAATGTTGTCAGAGAGTGAATGTTGTCAGTGAATGTTGTCAGAGAGTGAATGTTGTCAGTGAATGTTGTCAGTGAGTGAATGTTGTCAGTGAGTGAATGTTGTCAGTGAATGTTGTCAGTGAGTGAATGTTGTCAGAGAGTGAATGTTGTCAGTGAGTGAATGTTGTCAGTAAATGTTGTCAGTGAATGTTGTCAGTGAATGTTGACAGTGAGTGAATGTTGTCAGAGAGTGAATGTTGTCAGTGAGTGAATGTTGTCAGTGAGTGTTGTCAGTGAATGTTGTCAGTGAGAGTTGTCAGTGAATGTTGTCAGTGAGTGAATGTTGTCAGTGAATGTTGTCAGTGAGTGGATGTTGTCAGTGAATGTTGTCTGTGAGTGAATGTTGTCAGTGAGTGAATGTTGTCAGTGAATGTTGTCAGTGAGTGAATGTTGTCAGTGAGTGAATGTTGTCAGTGAATGTTGTCAGTGAGTGAATGTTGTCAGTGAGTGTTGTGAGTCAATGTTGTCAGTGAGTGTTGTCAGTGAATGTTGTCAGTGAGTGAATGTTGTCAGTGAATGTTGTCAGTGAGTGAATGTTGTCAGTGAATGTTGTCAGTGAGTGAATGTTGTCAGTGAATGTTGTCAGTGAGTGAATGCTGTCAGTGAGTGAATGTTGTCAGTGAGTGAATGTTGTCAGTGAATGTTGTCAGAGAGTGAATGTTGTCAGTGAATGTTGTCAGTGAATGTTTTCAGTGAGTGTTGTCAGTGAATGTTGTCAGTGAGTGAATGTTGTCAGTGAATGTTGTCAGTGAGTGAATGTTGTCAGTGAATGCTGTCAGTGAGTGAATGTTGTCAGTGAGTGAATGTTGTCAGTGAATGCTGTCAGTGAGTGAATGTTGTCAGAGAGTGAATGTTGTCAGTGAATGTTGTCAGTGAATGTTGTCAGTGAGTGTTGTCAGTGAATGTTGTCAGTGAGTGAATGTTGTCAGTGAGTGAATGTTGTCAGTGAGTGAATGTTGTCAGTGAATGTTGTCAGTGAGTGAATGTTGTCAGTGAATGTTGTCAGTGAATGTTGTCAGAGAGTGAATGTTGTCAGTGAGTGAATGTTGTCAGTGAATGTTGTCAGTGAATGTTGTCAGTGAGTGAATGTTGTCAGTGAGTGAATGTTGTCAGTGAGTGAATGTTGTCAGTGAATGTTGTCTGTGAGTGAATGTTGTCAGTTAGTGAATGTTATCAGTGAGTGAATGTTGTCAGTGAGTGAATGTAGTCAGTGAGTGAATGTTGTCAGTGAATGTTGTCAGTGAGTGAATGTTGTCAGTGAGTGTTGTAAGTGAGTCAATGTTGTCAGTGAGTGTTGTCAGTGAGTGTTGTCAGTGAGTGAATGTTGTCAGTGAATGTTGTCAGTGAGTGAATGTTGTCAGTGAGTGTTGTCAGTGAGTGAATGTTGTCAGTGAATGTTGTCAGTGAGTGAATGTTGTCAGTGAATGTTGTCAGTGCGTGAATGTTGTCAGTGAATGTTGTCAGTGAGTGAATGTTGTCAGTGAATGTTGTCAGTGAGTGAATGTTGTCAGTGAATGTTGTCAGTGAGTGAATGTTGTCAGTGAGTGAATGTTGTCAGTGAACGTTGTCAGTGAATGTTGTCAGAGAGTGAATGTTGTCAGTGAATGTTGTCAGTTAGTGAATGTTGTCAGTGAATGTTGTCAGTGAGTGAATGTTGTCAGTGAATGTTGTCAGTGAGTGAATGTTGTCAGTGAGTGAATGTTGTCAGTGAATGTTGTCAGTGAGTGAATGTTGTCAGAGAGTGAATGTTGTCAGTGAGTGAATGTTGTCAGTAAATGTTGTCAGTGAATGTTGTCAGTGAATGTTGACAGTGAGTGAATGTTGTCAGAGAGTGAATGTTGTCAGTGAGTGAATGTTGTCAGTGAGTGTTGTCAGTGAATGTTGTCAGTGAGTGTTGTCAGTGAATGTTGTCAGTGAGTGAATGTTGTCAGTGAATGTTGTCAGAGAGTGAATGTTGTCAGTGAGTGAATGTTGTCAGTGAGTGAATGTTGTCAGTGAATGTTGTCAGTGAATGTTGTCAGTGAATGTTGTCAGTGAGTGTTGTCAGTGAATGTTGTCAGTGAGTGAATGTTGTCAGTGAGTGAATGTTGTCAGTGAGTGAATGTTGTCAGTGAATGTTGTCAGTGAGTGAATGTTGTCAGTGAATGTTGTCAGAGAGTGAATGTTGTCAGTGAGTGAATGTTGTCAGTGAATGTTGTCAGTGAATGTTGTCAGTGAGTGAATGTTGTCAGTGAATGTTGTCTGTGAGTGAATGTTGTCAGTTAGTGAATGTTATCAGTGAGTGAATGTTGTCAGTGAATGTTGTCAGTGAGTGAATGTTGTCAGTGAGTGAATGTTGTCAGTGAATGTTGTCAGTGAGTGAATGTTGTCAGTGAGTGTTGTAAGTGAGTCAATGTTGTCAGTGAGTGTTGTCAGTGAGTGTTGTCAGTGAGTGAATGTTGTCAGTGAATGTTGTCAGTGAGTGAATGTTGTCAGTGAATGTTGTCAGTGAGTGAATGTTGTCAGTGAATGTTGTCAGTGAGTGAATGTTGTCAGTGAGTGAATGTTGTCAGTGAATGTTGTCAGTGAGTGAATGTTGTCAGTGAATGTTGTCAGTGAGTGAATGTTGTCAGTGAGTGTTGTCAGTGAGTGAATGTTGTCAGAGAGTGAATGTTGTCAGTGAGTGAATGTTGTCAGTGAATGTTGTCAGTGAGTGAATGTTGTCAGTGAGTGAATGTTGTCAGTGAGTGAATGATGTCAGTGAATGTTGTCAGTGAGTGAATGTTGTCAGTGAATGTTGTCAGTGAGTGAATGTTGTCAGTGAGTGAATGTTGTCAGTGAATGTTGTCAGTGAGTGAATGTTGTCAGTGAATGTTGTCAGAGAGTGAATGTTGTCAGTGAATGTTGTCAGAGAGTGAATGTTATCAGTAAATGTTGTCAGTGAATGTTGTCAGAGAGTGAATGTTGTCAGTGAATGTTGTCAGTTAGTGAATGTTGTCAGTGAATGTTGTCAGTGAGTGAATGTTGTCAGTGAATGTTGTCAGTGAGTGAATGTTGTCAGTGAATGCTGTCAGTGAGTGAATGTTGTCAGTGAGTGAATGTTGTCAGTGAATATTGTCAGTGAGTGAATGTTGTCAGTGAATGTTGTCAGTGAGTGAATGTTGTCAGTGAATGTTGTCAGTGAATGTTGTCAGTGAGTGAATGTTGTCAGTGAATGCTGTCAGTGAGTGAATGTTGTCAGTGAGTGAATGTTGTCAGTGAATGTTGTCAGAGAGTGAATGTTGTCAGTGAATGTTGTCAGTGAATGTTGTCAGTGAGTGTTGTCAGTGAATGTTGTCAGTGAGTGAATGTTGTCAGTGAGTGAATGTTGTCAGTGAGTGAATGTTGTCAGTGAATGTTGTCTGTGAGTGAATGTTGTCAGTTAGTGAATGTTGTCAGTGAGTGAATGTTGTCAGTGAATGTTGTCAGTGAGTGAATGTTGTCAGTGAGTGAATGTTGTCAGTGAATGTTGTCAGAGAGTCAATGTTGTCAGTGAATGTTGTCAGTGAGTGAATGTTGTCAGTGAGTGAATGTTGTCAGTGAATGTTGTCAGTGAGTGAATGTTGTCAGAGAGTGAATGTTGTCAGTGAGTGAATGTTGTCAGTGAATGTTGTCAGTGAGTGAATGTTGTCAGTGAGTGAATGTTGTCAGAGAGTGAATGTTGTCAGTGAATGTTGTCAGTGACTGAATGTTGTCAGTGAATGTTGTCAGTGAATGTTGTCAGTGAGTGAATGTTGTCAGTGAGTGAATGTTGTCAGTGAATGTTGTCAGTGAATGTTGTCAGTGAGTGAATGTTGTCAGTGAGTGAATGTTGTCAGTGAATGTTGTCAGTGAGTGAAAATTGTCAGTGAGTGAATGTTGTCAGTGAGTGTTGTAAGTGAGTCAATGTTGTCAGTGAGTGTTGTCAGTGAATGTTGTCAGTGAGTGAATGTTGTCAGTGAATGTTGTCAGTGAGTGAATGTTGTCAGTGAGTGAATGTTGTCAGTGAGTGAATGTTGTCTGTGAGTGAATGTTGTCAGTTAGTGAATGTTGTCAGTGAATGTTGTCAGTGAGTGAATGTTGTCAGTGAGTGAATGTTGTCAGTGAATGTTGTCAGAGAGTCAATGTTGTCAGTGAGTGAATGTTGTCAGTGAATGTTGTCAGTGAGTGAATGTTGTCAGTGAATGTTGTCAGTGAGTGAATGTTGTCAGTGAGTGTTGTCAGTGAGTGAATGTTGTCAGAGAGTGAATGTTGTCAGTGAGTGAATGTTGTCAGTGAATGTTGTCAGTGAGTGAAAGTTGTCAGTGAGTGAATGTTGTCAGTGAGTGAATGTTGTCAGTGAATGTTGTCAGTGAGTGAATGTTGTCAGTGAATGTTGTCAGTGAGTCAATGTTGTCAGTGAGTGAATGTTGTCAGGGAGTGAATGTTGTCAGTGAATGTTGTCTGTGAGTGAATGTTGTCAGTTAGTGAATGTTGTCAGTGAATGTTGTCAGTGAGTGAATGTTGTCAGTGAGTGAATGTTGTCAGTGAATGTTGTCAGAGATTCAATGTTGTCAGTGAATGTTGTCAGTGAGTGAATGTTGTCAGTGAGTGAATGTTGTCAGTGAATGTTGTCAGTGAGTGAATGTTGTCAGTGAATGTTGTCAGTGAGTGAATGTTGTCAGTGAGTGTTGTCAGTGAGTGAATGTTGTCAGAGAGTGAATGTTGTCAGTGAGTGAATGTTGTCAGTGAATGTTGTCAGTGAGTGAATGTTGTCAGTGAGTGAATGTTGTCAGTGAATGTTGTCAGTTAATGTTGTCAGTGAATGTTGTCAGTGAGTGAATGTTGTCAGTGAATGTTGTCAGTGAGTGAATGTTGTCAGTGAATGTTGTCAGTGAGTGAATGATGTCAGTGAGTGAATGTTGTCAGTGAATGTTGTCAGTGAATGTTATCAGTTAGTGAATGTTGTCAGTGAATGTTGTCAGTGAGTGAATGTTGTCAGTGAATGTTGTCAGTGAGTGAATGTTGTCAGTGAATGCTGTCAGTGAGTGAATGTTGTCAGTGAATATTGTCAGTGAGTGAATGTTGTCAGAGAGTAAATGTTGTCAGTGAATGTTGTCAGTGAGTGAATGTTGTCAGTGAATGTTGTCAGGGAGTGAATGTTGTCAGTGAATGCTGTCAGTGAGTGAATGTTGTCAGTGAGTGAATGTTGTCAGTGAATGTTGTCAGTGAATGTTGTCAGTGAGTGAATGTTGTCAGTGAATGTTGTCAGTGAGTGAATGTTGTCAGTGAATGCTGTCAGTGAGTGAATGTTGTCAGTGAGTGAATGTTGTCAGAGAGTGAATGTTGTCAGTGAATGTTGTCAGTGAGTGTTGTCAGTGAATGTTGTCAGTGAGTGAATGTTGTCAGTGAATGTTGTCAGTGAGTGAATGTTGTCAGTGAGTGAATGTTGTCAGTGAATGCTGTCAGTGAGTGAATGTTGTCAGTGAATGTTGTCAGAGAGTGAATGTTGTCAGTGAATGTTGTCAGAGAGTGAATGTTGTCAGTGAATGTTGTCAGTGAGTGAATGTTGTCAGTGAGTGAATGTTGTCAGTGAATGTTGTCAGAGAGTGAATGTTGTCAGTGAATGTTGTCAGTGAATGTTTTCAGTGAGTGTTGTCAGTGAATGTTGTCAGTGAGTGAATGTTGTCAGTGAATGTTGTCAGTGAGTGAATGTTGTCAGTGAATGCTGTCAGTGAGTGAATGTTGTCAGTGAGTGAATGTTGTCAGTGAATGCTGTCAGTGAGTGAATGTTGTCAGAGAGTGAATGTTGTCAGTGAATGTTGTCAGTGAATGTTGTCAGTGAGTGTTGTCAGTGAATGTTGTCAGTGAGTGAATGTTGTCAGTGAGTGAATGTTGTCAGTGAGTGAATGTTGTCAGTGAATGTTGTCAGTGAGTGAATGTTGTCAGTGAATGTTGTCAGTGAATGTTGTCAGAGAGTGAATGTTGTCAGTGAGTGAATGTTGTCAGTGAATGTTGTCAGTGAATGTTGTCAGTGAGTGAATGTTGTCAGTGAGTGAATGTTGTCAGTGAGTGAATGTTGTCAGTGAATGTTGTCTGTGAGTGAATGTTGTCAGTTAGTGAATGTTATCAGTGAGTGAATGTTGTCAGTGAGTGAATGTAGTCAGTGAGTGAATGTTGTCAGTGAATGTTGTCAGTGAGTGAATGTTGTCAGTGAGTGTTGTAAGTGAGTCAATGTTGTCAGTGAGTGTTGTCAGTGAGTGTTGTCAGTGAGTGAATGTTGTCAGTGAATGTTGTCAGTGAGTGAATGTTGTCAGTGAGTGTTGTCAGTGAGTGAATGTTGTCAGTGAATGTTGTCAGTGAGTGAATGTTGTCAGTGAATGTTGTCAGTGCGTGAATGTTGTCAGTGAATGTTGTCAGTGAGTGAATGTTGTCAGTGAATGTTGTCAGTGAGTGAATGTTGTCAGTGAATGTTGTCAGTGAGTGAATGTTGTCAGTGAGTGAATGTTGTCAGTGAACGTTGTCAGTGAATGTTGTCAGAGAGTGAATGTTGTCAGTGAATGTTGTCAGAGAGTGAATGTTATCAGTAATTGTTGTCAGTGAATGTTGTCAGAGAGTGAATGTTGTCAGTGAATGTTGTCAGTTAGTGAATGTTGTCAGTGAATGTTGTCAGTGAGTGAATGTTGTCAGTGAATGTTGTCAGTGAGTGAATGTTGTCAGTGAGTGAATGTTGTCAGTGAATGTTGTCAGTGAGTGAATGTTGTCAGAGAGTGAATGTTGTCAGTGAGTGAATGTTGTCAGTAAATGTTGTCAGTGAATGTTGTCAGTGAATGTTGACAGTGAGTGAATGTTGTCAGAGAGTGAATGTTGTCAGTGAGTGAATGTTGTCAGTGAGTGTTGTCAGTGAATGTTGTCAGTGAGTGTTGTCAGTGAATGTTGTCAGTGAGTGAATGTTGTCAGTGAATGTTGTCAGAGAGTGAATGTTGTCAGTGAGTGAATGTTGTCAGTGAGTGAATGTTGTCAGTGAATGTTGTCAGAGAGTGAATGTTGTCAGTGAATGTTGTCAGTGAATGTTGTCAGTGAGTGTTGTCAGTGAATGTTGTCAGTGAGTGAATGTTGTCAGTGAGTGAATGTTGTCAGTGAGTGAATGTTGTCAGTGAATGTTGTCAGTGAGTGAATGTTGTCAGTGAATGTTGTCAGTGAATGTTGTCAGAGAGTGAATGTTGTCAGTGAGTGAATGTTGTCAGTGAATGTTGTCAGTGAATGTTGTCAGTGAGTGAATGTTGTCAGTGAGTGAATGTTGTCAGTGAGTGAATGTTGTCAGTGAATGTTGTCTGTGAGTGAATGTTGTCAGTTAGTGAATGTTATCAGTGAGTGAATGTTGTCAGTGAATGTTGTCAGTGAGTGAATGTTGTCAGTGAGTGAATGTTGTCAGTGAATGTTGTCAGTGAGTGAATGTTGTCAGTGAGTGTTGTAAGTGAGTCAATGTTGTCAGTGAGTGTTGTCAGTGAGTGTTGTCAGTGAGTGAATGTTGTCAGTGAATGTTGTCAGTGAGTGAATGTTGTCAGTGAATGTTGTCAGTGAGTGAATGTTGTCAGTGAGTGAATGTTGTCAGTGAACGTTGTCAGTGAATGTTGTCAGAGAGTGAATGTTGTCAGTGAATGTTGTCAGAGAGTGAATGTTATCAGTAAATGTTGTCAGTGAATGTTGTCAGAGAGTGAATGTTGTCAGTGAATGTTGTCAGTTAGTGAATGTTGTCAGTGAATGTTGTCAGTGAGTGAATGTTGTCAGTGAATGTTGTCAGTGAGTGAATGTTGTCAGTGAATGCTGTCAGTGAGTGAATGTTGTCAGTGAGTGAATGTTGTCAGTGAATATTGTCAGTGAGTGAATGTTGTCAGTGAATGTTGTCAGTGAGTGAATGTTGTCAGTGAATGTTGTCAGTGAGTGAATGTTGTCAGTGAATGCTGTCAGTGAGTGAATGTTGTCAGTGAGTGAATGTTGTCAGTGAATGTTGTCAGAGAGTGAATGTTGTCAGTGAATGTTGTCAGTGAATGTTGTCAGTGAGTGTTGTCAGTGAATGTTGTCAGTGAGTGAATGTTGTCAGTGAGTGAATGTTGTCAGTGAATGTTGTCTGTGAGTGAATGTTGTCAGTTAGTGAATGTTGTCAGTGAATGTTGTCAGGGAGTGAATGTTGTCAGTGAATGCTGTCAGTGAGTGAATGTTGTCAGTGAGTGAATGTTGTCAGTGAATGTTGTCAGTGAATGTTGTCAGTGAGTGAATGTTGTCAGTGAATGTTGTCAGTGAGTGAATGTTGTCAGTGAATGCTGTCAGTGAGTGAATGTTGTCAGTGAGTGAATGTTGTCAGAGAGTGAATGTTGTCAGTGAATGTTGTCAGTGAGTGTTGTCAGTGAATGTTGTCAGTGAGTGAATGTTGTCAGTGAATGTTGTCAGTGAGTGAATGTTGTCAGTGAGTGAATGTTGTCAGTGAATGCTGTCAGTGAGTGAATGTTGTCAGTGAATGTTGTCAGAGAGTGAATGTTGTCAGTGAATGTTGTCAGAGAGTGAATGTTGTCAGTGAATGTTGTCAGTGAGTGAATGTTGTCAGTGAGTGAATGTTGTCAGTGAATGTTGTCAGAGAGTGAATGTTGTCAGTGAATGTTGTCAGTGAATGTTTTCAGTGAGTGTTGTCAGTGAATGTTGTCAGTGAGTGAATGTTGTCAGTGAATGTTGTCAGTGAGTGAATGTTGTCAGTGAATGCTGTCAGTGAGTGAATGTTGTCAGTGAGTGAATGTTGTCAGTGAATGCTGTCAGTGAGTGAATGTTGTCAGAGAGTGAATGTTGTCAGTGAATGTTGTCAGTGAATGTTGTCAGTGAGTGTTGTCAGTGAATGTTGTCAGTGAGTGAATGTTGTCAGTGAGTGAATGTTGTCAGTGAGTGAATGTTGTCAGTGAATGTTGTCAGTGAGTGAATGTTGTCAGTGAATGTTGTCAGTGAATGTTGTCAGAGAGTGAATGTTGTCAGTGAGTGAATGTTGTCAGTGAATGTTGTCAGTGAATGTTGTCAGTGAGTGAATGTTGTCAGTGAGTGAATGTTGTCAGTGAGTGAATGTTGTCAGTGAATGTTGTCTGTGAGTGAATGTTGTCAGTTAGTGAATGTTATCAGTGAGTGAATGTTGTCAGTGAGTGAATGTAGTCAGTGAGTGAATGTTGTCAGTGAATGTTGTCAGTGAGTGAATGTTGTCAGTGAGTGTTGTAAGTGAGTCAATGTTGTCAGTGAGTGTTGTCAGTGAGTGTTGTCAGTGAGTGAATGTTGTCAGTGAATGTTGTCAGTGAGTGAATGTTGTCAGTGAGTGTTGTCAGTGAGTGAATGTTGTCAGTGAATGTTGTCAGTGAGTGAATGTTGTCAGTGAATGTTGTCAGTGCGTGAATGTTGTCAGTGAATGTTGTCAGTGAGTGAATGTTGTCAGTGAATGTTGTCAGTGAGTGAATGTTGTCAGTGAATGTTGTCAGTGAGTGAATGTTGTCAGTGAGTGAATGTTGTCAGTGAACGTTGTCAGTGAATGTTGTCAGAGAGTGAATGTTGTCAGTGAATGTTGTCAGAGAGTGAATGTTATCAGTAATTGTTGTCAGTGAATGTTGTCAGAGAGTGAATGTTGTCAGTGAATGTTGTCAGTTAGTGAATGTTGTCAGTGAATGTTGTCAGTGAGTGAATGTTGTCAGTGAATGTTGTCAGTGAGTGAATGTTGTCAGTGAGTGAATGTTGTCAGTGAATGTTGTCAGTGAGTGAATGTTGTCAGAGAGTGAATGTTGTCAGTGAGTGAATGTTGTCAGTAAATGTTGTCAGTGAATGTTGTCAGTGAATGTTGACAGTGAGTGAATGTTGTCAGAGAGTGAATGTTGTCAGTGAGTGAATGTTGTCAGTGAGTGTTGTCAGTGAATGTTGTCAGTGAGTGTTGTCAGTGAATGTTGTCAGTGAGTGAATGTTGTCAGTGAATGTTGTCAGAGAGTGAATGTTGTCAGTGAGTGAATGTTGTCAGTGAGTGAATGTTGTCAGTGAATGTTGTCAGAGAGTGAATGTTGTCAGTGAATGTTGTCAGTGAATGTTGTCAGTGAGTGTTGTCAGTGAATGTTGTCAGTGAGTGAATGTTGTCAGTGAGTGAATGTTGTCAGTGAATGTTGTCAGTGAGTGAATGTTGTCAGTGAATGTTGTCAGTGAATGTTGTCAGAGAGTGAATGTTGTCAGTGAGTGAATGTTGTCAGTGAATGTTGTCAGTGAATGTTGTCAGTGAGTGAATGTTGTCAGTGAGTGAATGTTGTCAGTGAGTGAATGTTGTCAGTGAATGTTGTCTGTGAGTGAATGTTGTCAGTTAGTGAATGTTATCAGTGAGTGAATGTTGTCAGTGAATGTTGTCAGTGAGTGAATGTTGTCAGTGAGTGAATGTTGTCAGTGAATGTTGTCAGTGAGTGAATGTTGTCAGTGAGTGTTGTAAGTGAGTCAATGTTGTCAGTGAGTGTTGTCAGTGAGTGTTGTCAGTGAGTGAATGTTGTCAGTGAATGTTGTCAGTGAGTGAATGTTGTCAGTGAATGTTGTCAGTGAGTGAATGTTGTCAGTGAGTGAATGTTGTCAGTGAACGTTGTCAGTGAATGTTGTCAGAGAGTGAATGTTGTCAGTGAATGTTGTCAGAGAGTGAATGTTATCAGTAAATGTTGTCAGTGAATGTTGTCAGAGAGTGAATGTTGTCAGTGAATGTTGTCAGTTAGTGAATGTTGTCAGTGAATGTTGTCAGTGAGTGAATGTTGTCAGTGAATGTTGTCAGTGAGTGAATGTTGTCAGTGAATGCTGTCAGTGAGTGAATGTTGTCAGTGAGTGAATGTTGTCAGTGAATATTGTCAGTGAGTGAATGTTGTCAGTGAATGTTGTCAGTGAGTGAATGTTGTCAGTGAATGTTGTCAGTGAGTGAATGTTGTCAGTGAATGCTGTCAGTGAGTGAATGTTGTCAGTGAGTGAATGTTGTCAGTGAATGTTGTCAGAGAGTGAATGTTGTCAGTGAATGTTGTCAGTGAATGTTGTCAGTGAGTGTTGTCAGTGAATGTTGTCAGTGAGTGAATGTTGTCAGTGAGTGAATGTTGTCAGTGAATGTTGTCTGTGAGTGAATGTTGTCAGTTAGTGAATGTTGTCAGTGAGTGAATGTTGTCAGTGAATGTTGTCAGTGAGTGAATGTTGTCAGTGAGTGAATGTTGTCAGTGAATGTTGTCAGAGAGTCAATGTTGTCAGTGAATGTTGTCAGTGAGTGAATGTTGTCAGTGAGTGAATGTTGTCAGTGAATGTTGTCAGTGAGTGAATGTTGTCAGAGAGTGAATGTTGTCAGTGAGTGAATGTTGTCAGTGAATGTTGTCAGTGAGTGAATGTTGTCAGTGAGTGAATGTTGTCAGAGAGTGAATGTTGTCAGTGAATGTTGTCAGTGAGTGAATGTTGTCAGTGAATGTTGTCAGTGAATGTTGTCAGTGAGTGAATGTTGTCAGTGAGTGAATGTTGTCAGTGAATGTTGTCAGTGAATGTTGTCAGTGAATGTTGTCAGTGAGTGAATGTTGTCAGTGAGTGAATGTTGTCAGTGAATGTTGTCTGTGAGTGAATGTTGTCAGTTAGTGAATGTTGTCAGTGAGTGAATGTTGTCAGTGAATGTTGTCAGTGAGTGAAAATTGTCAGTGAGTGAATGTTGTCAGTGAGTGTTGTAAGTGAGTCAATGTTGTCAGTGAGTGTTGTCAGTGAATGTTGTCAGTGAGTGAATGTTGTCAGTGAATGTTGTCAGTGAGTGAATGTTGTCAGTGAGTGAATGTTGTCAGTGAGTGAATGTTGTCTGTGAGTGAATGTTGTCAGTTAGTGAATGTTGTCAGTGAATGTTGTCAGTGAGTGAATGTTGTCAGTGAGTGAATGTTGTCAGTGAATGTTGTCAGAGAGTCAATGTTGTCAGTGAGTGAATGTTGTCAGTGAATGTTGTCAGTGAGTGAATGTTGTCAGTGAATGTTGTCAGTGAGTGAATGTTGTCAGTGAGTGTTGTCAGTGAGTGAATGTTGTCAGAGAGTGAATGTTGTCAGTGAGTGAATGTTGTCAGTGAATGTTGTCAGTGAGTGAATGTTGTCAGTGAGTGAATGTTGTCAGTGAGTGAATGTTGTCAGTGAATGTTGTCAGTGAGTGAATGTTGTCAGTGAATGTTGTCAGTGAGTGAATGTTGTCAGTGAGTGAATGTTGTCAGGGAGTGAATGTTGTCAGTGAATGTTGTCTGTGAGTGAATGTTGTCAGTTAGTGAATGTTGTCAGTGAATGTTGTCAGTGAGTGAATGTTGTCAGTGAATGTTGTCAGTGAGTGAATGTTGTCAGTGAATGTTGTCAGTGAATGTTATCAGTTAGTGAATGTTGTCAGTGAATGTTGTCAGTGAGTGAATGTTGTCAGTGAATGTTGTCAGTGAGTGAATGTTGTCAGTGAATGCTGTCAGTGAGTGAATGTTGTCAGTGAATATTGTCAGTGAGTGAATGTTGTCAGAGAGTGAATGTTGTCAGTGAATGTTGTCAGTGAGTGAATGTTGTCAGTGAATGTTGTCAGTGAATGTTGTCAGTGAGTGAATGTTGTCAGTGAGTGAATGTTGTCAGTGAATGTTGTCAGTGAATGTTGTCAGTGAGTGAATGTTGTCAGTGAATGTTGTCAGTGAGTGAATGTTGTCAGTGAATGCTGTCAGTGAGTGAATGTTGTCAGTGAGTGAATGTTGTCAGAGAGTGAATGTTGTCAGTGAATGTTGTCAGTGAGTGTTGTCAGTGAATGTTGTCAGTGAGTGAATGTTGTCAGTGAATGTTGTCAGTGAGTGAATGTTGTCAGTGAGTGAATGTTGTCAGTGAATGCTGTCAGTGAGTGAATGTTGTCAGTGAATGTTGTCAGAGAGTGAATGTTGTCAGTGAATGTTGTCAGTGAATGTTGTCAGTGAATGTTGTCAGTGAGTGTTGTCAGTGAATGTTGTCAGTGAGTGAATGTTGTCAGTGAGTGGATGTTGTCAGTGAATGTTGTCTGTGAGTGAATGTTGTCAGTTAGTGAATGTTGTCAGTGAGTGAATGTTGTCAGTGAATGTTGTCAGTGAGTGAATGTTGTCAGTGAGTGAATGTTGTCAGTGAATGTTGTCAGTGAGTGAATGTTGTCAGTGAGTGTTGTGAGTCAATGTTGTCAGTGAGTGTTGTCAGTGAATGTTGTCAGTGAGTGAATGTTGTCAGTGAATGTTGTCAGTGAGTGAATGTTGTCAGTGAATGTTGTCAGTGAGTGAATGTTGTCAGTGAATGTTGTCAGTGAGTGAATGCTGTCAGTGAGTGAATGTTGTCAGTGAGTGAGTGTTGTCAGTGAATGTTGTCAGTGAGTGAATGTTGTCAGTGAATGTTGTCAGTGAGTGAATGTTGTCAGTGAATGCTGTCAGTGAGTGAATGTTGTCAGTGAGTGAATGTTGTCAGTGAATGCTGTCAGTGAGTGAATGTTGTCAGAGAGTGAATGTTGTCAGTGAATGTTGTCAGTGAATGTTGTCAGTGAGTGTTGTCAGTGAATGTTGTCAGTGAGTGAATGTTGTCAGTGAGTGAATGTTGTCAGTGAGTGAATGTTGTCAGTGAATGTTGTCAGTGAGTGAATGTTGTCAGTGAATGTTGTCAGTGAATGTTGTCAGTGAATGTTGTCAGAGAGTGAATGTTGTCAGTGAGTGAATGTTGTCAGTGAAGGTTGTCAGTGAATGTTGTCAGTGAGTGAATGTTGTCAGTGAGTGAATGTTGTCAGTGAATGTTGTCTGTGAGTGAATGTTGTCAGTTAGTGAATGTTATCAGTGAGTGAATGTTGTCAGTGAGTGAATGTTGTCAGTGAGTGAATGTTGTCAGTGAATGTTGTCAGTGAGTGAATGTTGTCAGTGAGTGTTGTAAGTGAGTCAATTTTGTCAGTGAGTGTTGTCAGTGAGTGTTGTCAGTGAGTGAATGTTGTCAGTGAATGTTGTCAGTGAGTGAATGTTGTCAGAGAGTGTTGTCAGTGAGTGAATGTTGTCAGTGAATGTTGTCAGTGAGTGAATGTTGTCAGTGAATGTTGTCAGTGAGTGAATGTTGTCAGTGAATGCTGTCAGTGAGTGAATGTTGTCAGAGAGTGAATGTTGTCAGTGAATGTTGTCAGTGAATGTTGTCAGTGAGTGTTGTCAGTGAATGTTGTCAGTGAATGTTGTCAGTGAGTGAATGTTGTCAGTGAGTGAATGTTGTCAGTGAGTGGATGTTGTCAGTGAATGTTGTCTGTGAGTGAATGTTGTCAGTTAGTGAATGTTGTCAGTGAGTGAATGTTGTCAGTGAATGTTGTCAGTGAGTGAATGTTGTCAGTGAGTGAATGTTGTCAGTGAATGTTGTCAGTGAGTGAATGTTGTCAGTGAGTGTTGTGAGTCAATGTTGTCAGTGAGTGTTGTCAGTGAATGTTGTCAGTGAGTGAATGTTGTCAGTGAATGTTGTCAGTGAGTGAATGTTGTCAGTGAATGTTGTCAGTGAGTGAATGCTGTCAGTGAGTGAATGTTGTCAGTGAGTGAATGTTGTCAGTGAATGTTGTCAGAGAGTGAATGTTGTCAGTGAATGTTGTCAGTGAATGTTTTCAGTGAGTGTTGTCAGTGAATGTTGTCAGTGAGTGAATGTTGTCAGTGAATGTTGTCAGTGAGTGAATGTTGTCAGTGAATGCTGTCAGTGAGTGAATGTTGTCAGTGAGTGAATGTTGTCAGTGAATGCTGTCAGTGAGTGAATGTTGTCAGAGAGTGAATGTTGTCAGTGAATGTTGTCAGTGAATGTTGTCAGTGAGTGTTGTCAGTGAATGTTGTCAGTGAGTGAATGTTGTCAGTGAGTGAATGTTGTCAGTGAGTGAATGTTGTCAGTGAATGTTGTCAGTGAGTGAATGTTGTCAGTGAATGTTGTCAGAGAGTGAATGTTGTCAGTGAGTGAATGTTGTCAGTGAATGTTGTCAGTGAATGTTGTCAGTGAATGTTGTCAGTGAGTGAATGTTGTCAGTGAGTGAATGTTGTCAGTGAGTGAATGTTGTCAGTGAATGTTGTCTGTGAGTGAATGTTGTCAGTTAGTGAATGTTATCAGTGAGTGAATGTTGTCAGTGAATGTTGTCAGTGAGTGAATGTTGTCAGTGAATGTTGTCAGTGAGTGAATGTTGTCAGTGAGTGTTGTAAGTGAGTCAATGTTGTCAGTGAGTGTTGTCAGTGAGTGTTGTCAGTGAGTGAATGTTGTCAGTGAATGTTGTCAGTGAGTGAATGTTGTCAGTGAGTGTTGTCAGTGAGTGAATGTTGTCAGTGAATGTTGTCAGTGAGTGAATGTTGTCAGTGAATGTTGTCAGTGAGTGAATGTTGTCAGTGAATGTTGTCAGTGAGTGAATGTTGTCAGTGAATGTTGTCAGTGAGTGAATGTTGTCAGTGAATGTTGTCAGTGAGTGAATGTTGTCAGTGAACGTTGTCAGTGAATGTTGTCAGAGAGTGAATGTTGTCAGAGAGTGAATGTTATCAGTAAATGTTGTCAGTGAATGTTGTCAGAGAGTGAATGTTGTCAGTGAATGTTGTCAGTTAGTGAATGTTGTCAGTGAATGTTGTCAGTGAGTGAATGTTGTCAGTGAATGTTGTCAGTGAGTGAATGTTGTCAGTGAATGCTGTCAGTGAGTGAATGTTGTCAGTGAGTGAATGTTGTCAGTGAATATTGTCAGTGAGTGAATGTTGTCAGTGAATGTTGTCAGTGAGTGAATGTTGTCAGTGAATGTTGTCAGTGAATGTTGTCAGTGAGTGAATGTTGTCAGTGAATGCTGTCAGTGAGTGAATGTTGTCAGTGAGTGAATGTTGTCAGTGAATGTTGTCAGAGAGTGAATGTTGTCAGTGAATGTTGTCAGTGAATGTTGTCAGTGAGTGTTGTCAGTGAATATTGTCAGTGAGTGAATGTTGTCAGTGAGTGAATGTTGTCAGTGAGTGAATGTTGTCAGTGAATGTTGTCTGTGAGTGAATGTTGTCAGTTAGTGAATGTTGTCAGTGAGTGAATGTTGTCAGTGAATGTTGTCAGTGAGTGAATGTTGTCAGTGAGTGAATGTTGTCAGTGAATGTTGTCAGAGAGTCAATGTTGTCAGTGAATGTTGTCAGTGAGTGAATGTTGTCAGTGAGTGAATGTTGTCAGTGAATGTTGTCAGTGAGTGAATGTTGTCAGAGAGTGAATGTTGTCAGTGAGTGAATGTTGTCAGTGAATGTTGTCAGTGAGTGAATGTTGTCAGTGAGTGAATGTTGTCAGAGAGTGAATGTTGTCAGTGAATGTTGTCAGTGAGTGAATGTTGTCAGTGAGTGAATGTTGTCAGTGAATGTTGTCAGTGAATGTTGTCAGTGAGTGAATGTTGTCAGTGAGTGAATGTTGTCAGTGAATGTTGTCAGTGAATGTTGTCAGTGAATGTTGTCAGTGAGTGAATGTTGTCAGTGAGTGAATGTTGTCAGTGAATGTTGTCTGTGAGTGAATGTTGTCAGTTAGTGAATGTTGTCAGTGAGTGAATGTTGTCAGTGAATGTTGTCAGTGAGTGAATGTTGTCAGTGAGTGAATGTTGTCAGTGAGTGTTGTAAGTGAGTCAATGTTGTCAGTGAGTGTTGTCAGTGAATGTTGTCAGTGAGTGAATGTTGTCAGTGAATGTTGTCAGTGAGTGAATGTTGTCAGTGAGTGAATGTTGTCAGTGAGTGAATGTTGTCTGTGAGTGAATGTTGTCAGTTAGTGAATGTTGTCAGTGAATGTTGTCAGTGAGTGAATGTTGTCAGTGAGTGAATGTTGTCAATGAATGTTGTCAGAGAGTCAATGTTGTCAGTGAGTGAATGTTGTCAGTGAATGTTGTCAGTGAGTGAATGTTGTCAGTGAATGTTGTCAGTGAGTGAATGTTGTCAGTGAGTGTTGTCAGTGAGTGAATGTTGTCAGAGAGTGAATGTTGTCAGTGAGTGAATGTTGTCAGTGAATGTTGTCAGTGAGTGAATGTTGTCAGTAAGTGAATGTTGTCAGTGAATGTTGTCTGTGAGTGAATGTTGTCAGTTAGTGAATGTTGTCAGTGAATGTTGTCAGTGAGTGAATGTTGTCAGTGAGTGAATGTTGTCAGTGAATGTTGTCAGAGATTCAATGTTGTCAGTGAATGTTGTCAGTGAGTGAATGTTGTCAGTGAGTGAATGTTGTCAGTGAATGTTGTCAGTGAGTGAATGTTGTCAGTGAATGTTGTCAGTGAGTGAATGTTGTCAGTGAGTGTTGTCAGTGAGTGAATGTTGTCAGAGAGTGAATGTTGTCAGTGAGTGAATGTTGTCAGTGAATGTTGTCAGTGAGTGAATGTTGTCAGTGAGTGAATGTTGTCAGTGAATGTTGTCAGTTAATGTTGTCAGTGAATGTTGTCAGTGAGTGAATGTTGTCAGTGAATGTTGTCAGTGAGTGAATGTTGTCAGTGAATGTTGTCAGTGAGTGAATGTTGTCAGTGAGTGAATGTTGTCAGTGAATGTTGTCAGTGAATGTTATCAGTGAGTGAATGTTGTCAGTGAATGTTGTCAGTGAGTGAATGTTGTCAGTGAATGTTGTCAGTGAGTGAATGTTGTCAGTGAATGCTGTCAGTGAGTGAATGTTGTCAGTGAATATTGTCAGTGAGTGAATGTTGTCAGAGAGTGAATGTTGTCAGTGAATGTTGTCAGTGAGTGAATGTTGTCAGTGAATGTTGTCAGTGAGTGAATGTTGTCAGTGAATGTTGTCAGTGAGTGAATGTTGTCAGTGAATGCTGTCAGTGAGTGAATGTTGTCAGTGAGTGAATGTTGTCAGAGAGTGAATGTTGTCAGTGAATGTTGTCAGTGAATGTTGTCAGTGAATGTTGTCAGTGAGTGAATGTTGTCAGTGAGTGAATGTTGTCAGTGAATGTTGTCTGTGAGTGAATGTTGTCAGTTAGTGAATGTTGTCAGTGAATGTTGTCAGAGAGTCAATGTTGTCAGTGAATGTTGTCAGTGAGTGAATGTTGTCAGTGAGTGAATGTTGTCAGTGAATGTTGTCAGTGAGTGAATGTTGTCAGTGAATGTCAGTGAGTGAATGTTGTCAGTGAATGTTGTCAGTGAGTGAATGTTGTCAGTGAATGCTGTCAGTGAGTGAATGTTGTCAGTGAATATTGTCAGTGAGTGAATGTTGTCAGAGAGTAAATGTTGTCAGTGAATGTTGTCAGTGAGTGAATGTTGTCAGTGAATGTTGTCAGGGAGTGAATGTTGTCAGTGAATGCTGTCAGTGAGTGAATGTTGTCAGTGAGTGAATGTTGTCAGTGAATGTTGTCAGTGAATGTTGTCAGTGAGTGAATGTTGTCAGTGAATGTTGTCAGTGAGTGAATGTTGTCAGTGAATGCTGTCAGTGAGTGAATGTTGTCAGTGAGTGAATGTTGTCAGAGAGTGAATGTTGTCAGTGAATGTTGTCAGTGAGTGTTGTCAGTGAATGTTGTCAGTGAGTGAATGTTGTCAGTGAATGTTGTCAGTGAGTGAATGTTGTCAGTGAGTGAATGTTGTCAGTGAATGCTGTCAGTGAGTGAATGTTGTCAGTGAATGTTGTCAGAGAGTGAATGTTGTCAGTGAATGTTGTCAGAGAGTGAATGTTGTCAGTGAATGTTGTCAGTGAGTGAATGTTGTCAGTGAGTGAATGTTGTCAGTGAATGTTGTCAGAGAGTGAATGTTGTCAGTGAATGTTGTCAGTGAATGTTTTCAGTGAGTGTTGTCAGTGAATGTTGTCAGTGAGTGAATGTTGTCAGTGAATGTTGTCAGTGAGTGAATGTTGTCAGTGAATGCTGTCAGTGAGTGAATGTTGTCAGTGAGTGAATGTTGTCAGTGAATGCTGTCAGTGAGTGAATGTTGTCAGAGAGTGAATGTTGTCAGTGAATGTTGTCAGTGAATGTTGTCAGTGAGTGTTGTCAGTGAATGTTGTCAGTGAGTGAATGTTGTCAGTGAGTGAATGTTGTCAGTGAGTGAATGTTGTCAGTGAATGTTGTCAGTGAGTGAATGTTGTCAGTGAATGTTGTCAGTGAATGTTGTCAGAGAGTGAATGTTGTCAGTGAGTGAATGTTGTCAGTGAATGTTGTCAGTGAATGTTGTCAGTGAGTGAATGTTGTCAGTGAGTGAATGTTGTCAGTGAGTGAATGTTGTCAGTGAATGTTGTCTGTGAGTGAATGTTGTCAGTTAGTGAATGTTATCAGTGAGTGAATGTTGTCAGTGAGTGAATGTAGTCAGTGAGTGAATGTTGTCAGTGAATGTTGTCAGTGAGTGAATGTTGTCAGTGAGTGTTGTAAGTGAGTCAATGTTGTCAGTGAGTGTTGTCAGTGAGTGTTGTCAGTGAGTGAATGTTGTCAGTGAATGTTGTCAGTGAGTGAATGTTGTCAGTGAGTGTTGTCAGTGAGTGAATGTTGTCAGTGAATGTTGTCAGTGAGTGAATGTTGTCAGTGAATGTTGTCAGTGCGTGAATGTTGTCAGTGAATGTTGTCAGTGAGTGAATGTTGTCAGTGAATGTTGTCAGTGAGTGAATGTTGTCAGTGAATGTTGTCAGTGAGTGAATGTTGTCAGTGAGTGAATGTTGTCAGTGAACGTTGTCAGTGAATGTTGTCAGAGAGTGAATGTTGTCAGTGAATGTTGTCAGAGAGTGAATGTTATCAGTAATTGTTGTCAGTGAATGTTGTCAGAGAGTGAATGTTGTCAGTGAATGTTGTCAGTTAGTGAATGTTGTCAGTGAATGTTGTCAGTGAGTGAATGTTGTCAGTGAATGTTGTCAGTGAGTGAATGTTGTCAGTGAGTGAATGTTGTCAGTGAATGTTGTCAGTGAGTGAATGTTGTCAGAGAGTGAATGTTGTCAGTGAGTGAATGTTGTCAGTAAATGTTGTCAGTGAATGTTGTCAGTGAATGTTGACAGTGAGTGAATGTTGTCAGAGAGTGAATGTTGTCAGTGAGTGAATGTTGTCAGTGAGTGTTGTCAGTGAATGTTGTCAGTGAGTGTTGTCAGTGAATGTTGTCAGTGAGTGAATGTTGTCAGTGAATGTTGTCAGAGAGTGAATGTTGTCAGTGAGTGAATGTTGTCAGTGAGTGAATGTTGTCAGTGAATGTTGTCAGAGAGTGAATGTTGTCAGTGAATGTTGTCAGTGAATGTTGTCAGTGAGTGTTGTCAGTGAATGTTGTCAGTGAGTGAATGTTGTCAGTGAGTGAATGTTGTCAGTGAGTGAATGTTGTCAGTGAATGTTGTCAGTGAGTGAATGTTGTCAGTGAATGTTGTCAGTGAATGTTGTCAGAGAGTGAATGTTGTCAGTGAGTGAATGTTGTCAGTGAATGTTGTCAGTGAATGTTGTCAGTGAGTGAATGTTGTCAGTGAGTGAATGTTGTCAGTGAGTGAATGTTGTCAGTGAATGTTGTCTGTGAGTGAATGTTGTCAGTTAGTGAATGTTATCAGTGAGTGAATGTTGTCAGTGAATGTTGTCAGTGAGTGAATGTTGTCAGTGAGTGAATGTTGTCAGTGAATGTTGTCAGTGAGTGAATGTTGTCAGTGAGTGTTGTAAGTGAGTCAATGTTGTCAGTGAGTGTTGTCAGTGAGTGTTGTCAGTGAGTGAATGTTGTCAGTGAATGTTGTCAGTGAGTGAATGTTGTCAGTGAATGTTGTCAGTGAGTGAATGTTGTCAGTGAGTGAATGTTGTCAGTGAACGTTGTCAGTGAATGTTGTCAGAGAGTGAATGTTGTCAGTGAATGTTGTCAGAGAGTGAATGTTATCAGTAAATGTTGTCAGTGAATGTTGTCAGAGAGTGAATGTTGTCAGTGAATGTTGTCAGTTAGTGAATGTTGTCAGTGAATGTTGTCAGTGAGTGAATGTTGTCAGTGAATGTTGTCAGTGAGTGAATGTTGTCAGTGAATGCTGTCAGTGAGTGAATGTTGTCAGTGAGTGAATGTTGTCAGTGAATATTGTCAGTGAGTGAATGTTGTCAGTGAATGTTGTCAGTGAGTGAATGTTGTCAGTGAATGTTGTCAGTGAGTGAATGTTGTCAGTGAATGCTGTCAGTGAGTGAATGTTGTCAGTGAGTGAATGTTGTCAGTGAATGTTGTCAGAGAGTGAATGTTGTCAGTGAATGTTGTCAGTGAATGTTGTCAGTGAGTGTTGTCAGTGAATGTTGTCAGTGAGTGAATGTTGTCAGTGAGTGAATGTTGTCAGTGAATGTTGTCTGTGAGTGAATGTTGTCAGTTAGTGAATGTTGTCAGTGAGTGAATGTTGTCAGTGAATGTTGTCAGTGAGTGAATGTTGTCAGTGAGTGAATGTTGTCAGTGAATGTTGTCAGAGAGTCAATGTTGTCAGTGAATGTTGTCAGTGAGTGAATGTTGTCAGTGAGTGAATGTTGTCAGTGAATGTTGTCAGTGAGTGAATGTTGTCAGAGAGTGAATGTTGTCAGTGAGTGAATGTTGTCAGTGAATGTTGTCAGTGAGTGAATGTTGTCAGTGAGTGAATGTTGTCAGAGAGTGAATGTTGTCAGTGAATGTTGTCAGTGAGTGAATGTTGTCAGTGAATGTTGTCAGTGAATGTTGTCAGTGAGTGAATGTTGTCAGTGAGTGAATGTTGTCAGTGAATGTTGTCAGTGAATGTTGTCAGTGAATGTTGTCAGTGAGTGAATGTTGTCAGTGAGTGAATGTTGTCAGTGAATGTTGTCTGTGAGTGAATGTTGTCAGTTAGTGAATGTTGTCAGTGAGTGAATGTTGTCAGTGAATGTTGTCAGTGAGTGAAAATTGTCAGTGAGTGAATGTTGTCAGTGAGTGTTGTAAGTGAGTCAATGTTGTCAGTGAGTGTTGTCAGTGAATGTTGTCAGTGAGTGAATGTTGTCAGTGAATGTTGTCAGTGAGTGAATGTTGTCAGTGAGTGAATGTTGTCAGTGAGTGAATGTTGTCTGTGAGTGAATGTTGTCAGTTAGTGAATGTTGTCAGTGAATGTTGTCAGTGAGTGAATGTTGTCAGTGAGTGAATGTTGTCAGTGAATGTTGTCAGAGAGTCAATGTTGTCAGTGAGTGAATGTTGTCAGTGAATGTTGTCAGTGAGTGAATGTTGTCAGTGAATGTTGTCAGTGAGTGAATGTTGTCAGTGAGTGTTGTCAGTGAGTGAATGTTGTCAGAGAGTGAATGTTGTCAGTGAGTGAATGTTGTCAGTGAATGTTGTCAGTGAGTGAATGTTGTCAGTGAGTGAATGTTGTCAGTGAGTGAATGTTGTCAGTGAATGTTGTCAGTGAGTGAATGTTGTCAGTGAATGTTGTCAGTGAGTGAATGTTGTCAGTGAGTGAATGTTGTCAGGGAGTGAATGTTGTCAGTGAATGTTGTCTGTGAGTGAATGTTGTCAGTTAGTGAATGTTGTCAGTGAATGTTGTCAGTGAGTGAATGTTGTCAGTGAATGTTGTCAGTGAGTGAATGTTGTCAGTGAATGTTGTCAGTGAATGTTATCAGTTAGTGAATGTTGTCAGTGAATGTTGTCAGTGAGTGAATGTTGTCAGTGAATGTTGTCAGTGAGTGAATGTTGTCAGTGAATGCTGTCAGTGAGTGAATGTTGTCAGTGAATATTGTCAGTGAGTGAATGTTGTCAGAGAGTGAATGTTGTCAGTGAATGTTGTCAGTGAGTGAATGTTGTCAGTGAATGTTGTCAGTGAATGTTGTCAGTGAGTGAATGTTGTCAGTGAGTGAATGTTGTCAGTGAATGTTGTCAGTGAATGTTGTCAGTGAGTGAATGTTGTCAGTGAATGTTGTCAGTGAGTGAATGTTGTCAGTGAATGCTGTCAGTGAGTGAATGTTGTCAGTGAGTGAATGTTGTCAGAGAGTGAATGTTGTCAGTGAATGTTGTCAGTGAGTGTTGTCAGTGAATGTTGTCAGTGAGTGAATGTTGTCAGTGAATGTTGTCAGTGAGTGAATGTTGTCAGTGAGTGAATGTTGTCAGTGAATGCTGTCAGTGAGTGAATGTTGTCAGTGAATGTTGTCAGAGAGTGAATGTTGTCAGTGAATGTTGTCAGTGAATGTTGTCAGTGAATGTTGTCAGTGAATGTTGTCAGTGAGTGTTGTCAGTGAATGTTGTCAGTGAGTGAATGTTGTCAGTGAGTGGATGTTGTCAGTGAATGTTGTCTGTGAGTGAATGTTGTCAGTTAGTGAATGTTGTCAGTGAGTGAATGTTGTCAGTGAATGTTGTCAGTGAGTGAATGTTGTCAGTGAGTGAATGTTGTCAGTGAATGTTGTCAGTGAGTGAATGTTGTCAGTGAGTGTTGTGAGTCAATGTTGTCAGTGAGTGTTGTCAGTGAATGTTGTCAGTGAGTGAATGTTGTCAGTGAATGTTGTCAGTGAGTGAATGTTGTCAGTGAATGTTGTCAGTGAGTGAATGTTGTCAGTGAATGTTGTCAGTGAGTGAATGCTGTCAGTGAGTGAATGTTGTCAGTGAGTGAGTGTTGTCAGTGAATGTTGTCAGTGAGTGAATGTTGTCAGTGAATGTTGTCAGTGAGTGAATGTTGTCAGTGAATGCTGTCAGTGAGTGAATGTTGTCAGTGAGTGAATGTTGTCAGTGAATGCTGTCAGTGAGTGAATGTTGTCAGAGAGTGAATGTTGTCAGTGAATGTTGTCAGTGAATGTTGTCAGTGAGTGTTGTCAGTGAATGTTGTCAGTGAGTGAATGTTGTCAGTGAGTGAATGTTGTCAGTGAGTGAATGTTGTCAGTGAATGTTGTCAGTGAGTGAATGTTGTCAGTGAATGTTGTCAGTGAATGTTGTCAGTGAATGTTGTCAGAGAGTGAATGTTGTCAGTGAGTGAATGTTGTCAGTGAATGTTGTCAGTGAATGTTGTCAGTGAGTGAATGTTGTCAGTGAGTGAATGTTGTCAGTGAATGTTGTCTGTGAGTGAATGTTGTCAGTTAGTGAATGTTATCAGTGAGTGAATGTTGTCAGTGAGTGAATGTTGTCAGTGAGTGAATGTTGTCAGTGAATGTTGTCAGTGAGTGAATGTTGTCAGTGAGTGTTGTAAGTGAGTCAATTTTGTCAGTGAGTGTTGTCAGTGAGTGTTGTCAGTGAGTGAATGTTGTCAGTGAATGTTGTCAGTGAGTGAATGTTGTCAGAGAGTGTTGTCAGTGAGTGAATGTTGTCAGTGAATGTTGTCAGTGAGTGAATGTTGTCAGTGAATGTTGTCAGTGAGTGAATGTTGTCAGTGAATGCTGTCAGTGAGTGAATGTTGTCAGAGAGTGAATGTTGTCAGTGAATGTTGTCAGTGAATGTTGTCAGTGAGTGTTGTCAGTGAATGTTGTCAGTGAGTGAATGTTGTCAGTGAGTGAATGTTGTCAGTGAGTGAATGTTGTCAGTGAATGTTGTCAGTGAATGTTGTCAGAGAGTCAATGTTGTCAGTGAGTGAATGTTGTCAGTGAATGTTGTCAGTGAATGTTGTCAGTGAGTGAATGTTGTCAGTGAGTGAATGTTGTCAGTGAGTGGATGTTGTCAGTGAATGTTGTCTGTGAGTGAATGTTGTCAGTTAGTGAATGTTGTCAGTGAGTGAATGTTGTCAGTGAATGTTGTCAGTGAGTGAATGTTGTCAGTGAGTGAATGTTGTCAGTGAACGTTGTCAGTGAATGTTGTCAGAGAGTGAATGTTGTCAGTGAATGTTGTCAGTGAGTGAATGTTGTCAGTGAATGTTGTCAGTGAATGTTGTCAGAGAGTGAATGTTGTCAGTGAGTGAATGTTGTCAGTGAATGTTGTCAGTGAATGTTGTCAGTGAGTGAATGTTGTCAGTGAGTGAATGTTGTCAGTGAGTGAATGTTGTCAGTGAATGTTGTCTGTGAGTGAATGTTGTCAGTTAGTGAATGTTATCAGTGAGTGAATGTTGTCAGTGAGTGAATGTAGTCAGTGAGTGAATGTTGTCAGTGAATGTTGTCAGTGAGTGAATGTTGTCAGTGAGTGTTGTAAGTGAGTCAATGTTGTCAGTGAGTGTTGTCAGTGAGTGTTGTCAGTGAGTGAATGTTGTCAGTGAATGTTGTCAGTGAGTGAATGTTGTCAGTGAGTGTTGTCAGTGAGTGAATGTTGTCAGTGAATGTTGTCAGTGAGTGAATGTTGTCAGTGAATGTTGTCAGTGCGTGAATGTTGTCAGTGAATGTTGTCAGTGAGTGAATGTTGTCAGTGAATGTTGTCAGTGAGTGAATGTTGTCAGTGAATGTTGTCAGTGAGTGAATGTTGTCAGTGAGTGAATGTTGTCAGTGAACGTTGTCAGTGAATGTTGTCAGAGAGTGAATGTTGTCAGTGAATGTTGTCAGAGAGTGAATGTTATCAGTAATTGTTGTCAGTGAATGTTGTCAGAGAGTGAATGTTGTCAGTGAATGTTGTCAGTTAGTGAATGTTGTCAGTGAATGTTGTCAGTGAGTGAATGTTGTCAGTGAATGTTGTCAGTGAGTGAATGTTGTCAGTGAGTGAATGTTGTCAGTGAATGTTGTCAGTGAGTGAATGTTGTCAGAGAGTGAATGTTGTCAGTGAGTGAATGTTGTCAGTAAATGTTGTCAGTGAATGTTGTCAGTGAATGTTGACAGTGAGTGAATGTTGTCAGAGAGTGAATGTTGTCAGTGAGTGAATGTTGTCAGTGAGTGTTGTCAGTGAATGTTGTCAGTGAGTGTTGTCAGTGAATGTTGTCAGTGAGTGAATGTTGTCAGTGAATGTTGTCAGAGAGTGAATGTTGTCAGTGAGTGAATGTTGTCAGTGAGTGAATGTTGTCAGTGAATGTTGTCAGAGAGTGAATGTTGTCAGTGAATGTTGTCAGTGAATGTTGTCAGTGAGTGTTGTCAGTGAATGTTGTCAGTGAGTGAATGTTGTCAGTGAGTGAATGTTGTCAGTGAGTGAATGTTGTCAGTGAATGTTGTCAGTGAGTGAATGTTGTCAGTGAATGTTGTCAGTGAATGTTGTCAGAGAGTGAATGTTGTCAGTGAGTGAATGTTGTCAGTGAATGTTGTCAGTGAATGTTGTCAGTGAGTGAATGTTGTCAGTGAGTGAATGTTGTCAGTGAGTGAATGTTGTCAGTGAATGTTGTCTGTGAGTGAATGTTGTCAGTTAGTGAATGTTATCAGTGAGTGAATGTTGTCAGTGAATGTTGTCAGTGAGTGAATGTTGTCAGTGAGTGAATGTTGTCAGTGAATGTTGTCAGTGAGTGAATGTTGTCAGTGAGTGTTGTAAGTGAGTCAATGTTGTCAGTGAGTGTTGTCAGTGAGTGTTGTCAGTGAGTGAATGTTGTCAGTGAATGTTGTCAGTGAGTGAATGTTGTCAGTGAATGTTGTCAGTGAGTGAATGTTGTCAGTGAGTGAATGTTGTCAGTGAACGTTGTCAGTGAATGTTGTCAGAGAGTGAATGTTGTCAGTGAATGTTGTCAGAGAGTGAATGTTATCAGTAAATGTTGTCAGTGAATGTTGTCAGAGAGTGAATGTTGTCAGTGAATGTTGTCAGTTAGTGAATGTTGTCAGTGAATGTTGTCAGTGAGTGAATGTTGTCAGTGAATGTTGTCAGTGAGTGAATGTTGTCAGTGAATGCTGTCAGTGAGTGAATGTTGTCAGTGAGTGAATGTTGTCAGTGAATATTGTCAGTGAGTGAATGTTGTCAGTGAATGTTGTCAGTGAGTGAATGTTGTCAGTGAATGTTGTCAGTGAGTGAATGTTGTCAGTGAATGCTGTCAGTGAGTGAATGTTGTCAGTGAGTGAATGTTGTCAGTGAATGTTGTCAGAGAGTGAATGTTGTCAGTGAATGTTGTCAGTGAATGTTGTCAGTGAGTGTTGTCAGTGAATGTTGTCAGTGAGTGAATGTTGTCAGTGAGTGAATGTTGTCAGTGAATGTTGTCTGTGAGTGAATGTTGTCAGTTAGTGAATGTTGTCAGTGAGTGAATGTTGTCAGTGAATGTTGTCAGTGAGTGAATGTTGTCAGTGAGTGAATGTTGTCAGTGAATGTTGTCAGAGAGTCAATGTTGTCAGTGAATGTTGTCAGTGAGTGAATGTTGTCAGTGAGTGAATGTTGTCAGTGAATGTTGTCAGTGAGTGAATGTTGTCAGAGAGTGAATGTTGTCAGTGAGTGAATGTTGTCAGTGAATGTTGTCAGTGAGTGAATGTTGTCAGTGAGTGAATGTTGTCAGAGAGTGAATGTTGTCAGTGAATGTTGTCAGTGAGTGAATGTTGTCAGTGAATGTTGTCAGTGAATGTTGTCAGTGAGTGAATGTTGTCAGTGAGTGAATGTTGTCAGTGAATGTTGTCAGTGAATGTTGTCAGTGAATGTTGTCAGTGAGTGAATGTTGTCAGTGAGTGAATGTTGTCAGTGAATGTTGTCTGTGAGTGAATGTTGTCAGTTAGTGAATGTTGTCAGTGAGTGAATGTTGTCAGTGAATGTTGTCAGTGAGTGAAAATTGTCAGTGAGTGAATGTTGTCAGTGAGTGTTGTAAGTGAGTCAATGTTGTCAGTGAGTGTTGTCAGTGAATGTTGTCAGTGAGTGAATGTTGTCAGTGAATGTTGTCAGTGAGTGAATGTTGTCAGTGAGTGAATGTTGTCAGTGAGTGAATGTTGTCTGTGAGTGAATGTTGTCAGTTAGTGAATGTTGTCAGTGAATGTTGTCAGTGAGTGAATGTTGTCAGTGAGTGAATGTTGTCAGTGAATGTTGTCAGAGAGTCAATGTTGTCAGTGAGTGAATGTTGTCAGTGAATGTTGTCAGTGAGTGAATGTTGTCAGTGAATGTTGTCAGTGAGTGAATGTTGTCAGTGAGTGTTGTCAGTGAGTGAATGTTGTCAGAGAGTGAATGTTGTCAGTGAGTGAATGTTGTCAGTGAATGTTGTCAGTGAGTGAATGTTGTCAGTGAGTGAATGTTGTCAGTGAGTGAATGTTGTCAGTGAATGTTGTCAGTGAGTGAATGTTGTCAGTGAATGTTGTCAGTGAGTGAATGTTGTCAGTGAGTGAATGTTGTCAGGGAGTGAATGTTGTCAGTGAATGTTGTCTGTGAGTGAATGTTGTCAGTTAGTGAATGTTGTCAGTGAATGTTGTCAGTGAGTGAATGTTGTCAGTGAATGTTGTCAGTGAGTGAATGTTGTCAGTGAATGTTGTCAGTGAATGTTATCAGTTAGTGAATGTTGTCAGTGAATGTTGTCAGTGAGTGAATGTTGTCAGTGAATGTTGTCAGTGAGTGAATGTTGTCAGTGAATGCTGTCAGTGAGTGAATGTTGTCAGTGAATATTGTCAGTGAGTGAATGTTGTCAGAGAGTGAATGTTGTCAGTGAATGTTGTCAGTGAGTGAATGTTGTCAGTGAATGTTGTCAGTGAATGTTGTCAGTGAGTGAATGTTGTCAGTGAGTGAATGTTGTCAGTGAATGTTGTCAGTGAATGTTGTCAGTGAGTGAATGTTGTCAGTGAATGTTGTCAGTGAGTGAATGTTGTCAGTGAATGCTGTCAGTGAGTGAATGTTGTCAGTGAGTGAATGTTGTCAGAGAGTGAATGTTGTCAGTGAATGTTGTCAGTGAGTGTTGTCAGTGAATGTTGTCAGTGAGTGAATGTTGTCAGTGAATGTTGTCAGTGAGTGAATGTTGTCAGTGAGTGAATGTTGTCAGTGAATGCTGTCAGTGAGTGAATGTTGTCAGTGAATGTTGTCAGAGAGTGAATGTTGTCAGTGAATGTTGTCAGTGAATGTTGTCAGTGAATGTTGTCAGTGAATGTTGTCAGTGAGTGTTGTCAGTGAATGTTGTCAGTGAGTGAATGTTGTCAGTGAGTGGATGTTGTCAGTGAATGTTGTCTGTGAGTGAATGTTGTCAGTTAGTGAATGTTGTCAGTGAGTGAATGTTGTCAGTGAATGTTGTCAGTGAGTGAATGTTGTCAGTGAGTGAATGTTGTCAGTGAATGTTGTCAGTGAGTGAATGTTGTCAGTGAGTGTTGTGAGTCAATGTTGTCAGTGAGTGTTGTCAGTGAATGTTGTCAGTGAGTGAATGTTGTCAGTGAATGTTGTCAGTGAGTGAATGTTGTCAGTGAATGTTGTCAGTGAGTGAATGTTGTCAGTGAATGTTGTCAGTGAGTGAATGCTGTCAGTGAGTGAATGTTGTCAGTGAGTGAGTGTTGTCAGTGAATGTTGTCAGTGAGTGAATGTTGTCAGTGAATGTTGTCAGTGAGTGAATGTTGTCAGTGAATGCTGTCAGTGAGTGAATGTTGTCAGTGAGTGAATGTTGTCAGTGAATGCTGTCAGTGAGTGAATGTTGTCAGAGAGTGAATGTTGTCAGTGAATGTTGTCAGTGAATGTTGTCAGTGAGTGTTGTCAGTGAATGTTGTCAGTGAGTGAATGTTGTCAGTGAGTGAATGTTGTCAGTGAGTGAATGTTGTCAGTGAATGTTGTCAGTGAGTGAATGTTGTCAGTGAATGTTGTCAGTGAATGTTGTCAGTGAATGTTGTCAGAGAGTGAATGTTGTCAGTGAGTGAATGTTGTCAGTGAATGTTGTCAGTGAATGTTGTCAGTGAGTGAATGTTGTCAGTGAGTGAATGTTGTCAGTGAATGTTGTCTGTGAGTGAATGTTGTCAGTTAGTGAATGTTATCAGTGAGTGAATGTTGTCAGTGAGTGAATGTTGTCAGTGAGTGAATGTTGTCAGTGAATGTTGTCAGTGAGTGAATGTTGTCAGTGAGTGTTGTAAGTGAGTCAATTTTGTCAGTGAGTGTTGTCAGTGAGTGTTGTCAGTGAGTGAATGTTGTCAGTGAATGTTGTCAGTGAGTGAATGTTGTCAGAGAGTGTTGTCAGTGAGTGAATGTTGTCAGTGAATGTTGTCAGTGAGTGAATGTTGTCAGTGAATGTTGTCAGTGAGTGAATGTTGTCAGTGAATGCTGTCAGTGAGTGAATGTTGTCAGAGAGTGAATGTTGTCAGTGAATGTTGTCAGTGAATGTTGTCAGTGAGTGTTGTCAGTGAATGTTGTCAGTGAGTGAATGTTGTCAGTGAGTGAATGTTGTCAGTGAGTGAATGTTGTCAGTGAATGTTGTCAGTGAATGTTGTCAGAGAGTCAATGTTGTCAGTGAGTGAATGTTGTCAGTGAATGTTGTCAGTGAATGTTGTCAGTGAGTGAATGTTGTCAGTGAGTGAATGTTGTCAGTGAGTGGATGTTGTCAGTGAATGTTGTCTGTGAGTGAATGTTGTCAGTTAGTGAATGTTGTCAGTGAGTGAATGTTGTCAGTGAATGTTGTCAGTGAGTGAATGTTGTCAGTGAGTGAATGTTGTCAGTGAATGTTGTCAGTGAGTGAATGTTGTCAGTGAGTGTTGTGAGTCAATGTTGTCAGTGAGTGTTGTCAGTGAATGTTGTCAGTGAGTGAATGTTGTCAGTGAATGTTGTCAGTGAGTGAATGTTGTCAGTGAATGTTGTCAGTGAGTGAATGCTGTCAGTGAGTGAATGTTGTCAGTGAGTGAATGTTGTCAGTGAATGTTGTCAGAGAGTGAATGTTGTCAGTGAATGTTGTCAGTGAATGTTTTAAGTGAGTGTTGTCAGTGAATGTTGTCAGTGAGTGAATGTTGTCAGTGAATGTTGTCAGTGAGTGAATGTTGTCAGTGAATGCTGTCAGTGAGTGAATGTTGTCAGTGAGTGAATGTTGTCAGTGAATGCTGTCAGTGAGTGAATGTTGTCAGAGAGTGAATGTTGTCAGTGAATGTTGTCAGTGAATGTTGTCAGTGAGTGTTGTCAGTGAATGTTGTCAGTGAGTGAATGTTGTCAGTGAGTGAATGTTGTCAGTGAGTGAATGTTGTCAGTGAATGTTGTCAGTGAGTGAATGTTGTCAGTGAATATTGTCAGTGAGTGAATGTTGTCAGTGAATGTTGTCAGTGAGTGAATGTTGTCAGTGAATGTTGTCAGTGAATGTTGTCAGTGAGTGAATGTTGTCAGTGAATGCTGTCAGTGAGTGAATGTTGTCAGTGAGTGAATGTTGTCAGTGAATGTTGTCAGTGAATGTTGTCAGTGAGTGTTGTCAGTGAATGTTGTCAGTGAGTGAATGTTGTCAGTGAGTGAATGTTGTCAGTGAGTGAATGTTGTCAGTGAATGTTGTCTGTGAGTGAATGTTGTCAGTTAGTGAATGTTGTCAGTGAGTGAATGTTGTCAGTGAATGTTGTCAGTGAGTGAATGTTGTCAGTGAGTGAATGTTGTCAGTGAATGTTGTCAGAGAGTCAATGTTGTCAGTGAATGTTGTCAGTGAGTGAATGTTGTCAGTGAGTGAATGTTGTCAGTGAATGTTGTCAGT
Organism: Staurois parvus; assembly: GCF_062004578.1. Taxonomy (NCBI): domain Eukaryota; kingdom Metazoa; phylum Chordata; class Amphibia; order Anura; family Ranidae; genus Staurois; species Staurois parvus. Next base: position 584,790 of record NW_028320448.1, read on the forward strand.
GAGTGAATGTTGTCAGAGAGTGAATGTTGTCAGTGAATGTTGTCAGTGAGTGAATGTTGTCAGTGAGTGAATGTTGTCAGAGAGTGAATGTTGTCAGTGAATGTTGTCAGTGAGTGAATGTTGTCAGTGAATGTTGTCAGTGAATGTTGTCAGTGAGTGAATGTTGTCAGTGAGTGAATGTTGTCAGTGAATGTTGTCAGTGAATGTTGTCAGTGAATGTTGTCAGTGAGTGAATGTTGTCAGTGAGTGAATGTTGTCAGTGAATGTTGTCTGTGAGTGAATGTTGTCAGTTAGTGAATGTTGTCAGTGAGTGAATGTTGTCAGTGAATGTTGTCAGTGAGTGAAAATTGTCAGTGAGTGAATGTTGTCAGTGAGTGTTGTAAGTGAGTCAATGTTGTCAGTGAGTGTTGTCAGTGAATGTTGTCAGTGAGTGAATGTTGTCAGTGAATGTTGTCAGTGAGTGAATGTTGTCAGTGAGTGAATGTTGTCAGTGAGTGAATGTTGTCTGTGAGTGAATGTTGTCAGTTAGTGAATGTTGTCAGTGAATGTTGTCAGTGAGTGAATGTTGTCAGTGAGTGAATGTTGTCAGTGAATGTTGTCAGAGAGTCAATGTTGTCAGTGAGTGAATGTTGTCAGTGAATGTTGTCAGTGAGTGAATGTTGTCAGTGAATGTTGTCAGTGAGTGAATGTTGTCAGTGAGTGTTGTCAGTGAGTGAATGTTGTCAGAGAGTGAATGTTGTCAGTGAGTGAATGTTGTCAGAGAATGTTGTCAGTGAGTGAATGTTGTCAGTGAGTGAATGTTGTCAGTGAGTGAATGTTGTCAGTGAATGTTGTCAGTGAGTGAATGTTGTCAGTGAATGTTGTCAGTGAGTGAATGTTGTCAGTGAGTGAATGTTGTCAGGGAGTGAATGTTGTCAGTGAATGTTGTCTGTGAGTGAATGTTGTCAGTTAGTGAATGTTGTCAGTGAATGTTGTCAGTGAGTGAATGTTGTCAGTGAATGTTGTCAGTGAGTGAATGTTGTCAGTGAATGTTGTCAGTGAATGTTATCAGTTAGTGAATGTTGTCAGTGAATGTTGTCAGTGAGTGAATGTTGTCAGTGAATGTTGTCAGTGAGTGAATGTTGTCAGTGAATGCTGTCAGTGAGTGAATGTTGTCAGTGAATATTGTCAGTGAGTGAATGTTGTCAGAGAGTGAATGTTGTCAGTGAATGTTGTCAGTGAGTGAATGTTGTCAGTGAATGTTGTCAGTGAATGTTGTCAGTGAGTGAATGTTGTCAGTGAGTGAATGTTGTCAGTGAATGTTGTCAGTGAATGTTGTCAGTGAGTGAATGTTGTCAGTGAATGTTGTCAGTGAGTGAATGTTGTCAGTGAATGCTGTCAGTGAGTGAATGTTGTCAGTGAGTGAATGTTGTCAGAGAGTGAATGTTGTCAGTGAATGTTGTCAGTGAGTGTTGTCAGTGAATGTTGTCAGTGAGTGAATGTTGTCAGTGAATGTTGTCAGTGAGTGAATGTTGTCAGTGAGTGAATGTTGTCAGTGAATGCTGTCAGTGAGTGAATGTTGTCAGTGAATGTTGTCAGAGAGTGAATGTTGTCAGTGAATGTTGTCAGTGAATGTTGTCAGTGAATGTTGTCAGTGAGTGTTGTCAGTGAATGTTGTCAGTGAGTGAATGTTGTCAGTGAGTGGATGTTGTCAGTGAATGTTGTCTGTGAGTGAATGTTGTCAGTTAGTGAATGTTGTCAGTGAGTGAATGTTGTCAGTGAATGTTGTCAGTGAGTGAATGTTGTCAGTGAGTGAATGTTGTCAGTGAATGTTGTCAGTGAGTGAATGTTGTCAGTGAGTGTTGTGAGTCAATGTTGTCAGTGAGTGTTGTCAGTGAATGTTGTCAGTGAGTGAATGTTGTCAGTGAATGTTGTCAGTGAGTGAATGTTGTCAGTGAATGTTGTCAGTGAGTGAATGTTGTCAGTGAATGTTGTCAGTGAGTGAATGCTGTCAGTGAGTGAATGTTGTCAGTGAGTGAGTGTTGTCAGTGAATGTTGTCAGTGAGTGAATGTTGTCAGTGAATGTTGTCAGTGAGTGAATGTTGTCAGTGAATGCTGTCAGTGAGTGAATGTTGTCAGTGAGTGAATGTTGTCAGTGAATGCTGTCAGTGAGTGAATGTTGTCAGAGAGTGAATGTTGTCAGTGAATGTTGTCAGTGAATGTTGTCAGTGAGTGTTGTCAGTGAATGTTGTCAGTGAGTGAATGTTGTCAGTGAGTGAATGTTGTCAGTGAGTGAATGTTGTCAGTGAATGTTGTCAGTGAGTGAATGTTGTCAGTGAATGTTGTCAGTGAATGTTGTCAGTGAATGTTGTCAGAGAGTGAATGTTGTCAGTGAGTGAATGTTGTCAGTGAAGGTTGTCAGTGAATGTTGTCAGTGAGTGAATGTTGTCAGTGAGTGAATGTTGTCAGTGAATGTTGTCTGTGAGTGAATGTTGTCAGTTAGTGAATGTTATCAGTGAGTGAATGTTGTCAGTGAGTGAATGTTGTCAGTGAGTGAATGTTGTCAGTGAATGTTGTCAGTGAGTGAATGTTGTCAGTGAGTGTTGTAAGTGAGTCAATTTTGTCAGTGAGTGTTGTCAGTGAGTGTTGTCAGTGAGTGAATGTTGTCAGTGAATGTTGTCAGTGAGTGAATGTTGTCAGAGAGTGTTGTCAGTGAGTGAATGTTGTCAGTGAATGTTGTCAGTGAGTGAATGTTGTCAGTGAATGTTGTCAGTGAGTGAATGTTGTCAGTGAATGCTGTCAGTGAGTGAATGTTGTCAGAGAGTGAATGTTGTCAGTGAATGTTGTCAGTGAATGTTGTCAGTGAGTGTTGTCAGTGAATGTTGTCAGTGAGTGAATGTTGTCAGTGAGTGAATGTTGTCAGTGAGTGAATGTTGTCAGTGAATGTTGTCAGTGAATGTTGTCAGAGAGTGAATGTTGTCAGTGAGTGAATGTTGTCAGTGAATGTTGTCAGTGAATGTTGTCAGTGAGTGAATGTTGTCAGTGAGTGAATGTTGTCAGTGAGTGGATGTTGTCAGTGAATGTTGTCTGTGAGTGAATGTTGTCAGTTAGTGAATGTTGTCAGTGAGTGAATGTTGTCAGTGAATGTTGTCAGTGAGTGAATGTTGTCAGTGAGTGAATGTTGTCAGTGAATGTTGTCAGTGAGTGAATGTTGTCAGTGAGTGTTGTGAGTCAATGTTGTCAGTGAGTGTTGTCAGTGAATGTTGTCAGTGAGTGAATGTTGTCAGTGAATGTTGTCAGTGAGTGAATGTTGTCAGTGAATGTTGTCAGTGAGTGAATGCTGTCAGTGAGTGAATGTTGTCAGTGAGTGAATGTTGTCAGTGAATGTTGTCAGAGAGTGAATGTTGTCAGTGAATGTTGTCAGTGAATGTTTTCAGTGAGTGTTGTCAGTGAATGTTGTCAGTGAGTGAATGTTGTCAGTGAATGTTGTCAGTGAGTGAATGTTGTCAGTGAATGCTGTCAGTGAGTGAATGTTGTCAGTGAGTGAATGTTGTCAGTGAATGCTGTCAGTGAGTGAATGTTGTCAGAGAGTGAATGTTGTCAGTGAATGTTGTCAGTGAATGTTGTCAGTGAGTGTTGTCAGTGAATGTTGTCAGTGAGTGAATGTTGTCAGTGAGTGAATGTTGTCAGTGAGTGAATGTTGTCAGTGAATGTTGTCAGTGAGTGAATGTTGTCAGTGAATGTTGTCAGAGAGTGAATGTTGTCAGTGAGTGAATGTTGTCAGTGAATGTTGTCAGTGAATGTTGTCAGTGAATGTTGTCAGTGAGTGAATGTTGTCAGTGAGTGAATGTTGTCAGTGAGTGGATGTTGTCAGTGAATGTTGTCTGTGAGTGAATGTTGTCAGTTAGTGAATGTTATCAGTGAGTGAATGTTGTCAGTGAATGTTGTCAGTGAGTGAATGTTGTCAGTGAATGTTGTCAGTGAGTGAATGTTGTCAGTGAGTGTTGTAAGTGAGTCAATGTTGTCAGTGAGTGTTGTCAGTGAGTGTTGTCAGTGAGTGAATGTTGTCAGTGAATGTTGTCAGTGAGTGAATGTTGTCAGTGAGTGTTGTCAGTGAGTGAATGTTGTCAGTGAATGTTGTCAGTGAGTGAATGTTGTCAGTGAATGTTGTCAGTGAGTGAATGTTGTCAGTGAATGTTGTCAGTGAGTGAATGTTGTCAGTGAATGTTGTCAGTGAGTGAATGTTGTCAGTGAATGTTGTCAGTGAGTGAATGTTGTCAGTGAACGTTGTCAGTGAATGTTGTCAGAGAGTGAATGTTGTCAGAGAGTGAATGTTATCAGTAAATGTTGTCAGTGAATGTTGTCAGAGAGTGAATGTTGTCAGTGAATGTTGTCAGTTAGTGAATGTTGTCAGTGAATGTTGTCAGTGAGTGAATGTTGTCAGTGAATGTTGTCAGTGAGTGAATGTTGTCAGTGAATGCTGTCAGTGAGTGAATGTTGTCAGTGAGTGAATGTTGTCAGTGAATATTGTCAGTGAGTGAATGTTGTCAGTGAATGTTGTCAGTGAGTGAATGTTGTCAGTGAATGTTGTCAGTGAATGTTGTCAGTGAGTGAATGTTGTCAGTGAATGCTGTCAGTGAGTGAATGTTGTCAGTGAGTGAATGTTGTCAGTGAATGTTGTCAGAGAGTGAATGTTGTCAGTGAATGTTGTCAGTGAATGTTGTCAGTGAGTGTTGTCAGTGAATATTGTCAGTGAGTGAATGTTGTCAGTGAGTGAATGTTGTCAGTGAGTGAATGTTGTCAGTGAATGTTGTCTGTGAGTGAATGTTGTCAGTTAGTGAATGTTGTCAGTGAGTGAATGTTGTCAGTGAATGTTGTCAGTGAGTGAATGTTGTCAGTGAGTGAATGTTGTCAGTGAATGTTGTCAGAGAGTCAATGTTGTCAGTGAATGTTGTCAGTGAGTGAATGTTGTCAGTGAGTGAATGTTGTCAGTGAATGTTGTCAGTGAGTGAATGTTGTCAGAGAGTGAATGTTGTCAGTGAGTGAATGTTGTCAGTGAATGTTGTCAGTGAGTGAATGTTGTCAGTGAGTGAATGTTGTCAGAGAGTGAATGTTGTCAGTGAATGTTGTCAGTGAGTGAATGTTGTCAGTGAGTGAATGTTGTCAGTGAATGTTGTCAGTGAATGTTGTCAGTGAGTGAATGTTGTCAGTGAGTGAATGTTGTCAGTGAATGTTGTCAGTGAATGTTGTCAGTGAATGTTGTCAGTGAGTGAATGTTGTCAGTGAGTGAATGTTGTCAGTGAATGTTGTCTGTGAGTGAATGTTGTCAGTTAGTGAATGTTGTCAGTGAGTGAATGTTGTCAGTGAATGTTGTCAGTGAGTGAATGTTGTCAGTGAGTGAATGTTGTCAGTGAGTGTTGTAAGTGAGTCAATGTTGTCAGTGAGTGTTGTCAGTGAATGTTGTCAGTGAGTGAATGTTGTCAGTGAATGTTGTCAGTGAGTGAATGTTGTCAGTGAGTGAATGTTGTCAGTGAGTGAATGTTGTCTGTGAGTGAATGTTGTCAGTTAGTGAATGTTGTCAGTGAATGTTGTCAGTGAGTGAATGTTGTCAGTGAGTGAATGTTGTCAATGAATGTTGTCAGAGAGTCAATGTTGTCAGTGAGTGAATGTTGTCAGTGAATGTTGTCAGTGAGTGAATGTTGTCAGTGAATGTTGTCAGTGAGTGAATGTTGTCAGTGAGTGTTGTCAGTGAGTGAATGTTGTCAGAGAGTGAATGTTGTCAGTGAGTGAATGTTGTCAGTGAATGTTGTCAGTGAGTGAATGTTGTCAGTAAGTGAATGTTGTCAGTGAATGTTGTCTGTGAGTGAATGTTGTCAGTTAGTGAATGTTGTCAGTGAATGTTGTCAGTGAGTGAATGTTGTCAGTGAGTGAATGTTGTCAGTGAATGTTGTCAGAGATTCAATGTTGTCAGTGAATGTTGTCAGTGAGTGAATGTTGTCAGTGAGTGAATGTTGTCAGTGAATGTTGTCAGTGAGTGAATGTTGTCAGTGAATGTTGTCAGTGAGTGAATGTTGTCAGTGAGTGTTGTCAGTGAGTGAATGTTGTCAGAGAGTGAATGTTGTCAGTGAGTGAATGTTGTCAGTGAATGTTGTCAGTGAGTGAATGTTGTCAGTGAGTGAATGTTGTCAGTGAATGTTGTCAGTTAATGTTGTCAGTGAATGTTGTCAGTGAGTGAATGTTGTCAGTGAATGTTGTCAGTGAGTGAATGTTGTCAGTGAATGTTGTCAGTGAGTGAATGTTGTCAGTGAGTGAATGTTGTCAGTGAATGTTGTCAGTGAATGTTATCAGTGAGTGAATGTTGTCAGTGAATGTTGTCAGTGAGTGAATGTTGTCAGTGAATGTTGTCAGTGAGTGAATGTTGTCAGTGAATGCTGTCAGTGAGTGAATGTTGTCAGTGAATATTGTCAGTGAGTGAATGTTGTCAGAGAGTGAATGTTGTCAGTGAATGTTGTCAGTGAGTGAATGTTGTCAGTGAATGTTGTCAGTGAGTGAATGTTGTCAGTGAATGTTGTCAGTGAGTGAATGTTGTCAGTGAATGCTGTCAGTGAGTGAATGTTGTCAGTGAGTGAATGTTGTCAGAGAGTGAATGTTGTCAGTGAATGTTGTCAGTGAATGTTGTCAGTGAATGTTGTCAGTGAGTGAATGTTGTCAGTGAGTGAATGTTGTCAGTGAATGTTGTCTGTGAGTGAATGTTGTCAGTTAGTGAATGTTGTCAGTGAATGTTGTCAGAGAGTCAATGTTGTCAGTGAATGTTGTCAGTGAGTGAATGTTGTCAGTGAGTGAATGTTGTCAGTGAATGTTGTCAGTGAGTGAATGTTGTCAGTGAATGTCAGTGAGTGAATGTTGTCAGTGAATGTTGTCAGTGAGTGAATGTTGTCAGTGAATGCTGTCAGTGAGTGAATGTTGTCAGTGAATATTGTCAGTGAGTGAATGTTGTCAGTGAATGCTGTCAGTGAGTGAATGTTGTCAGTGAGTGAATGTTGTCAGAGAGTGAATGTTGTCAGTGAATGTTGTCAGTGAATGTTGTCAGTGAGTGTTGTCAGTGAATGTTGTCAGTGAGTGAATGTTGTCAGTGAGTGAATGTTGTCAGTGAATGTTGTCAGTGAGTGTTGTGAGTCAATGTTGTCAGTGAGTGTTGTCAGTGAATGTTGTCAGTGAGTGAATGTTGTCAGTGAATGTTGTCAGTGAGTGAATGTTGTCAGTGAATGTTGTCAGTGAGTGAATGTTGTCAGTGAATGTTGTCAGTGAGTGAATGCTGTCAGTGAGTGAATGTTGTCAGTGAGTGAATGTTGTCAGTGAATGTTGTCAGAGAGTGAATGTTGTCAGTGAATGTTGTCAGTGAGTGGATGTTGTCAGTGAATGTTGTCTGTGAGTGAATGTTGTCAGTTAGTGAATGTTGTCAGTGAGTGAATGTTGTCAGTGAATGTTGTCAGTGAGTGAATGTTGTCAGTGAGTGAATGTTGTCAGTGAATGTTGTCAGTGAGTGAATGTTGTCAGTGAGTGTTGTGAGTCAATGTTGTCAGTGAGTGTTGTCAGTGAGTGAATGTTGTCAGTGAATGTTGTCAGTGAGTGAATGTTGTCAGTGAATGTTGTCAGTGAGTGAATGTTGTCAGTGAATGTTGTCAGTGAGTGAATGCTGTCAGTGAGTGAATGTTGTCAGTGAGTGAATGTTGTCAGTGAATGTTGTCAGAGAGTGAATGTTGTCAGTGAATGTTGTCAGTGAATGTTTTCAGTGAGTGTTGTCAGTGAATGTTGTCAGTGAGTGAATGTTGTCAGTGAATGTTGTCAGTGAGTGAATGTTGTCAGTGAATGCTGTCAGTGAGTGAATGTTGTCAGAGAGTGAATGTTGTCAGTGAATGTTGTCAGTGAATGTTGTCAGTGAGTGTTGTCAGTGAATGTTGTCAGTGAGTGAATGTTGTCAGTGAGTGAATGTTGTCAGTGAGTGAATGTTGTCAGTGAATGTTGTCAGTGAGTGAATGTTGTCAGTGAATGTTGTCAGTGAATGTTGTCAGAGAGTGAATGTTGTCAGTGAGTGAATGTTGTCAGTGAATGTTGTCAGTGAATGTTGTCAGTGAGTGAATGTTGTCAGTGAGTGAATGTTGTCAGTGAGTGAATGATGTCAGTGAATGTTGTCTGTGATTGAATGTTGTCAGTTAGTGAATGTTATCAGTGAGTGAATGTTGTCAGTGAATGTTGTCAGTGAGTGAATGTTGTCAGTGAGTGAATGTTGTCAGTGAATGTTGTCAGTGAGTGAATGTTGTCAGTGAGTGTTGTAAGTGAGTCAATGTTGTCAGTGAGTGTTGTCAGTGAGTGTTGTCAGTGAGTGAATGTTGTCAGTGAATGTTGTCAGTGAGTGAATGTTGTCAGTGAGTGTTGTCAGTGAGTGAATGTTGTCAGTGAATGTTGTCAGTGAGTGAATGTTGTCAGTGAATGTTGTCAGTGAGTGAATGTTGTCAGTGAATGTTGTCAGTGAGTGAATGTTGTCAGTGAATGTTGTCAGTGAGTGAATGTTGTCAGTGAATGTTGTCAGTGAGTGAATGTTGTCAGTGAGTGAATGTTGTCAGTGAACGTTGTCAGTGAATGTTGTCAGAGAGTGAATGTTGTCAGTGAATGTTGTCAGAGAGTGAATGTTATCAGTAAATGTTGTCAGTGAATGTTGTCAGAGAGTGAATGTTGTCAGTGAATGTTGTCAGTTAGTGAATGTTGTCAGTGAATGTTGTCAGTGAGTGAATGTTGTCAGTGAATGTTGTCAGTGAGTGAATGTTGTCAGTGAATGCTGTCAGTGAGTGAATGTTGTCAGTGAGTGAATGTTGTCAGTGAATATTGTCAGTGAGTGAATGTTGTCAGTGAATGTTGTCAGTGAGTGAATGTTGTCAGTGAATGTTGTCAGTGAATGTTGTCAGTGAGTGAATGTTGTCAGTGAATGCTGTCAGTGAGTGAATGTTGTCAGTGAATGTTGTCAGTGAGTGTTGTCAGTGAATGTTGTCAGTGAGTGTTGTCAGTGAATGTTGTCAGTGAGTGAATGTTGTCAGTGAGTGAATGTTGTCAGTGAATGTTGTCTGTGAGTGAATGTTGTCAGTTAGTGAATGTTGTCAGTGAGTGAATGTTGTCAGTGAATGCTGTCAGTGAGTGAATGTTGTCAGTGAATGTTGTCAGTGAATGTTGTCAGTGAGTGTTGTCAGTGAATGTTGTCAGTGAGTGTTGTCAGTGAATGTTGTCAGTGAGTGAATGTTGTCAGTGAGTGAATGTTGTCAGTGAATGTTGTCTGTGAGTGAATGTTGTCAGTTAGTGAATGTTGTCAGTGAGTGAATGTTGTCAGTGAATGTTGTCAGTGAGTGAATGTTGTCAGTGAGTGAATGTTGTCAGTGAATGTTGTCAGAGAGTCAATGTTGTCAGTGAATGTTGTCAGTGAGTGAATGTTGTCAGTGAGTGAATGTTGTCAGTGAATGTTGTCAGTGAGTGAATGTTGTCAGAGAGTGAATGTTGTCAGTGAGTGAATGTTGTCAGTGAATGTTGTCAGTGAGTGAATGTTGTCAGTGAGTGAATGTTGTCAGAGAGTGAATGTTGTCAGTGAGTGAATGTTGTCAGTGAATGTTGTCAGTGAGTGAATGTTGTCAGTGAGTGAATGTTGTCAGTGAATGTTGTCAGTGAATGTTGTCAGTGAGTGAATGTTGTCAGTGAATGTTGTCAGTGAATGTTGTCAGTGAATGTTGTCAGTGAGTGAATGTTGTCAGTGAGTGAATGTTGTCAGTGAATGTTGTCTGTGAGTGAATGTTGTCAGTTAGTGAATGTTGTCAGTGAGTGAATGTTGTCAGTGAATGTTTTCAGTGAGTGAATGTTGTCAGTGAGTGAATGTTGTCAGTGAATGTTGTCAGAGAGTCAATGTTGTCAGTGAGTGAATGTTGTCAGTGAATGTTGTCAGTGAGTGAATGTTGTCAGTGAATGTTGTCATTGAGTGAATGTTGTCAGTGAGTGTTGTCAGTGAGTGAATGTTGTCAGAGAGTGAATGTTATCAGTGAGTGAATGTTGTCAGTGAATGTTGTCAGTGAGTGAATGTTGTCAGCGAGTGAATGTTGTCAGTGAGTGAATGTTGTCAGTGAATGTTGTCAGTGAGTGAATGTTGTCAGTGAATGTTGTCAGTGAGTGAATGTTGTCAGTGAGTGAATGTTGTCAGTGAGTGAATGTTGTCAGTGAATGTTGTCTGTGAGTGAATGTTGTCAGTTAGTGAATGTTGTCAGTGAATGTTGTCAGTGAGTGAATGTTGTCAGTGAATGTTGTCAGTGAGTGAATGTTGTCAGTGAGTGAATGTTGTCAGTGAATGTTGTCAGTGAGTGAATGCTGTCAGTGAATGTTGTCAGTGAGTGAATGTTGTCAGTGAGTGTTGTCAGTGAGTGAATGTTGTCAGAGAGTGAATGTTGTCAGTGAGTGAATGTTGTCAGTTAATGTTGTCAGTGAATGTTGTCAGTGGGTGAATGTTGTCAGTGAATGTTGTCAGTGAGTGAATGTTGTCAGTGAGTGAATGTTGTCAGTGAATGTTGTCAGTGAATGTTATCAGTTAGTGAATGTTGTCAGTGAATGTTGTCAGTGAGTGAATGTTGTCAGTGAATGTTGTCAGTGAGTGAATGTTGTCAGTGAATGCTGTCAGTGAGTGAATGTTGTCAGTGAGTGATGTCAGTGAATGTTGTCAGTGAGTGAATGTTGTCAGTGAGTGAATGTTGTCAGTGAATGCTGTCAGTGAGTGAATGTTGTCAGTGAATGTTGTCAGAGAGTGAATGTTGTCAGTGAATGTTGTCAGTGAATGTTGTCAGTGAGTGAATGTTGTCAGTGAGTGAATGTTGTCAGTGAGTGAATGTTGTCAGTGAATGTTGTCAGTGAGTGAATGTTGTCAGTGAATGTTGTCAGTGAATGTTGTCAGTGAATGTTGTCAGAGAGTGAATGTTGTCAGTGAGTGAATGTTGTCAGTGAATGTTGTCAGTGAATGTTGTCAGTGAGTGAATGTTGTCAGTGAGTGAATGTTGTCAGTGAGTGAATGTTGTCAGTGAGTGTTGTAAGTGAGTCAATGTTATCAGTGAGTGTTGTCAGTGAGTGTTGTCAGTGAGTGAATGTTGTCAGTGAATGTTGTCAGTGAGTGAATGTTGTCAGTGAGTGAATGTTGTCAGTGAATGTTGTCAGAGAGTCAATGTTGTCAGTGAATGTTGTCAGTGAGTGAATGTTGTCAGTGAGTGAATGTTGTCAGTGAATGTTGTCAGTGAGTGAATGTTGTCAGTGAGTGTTGTCAGTGAGTGAATGTTGTCAGAGAGTGAATGTTGTCAGTGAGTGAATGTTGTCAGTGAATGTTGTCAGTGAGTGAATGTTGTCAGTGAGTGAATGTTGTCAGTGAATGTTGTCAGTGAGTGAATGCTGTCAGAGAGTGAATGTTGTCAGTGAGTGAATGTTGTCAGTAAATGTTGTCAGTGAATGTTGTCAGTGAATGTTGACAGTGAGTGAATGTTGTCAGAGAGTGAATGTTGTCAGTGAGTGAATGTTGTCAGTGAGTGTTGTCAGTGAATGTTGTCAGTGAGAGTTGTCAGTGAATGTTGTCAGTGAGTGAATGTTGTCAGTGAATGTTGTCAGTGAGTGGATGTTGTCAGTGAATGTTGTCTGTGAGTGAATGTTGTCAGTTAGTGAATGTTGTCAGTGAATGAATGTTGTCAGTGAATGTTGTCAGTGAGTGAATGTTGTCAGTGAGTGAATGTTGTCAGTGAATGTTGTCAGTGAGTGAATGTTGTCAGTGAGTGTTGTGAGTCAATGTTGTCAGTGAGTGTTGTCAGTGAATGTTGTCAGTGAGTGAATGTTGTCAGTGAATGTTGTCAGTGAGTGAATGTTGTCAGTGAATGTTGTCAGTGAGTGAATGTTGTCAGTGAATGTTGTCAGTGAGTGAATGCTGTCAGTGAGTGAATGTTGTCAGTGAGTGAATGTTGTCAGTGAATGTTGTCAAAGAGTGAATGTTGTCAGTGAATGTTGTCAGTGAATGTTTTCAGTGAGTGTTGTCAGTGAATGTTGTCAGTGAGTGAATGTTGTCAGTGAATGTTGTAAGTGAGTGAATGTTGTCAGTGAATGCTGTCAGTGAGTGAATGTTGTCAGTGAGTGAATGTTGTCAGTGAATGCTGTCAGTGAGTGAATGTTGTCAGAGAGTGAATGTTGTCAGTGAATGTTGTCAGTGAATGTTGTCAGTGAGTGTTGTCAGTGAATGTTGTCAGTGAGTGAATGTTGTCAGTGAGTGAATGTTGTCAGTGAATGTTGTCAGTGAGTGAATGTTGTCAGTGAATGTTGTCAGTGAATGTTGTCAGAGAGTGAATGTTGTCAGTGAGTGAATGTTGTCAGTGAATGTTGTCAGTGAATGTTGTCAGTGAGTGAATGTTGTCAGTGAGTGAATGTTGTCAGTGAGTGAATGTTGTCAGTGAATGTTGTCTGTGAGTGAATGTTGTCAGTTAGTGAATGTTATCAGTGAGTGAATGTTGTCAGTGAGTGAATGTTGTCAGTGAGTGAATGTTGTCAGTGAATGTTGTCAGTGAGTGAATGTTGTCAGTGAGTGTTGTAAGTGAGTCAATGTTGTCAGTGAGTGTTGTCAGTGAGTGTTGTCAGTGAGTGAATGTTGTCAGTGAATGTTGTCAGTGAGTGAATGTTGTCAGTGAGTGTTGTCAGTGAGTGAATGTTGTCAGTGAATGTTGTCAGTGAGTGAATGTTGTCAGTGAATGTTGTCAGTGAATGTTGTCAGTGAATGTTGTCAGAGAGTGAATGTTGTCAGTGAGTGAATGTTGTCAGTGAATGTTGTCAGTGAATGTTGTCAGTGAGTGAATGTTGTCAGTGAGTGAATGTTGTCAGTGAGTGAATGTTGTCAGTGAATGTTGTCTGTGAGTGAATGTTGTCAGTTAGTGAATGTTATCAGTGAGTGAATGTTGTCAGTGAGTGAATGTTGTCAGTGAGTGAATGTTGTCAGTGAATGTTGTCAGTGAGTGAATGTTGTCAGTGAGTGTTGTAAGTGAGTCAATGTTGTCAGTGAGTGTTGTCAGTGAGTGTTGTCAGTGAGTGAATGTTGTCAGTGAATGTTGTCAGTGAGTGAATGTTGTCAGTGAGTGTTGTCAGTGAGTGAATGTTGTCAGTGAATGTTGTCAGTGAGTGAATGTTGTCAGTGAATGTTGTCTGTGAGTGAATGTTGTCAGTTAGTGAATGTTATCAGTGAGTGAATGTTGTCAGTGAGTGAATGTTGTCAGTGAGTGAATGTTGTCAGTGAATGTTGTCAGTGAGTGAATGTTGTCAGTGAGTGTTGTAAGTGAGTCAATGTTGTCAGTGAGTGTTGTCAGTGAGTGTTGTCAGTGAGTGAATGTTGTCAGTGAATGTTGTCAGTGAGTGAATGTTGTCAGTGAGTGTTGTCAGTGAGTGAATGTTGTCAGTGAATGTTGTCAGTGAGTGAATGTTGTCAGTGAATGTTGTCAGTGCGTGAATGTTGTCAGTGAATGTTGTCAGTGAGTGAATGTTGTCAGTGAATGTTGTCAGTGAGTGAATGTTGTCAGTGAATGTTGTCAGTGAGTGAATGTTGTCAGTGAATGTTGTCAGTGAGTGAATGTTGTCAGTGAGTGAATGTTGTCAGTGAACGTTGTCAGTGAATGTTGTCAGAGAGTGAATGTTGTCAGTGAATGTTGTCAGAGAGTGAATGTTATCAGTAATTGTTGTCAGTGAATGTTGTCAGAGAGTGAATGTTGTCAGTGAATGTTGTCAGTTAGTGAATGTTGTCAGTGAATGTTGTCAGTGAGTGAATGTTGTCAGTGAATGTTGTCAGTGAGTGAATGTTGTCAGAGAGTGAATGTTGTCAGTGAGTGAATGTTGTCAGTAAATGTTGTCAGTGAATGTTGTCAGTGAATGTTGACAGTGAGTGAATGTTGTCAGAGAGTGAATGTTGTCAGTGAGTGAATGTTGTCAGTGAGTGTTGTCAGTGAATGTTGTCAGTGAGTGTTGTCAGTGAATGTTGTCAGTGAGTGAATGTTGTCAGTGAATGTTGTCAGTGAGTGAATGTTGTCAGTGAATGTTGTCAGTGAGTGAATGTTGTCAGTGAATGTTGTCAGTGAGTGAATGTTGTCAGTGAGTGTTGTCAGTGAGTGAATGTTGTCAGAGAGTGAATGTTGTCAGTGAGTGAATGTTGTCAGTGAATGTTGTCAGTGAGTGAATGTTGTCAGTGAGTGAATGTTGTCAGTGAATGTTGTCAGTTAATGTTGTCAGTGAATGTTGTCAGTGAGTGAATGTTGTCAGTGAATGTTGTCAGTGAGTGAATGTTGTCAGTGAATGTTGTCAGTGAGTGAATGTTGTCAGTGAGTGAATGTTGTCAGTGAATGTTGTCAGTGAATGTTATCAGTGAGTGAATGTTGTCAGTGAATGTTGTCAGTGAGTGAATGTTGTCAGTGAATGTTGTCAGTGAGTGAATGTTGTCAGTGAATGCTGTCAGTGAGTGAATGTTGTCAGTGAATATTGTCAGTGAGTGAATGTTGTCAGAGAGTGAATGTTGTCAGTGAATGTTGTCAGTGAGTGAATGTTGTCAGTGAATGTTGTCAGTGAGTGAATGTTGTCAGTGAATGTTGTCAGTGAGTGAATGTTGTCAGTGAATGCTGTCAGTGAGTGAATGTTGTCAGTGAGTGAATGTTGTCAGAGAGTGAATGTTGTCAGTGAATGTTGTCAGTGAATGTTGTCAGTGAATGTTGTCAGTGAGTGAATGTTGTCAGTGAGTGAATGTTGTCAGTGAATGTTGTCTGTGAGTGAATGTTGTCAGTTAGTGAATGTTGTCAGTGAATGTTGTCAGAGAGTCAATGTTGTCAGTGAATGTTGTCAGTGAGTGAATGTTGTCAGTGAGTGAATGTTGTCAGTGAATGTTGTCAGTGAGTGAATGTTGTCAGTGAATGTCAGTGAGTGAATGTTGTCAGTGAATGTTGTCAGTGAGTGAATGTTGTCAGTGAATGTTGTCAGTGAGTGAATGTTGTCAGTGAATGTTGTCAGTGAGTGAATGTTGTCAGTGAATGCTGTCAGTGAGTGAATGTTGTCAGTGAGTGAATGTTGTCAGAGAGTGAATGTTGTCAGTGAATGTTGTCAGTGAATGTTGTCAGTGAGTGTTGTCAGTGAATGTTGTCAGTGAGTGAATGTTGTCAGTGAGTGAATGTTGTCAGTGAATGTTGTCAGTGAGTGTTGTGAGTCAATGTTGTCAGTGAGTGTTGTCAGTGAATGTTGTCAGTGAGTGAATGTTGTCAGTGAATGTTGTCAGTGAGTGAATGTTGTCAGTGAATGTTGTCAGTGAGTGAATGTTGTCAGTGAATGTTGTCAGAGAGTGAATGTTGTCAGTGAATGTTGTCAGAGAGTGAATGTTATCAGTAATTGTTGTCAGTGAATGTTGTCAGAGAGTGAATGTTGTCAGTGAATGTTGTCAGTTAGTGAATGTTGTCAGTGAATGTTGTCAGTGAGTGAATGTTGTCAGTGAATGTTGTCAGTGAGTGAATGTTGTCAGAGAGTGAATGTTGTCAGTGAGTGAATGTTGTCAGTAAATGTTGTCAGTGAATGTTGTCAGTGAATGTTGACAGTGAGTGAATGTTGTCAGAGAGTGAATGTTGTCAGTGAGTGAATGTTGTCAGTGAGTGTTGTCAGTGAATGTTGTCAGTGAGTGTTGTCAGTGAATGTTGTCAGTGAGTGAATGTTGTCAGTGAATGTTGTCAGTGAGTGAATGTTGTCAGTGAATGTTGTCAGTGAGTGAATGTTGTCAGTGAATGTTGTCAGTGAGTGAATGTTGTCAGTGAGTGTTGTCAGTGAGTGAATGTTGTCAGAGAGTGAATGTTGTCAGTGAGTGAATGTTGTCAGTGAATGTTGTCAGTGAGTGAATGTTGTCAGTGAGTGAATGTTGTCAGTGAATGTTGTCAGTTAATGTTGTCAGTGAATGTTGTCAGTGAGTGAATGTTGTCAGTGAATGTTGTCAGTGAGTGAATGTTGTCAGTGAATGTTGTCAGTGAGTGAATGTTGTCAGTGAGTGAATGTTGTCAGTGAATGTTGTCAGTGAATGTTATCAGTGAGTGAATGTTGTCAGTGAATGTTGTCAGTGAGTGAATGTTGTCAGTGAATGTTGTCAGTGAGTGAATGTTGTCAGTGAATGCTGTCAGTGAGTGAATGTTGTCAGTGAATATTGTCAGTGAGTGAATGTTGTCAGAGAGTGAATGTTGTCAGTGAATGTTGTCAGTGAGTGAATGTTGTCAGTGAATGTTGTCAGTGAGTGAATGTTGTCAGTGAATGTTGTCAGTGAGTGAATGTTGTCAGTGAATGCTGTCAGTGAGTGAATGTTGTCAGTGAGTGAATGTTGTCAGAGAGTGAATGTTGTCAGTGAATGTTGTCAGTGAATGTTGTCAGTGAATGTTGTCAGTGAGTGAATGTTGTCAGTGAGTGAATGTTGTCAGTGAATGTTGTCTGTGAGTGAATGTTGTCAGTTAGTGAATGTTGTCAGTGAATGTTGTCAGAGAGTCAATGTTGTCAGTGAATGTTGTCAGTGAGTGAATGTTGTCAGTGAGTGAATGTTGTCAGTGAATGTTGTCAGTGAGTGAATGTTGTCAGTGAATGTCAGTGAGTGAATGTTGTCAGTGAATGTTGTCAGTGAGTGAATGTTGTCAGTGAATGTTGTCAGTGAGTGAATGTTGTCAGTGAATGTTGTCAGTGAGTGAATGTTGTCAGTGAATGCTGTCAGTGAGTGAATGTTGTCAGTGAGTGAATGTTGTCAGAGAGTGAATGTTGTCAGTGAATGTTGTCAGTGAATGTTGTCAGTGAGTGTTGTCAGTGAATGTTGTCAGTGAGTGAATGTTGTCAGTGAGTGAATGTTGTCAGTGAATGTTGTCAGTGAGTGTTGTGAGTCAATGTTGTCAGTGAGTGTTGTCAGTGAATTTTGTCAGTGAGTGAATGTTGTCAGTGAATGTTGTCAGTGAGTGAATGTTGTCAGTGAATGTTGTCAGTGAGTGAATGTTGTCAGTGAATGTTGTCAGTGAGTGAATGCTGTCAGTGAGTGAATGTTGTCAGTGAGTGAATGTTGTCAGTGAATGTTGTCAGAGAGTGAATGTTGTCAGTGAATGTTGTCAGTGAGTGGATGTTGTCAGTGAATGTTGTCTGTGAGTGAATGTTGTCAGTTAGTGAATGTTGTCAGTGAGTGAATGTTGTCAGTGAATGTTGTCAGTGAGTGAATGTTGTCAGTGAGTGAATGTTGTCAGTGAATGTTGTCAGTGAGTGAATGTTGTCAGTGAGTGTTGTGAGTCAATGTTGTCAGTGAGTGTTGTCAGTGAATGTTGTCAGTGAGTGAATGTTGTCAGTGAATGTTGTCAGTGAGTGAATGTTGTCAGTGAATGTTGTCAGTGAGTGAATGTTGTCAGTGAATGTTGTCAGTGAGTGAATGCTGTCAGTGAGTGAATGTTGTCAGTGAGTGAATGTTGTCAGTGAATGTTGTCAGAGAGTGAATGTTGTCAGTGAATGTTGTCAGTGAATGTTTTCAGTGAGTGTTGTCAGTGAATGTTGTCAGTGAGTGAATGTTGTCAGTGAATGTTGTCAGTGAGTGAATGTTGTCAGTGAATGCTGTCAGTGAGTGAATGTTGTCAGTGAGTGAATGTTGTCAGTGAATGCTGTCAGTGAGTGAATGTTGTCAGAGAGTGAATGTTGTCAGTGAATGTTGTCAGTGAATGTTGTCAGTGAGTGTTGTCAGTGAATGTTGTCAGTGAGTGAATGTTGTCAGTGAGTGAATGTTGTCAGTGAGTGAATGTTGTCAGTGAATGTTGTCAGTGAGTGAATGTTGTCAGTGAATGTTGTCAGTGAATGTTGTCAGAGAGTGAATGTTGTCAGTGAGTGAATGTTGTCAGTGAATGTTGTCAGTGAATGTTGTCAGTGAGTGAATGTTGTCAGTGAGTGAATGTTGTCAGTGAGTGAATGATGTCAGTGAATGTTGTCTGTGATTGAATGTTGTCAGTTAGTGAATGTTATCAGTGAGTGAATGTTGTCAGTGAATGTTGTCAGTGAGTGAATGTTGTCAGTGAGTGAATGTTGTCAGTGAATGTTGTCAGTGAGTGAATGTTGTCAGTGAGTGTTGTAAGTGAGTCAATGTTGTCAGTGAGTGTTGTCAGTGAGTGTTGTCAGTGAGTGAATGTTGTCAGTGAATGTTGTCAGTGAGTGAATGTTGTCAGTGAGTGTTGTCAGTGAGTGAATGTTGTCAGTGAATGTTGTCAGTGAGTGAATGTTGTCAGTGAATGTTGTCAGTGAGTGAATGTTGTCAGTGAATGTTGTCAGTGAGTGAATGTTGTCAGTGAATGTTGTCAGTGAGTGAATGTTGTCAGTGAATGTTGTCAGTGAGTGAATGTTGTCAGTGAGTGAATGTTGTCAGTGAACGTTGTCAGTGAATGTTGTCAGAGAGTGAATGTTGTCAGTGAATGTTGTCAGAGAGTGAATGTTATCAGTAAATGTTGTCAGTGAATGTTGTCAGAGAGTGAATGTTGTCAGTGAATGTTGTCAGTTAGTGAATGTTGTCAGTGAATGTTGTCAGTGAGTGAATGTTGTCAGTGAATGTTGTCAGTGAGTGAATGTTGTCAGTGAATGCTGTCAGTGAGTGAATGTTGTCAGTGAGTGAATGTTGTCAGTGAATATTGTCAGTGAGTGAATGTTGTCAGTGAATGTTGTCAGTGAGTGAATGTTGTCAGTGAATGTTGTCAGTGAATGTTGTCAGTGAGTGAATGTTGTCAGTGAATGCTGTCAGTGAGTGAATGTTGTCAGTGAATGTTGTCAGTGAGTGTTGTCAGTGAATGTTGTCAGTGAGTGTTGTCAGTGAATGTTGTCAGTGAGTGAATGTTGTCAGTGAGTGAATGTTGTCAGTGAAAGTTGTCTGTGAGTGAATGTTGTCAGTTAGTGAATGTTGTCAGTGAGTGAATGTTGTCAGTGAATGCTGTCAGTGAGTGAATGTTGTCAGTGAATGTTGTCAGTGAATGTTGTCAGTGAGTGTTGTCAGTGAATGTTGTCAGTGAGTGTTGTCAGTGAATGTTGTCAGTGAGTGAATGTTGTCAGTGAGTGAATGTTGTCAGTGAATGTTGTCTGTGAGTGAATGTTGTCAGTTAGTGAATGTTGTCAGTGAGTGAATGTTGTCAGTGAATGTTGTCAGTGAGTGAATGTTGTCAGTGAGTGAATGTTGTCAGTGAATGTTGTCAGAGAGTCAATGTTGTCAGTGAATGTTGTCAGTGAGTGAATGTTGTCAGTGAGTGAATGTTGTCAGTGAATGTTGTCAGTGAGTGAATGTTGTCAGAGAGTGAATGTTGTCAGTGAGTGAATGTTGTCAGTGAATGTTGTCAGTGAGTGAATGTTGTCAGTGAGTGAATGTTGTCAGAGAGTGAATGTTGTCAGTGAGTGAATGTTGTCAGTGAATGTTGTCAGTGAGTGAATGTTGTCAGTGAGTGAATGTTGTCAGTGAATGTTGTCAGTGAATGTTGTCAGTGAGTGAATGTTGTCAGTGAATGTTGTCAGTGAATGTTGTCAGTGAATGTTGTCAGTGAGTGAATGTTGTCAGTGAGTGAATGTTGTCAGTGAATGTTGTCTGTGAGTGAATGTTGTCAGTTAGTGAATGTTGTCAGTGAGTGAATGTTGTCAGTGAATGTTGTCAGTGAGTGAATGTTGTCAGTGAGTGAATGTTGTCAGTGAATGTTGTCAGAGAGTCAATGTTGTCAGTGAGTGAATGTTGTCAGTGAATGTTGTCAGTGAGTGAATGTTGTCAGTGAATGTTGTCATTGAGTGAATGTTGTCAGTGAGTGTTGTCAGTGAGTGAATGTTGTCAGAGAGTGAATGTTGTCAGTGAGTGAATGTTGTCAGTGAATGTTGTCAGTGAGTGAATGTTGTCAGCGAGTGAATGTTGTCAGTGAGTGAATGTTGTCAGTGAATGTTGTCAGTGAGTGAATGTTGTCAGTGAATGTTGTCAGTGAGTGAATGTTGTCAGTGAGTGAATGTTGTCAGTGAGTGAATGTTGTCAGTGAATGTTGTCTGTGAGTGAATGTTGTCAGTTAGTGAATGTTGTCAGTGAATGTTGTCAGTGAGTGAATGTTGTCAGTGAATGTTGTCAGTGAGTGAATGTTGTCAGTGAGTGAATGTTGTCAGTGAATGTTGTCAGTGAGTGAATGCTGTCAGTGAATGTTGTCAGTGAGTGAATGTTGTCAGTGAGTGTTGTCAGTGAGTGAATGTTGTCAGAGAGTGAATGTTGTCAGTGAGTGAATGTTGTCAGTTAATGTTGTCAGTGAATGTTGTCAGTGGGTGAATGTTGTCAGTGAATGTTGTCAGTGAGTGAATGTTGTCAGTGAGTGAATGTTGTCAGTGAATGTTGTCAGTGAATGTTATCAGTTAGTGAATGTTGTCAGTGAATGTTGTCAGTGAGTGAATGTTGTCAGTGAATGTTGTCAGTGAGTGAATGTTGTCAGTGAATGCTGTCAGTGAGTGAATGTTGTCAGTGAGTGATGTCAGTGAATGTTGTCAGTGAGTGAATGTTGTCAGTGAGTGAATGTTGTCAGTGAATGCTGTCAGTGAGTGAATGTTGTCAGTGAATGTTGTCAGAGAGTGAATGTTGTCAGTGAATGTTGTCAGTGAATGTTGTCAGTGAGTGAATGTTGTCAGTGAGTGAATGTTGTCAGTGAGTGAATGTTGTCAGTGAATGTTGTCAGTGAGTGAATGTTGTCAGTGAATGTTGTCAGTGAATGTTGTCAGTGAATGTTGTCAGAGAGTGAATGTTGTCAGTGAGTGAATGTTGTCAGTGAATGTTGTCAGTGAATGTTGTCAGTGAGTGAATGTTGTCAGTGAGTGAATGTTGTCAGTGAGTGAATGTTGTCAGTGAGTGTTGTAAGTGAGTCAATGTTATCAGTGAGTGTTGTCAGTGAGTGTTGTCAGTGAGTGAATGTTGTCAGTGAATGTTGTCAGTGAGTGAATGTTGTCAGTGAGTGAATGTTGTCAGTGAATGTTGTCAGAGAGTCAATGTTGTCAGTGAATGTTGTCAGTGAGTGAATGTTGTCAGTGAGTGAATGTTGTCAGTGAATGTTGTCAGTGAGTGAATGTTGTCAGTGAGTGTTGTCAGTGAGTGAATGTTGTCAGAGAGTGAATGTTGTCAGTGAGTGAATGTTGTCAGTGAATGTTGTCAGTGAGTGAATGTTGTCAGTGAGTGAATGTTGTCAGTGAATGTTGTCAGTGAGTGAATGCTGTCAGAGAGTGAATGTTGTCAGTGAGTGAATGTTGTCAGTAAATGTTGTCAGTGAATGTTGTCAGTGAATGTTGACAGTGAGTGAATGTTGTCAGAGAGTGAATGTTGTCAGTGAGTGAATGTTGTCAGTGAGTGTTGTCAGTGAATGTTGTCAGTGAGAGTTGTCAGTGAATGTTGTCAGTGAGTGAATGTTGTCAGTGAATGTTGTCAGTGAGTGGATGTTGTCAGTGAATGTTGTCTGTGAGTGAATGTTGTCAGTTAGTGAATGTTGTCAGTGAATGAATGTTGTCAGTGAATGTTGTCAGTGAGTGAATGTTGTCAGTGAGTGAATGTTGTCAGTGAATGTTGTCAGTGAGTGAATGTTGTCAGTGAGTGTTGTGAGTCAATGTTGTCAGTGAGTGTTGTCAGTGAATGTTGTCAGTGAGTGAATGTTGTCAGTGAATGTTGTCAGTGAGTGAATGTTGTCAGTGAATGTTGTCAGTGAGTGAATGTTGTCAGTGAATGTTGTCAGTGAGTGAATGCTGTCAGTGAGTGAATGTTGTCAGTGAGTGAATGTTGTCAGTGAATGTTGTCAAAGAGTGAATGTTGTCAGTGAATGTTGTCAGTGAATGTTTTCAGTGAGTGTTGTCAGTGAATGTTGTCAGTGAGTGAATGTTGTCAGTGAATGTTGTAAGTGAGTGAATGTTGTCAGTGAATGCTGTCAGTGAGTGAATGTTGTCAGTGAGTGAATGTTGTCAGTGAATGCTGTCAGTGAGTGAATGTTGTCAGAGAGTGAATGTTGTCAGTGAATGTTGTCAGTGAATGTTGTCAGTGAGTGTTGTCAGTGAATGTTGTCAGTGAGTGAATGTTGTCAGTGAGTGAATGTTGTCAGTGAATGTTGTCAGTGAGTGAATGTTGTCAGTGAATGTTGTCAGTGAATGTTGTCAGAGAGTGAATGTTGTCAGTGAGTGAATGTTGTCAGTGAATGTTGTCAGTGAATGTTGTCAGTGAGTGAATGTTGTCAGTGAGTGAATGTTGTCAGTGAGTGAATGTTGTCAGTGAATGTTGTCTGTGAGTGAATGTTGTCAGTTAGTGAATGTTATCAGTGAGTGAATGTTGTCAGTGAGTGAATGTTGTCAGTGAGTGAATGTTGTCAGTGAATGTTGTCAGTGAGTGAATGTTGTCAGTGAGTGTTGTAAGTGAGTCAATGTTGTCAGTGAGTGTTGTCAGTGAGTGTTGTCAGTGAGTGAATGTTGTCAGTGAATGTTGTCAGTGAGTGAATGTTGTCAGTGAGTGTTGTCAGTGAGTGAATGTTGTCAGTGAATGTTGTCAGTGAGTGAATGTTGTCAGTGAATGTTGTCAGTGAATGTTGTCAGTGAATGTTGTCAGAGAGTGAATGTTGTCAGTGAGTGAATGTTGTCAGTGAATGTTGTCAGTGAATGTTGTCAGTGAGTGAATGTTGTCAGTGAGTGAATGTTGTCAGTGAGTGAATGTTGTCAGTGAATGTTGTCTGTGAGTGAATGTTGTCAGTTAGTGAATGTTATCAGTGAGTGAATGTTGTCAGTGAGTGAATGTTGTCAGTGAGTGAATGTTGTCAGTGAATGTTGTCAGTGAGTGAATGTTGTCAGTGAGTGTTGTAAGTGAGTCAATGTTGTCAGTGAGTGTTGTCAGTGAGTGTTGTCAGTGAGTGAATGTTGTCAGTGAATGTTGTCAGTGAGTGAATGTTGTCAGTGAGTGTTGTCAGTGAGTGAATGTTGTCAGTGAATGTTGTCAGTGAGTGAATGTTGTCAGTGAATGTTGTCTGTGAGTGAATGTTGTCAGTTAGTGAATGTTATCAGTGAGTGAATGTTGTCAGTGAGTGAATGTTGTCAGTGAGTGAATGTTGTCAGTGAATGTTGTCAGTGAGTGAATGTTGTCAGTGAGTGTTGTAAGTGAGTTAATGTTGTCAGTGAGTGTTGTCAGTGAGTGTTGTCAGTGAGTGAATGTTGTCAGTGAATGTTGTCAGTGAGTGAATGTTGTCAGTGAGTGTTGTCAGTGAGTGAATGTTGTCAGTGAATGTTGTCAGTGAGTGAATGTTGTCAGTGAATGTTGTCAGTGCGTGAATGTTGTCAGTGAATGTTGTCAGTGAGTGAATGTTGTCAGTGAATGTTGTCAGTGAGTGAATGTTGTCAGTGAATGTTGTCAGTGAGTGAATGTTGTCAGTGAATGTTGTCAGTGAGTGAATGTTGTCAGTGAGTGAATGTTGTCAGTGAACGTTGTCAGTGAATGTTGTCAGAGAGTGAATGTTGTCAGTGAATGTTGTCAGAGAGTGAATGTTATCAGTAATTGTTGTCAGTGAATGTTGTCAGAGAGTGAATGTTGTCAGTGAATGTTGTCAGTTAGTGAATGTTGTCAGTGAATGTTGTCAGTGAGTGAATGTTGTCAGTGAATGTTGTCAGTGAGTGAATGTTGTCAGAGAGTGAATGTTGTCAGTGAGTGAATGTTGTCAGTAAATGTTGTCAGTGAATGTTGTCAGTGAATGTTGACAGTGAGTGAATGTTGTCAGAGAGTGAATGTTGTCAGTGAGTGAATGTTGTCAGTGAGTGTTGTCAGTGAATGTTGTCAGTGAGTGTTGTCAGTGAATGTTGTCAGTGAGTGAATGTTGTCAGTGAATGTTGTCAGTGAGTGAATGTTGTCAGTGAATGTTGTCAGTGAGTGAATGTTGTCAGTGAATGTTGTCAGTGAGTGAATGTTGTCAGTGAGTGAATGTTGTCAGTGAACGTTGTCAGTGAATGTTGTCAGAGAGTGAATGTTGTCAGTGAATGTTGTCAGAGAGTGAATGTTATCAGTAATTGTTGTCAGTGAATGTTGTCAGAGAGTGAATGTTGTCAGTGAATGTTGTCAGTTAGTGAATGTTGTCAGTGAATGTTGTCAGTGAGTGAATGTTGTCAGTGAATGTTGTCAGTGAGTGAATGTTGTCAGTGAGTGAATGTTGTCAGTGAGTGAATGTTGTCAGTGAATGTTGTCAGTGAGTGAATGTTGTCAGTGAATGTTGTCAGTGAATGTTGTCAGTGAATGTTGTCAGAGAGTGAATGTTGTCAGTGAGTGAATGTTGTCAGTGAATGTTGTCAGTGAATGTTGTCAGTGAGTGAATGTTGTCAGTGAGTGAATGTTGTCAGTGAGTGAATGTTGTCAGTGAATGTTGTCTGTGAGTGAATGTTGTCAGTTAGTGAATGTTATCAGTGAGTGAATGTTGTCAGTGAGTGAATGTTGTCAGTGAGTGAATGTTGTCAGTGAATGTTGTCAGTGAGTGAATGTTGTCAGTGAGTGTTGTAAGTGAGTCAATGTTGTCAGTGAGTGTTGTCAGTGAGTGTTGTCAGTGAGTGAATGTTGTCAGTGAATGTTGTCAGTGAGTGAATGTTGTCAGTGAGTGTTGTCAGTGAGTGAATGTTGTCAGTGAATGTTGTCAGTGAGTGAATGTTGTCAGTGAATGTTGTCAGTGCGTGAATGTTGTCAGTGAATGTTGTCAGTGAGTGAATGTTGTCAGTGAATGTTGTCAGTGAGTGAATGTTGTCAGTGAATGTTGTCAGTGAGTGAATGTTGTCAGTGAATGTTGTCAGTGAGTGAATGTTGTCAGTGAGTGAATGTTGTCAGTGAACGTTGTCAGTGAATGTTGTCAGAGAGTGAATGTTGTCAGTGAATGTTGTCAGAGAGTGAATGTTATCAGTAATTGTTGTCAGTGAATGTTGTCAGAGAGTGAATGTTGTCAGTGAATGTTGTCAGTTAGTGAATGTTGTCAGTGAATGTTGTCAGTGAGTGAATGTTGTCAGTGAATGTTGTCAGTGAGTGAATGTTGTCAGAGAGTGAATCTTGTCAGTGAGTGAATGTTGTCAGTAAATGTTGTCAGTGAATGTTGTCAGTGAATGTTGACAGTGAGTGAATGTTGTCAGAGAGTGAATGTTGTCAGTGAGTGAATGTTGTCAGTGAGTGTTGTCAGTGAATGTTGTCAGTGAGTGTTGTCAGTGAATGTTGTCAGTGAGTGAATGTTGTCAGTGAATGTTGTCAGAGAGTGAATGTTGTCAGTGAGTGAATGTTGTCAGTGAGTGAATGTTGTCAGTGAATGTTGTCAGAGAGTGAATGTTGTCAGTGAATGTTGTCAGTGAATGTTGTCAGTGAGTGTTGTCAGTGAATGTTGTCAGTGAGTGAATGTTGTCAGTGAGTGAATGTTGTCAGTGAGTGAATGTTGTCAGTGAATGTTGTCAGTGAGTGAATGTTGTCAGTGAATGTTGTCAGTGAATGTTGTCAGTGAATGTTGTCAGAGAGTGAATGTTGTCAGTGAGTGAATGTTGTCAGTGAATGTTGTCAGTGAATGTTGTCAGTGAGTGAATGTTGTCAGTGAGTGAATGTTGTCAGTGAGTAAATGTTGTCAGTGAGTGAATGTTGTCAGTGAGTGTTGTAAGTGAGTCAATGTTATCAGTGAGTGTTGTCAGTGAGTGTTGTCAGTGAGTGAATGTTGTCAGTGAATGTTGTCAGTGAGTGAATGTTGTCAGTGAGTGAATGTTGTCAGTGAATGTTGTCAGTGAGTGAATGTTGTCAGTGAGTGAATGTTGTCAGTGAATGTTGTCAGTGAGTGAATGTTGTCAGTGAGTGAATGTTGTCAGTGAATGTTGTCAGTGAGTGAATGTTGTCAGTGAGTGAATGTTGTCAGTGAATGTTGTCAGTGAATGTTGTCAGTGAGTGAATGTTGTCAGTGAATGTTGTCAGTGAGTGAATGTTGTCAGTGAGTGAATGTTGTCAGTGAATGTTGTCAGTGAATGTTATCAGTGAGTGAATGTTGTCAGTGAATGTTGTCAGTGAGTGAATGTTGTCAGTGAATGTTGTCAGTGAGTGAATGTTGTCAGTGAATGCTGTCAGTGAGTGAATGTTGTCAGTGAATATTGTCAGTGAGTGAGTGTTGTCAGAGAGTGAATGTTGTCAGTGAATGTTGTCAGTGAGTGAATGTTGTCAGTGAATGTTGTCAGTGAGTGAATGTTGTCAGTGAATGTTGTCAGTGAGTGAATGTTGTCAGTGAATGCTGTCAGTGAGTGAATGTTGTCAGAGAGTGAATGTTGTCAGTGAATGTTGTCAGTGAGTGTTGTCAGTGAATGTTGTCAGTGAGTGAATGTTGTCAGTGAATGTTGTCAGTGAGTGAATGTTGTCAGAGAGTGAATGTTGTCAGTGAGTGAATGTTGTCAGTAAATGTTGTCAGTGAATGTTGTCAGTGAATGTTGACAGTGAGTGAATGTTGTCAGAGAGTGAATGTTGTCAGTGAGTGAATGTTGTCAGTGAGTGTTGTCAGTGAATGTTGTCAGTGAGTGTTGTCAGTGAATGTTGTCAGTGAGTGAATGTTGTCAGTGAATGTTGTCAGAGAGTGAATGTTGTCAGTGAGTGAATGTTGTCAGTGAGTGAATGTTGTCAGTGAATGTTGTCAGAGAGTGAATGTTGTCAGTGAATGTTGTCAGTGAATGTTGTCAGTGAGTGTTGTCAGTGAATGTTGTCAGTGAGTGAATGTTGTCAGTGAGTGAATGTTGTCAGTGAATGTTGTCAGTGAGTGAATGTTGTCAGTGAGTGAATGTTGTCAATGAATGTTGTCAGAGAGTCAATGTTGTCAGTGAATGTTGTCAGTGAGTGAATGTTGTCAGTGAGTGAATGTTGTCAGTGAATGTTGTCAGTGAGTGGATGTTGTCAGTGAATGTTGTCTGTGAGTGAATGTTGTCAGTTAGTGAATGTTGTCAGTGAGTGAATGTTGTCAGTGAATGTTGTCAGTGAGTGAATGTTGTCAGTGAGTGAATGTTGTCAGTGAATGTTGTCAGTGAGTGAATGTTGTCAGTGAGTGTTGTGAGTCAATGTTGTCAGTGAGTGTTGTCAGTGAATGTTGTCAGTGAGTGAATGTTGTCAGTGAATGTTGTCAGTGAGTGAATGTTGTCAGTGAATGTTGTCAGTGAGTGAATGTTGTCAGTGAATGTTGTCAGTGAGTGAATGCTGTCAGTGAGTGAATGTTGTCAGTGAGTGAATGTTGTCAGTGAATGTTGTCAGAGAGTGAATGTTGTCAGTGAATGTTGTCAGTGAATGTTTTCAGTGAGTGTTGTCAGTGAATGTTGTCAGTGAGTGAATGTTGTCAGTGAATGTTGTCAGTGAGTGAATGTTGTCAGTGAATGCTGTCAGTGAGTGAATGTTGTCAGTGAGTGAATGTTGTCAGTGAATGCTGTCAGTGAGTGAATGTTGTCAGAGAGTGAATGTTGTCAGTGAATGTTGTCAGTGAATGTTGTCAGTGAGTGTTGTCAGTGAATGTTGTCAGTGAGTGAATGTTGTCAGTGAGTGAATGTTGTCAGTGAGTGAATGTTGTCAGTGAGTGAATGTTGTCAGTGAATGTTGTCAGTGAGTGAATGTTGTCAGTGAATGTTGTCAGTGAATGTTGTCAGTGAATGTTGTCAGAGAGTGAATGTTGTCAGTGAGTGAATGTTGTCAGTGAATGTTGTCAGTGAATGTTGTCAGTGAGTGAATGTTGTCAGTGAGTGAATGTTGTCAGTGAGTGAATGTTGTCAGTGAATGTTGTCTGTGAGTGAATGTTGTCAGTTAGTGAATGTTATCAGTGAGTGAATGTTGTCAGTGAGTGAATGTTGTCAGTGAGTGAATGTTGTCAGTGAATGTTGTCAGTGAGTGAATGTTGTCAGTGAGTGTTGTAAGTGAGTCAATGTTGTCAGTGAGTGTTGTCAGTGAGTGTTGTCAGTGAGTGAATGTTGTCAGTGAATGTTGTCAGTGAGTGAATGTTGTCAGTGAGTGTTGTCAGTGAGTGAATGTTGTCAGTGAATGTTGTCAGTGAGTGAATGTTGTCAGTGAATGTTGTCAGTGAATGTTGTCAGTGAATGTTGTCAGAGAGTGAATGTTGTCAGTGAGTGAATGTTGTCAGTGAATGTTGTCAGTGAATGTTGTCAGTGAGTGAATGTTGTCAGTGAGTGAATGTTGTCAGTGAGTGAATGTTGTCAGTGAATGTTGTCAGAGAGTGAATGTTGTCAGTGAGTGAATGTTGTCAGTGAATGTTGTCAGTGAATGTTGTCAGTGAGTGAATGTTGTCAGTGAGTGAATGTTGTCAGTGAGTGAATGTTGTCAGTGAATGTTGTCTGTGAGTGAATGTTGTCAGTTAGTGAATGTTATCAGTGAGTGAATGTTGTCAGTGAGTGAATGTTGTCAGTGAGTGAATGTTGTCAGTGAATGTTGTCAGTGAGTGAATGTTGTCAGTGAGTGTTGTAAGTGAGTCAATGTTGTCAGTGAGTGTTGTCAGTGAGTGTTGTCAGTGAGTGAATGTTGTCAGTGAATGTTGTCAGTGAGTGAATGTTGTCAGTGAGTGTTGTCAGTGAGTGAATGTTGTCAGTGAATGTTGTCAGTGAGTGAATGTTGTCAGTGAATGTTGTCTGTGAGTGAATGTTGTCAGTTAGTGAATGTTATCAGTGAGTGAATGTTGTCAGTGAGTGAATGTTGTCAGTGAGTGAATGTTGTCAGTGAATGTTGTCAGTGAGTGAATGTTGTCAGTGAGTGTTGTAAGTGAGTCAATGTTGTCAGTGAGTGTTGTCAGTGAGTGTTGTCAGTGAGTGAATGTTGTCAGTGAATGTTGTCAGTGAGTGAATGTTGTCAGTGAGTGTTGTCAGTGAGTGAATGTTGTCAGTGAATGTTGTCAGTGAGTGAATGTTGTCAGTGAATGTTGTCAGTGCGTGAATGTTGTCAGTGAATGTTGTCAGTGAGTGAATGTTGTCAGTGAATGTTGTCAGTGAGTGAATGTTGTCAGTGAATGTTGTCAGTGAGTGAATGTTGTCAGTGAATGTTGTCAGTGAGTGAATGTTGTCAGTGAGTGAATGTTGTCAGTGAACGTTGTCAGTGAATGTTGTCAGAGAGTGAATGTTGTCAGTGAATGTTGTCAGAGAGTGAATGTTATCAGTAATTGTTGTCAGTGAATGTTGTCAGAGAGTGAATGTTGTCAGTGAATGTTGTCAGTTAGTGAATGTTGTCAGTGAATGTTGTCAGTGAGTGAATGTTGTCAGTGAATGTTGTCAGTGAGTGAATGTTGTCAGAGAGTGAATGTTGTCAGTGAGTGAATGTTGTCAGTAAATGTTGTCAGTGAATGTTGTCAGTGAATGTTGACAGTGAGTGAATGTTGTCAGAGAGTGAATGTTGTCAGTGAGTGAATGTTGTCAGTGAGTGTTGTCAGTGAATGTTGTCAGTGAGTGTTGTCAGTGAATGTTGTCAGTGAGTGAATGTTGTCAGTGAATGTTGTCAGTGAGTGAATGTTGTCAGTGAATGTTGTCAGTGAGTGAATGTTGTCAGTGAATGTTGTCAGTGAGTGAATGTTGTCAGTGAGTGAATGTTGTCAGTGAACGTTGTCAGTGAATGTTGTCAGAGAGTGAATGTTGTCAGTGAATGTTGTCAGAGAGTGAATGTTATCAGTAATTGTTGTCAGTGAATGTTGTCAGAGAGTGAATGTTGTCAGTGAATGTTGTCAGTTAGTGAATGTTGTCAGTGAATGTTGTCAGTGAGTGAATGTTGTCAGTGAATGTTGTCAGTGAGTGAATGTTGTCAGTGAGTGAATGTTGTCAGTGAGTGAATGTTGTCAGTGAATGTTGTCAGTGAGTGAATGTTGTCAGTGAATGTTGTCAGTGAATGTTGTCAGTGAATGTTGTCAGAGAGTGAATGTTGTCAGTGAGTGAATGTTGTCAGTGAATGTTGTCAGTGAATGTTGTCAGTGAGTGAATGTTGTCAGTGAGTGAATGTTGTCAGTGAGTGAATGTTGTCAGTGAATGTTGTCTGTGAGTGAATGTTGTCAGTTAGTGAATGTTATCAGTGAGTGAATGTTGTCAGTGAGTGAATGTTGTCAGTGAGTGAATGTTGTCAGTGAATGTTGTCAGTGAGTGAATGTTGTCAGTGAGTGTTGTAAGTGAGTCAATGTTGTCAGTGAGTGTTGTCAGTGAGTGTTGTCAGTGAGTGAATGTTGTCAGTGAATGTTGTCAGTGAGTGAATGTTGTCAGTGAGTGTTGTCAGTGAGTGAATGTTGTCAGTGAATGTTGTCAGTGAGTGAATGTTGTCAGTGAATGTTGTCAGTGCGTGAATGTTGTCAGTGAATGTTGTCAGTGAGTGAATGTTGTCAGTGAATGTTGTCAGTGAGTGAATGTTGTCAGTGAATGTTGTCAGTGAGTGAATGTTGTCAGTGAATGTTGTCAGTGAGTGAATGTTGTCAGTGAGTGAATGTTGTCAGTGAACGTTGTCAGTGAATGTTGTCAGAGAGTGAATGTTGTCAGTGAATGTTGTCAGAGAGTGAATGTTATCAGTAATTGTTGTCAGTGAATGTTGTCAGAGAGTGAATGTTGTCAGTGAATGTTGTCAGTTAGTGAATGTTGTCAGTGAATGTTGTCAGTGAGTGAATGTTGTCAGTGAATGTTGTCAGTGAGTGAATGTTGTCAGAGAGTGAATCTTGTCAGTGAGTGAATGTTGTCAGTAAATGTTGTCAGTGAATGTTGTCAGTGAATGTTGACAGTGAGTGAATGTTGTCAGAGAGTGAATGTTGTCAGTGAGTGAATGTTGTCAGTGAGTGTTGTCAGTGAATGTTGTCAGTGAGTGTTGTCAGTGAATGTTGTCAGTGAGTGAATGTTGTCAGTGAATGTTGTCAGAGAGTGAATGTTGTCAGTGAGTGAATGTTGTCAGTGAGTGAATGTTGTCAGTGAATGTTGTCAGAGAGTGAATGTTGTCAGTGAATGTTGTCAGTGAATGTTGTCAGTGAGTGTTGTCAGTGAATGTTGTCAGTGAGTGAATGTTGTCAGTGAGTGAATGTTGTCAGAGAGTGAATCTTGTCAGTGAGTGAATGTTGTCAGTAAATGTTGTCAGTGAATGTTGTCAGTGAATGTTGACAGTGAGTGAATGTTGTCAGAGAGTGAATGTTGTCAGTGAGTGAATGTTGTCAGTGAGTGTTGTCAGTGAATGTTGTCAGTGAGTGTTGTCAGTGAATGTTGTCAGTGAGTGAATGTTGTCAGTGAATGTTGTCAGAGAGTGAATGTTGTCAGTGAGTGAATGTTGTCAGTGAGTGAATGTTGTCAGTGAATGTTGTCAGAGAGTGAATGTTGTCAGTGAATGTTGTCAGTGAATGTTGTCAGTGAGTGTTGTCAGTGAATGTTGTCAGTGAGTGAATGTTGTCAGTGAGTGAATGTTGTCAGTGAGTGAATGTTGTCAGTGAATGTTGTCAGTGAGTGAATGTTGTCAGTGAATGTTGTCAGTGAATGTTGTCAGTGAATGTTGTCAGTGAGTGAATGTTGTCAGTGAACGTTGTCAGTGAATGTTGTCAGTGAATGTTGTCAGTGAATGTTGTCAGTGAGTGAATGTTGTCAGTGAGTGAATGTTGTCAGTGAATGTTGTCTGTGAGTGAATGTTGTCAGTTAGTGAATGTTATCAGTGAGTGAATGTTGTCAGTGAGTGAATGTTGTCAGTGAGTGAATGTTGTCAGTGAATGTTGTCAGTGAGTGAATGTTGTCAGTGAGTGTTGTAAGTGAGTCAATGTTGTCAGTGAGTGTTGTCAGTGAGTGTTGTCAGTGAGTGAATGTTGTCAGTGAATGTTGTCAGTGAGTGAATGTTGTCAGTGAGTGTTGTCAGTGAGTGAATGTTGTCAGTGAATGTTGTCAGTGAGTGAATGTTGTCAGTGAATGTTGTCAGTGAATGTTGTCAGAGAGTGAATGTTGTCAGTGAGTGAATGTTGTCAGTGAATGTTGTCAGTGAATGTTGTCAGTGAGTGAATGTTGTCAGTGAGTGAATGTTGTCAGTGAGTGAATGTTGTCAGTGAATGTTGTCTGTGAGTGAATGTTGTCAGTTAGTGAATGTTATCAGTGAGTGAATGTTGTCAGTGAGTGAATGTTGTCAGTGAGTGAATGTTGTCAGTGAATGTTGTCAGTGAGTGAATGTTGTCAGTGAGTGTTGTAAGTGAGTCAATGTTGTCAGTGAGTGTTGTCAGTGAGTGTTGTCAGTGAGTGAATGTTGTCAGTGAATGTTGTCAGTGAGTGAATGTTGTCAGTGAGTGTTGTCAGTGAGTGAATGTTGTCAGTGAATGTTGTCAGTGAGTGAATGTTGTCAGTGAATGTTGTCTGTGAGTGAATGTTGTCAGTTAGTGAATGTTATCAGTGAGTGAATGTTGTCAGTGAGTGAATGTTGTCAGTGAGTGAATGTTGTCAGTGAATGTTGTCAGTGAGTGAATGTTGTCAGTGAGTGTTGTAAGTGAGTCAATGTTGTCAGTGAGTGTTGTCAGTGAGTGTTGTCAGTGAGTGAATGTTGTCAGTGAGTGTTGTCAGTGAGTGAATGTTGTCAGTGAGTGTTGTCAGTGAGTGAATGTTGTCAGTGAATGTTGTCAGTGAGTGAATGTTGTCAGTGAATGTTGTCAGTGCGTGAATGTTGTCAGTGAATGTTGTCAGTGAGTGAATGTTGTCAGTGAATGTTGTCAGTGAGTGAATGTTGTCAGTGAATGTTGTCAGTGAGTGAATGTTGTCAGTGAATGTTGTCAGTGAGTGAATGTTGTCAGTGAGTGAATGTTGTCAGTGAACGTTGTCAGTGAATGTTGTCAGAGAGTGAATGTTGTCAGTGAATGTTGTCAGAGAGTGAATGTTATCAGTAATTGTTGTCAGTGAATGTTGTCAGAGAGTGAATGTTGTCAGTGAATGTTGTCAGTTAGTGAATGTTGTCAGTGAATGTTGTCAGTGAGTGAATGTTGTCAGTGAATGTTGTCAGTGAGTGAATGTTGTCAGTGAGTGAATGTTGTCAGTGAATGTTGTCAGTGAGTGAATGTTGTCAGAGAGTGAATGTTGTCAGTGAGTGAATGTTGTCAGTAAATGTTGTCAGTGAATGTTGTCAGTGAATGTTGACAGTGAGTGAATGTTGTCAGAGAGTGAATGTTGTCAGTGAGTGAATGTTGTCAGTGAGTGTTGTCAGTGAATGTTGTCAGTGAGTGTTGTCAGTGAATGTTGTCAGTGAGTGAATGTTGTCAGTGAATGTTGTCAGAGAGTGAATGTTGTCAGTGAGTGAATGTTGTCAGTGAGTGAATGTTGTCAGTGAATGTTGTCAGAGAGTGAATGTTGTCAGTGAATGTTGTCAGTGAATGTTGTCAGTGAGTGTTGTCAGTGAATGTTGTCAGTGAGTGAATGTTGTCAGTGAGTGAATGTTGTCAGTGAGTGAATGTTGTCAGTGAATGTTGTCAGTGAGTGAATGTTGTCAGTGAATGTTGTCAGTGAATGTTGTCAGAGAGTGAATGTTGTCAGTGAGTGAATGTTGTCAGTGAATGTTGTCAGTGAATGTTGTCAGTGAGTGAATGTTGTCAGTGAGTGAATGTTGTCAGTGAGTGAATGTTGTCAGTGAGTGTTGTAAGTGAGTCAATGTTATCAGTGAGTGTTGTCAGTGAGTGTTGTCAGTGAGTGAATGTTGTCAGTGAATGTTGTCAGTGAGTGAATGTTGTCAGTGAGTGAATGTTGTCAGTGAATGTTGTCAGAGAGTCAATGTTGTCAGTGAATGTTGTCAGTGAGTGAATGTTGTCAGTGAGTGAATGTTGTCAGTGAATGTTGTCAGTGAGTGAATGTTGTCAGTGAGTGTTGTCAGTGAGTGAATGTTGTCAGAGAGTGAATGTTGTCAGTGAGTGAATGTTGTCAGTGAATGTTGTCAGTGAGTGAATGTTGTCAGTGAATGTTGTCAGTGAGTGAATGCTGTCAGTGAGTGAATGTTGTCAGTGAGTGAATGTTGTCAGTGAATGTTGTCAGAGAGTGAATGTTGTCAGTGAATGTTGTCAGTGAATGTTTTCAGTGAGTGTTGTCAGTGAATGTTGTCAGTGAGTGAATGTTGTCAGTGAATGTTGTCAGTGAGTGAATGTTGTCAGTGAATGCTGTCAGTGAGTGAATGTTGTCAGTGAGTGAATGTTGTCAGTGAATGCTGTCAGTGAGTGAATGTTGTCAGAGAGTGAATGTTGTCAGTGAATGTTGTCTGTGAATGTTGTCAGTGAGTGTTGTCAGTGAATGTTGTCAGTGAGTGAATGTTGTCAGTGAGTGAATGTTGTCAGTGAGTGAATGTTGTCAGTGAATGTTGTCAGTGAGTGAATGTTGTCAGTGAATGTTGTCAGTGAATGTTGTCAGAGAGTGAATGTTGTCAGTGAGTGAATGTTGTCAGTGAATGTTGTCAGTGAATGTTGTCAGTGAGTGAATGTTGTCAGTGAGTGAATGTTGTCAGTGAATGTTGTCTGTGAGTGAATGTTGTCAGTTAGTGAATGTTATCAGTGAGTGAATGTTGTCAGTGAGTGAATGTTGTCAGTGAGTGAATGTTGTCAGTGAATGTTGTCAGTGAGTGAATGTTGTCAGTGAGTGTTGTAAGTGAGTCAATGTTGTCAGTGAGTGTTGTCAGTGAGTGTTGTCAGTGAGTGAATGTTGTCAGTGAATGTTGTCAGTGAGTGAATGTTGTCAGTGAGTGTTGTCAGTGAGTGAATGTTGTCAGTGAATGTTGTCAGTGAGTGAATGTTGTCAGTGAATGTTGTCAGTGCGTGAATGTTGTCAGTGAATGTTGTCAGTGAGTGAATGTTGTCAGTGAATGTTGTCAGTGAGTGAATGTTGTCAGTGAATGTTGTCAGTGAGTGAATGTTGTCAGTGAATGTTGTCAGTGAGTGAATGTTGTCAGTGAGTGAATGTTGTCAGTGAACGTTGTCAGTGAATGTTGTCAGAGAGTGAATGTTGTCAGTGAATGTTGTCAGAGAGTGAATGTTATCAGTAATTGTTGTCAGTGAATGTTGTCAGAGAGTGAATGTTGTCAGTGAATGTTGTCAGTTAGTGAATGTTGTCAGTGAATGTTGTCAGTGAGTGAATGTTGTCAGTGAATGTTGTCAGTGAGTGAATGTTGTCAGTGAGTGAATGTTGTCAGTGAATGTTGTCAGTGAGTGAATGTTGTCAGAGAGTGAATGTTGTCAGTGAGTGAATGTTGTCAGTAAATGTTGTCAGTGAATGTTGTCAGTGAATGTTGACAGTGAGTGAATGTTGTCAGAGAGTGAATGTTGTCAGTGAGTGAATGTTGTCAGTGAGTGTTGTCAGTGAATGTTGTCAGTGAGTGTTGTCAGTGAATGTTGTCAGTGAGTGAATGTTGTCAGTGAATGTTGTCAGAGAGTGAATGTTGTCAGTGAGTGAATGTTGTCAGTGAGTGAATGTTGTCAGTGAATGTTGTCAGAGAGTGAATGTTGTCAGTGAATGTTGTCAGTGAATGTTGTCAGTGAGTGTTGTCAGTGAATGTTGTCAGTGAGTGAATGTTGTCAGTGAGTGAATGTTGTCAGTGAGTGAATGTTGTCAGTGAATGTTGTCAGTGAGTGAATGTTGTCAGTGAATGTTGTCAGTGAATGTTGTCAGTGAATGTTGTCAGAGAGTGAATGTTGTCAGTGAGTGAATGTTGTCAGTGAATGTTGTCAGTGAATGTTGTCAGTGAGTGAATGTTGTCAGTGAGTGAATGTTGTCAGTGAGTGAATGTTGTCAGTGAGTGTTGTAAGTGAGTCAATGTTATCAGTGAGTGTTGTCAGTGAGTGTTGTCAGTGAGTGAATGTTGTCAGTGAATGTTGTCAGTGAGTGAATGTTGTCAGTGAGTGAATGTTGTCAGTGAATGTTGTCAGTGAGTGAATGTTGTCAGTGAGTGAATGTTGTCAGTGAATGTTGTCAGTGAGTGAATGTTGTCAGTGAGTGAATGTTGTCAGTGAGTGAATGTTGTCAGTGAATGTTGTCAGTGAGTGAATGTTGTCAGTGAGTGAATGTTGTCAGTGAATGTTGTCAGTGAATGTTGTCAGTGAGTGAATGTTGTCAGTGAATGTTGTCAGTGAGTGAATGTTGTCAGTGAATGTTGTCAGTGAGTGAATGTTGTCAGTGAGTGAATGTTGTCAGTGAATGTTGTCAGTGAATGTTATCAGTGAGTGAATGTTGTCAGTGAATGTTGTCAGTGAGTGAATGTTGTCAGTGAATGTTGTCAGTGAGTGAATGTTGTCAGTGAATGCTGTCAGTGAGTGAATGTTGTCAGTGAATATTGTCAGTGAGTGAATGTTGTCAGAGAGTGAATGTTGTCAGTGAATGTTGTCAGTGAGTGAATGTTGTCAGTGAATGTTGTCAGTGAGTGAATGTTGTCAGTGAATGTTGTCAGTGAGTGAATGTTGTCAGTGAATGCTGTCAGTGAGTGAAT
Organism: Staurois parvus; assembly: GCF_062004578.1. NCBI lineage: Eukaryota > Metazoa > Chordata > Amphibia > Anura > Ranidae > Staurois > Staurois parvus. The sequence continues at coordinate 621,283 of NW_028320448.1, forward strand.
GTTGTCAGTGAGTGAATGTTGTCAGAGAGTGAATGTTGTCAGTGAATGTTGTCAGTGAGTGTTGTCAGTGAATGTTGTCAGTGAGTGAATGTTGTCAGTGAATGTTGTCAGTGAGTGAATGTTGTCAGAGAGTGAATGTTGTCAGTGAGTGAATGTTGTCAGTAAATGTTGTCAGTGAATGTTGTCAGTGAATGTTGACAGTGAGTGAATGTTGTCAGAGAGTGAATGTTGTCAGTGAGTGAATGTTGTCAGTGAGTGTTGTCAGTGAATGTTGTCAGTGAGTGTTGTCAGTGAATGTTGTCAGTGAGTGAATGTTGTCAGTGAATGTTGTCAGTGAGTGAATGTTGTCAGTGAATGTTGTCAGTGAGTGAATGTTGTCAGTGAATGTTGTCAGTGAGTGAATGTTGTCAGTGAGTGAATGTTGTCAGTGAACGTTGTCAGTGAATGTTGTCAGAGAGTGAATGTTGTCAGTGAATGTTGTCAGAGAGTGAATGTTATCAGTAATTGTTGTCAGTGAATGTTGTCAGAGAGTGAATGTTGTCAGTGAATGTTGTCAGTTAGTGAATGTTGTCAGTGAATGTTGTCAGTGAGTGAATGTTGTCAGTGAATGTTGTCAGTGAGTGAATGTTGTCAGTGAGTGAATGTTGTCAGTGAATGTTGTCAGTGAGTGAATGTTGTCAGAGAGTGAATGTTGTCAGTGAGTGAATGTTGTCAGTAAATGTTGTCAGTGAATGTTGTCAGTGAATGTTGACAGTGAGTGAATGTTGTCAGAGAGTGAATGTTGTCAGTGAGTGAATGTTGTCAGTGAGTGTTGTCAGTGAATGTTGTCAGTGAGTGTTGTCAGTGAATGTTGTCAGTGAGTGAATGTTGTCAGTGAATGTTGTCAGAGAGTGAATGTTGTCAGTGAGTGAATGTTGTCAGTGAGTGAATGTTGTCAGTGAATGTTGTCAGAGAGTGAATGTTGTCAGTGAATGTTGTCAGTGAATGTTGTCAGTGAGTGTTGTCAGTGAATGTTGTCAGTGAGTGAATGTTGTCAGTGAGTGAATGTTGTCAGTGAATGTTGTCAGTGAGTGAATGTTGTCAGTGAATGTTGTCAGTGAATGTTGTCAGTGAATGTTGTCAGAGAGTGAATGTTGTCAGTGAGTGAATGTTGTCAGTGAATGTTGTCAGTGAATGTTGTCAGTGAGTGAATGTTGTCAGTGAGTGAATGTTGTCAGTGAGTGAATGTTGTCAGTGAGTGTTGTAAGTGAGTCAATGTTATCAGTGAGTGTTGTCAGTGAGTGTTGTCAGTGAGTGAATGTTGTCAGTGAATGTTGTCAGTGAGTGAATGTTGTCAGTGAGTGAATGTTGTCAGTGAATGTTGTCAGTGAGTGAATGTTGTCAGTGAGTGAATGTTGTCAGTGAATGTTGTCAGTGAGTGAATGTTGTCAGTGAGTGAATGTTGTCAGTGAGTGAATGTTGTCAGTGAATGTTGTCAGTGAGTGAATGTTGTCAGTGAGTGAATGTTGTCAGTGAATGTTGTCAGTGAATGTTGTCAGTGAGTGAATGTTGTCAGTGAATGTTGTCAGTGAGTGAATGTTGTCAGTGAATGTTGTCAGTGAGTGAATGTTGTCAGTGAGTGAATGTTGTCAGTGAATGTTGTCAGTGAATGTTATCAGTGAGTGAATGTTGTCAGTGAATGTTGTCAGTGAGTGAATGTTGTCAGTGAATGTTGTCAGTGAGTGAATGTTGTCAGTGAATGCTGTCAGTGAGTGAATGTTGTCAGTGAATATTGTCAGTGAGTGAATGTTGTCAGAGAGTGAATGTTGTCAGTGAATGTTGTCAGTGAGTGAATGTTGTCAGTGAATGTTGTCAGTGAGTGAATGTTGTCAGTGAATGTTGTCAGTGAGTGAATGTTGTCAGTGAATGCTGTCAGTGAGTGAATGTTGTCAGTGAGTGAATGTTGTCAGAGAGTGAATGTTGTCAGTGAATGTTGTCAGTGAGTGTTGTCAGTGAATGTTGTCAGTGAGTGAATGTTGTCAGTGAATGTTGTCAGTGAGTGAATGTTGTCAGAGAGTGAATGTTGTCAGTGAGTGAATGTTGTCAGTAAATGTTGTCAGTGAATGTTGTCAGTGAATGTTGACAGTGAGTGAATGTTGTCAGAGAGTGAATGTTGTCAGTGAGTGAATGTTGTCAGTGAGTGTTGTCAGTGAATGTTGTCAGTGAGTGTTGTCAGTGAATGTTGTCAGTGAGTGAATGTTGTCAGTGAATGTTGTCAGAGAGTGAATGTTGTCAGTGAGTGAATGTTGTCAGTGAGTGAATGTTGTCAGTGAATGTTGTCAGAGAGTGAATGTTGTCAGTGAATGTTGTCAGTGAATGTTGTCAGTGAGTGTTGTCAGTGAATGTTGTCAGTGAGTGAATGTTGTCAGTGAGTGAATGTTGTCAGTGAATGTTGTCAGTGAGTGAATGTTGTCAGTGAATGTTGTCAGTGAATGTTGTCAGTGAATGTTGTCAGAGAGTGAATGTTGTCAGTGAGTGAATGTTGTCAGTGAATGTTGTCAGTGAATGTTGTCAGTGAGTGAATGTTGTCAGTGAGTGAATGTTGTCAGTGAGTGAATGTTGTCAGTGAGTGTTGTAAGTGAGTCAATGTTATCAGTGAGTGTTGTCAGTGAGTGTTGTCAGTGAGTGAATGTTGTCAGTGAATGTTGTCAGTGAGTGAATGTTGTCAGTGAGTGAATGTTGTCAGTGAATGTTGTCAGAGAGTCAATGTTGTCAGTGAATGTTGTCAGTGAGTGAATGTTGTCAGTGAATGTTGTCAGTGAGTGAATGTTGTCAGTGAGTGTTGTCAGTGAGTGAATGTTGTCAGTCAGTGAATGTTGTCAGTGAGTGAATGTTGTCAGTGAATGTTGTCAGTGAGTGAATGTTGTCAGTGAGTGAATGTTGTCAGTGAATGTTGTCAGTGAGTGAATGTTGTCAGAGAGTGAATGTTGTCAGTGAGTGAATGTTGTCAGTAAATGTTGTCAGTGAATGTTGTCAGTGAATGTTGACAGTGAGTGAATGTTGTCAGAGAGTGAATGTTGTCAGTGAGTGAATGTTGTCAGTGAGTGTTGTCAGTGAATGTTGTCAGTGAGAGTTGTCAGTGAATGTTGTCAGTGAGTGAATGTTGTCAGTGAATGTTGTCAGTGAGTGGATGTTGTCAGTGAATGTTGTCTGTGAGTGAATGTTGTCAGTTAGTGAATGTTGTCAGTGAGTGAATGTTGTCAGTGAATGTTGTCAGTGAGTGAATGTTGTCAGTGAGTGAATGTTGTCAGTGAATGTTGTCAGTGAGTGAATGTTGTCAGTGAGTGTTGTGAGTCAATGTTGTCAGTGAGTGTTGTCAGTGAATGTTGTCAGTGAGTGAATGTTGTCAGTGAATGTTGTCAGTGAGTGAATGTTGTCAGTGAATGTTGTCAGTGAGTGAATGCTGTCAGTGAGTGAATGTTGTCAGTGAGTGAATGTTGTCAGAGAGTGAATGTTGTCAGTGAATGTTGTCAGTGAATGTTTTCAGTGAGTGTTGTCAGTGAATGTTGTCAGTGAGTGAATGTTGTCAGTGAATGTTGTCAGTGAGTGAATGTTGTCAGTGAATGCTGTCAGTGAGTGAATGTTGTCAGTGAGTGAATGTTGTCAGTGAATGCTGTCAGTGAGTGAATGTTGTCAGAGAGTGAATGTTGTCAGTGAATGTTGTCAGTGAATGTTGTCAGTGAGTGTTGTCAGTGAATGTTGTCAGTGAGTGAATGTTGTCAGTGAGTGAATGTTGTCAGTGAGTGAATGTTGTCAGTGAATGTTGTCAGTGAGTGAATGTTGTCAGTGAATGTTGTCAGTGAATGTTGTCAGTGAATGTTGTCAGAGAGTGAATGTTGTCAGTGAGTGAATGTTGTCAGTGAATGTTGTCAGTGAATGTTGTCAGTGAGTGAATGTTGTCAGTGAGTGAATGTTGTCAGTGAGTGAATGTTGTCAGTGAATGTTGTCTGTGAGTGAATGTTGTCAGTTAGTGAATGTTATCAGTGAGTGAATGTTGTCAGTGAGTGAATGTTGTCAGTGAGTGAATGTTGTCAGTGAATGTTGTCAGTGAGTGAATGTTGTCAGTGAGTGTTGTAAGTGAGTCAATGTTGTCAGTGAGTGTTGTCAGTGAGTGTTGTCAGTGAGTGAATGTTGTCAGTGAATGTTGTCAGTGAGTGAATGTTGTCAGTGAGTGTTGTCAGTGAGTGAATGTTGTCAGTGAATGTTGTCAGTGAGTGAATGTTGTCAGTGAATGTTGTCAGTGCGTGAATGTTGTCAGTGAATGTTGTCAGTGAGTGAATGTTGTCAGTGAATGTTGTCAGTGAGTGAATGTTGTCAGTGAATGTTGTCAGTGAGTGAATGTTGTCAGTGAATGTTGTCAGTGAGTGAATGTTGTCAGTGAGTGAATGTTGTCAGTGAACGTTGTCAGTGAATGTTGTCAGAGAGTGAATGTTGTCAGTGAATGTTGTCAGAGAGTGAATGTTATCAGTAATTGTTGTCAGTGAATGTTGTCAGAGAGTGAATGTTGTCAGTGAATGTTGTCAGTTAGTGAATGTTGTCAGTGAATGTTGTCAGTGAGTGAATGTTGTCAGCGAATGTTGTCAGTGAGTGAATGTTGTCAGTGAGTGAATGTTGTCAGTGAATGTTGTCAGTGAGTGAATGTTGTCAGAGAGTGAATGTTGTCAGTGAGTGAATGTTGTCAGTAAATGTTGTCAGTGAATGTTGTCAGTGAATGTTGACAGTGAGTGAATGTTGTCAGAGAGTGAATGTTGTCAGTGAGTGAATGTTGTCAGTGAGTGTTGTCAGTGAATGTTGTCAGTGAGTGTTGTCAGTGAATGTTGTCAGTGAGTGAATGTTGTCAGTGAATGTTGTCAGAGAGTGAATGTTGTCAGTGAGTGAATGTTGTCAGTGAGTGAATGTTGTCAGTGAATGTTGTCAGAGAGTGAATGTTGTCAGTGAATGTTGTCAGTGAATGTTGTCAGTGAGTGTTGTCAGTGAATGTTGTCAGTGAGTGAATGTTGTCAGTGAGTGAATGTTGTCAGTGAATGTTGTCAGTGAGTGAATGTTGTCAGTGAATGTTGTCAGTGAATGTTGTCAGTGAATGTTGTCAGAGAGTGAATGTTGTCAGTGAGTGAATGTTGTCAGTGAATGTTGTCAGTGAATGTTGTCAGTGAGTGAATGTTGTCAGTGAGTGAATGTTGTCAGTGAGTAAATGTTGTCAGTGAGTGAATGTTGTCAGTGAGTGTTGTAAGTGAGTCAATGTTATCAGTGAGTGTTGTCAGTGAGTGTTGTCAGTGAGTGAATGTTGTCAGTGAATGTTGTCAGTGAGTGAATGTTGTCAGTGAGTGAATGTTGTCAGTGAATGTTGTCAGAGAGTCAATGTTGTCAGTGAATGTTGTCAGTGAGTGAATGTTGTCAGTGAATGTTGTCAGTGAGTGAATGTTGTCAGTGAGTGTTGTCAGTGAGTGAATGTTGTCAGAGAGTGAATGTTGTCAGTGAGTGAATGTTGTCAGTGAATGTTGTCAGTATGTGAATGTTGTCAGTGAGTGAATGTTGTCAGTGAATGTTGTCAGTGAGTGAATGTTGTCAGAGAGTGAATGTTGTCAGTGAGTGAATGTTGTCAGTAAATGTTGTCAGTGAATGTTGTCAGTGAATGTTGACAGTGAGTGAATGTTGTCAGAGAGTGAATGTTGTCAGTGAGTGAATGTTGTCAGTGAGTGTTGTCAGTGAATGTTGTCAGTGAGAGTTGTCAGTGAATGTTGTCAGTGAGTGAATGTTGTCAGTGAATGTTGTCAGTGAGTGGATGTTGTCAGTGAATGTTGTCTGTGAGTGAATGTTGTCAGTTAGTGAATGTTGTCAGTGAGTGAATGTTGTCAGTGAATGTTGTCAGTGAGTGAATGTTGTCAGTGAGTGAATGTTGTCAGTGAATGTTGTCAGTGAGTGAATGTTGTCAGTGAGTGTTGTGAGTCAATGTTGTCAGTGAATGTTGTCAGTGAGTGAATGTTGTCAGTGAATGTTGTCAGTGAGTGAATGTTGTCAGTGAATGTTGTCAGTGAGTGAATGTTGTCAGTGAATGTTGTCAGTGAGTGAATGCTGTCAGTGAGTGAATGTTGTCAGTGAGTGAATGTTGTCAGTGAATGTTGTCAGAGAGTGAATGTTGTCAGTGAATGTTGTCAGTGAATGTTTTCAGTGAGTGTTGTCAGTGAATGTTGTCAGTGAGTGAATGTTGTCAGTGAATGTTGTCAGTGAGTGAATGTTGTCAGTGAATGCTGTCAGTGAGTGAATGTTGTCAGTGAGTGAATGTTGTCAGTGAATGCTGTCAGTGAGTGAATGTTGTCAGAGAGTGAATGTTGTCAGTGAATGTTGTCAGTGAATGTTGTCAGTGAGTGTTGTCAGTGAATGTTGTCAGTGAGTGAATGTTGTCAGTGAGTGAATGTTGTCAGTGAGTGAATGTTGTCAGTGAATGTTGTCAGTGAGTGAATGTTGTCAGTGAATGTTGTCAGTGAATGTTGTCAGAGAGTGAATGTTGTCAGTGAGTGAATGTTGTCAGTGAATGTTGTCAGTGAATGTTGTCAGTGAGTGAATGTTGTCAGTGAGTGAATGTTGTCAGTGAGTGAATGTTGTCAGTGAATGTTGTCTGTGAGTGAATGTTGTCAGTTAGTGAATGTTATCAGTGAGTGAATGTTGTCAGTGAGTGAATGTTGTCAGTGAGTGAATGTTGTCAGTGAATGTTGTCAGTGAGTGAATGTTGTCAGTGAGTGTTGTAAGTGAGTCAATGTTGTCAGTGAGTGTTGTCAGTGAGTGTTGTCAGTGAGTGAATGTTGTCAGTGAGTGAATGTTGTCAGTGAGTGTTGTCAGTGAGTGAATGTTGTCAGTGAATGTTGTCAGTGAGTGAATGTTGTCAGTGAATGTTGTCTGTGAGTGAATGTTGTCAGTTAGTGAATGTTATCAGTGAGTGAATGTTGTCAGTGAGTGAATGTTGTCAGTGAGTGAATGTTGTCAGTGAATGTTGTCAGTGAGTGAATGTTGTCAGTGAGTGTTGTAAGTGAGTCAATGTTGTCAGTGAGTGTTGTCAGTGAGTGTTGTCAGTGAGTGAATGTTGTCAGTGAATGTTGTCAGTGAGTGAATGTTGTCAGTGAGTGTTGTCAGTGAGTGAATGTTGTCAGTGAATGTTGTCAGTGAGTGAATGTTGTCAGTGAATGTTGTCAGTGCGTGAATATTGTCAGTGAATGTTGTCAGTGAGTGAATGTTGTCAGTGAATGTTGTCAGTGAGTGAATGTTGTCAGTGAATGTTGTCAGTGAGTGAATGTTGTCAGTGAATGTTGTCAGTGAGTGAATGTTGTCAGTGAACGTTGTCAGTGAATGTTGTCAGAGAGTGAATGTTGTCAGTGAATGTTGTCAGAGAGTGAATGTTATCAGTAATTGTTGTCAGTGAATGTTGTCAGAGAGTGAATGTTGTCAGTGAATGTTGTCAGTTAGTGAATGTTGTCAGTGAATGTTGTCAGTGAGTGAATGTTGTCAGTGAATGTTGTCAGTGATTGAATGTTGTCAGTGAGTGAATGTTGTCAGTGAATGTTGTCAGTGAGTGAATGTTGTCAGAGAGTGAATGTTGTCAGTGAGTGAATGTTGTCAGTAAATGTTGTCAGTGAATGTTGTCAGTGAATGTTGACAGTGAGTGAATGTTGTCAGAGAGTGAATGTTGTCAGTGAGTGAATGTTGTCAGTGAGTGTTGTCAGTGAATGTTGTCAGTGAGTGTTGTCAGTGAATGTTGTCAGTGAGTGAATGTTGTCAGTGAATGTTGTCAGAGAGTGAATGTTGTCAGTGAGTGAATGTTGTCAGTGAGTGAATGTTGTCAGTGAATGTTGTCAGAGAGTGAATGTTGTCAGTGAATGTTGTCAGTGAATGTTGTCAGTGAGTGTTGTCAGTGAATGTTGTCAGTGAGTGAATGTTGTCAGTGAGTGAATGTTGTCAGTGAGTGAATGTTGTCAGTGAATGTTGTCAGTGAGTGAATGTTGTCAGTGAATGTTGTCAGTGAATGTTGTCAGTGAATGTTGTCAGAGAGTGAATGTTGTCAGTGAGTGAATGTTGTCAGTGAATGTTGTCAGTGAATGTTGTCAGTGAGTGAATGTTGTCAGTGAGTGAATGTTGTCAGTGAGTGAATGTTGTCAGTGAGTGAATGTTGTCAGTGAGTGTTGTAAGTGAGTCAATGTTATCAGTGAGTGTTGTCAGTGAGTGTTGTCAGTGAGTGAATGTTGTCAGTGAATGTTGTCAGTGAGTGAATGTTGTCAGTGAGTGAATGTTGTCAGTGAATGTTGTCAGAGAGTCAATGTTGTCAGTGAATGTTGTCAGTGAGTGAATGTTGTCAGTGAGTGAATGTTGTCAGTGAATGTTGTCAGTGAGTGAATGTTGTCAGTGAGTGTTGTCAGTGAGTGAATGTTGTCAGAGAGTGAATGTTGTCAGTGAGTGAATGTTGTCAGTGAATGTTGTCAGTGAGTGAATGTTGTCAGTGAATGTTGTCAGTGAGTGAATGTTGTCAGTGAATGTTGTCAGTGAGTGAATGTTGTCAGAGAGTGAATGTTGTCAGTGAGTGAATGTTGTCAGTAAATGTTGTCAGTGAATGTTGTCAGTGAATGTTGACAGTGAGTGAATGTTGTCAGTGAGTGTTGTCAGTGAATGTTGTCAGTGAGAGTTGTCAGTGAATGTTGTCAGTGAGTGAATGTTGTCAGTGAATGTTGTCAGTGAGTGGATGTTGTCAGTGAATGTTGTCTGTGAGTGAATGTTGTCAGTTAGTGAATGTTGTCAGTGAGTTAATGTTGTCAGTGAATGTTGTCAGTGAGTGAATGTTGTCAGTGAGTGAATGTTGTCAGTGAATGTTGTCAGTGAGTGAATGTTGTCAGTGAGTGTTGTGAGTCAATGTTGTCAGTGAGTGTTGTCAGTGAATGTTGTCAGTGAGTGAATGTTGTCAGTGAATGTTGTCAGTGAGTGAATGTTGTCAGTGAATGTTGTCAGTGAGTGAATGTTGTCAGTGAATGTTGTCAGTGAGTGAATGCTGTCAGTGAGTGAATGTTGTCAATGAGTGAATGTTGTCAGTGAATGTTGTCAGAGAGTGAATGTTGTCAGTGAATGTTGTCAGTGAATGTTTTCAGTGAGTGTTGTCAGTGAATGTTGTCAGTGAGTGAATGTTGTCAGTGAATGTTGTCAGTGAGTGAATGTTGTCAGTGAATGCTGTCAGTGAGTGAATGTTGTCAGTGAGTGAATGTTGTCAGTGAATGCTGTCAGTGAGTGAATGTTGTCAGAGAGTGAATGTTGTCATTGAATGTTGTCTGTGAATGTTGTCAGTGAGTGTTGTCAGTGAATGTTGTCAGTGAGTGAATGTTGTCAGTGAGTGAATGTTGTCAGTGAGTGAATGTTGTCAGTGAATGTTGTCAGTGAGTGAATGTTGTCAGTGAATGTTGTCAGTGAATGTTGTCAGAGAGTGAATGTTGTCAGTGAGTGAATGTTGTCAGTGAATGTTGTCAGTGAATGTTGTCAGTGAGTGAATGTTGTCAGTGAGTGAATGTTGTCAGTGAATGTTGTCTGTGAGTGAATGTTGTCAGTTAGTGAATGTTATCAGTGAGTGAATGTTGTCAGTGAGTGAATGTTGTCAGTGAGTGAATGTTGTCAGTGAATGTTGTCAGTGAGTGAATGTTGTCAGTGAGTGTTGTAAGTGAGTCAATGTTGTCAGTGAGTGTTGTCAGTGAGTGTTGTCAGTGAGTGAATGTTGTCAGTGAATGTTGTCAGTGAGTGAATGTTGTCAGTGAGTGTTGTCAGTGAGTGAATGTTGTCAGTGAATGTTGTCAGTGAGTGAATGTTGTCAGTGAATGTTGTCAGTGCGTGAATGTTGTCAGTGAATGTTGTCAGTGAGTGAATGTTGTCAGTGAATGTTGTCAGTGAGTGAATGTTGTCAGTGAATGTTGTCAGTGAGTGAATGTTGTCAGTGAATGTTGTCAGTGAGTGAATGTTGTCAGTGAGTGAATGTTGTCAGTGAACGTTGTCAGTGAATGTTGTCAGAGAGTGAATGTTGTCAGTGAATGTTGTCAGAGAGTGAATGTTATCAGTAATTGTTGTCAGTGAATGTTGTCAGAGAGTGAATGTTGTCAGTGAATGTTGTCAGTTAGTGAATGTTGTCAGTGAATGTTGTCAGTGAGTGAATGTTGTCAGTGAATGTTGTCAGTGAGTGAATGTTGTCAGTGAGTGAATGTTGTCAGTGAATGTTGTCAGTGAGTGAATGTTGTCAGAGAGTGAATGTTGTCAGTGAGTGAATGTTGTCAGTAAATGTTGTCAGTGAATGTTGTCAGTGAATGTTGACAGTGAGTGAATGTTGTCAGAGAGTGAATGTTGTCAGTGAGTGAATGTTGTCAGTGAGTGTTGTCAGTGAATGTTGTCAGTGAGTGTTGTCAGTGAATGTTGTCAGTGAGTGAATGTTGTCAGTGAATGTTGTCAGAGAGTGAATGTTGTCAGTGAGTGAATGTTGTCAGTGAGTGAATGTTGTCAGTGAATGTTGTCAGAGAGTGAATGTTGTCAGTGAATGTTGTCAGTGAATGTTGTCAGTGAGTGTTGTCAGTGAATGTTGTCAGTGAGTGAATGTTGTCAGTGAGTGAATGTTGTCAGTGAGTGAATGTTGTCAGTGAATGTTGTCAGTGAGTGAATGTTGTCAGTGAATGTTGTCAGAGAGTGAATGTTGTCAGTGAATGTTGTCAGTGAATGTTGTTAGTGAGTGAATGTTGTCAGTGAGTGAATGTTGTCAGTGAGTGAATGTTGTCAGTGAATGTTGTCTGTGAGTGAATGTTGTCAGTTAGTGAATGTTATCAGTGAGTGAATGTTGTCAGTGAATGTTGTCAGTGAGTGAATGTTGTCAGTGAGTGAATGTTGTCAGTGAATGTTGTCAGTGAGTGAATGTTGTCAGTGAGTGTTGTAAGTGAGTCAATGTTGTCAGTGAGTGTTGTCAGTGAGTGTTGTCAGTGAGTGAATGTTGTCAGTGAATGTTGTCAGTGAGTGAATGTTGTCAGTGAATGTTGTCAGTGAGTGAATGTTGTCAGTGAATGTTGTCAGTGAGTGAATGTTGTCAGTGAGTGAATGTTGTCAGTGAATGTTGTCAGTGAGTGAATGTTGTCAGTGAATGTTGTCAGTGAGTGAATGTTGTCAGTGAGTGTTGTCAGTGAGTGAATGTTGTCAGAGAGTGAATGTTGTCAGTGAGTGAATGTTGTCAGTGAATGTTGTCAGTGAGTGAATGTTGTCAGTGAGTGAATGTTGTCAGTGAGTGAATGATGTCAGTGAATGTTGTCAGTGAGTGAATGTTGTCAGTGAATGTTGTCAGTGAGTGAATGTTGTCAGTGAGTGAATGTTGTCAGTGAATGTTGTCAGTGAGTGAATGTTGTCAGTGAATGTTGTCAGAGAGTGAATGTTGTCAGTGAATGTTGTCAGAGAGTGAATGTTATCAGTAAATGTTGTCAGTGAATGTTGTCAGAGAGTGAATGTTGTCAGTGAATGTTGTCAGTTAGTGAATGTTGTCAGTGAATGTTGTCAGTGAGTGAATGTTGTCAGTGAATGTTGTCAGTGAGTGAATGTTGTCAGTGAATGCTGTCAGTGAGTGAATGTTGTCAGTGAGTGAATGTTGTCAGTGAATATTGTCAGTGAGTGAATGTTGTCAGTGAATGTTGTCAGTGAGTGAATGTTGTCAGTGAATGTTGTCAGTGAATGTTGTCAGTGAGTGAATGTTGTCAGTGAATGCTGTCAGTGAGTGAATGTTGTCAGTGAGTGAATGTTGTCAGTGAATGTTGTCAGAGAGTGAATGTTGTCAGTGAATGTTGTCAGTGAGTGTTGTCAGTGAATGTTGTCAGTGAGTGAATGTTGTCAGTGAGTGAATGTTGTCAGTGAATGTTGTCTGTGAGTGAATGTTGTCAGTTAGTGAATGTTGTCAGTGAGTGAATGTTGTCAGTGAATGTTGTCAGTGAGTGAATGTTGTCAGTGAGTGAATGTTGTCAGTGAATGTTGTCAGAGAGTCAATGTTGTCAGTGAATGTTGTCAGTGAGTGAATGTTGTCAGTGAGTGAATGTTGTCAGTGAATGTTGTCAGTGAGTGAATGTTGTCAGAGAGTGAATGTTGTCAGTGAGTGAATGTTGTCAGTGAATGTTGTCAGTGAGTGAATGTTGTCAGTGAGTGAATGTTGTCAGAGAGTGAATGTTGTCAGTGAATGTTGTCAGTGAGTGAATGTTGTCAGTGAATGTTGTCAGTGAATGTTGTCAGTGAGTGAATGTTGTCAGTGAGTGAATGTTGTCAGTGAATGTTGTCAGTGAATGTTGTCAGTGAATGTTGTCAGTGAGTGAATGTTGTCAGTGAGTGAATGTTGTCAGTGAATGTTGTCTGTGAGTGAATGTTGTCAGTTAGTGAATGTTGTCAGTGAGTGAATGTTGTCAGTGAATGTTGTCAGTGAGTGAAAATTGTCAGTGAGTGAATGTTGTCAGTGAGTGTTGTAAGTGAGTCAATGTTGTCAGTGAGTGTTGTCAGTGAATGTTGTCAGTGAGTGAATGTTGTCAGTGAATGTTGTCAGTGAGTGAATGTTGTCAGTGAGTGAATGTTGTCAGTGAGTGAATGTTGTCTGTGAGTGAATGTTGTCAGTTAGTGAATGTTGTCAGTGAATGTTGTCAGTGAGTGAATGTTGTCAGTGAGTGAATGTTGTCAGTGAATGTTGTCAGAGAGTCAATGTTGTCAGTGAGTGAATGTTGTCAGTGAATGTTGTCAGTGAGTGAATGTTGTCAGTGAATGTTGTCAGTGAGTGAATGTTGTCAGTGAGTGTTGTCAGTGAGTGAATGTTGTCAGAGAGTGAATGTTGTCAGTGAGTGAATGTTGTCAGTGAATGTTGTCAGTGAGTGAATGTTGTCAGTGAGTGAATGTTGTCAGTGAGTGAATGTTGTCAGTGAATGTTGTCAGTGAGTGAATGTTGTCAGTGAATGTTGTCAGTGAGTGAATGTTGTCAGTGAGTGAATGTTGTCAGGGAGTGAATGTTGTCAGTGAATGTTGTCTGTGAGTGAATGTTGTCAGTTAGTGAATGTTGTCAGTGAATGTTGTCAGTGAGTGAATGTTGTCAGTGAATGTTGTCAGAGATTCAATGTTGTCAGTGAATGTTGTCAGTGAGTGAATGTTGTCAGTGAGTGAATGTTGTCAGTGAATGTTGTCAGTGAGTGAATGTTGTCAGTGAATGTTGTCAGTGAGTGAATGTTGTCAGTGAGTGTTGTCAGTGAGTGAATGTTGTCAGAGAGTGAATGTTGTCAGTGAGTGAATGTTGTCAGTGAATGTTGTCAGTGAGTGAATGTTGTCAGTGAGTGAATGTTGTCAGTGAATGTTGTCAGTTAATGTTGTCAGTGAATGTTGTCAGTGAGTGAATGTTGTCAGTGAATGTTGTCAGTGAGTGAATGTTGTCAGTGAATGTTGTCAGTGAGTGAATGTTGTCAGTGAGTGAATGTTGTCAGTGAATGTTGTCAGTGAGTGAATGTTGTCAGAGAGTGAATGTTGTCAGTGAGTGAATGTTGTCAGTAAATGTTGTCAGTGAATGTTGTCAGTGAATGTTGACAGTGAGTGAATGTTGTCAGAGAGTGAATGTTGTCAGTGAGTGAATGTTGTCAGTGAGTGTTGTCAGTGAATGTTGTCAGTGAGTGTTGTCAGTGAATGTTGTCAGTGAGTGAATGTTGTCAGTGAATGTTGTCAGAGAGTGAATGTTGTCAGTGAGTGAATGTTGTCAGTGAGTGAATGTTGTCAGTGAATGTTGTCAGAGAGTGAATGTTGTCAGTGAATGTTGTCAGTGAATGTTGTCAGTGAGTGTTGTCAGTGAATGTTGTCAGTGAGTGAATGTTGTCAGTGAGTGAATGTTGTCAGTGAGTGAATGTTGTCAGTGAATGTTGTCAGTGAGTGAATGTTGTCAGTGAATGTTGTCAGAGAGTGAATGTTGTCAGTGAGTGAATGTTGTCAGTGAATGTTGTCAGTGAATGTTGTCAGTGAGTGAATGTTGTCAGTGAGTGAATGTTGTCAGTGAGTGAATGTTGTCAGTGAATGTTGTCTGTGAGTGAATGTTGTCAGTTAGTGAATGTTATCAGTGAGTGAATGTTGTCAGTGAATGTTGTCAGTGAGTGAATGTTGTCAGTGAGTGAATGTTGTCAGTGAATGTTGTCAGTGAGTGAATGTTGTCAGTGAGTGTTGTAAGTGAGTCAATGTTGTCAGTGAGTGTTGTCAGTGAGTGTTGTCAGTGAGTGAATGTTGTCAGTGAATGTTGTCAGTGAGTGAATGTTGTCAGTGAATGTTGTCAGTGAGTGAATGTTGTCAGTGAATGTTGTCAGTGAGTGAATGTTGTCAGTGAGTGAATGTTGTCAGTGAATGTTGTCAGTGAGTGAATGTTGTCAGTGAATGTTGTCAGTGAGTGAATGTTGTCAGTGAGTGTTGTCAGTGAGTGAATGTTGTCTGAGAGAGTGAATGTTGTCAGTGAGTGAATGTTGTCAGTGAATGTTGTCAGTGAGTGAATGTTGTCAGTGAGTGAATGTTGTCAGTGAGTGAATGTTGTCAGTGAGTGAATGTTGTCAGTGAATGTTGTCAGTGAGTGAATGTTGTCAGTGAGTGAATGTTGTCAGTGAATGTTGTCAGTGAGTGAATGTTGTCAGTGAATGTTGTCAGAGAGTGAATGTTGTCAGTGAATGTTGTCAGAGAGTGAATGTTATCAGTAAATGTTGTCAGTGAATGTTGTCAGAGAGTGAATGTTGTCAGTGAATGTTTGTCAGTTAGTGAATGTTGTCAGTGAATGTTGTCAGTGAGTGAATGTTGTCAGTGAATGTTGTCAGTGAGTGAATGTTGTCAGTGAATGCTGTCAGTGAGTGAATGTTGTCAGTGAGTGAATGTTGTCAGTGAATATTGTCAGTGAGTGAATGTTGTCAGTGAATGTTGTCAGTGAGTGAATGTTGTCAGTGAATGTTGTCAGTGAATGTTGTCAGTGAGTGAATGTTGTCAGTGAATGCTGTCAGTGAGTGAATGTTGTCAGTGAGTGATGTTGTCAGTGAATGTTGTCAGAGAGTGAATGTTGTCAGTGAATGTTGTCAGTGAATGTTGTCAGTGAGTGTTGTCAGTGAATGTTGTCAGTGAGTGAATGTTGTCAGTGAGTGAATGTTGTCAGTGAGTGAATGTTGTCAGTGAATGTTGTCTGTGAGTGAATGTTGTCAGTTAGTGAATGTTGTCAGTGAGTGAATGTTGTCAGTGAATGTTGTCAGTGAGTGAATGTTGTCAGTGAGTGAATGTTGTCAGTGAATGTTGTCAGTTAGTGAATGTTGTCAGTGAATGTTGTCAGTGAGTGAATGTTGTCAGTGAATGTTGTCAGTGAGTGAATGTTGTCAGTGAGTGAATGTTGTCAGTGAATGTTGTCAGTGAGTGAATGTTGTCAGAGAGTGAATGTTGTCAGTGAGTGAATGTTGTCAGTAAATGTTGTCAGTGAATGTTGTCAGTGAATGTTGACAGTGAGTGAATGTTGTCAGAGAGTGAATGTTGTCAGTGAGTGAATGTTGTCAGTGAGTGTTGTCAGTGAATGTTGTCAGTGAGTGTTGTCAGTGAATGTTGTCAGTGAGTGAAATGTTTCAGTGAATGTTGTCAGAGAGTGAATGTTGTCAGTGAGTGAATGTTTGTCAGTGATTGAATGTTGTCAGTGAATGTTGTCAGAGAGTGAATGTTGTCAGTGAATGTTGTCAGTGAATGTTGTCAGTGAGTGTTGTCAGTGAATGTTGTCAGTGAGTGAATGTTGTCAGTGAGTGAATGTTGTCAGTGAGTGAATGTTGTCAGTGAATGTTGTCAGTGAGTGAATGTTGTCAGTGAATGTTGTCAGTGAATGTTGTCAGTGAATGTTGTCAGAGAGTGAATGTTGTCAGTGAGTGAATGTTGTCAGTGAATGTTGTCAGTGAATGTTGTCAGTGAGTGAATGTTGTCAGTGAGTGAATGTTGTCAGTGAGTGAATGTTGTCAGTGAGTGTTGTAAGTGAGTCAATGTTATCAGTGAGTGTTGTCAGTGAGTGTTGTCAGTGAGTGAATGTTGTCAGTGAATGTTGTCAGTGAGTGAATGTTGTCAGTGAGTGAATGTTGTCAGTGAATGTTGTCAGAGAGTCAATGTTGTCAGTGAATGTTGTCAGTGAGTGAATGTTGTCAGTGAGTGAATGTTGTCAGTGAATGTTGTCAGTGAGTGAATGTTGTCAGTGAGTGTTGTCAGTGAGTGAATGTTGTCAGAGAGTGAATGTTGTCAGTGAGTGAATGTTGTCAGTGAATGTTGTCAGTGAGTGAATGTTGTCAGTGAGTGAATGTTGTCAGTGAATGTTGTCAGTGAGTGAATGTTGTCAGAGAGTGAATGTTGTCAGTGAGTGAATGTTGTCAGTAAATGTTGTCAGTGAATGTTGTCAGTGAATGTTGACAGTGAGTGAATGTTGTCAGAGAGTGAATGTTGTCAGTGAGTGAATGTTGTCAGTGAGTGTTGTCAGTGAATGTTGTCAGTGAGAGTTGTCAGTGAATGTTGTCAGTGAGTGAATGTTGTCAGTGAATGTTGTCAGTGAGTGGATGTTGTCAGTGAATGTTGTCTGTGAGTGAATGTTGTCAGTTAGTGAATGTTGTCAGTGAGTGAATGTTGTCAGTGAATGTTGTCAGTGAGTGAATGTTGTCAGTGAGTGAATGTTGTCAGTGAATGTTGTCAGTGAGTGAATGTTGTCAGTGAGTGTTGTGAGTCAATGTTGTCAGTGAGTGTTGTCAGTGAATGTTGTCAGTGAGTGAATGTTGTCAGTGAATGTTGTCAGTGAGTGAATGTTGTCAGTGAATGTTGTCAGTGAGTGAATGTTGTCAGTGAATGTTGTCAGTGAGTGAATGCTGTCAGTGAGTGAATGTTGTCAGTGAGTGAATGTTGTCAGTGAATGTTGTCAGAGAGTGAATGTTGTCAGTGAATGTTGTCAGTGAATGTTTTCAGTGAGTGTTGTCAGTGAATGTTGTCAGTGAGTGAATGTTGTCAGTGAATGTTGTCAGTGAGTGAATGTTGTCAGTGAATGCTGTCAGTGAGTGAATGTTGTCAGTGAGTGAATGTTGTCAGTGAATGCTGTCAGTGAGTGAATGTTGTCAGAGAGTGAATGTTGTCAGTGAATGTTGTCAGTGAATGTTGTCAGTGAGTGTTGTCAGTGAATGTTGCCAGTGAGTGAATGTTGTCAGTGAGTGAATGTTGTCAGTGAGTGAATGTTGTCAGTGAATGTTGTCAGTGAGTGAATGTTGTCAGTGAATGTTGTCAGTGAATGTTGTCAGTGAATGTTGTCAGAGAGTGAATGTTGTCAGTGAGTGAATGTTGTCAGTGAATGTTGTCAGTGAATGTTGTCAGTGAGTGAATGTTGTCAGTGAGTGAATGTTGTCAGTGAGTGAATGTTGTCAGTGAATGTTGTCTGTGAGTGAATGTTGTCAGTTAGTGAATGTTATCAGTGAGTGAATGTTGTCAGTGAATGTTGTCAGTGAGTGAATGTTGTCAGTGAGTGAATGTTGTCAGTGAATGTTGTCAGTGAGTGAATGTTGTCAGTGAGTGTTGTAAGTGAGTCAATGTTGTCAGTGAGTGTTGTCAGTGAGTGTTGTCAGTGAGTGAATGTTGTCAGTGAATGTTGTCAGTGAGTGAATGTTGTCAGTGAGTGTTGTCAGTGAGTGAATGTTGTCAGTGAATGTTGTCAGTGAGTGAATGTTGTCAGTGAATGTTGTCAGTGAGTGAATGTTGTCAGTGAATGTTGTCAGTGAGTGAATGTTGTCAGTGAATGTTGTCAGTGAGTGAATGTTGTCAGTGAATGTTGTCAGTGAGTGAATGTTGTCAGTGAATGTTGTCAGTGAGTGAATGTTGTCAGTGAGTGAATGTTGTCAGTGAACGTTGTCAGTGAATGTTGTCAGAGAGTGAATGTTGTCAGTGAATGTTGTCAGAGAGTGAATTTTATCAGTAAATGTTGTCAGTGAATGTTGTCAGAGAGTGAATGTTGTCAGTGAATGTTGTCAGTCAGTGAATGTTGTCAGTGAATGTTGTCAGTGAGTGAATGTTGTCAGTGAATGTTGTCAGTGAGTGAATGTTGTCAGTGAATGTTGTCAGTGAATGTTGTCAGTGAGTGAATGTTGTCAGTGAGTGAATGTTGTCAGTGAATGTTGTCAGTGAATGTTGTCAGTGAGTGAATGTTGTCAGTGAGTGAATGTTGTCAGTGAGTGAATGTTGTCAGTGAATGTTGTCTGTGAGTGAATGTTGTCAGTTAGTGAATGTTGTCAGTGAATGTTGTCAGAGAGTCAATGTTGTCAGTGAATGTTGTCAGTGAGTGAATGTTGTCAGTGAGTGAATGTTGTCAGTGAATGTTGTCAGTGAGTGAATGTTGTCAGTGAATGTCAGTGAGTGAATGTTGTCAGTGAATGTTGTCAGTGAGTGAATGTTGTCAGTGAGTGAATGTTGTCAGTGAATGTTGTCAGTGAGTGAATGTTGTCAGTGAGTGAATGTTGTCAGTGAATGCTGTCAGTGAGTGAATGTTGTCAGTGAGTGAATGTTGTCAGAGAGTGAATGTTGTCAGTGAATGTTGTCAGTGAATGTTGTCAGTGAGTGTTGTCAGTGAATGTTGTCAGTGAGTGAATGTTGTCAGTGAGTGAATGTTGTCAGTGAATGTTGTCAGTGAGTGAATGTTGTCAGTGAATGTTGTCAGTGAGTGAATGTTGTCAGTGAATGCTGTCAGTGAGTGAATGTTGTCAGTGAGTGAATGTTGTCAGAGAGTGAATGTTGTCAGTGAATGTTGTCAGTGAGTGTTGTCAGTGAATGTTGTCAGTGAGTGAATGTTGTCAGTGAATGTTGTCAGTGAGTGAATGTTGTCAGTGAATGTTGTCAGTGAATGTTGTCAGTGAGTGAATGTTGTCAGTGAATGTTGTCAGTGAATGTTGTCAGTGAATGTTGTCAGTGAGTGAATGTTGTCAGTGAGTGAATGTTGTCAGTGAGTGAATGTTGTCAGTGAATGTTGTCTGTGAGTGAATGTTGTCAGTTAGTGAATGTTGTCAGTGAATGTTGTCAGAGAGTCAATGTTGTCAGTGAATGTTGTCAGTTAGTGAATGTTGTCAGTGAGTGAATGTTGTCAGTGAATGTTGTCAGTGAGTGAATGTTGTCAGTGAATGTCAGTGAGTGAATGTTGTCAGAGAATGTTGTCAGTGAGTGAATGTTGTCAGTGAGTGAATGTTGTCAGTGAATGTTGTCAGTGAGTGAATGTTGTCAGTGAGTGAATGTTGTCAGTGAATGCTGTCAGTGAGTGAATGTTGTCAGAGAGTGAATGTTGTCAGTGAATGTTGTCAGTGAATGTTGTCAGTGAGTGTTGTCAGTGAATGTTGTCAGTGAGTGAATGTTGTCAGTGAGTGAATGTTGTCAGTGAATGTTGTCAGTGAGTGAATGTTGTCAGTGAATGTTGTCAGTGAATGTTGTCAGTGAATGTTGTCAGAGAGTGAATGTTGTCAGTGAGTGAATGTTGTCAGTGAATGTTGTCAGTGAATGTTGTCAGTGAGTGAATGTTGTCAGTGAGTGAATGTTGTCAGTGAGTGGATGTTGTCAGTGAATGTTGTCTGTGAGTGAATGTTGTCAGTTAGTGAATGTTGTCAGTGAGTGAATGTTGTCAGTGAATGTTGTCAGTGAATGTTGTCAGTGAGTGAATGTTGTCAGTGAGTGAATGTTGTCAGTGAATGTTGTCAGTGAGTGAATGTTGTCAGTGAGTGAATGTTGTCAGTGAGTGAATGTTGTCAGTGAATGTTGTCAGTGAGTCAATGTTGTCAGTGAGTGTTGTCAGTGAATGTTGTCAGTGAGTGAATGTTGTCAGTGAATGTTGTCAGTGAGTGAATGTTGTCAGTGAATGTTGTCAGTGAGTGAATGTTGTCAGTGAATGCTGTCAGTGAGTGAATGTTGTCAGTGAGTGAATGTTGTCAGTGAATGCTGTCAGTGAGTGAATGTTGTCAGAGAGTGAATGTTGTCAGTGAATGTTGTCAGTGAATGTTGTCAGTGAGTGTTGTCAGTGAATGTTGTCAGTGAGTGAATGTTGTCAGTGAGTGAATGTTGTCAGTGAGTGAATGTTGTCAGTGAATGTTGTCAGTGAGTGAATGTTGTCAGTGAATGTTGTCAGTGAATGTTGTCAGAGAGTGAATGTTGTCAGTGAGTGAATGTTGTCAGTGAATGTTGTCAGTGAATGTTGTCAGTGAGTGAATGTTGTCAGTGAGTGAATGTTGTAAGTGAGTCAATGTTGTCAGTGAGTGTTGTCAGTGAATGTTGTCAGTGAGTGAATGTTGTCAGTGAATGTTGTCAGTGAGTGAATGTTGTCAGTGTGTGAATGTTGTCAGTGAGTGAATGTTGTCAGTGAATGTTGTCTGTGAGTGAATGTTGTCAGTTAGTGAATGTTGTCAGTGAATGTTGTCAGTGAGTGAATGTTGTCAGTGAGTGAATGTTGTCAGTGAATGTTGTCAGAGAGTCAATGTTGTCAGTGAATGTTGTCAGTGAGTGAATGTTGTCAGTGAGTGAATGTTGTCAGTGAATGTTGTCAGTGAGTGAATGTTGTCAGTGAATGTTGTCAGTGAGTGAATGTTGTCAGTGAGTGTTGTCAGTGAGTGAATGTTGTCAGAGAGTGAATGTTGTCAGTGAGTGAATGTTGTCAGTGAATGTTGTCAGTGAGTGAATGTTGTCAGTGAGTGAATGTTGTCAGTGAGTGAATGTTGTCAGTTAGTGAATGTTGTCAGTGAATGTTGTCAGTGAGTGAATGTTGTCAGTGAGTGAATGTTGTCAGTGAATGTTGTCAGAGAGTCAATGTTGTCAGTGAATGTTGTCAGTGAGTGAATGTTGTCAGAGAGTGAATGTTGTCAGTGAAAGTTGTCAGTGAGTGAATGTTGTCAGTGAGTGAATGTTGTCAGTGAATGTTGTCAGTTAATGTTGTCAGTGAGTGAATGTTGTCAGTGAATGTTGTCAGTGAGTGAATGTTGTCAGTGAGTGAATGTTGTCAGTGAATGTTGTCAGTGAGTGAATGTTGTCAGTGAGTGAATGTTGTCAGTGAATGTTGTCAGTGAGTGAATGTTGTCAGTGAGTGAATGTTGTCAGTGAATGTTGTCAGTGAATGTTATTAGTTAGTGAATGTTGTCAGTGAATGTTGTCAGTGAGTGAATGTTGTCAGTGAATGCTGTCAGTGAGTGAATGTTGTCAGTGAATATTGTCAGTGAGTGAATGTTGTCAGAGAGTGAATGTTGTCAGTGAATGTTGTCAGTGAGTGAATGTTGTCAGTGAATGTTGTCAGTGAATGTTGTCAGTGAGTGAATGTTGTCAGTGAATGTTGTCAGTGAGTGAATGTTGTCAGTGAATGTTGTCAGAGAGTCAATGTTGTCAGTGAATGTTGTCAGTGAGTGAATGTTGTCAGTGAGTGAATGTTGTCAGTGAATGTTGTCAGTGAGTGAATGTTGTCAGTGAATGTCAGTGAGTGAATGTTGTCAGTGAATGTTGTCAGTGAATGTTGTCAGTGAGTGAATGTTGTCAGTGAGTGAATGTTGTCAGTGAATGTTGTCAGTGAGTGAATGTTGTCAGTGAGTGAATGTTGTCAGTGAGTGAATGTTGTCTGTGAGTGAATGTTGTCAGTTAGTGAATGTTGTCAGTGAATGTTGTCAGTGAGTGAATGTTGTCAGTGAGTGAATGTTGTCAGTAAATGTTGTCAGAGAGTCAATGTTGTCAGTGAATGTTGTCAGTGAGTGAATGTTGTCAGTGAATGTTGTCAGTGAGTGAATGTTGTCAGTGAATGTTGTCAGTGAGTGAATGTTGTCAGTGAGTGTTGTCAGTGAGTGAATGTTGTCAGAGAGTGAATGTTGTCAGTGAGTGAATGTTGTCAGTGAATGTTGTCAGTGAGTGAATGTTGTCAGTGAGTGAATGTTGTCAGTTAATGTTGTCAGTGAATGTTGTCAGTGAGTGAATGTTGTCAGTGAATGTTGTCAGTGAGTGAATGTTGTCAGTGAATGTTGTCAGTGAGTGAATGTTGTCAGTGAGTGAATGTTGTCAGTGAATGTTGTCAGTGAATGTTATCAGTGAGTGAATGTTGTCAGTGAGTGAATGTTGTCAGTGAGTGAATGTTGTCAGTGAATGTTGTCAGTGAGTGAATGTTGTCAGTGAATGTTGTCAGTGAATGTTGTCAGTGAGTGAATGTTGTCAGAGAGTGAATGTTGTCAGTGAGTGAATGTTGTCAGTGAATGTTGTCAGTGAATGTTGTCAGTGAGTGAATGTTGTCAGTGAGTGAATGTTGTCAGTGAGTGAATGTTGTCAGTGAATGTTGTCTGTGAGTGAATGTTGTCAGTTAGTGAATGTTGTCAGTGAATATTTCCAGTGAGTGAATGTTGTCAGAGAGTCAATGTTGTCAGTGAATGTTGTCAGTGAGTGAATGTTGTCAGTGAGTGAATGTTGTCAGTGAATGTTGTCAGTGAGTGAATGTTGTCAGTGAGTGAATGTTGTCAGTGAATGTTGTCAGTTAATGTTGTCAGTGAATGTTGTCAGTGAGTGAATGTTGTCATAGAATGTTGTCAGTGAGTGAATGTTGTCAGTGAATGCTGTCAGTGAGTGAATGTTGTCAGTGAATATTGTCAGTGAGTGAATGTTGTCAGAGAGTGAATGTTGTCAGTGAATGTTGTCAGTGAGTGAATGTTGTCAGTGAATGTTGTCAGTGAATGTTGTCAGTGAGTGAATGTTGTCAGTGAATGTTGTCAGTGAGTGAATGTTGTCAGTGAATGCTGTCAGTGAGTGAATGTTGTCAGTGAGTGAATGTTGTCAGAGAGTGAATGTTGTCAGTGAATGTTGTCAGTGAGTGTTGTCAGTGAATGTTGTCAGTGAGTGAATGTTGTCAGTGAATGTTGTCAGTGAGTGAATGTTGTCAGTGAATGTTGTCAGTGAATGTTGTCAGTGAGTGAATGTTGTCAGTGAGTGAATGTTGACAGTGAATGTTGTCAGTGAATGTTGTCAGTGAATGTTGTCAGTGAGTGAATGTTATCAGTGAATGTTGTCAGTGAGTGAATGTTGTCAGTGAATGTTGTCAGTGAGTGAATGTTGTCAGTTAGTGAATGTTGTCAGTGAATGTTGTCAGTGAGTGAATGTTGTCAGTGAATGTTGTCAGTGAGTGAATGTTGTCAGTGAGTGAATGTTGTCAGTGAATGTTGTCTGTGAGTGAATGTTGTCAGTTAGTGAATGTTGTCAGTGAATGTTGTCAGAGAGTCAATGTTGTCAGTGAATGTTGTCAGTGAGTGAATGTTGTCAGTGAGTGAATGTTGTCAGTGAATGTTGTCAGTGAGTGAATGTTGTCAGTGAATGTCAGTGAGTGAATGTTGTCAGTGAATGTTGTCAGTGAGTGAATGTTGTCAGTGAATGTTGTCAGTGAGTGAATGTTGTCAGTGAATGTTGTCAGTGAGTGAATGTTGTCAGTGAATGCTGTCAGTGAGTGAATGTTGTCAGTGAGTGAATGTTGTCAGTGAATGTTGTCAGAGAGTGAATGTTGTCAGTGAATGTTGTCAGTGAATGTTTTCAGTGAGTGTTGTCAGTGAATGTTGTCAGTGAGTGAATGTTGTCAGTGAATGTTGTCAGTGAGTGAATGTTGTCAGTGAATGCTGTCAGTGAGTGAATGTTGTCAGTGAGTGAATGTTGTCAGTGAATGCTGTCAGTGAGTGAATGATGTCAGAGAGTGAATGTTGTCAGTGAATGTTGTCAGTGAATGTTGTCAGTGAGTGTTGTCAGTGAATGTTGTCAGTGAGTGAATGTTGTCAGTGAGTGAATGTTGTCAGTGAGTGAATGTTGTCAGTGAATGTTGTCAGTGAGTGAATGTTGTCAGTGAATGTTGTCAGTGAATGTTGTCAGTGAATGTTGTCAGAGAGTGAATGTTGTCAGTGAGTGAATGTTGTCAGTGAATGTTGTCAGTGAATGTTGTCAGTGAGTGAATGTTGTCAGTGAGTGAATGTTGTCAGTGAGTGAATGTTGTCAGTGAATGTTGTCTGTGAGTGAATGTTGTCAGTTAGTGAATGTTATCAGTGAGTGAATGTTGTCAGTGAATGTTGTCAGTGAGTGAATGTTGTCAGTGAGTGAATGTTGTCAGTGAATGTTGTCAGTGAGTGAATGTTGTCAGTGAGTGTTGTAAGTGAGTCAATGTTGTCAGTGAGTGTTGTCAGTGAGTGTTGTCAGTGAGTGAATGTTGTCAGTGAATGTTGTCAGTGAGTGAATGTTGTCAGTGAGTGTTGTCAGTGAGTGAATGTTGTCAGTGAATGTTGTCAGTGAGTGAATGTTGTCAGTGAATGTTGTCAGTGAGTGAATGTTGTCAGTGAATGTTGTCAGTGAGTGAATGTTGTCAGTGAATGTTGTCAGTGAGTGAATGTTGTCAGTGAATGTTGTCAGTGAGTGAATGTTGTCAGTGAACGTTGTCAGTGAATGTTGTCAGAGAGAGAATGTTGTCAGTGAATGTTGTCAGAGAGTGAATTTTATCAGTAAATGTTGTCAGTGAATGTTGTCAGAGAGTGAATGTTGTCAGTGAATGTTGTCAGTTAGTGAATGTTGTCAGTGAATGTTGTCAGTGAATGTTGTCAGTGAGTGAATGTTGTCAGTGAATGTTGTCAGTGAATGTTGTCAGTGAGTGAATGTTGTCAGTGAGTGAATGTTGTCAGTGAATGTTGTCAGTGAATGTTGTCAGTGAATGTTGTCAGTGAGTGAATGTTGTCAGTGAGTGTTGTCAGTGAGTGAATGTTGTCAGAGAGTGAATGTTGTCAGAGAGTGAATGTTGTCAGTGAAAGTTGTCAGTGAGTGAATGTTGTCAGTGAGTGAATGTTGTCAGTGAATGTTGTCAGTTAATGTTGTCAGTGAGTGAATGTTGTCAGTGAATGTTGTCAGTGAGTGAGTGTTGTCAGTGAGTGAATGTTGTCAGTGAATGTTGTCAGTGAGTGAATGTTGTCAGTGAGTGAATGTTGTCAGTGAATGTTGTCAGTGAGTGAATGTTGTCAGTGAGTGAATGTTGTCAGTGAATGTTGTCAGTGAATGTTATTAGTTAGTGAATGTTGTCAGTGAATGTTGTCAGTGAGTGAATGTTGTCAGTGAATGCTGTCAGTGAGTGAATGTTGTCAGTGAATATTGTCAGTGAGTGAATGTTGTCAGAGAGTGAATGTTGTCAGTGAATGTTGTCAGTGAGTGAATGTTGTCAGTGAATGTTGTCAGTGAATGTTGTCAGTGAGTGAATGTTGTCAGTGAGTGAATGTTGTCAGTGAGTGAATGTTGTCAGTGAATGTTGTCAGAGAGTCAATGTTGTCAGTGAATGTTGTCAGTGAGTGAATGTTGTCAGTGAGTGAATGTTGTCAGTGAATGTTGTCAGTGAGTGAATGTTGTCAGTGAATGTCAGTGAGTGAATGTTGTCAGTGAATGTTGTCAGTGAATGTTGTCAGTGAGTGAATGTTGTCAGTGAGTGAATGTTGTCAGTGAATGTTGTCAGTGAGTTAATGTTGTCAGTGAGTGAATGTTGTCAGTGAGTGAATGTTGTCTGTGAGTGAATGTTGTCAGTTAGTGAATGTTGTCAGTGAATGTTGTCAGTGAGTGAATGTTGTCAGTGAGTGAATGTTGTCAGTGAATGTTGTCAGAGAGTCAATGTTGTCAGTGAATGTTGTCAGTGAGTGAATGTTGTCAGTGAGTGAATGTTGTCAGTGAATGTTGTCAGTGAGTGAATGTTGTCAGTGAATGTTGTCAGTGAGTGAATGTTGTCAGTGAGTGTTGTCAGTGAGTGAATGTTGTCAGAGAGTGAATGTTGTCAGTGAGTGAATGTTGTCAGTGAATGTTGTCAGTGAGTGAATGTTGTCAGTGAGTGAATGTTGTCAGTTAATGTTGTCAGTGAATGTTGTCAGTGAGTGAATGTTGTCAGTGAATGTTGTCAGTGAGTGAATGTTGTCAGTGAATGTTGTCAGTGAGTGAATGTTGTCAGTGAGTGAATGTTGTCAGTGAATGTTGTCAGTGAATGTTATCAGTGAGTGAATGTTGTCAGTGAGTGAATGTTGTCAGTGAATGTTGTCAGTGAGTGAATGTTGTCAGTGAATGTTGTCAGTGAATGTTGTCAGTGAGTGAATGTTGTCAGAGAGTGAATGTTGTCAGTGAGTGAATGTTGTCAGTGAATGTTGTCAGTGAATGTTGTCAGTGAGTGAATGTTGTCAGTGAGTGAATGTTGTCAGTGAATGTTGTCTGTGAGTGAATGTTGTCAGTTAGTGAATGTTGTCAGTGAATATTTCCAGTGAGTGAATGTTGTCAGAGAGTCAATGTTGTCAGTGAATGTTGTCAGTGAGTGAATGTTGTCAGTGAGTGAATGTTGTCAGTGAATGTTGTCAGTGAGTGAATGTTGTCAGTGAGTGAATGTTGTCAGTGAATGTTGTCAGTTAATGTTGTCAGTGAATGTTGTCAGTGAGTGAATGTTGTCAGTGAATGTTGTCAGTGAGTGAATGTTGTCAGTGAATGCTGTCAGTGAGTGAATGTTGTCAGTGAATATTGTCAGTGAGTGAATGTTGTCAGAGAGTGAATGTTGTCAGTGAATGTTGTCAGTGAGTGAATGTTGTCAGTGAATGTTGTCAGTGAGTGAATGTTGTCAGTGAATGTTGTCAGTGAGTGAATGTTGTCAGTGAATGCTGTCATTGAGTGAATGTTGTCAGAGAGTGAATGTTGTCAGAGAGTGAATGTTGTCAGTGAATGTTGTCAGTGAGTGTTGTCAGTGAATGTTGTCAGTGAGTGTTGTCAGTGAATGTTGTCAGTGAGTGAATGTTGTCAGTGAATGTTGTCAGTGAATGTTGTCAGTGAGTGAATGTTGTCAGTGAGTGAATGTTGACAGTGAATGTTGTCAGTGAATGTTGTCAGTGAATGTTGTCAGTGAGTGAATGTTATCAGTGAATGTTGTCAGTGAGTGAATGTTGTCAGTGAATGTTGTCAGTGAGTGAATGTTGTCAGTTAGTGAATGTTGTCAGTGAATGTTGTCAGTGAGTGAATGTTGTCAGTGAATGTTGTCAGTGAGTGAATGTTGTCAGTGAGTGAATGTTGTCAGTGAATGTTGTCTGTGAGTGAATGTTGTCAGTTAGTGAATGTTGTCAGTGAATGTTGTCAGAGAGTCAATGTTGTCAGTGAATGTTGTCAGTGAGTGAATGTTGTCAGTGAGTGAATGTTGTCAGTGAATGTTGTCAGTGAGTGAATGTTGTCAGTGAATGTCAGTGAGTGAATGTTGTCAGTGAATGTTGTCAGTGAGTGAATGTTGTCAGTGAATGTTGTCAGTGAGTGAATGTTGTCAGTGAATGTTGTCAGTGAGTGAATGTTGTCAGTGAATGCTGTCAGTGAGTGAATGTTGTCAGTGAGTGAATGTTGTCAGTGAATGTTGTCAGAGAGTGAATGTTGTCAGTGAATGTTGTCAGTGAATGTTTTCAGTGAGTGTTGTCAGTGAATGTTGTCAGTGAGTGAATGTTGTCAGTGAATGTTGTCAGTGAGTGAATGTTGTCAGTGAATGCTGTCAGTGAGTGAATGTTGTCAGTGAGTGAATGTTGTCAGTGAATGCTGTCAGTGAGTGAATGTTGTCAGAGAGTGAATGTTGTCAGTGAATGTTGTCAGTGAATGTTGTCAGTGAGTGTTGTCAGTGAATGTTGTCAGTGAGTGAATGTTGTCAGTGAGTGAATGTTGTCAGTGAATGTTGTCAGTGAATGTTGTCAGTGAGTGAATGTTGTCAGTGAGTGAATGTTGTCAGTGAATGTTGTCAGTGAATGTTGTCAGTGAGTGAATGTTGTCAGTGAATGTTGTCAGTGAATGTTGTCAGTGAATGTTGTCAGAGAGTGAATGTTGTCAGTGAGTGAATGTTGTCAGTGAATGTTGTCAGTGAATGTTGTCAGTGAGTGAATGTTGTCAGTGAGTGAATGTTGTCAGTGAATGTTGTCTGTGAGTGAATGTTGTCAGTTAGTGAATGTTATCAGTGAGTGAATGTTGTCAGTGAATGTTGTCAGTGAGTGAATGTTGTCAGTGAGTGAATGTTGTCAGTGAATGTTGTCAGTGAGTGAATGTTGTCAGTGAGTGTTGTAAGTGAGTCAATGTTGTCAGTGAGTGTTGTCAGTGAGTGTTGTCAGTGAGTGAATGTTGTCAGTGAATGTTGTCAGTGAGTGAATGTTGTCAGTGAGTGTTGTCAGTGAGTGAATGTTGTCAGTGAATGTTGTCAGTGAGTGAATGTTGTCAGTGAATGTTGTCAGTGAGTGAATGTTGTCAGTGAATGTTGTCAGTGAGTGAATGTTGTCAGTGAATGTTGTCAGTGAGTGAATGTTGTCAGTGAGTGAATGTTGTCAGTGAACGTTGTCAGTGAATGTTGTCAGAGAGTGAATGTTGTCAGTGAATGTTGTCAGAGAGTGAATTTTATCAGTAAATGTTGTCAGTGAATGTTGTCAGAGAGTGAATGTTGTCAGTGAATGTTGTCAGTTAGTGAATGTTGTCAGTGAATGTTGTCAGTGAGTGAATGTTGTCAGTGAATGTTGTCAGTGAGTGAATGTTGTCAGTGAATGTTGTCAGTGAATGTTGTCAGTGAGTGAATGTTGTCAGTGAATGTTGTCAGTGAATGTTGTCAGTGAATGTTGTCAGTGAGTGAATGTTGTCAGTGAGTGAATGTTGTCAGTGAGTGAATGTTGTCAGTGAATGTTGTCTGTGAGTGAATGTTGTCAGTTAGTGAATGTTGTCAGTGAATGTTGTCAGAGAGTCAATGTTGTCAGTGAATGTTGTCAGTGAGTGAATGTTGTCAGTGAATGTTGTCAGTGAGTGAATGTTGTCAGTGAATGTCAGTGAGTGAATGTTGTCAGTGAGTGAATGTTGTCAGTGAATGTTGTCAGTGAATGTTGTCAGTGAGTGAATGTTATCAGTGAATGTTGTCAGTGAGTGAATGTTGTCAGTGAATGTTGTCAGTGAGTGAATGTTGTCAGTGAGTGAATGTTGTCAGTGAGTGAATGTTGTCAGTGAATGTTGTCAGTGAATGTTATCAGTTAGTGAATGTTGTCAGTGAATGTTGTCAGTGAATGTTGTCAGTGAGTGAATGTTGTCAGTGAATGTTGTCAGTGAATGTTGTCAGTGAGTGAATGTTGTCAGTGAGTGAATGTTGTCAGTGAATGTTGTCAGAGGGTCAATGTTGTCAGTGAATGTTGTCAGTGAGTGAATGTTGTCAGTGAGTGAATGTTGTCAGTGAATGTTGTCAGTGAGTGAATGTTGTCAGTGAATGTTGTCAGTGAATGTTGTCAGTGAGTGAATGTTGTCAGTGAGTGTTGTCAGTGAGTGAATGTTGTCAGAGAGTGAATGTTGTCAGTGAGTGAATGTTGTCAGTGAATGTTGTGAGTGAGTGAATGTTGTCAGTGAGTGAATGTTGTCAGTGAATGTTGTCAGTGAATGTTGTCAGTGAGTGAATGTTATCAGTGAATGTTGTCAGTGAGTGAATGTTGTCAGTGAATGTTGTCAGTGAGTGAATGTTGTCAGTGAGTGAATGTTGTCAGTGAATGTTGTCAGTTAGTAAATGTTGTCAGTGAGTGAATGTTGTCAGTGAGTGAATGTTGTCAGTGAATGTTGTCTGTGAGTGAATGTTGTCAGTTAGTGAATGTTGTCAGTGAATGTTGTCAGAGAGTCAATGTTGTCAGTGAATGTTGTCAGTGAGTGAATGTTGTCAGTGAGTGAATGTTGTCAGTGAATGTTGTCAGTGAGTGAATGTTGTCAGTGAATGTCAGTGAGTGAATGTTGTCAGTGAATGTTGTCAGTGAATGTTGTCAGTGAGTGAATGTTGTCAGTGAGTGAATGTTGTCAGTGAATGAATGTTGTCAGTGAGTGAATGTTGTCAGTGAGTGAATGTTGTCTGTGAGTGAATGTTGTCAGTGAATGTTGTCAGTGAGTGAATGTTGTCAGTGAGTGAATGTTGTCAGTGAATGTTGTCAGAGAGTCAATGTTGTCAGTGAATGTTGTCAGTGAGTGAATGTTGTCAGTGAGTGAATGTTGTCAGTGAATGTTGTCAGTGAGTGAATGTTGTCAGTGAATGTTGTCAGTGAGTGAATGTTGTCAGTGAGTGTTGTCAGTGAGTGAATGTTGTCAGAGAGTGAATGTTGTCAGTGAGTGAATGTTGTCAGTGAATGTTGTCAGTGAGTGAATGTTGTCAGTGAGTGAATGTTGTCAGTGAATGTTGTCAGTTAATGTTGTCAGTGAATGTTGTCAGTGAGTGAATGTTGTCCGTGAATGTTGTCAGTGAGTGAATGTTGTCAGTGAATGTTGTCAGTGAGTGAATGTTGTCAGTGAGTGAATGTTGTCAGTGAATGTTGTCAGTGAATGTTATCAGTGAGTGAATGTTGTCAGTGAGTGAATGTTGTCAGTGAGTGAATGTTGTCAGTGAATGTTGTCAGTGAGTGAATGTTGTCAGTGAATGTTGTCAGTGAATGTTGTCAGTGAGTGAATGTTGTCAGAGAGTGAATGTTGTCAGTGAGTGAATGTTGTCAGTGAATGTTGTCAGTGAATGTTGTCAGTGAGTGAATGTTGTCAGTGAGTGAATGTTGTCAGTGAATGTTGTCTGTGAGTGAATGTTGTCAGTTAGTGAATGTTGTCAGTGAATGTTTCCAGTGAGTGAATGTTGTCAGAGAGTCAATGTTGTCAGTGAATGTTGTCAGTGAGTGAATGTTGTCAGTGAGTGAATGTTGTCAGTGAATGTTGTCAGTGAGTGAATGTTGTCAGTGAGTGTTGTCAGTGAGTGAATGTTGTCAGAGAGTGAATGTTCTCAGTGAGTGAATGTTGTCAGTGAATGTTGTCAGTGAGTGAATGTTGTCAGTGAGTGAATGTTGTCAGTGAATGTTGTCAGTTAATGTTGTCAGTGAATGTTGTCAGTGAGTGAATGTTGTCAGTGAATGTTGTCAGTGAGTGAATGTTGTCAGTGAATGCTGTCAGTGAGTGAATGTTGTCAGTGAATATTGTCAGTGAGTGAATGTTGTCAGAGAGTGAATGTTGTCAGTGAATGTTGTCAGTGAGTGACTGTTGTCAGTGAATGTTGTCAGTGAATGTTGTCAGTGAGTGAATGTTGTCAGTGAATGTTGTCAGTGAGTGAATGTTGTCAGTGAATGCTGTCAGTGAGTGAATGTTGTCAGTGAGTGAATGTTGTCAGAGAGTGAATGTTGTCAGTGAATGTTGTCAGTGAGTGTTGTCAGTGAATGTTGTCAGTGAGTGAATGTTGTCAGTGAATGTTGTCAGTGAGTGAATGTTGTCAGTGAATGTTGTCAGTGAGTGAATGTTGTCAGTGAGTGAATGTTGACAGTGAATGTTGTCAGTGAATGTTGTCAGTGAATGTTGTCAGTGAGTGAATGTTATCAGTGAATGTTGTCAGTGAGTGAATGTTGTCAGTGAATGTTGTCAGTGAGTGAATGTTGTCAGTGAATGCTGTCAGTGAGTGAATGTTGTCAGTGAGTGAATGTTGTCAGTGAATGTTGTCAGAGAGTGAATGTTGTCAGTGAATGTTGTCAGTGAATGTTGTCAGTGAGTGAATGTTGTCAGTGAATGTTGTCAGTGAATGCTGTCAGTGAGTGAATGTTGTCAGTGAGTGAATGTTGTCAGTGAATGCTGTCAGTGAGTGAATGTTGTCAGAGAGTGAATGTTGTCAGTGAATGTTGTCAGTGAATGTTGTCAGTGAGTGTTGTCAGTGAATGTTGTCAGTGAGTGAATGTTGTCAGTGAGTGAATGTTGTCAGTGAGTGAATGTTGTCAGTGAATGTTGTCAGTGAGTGAATGTTGTCAGTGAATGTTGTCAGTGAATGTTGTCAGTGAATGTTGTCAGAGAGTGAATGTTGTCAGTGAGTGAATGTTGTCAGTGAATGTTGTCAGTGAATGTTGTCAGTGAGTGAATGTTGTCAGTGAGTGAATGTTGTCAGTGAGTGAATGTTGTCAGTGAATGTCGTCTGTGAGTGAATGTTATCAGTGAATGTTGTCAGTGAGTGAATGTTGTCAGTGAGTGAATGTTGTCAGTGAATGTTGTCAGTGAGTGAATGTTGTCAGTGAGTGAATGTTGTCAGTGAATGTTGTCAGTGAATGTTATCAGTTAGTGAATGTTGTCAGTGAATGTTGTCAGTGAGTGAATGTTGTCAGTGAATGTTGTCAGTGAATGTTGTCAGTGAGTGAATGTTGTCAGTGAATGCTGTCAGTGAGTGAATGTTGTCAGTGAATATTGTCAGTGAGTGAATGTTGTCAGAGAGTGAATGTTGTCAGTGAATGTTGTCAGTGAGTGAATGTTGTCAGTGAATGTTGTCAGTGAATGTTGTCAGTGAGTGAATGTTGTCAGTGAATGTTGTCAGTGAGTGAATGTTGTCAGTGAATGCTGTCAGTGAGTGAATGTTGTCAGAGAGTGAATGTTGTCAGTGAATGTTGTCAGTGAATGTTGTCAGTGAGTGTTGTCAGTGAGTGAATGTTGTCAGAGAGTGAATGTTGTCAGTGAGTGAATGTTGTCAGTGAATGTTGTCAGTGAATGTTGTCAGTGAGTGAATGTTGTCAGTGAATGTTGTCAGTGAGTGAATGTTGTCAGTGATTGCTGTCAGTGAGTGAATGTTGTCAGTGAGTGAATGTTGTCAGAGAGTGAATGTTGTCAGTGAATGTTGTCAGTGAGTGTTGTCAGTGAATGTTGTCAGTGAGTGAATGTTGTCAGTGAATGTTGTCAGTGAGTGAATGTTGTCAGTGAATGTTGTCAGTGAATGTTGTCAGTGAGTGAATGTTGTCAGTGAGTGAATGTTGTCAGTGAATGTTGTCAGTGAATGTTGTCAGTGAATGTTGTCAGTGAGTGAATGTTGTCAGTGAGTGAATGTTGTCAGTGAATGTTGTCTGTGAGTGAATGTTGTCAGTTAGTGAATGTTGTCAGTGAATGTTGTCAGAGAGTCAATGTTGTCAGTGAATGTTGTCAGTGAGTGAATGTTGTCAGTGAGTGAATGTTGTCAGTGAATGTTGTCAGAGAGTGAATGTTGTCAGTGAATGTTGTCAGTGAATGTTGTCAGTGAGTGAATGTTGTCAGTGAGTGTTGTCAGTGAGTGAATGTTGTCAGAGAGTGAATGTTGTCAGTGAGTGAATGTTGTCAGTGAATGTTGTCAGTGAATGTTGTCAGTGAATGTTGTCAGTGAGTGAATGTTGTCAGTGAGTGTTGTCAGTGAGTGAATGTTGTCAGAGAGTGAATGTTGTCAGTGAGTGAATGTTGTCAGTGAGTGTTGTCAGTGAGTGAATGTTGTCAGAGAGTGAATGTTGTCAGTGAGTGAATGTTGTCAGTGAGTGAATGTTATCAGTGAATGTTGTCAGTGAGTGAATGTTGTCAGTGAATGTTGTCAGTGAGTGAATGTTGTCAGTGAATGTTGTCAGAGAGTCAATGTTGTCAGTGAATGTTGTCAGTGAGTGAATGTTGTCAGTGAGTGAATGTTGTCAGTGAATGTTGTCAGTGAGTGAATGTTGTCAGTGAGTGAATGTTGTCAGTGAATGTTGTCAGTGAGTGAATGTTGTCAGTGAATGCTGTCAGTGAGTGAATGTTGTCAGTGAGTGAATGTTGTCAGAGAGTGAATGTTGTCAGTGAATGTTGTCAGTGAATGTTGTCAGTGAGTGTTGTCAGTGAATGTTGTCAGTGAATGTTGTCAGTGAGTGAATGTTGTCAGTGAATGTTGTCAGTGAATGTTGTCAGTGAGTGAATGTTGTCAGTGAATGTTGTCAGTGAATGTTGTCAGAGAGTGAATGTTGTCAGTGAGTGAGTGTTGTCAGTGAGTGAATGTTGTCAGAGAGTGAATGTTGTCAGTGAGTGAATGTTGTCAGTGAATGTTGTCAGTGAGTGAATGTTATCAGTGAATGTTGTCAGTGAGTGAATGTTGTCAGTGAATGTTGTCAGTGAGTGAATGTTGTCAGTGAATGTTGTCAGAGAGTCAATGTTGTCAGTGAATGTTGTCAGTGAGTGAATGTTGTCAGTGAGTGAATGTTGTCAGTGAATGTTGTCAGTGAGTGAATGTTGTCAGTGAATGTCAGTGAGTGAATGTTGTCAGTGAATGTTGTCAGTGAGTGAATGTTGTCAGTGAGTGAATGTTGTCAGTGAATGTTGTCAGTGAGTGAATGTTGTCAGTGAATGCTGTCAGTGAGTGAATGTTGTCAGTGAGTGAATGTTGTCAGAGAGTGAATGTTGTCAGTGAATGTTGTCAGTGAATGTTGTCAGTGAGTGTTGTCAGTGAATGTTGTCAGTGAGTGAATGTTGTCAGTGAGTGAATGTTGTCAGTGAATGTTGTCAGTGAGTGAATGTTGTCAGTGAATGTTGTCAGTGAATGTTGTCAGTGAATGTTGTCAGAGAGTGAATGTTGTCAGTGAGTGAATGTTGTCAGTGAATGTTGTCAGTGAGTGAATGTTATCAGTGAATGTTGTCAGTGAGTGAATGTTGTCAGTGAATGTTGTCAGTGAGTGAATGTTGTCAGTGAATGTTGTCAGAGAGTCAATGTTGTCAGTGAATGTTGTCAGTGAGTGAATGTTGTCAGTGAGTGAATGTTGTCAGTGAATGTTGTCAGTGAGTGAATGTTGTCAGTGAATGTCAGTGAGTGAATGTTGTCAGTGAATGTTGTCAGTGAGTGAATGTTGTCAGTGAATGTTGTCAGTGAGTGAATGTTGTCAGTGAATGCTGTCAGTGAGTGAATGTTGTCAGTGAGTGAATGTTGTCAGAGAGTGAATGTTGTCAGTGAATGTTGTCAGTGAATGTTGTCAGTGAGTGTTGTCAGTGAATGTTGTCAGAGAGTGAATGTTGTCAGTGAGTGAATGTTGTCAGTGAATGTTGTCAGTGAGTGAATGTTATCAGTGAATGTTGTCAGTGAGTGAATGTTGTCAGTGAATGTTGTCAGTGAGTGAATGTTGTCAGTGAATGTTGTCAGAGAGTCAATGTTGTCAGTGAATGTTGTCAGTGAGTGAATGTTGTCAGTGAGTGAATGTTGTCAGTGAATGTTGTCAGTGAGTGAATGTTGTCAGTGAATGTCAGTGAGTGAATGTTGTCAGTGAATGTTGTCAGTGAGTGAATGTTGTCAGTGAGTGAATGTTGTCAGTGAATGCTGTCAGTGAGTGAATGTTGTCAGTGAGTGAATGTTGTCAGTGAATGTTGTCAGTGAATGTTGTCAGTGAGTGTTGTCAGTGAATGTTGTCAGTGAGTGAATGTTGTCAGTGAGTGAATGTTGTCAGTGAGTGAATGTTGTCAGTGAATGTTGTCAGTGAGTGAATTTTGTCAGTGAATGTTGTCAGTGAATGTTGTCAGTGAATGTTGTCAGAGAGTGAATGTTGTCAGTGAGTGAATGTTGTCAGTGAATGTTGTCAGTGAGTGAATGTTGTCAGTGAGTGAATGTTGTCAGTGAATGTTGTCAGTGAGTGAATGTTGTCAGTGAATGTTGTCAGTGAATGTTGTCAGTGAGTGAATGTTGTCAGTGAGTGTTGTGAGTCAATGTTGTCAGTGAGTGTTGTCAGTGAATGTTGTCAGTGAGTGAATGTTGTCAGTGAATGTTGTCAGTGAGTGAATGTTGTCAGTGAATGTTGTCAGTGAGTGAATGTTGTCAGTGAATGTTGTCAGTGAGTGAATGCTGTCAGTGAGTGAATGTTGTCAGTGAGTGAATGTTGTCAGTGAATGTTGTCAGAGAGTGAATGTTGTCAGTGAATGTTGTCAGTGAGTGTTGTCAGTGAATGTTGTCAGTGAGTGAATGTTGTCAGTGAATGTCAGTGAGTGAATGTTGTCAGTGAATGTTGTCAGTGAATGTTGTCAGTGAGTGAATGTTGTCAGTGAGTGAATGTTGTCAGTGAATGTTGTCAGTGAGTGAATGTTGTCAGTGAATGCTGTCAGTGAGTGAATGTGGTCAGTGAGTGAATGTTGTCAGAGAGTGAATGTTGTCAGTGAATGTTGTCAGTGAATGTTGTCAGTGAGTGTTGTCAGTGAATGTTGTCAGTGAGTGAATGTTGTCAGTGAGTGAATGTTGTCAGTGAATGTTGTCAGTGAGTGAATGTTGTCAGTGAATGTTGTCAGTGAATGTTGTCAGTGAATGTTGTCAGAGAGTGAATGTTGTCAGTGAGTGAATGTTGTCAGTGAATGTTGTCAGTGAATGTTGTCAGTGAGTGAATGTTGTCAGTGAGTGAATGTTGTCAGTGAATGTTGTCTGTGAGTGAATGTTGTCAGTTAGTGAATGTTGTCAGTGAGTGAATGTTGTCAGTGAATGTTGTCAGTGAGTGAATGTTGTCAGTGAGTGAATGTTGTCAGTGAGTGTTGTAAGTGAGTCAATGTTGTCAGTGAGTGTTGTCAGTGAATGTTGTCAGTGAGTGAATGTTATCAGTGAATGTTGTCATTGAGTGAATGTTGTCAGTGAATGTTGTCAGTGAGTGAATGTTGTCAGTGAATGTTGTCAGTGAGTGAATGTTGTCAGTGAATGTTGTCAGTGAGTGAATGTTGTCAGTGAATGTTGTCAGTGAGTGAATGTTGTCAGTGAGTGAATGTTGTCAGTGAACGTTGTCAGTGAATGTTGTCAGAGAGTGAATGTTGTCAGTGAATGTTGTCAGAGAGTGAATGTTGTCAGTGAATGTTGTCAGTGAATGTTGTCAGTGAGTGAATGTTGTCAGTGAGTGAATGTTGTCAGTGAGTGAATGTTGTCAGTGAATGTTGTCTGTGAGTGAATGTTGTCAGTTAGTGAATGTTATCAGTGAGTGAATGTTGTCAGTGAATGTTGTCAGTGAGTGAATGTTGTCAGTGAGTGAATGTTGTCAGTGAATGTTGTCAGTGAGTGAATGTTGTCAGTGAGTGTTGTAAGTGAGTCAATGTTGTCAGTGAGTGTTGTCAGTGAGTGTTGTCAGTGAGTGAATGTTGTCAGTGAATGTTGTCAGTGAGTGAATGTTGTCAGTGAATGTTGTCAGTGAGTGAATGTTGTCAGTGAATGTTGTCAGTGAGTGAATGTTGTCAGTGAATGTTGTCAGTGAGTGAATGTTGTCAGTGAATGTTGTCAGTGAGTGAATGTTGTCAGTGAGTGAATGTTGTCAGTGAACGTTGTCAGTGAATGTTGTCAGAGAGTGAATGTTGTCAGTGAATGTTGTCAGAGAGTGAATTTTATCAGTAAATGTTGTCAGTGAATGTTGTCAGAGAGTGAATGTTGTCAGTGAATGTTGTCAGTTAGTGAATGTTGTCAGTGAATGTTGTCAGTGAGTGAATGTTGTCAGTGAATGTTGTCAGTGAGTGAATGTTGTCAGTGAATGTTGTCAGTGAATGTTGTCAGTGAGTGAATGTTGTCAGTGAGTGAATGTTGTCAGTGAATGTTGTCTGTGAGTGAATGTTGTCAGTGAATGTTGTCAGAGAGTCAATGTTGTCAGTGAATGTTGTCAGTGAGTGAATGTTGTCAGTGAGTGAATGTTGTCAGTGAATGTTGTCAGTGAGTGAATGTTGTCAGTGAATGTCAGTGAGTGAATGTTGTCAGTGAATGTTGTCAGTGAGTGAATGTTGTCAGTGAGTGAATGTTGTCAGTGAATGTTGTCAGTGAATGTTGTCAGTGAGTGAATGTTATCAGTGAATGTTGTCAGTGAGTGAATGTTGTCAGTGAATGTTGTCAGTGAGTGAATGTTGTCAGTGAGTGAATGTTGTCAGTGAGTGAATGTTGTCAGTGAATGTTGTCAGTGAATGTTATCAGTTAGTGAATGTTGTCAGTGAATGTTGTCAGTGAATGTTGTCAGTGAGTGAATGTTGTCAGTGAATGTTGTCAGTGAATGTTGTCAGTGAGTGAATGTTGTCAGTGAATGTTGTCAGTGAATGTTGTCAGTGAGTGAATGTTGTCAGTGAATGTTGTCAGTGAGTGAATGTTGTCAGTGAATGTTGTCAGAGAGTCAATGTTGTAAGTGAATGTTGTCAGTGAGTGAATGTTGTCAGTGAGTGAATGTTGTCAGTGAATGTTGTCAGTGAGTGAATGTTGTCAGTGAATGTTGTCAGTGAATGTTGTCAGTGAGTGAATGTTGTCAGTGAGTGTTGTCAGTGAGTGAATGTTGTCAGAGAGTGAATGTTGTCAGTGAGTGAATGTTGTCAGTGAATGTTGTCAGTGAGTGAATGTTGTCAGTGAGTGAATGTTGTCAGTGAATTTTGTCAGTGAATGTTGTCAGTGAGTGAATGTTATCAGTGAATGTTGTCAGTGAGTGAATGTTGTCAGTGAATGTTGTCAGTGAGTGAATGTTGTCAGTGAGTGAATGTTGTCAGTGAATGTTGTCAGTGAATGTTATCAGTTAGTGAATGTTGTCAGTGAATGTTGTCAGTGAGTGAATGTTGTCAGTGAATGTTGTCAGTGAGTGAATGTTGTCAGTGAGTGAATGTTGTCAGTGAATGTTGTCTGTGAGTGAATGTTGTCAGTTAGTGAATGTTGTCAGTGAATGTTGTCAGAGAGTCAATGTTGTCAGTGAATGTTGTCAGTGAGTGAATGTTGTCAGTGAGTGAATGTTGTCAGTGAATGTTGTCAGTGAATGTTGTCAGAGAGTGAATGTTGTCAGTGAATGTTGTCAGAGAGTGAATGTTATCAGTAAATGTTGTCAGTGAATGTTGTCAGAGAGTGAATGTTGTCAGTGAATGTTGTCAGTTAGTGAATGTTGTCAGTGAATGTTGTCAGTGAGTGAATGTTGTCAGTGAATGTTGTCAGTGAGTGAATGTTGTCAGTGAATGCTGTCAGTGAGTGAATGTTGTCAGTGAGTGAATGTTGTCAGTGAATATTGTCAGTGAGTGAATGTTGTCAGTGAATGTTGTCAGTGAGTGAATGTTGTCAGTGAATGTTGTCAGTGAATGTTGTCAGTGAGTGAATGTTGTCAGTGAATGCTGTCAGTGAGTGAATGTTGTCAGTGAGTGAATGTTGTCAGTGAATGTTGTCAGAGAGTGAATGTTGTCAGTGAATGTTGTCAGTGAATGTTGTCAGTGAATGTTGTCAGTGAGTGAATGTTGTCAGTGAGTGAATGTTGTCAGTGAGTGAATGTTGTCAGTGAATGTTGTCTGTGAGTGAATGTTGTATGTTAGTGAATGTTGTCAGTGAATGTTG
Source organism: Staurois parvus (assembly GCF_062004578.1). Lineage (NCBI taxonomy): Eukaryota > Metazoa > Chordata > Amphibia > Anura > Ranidae > Staurois > Staurois parvus. Next base: position 660,434 of record NW_028320448.1, read on the forward strand.
TCAGTGAGTGAATGTTGTCAGTGAGTGAATGTTGTCAGTGAATGTAGTCAGAGAGTCAATGTTGTCAGTGAATGTTGTCAGTGAGTGAATGTTGTCAGTGAGTGAATGTTGTCAGTGAATGTTGTCAGTGAGTGAATGTTGTCAGTGAATGTTGTCAGTGAATGTTGTCAGTGAGTGAATGTTGTCAGTGAGTGTTGTCAGTGAGTGAATGTTGTCAGAGAGTGAATGTTGTCAGTGAGTGAATGTTGTCAGTGAATGTTGTCAGTGAGTGAATGTTGTCAGTGAGTGAATGTTGTCAGTGAATGTTGTCAGTGAATGTTGTCAGTGAGTGAATGTTATCAGTGAATGTTGTCAGTGAGTGAATGTTGTCAGTGAATGTTGTCAGTGAGTGAATGTTGTCAGTGAATGTTGTCAGTGAATGTTGTCAGTGAGTGAATGTTGTCAGAGAGTGAATGTTGTCAGTGAGTGAATGTTGTCAGTGAATGTTGTCAGTGAGTGTTGTCAGTGAATGTTGTCAGTGAGTGAATGTTGTCAGTGAGTGAATGTTGTCAGTGAGTGAATGTTGTCAGTGAATGTTGTCAGTGAGTGAATGTTGTCAGTGAATGTTGTCAGTGAATGTTGTCAGTGAGTGAATGTTGTCAGAGAGTGAATGTTGTCAGTGAGTGAATGTTGTCAGTGAATGTTGTCAGTGAATGTTGTCAGTGAGTGAATGTTGTCAGTGAGTGAATGTTGTCAGTGAATGTTGTCTGTGAGTGAATGTTGTCAGTTAGTGAATGTTGTCAGTGAATGTTGCCAGTGAGTGAATGTTGTCAGAGAGTCAATGTTGTCAGTGAATGTTGTCAGTGAGTGAATGTTGTCAGTGAGTGAATGTTGTCAGTGAATGTTGTCAGTGAGTGAATGTTGTCAGTGAGTGTTGTCAGTGAGTGAATGTTGTCAGAGAGTGAATGTTGTCAGTGAGTGAATGTTGTCAGTGAATGTTGTCAGTGAGTGAATGTTGTCAGTGAGTGAATGTTGTCAGTGAATGTTGTCAGTTAATGTTGTCAGTGAATGTTGTCAGTGAGTGAATGTTGTCAGTGAATGTTGTCAGTGAGTGAATGTTGTCAGTGAGTGAATGTTGTCAGTGAATGTTGTCAGTGAATGTTATCAGTTAGTGAATGTTGTTAGTAAATGTTGTCAGTGAGTGAATGTTGTCAGTGAATGTTGTCAGTGAGTGAATGTTGTCAGTGAGTGAATGTTGTCAGTGAATGTTGTCAGTTAATGTTGTCAGTGAATGTTGTCAGTGAGTGAATGTTGTCAGTGAATGTTGTCAGTGAGTGAATGTTGTCAGTGAGTGAATGTTGTCAGTGAATGTTGTCAGTGAATGTTATCAGTTAGTGAATGTTGTCAGTGAATGTTGTCAGTGAGTGAATGTTGTCAGTGAATGTTGTCAGTGAGTGAATGTTGTCAGTGAATGCTGTCAGTGAGTGAATGTTGTCAGTGAATATTGTCAGTGAATGTTGTCAGTGCGTGAATGTTGTCAGTGAATGTTGTCAGTGAATGTTGTCAGTGCGTGAATGTTATCAGTGAATGATGTCAGTGAGTGAATGTTGTCAGTGAATGCTGTCAGTGAGTGAATGTTGTCAGTGAGTGAATGTTGTCAGAGAGTGAATGTTGTCAGTGAATGTTGTCAGTGAATGTTGTCAGTGAGTGTTGTCAGTGAATGTTGTCAGTGAGTGAATGTTGTCAGTGAGTGAATGTTGTCAGTGAATGTTGTCTGTGAGTGAATGTTGTCAGTTAGTGAATGTTGTCAGTGAATGTTGTCAGTGAGTGAATGTTGTCAGTGAGTGAATGTTGTCAGTGAATGTTGTCAGAGAGTCAATGTTGTCAGTGAATGTTGTCAGTGAGTGAATGTTGTCAGTGAGTGAATGTTGTCAGTGAATGTTGTCAGTGAGTGAATGTTGTCAGTGAGTGAATGTTGTCAGTGAATGTTGTCAGTGAGTGAATGTTGTCAGTGAGTGAATGTTGTCAGTGAATGTTGTCAGTGAATGTTATCAGTTAGTGAATGTTGTCAGTGAATGTTGTCAGTGAGTGAATGTTGTCAGTGAATGTTGTCAGTGAATGTTGTCAGTGAGTGAATGTTGTCAGTGAATGCTGTCAGTGAGTGAATGTTGTCAGTGAATATTGTCAGTGAGTGAATGTTGTCAGAGAGTGAATGTTGTCAGTGAATGTTGTCAGTGAGTGAATGTTGTCAGTGAATGTTGTCAGTGAATGTTGTCAGTGAGTGAATGTTGTCAGTGAATGTTGTCAGTGAGTGAATGTTGTCAGTGAATGCTGTCAGTGAGTGAATGTTGTCAGAGAGTGAATGTTGTCAGTGAATGTTGTCAGTGAATGTTGTCAGTGAGTGTTGTCAGTGAGTGAATGTTGTCAGAGAGTGAATGTTGTCAGTGAGTGAATGTTGTCAGTGAATGTTGTCAGTGAATGTTGTCAGTGAGTGAATGTTGTCAGTGAATGTTGTCAGTGAGTGAATGTTGTCAGTGATTGCTGTCAGTGAGTGAATGTTGTCAGTGAGTGAATGTTGTCAGAGAGTGAATGTTGTCAGTGAATGTTGTCAGTGAGTGTTGTCAGTGAATGTTGTCAGTGAGTGAATGTTGTCAGTGAATGTTGTCAGTGAGTGAATGTTGTCAGTGAATGTTGTCAGTGAATGTTGTCAGTGAGTGAATGTTGTCAGTGAGTGAATGTTGTCAGTGAATGTTGTCAGTGAATGTTGTCAGTGAATGTTGTCAGTGAGTGAATGTTGTCAGTGAGTGAATGTTGTCTGTGAGTGAATGTTGTCAGTTAGTGAATGTTGTCAGTGAATGTTGTCAGAGAGTCAATGTTGTCAGTGAATGTTGTCAGTGAGTGAATGTTGTCAGTGAGTGAATGTTGTCAGTGAATGTTGTCAGAGAGTGAATGTTGTCAGTGAATGTTGTCAGTGAATGTTGTCAGTGAGTGAATGTTGTCAGTGAGTGTTGTCAGTGAGTGAATGTTGTCAGAGAGTGAATGTTGTCAGTGAGTGAATGTTGTCAGTGAATGTTGTCAGTGAATGTTGTCAGTGAATGTTGTCAGTGAGTGAATGTTGTCAGTGAGTGTTGTCAGTGAGTGAATGTTGTCAGAGAGTGAATGTTGTCAGTGAGTGAATGTTGTCAGTGAGTGTTGTCAGTGAGTGAATGTTGTCAGAGAGTGAATGTTGTCAGTGAGTGAATGTTGTCAGTGAGTGAATGTTATCAGTGAATGTTGTCAGTGAGTGAATGTTGTCAGTGAATGTTGTCAGTGAGTGAATGTTGTCAGTGAATGTTGTCAGAGAGTCAATGTTGTCAGTGAATGTTGTCAGTGAGTGAATGTTGTCAGTGAGTGAATGTTGTCAGTGAATGTCAGTGAGTGAATGTTGTCAGTGAATGTTGTCAGTGAGTGAATGTTGTCAGTGAGTGAATGTTGTCAGTGAATGTTGTCAGTGAGTGAATGTTGTCAGTGAATGCTGTCAGTGAGTGAATGTTGTCAGTGAGTGAATGTTGTCAGAGAGTGAATGTTGTCAGTGAATGTTGTCAGTGAATGTTGTCAGTGAGTGTTGTCAGTGAATGTTGTCAGTGAATGTTGTCAGTGAGTGAATGTTGTCAGTGAATGTTGTCAGTGAATGTTGTCAGTGAGTGAATGTTGTCAGTGAATGTTGTCAGTGAATGTTGTCAGTGAATGTTGTCAGAGAGTGAATGTTGTCAGTGAGTGAGTGTTGTCAGTGAGTGAATGTTGTCAGAGAGTGAATGTTGTCAGTGAGTGAATGTTGTCAGTGAATGTTGTCAGTGAGTGAATGTTATCAGTGAATGTTGTCAGTGAGTGAATGTTGTCAGTGAATGTTGTCAGTGAGTGAATGTTGTCAGTGAATGTTGTCAGAGAGTCAATGTTGTCAGTGAATGTTGTCAGTGAGTGAATGTTGTCAGTGAGTGAATGTTGTCAGTGAATGTCAGTGAGTGAATGTTGTCAGTGAATGTTGTCAGTGAGTGAATGTTGTCAGTGAGTGAATGTTGTCAGTGAATGTTGTCAGTGAGTGAATGTTGTCAGTGAATGCTGTCAGTGAGTGAATGTTGTCAGTGAGTGAATGTTGTCAGAGAGTGAATGTTGTCAGTGAATGTTGTCAGTGAATGTTGTCAGTGAGTGTTGTCAGTGAATGTTGTCAGTGAGTGAATGTTGTCAGTGAGTGAATGTTGTCAGTGAATGTTGTCAGTGAGTGAATGTTGTCAGTGAATGTTGTCAGTGAATGTTGTCAGTGAATGTTGTCAGAGAGTGAATGTTGTCAGTGAGTGAATGTTGTCAGTGAATGTTGTCAGTGAGTGAATGTTATCAGTGAATGTTGTCAGTGAGTGAATGTTGTCAGTGAATGTTGTCAGTGAGTGAATGTTGTCAGTGAATGTTGTCAGAGAGTCAATGTTGTCAGTGAATGTTGTCAGTGAGTGAATGTTGTCAGTGAGTGAATGTTGTCAGTGAATGTTGTCAGTGAGTGAATGTTGTCAGTGAATGTCAGTGAGTGAATGTTGTCAGTGAATGTTGTCAGTGAGTGAATGTTGTCAGTGAATGCTGTCAGTGAGTGAATGTTGTCAGTGAGTGAATGTTGTCAGAGAGTGAATGTTGTCAGTGAATGTTGTCAGTGAATGTTGTCAGTGAGTGTTGTCAGTGAATGTTGTCAGTGAGTGAATGTTGTCAGTGAGTGAATGTTGTCAGTGAATGTTGTCAGTGAGTGAATGTTGTCAGTGAATGTTGTCAGTGAATGTTGTCAGTGAATGTTGTCAGAGAGTGAATGTTGTCAGTGAGTGAATGTTGTCAGTGAATGTTGTCAGTGAGTGAATGTTATCAGTGAATGTTGTCAGTGAGTGAATGTTGTCAGTGAATGTTGTCAGTGAGTGAATGTTGTCAGTGAATGTTGTCAGAGAGTCAATGTTGTCAGTGAATGTTGTCAGTGAGTGAATGTTGTCAGTGAGTGAATGTTGTCAGTGAATGTTGTCAGTGAGTGAATGTTGTCAGTGAATGTCAGTGAGTGAATGTTGTCAGTGAATGTTGTCAGTGAGTGAATGTTGACAGTGAATGTTGTCAGTGAGTGAATGTTGTCAGTGAATGCTGTCAGTGAGTGAATGTTGTCAGTGAGTGAATGTTGTCAGTGAATGTTGTCAGTGAATGTTGTCAGTGAGTGTTGTCAGTGAATGTTGTCAGTGAGTGAATGTTGTCAGTGAGTGAATGTTGTCAGTGAGTGAATGTTGTCAGTGAATGTTGTCAGTGAGTGAATTTTGTCAGTGAATGTTGTCAGTGAATGTTGTCAGTGAATGTTGTCAGAGAGTGAATGTTGTCAGTGAGTGAATGTTGTCAGTGAATGTTGTCAGTGAGTGAATGTTGTCAGTGAGTGAATGTTGTCAGTGAATGTTGTCAGTGAGTGAATGTTGTCAGTGAATGTTGTCAGTGAATGTTGTCAGTGAGTGAATGTTGTCAGTGAGTGTTGTGAGTCAATGTTGTCAGTGAGTGTTGTCAGTGAATGTTGTCAGTGAGTGAATGTTGTCAGTGAATGTTGTCAGTGAGTGAATGTTGTCAGTGAATGTTGTCAGTGAGTGAATGTTGTCAGTGAATGTTGTCAGTGAGTGAATGCTGTCAGTGAGTGAATGTTGTCAGTGAGTGAATGTTGTCAGTGAATGTTGTCAGAGAGTGAATGTTGTCAGTGAATGTTGTCAGTGAGTGTTGTCAGTGAATGTTGTCAGTGAGTGAATGTTGTCAGTGAATGTCAGTGAGTGAATGTTGTCAGTGAATGTTGTCAGTGAGTGAATGTTGTCAGTGAATGTTGTCAGTGAGTGAATGTTGTCAGTGAATGTTGTCAGTGAGTGAATGTTGTCAGTGAGTGAATGTTGTCAGTGAATGTTGTCAGTGAGTGAATGTTGTCAGTGAATGCTGTCAGTGAGTGAATGTGGTCAGTGAGTGAATGTTGTCAGAGAGTGAATGTTGTCAGTGAATGTTGTCAGTGAATGTTGTCAGTGAGTGTTGTCAGTGAATGTTGTCAGAGAGTGAATGTTGTCAGTGAGTGAATGTTGTCAGTGAGTGAATGTTGTCAGTGAATGTTGTCAGTGAATGTTGTCAGTGAATGTTGTCAGAGAGTGAATGTTGTCAGTGAGTGAATGTTGTCAGTGAATGTTGTCAGTGAATGTTGTCAGTGAGTGAATGTTGTCAGTGAGTGAATGTTGTCAGTGAATGTTGTCTGTGAGTGAATGTTGTCAGTTAGTGAATGTTGTCAGTGAGTGAATGTTGTCAGTGAGTGAATGTTGTCAGTGAGTGAATGTTGTCAGTGAATGTTGTCTGTGAGTGAATGTTGTCAGTTAGTGAATGTTGTCAGTGAGTGAATGTTGTCAGTGAATGTTGTCAGTGAGTGAATGTTGTCAGTGAGTGTTGTAAGTGAGTCAATGTTGTCAGTGAGTGTTGTCAGTGAATGTTGTCAGTGAGTGAATGTTATCAGTGAATGTTGTCATTGAGTGAATGTTGTCAGTGAGTGAATGTTGTCAGTGAATGTTGTCAGTGAGTGAATGTTGTCAGTGAATGTTGTCAGTGAGTGAATGTTGTCAGTGAATGCTGTCAGTGAGTGAATGTTGTCAGAGAGTGAATGTTGTCAGTGAATGTTGTCAGTGAATGTTGTCAGTGAGTGTTGTCAGTGAATGTTGTCAGTGAGTGAATGTTGTCAGTGAATGTCAGTGAGTGAATGTTGTCAGTGAATGTTGTCAGTGAATGTTGTCAGTGAGTGAATGTTGTCAGTGAGTGAATGTTGTCAGTGAATGTTGTCAGTGAGTGAATGTTGTCAGTGAATGCTGTCAGTGAGTGAATGTGGTCAGTGAGTGAATGTTGTCAGAGAGTGAATGTTGTCAGTGAATGTTGTCAGTGAATGTTGTCAGTGAGTGAATGTTGTCAGTGAGTGAATGTTGTCAGTGAATGTTGTCAGTGAGTGAATGTTGTCAGTGAATGTTGTCAGTGAATGTTGTCTGTGAATGTTGTCAGAGAGTGAATGTTGTCAGTGAGTGAATGTTGTCAGTGAATGTTGTCAGTGAATGTTGTCAGTGAGTGAATGTTGTCAGTGAGTGAATGTTGTCAGTGAATGTTGTCTGTGAGTGAATGTTGTCAGTTAGTGAATGTTGTCAGTGAGTGAATGTTGTCAGTGAATGTTGTCAGTGAGTGAATGTTGTCAGTGAGTGAATGTTGTCAGTGAGTGTTGTAAGTGAGTCAATGTTGTCAGTGAGTGTTGTCAGTGAATGTTGTCAGTGAGTGAATGTTATCAGTGAATGTTGTCAGTGAGTGAATGTTGTCAGTGAATGTCAGTGAGTGAATGTTGTCAGTGAGTGAATGTTGTCAGTGAATGTTGTCAGTGAGTGAATGTTGTCAGTGAATGTCAGTGAGTGAATGTTGTCAGTGAATGTTGTCAGTGAGTGAATGTTGTCAGTGAGTGAATGTTGTCAGTGAATGCTGTCAGTGAGTGAATGTTGTCAGTGAGTGAATGTTGTCAGTGAATGTTGTCAGTGAATGTTGTCAGTGAATGTTGTCAGTGAGTGAATGTTGTCAGTGAATGTTGTCAGTGAGTGAATGTTGTCAGTGAATGTTGTCAGTGAGTGAATGTTGTCAGTGAGTGAATGTTGTCAGTGAGTGAATGTTGTCAGTGAACGTTGTCAGTGAATGTTGTCAGAGAGTGAATGTTGTCAGTGAATGTTGTCAGAGAGTGAATGTTATCAGTAAATGTTGTCTGTGAATGTTGTCAGAGAGTGAATGTTGTCAGTGAATGTTGTCAGTTAGTGAATGTTGTCAGTGAATGTTGTCAGTGAGTGAATGTTGTCAGTGAATGTTGTCAGTGAGTGAATGTTGTCAGTGAATGCTGTCAGTGAGTGAATGTTGTCAGTGAGTGAATGTTGTCAGTGAATGTTGTCAGAGAGTGAATGTTGTCAGTGAATGTTGTCAGTGAATGTTGTCAGTGAGTGTTGTCAGTGAATGTTGCCAGTGAGTGAATGTTGTCAGTGAGTGAATGTTGTCTGTGAGTGAATGTTATCAGTTAGTGAATGTTGTCAGTGAATGTTGTCAGTGAGTGAATGTTGTCAGTGAGTGAATGTTGTCAGTGAATGTTGTCAGTGAGTGAATGTTGTCAGTGAGTGAATGTTGTCAGTGAGTGTTGTAAGTGAGTCAATGTTGTCAGTGAGTGTTGTCAGTGAATGTTGTCAGTGAGTGAATGTTGTCAGTGAATGTTGTCAGTGAGTGAATGTTGTCAGTGAATGTTGTCAGTGAGTGAATGTTGTCAGTGAATGTTGTCAGTGAGTGAATGTTGTCAGTGAGTGAATGTTGTCAGTGAATGTTGTCAGTGAATGTTGTCAGAGAGTGAATGTTGTCAGTGAATGTTGTCAGAGAGTGAATGTTATCAGTAAATGTTGTCAGTGAATGTTGTCAGAGAGTGAATGTTGTCAGTGAATGTTGTCAGTTAGTGAATGTTGTCAGTGAATGTTGTCAGTGAGTGAATGTTGTCAGTGAATGTTGTCAGTGAATGCTGTCAGTGAGTGAATGTTGTCAGTGAGTGAATTTTGTCAGTGAATATTGTCAGTGAGTGAATGTTGTCAGTGAATGTTGTCAGTGAGTGAATGTTGTCAGTGAATGCTGTCAGTGAGTGAATGTTGTCAGTGAGTGAATGTTGTCAGTGAATGTTGTCAGAGAGTGAATGTTGTCAGTGAATGTTGTCAGTGAATGTTGTCAGTGAGTGTTGTCAGTGAGTGAATGTTGTCAGTGAGTGAATGTTGTCAGTGAATGTTGTCAGTGAGTGAATGTTGTCAGTGAATGTTGTCTGTGAGTGAATGTTGTCAGTTAGTGAATGTTGTCAGTGAATGTTGTCAGTGAATGTTGTCAGTGAGTGAATGTTGTCAGTGAATGTTGTCAGAGAGTGAATGTTGTCAGTGAATGTTGTCAGTGAATGTTGTCAGTGAGTGAATGTTGTCAGTGAATGTTGTCTGTGAGTGAATGTTGTCAGTTAGTGAATGTTGTCAGTGAATGTTGTCAGTGAGTGAATGTTGTCAGTGAGTGAATGTTGTCAGTGAATGTTGTCAGTGAGTGAATGTTGTCAGTGAATGTTGTCAGTGAGTGAATGTTGTCAGTGAGTGAATGTTGTCAGAGTGAATGTTGTCAGTGAGTGAATGTTGTCAGTGAATGTTGTCAGTGAGTGAATGTTGTCAGAGAGTGAATGTTGTCAGTGAGTGAATGTTGTCAGTGAATGTTGTCAGTGAGTGAATGTTGTCAGTGAGTGAATGTTGTCAGTGAATGTTGTCAGTGAATGTTGTCAGTGAGTGAATGTTATCAGTGAATGTTGTCAGTGAGTGAATGTTGTCAGTGAATGTTGTCAGTGAGTGAATGTTGTCAGTGAGTGAATGTTGTCAGTGAATGTTGTCAGTGAGTGAATGTTGTCAGTGAATGTTGTCAGTGAGTGAATGTTGTCAGTGAGTGAATGTTGTCAGAGAGTCAATGTTGTCAGTGAATGTTGTCAGTGAGTGAATGTTGTCAGTGAATGCTGTCAGTGAGTGAATGTTGTCAGTGAGTGAATGTTGTCAGAGAGTGAATGTTGTCAGTGAATGTTGTCAGTGAATGTTGTCAGTGAGTGTTGTCAGTGAATGTTGTCAGTGAGTGAATGTTTTCAGTGAGTGAATGTTGTCAGTGAATGTTGTCAGTGAGTGAATGTTGTCAGTGAATGTTGTCAGTGAATGTTGTCAGAGAGTGAATGTTGTCAGTGAGTGAATGTTGTCAGTGAATGTTGTCAGTGAATGTTGTCAGTGAGTGAATGTTGTCAGTGAGTGAATGTTGTCAGTGAGTGAATGTTGTCAGTGAATGTTGTCTGTGAGTGAATGTTGTCAGTTAGTGAATGTTGTCAGTGAGTGAATGTTGTCAGTGAATGTTGTCAGTGAGTGAATGTTGTCAGTGAGTGAATGTTGTCAGTGAGTGTTGTAAGTGAGTCAATGTTGTCAGTGAGTGTTGTCAGTGAATGTTGTCAGTGAGTGAATGTTATCAGTGAATGTTGTCATTGAGTGAATGTTGTCAGTGAATGTTGTCAGTGAGTGAATGTTGTCAGTGAATGTTGTCAGTGAGTGAATGTTGTCAGTGAATGTTGTCAGTGAGTGAATGTTGTCAGTGAGTGAATGTTGTCAGTGAGTGAATGTTGTCAGTGAACGTTGTCAGTGAATGTTGTCAGAGAGTGAATGTTGTCAGTGAATGTTGTCAGTGAGTGAATGTTGTCAGTGAGTGAATGTTGTCAGTGAGTGGATGTTGTCAGTGAATGTTGTCTGTGAGTGAATGTTGTCAGTGAGTGAATGTTGTCAGTGAATGTTGTCAGTTAGTGAATGTTGTCAGTGAATGTTGTCAGTGAGTGAATGTTGTCAGTGAGTGTTGTGAGTCAATGTTGTCAGTGAGTGTTGTCAGTGAATGTTGTCAGTGAGTGAATGTTGTCAGTGAATGTTGTCAGTGAGTGAATGTTGTCAGTGAATGTTGTCAGTGAGTGAATGCTGTCAGTGAGTGAATGTTGTCAGTGAGTGAATGTTGTCAGTGAATGTTGTCAGAGAGTGAATGTTGTCAGTGAATGTTGTCAGTGAATGTTGTCAGTGAGTGTTGTCAGTGAATGTTGTCAGTGAGTGAATGTTGTCAGTGAATGTCAGTGAGTGAATGTTGTCAGTGAATGTTGTCAGTGAATGTTGTCAGTGAGTGAATGTTGTCAGTGAGTGAATGTTGTCAGTGAATGTTGTCAGTGAGTGAATGTTGTCAGTGAATGCTGTCAGTGAGTGAATGTTGTCAGTGAGTGAATGTTGTCAGAGAGTGAATGTTGTCAGTGAATGTTGTCAGTGAATGTTGTCAGTGAGTGTTGTCAGTGAATGTTGTCAGTGAGTGAATGTTGTCAGTGAGTGAATGTTGTCAGTGAGTGTTGTCAGTGAATGTTGTCAGTGAGTGAATGTTGTCAGTGAATGTTGTCAGTGAATGTTGTCAGTGAATGTTGTCAGTGAGTGAATGTTGTCAGTGAGTGAATGTTGTCAGTGAATGTTGTCTGTGAGTGAATGTTGTCAGTTAGTGAATGTTGTCAGTGAGTGAATGTTGTCAGTGAATGCTGTCAGTGAGTGAATGTTGTCAGTGAGTGAATGTTGTCAGAGAGTGAATGTTGTCAGTGAATGTTGTCAGTGAATGTTGTCAGTGAGTGATGTCAGTGAATGTTGTCAGTGAGTGAATGTTGTCAGTGAGTGAATGTTGTCAGTGAGTGAATGTTGTCAGTGAGTGTTGTCAGTGAGTGAATGTTGTCAGTGAATGTTGTCAGTGAATGTTGTCAGAGAGTGAATGTTGTCAGTGAGTGAATGTTGTCAGTGAGTGAATGTTGTCAGTGAATGTTGTCAGTGAATGTTGTCAGTGAGTGAATGTTGTCAGTGAGTGAATGTTGTCAGTGAATGTTGTCTGTGAGTGAATGTTGTCAGTTAGTGAATGTTGTCAGTGAGTGAATGTTGTCAGTGAATGTTGTCAGTGAGTGAATGTTGTCAGTGAGTGAATGTTGTCAGTGAATGTTGTCAGTGAGTGAATGTTGTCAGTGAGTGTTGTAAGTGAGTCAATGTTGTCAGTGAGTGTTGTCAGTGAATGTTGTCAGTGAGTGAATGTTGTCAGTGAATGTTGTCAGTGAGTGAATGTTGTCAGTGAATGTTGTCAGTGAGTGAATGTTGTCAGTGAATGTTGTCAGTGAGTGAATGTTGTCAGTGAATTTTGTCAGTGAGTGAATGTTGTCAGTGAATGTTGTCAGTGAGTGAATGTTGTCAGTGAATGTTGTCAGTGAGTGAATGTTGTCAGTGAGTGAATGTTGTCAGTGAATGTTGTCTGTGAGTGAATGTTGTCAGTTAGTGAATGTTGTCAGTGAATGTTGTCAGTGAGTGAATGTTGTCAGTGAGTGAATGTTGTCAGTGAATGTTGTCAGAGGGTCAATGTTGTCAGTGAATGTTGTCAGTGAGTGAATGTTGTCAGTGAGTGAATGTTGTCAGTGAATGTTGTCAGTGAGTGAATGTTGTCAGTGAATGTTGTCAGTGAATGTTGTCAGTGAGTGAATGTTGTCAGTGAGTGAATGTTGTCAGAGAGTGAATGTTGTCAGTGAGTGAATGTTGTCAGTGAATGTTGTGAGTGAGTGAATGTTGTCAGTGAGTGAATGCTGTCAGTGAATGTTGTCAGTGAATGTTGTCAGTGAGTGAATGTTATCAGTGAATGTTGTCAGTGAGTGAATGTTGTCAGTGAATGTTGTCAGTGAGTGAATGTTGTCAGTGAGTGAATGTTGTCAGTGAATGTTGTCAGTTAGTGAATGTTGTCAGTGAATGTTGTCAGTGAGTGAATGTTGTCAGTGAGTGAATGTTGTCAGTGAATGTTGTCTGTGAGTGAATGTTGTCAGTGAGTGAATGTTGTCAGTGAATGTTGTCAGTGAGTGAATGTTGTCAGTGAATGTCAGTGAGTGAATGTTGTCAGTGAATGTTGTCAGTGAATGTTGTCAGTGAGTGAATGTTGTCAGTGAGTGAATGTTGTCAGTGAATGTTGTCAGTGAGTGAATGTTGTCAGTGAGTGAATGTTGTCAGTGAATGTTGTCAGAGAGTCAATGTTGTCAGTGAATGTTGTCAGTGAGTGAATGTTGTCAGTGAGTGAATGTTGTCAGTGAATGTTGTCAGTGAGTGAATGTTGTCAGTGAGTGAATGTTGTCAGTGAATGTTGTCAGTGAGTGAATGTTGTCAGTGAGTGAATGTTGTCAGTGAATGTTGTCAGTTAGTGAATGTTGTCAGTGAATGTTGTCAGTGAGTGAATGTTGTCAGTGAGTGAATGTTGTCAGTGAATGTTGTCTGTGAGTGAATGTTGTCAGTTAGTGAATGTTGTCAGTGAATGTTGTCAGAGAGTCAATGTTGTCAGTGAATGTTGTCAGTGAGTGAATGTTGTCAGTGAGTGAATGTTGTCAGTGAATGTTGTCAGTGAGTGAATGTTGTCAGTGAATGTCAGTGAGTGAATGTTGTCAGTGAATGTTGTCAGTGAATGTTGTCAGTGAGTGAATGTTGTCAGTGAGTGAATGTTGTCAGTGAATGTTGTCAGTGAGTGAATGTTGTCAGTGAGTGAATGTTGTCTGTGAGTGAATGTTGTCAGTGAGTGAATGTTGTCTGTGAGTGAATGTTGTCAGTTAGTGAATGTTGTCAGTGAATGTTGTCAGTGAGTGAATGTTGTCAGTGAGTGAATGTTGTCAGAGAGTCAATGTTGTCAGTGAATGTTGTCAGTGAGTGAATGTTGTCAGTGAGTGAATGTTGTCAGTGAATGTTGTCAGTGAGTGAATGTTGTCAGTGAATGTTGTCAGTGAGTGAATGTTGTCAGTGAGTGTTGTCAGTGAGTGAATGTTGTCAGAGAGTGAATGTTGTCAGTGAGTGAATGTTGTCAGTGAATGTTGTCAGTGAGTGAATGTTGTCAGTGAGTGAATGTTGTCAGTGAATGTTGTCAGTTAATGTTGTCAGTGAATGTTGTCAGTGAGTGAATGTTGTCAGTGAATGTTGTCAGTGAGTGAATGTTGTCAGTGAATGTTGTCAGTGAGTGAATGTTGTCAGTGAGTGAATGTTGTCAGTGAATGTTGTCAGTGAATGTTATCAGTGAGTGAATGTTGTCAGTGAGTGAATGTTGTCAGTGAGTGAATGTTGTCAGTGAATGTTGTCAGTGAGTGAATGTTGTCAGTGAATGTTGTCAGTGAATGTTGTCAGTGAGTGAATGTTGTCAGAGAGTGAATGTTGTCAGTGAATGTTGTCAGTGAATGTTGTCTGTGAGTGAATGTTGTCAGTGAATGTTGTCAGTGAGTGAATGTTGTCAGTGAATGTTGTCAGTGAGTGAATGTTGTCAGTGAATGTTGTCAGTGAGTGAATGTTGTCAGTGAATGTTGTCAGTGAGTGAATGTTGTCAGTGAATGCTGTCAGTGAGAGAATGTTGTCAGTGAATATTGTCAGTGAGTGAATGTTGTCAGAGAGTGAATGTTGTCAGTGAATGTTGTCAGTGAGTGAATGTTGTCAGTGAATGTTGTCAGTGAATGTTGTCAGTGAGTGAATGTTGTCAGTGAATGTTGTCAGTGAGTGAATGTTGTCAGTGAATGTTGTCAGTGAATGTTGTCAGTGAGTGAATGTTGTCAGTGAATGTTGTCAGTGAGTGAATGTTGTCAGTGAATGCTGTCAGTGAGTGAATGTTGTCAGTGAGTGAATGTTGTCAGAGAGTGAATGTTGTCAGTGAATGTTGTCAGTGAGTGTTGTCAGTGAATGTTGTCAGTGAGTGAATGTTGTCAGTGAATGTTGTCAGTGAGTGAATGTTGTCAGTGAATGTTGTCAGTGAATGTTGTCAGTGAGTGAATGTTGTCAGTGAATGTTGTCAGTGAATGTTGTCAGTGAGTGAATGTTATCAGTGAATGTTGTCAGTGAGTGAATGTTGTCAGTGAATGTTGTCAGTGAGTGAATGTTGTCAGTGAGTGAATGTTGTCAGTGAATGTTGTCAGTTAGTGAATGTTGTCAGTGAATGTTGTCAGTGAGTGAATGTTGTCAGTGAATGTTGTCAGTGAGTGAATGTTGTCAGTGAGTGAATGTTGTCAGTGAATGTTGTCTGTGAGTGAATGTTGTCAGTTAGTGAATGTTGTCAGTGAATGTTGTCAGAGAGTCAATGTTGTCAGTGAATGTTGTCAGTGAGTGAATGTTGTCAGTGAGTGAATGTTGTCAGTGAATGTTGTCAGTGAGTGAATGTTGTCAGTGAATGTCAGTGAGTGAATGTTGTCAGTGAATGTTGTCAGTGAATGTTGTCAGTGAGTGAATGTTGTCAGTGAGTGAATGTTGTCAGTGAATGTTGTCAGAGAGTGAATGTTGTCAGTGAGTGAATGTTGTCAGTGAATGTTGTCAGTGAGTGAATGTTGTCAGTGAATGTTGTCTGTGAGTGAATGTTGTCAGTTAGTGAATGTTGTCAGTGAATGTTGTCAGAGAGTCAATGTTGTCAGTGAATGTTGTCAGTGAGTGAATGTTGTCAGTGAGTGAATGTTGTCAGTGAATGTTGTCAGTGAGTGAATGTTGTCAGTGAATGCTGTCAGTGAGTGAATGTTGTCAGTGAATATTGTCAGTGAGTGAATGTTGTCAGAGAGTGAATGTTGTCAGTGAATGTTGTCAGTGAGTGAATGTTGTCAGTGAATGTTGTCAGTGAATGTTGTCAGTGAGTGAATGTTGTCAGTGAATGTTGTCAGTGAGTGAATGTTGTCAGTGAATGCTGTCAGTGAGTGAATGTTGTCAGTGAGTGAATGTTGTCAGAGAGTGAATGTTGTCAGTGAATGTTGTCAGTGAGTGTTGTCAGTGAATGTTGTCAGTGAGTGAATGTTGTCAGTGAATGTTGTCAGTGAGTGAATGTTGTCAGTGAATGTTGTCAGTGAATGTTGTCAGTGAGTGAATGTTGTCAGTGAGTGAATGTTGACAGTGAATGTTGTCAGTGAGTGAATGTTATCAGTGAATGTTGTCAGTGAGTGAATGTTGTCAGTGAATGTTGTCAGTGAGTGAATGTTGTCAGTGAGTGAATGTTGTCAGTGAATGTTGTCAGTTAGTGAATGTTGTCAGTGAATGTTGTCAGTGAGTGAATGTTGTCAGTGAATGTTGTCAGTGAGTGAATGTTGTCAGTGAATGTTGTCTGTGAGTGAATGTTGTCAGTTAGTGAATGTTGTCAGTGAATGTTGTCAGAGAGTCAATGTTGTCAGTGAATGTTGTCAGTGAGTGAATGTTGTCAGTGAGTGAATGTTGTCAGTGAATGTTGTCAGTGAGTGAATGTTGTCAGTGAATGTTGTCAGTGAATGTTGTCAGTGAGTGAATGTTGTCAGTGAGTGTTGTGAGTCAATGTTGTCAGTGAGTGTTGTCAGTGAATGTTGTCAGTGAGTGAATGTTGTCAGTGAATGTTGTCAGTGAGTGAATGTTGTCAGTGAATGTTGTCAGTGAGTGAATGTTGTCAGTGAATGTTGTCAGTGAGTGAATGCTGTCAGTGAGTGAATGTTGTCAGTGAGTGAATGTTGTCAGTGAATGTTGTCAGAGAGTGAATGTTGTCAGTGAATGTTGTCAGTGAATGTTGTCAGTGAGTGTTGTCAGTGAATGTTGTCAGTGAGTGAATGTTGTCAGTGAATGTCAGTGAGTGAATGTTGTCAGTGAATGTTGTCAGTGAATGTTGTCAGTGAGTGAATGTTGTCAGTGAGTGAATGTTGTCAGTGAATGTTGTCAGTGAGTGAATGTTGTCAGTGAATGCTGTCAGTGAGTGAATGTGGTCAGTGAGTGAATGTTGTCAGAGAGTGAATGTTGTCAGTGAATGTTGTCAGTGAATGTTGTCAGTGAGTGAATGTTGTCAGTGAGTGAATGTTGTCAGTGAATGTTGTCAGTGAGTGAATGTTGTCAGTGAATGTTGTCAGTGAATGTTGTCAGTGAATGTTGTCAGAGAGTGAATGTTGTCAGTGAGTGAATGTTGTCAGTGAATGTTGTCAGTGAATGTTGTCAGTGAGTGAATGTTGTCAGTGAGTGAATGTTGTCAGTGAGTGAATGTTGTCAGTGAATGTTGTCTGTGAGTGAATGTTGTCAGTTAGTGAATGTTGTCAGTGAGTGAATGTTGTCAGTGAATGTTGTCAGTGAGTGAATGTTGTCAGTGAGTGAATGTTGTCAGTGAGTGTTGTAAGTGAGTCAATGTTGTCAGTGAGTGTTGTCAGTGAATGTTGTCAGTGAGTGAATGTTATCAGTGAATGTTGTCATTGAGTGAATGTTGTCAGTGAATGTTGTCAGTGAGTGAATGTTGTCAGTGAATGTTGTCAGTGAGTGAATGTTGTCAGTGAATGTTGTCAGTGAGTGAATGTTGTCAGTGAATGTTGTCAGTGAGTGAATGTTGTCAGTGAGTGAATGTTGTCAGTGAACGTTGTCAGTGAATGTTGTCAGAGAGTGAATGTTGTCAGTGAATGTTGTCAGAGAGTGAATGTTATCAGTAAATGTTGTCTGTGAATGTTGTCAGAGAGTGAATGTTGTCAGTGAATGTTGTCAGTTAGTGAATGTTGTCAGTGAATGTTGTCAGTGAGTGAATGTTGTCAGTGAATGTTGTCAGTGAGTGAATGTTGTCAGTGAATGCTGTCAGTGAGTGAATGTTGTCAGTGAGTGAATGTTGTCAGTGAATGTTGTCAGAGAGTGAAAGTTGTCAGTGAATGTTGTCAGTGAATGTTGTCAGTGAGTGTTGTCAGTGAATGTTGTCAGTGAGTGAATGTTGTCAGTGAGTGAATGTTGTCTGTGAGTGAATGTTATCAGTTAGTGAATGTTGTCAGTGAATGTTGTCAGTGAGTGAATGTTGTCAGTGAGTGAATGTTGTCAGTGAATGTTGTCAGTGAGTGAATGTTGTCAGTGAGTGAATGTTGTCAGTGAGTGTTGTAAGTGAGTCAATGTTGTCAGTGAGTGTTGTCAGTGAATGTTGTCAGTGAGTGAATGTTGTCAGTGAATGTTGTCAGTGAGTGAATGTTGTCAGTGAATGTTGTCAGTGAGTGAATGTTGTCAGTGAATGTTGTCAGTGAGTGAATGTTGTCAGTGAGTGAATGTTGTCAGTGAGTGAATGTTGTCAGTGAATGTTGTCAGTGAATGTTGTCAGAGAGTGAATGTTGTCAGTGAATGTTGTCAGAGAGTGAATGTTATCAGTAAATGTTGTCAGTGAATGTTGTCAGTTAGTGAATGTTGTCAGTGAATGTTGTCAGTGAGTGAATGTTGTCAGTGAATGTTGTCAGTGAATGCTGTCAGTGAGTGAATGTTGTCAGTGAGTGAATGTTGTCAGTGAATATTGTCAGTGAGTGAATGTTGTCAGTGAATGTTGTCAGTGAGTGAATGTTGTCAGTGAATGCTGTCAGTGAGTGAATGTTGTCAGTGAGTGAATGTTGTCAGTGAATGTTGTCAGAGAGTGAATGTTGTCAGTGAATGTTGTCAGTGAATGTTGTCAGTGAGTGTTGTCAGTGAGTGAATGTTGTCAGTGAGTGAATGTTGTCAGTGAATGTTGTCAGTGAGTGAATGTTGTCAGTGAATGTTGTCTGTGAGTGAATGTTGTCAGTTAGTGAATGTTGTCAGTGAATGTTGTCAGTGAATGTTGTCAGTGAGTGAATGTTGTCAGTGAATGTTGTCAGAGAGTGAATGTTGTCAGTGAATGTTGTCAGTGAATGTTGTCAGTGAGTGAATGTTGTCAGTGAATGTTGTCTGTGAGTGAATGTTGTCAGTTAGTGAATGTTGTCAGTGAATGTTGTCAGTGAGTGAATGTTGTCAGTGAGTGAATGTTGTCAGTGAATGTTGTCAGTGAGTGAATGTTGTCAGTGAATGTTGTCAGTGAGTGAATGTTGTCAGTGAGTGAATGTTGTCAGAGAGTGAATGTTGTCAGTGAGTGAATGTTGTCAGTGAATGTTGTCAGTGAGTGAATGTTGTCAGAGAGTGAATGTTGTCAGTGAGTGAATGTTGTCAGTGAATGTTGTCAGTGAGTGAATGTTGTCAGTGAGTGAATGTTGTCAGTGAATGTTGTCAGTGAATGTTGTCAGTGAGTGAATGTTATCAGTGAATGTTGTCAGTGAGTGAATGTTGTCAGTGAATGTTGTCAGTGAGTGAATGTTGTCAGTGAGTGAATGTTGTCAGTGAATGTTGTCAGTGAGTGAATGTTGTCAGTGAATGTTGTCAGTGAGTGAATGTTGTCAGTGAATGTTGTCAGTGAGTGAATGTTGTCAGTGAATGTTGTCTGTGAGTGAATGTTGTCAGTTAGTGAATGTTGTCAGTGAATGTTGTCAGTGAGTGAATGTTGTCAGTGAGTGAATGTTGTCAGTGAATGTTGTCAGAGTCAATGTTGTCAGTGAATGTTGTCAGTGAGTGAATGTTGTCAGTGAGTGAATGTTGTCAGAGAGTCAATGTTGTCAGTGAATGTTGTCAGTGAGTGAATGTTGTCAGTGAATGCTGTCAGTGAGTGAATGTTGTCAGTGAGTGAATGTTGTCAGAGAGTGAATGTTGTCAGTGAATGTTGTCAGTGAATGTTGTCAGTGAGTGTTGTCAGTGAATGTTGTCAGTGAGTGAATGTTTTCAGTGAGTGAATGTTGTCAGTGAATGTTGTCAGTGAGTGAATGTTGTCAGTGAATGTTGTCAGTGAATGTTGTCAGAGAGTGAATGTTGTCAGTGAGTGAATGTTGTCAGTGAATGTTGTCAGTGAATGTTGTCAGTGAGTGAATGTTGTCAGTGAGTGAATGTTGTCAGTGAGTGAATGTTGTCAGTGAATGTTGTCTGTGAGTGAATGTTGTCAGTTAGTGAATGTTGTCAGTGAGTGAATGTTGTCAGTGAATGTTGTCAGTGAGTGAATGTTGTCAGTGAGTGAATGTTGTCAGTGAGTGTTGTAAGTGAGTCAATGTTGTCAGTGAGTGTTGTCAGTGAATGTTGTCAGTGAGTGAATGTTATCAGTGAATGTTGTCATTGAGTGAATGTTGTCAGTGAATGTTGTCAGTGAGTGAATGTTGTCAGTGAATGTTGTCAGTGAGTGAATGTTGTCAGTGAATGTTGTCAGTGAGTGAATGTTGTCAGTGAGTGAATGTTGTCAGTGAGTGAATGTTGTCAGTGAACGTTGTCAGTGAATGTTGTCAGAGAGTGAATGTTGTCAGTGAATGTTGTCAGTGAGTGAATGTTGTCAGTGAGTGAATGTTGTCAGTGAGTGGATGTTGTCAGTGAATGTTGTCTGTGAGTGAATGTTGTCAGTGAGTGAATGTTGTCAGTGAATGTTGTCAGTTAGTGAATGTTGTCAGTGAATGTTGTCAGTGAGTGAATGTTGTCAGTGAGTGTTGTGAGTCAATGTTGTCAGTGAGTGTTGTCAGTGAATGTTGTCAGTGAGTGAATGTTGTCAGTGAATGTTGTCAGTGAGTGAATGTTGTCAGTGAATGTTGTCAGTGAGTGAATGCTGTCAGTGAGTGAATGTTGTCAGTGAGTGAATGTTGTCAGTGAATGTTGTCAGAGAGTGAATGTTGTCAGTGAATGTTGTCAGTGAATGTTGTCAGTGAGTGTTGTCAGTGAATGTTGTCAGTGAGTGAATGTTGTCAGTGAATGTCAGTGAGTGAATGTTGTCAGTGAATGTTGTCAGTGAATGTTGTCAGTGAGTGAATGTTGTCAGTGAGTGAATGTTGTCAGTGAATGTTGTCAGTGAGTGAATGTTGTCAGTGAATGCTGTCAGTGAGTGAATGTTGTCAGTGAGTGAATGTTGTCAGAGAGTGAATGTTGTCAGTGAATGTTGTCAGTGAATGTTGTCAGTGAGTGTTGTCAGTGAATGTTGTCAGTGAGTGAATGTTGTCAGTGAGTGAATGTTGTCAGTGAGTGTTGTCAGTGAATGTTGTCAGTGAGTGAATGTTGTCAGTGAATGTTGTCAGTGAATGTTGTCAGTGAATGTTGTCAGAGAGTGAATGTTGTCAGTGAGTGAATGTTGTCAGTGAATGTTGTCAGTGAATGTTGTCAGTGAGTGAATGTTGTCAGTGAGTGAATGTTGTCAGTGAGTGAATGTTGTCAGTGAATGTTGTCTGTGAGTGAATGTTGTCAGTTAGTGAATGTTGTCAGTGAGTGAATGTTGTCAGTGAATGCTGTCAGTGAGTGAATGTTGTCAGTGAGTGAATGTTGTCAGAGAGTGAATGTTGTCAGTGAATGTTGTCAGTGAATGTTGTCAGTGAGTGATGTCAGTGAATGTTGTCAGTGAGTGAATGTTGTCAGTGAGTGAATGTTGTCAGTGAGTGAATGTTGTCAGTGAGTGTTGTCAGTGAGTGAATGTTGTCAGTGAATGTTGTCAGTGAATGTTGTCAGTGAATGTTGTCAGAGAGTGAATGTTGTCAGTGAGTGAATGTTGTCAGTGAGTGAATGTTGTCAGTGAATGTTGTCAGTGAATGTTGTCAGTGAGTGAATGTTGTCAGTGAGTGAATGTTGTCAGTGAATGTTGTCTGTGAGTGAATGTTGTCAGTTAGTGAATGTTGTCAGTGAGTGAATGTTGTCAGTGAATGTTGTCAGTGAGTGAATGTTGTCAGTGAGTGAATGTTGTCAGTGAATGTTGTCAGTGAGTGAATGTTGTCAGTGAGTGTTGTAAGTGAGTCAATGTTGTCAGTGAGTGTTGTCAGTGAATGTTGTCAGTGAGTGAATGTTGTCAGTGAATGTTGTCAGTGAGTGAATGTTGTCAGTGAATGTTGTCAGTGAGTGAATGTTGTCAGTGAATGTTGTCAGTGAGTGAATGTTGTCAGTGAATTTTGTCAGTGAGTGAATGTTGTCAGTGAATGTTGTCAGTGAGTGAATGTTGTCAGTGAATGTTGTCAGTGAGTGAATGTTGTCAGTGAGTGAATGTTGTCAGTGAATGTTGTCTGTGAGTGAATGTTGTCAGTCAGTGAATGTTGTCAGTGAATGTTGTCAGTGAGTGAATGTTGTCAGTGAGTGAATGTTGTCAGTGAATGTTGTCAGAGGGTCAATGTTGTCAGTGAATGTTGTCAGTGAGTGAATGTTGGCAGTGAGTGAATGTTGTCAGTGAATGTTGTCAGTGAGTGAATGTTGTCAGTGAATGTTGTCAGTGAATGTTGTCAGTGAGTGAATGTTGTCAGTGAGTGAATGTTGTCAGAGAGTGAATGTTGTCAGTGAGTGAATGTTGTCAGTGAATGTTGTGAGTGAGTGAATGTTGTCAGTGAGTGAATGCTGTCAGTGAATGTTGTCAGTGAATGTTGTCAGTGAGTGAATGTTATCAGTGAATGTTGTCAGTGAGTGAATGTTGTCAGTGAATGTTGTCAGTGAGTGAATGTTGTCAGTGAGTGAATGTTGTCAGTGAATGTTGTCAGTTAGTGAATGTTGTCAGTGAATGTTGTCAGTGAGTGAATGTTGTCAGTGAGTGAATGTTGTCAGTGAATGTTGTCTGTGAGTGAATGTTGTCAGTTAGTGAATGTTGTCAGTGAATGTTGTCAGAGAGTCAATGTTGTCAGTGAATGTTGTCAGTGAGTGAATGTTGTCAGTGAGTGAATGTTGTCAGTGAATGTTGTCAGTGAGTGAATGTTGTCAGTGAATGTCAGTGAGTGAATGTTGTCAGTGAATGTTGTCAGTGAATGTTGTCAGTGAGTGAATGTTGTCAGTGAGTGAATGTTGTCAGTGAATGTTGTCAGTGAGTGAATGTTGTCAGTGAGTGAATGTTGTCTGTGAGTGAATGTTGTCAGTGAGTGAATGTTGTCTGTGAGTGAATGTTGTCAGTTAGTGAATGTTGTCAGTGAATGTTGTCAGTGAGTGAATGTTGTCAGTGAGTGAATGTTGTCAGTGAATGTTGTCAGAGAGTCAATGTTGTCAGTGAATGTTGTCAGTGAGTGAATGTTGTCAGTGAGTGAATGTTGTCAGTGAATGTTGTCAGTGAGTGAATGTTGTCAGTGAGTGAATGTTGTCAGTGAATGTTGTCAGTGAGTGAATGTTGTCAGTGAGTGAATGTTGTCAGTGAGTGAATGTTGTCAGTGAATGTTGTCTGTGAGTGAATGTTGTCAGTTAGTGAATGTTGTCAGTGAATGTTGTCAGAGAGTCAATGTTGTCAGTGAATGTTGTCAGTGAGTGAATGTTGTCAGTGAGTGAATGTTGTCAGTGAATGTTGTCAGTGAGTGAATGTTGTCAGTGAATGTCAGTGAGTGAATGTTGTCAGTGAATGTTGTCAGTGAATGTTGTCAGTGAGTGAATGTTGTCAGTGAGTGAATGTTGTCAGTGAATGTTGTCAGTGAGTGAATGTTGTCAGTGAGTGAATGTTGTCTGTGAGTGAATGTTGTCAGTGAGTGAATGTTGTCTGTGAGTGAATGTTGTCAGTTAGTGAATGTTGTCAGTGAATGTTGTCAGTGAGTGAATGTTGTCAGTGAGTGAATGTTGTCAGAGAGTCAATGTTGTCAGTGAATGTTGTCAGTGAGTGAATGTTGTCAGTGAGTGAATGTTGTCAGTGAATGTTGTCAGTGAGTGAATGTTGTCAGTGAATGTTGTCAGTGAGTGAATGTTGTCAGTGAGTGTTGTCAGTGAGTGAATGTTGTCAGAGAGTGAATGTTGTCAGTGAGTGAATGTTGTCAGTGAATGTTGTCAGTGAGTGAATGTTGTCAGTGAGTGAATGTTGTCAGTGAATGTTGTCAGTTAATGTTGTCAGTGAATGTTGTCAGTGAGTGAATGTTGTCAGTGAATGTTGTCAGTGAGTGAATGTTGTCAGTGAATGTTGTCAGTGAGTGAATGTTGTCAGTGAGTGAATGTTGTCAGTGAATGTTGTCAGTGAATGTTATCAGTGAGTGAATGTTGTCAGTGAGTGAATGTTGTCAGTGAGTGAATGTTGTCAGTGAATGTTGTCAGTGAATGTTGTCAGTGAGTGAATGTTGTCAGAGAGTGAATGTTGTCAGTGAATGTTGTCAGTGAATGTTGTCTGTGAGTGAATGTTGTCAGTGAATGTTGTCAGTGAGTGAATGTTGTCAGTGAATGTTGTCAGTGAGTGAATGTTGTCAGTGAATGTTGTCAGTGAGTGAATGTTGTCAGTGAATGTTGTCAGTGAGTGAATGTTGTCAGTGAATGCTGTCAGTGAGTGAATGTTGTCAGTGAATATTGTCAGTGAGTGAATGTTGTCAGAGAGTGAATGTTGTCAGTGAATGTTGTCAGTGAGTGAATGTTGTCAGTGAATGTTGTCAGTGAATGTTGTCAGTGAGTGAATGTTGTCAGTGAATGTTGTCAGTGAGTGAATGTTGTCAGTGAATGTTGTCAGTGAATGTTGTCAGTGAGTGAATGTTGTCAGTGAATGTTGTCAGTGAGTGAATGTTGTCAGTGAATGCTGTCAGTGAGTGAATGTTGTCAGTGAGTGAATGTTGTCAGAGAGTGAATGTTGTCAGTGAATGTTGTCAGTGAGTGTTGTCAGTGAATGTTGTCAGTGAGTGAATGTTGTCAGTGAATGTTGTCAGTGAGTGAATGTTGTCAGTGAATGTTGTCAGTGAGTGAATGTTGTCAGTGAATGTTGTCAGTGAATGTTGTCAGTGAGTGAATGTTATCAGTGAATGTTGTCAGTGAGTGAATGTTGTCAGTGAATGTTGTCAGTGAGTGAATGTTGTCAGTGAGTGAATGTTGTCAGTGAATGTTGTCAGTTAGTGAATGTTGTCAGTGAATGTTGTCAGTGAGTGAATGTTGTCAGTGAATGTTGTCAGTGAGTGAATGTTGTCAGTGAGTGAATGTTGTCAGTGAATGTTGTCTGTGAGTGAATGTTGTCAGTTAGTGAATGTTGTCAGTGAATGTTGTCAGAGAGTCAATGTTGTCAGTGAATGTTGTCAGTGAGTGAATGTTGTCAGTGAGTGAATGTTGTCAGTGAATGTTGTCAGTGAGTGAATGTTGTCAGTGAATGTCAGTGAGTGAATGTTGTCAGTGAATGTTGTCAGTGAATGTTGTCAGTGAGTGAATGTTGTCAGTGAGTGAATGTTGTCAGTGAGTGAATGTTGTCAGTTAATGTTGTCAGTGAATGTTGTCAGTGAGTGAATGTTGTCAGTGAATGTTGTCAGTGAGTGAATGTTGTCAGTGAATGTTGTCAGTGAGTGAATGTTGTCAGTGAATGTTATCAGTGAGTGAATGTTGTCAGTGAGTGAATGTTGTCAGTGAATGTTGTCAGTGAGTGAATGTTGTCAGAGAGTGAATGTTGTCAGTGAGTGAATGTTGTCAGTGAATGTTGTCAGTGAATGTTGTCTGTGAGTGAATGTTGTCAGTGAATGTTGTCAGTGAGTGAATGTTGTCAGTGAATGTTGTCAGTGAGTGAATGTTGTCAGTGAATGTTGTCAGTGAGTGAATGTTGTCAGTGAATGTTGTCAGTGAGTGAATGTTGTCAGTGAATGCTGTCAGTGAGTGAATGTTGTCAGTGAATATTGTCAGTGAGTGAATGTTGTCAGAGAGTGAATGTTGTCAGTGAATGTTGTCAGTGAGTGAATGTTGTCAGTGAATGTTGTCAGTGAATGTTGTCAGTGAGTGAATGTTGTCAGTGAATGTTGTCAGTGAGTGAATGTTGTCAGTGAATGCTGTCAGTGAGTGAATGTTGTCAGTGAGTGAATGTTGTCAGAGAGTGAATGTTGTCAGTGAATGTTGTCAGTGAGTGTTGTCAGTGAATGTTGTCAGTGAGTGAATGTTGTCAGTGAATGTTGTCAGTGAGTGAATGTTGTCAGTGAATGTTGTCAGTGAATGTTGTCAGAGAGTGAATGTTGTCAGTGAGTGAATGTTGTCAGTGAATGTTGTCAGTGAGTGAATGTTGTCAGTGAATGTTGTCTGTGAGTGAATGTTGTCAGTTAGTGAATGTTGTCAGTGAATGTTGTCAGAGAGTCAATGTTGTCAGTGAATGTTGTCAGTGAGTGAATGTTGTCAGTGAGTGAATGTTGTCAGTGAATGTTGTCAGTGAGTGAATGTTGTCAGTGAATGCTGTCAGTGAGTGAATGTTGTCAGTGAATATTGTCAGTGAGTGAATGTTGTCAGAGAGTGAATGTTGTCAGTGAATGTTGTCAGTGAGTGAATGTTGTCAGTGAATGTTGTCAGTGAATGTTGTCAGTGAGTGAATGTTGTCAGTGAATGTTGTCAGTGAGTGAATGTTGTCAGTGAATGCTGTCAGTGAGTGAATGTTGTCAGTGAGTGAATGTTGTCAGAGAGTGAATGTTGTCAGTGAATGTTGTCAGTGAGTGTTGTCAGTGAATGTTGTCAGTGAGTGAATGTTGTCAGTGAATGTTGTCAGTGAGTGAATGTTGTCAGTGAATGTTGTCAGTGAATGTTGTCAGTGAGTGAATGTTGTCAGTGAGTGAATGTTGACAGTGAATGTTGTCAGTGAGTGAATGTTATCAGTGAATGTTGTCAGTGAGTGAATGTTGTCAGTGAATGTTGTCAGTGAGTGAATGTTGTCAGTGAGTGAATGTTGTCAGTGAATGTTGTCAGTTAGTGAATGTTGTCAGTGAATGTTGTCAGTGAGTGAATGTTGTCAGTGAATGTTGTCAGTGAGTGAATGTTGTCAGTGAATGTTGTCTGTGAGTGAATGTTGTCAGTTAGTGAATGTTGTCAGTGAATGTTGTCAGAGAGTCAATGTTGTCAGTGAATGTTGTCAGTGAGTGAATGTTGTCAGTGAGTGAATGTTGTCAGTGAATGTTGTCAGTGAGTGAATGTTGTCAGTGAATGTTGTCAGTGAATGTTGTCAGTGAGTGAATGTTGTCAGTGAGTGTTGTGAGTCAATGTTGTCAGTGAGTGTTGTCAGTGAATGTTGTCAGTGAGTGAATGTTGTCAGTGAATGTTGTCAGTGAGTGAATGTTGTCAGTGAATGTTGTCAGTGAGTGAATGTTGTCAGTGAATGTTGTCAGTGAGTGAATGCTGTCAGTGAGTGAATGTTGTCAGTGAGTGAATGTTGTCAGTGAATGTTGTCAGAGAGTGAATGTTGTCAGTGAATGTTGTCAGTGAATGTTGTCAGTGAGTGTTGTCAGTGAATGTTGTCAGTGAGTGAATGTTGTCAGTGAATGTCAGTGAGTGAATGTTGTCAGTGAATGTTGTCAGTGAATGTTGTCAGTGAGTGAATGTTGTCAGTGAGTGAATGTTGTCAGTGAATGTTGTCAGTGAGTGAATGTTGTCAGTGAATGCTGTCAGTGAGTGAATGTGGTCAGTGAGTGAATGTTGTCAGAGAGTGAATGTTGTCAGTGAATGTTGTCAGTGAATGTTGTCAGTGAGTGAATGTTGTCAGTGAGTGAATGTTGTCAGTGAATGTTGTCAGTGAGTGAATGTTGTCAGTGAATGTTGTCAGTGAATGTTGTCAGTGAATGTTGTCAGAGAGTGAATGTTGTCAGTGAGTGAATGTTGTCAGTGAATGTTGTCAGTGAATGTTGTCAGTGAGTGAATGTTGTCAGTGAGTGAATGTTGTCAGTGAGTGAATGTTGTCAGTGAATGTTGTCTGTGAGTGAATGTTGTCAGTTAGTGAATGTTGTCAGTGAGTGAATGTTGTCAGTGAATGTTGTCAGTGAGTGAATGTTGTCAGTGAGTGAATGTTGTCAGTGAGTGTTGTAAGTGAGTCAATGTTGTCAGTGAGTGTTGTCAGTGAATGTTGTCAGTGAGTGAATGTTATCAGTGAATGTTGTCATTGAGTGAATGTTGTCAGTGAATGTTGTCAGTGAGTGAATGTTGTCAGTGAATGTTGTCAGTGAGTGAATGTTGTCAGTGAATGTTGTCAGTGAGTGAATGTTGTCAGTGAATGTTGTCAGTGAGTGAATGTTGTCAGTGAGTGAATGTTGTCAGTGAACGTTGTCAGTGAATGTTGTCAGAGAGTGAATGTTGTCAGTGAATGTTGTCAGAGAGTGAATGTTATCAGTAAATGTTGTCTGTGAATGTTGTCAGAGAGTGAATGTTGTCAGTGAATGTTGTCAGTTAGTGAATGTTGTCAGTGAATGTTGTCAGTGAGTGAATGTTGTCAGTGAATGTTGTCAGTGAGTGAATGTTGTCAGTGAATGCTGTCAGTGAGTGAATGTTGTCAGTGAGTGAATGTTGTCAGTGAATGTTGTCAGAGAGTGAAAGTTGTCAGTGAATGTTGTCAGTGAATGTTGTCAGTGAGTGTTGTCAGTGAATGTTGTCAGTGAGTGAATGTTGTCAGTGAGTGAATGTTGTCTGTGAGTGAATGTTATCAGTTAGTGAATGTTGTCAGTGAATGTTGTCAGTGAGTGAATGTTGTCAGTGAGTGAATGTTGTCAGTGAATGTTGTCAGTGAGTGAATGTTGTCAGTGAGTGAATGTTGTCAGTGAGTGTTGTAAGTGAGTCAATGTTGTCAGTGAGTGTTGTCAGTGAATGTTGTCAGTGAGTGAATGTTGTCAGTGAATGTTGTCAGTGAGTGAATGTTGTCAGTGAATGTTGTCAGTGAGTGAATGTTGTCAGTGAATGTTGTCAGTGAGTGAATGTTGTCAGTGAGTGAATGTTGTCAGTGAGTGAATGTTGTCAGTGAATGTTGTCAGTGAATGTTGTCAGAGAGTGAATGTTGTCAGTGAATGTTGTCAGAGAGTGAATGTTATCAGTAAATGTTGTCAGTGAATGTTGTCAGTTAGTGAATGTTGTCAGTGAATGTTGTCAGTGAGTGAATGTTGTCAGTGAATGTTGTCAGTGAATGCTGTCAGTGAGTGAATGTTGTCAGTGAGTGAATGTTGTCAGTGAATATTGTCAGTGAGTGAATGTTGTCAGTGAATGTTGTCAGTGAGTGAATGTTGTCAGTGAATGCTGTCAGTGAGTGAATGTTGTCAGTGAGTGAATGTTGTCAGTGAATGTTGTCAGAGAGTGAATGTTGTCAGTGAATGTTGTCAGTGAATGTTGTCAGTGAGTGTTGTCAGTGAGTGAATGTTGTCAGTGAGTGAATGTTGTCAGTGAATGTTGTCAGTGAGTGAATGTTGTCAGTGAATGTTGTCTGTGAGTGAATGTTGTCAGTTAGTGAATGTTGTCAGTGAATGTTGTCAGTGAATGTTGTCAGTGAGTGAATGTTGTCAGTGAATGTTGTCAGAGAGTGAATGTTGTCAGTGAATGTTGTCAGTGAATGTTGTCAGTGAGTGAATGTTGTCAGTGAATGTTGTCTGTGAGTGAATGTTGTCAGTTAGTGAATGTTGTCAGTGAATGTTGTCAGTGAGTGAATGTTGTCAGTGAGTGAATGTTGTCAGTGAATGTTGTCAGTGAGTGAATGTTGTCAGTGAATGTTGTCAGTGAGTGAATGTTGTCAGTGAGTGAATGTTGTCAGAGAGTGAATGTTGTCAGTGAGTGAATGTTGTCAGTGAATGTTGTCAGTGAGTGAATGTTGTCAGAGAGTGAATGTTGTCAGTGAGTGAATGTTGTCAGTGAATGTTGTCAGTGAGTGAATGTTGTCAGTGAGTGAATGTTGTCAGTGAATGTTGTCAGTGAATGTTGTCAGTGAGTGAATGTTATCAGTGAATGTTGTCAGTGAGTGAATGTTGTCAGTGAATGTTGTCAGTGAGTGAATGTTGTCAGTGAGTGAATGTTGTCAGTGAATGTTGTCAGTGAGTGAATGTTGTCAGTGAATGTTGTCAGTGAGTGAATGTTGTCAGTGAATGTTGTCAGTGAGTGAATGTTGTCAGTGAATGTTGTCTGTGAGTGAATGTTGTCAGTTAGTGAATGTTGTCAGTGAATGTTGTCAGTGAGTGAATGTTGTCAGTGAGTGAATGTTGTCAGTGAATGTTGTCAGAGTCAATGTTGTCAGTGAATGTTGTCAGTGAGTGAATGTTGTCAGTGAGTGAATGTTGTCAGAGAGTCAATGTTGTCAGTGAATGTTGTCAGTGAGTGAATGTTGTCAGTGAATGCTGTCAGTGAGTGAATGTTGTCAGTGAGTGAATGTTGTCAGAGAGTGAATGTTGTCAGTGAATGTTGTCAGTGAATGTTGTCAGTGAGTGTTGTCAGTGAATGTTGTCAGTGAGTGAATGTTTTCAGTGAGTGAATGTTGTCAGTGAATGTTGTCAGTGAGTGAATGTTGTCAGTGAATGTTGTCAGTGAATGTTGTCAGAGAGTGAATGTTGTCAGTGAGTGAATGTTGTCAGTGAATGTTGTCAGTGAATGTTGTCAGTGAGTGAATGTTGTCAGTGAGTGAATGTTGTCAGTGAGTGAATGTTGTCAGTGAATGTTGTCTGTGAGTGAATGTTGTCAGTTAGTGAATGTTGTCAGTGAGTGAATGTTGTCAGTGAATGTTGTCAGTGAGTGAATGTTGTCAGTGAGTGAATGTTGTCAGTGAGTGTTGTAAGTGAGTCAATGTTGTCAGTGAGTGTTGTCAGTGAATGTTGTCAGTGAGTGAATGTTATCAGTGAATGTTGTCATTGAGTGAATGTTGTCAGTGAATGTTGTCAGTGAGTGAATGTTGTCAGTGAATGTTGTCAGTGAGTGAATGTTGTCAGTGAATGTTGTCAGTGAGTGAATGTTGTCAGTGAGTGAATGTTGTCAGTGAGTGAATGTTGTCAGTGAACGTTGTCAGTGAATGTTGTCAGAGAGTGAATGTTGTCAGTGAATGTTGTCAGTGAGTGAATGTTGTCAGTGAGTGAATGTTGTCAGTGAGTGGATGTTGTCAGTGAATGTTGTCTGTGAGTGAATGTTGTCAGTGAGTGAATGTTGTCAGTGAATGTTGTCAGTTAGTGAATGTTGTCAGTGAATGTTGTCAGTGAGTGAATGTTGTCAGTGAGTGTTGTGAGTCAATGTTGTCAGTGAGTGTTGTCAGTGAATGTTGTCAGTGAGTGAATGTTGTCAGTGAATGTTGTCAGTGAGTGAATGTTGTCAGTGAATGTTGTCAGTGAGTGAATGCTGTCAGTGAGTGAATGTTGTCAGTGAGTGAATGTTGTCAGTGAATGTTGTCAGAGAGTGAATGTTGTCAGTGAATGTTGTCAGTGAATGTTGTCAGTGAGTGTTGTCAGTGAATGTTGTCAGTGAGTGAATGTTGTCAGTGAATGTCAGTGAGTGAATGTTGTCAGTGAATGTTGTCAGTGAATGTTGTCAGTGAGTGAATGTTGTCAGTGAGTGAATGTTGTCAGTGAATGTTGTCAGTGAGTGAATGTTGTCAGTGAATGCTGTCAGTGAGTGAATGTTGTCAGTGAGTGAATGTTGTCAGAGAGTGAATGTTGTCAGTGAATGTTGTCAGTGAATGTTGTCAGTGAGTGTTGTCAGTGAATGTTGTCAGTGAGTGAATGTTGTCAGTGAGTGAATGTTGTCAGTGAGTGTTGTCAGTGAATGTTGTCAGTGAGTGAATGTTGTCAGTGAATGTTGTCAGTGAATGTTGTCAGTGAATGTTGTCAGAGAGTGAATGTTGTCAGTGAGTGAATGTTGTCAGTGAATGTTGTCAGTGAATGTTGTCAGTGAGTGAATGTTGTCAGTGAGTGAATGTTGTCAGTGAGTGAATGTTGTCAGTGAATGTTGTCTGTGAGTGAATGTTGTCAGTTAGTGAATGTTGTCAGTGAGTGAATGTTGTCAGTGAATGCTGTCAGTGAGTGAATGTTGTCAGTGAGTGAATGTTGTCAGAGAGTGAATGTTGTCAGTGAATGTTGTCAGTGAATGTTGTCAGTGAGTGATGTCAGTGAATGTTGTCAGTGAGTGAATGTTGTCAGTGAGTGAATGTTGTCAGTGAGTGAATGTTGTCAGTGAGTGTTGTCAGTGAGTGAATGTTGTCAGTGAATGTTGTCAGTGAATGTTGTCAGTGAATGTTGTCAGAGAGTGAATGTTGTCAGTGAGTGAATGTTGTCAGTGAGTGAATGTTGTCAGTGAATGTTGTCAGTGAATGTTGTCAGTGAGTGAATGTTGTCAGTGAGTGAATGTTGTCAGTGAATGTTGTCTGTGAGTGAATGTTGTCAGTTAGTGAATGTTGTCAGTGAGTGAATGTTGTCAGTGAATGTTGTCAGTGAGTGAATGTTGTCAGTGAGTGAATGTTGTCAGTGAATGTTGTCAGTGAGTGAATGTTGTCAGTGAGTGTTGTAAGTGAGTCAATGTTGTCAGTGAGTGTTGTCAGTGAATGTTGTCAGTGAGTGAATGTTGTCAGTGAATGTTGTCAGTGAGTGAATGTTGTCAGTGAATGTTGTCAGTGAGTGAATGTTGTCAGTGAATGTTGTCAGTGAGTGAATGTTGTCAGTGAATTTTGTCAGTGAGTGAATGTTGTCAGTGAATGTTGTCAGTGAGTGAATGTTGTCAGTGAATGTTGTCAGTGAGTGAATGTTGTCAGTGAGTGAATGTTGTCAGTGAATGTTGTCTGTGAGTGAATGTTGTCAGTCAGTGAATGTTGTCAGTGAATGTTGTCAGTGAGTGAATGTTGTCAGTGAGTGAATGTTGTCAGTGAATGTTGTCAGAGGGTCAATGTTGTCAGTGAATGTTGTCAGTGAGTGAATGTTGGCAGTGAGTGAATGTTGTCAGTGAATGTTGTCAGTGAGTGAATGTTGTCAGTGAATGTTGTCAGTGAATGTTGTCAGTGAGTGAATGTTGTCAGTGAGTGAATGTTGTCAGAGAGTGAATGTTGTCAGTGAGTGAATGTTGTCAGTGAATGTTGTGAGTGAGTGAATGTTGTCAGTGAGTGAATGCTGTCAGTGAATGTTGTCAGTGAATGTTGTCAGTGAGTGAATGTTATCAGTGAATGTTGTCAGTGAGTGAATGTTGTCAGTGAATGTTGTCAGTGAGTGAATGTTGTCAGTGAGTGAATGTTGTCAGTGAATGTTGTCAGTTAGTGAATGTTGTCAGTGAATGTTGTCAGTGAGTGAATGTTGTCAGTGAGTGAATGTTGTCAGTGAATGTTGTCTGTGAGTGAATGTTGTCAGTTAGTGAATGTTGTCAGTGAATGTTGTCAGAGAGTCAATGTTGTCAGTGAATGTTGTCAGTGAGTGAATGTTGTCAGTGAGTGAATGTTGTCAGTGAATGTTGTCAGTGAGTGAATGTTGTCAGTGAATGTCAGTGAGTGAATGTTGTCAGTGAATGTTGTCAGTGAATGTTGTCAGTGAGTGAATGTTGTCAGTGAGTGAATGTTGTCAGTGAATGTTGTCAGTGAGTGAATGTTGTCAGTGAGTGAATGTTGTCTGTGAGTGAATGTTGTCAGTGAGTGAATGTTGTCTGTGAGTGAATGTTGTCAGTTAGTGAATGTTGTCAGTGAATGTTGTCAGTGAGTGAATGTTGTCAGTGAGTGAATGTTGTCAGTGAATGTTGTCAGAGAGTCAATGTTGTCAGTGAATGTTGTCAGTGAGTGAATGTTGTCAGTGAGTGAATGTTGTCAGTGAATGTTGTCAGTGAGTGAATGTTGTCAGTGAGTGAATGTTGTCAGTGAATGTTGTCAGTGAGTGAATGTTGTCAGTGAGTGAATGTTGTCAGTGAGTGAATGTTGTCAGTGAATGTTGTCTGTGAGTGAATGTTGTCAGTTAGTGAATGTTGTCAGTGAATGTTGTCAGAGAGTCAATGTTGTCAGTGAATGTTGTCAGTGAGTGAATGTTGTCAGTGAGTGAATGTTGTCAGTGAATGTTGTCAGTGAGTGAATGTTGTCAGTGAATGTCAGTGAGTGAATGTTGTCAGTGAATGTTGTCAGTGAATGTTGTCAGTGAGTGAATGTTGTCAGTGAGTGAATGTTGTCAGTGAATGTTGTCAGTGAGTGAATGTTGTCAGTGAGTGAATGTTGTCTGTGAGTGAATGTTGTCAGTGAGTGAATGTTGTCTGTGAGTGAATGTTGTCAGTTAGTGAATGTTGTCAGTGAATGTTGTCAGTGAGTGAATGTTGTCAGTGAGTGAATGTTGTCAGAGAGTCAATGTTGTCAGTGAATGTTGTCAGTGAGTGAATGTTGTCAGTGAGTGAATGTTGTCAGTGAATGTTGTCAGTGAGTGAATGTTGTCAGTGAATGTTGTCAGTGAGTGAATGTTGTCAGTGAGTGTTGTCAGTGAGTGAATGTTGTCAGAGAGTGAATGTTGTCAGTGAGTGAATGTTGTCAGTGAATGTTGTCAGTGAGTGAATGTTGTCAGTGAGTGAATGTTGTCAGTGAATGTTGTCAGTTAATGTTGTCAGTGAATGTTGTCAGTGAGTGAATGTTGTCAGTGAATGTTGTCAGTGAGTGAATGTTGTCAGTGAATGTTGTCAGTGAGTGAATGTTGTCAGTGAGTGAATGTTGTCAGTGAATGTTGTCAGTGAATGTTATCAGTGAGTGAATGTTGTCAGTGAGTGAATGTTGTCAGTGAGTGAATGTTGTCAGTGAATGTTGTCAGTGAATGTTGTCAGTGAGTGAATGTTGTCAGAGAGTGAATGTTGTCAGTGAATGTTGTCAGTGAATGTTGTCTGTGAGTGAATGTTGTCAGTGAATGTTGTCAGTGAGTGAATGTTGTCAGTGAATGTTGTCAGTGAGTGAATGTTGTCAGTGAATGTTGTCAGTGAGTGAATGTTGTCAGTGAATGTTGTCAGTGAGTGAATGTTGTCAGTGAATGCTGTCAGTGAGTGAATGTTGTCAGTGAATATTGTCAGTGAGTGAATGTTGTCAGAGAGTGAATGTTGTCAGTGAATGTTGTCAGTGAGTGAATGTTGTCAGTGAATGTTGTCAGTGAATGTTGTCAGTGAGTGAATGTTGTCAGTGAATGTTGTCAGTGAGTGAATGTTGTCAGTGAATGTTGTCAGTGAATGTTGTCAGTGAGTGAATGTTGTCAGTGAATGTTGTCAGTGAGTGAATGTTGTCAGTGAATGCTGTCAGTGAGTGAATGTTGTCAGTGAGTGAATGTTGTCAGAGAGTGAATGTTGTCAGTGAATGTTGTCAGTGAGTGTTGTCAGTGAATGTTGTCAGTGAGTGAATGTTGTCAGTGAATGTTGTCAGTGAGTGAATGTTGTCAGTGAATGTTGTCAGTGAGTGAATGTTGTCAGTGAATGTTGTCAGTGAATGTTGTCAGTGAGTGAATGTTATCAGTGAATGTTGTCAGTGAGTGAATGTTGTCAGTGAATGTTGTCAGTGAGTGAATGTTGTCAGTGAGTGAATGTTGTCAGTGAATGTTGTCAGTTAGTGAATGTTGTCAGTGAATGTTGTCAGTGAGTGAATGTTGTCAGTGAATGTTGTCAGTGAGTGAATGTTGTCAGTGAGTGAATGTTGTCAGTGAATGTTGTCTGTGAGTGAATGTTGTCAGTTAGTGAATGTTGTCAGTGAATGTTGTCAGAGAGTCAATGTTGTCAGTGAATGTTGTCAGTGAGTGAATGTTGTCAGTGAGTGAATGTTGTCAGTGAATGTTGTCAGTGAGTGAATGTTGTCAGTGAATGTCAGTGAGTGAATGTTGTCAGTGAATGTTGTCAGTGAATGTTGTCAGTGAGTGAATGTTGTCAGTGAGTGAATGTTGTCAGTGAGTGAATGTTGTCAGTTAATGTTGTCAGTGAATGTTGTCAGTGAGTGAATGTTGTCAGTGAATGTTGTCAGTGAGTGAATGTTGTCAGTGAATGTTGTCAGTGAGTGAATGTTGTCAGTGAATGTTATCAGTGAGTGAATGTTGTCAGTGAGTGAATGTTGTCAGTGAATGTTGTCAGTGAGTGAATGTTGTCAGAGAGTGAATGTTGTCAGTGAGTGAATGTTGTCAGTGAATGTTGTCAGTGAATGTTGTCTGTGAGTGAATGTTGTCAGTGAATGTTGTCAGTGAGTGAATGTTGTCAGTGAATGTTGTCAGTGAGTGAATGTTGTCAGTGAATGTTGTCAGTGAGTGAATGTTGTCAGTGAATGTTGTCAGTGAGTGAATGTTGTCAGTGAATGCTGTCAGTGAGTGAATGTTGTCAGTGAATATTGTCAGTGAGTGAATGTTGTCAGAGAGTGAATGTTGTCAGTGAATGTTGTCAGTGAGTGAATGTTGTCAGTGAATGTTGTCAGTGAATGTTGTCAGTGAGTGAATGTTGTCAGTGAATGTTGTCAGTGAGTGAATGTTGTCAGTGAATGCTGTCAGTGAGTGAATGTTGTCAGTGAGTGAATGTTGTCAGAGAGTGAATGTTGTCAGTGAATGTTGTCAGTGAGTGTTGTCAGTGAATGTTGTCAGTGAGTGAATGTTGTCAGTGAATGTTGTCAGTGAGTGAATGTTGTCAGTGAATGTTGTCAGTGAATGTTGTCAGTGAGTGAATGTTGTCAGTGAGTGAATGTTGACAGTGAATGTTGTCAGTGAGTGAATGTTATCAGTGAATGTTGTCAGTGAGTGAATGTTGTCAGTGAATGTTGTCAGTGAGTGAATGTTGTCAGTGAGTGAATGTTGTCAGTGAATGTTGTCAGTTAGTGAATGTTGTCAGTGAATGTTGTCAGTGAGTGAATGTTGTCAGTGAATGTTGTCAGTGAGTGAATGTTGTCAGTGAATGTTGTCTGTGAGTGAATGTTGTCAGTTAGTGAATGTTGTCAGTGAATGTTGTCAGAGAGTCAATGTTGTCAGTGAATGTTGTCAGTGAGTGAATGTTGTCAGTGAGTGAATGTTGTCAGTGAATGTTGTCAGTGAGTGAATGTTGTCAGTGAATGTCAGTGAGTGAATGTTGTCAGTGAATGTTGTCAGTGAATGTTGTCAGTGAGTGAATGTTGTCAGTGAGTGAATGTTGTCAGTGAATGTTGTCAGTGAGTGAATGTTGTCAGTGAATGCTGTCAGTGAGTGAATGTTGTCAGTGAGTGAATGTTGTCAGAGAGTGAATGTTGTCAGTGAATGTTGTCAGTGAATGTTGTCAGTGAGTGTTGTCAGTGAATGTTGTCAGAGAGTGAATGTTGTCAGTGAGTGAATGTTGTCAGTGAATGTTGTCAGTGAGTGAATGTTGTCAGTGAATGTTGTCTGTGAGTGAATGTTGTCAGTTAGTGAATGTTGTCAGTGAATGTTGTCAGTGAGTGAATGTTGTCAGTGAGTGAATGATGTCAGTGAATGTTGTCAGAGAGTCAATGTTGTCAGTGAATGTTGTCAGTGAGTGAATGTTGTCAGTGAGTGAATGTTGT
Source organism: Staurois parvus (assembly GCF_062004578.1). NCBI lineage: Eukaryota > Metazoa > Chordata > Amphibia > Anura > Ranidae > Staurois > Staurois parvus. Next base: position 696,941 of record NW_028320448.1, read on the forward strand.
CAGTGAATGTTGTCAGTGAGTGAATGTTGTCAGTGAATGTTGTCAGTGAATGTTGTCAGTGAGTGAATGTTGTCAGTGAGTGTTGTCAGTGAGTGAATGTTGTCAGAGAGTGAATGTTGTCAGTGAGTGAATGTTGTCAGTGAATGTTGTCAGTGAGTGAATGTTGTCAGTGAGTGAATGTTGTCAGTGAATGTTGTCAGTGAATGTTGTCAGTGAGTGAATGTTATCAGTGAATGTTGTCAGTGAGTGAATGTTGTCAGTGAATGTTGTCAGTGAGTGAATGTTGTCAGTGAGTGAATGTTGTCAGTGAATGTTGTCAGTGAATGTTATCAGTTAGTGAATGTTGTCAGTGAATGTTGTCAGTGAGTGAATGTTGTCAGTGAATGTTGTCAGTGAGTGAATGTTGTCAGTGAGTGAATGTTGTCAGTGAATGTTGTCTGTGAGTGAATGTTGTCAGTTAGTGAATGTTGTCAGTGAATGTTGTCAGAGAGTCAATGTTGTCAGTGAATGTTGTCAGTGAGTGAATGTTGTCAGTGAGTGAATGTTGTTAGTGAATGTTGTCAGTGAATGTTGTCAGAGAGTGAATGTTGTCAGTGAATGTTGTCAGAGAGTGAATGTTATCAGTAAATGTTGTCAGTGAATGTTGTCAGAGAGTGAATGTTGTCAGTGAATGTTGACAGTTAGTGAATGTTGTCAGTGAATGTTGTCAGTGAGTGAATGTTGTCAGTGAATGTTGTCAGTGAGTGAATGTTGTCAGTGAATGCTGTCAGTGAGTGAATGTTGTCAGTGAGTGAATGTTGTCAGTGAATATTGTCAGTGAGTGAATGTTGTCAGTGAATGTTGTCAGTGAGTGAATGTTGTCAGTGAATGTTGTCAGTGAATGTTGTCAGTGAGTGAATGTTGTCAGTGAGTGAATGTTGTCAGTGAATGCTGTCAGTGAGTGAATGTTGTCAGTGAGTGAATGTTGTCAGTGAATGTTGTCAGAGAGTGAATGTTGTCAGTGAATGTTGTCAGTGAATGTTGTCAGTGAGTGTTGTCAGTGAATGTTGTCAGTGAGTGAATGTTGTCAGTGAGTGAATGTTGTCAGTGAGTGAATGTTGTCAGTGAATGTTGTCTGTGAGTGAATGTTGTCAGTTAGTGAATGTTGTCAGTGAATGTTGTCAGTGAGTGAATGTTGTCAGTGAGTGAATGTTGTCAGTGAATGTTTTCAGAGAGTCAATGTTGTCAGTGAATGTTGTCAGTGAGTGAATGTTGTCAGTGAGTGAATGTTGTCAGTGAATGTTGTCAGTGAGTGAATGTTGTCAGTGAATGTTGTCAGTGAATGTTGTCAGTGAGTGAATGTTGTCAGTGAGTGTTGTCAGTGAGTGAATGTTGTCAGAGAGTGAATGTTGTCAGTGAGTGAATGTTGTCAGTGAATGTTGTCAGTGAGTGAATGTTGTCAGTGAATGTTGTCAGTGAGTGAATGTTGTCAGTGAATGTTGTCAGTGAGTGAATGTTGTCAGTGAGTGAATGTTGTCAGTGAATGTTGTCAGTGAGTGAATTTTGTCAGTGAGTGAATGTTGTCTGTGAGTGAATGTTGTCAGTGAGTGAATGTTGTCTGTGAGTGAATGTTGTCAGTTAGTGAATGTTGTCAGTGAATGTTGTCAGTGAGTGAATGTTGTCAGTGAGTGAATGTTGTCAGTGAATGTTGTCAGAGAGTCAATGTTGTCAGTGAATGTTGTCAGTGAAAGATGTTGTCAGTGAGTGAATGTTGTCAGTGAATGTTGTCAGTGAGTGAATGTTGTCAGTGAGTGAATGTTGTCAGTGAATGTTGTCAGTGAGTGAATGTTGTCAGTGAGTGAATGTTGTCAGTGAGTGAATGTTGTCAGTGAATGTTGTCTGTGAGTGAATGTTGTCAGTTAGTGAATGTTGTCAGTGAATGTTGTCAGAGAGTCAATGTTGTCAGTGAATGTTGTCAGTGAGTGAATGTTGTCAGTGAGTGAATGTTGTCAGTGAATGTTGTCAGTGAGTGAATGTTGTCAGTGAATGTCAGTGAGTGAATGTTGTCAGTGAATGTTGTCAGTGAATGTTGTCAGTGAGTGAATGTTGTCAGTGAGTGAATGTTGTCAGTGAATGTTGTCAGTGAGTGAATGTTGTCAGTGAGTGAATGTTGTCTGTGAGTGAATGTTGTCAGTGAGTGAATGTTGTCTGTGAGTGAATGTTGTCAGTTAGTGAATGTTGTCAGTGAATGTTGTCAGTGAGTGAATGTTGTCAGTGAGTGAATGTTGTCAGAGAGTCAATGTTGTCAGTGAATGTTGTCAGTGAGTGAATGTTGTCAGTGAGTGAATGTTGTCAGTGAATGTTGTCAGTGAGTGAATGTTGTCAGTGAATGTTGTCAGTGAGTGAATGTTGTCAGTGAGTGTTGTCAGTGAGTGAATGTTGTCAGAGAGTGAATGTTGTCAGTGAGTGAATGTTGTCAGTGAATGTTGTCAGTGAGTGAATGTTGTCAGTGAGTGAATGTTGTCAGTGAATGTTGTCAGTTAATGTTGTCAGTGAATGTTGTCAGTGAGTGAATGTTGTCAGTGAATGTTGTCAGTGAGTGAATGTTGTCAGTGAATGTTGTCAGTGAGTGAATGTTGTCAGTGAGTGAATGTTGTCAGTGAATGTTGTCAGTGAATGTTATCAGTGAGTGAATGTTGTCAGTGAGTGAATGTTGTCAGTGAGTGAATGTTGTCAGTGAATGTTGTCAGTGAATGTTGTCAGTGAGTGAATGTTGTCAGAGAGTGAATGTTGTCAGTGAATGTTGTCAGTGAATGTTGTCTGTGAGTGAATGTTGTCAGTGAATGTTGTCAGTGAGTGAATGTTGTCAGTGAATGTTGTCAGTGAGTGAATGTTGTCAGTGAATGTTGTCAGTGAGTGAATGTTGTCAGTGAATGTTGTCAGTGAGTGAATGTTGTCAGTGAATGCTGTCAGTGAGTGAATGTTGTCAGTGAATATTGTCAGTGAGTGAATGTTGTCAGAGAGTGAATGTTGTCAGTGAATGTTGTCAGTGAGTGAATGTTGTCAGTGAATGTTGTCAGTGAATGTTGTCAGTGAGTGAATGTTGTCAGTGAATGTTGTCAGTGAGTGAATGTTGTCAGTGAATGTTGTCAGTGAATGTTGTCAGTGAGTGAATGTTGTCAGTGAATGTTGTCAGTGAGTGAATGTTGTCAGTGAATGCTGTCAGTGAGTGAATGTTGTCAGTGAGTGAATGTTGTCAGAGAGTGAATGTTGTCAGTGAATGTTGTCAGTGAGTGTTGTCAGTGAATGTTGTCAGTGAGTGAATGTTGTCAGTGAATGTTGTCAGTGAGTGAATGTTGTCAGTGAATGTTGTCAGTGAGTGAATGTTGTCAGTGAATGTTGTCAGTGAATGTTGTCAGTGAGTGAATGTTATCAGTGAATGTTGTCAGTGAGTGAATGTTGTCAGTGAATGTTGTCAGTGAGTGAATGTTGTCAGTGAGTGAATGTTGTCAGTGAATGTTGTCAGTTAGTGAATGTTGTCAGTGAATGTTGTCAGTGAGTGAATGTTGTCAGTGAATGTTGTCAGTGAGTGAATGTTGTCAGTGAGTGAATGTTGTCAGTGAATGTTGTCTGTGAGTGAATGTTGTCAGTTAGTGAATGTTGTCAGTGAATGTTGTCAGAGAGTCAATGTTGTCAGTGAATGTTGTCAGTGAGTGAATGTTGTCAGTGAGTGAATGTTGTCAGTGAATGTTGTCAGTGAGTGAATGTTGTCAGTGAATGTCAGTGAGTGAATGTTGTCAGTGAATGTTGTCAGTGAATGTTGTCAGTGAGTGAATGTTGTCAGTGAGTGAATGTTGTCAGTGAGTGAATGTTGTCAGTTAATGTTGTCAGTGAATGTTGTCAGTGAGTGAATGTTGTCAGTGAATGTTGTCAGTGAGTGAATGTTGTCAGTGAATGTTGTCAGTGAGTGAATGTTGTCAGTGAATGTTATCAGTGAGTGAATGTTGTCAGTGAGTGAATGTTGTCAGTGAATGTTGTCAGTGAGTGAATGTTGTCAGAGAGTGAATGTTGTCAGTGAGTGAATGTTGTCAGTGAATGTTGTCAGTGAATGTTGTCTGTGAGTGAATGTTGTCAGTGAATGTTGTCAGTGAGTGAATGTTGTCAGTGAATGTTGTCAGTGAGTGAATGTTGTCAGTGAATGTTGTCAGTGAGTGAATGTTGTCAGTGAATGTTGTCAGTGAGTGAATGTTGTCAGTGAATGCTGTCAGTGAGTGAATGTTGTCAGTGAATATTGTCAGTGAGTGAATGTTGTCAGAGAGTGAATGTTGTCAGTGAATGTTGTCAGTGAGTGAATGTTGTCAGTGAATGTTGTCAGTGAATGTTGTCAGTGAGTGAATGTTGTCAGTGAATGTTGTCAGTGAGTGAATGTTGTCAGTGAATGCTGTCAGTGAGTGAATGTTGTCAGTGAGTGAATGTTGTCAGAGAGTGAATGTTGTCAGTGAATGTTGTCAGTGAGTGTTGTCAGTGAATGTTGTCAGTGAGTGAATGTTGTCAGTGAATGTTGTCAGTGAGTGAATGTTGTCAGTGAATGTTGTCAGTGAATGTTGTCAGTGAGTGAATGTTGTCAGTGAGTGAATGTTGACAGTGAATGTTGTCAGTGAGTGAATGTTATCAGTGAATGTTGTCAGTGAGTGAATGTTGTCAGTGAATGTTGTCAGTGAGTGAATGTTGTCAGTGAGTGAATGTTGTCAGTGAATGTTGTCAGTTAGTGAATGTTGTCAGTGAATGTTGTCAGTGAGTGAATGTTGTCAGTGAATGTTGTCAGTGAGTGAATGTTGTCAGTGAATGTTGTCTGTGAGTGAATGTTGTCAGTTAGTGAATGTTGTCAGTGAATGTTGTCAGAGAGTCAATGTTGTCAGTGAATGTTGTCAGTGAGTGAATGTTGTCAGTGAGTGAATGTTGTCAGTGAATGTTGTCAGTGAGTGAATGTTGTCAGTGAATGTCAGTGAGTGAATGTTGTCAGTGAATGTTGTCAGTGAATGTTGTCAGTGAGTGAATGTTGTCAGTGAGTGAATGTTGTCAGTGAATGTTGTCAGTGAGTGAATGTTGTCAGTGAATGCTGTCAGTGAGTGAATGTTGTCAGTGAGTGAATGTTGTCAGAGAGTGAATGTTGTCAGTGAATGTTGTCAGTGAATGTTGTCAGTGAGTGTTGTCAGTGAATGTTGTCAGAGAGTGAATGTTGTCAGTGAGTGAATGTTGTCAGTGAATGTTGTCAGTGAGTGAATGTTGTCAGTGAATGTTGTCTGTGAGTGAATGTTGTCAGTTAGTGAATGTTGTCAGTGAATGTTGTCAGTGAGTGAATGTTGTCAGTGAGTGAATGATGTCAGTGAATGTTGTCAGAGAGTCAATGTTGTCAGTGAATGTTGTCAGTGAGTGAATGTTGTCAGTGAGTGAATGTTGTCAGTGAATGTTGTCAGTGAGTGAATGTTGTCAGTGAATGTTGTCAGTGAATGTTGTCAGTGAGTGAATGTTGTCAGTGAGTGTTGTCAGTGAGTGAATGTTGTCAGAGAGTGAATGTTGTCAGTGAGTGAATGTTGTCAGTGAATGTTGTCAGTGAGTGAATGTTGTCAGTGAGTGAATGTTGTCAGTGAATGTTGTCAGTGAATGTTGTCAGTGAGTGAATGTTATCAGTGAATGTTGTCAGTGAGTGAATGTTGTCAGTGAATGTTGTCAGTGAGTGAATGTTGTCAGTGAGTGAATGTTGTCAGTGAATGTTGTCAGTGAATGTTATCAGTTAGTGAATGTTGTCAGTGAATGTTGTCAGTGAGTGAATGTTGTCAGTGAATGTTGTCAGTGAGTGAATGTTGTCAGTGAGTGAATGTTGTCAGTGAATGTTGTCTGTGAGTGAATGTTGTCAGTTAGTGAATGTTGTCAGTGAATGTTGTCAGAGAGTCAATGTTGTCAGTGAATGTTGTCAGTGAGTGAATGTTGTCAGTGAGTGAATGTTGTTAGTGAATGTTGTCAGTGAATGTTGTCAGAGAGTGAATGTTGTCAGTGAATGTTGTCAGAGAGTGAATGTTATCAGTAAATGTTGTCAGTGAATGTTGTCAGAGAGTGAATGTTGTCAGTGAATGTTGACAGTTAGTGAATGTTGTCAGTGAATGTTGTCAGTGAGTGAATGTTGTCAGTGAATGTTGTCAGTGAGTGAATGTTGTCAGTGAATGCTGTCAGTGAGTGAATGTTGTCAGTGAGTGAATGTTGTCAGTGAATATTGTCAGTGAGTGAATGTTGTCAGTGAATGTTGTCAGTGAGTGAATGTTGTCAGTGAATGTTGTCAGTGAATGTTGTCAGTGAGTGAATGTTGTCAGTGAATGCTGTCAGTGAGTGAATGTTGTCAGTGAGTGAATGTTGTCAGTGAATGTTGTCAGAGAGTGAATGTTGTCAGTGAATGTTGTCAGTGAATGTTGTCAGTGAGTGTTGTCAGTGAATGTTGTCAGTGAGTGAATGTTGTCAGTGAGTGAATGTTGTCAGTGAGTGAATGTTGTCAGTGAATGTTGTCTGTGAGTGAATGTTGTCAGTTAGTGAATGTTGTCAGTGAATGTTGTCAGTGAGTGAATGTTGTCAGTGAGTGAATGTTGTCAGTGAATGTTTTCAGAGAGTCAATGTTGTCAGTGAATGTTGTCAGTGAGTGAATGTTGTCAGTGAGTGAATGTTGTCAGTGAATGTTGTCAGTGAGTGAATGTTGTCAGTGAATGTTGTCAGTGAATGTTGTCAGTGAGTGAATGTTGTCAGTGAGTGTTGTCAGTGAGTGAATGTTGTCAGAGAGTGAATGTTGTCAGTGAGTGAATGTTGTCAGTGAATGTTGTCAGTGAGTGAATGTTGTCAGTGAATGTTGTCAGTGAGTGAATGTTGTCAGTGAATGTTGTCAGTGAGTGAATGTTGTCAGTGAGTGAATGTTGTCAGTGAGTGAATGTTGTCAGTGAACGTTGTCAGTGAATGTTGTCAGAGAGTGAATGTTGTCAGTGAATGTTGTCAGTGAGTGAATGTTGTCAGTGAGTGAATGTTGTCAGTGAGTGGATGTTGTCAGTGAATGTTGTCTGTGAGTGAATGTTGTCAGTGAGTGAATGTTGTCAGTGAATGTTGTCAGTTAGTGAATGTTGTCAGTGAATGTTGTCAGTGAGTGAATGTTGTCAGTGAGTGTTGTGAGTCAATGTTGTCAGTGAGTGTTGTCAGTGAATGTTGTCAGTGAGTGAATGTTGTCAGTGAATGTTGTCAGTGAGTGAATGTTGTCAGTGAATGTTGTCAGTGAGTGAATGCTGTCAGTGAGTGAATGTTGTCAGTGAGTGAATGTTGTCAGTGAATGTTGTCAGAGAGTGAATGTTGTCAGTGAATGTTGTCAGTGAATGTTGTCAGTGAGTGTTGTCAGTGAATGTTGTCAGTGAGTGAATGTTGTCAGTGAATGTCAGTGAGTGAATGTTGTCAGTGAATGTTGTCAGTGAGTGAATGTTGTCAGTGAGTGAATGTTGTCAGTGAATGTTGTCAGTGAGTGAATGTTGTCAGTGAATGCTGTCAGTGAGTGAATGTTGTCAGTGAGTGAATGTTGTCAGAGAGTGAATGTTGTCAGTGAATGTTGTCAGTGAATGTTGTCAGTGAGTGTTGTCAGTGAATGTTGTCAGTGAGTGAATGTTGTCAGTGAGTGAATGTTGTCAGTGAGTGTTGTCAGTGAATGTTGTCAGTGAGTGAATGTTGTCAGTGAAAGTTGTCAGTGAATGTTGTCAGTGAATGTTGTCAGAGAGTGAATGTTGTCAGTGAGTGAATGTTGTCAGTGAATGTTGTCAGTGAATGTTGTCAGTGAGTGAATGTTGTCAGTGAGTGAATGTTGTCAGTGAGTGAATGTTGTCAGTGAATGTTGTCTGTGAGTGAATGTTGTCAGTTAGTGAATGTTGTCAGTGAGTGAATGTTGTCAGTGAATGCTGTCAGTGAGTGAATGTTGTCAGTGAGTGAATGTTGTCAGAGAGTGAATGTTGTCAGTGAATGTTGTCAGTGAATGTTGTCAGTGAGTGATGTCAGTGAATGTTGTCAGTGAGTGAATGTTGTCAGTGAGTGAATGTTGTCAGTGAGTGTTGTCAGTGAGTGAATGTTGTCAGTGAATGTTGTCAGTGAATGTTGTCAGTGAATGTTGTCAGAGAGTGAATGTTGTCAGTGAGTGAATGTTGTCAGTGAGTGAATGTTGTCAGTGAATGTTGTCAGTGAATGTTGTCAGTGAGTGAATGTTGTCAGTGAGTGAATGTTGTCAGTGAATGTTGTCTGTGAGTGAATGTTGTCAGTTAGTGAATGTTGTCAGTGAGTGAATGTTGTCAGTGAATGTTGTCAGTGAGTGAATGTTGTCAGTGAGTGAATGTTGTCAGTGAATGTTGTCAGTGAGTGAATGTTGTCAGTGAGTGTTGTAAGTGAGTCAATGTTGTCAGTGAGTGTTGTCAGTGAATGTTGTCAGTGAGTGAATGTTGTCAGTGAATGTTGTCAGTGAGTGAATGTTGTCAGTGAATGTTGTCAGTGAGTGAATGTTGTCAGTGAATGTTGTCAGTGAGTGAATGTTGTCAGTGAATTTTGTCAGTGAGTGAATGTTGTCAGTGAATGTTGTCAGTGAGTGAATGTTGTCAGTGAATGTTGTCAGTGAGTGAATGTTGTCAGTGAGTGAATGTTGTCAGTGAATGTTGTCTGTGAGTGAATGTTGTCAGTTAGTGAATGTTGTCAGTGAATGTTGTCAGTGAGTGAATGTTGTCAGTGAGTGAATGTTGTCAGTGAATGTTGTCAGAGGGTCAATGTTGTCAGTGAATGTTGTCAGTGAGTGAATGTTGTCAGTGAGTGAATGTTGTCAGTGAATGTTGTCAGTGAGTGAATGTTGTCAGTGAATGTTGTCAGTGAGTGAATGTTGTCAGTGAGTGAATGTTGTCAGAGAGTGAATGTTGTCAGTGAGTGAATGTTGTCAGTGAATGTTGTGAGTGAGTGAATGTTGTCAGTGAGTGAATGCTGTCAGTGAATGTTGTCAGTGAATGTTGTCAGTGAGTGAATGTTATCAGTGAATGTTGTCAGTGAGTGAATGTTGTCAGTGAATGTTGTCAGTGAGTGAATGTTGTCAGTGAGTGAATGTTGTCAGTGAATGTTGTCAGTTAGTGAATGTTGTCAGTGAATGTTGTCAGTGAGTGAATGTTGTCAGTGAGTGAATGTTGTCAGTGAATGTTGTCTGTGAGTGAATGTTGTCAGTTAGTGAATGTTGTCAGTGAATGTTGTCAGAGAGTCAATGTTGTCAGTGAATGTTGTCAGTGAGTGAATGTTGTCAGTGAGTGAATGTTGTCAGTGAATGTTGTCAGTGAGTGAATGTTGTCAGTGAATGTCAGTGAGTGAATGTTGTCAGTGAATGTTGTCAGTGAATGTTGTCAGTGAGTGAATGTTGTCAGTGAGTGAATGTTGTCAGTGAATGTTGTCAGTGAATGAATGTTGTCAGTGAGTGAATGTTGTCTGTGAGTGAATGTTGTCAGTGAGTGAATGTTGTCTGTGAGTGAATGTTGTCAGTTAGTGAATGTTGTCAGTGAATGTTGTCAGTGAGTGAATGTTGTCAGTGAGTGAATGTTGTCAGTGAATGTTGTCAGAGAGTCAATGTTGTCAGTGAATGTTGTCAGTGAGTGAATGTTGTCAGTGAGTGAATGTTGTCAGTGAATGTTGTCAGTGAGTGAATGTTGTCAGTGAGTGAATGTTGTCAGTGAATGTTGTCAGTGAGTGAATGTTGTCAGTGAGTGAATGTTGTCAGTGAATGTTGTCAGTTAGTGAATGTTGTCAGTGAATGTTGTCAGTGAGTGAATGTTGTCAGTGAATGTTGTCAGTGAGTGAATGTTGTCAGTGAATGTTGTCAGTGAATGTTGTCAGTGAGTGAATGTTGTCAGTGAGTGAATGTTGACAGTGAATGTTGTCAGTGAGTGAATGTTATCAGTGAATGTTGTCAGTGAGTGAATGTTGTCAGTGAATGTTGTCAGTGAGTGAATGTTGTCAGTGAATGTTGTCAGTGAGTGAATGTTGTCAGTGAATGTTGTCAGTGAATGTTGTCAGTGAGTGAATGTTGTCAGTGAGTGAATGTTGACAGTGAATGTTGTCAGTGAGTGAATGTTATCAGTGAATGTTGTCAGTGAGTGAATGTTGTCAGTGAATGTTGTCAGTGAGTGAATGTTGTCAGTGAGTGAATGTTGTCAGTGAATGTTGTCAGTTAGTGAATGTTGTCAGTGAATGTTGTCAGTGAGTGAATGTTGTCAGTGAATGTTGTCAGTGAGTGAATGTTATCAGTGAATGTTGTCTGTGAGTGAATGTTGTCAGTTAGTGAATGTTGTCAGTGAATGTTGTCAGAGAGTCAATGTTGTCAGTGAATGTTGTCAGTGAGTGAATGTTGTCAGTGAGTGAATGTTGTCAGTGAATGTTGTCAGTGAGTGAATGTTGTCAGTGAATGTCAGTGAGTGAATGTTGTCAGTGAATGTTGTCAGTGAATGTTGTCAGTGAGTGAATGTTGTCAGTGAGTGAATGTTGTCAGTGAATGTTGTCAGTGAGTGAATGTTGTCAGTGAATGCTGTCAGTGAGTGAATGTTGTCAGTGAGTGAATGTTGTCAGAGAGTGAATGTTGTCAGTGAATGTTGTCAGTGAATGTTGTCAGTGAGTGTTGTCAGTGAATGTTGTCAGAGAGTGAATGTTGTCAGTGAGTGAATGTTGTCAGTGAATGTTGTCAGTGAGTGAATGTTGTCAGTGAATGTTGTCTGTGAGTGAATGTTGTCAGTTAGTGAATGTTGTCAGTGAATGTTGTCAGTGAGTGAATGTTGTCAGTGAGTGAATGATGTCAGTGAATGTTGTCAGAGAGTCAATGTTGTCAGTGAATGTTGTCAGTGAGTGAATGTTGTCAGTGAGTGAATGTTGTCAGTGAATGTTGTCAGTGAGTGAATGTTGTCAGTGAATGTTGTCAGTGAATGTTGTCAGTGAGTGAATGTTGTCAGTGAGTGTTGTCAGTGAGTGAATGTTGTCAGAGAGTGAATGTTGTCAGTGAGTGAATGTTGTCAGTGAATGTTGTCAGTGAGTGAATGTTGTCAGTGAGTGAATGTTGTCAGTGAATGTTGTCAGTGAATGTTGTCAGTGAGTGAATGTTATCAGTGAATGTTGTCAGTGAGTGAATGTTGTCAGTGAATGTTGTCAGTGAGTGAATGTTGTCAGTGAGTGAATGTTGTCAGTGAATGTTGTCAGTGAATGTTATCAGTTAGTGAATGTTGTCAGTGAATGTTGTCAGTGAGTGAATGTTGTCAGTGAATGTTGTCAGTGAGTGAATGTTGTCAGTGAGTGAATGTTGTCAGTGAATGTTGTCTGTGAGTGAATGTTGTCAGTTAGTGAATGTTGTCAGTGAATGTTGTCAGAGAGTCAATGTTGTCAGTGAATGTTGTCAGTGAGTGAATGTTGTCAGTGAGTGAATGTTGTTAGTGAATGTTGTCAGTGAATGTTGTCAGAGAGTGAATGTTGTCAGTGAATGTTGTCAGAGAGTGAATGTTATCAGTAAATGTTGTCAGTGAATGTTGTCAGAGAGTGAATGTTGTCAGTGAATGTTGACAGTTAGTGAATGTTGTCAGTGAATGTTGTCAGTGAGTGAATGTTGTCAGTGAATGTTGTCAGTGAGTGAATGTTGTCAGTGAATGCTGTCAGTGAGTGAATGTTGTCAGTGAGTGAATGTTGTCAGTGAATATTGTCAGTGAGTGAATGTTGTCAGTGAATGTTGTCAGTGAGTGAATGTTGTCAGTGAATGTTGTCAGTGAGTGAATGTTGTCAGTGAATGCTGTCAGTGAGTGAATGTTGTCAGTGAGTGAATGTTGTCAGTGAATGTTGTCAGAGAGTGAATGTTGTCAGTGAATGTTGTCAGTGAATGTTGTCAGTGAGTGTTGTCAGTGAATGTTGTCAGTGAGTGAATGTTGTCAGTGAGTGAATGTTGTCAGTGAGTGAATGTTGTCAGTGAATGTTGTCTGTGAGTGAATGTTGTCAGTTAGTGAATGTTGTCAGTGAATGTTGTCAGTGAGTGAATGTTGTCAGTGAGTGAATGTTGTCAGTGAATGTTTTCAGAGAGTCAATGTTGTCAGTGAATGTTGTCAGTGAGTGAATGTTGTCAGTGAGTGAATGTTGTCAGTGAATGTTGTCAGTGAGTGAATGTTGTCAGTGAATGTTGTCAGTGAATGTTGTCAGTGAGTGAATGTTGTCAGTGAGTGTTGTCAGTGAGTGAATGTTGTCAGAGAGTGAATGTTGTCAGTGAGTGAATGTTGTCAGTGAATGTTGTCAGTGAGTGAATGTTGTCAGTGAATGTTGTCAGTGAGTGAATGTTGTCAGTGAGTGAATGTTGTCAGTGAGTGAATGTTGTCAGTGAGTGAATGTTGTCAGTGAACGTTGTCAGTGAATGTTGTCAGAGAGTGAATGTTGTCAGTGAATGTTGTCAGTGAGTGAATGTTGTCAGTGAGTGAATGTTGTCAGTGAGTGGATGTTGTCAGTGAATGTTGTCTGTGAGTGAATGTTGTCAGTGAGTGAATGTTGTCAGTGAATGTTGTCAGTTAGTGAATGTTGTCAGTGAATGTTGTCAGTGAGTGAATGTTGTCAGTGAGTGTTGTGAGTCAATGTTGTCAGTGAGTGTTGTCAGTGAATGTTGTCAGTGAGTGAATGTTGTCAGTGAATGTTGTCAGTGAGTGAATGTTGTCAGTGAATGTTGTCAGTGAGTGAATGCTGTCAGTGAGTGAATGTTGTCAGTGAGTGAATGTTGTCAGTGAATGTTGTCAGAGAGTGAATGTTGTCAGTGAATGTTGTCAGTGAATGTTGTCAGTGAGTGTTGTCAGTGAATGTTGTCAGTGAGTGAATGTTGTCAGTGAATGTCAGTGAGTGAATGTTGTCAGTGAATGTTGTCAGTGAATGTTGTCAGTGAGTGAATGTTGTCAGTGAGTGAATGTTGTCAGTGAATGTTGTCAGTGAGTGAATGTTGTCAGTGAATGCTGTCAGTGAGTGAATGTTGTCAGTGAGTGAATGTTGTCAGAGAGTGAATGTTGTCAGTGAATGTTGTCAGTGAATGTTGTCAGTGAGTGTTGTCAGTGAATGTTGTCAGTGAGTGAATGTTGTCAGTGAGTGAATGTTGTCAGTGAGTGTTGTCAGTGAATGTTGTCAGTGAGTGAATGTTGTCAGTGAAAGTTGTCAGTGAATGTTGTCAGTGAATGTTGTCAGAGAGTGAATGTTGTCAGTGAGTGAATGTTGTCAGTGAATGTTGTCAGTGAATGTTGTCAGTGAGTGAATGTTGTCAGTGAGTGAATGTTGTCAGTGAGTGAATGTTGTCAGTGAATGTTGTCTGTGAGTGAATGTTGTCAGTTAGTGAATGTTGTCAGTGAGTGAATGTTGTCAGTGAATGCTGTCAGTGAGTGAATGTTGTCAGTGAGTGAATGTTGTCAGAGAGTGAATGTTGTCAGTGAATGTTGTCAGTGAATGTTGTCAGTGAGTGATGTCAGTGAATGTTGTCAGTGAGTGAATGTTGTCAGTGAGTGAATGTTGTCAGTGAGTGAATGTTGTCAGTGAGTGTTGTCAGTGAGTGAATGTTGTCAGTGAATGTTGTCAGTGAATGTTGTCAGTGAATGTTGTCAGAGAGTGAATGTTGTCAGTGAGTGAATGTTGTCAGTGAGTGAATGTTGTCAGTGAATGTTGTCAGTGAATGTTGTCAGTGAGTGAATGTTGTCAGTGAGTGAATGTTGTCAGTGAATGTTGTCTGTGAGTGAATGTTGTCAGTTAGTGAATGTTGTCAGTGAGTGAATGTTGTCAGTGAATGTTGTCAGTGAGTGAATGTTGTCAGTGAGTGAATGTTGTCAGTGAATGTTGTCAGTGAGTGAATGTTGTCAGTGAGTGTTGTAAGTGAGTCAATGTTGTCAGTGAGTGTTGTCAGTGAATGTTGTCAGTGAGTGAATGTTGTCAGTGAATGTTGTCAGTGAGTGAATGTTGTCAGTGAATGTTGTCAGTGAGTGAATGTTGTCAGTGAATGTTGTCAGTGAGTGAATGTTGTCAGTGAATTTTGTCAGTGAGTGAATGTTGTCAGTGAATGTTGTCAGTGAGTGAATGTTGTCAGTGAATGTTGTCAGTGAGTGAATGTTGTCAGTGAGTGAATGTTGTCAGTGAATGTTGTCTGTGAGTGAATGTTGTCAGTTAGTGAATGTTGTCAGTGAATGTTGTCAGTGAGTGAATGTTGTCAGTGAGTGAATGTTGTCAGTGAATGTTGTCAGAGGGTCAATGTTGTCAGTGAATGTTGTCAGTGAGTGAATGTTGTCAGTGAGTGAATGTTGTCAGTGAATGTTGTCAGTGAGTGAATGTTGTCAGTGAATGTTGTCAGTGAGTGAATGTTGTCAGTGAGTGAATGTTGTCAGAGAGTGAATGTTGTCAGTGAGTGAATGTTGTCAGTGAATGTTGTGAGTGAGTGAATGTTGTCAGTGAGTGAATGCTGTCAGTGAATGTTGTCAGTGAATGTTGTCAGTGAGTGAATGTTATCAGTGAATGTTGTCAGTGAGTGAATGTTGTCAGTGAATGTTGTCAGTGAGTGAATGTTGTCAGTGAGTGAATGTTGTCAGTGAATGTTGTCAGTTAGTGAATGTTGTCAGTGAATGTTGTCAGTGAGTGAATGTTGTCAGTGAGTGAATGTTGTCAGTGAATGTTGTCTGTGAGTGAATGTTGTCAGTTAGTGAATGTTGTCAGTGAATGTTGTCAGAGAGTCAATGTTGTCAGTGAATGTTGTCAGTGAGTGAATGTTGTCAGTGAGTGAATGTTGTCAGTGAATGTTGTCAGTGAGTGAATGTTGTCAGTGAATGTCAGTGAGTGAATGTTGTCAGTGAATGTTGTCAGTGAATGTTGTCAGTGAGTGAATGTTGTCAGTGAGTGAATGTTGTCAGTGAATGTTGTCAGTGAATGAATGTTGTCAGTGAGTGAATGTTGTCTGTGAGTGAATGTTGTCAGTGAGTGAATGTTGTCTGTGAGTGAATGTTGTCAGTTAGTGAATGTTGTCAGTGAATGTTGTCAGTGAGTGAATGTTGTCAGTGAGTGAATGTTGTCAGTGAATGTTGTCAGAGAGTCAATGTTGTCAGTGAATGTTGTCAGTGAGTGAATGTTGTCAGTGAGTGAATGTTGTCAGTGAATGTTGTCAGTGAGTGAATGTTGTCAGTGAGTGAATGTTGTCAGTGAATGTTGTCAGTGAGTGAATGTTGTCAGTGAGTGAATGTTGTCAGTGAATGTTGTCAGTTAGTGAATGTTGTCAGTGAATGTTGTCAGTGAGTGAATGTTGTCAGTGAGTGAATGTTGTCAGTGAATGTTGTCTGTGAGTGAATGTTGTCAGTTAGTGAATGTTGTCAGTGAATGTTGTCAGAGAGTCAATGTTGTCAGTGAATGTTGTCAGTGAGTGAATGTTGTCAGTGAGTGAATGTTGTCAGTGAATGTTGTCAGTGAGTGAATGTTGTCAGTGAATGTCAGTGAGTGAATGTTGTCAGTGAATGTTGTCAGTGAATGTTGTCAGTGAGTGAATGTTGTCAGTGAGTGAATGTTGTCAGTGAATGTTGTCAGTGAGTGAATGTTGTCTGTGAGTGAATGTTGTCAGTGAGTGAATGTTGTCTGTGAGTGAATGTTGTCAGTTAGTGAATGTTGTCAGTGAATGTTGTCAGTGAGTGAATGTTGTCAGTGAGTGAATGTTGTCAGTGAATGTTGTCAGAGAGTCAATGTTGTCAGTGAATGTTGTCAGTGAGTGAATGTTGTCAGTGAGTGAATGTTGTCAGTGAATGTTGTCAGTGAGTGAATGTTGTCTGTGAGTGAATGTTGTCAGTTAGTGAATGTTGTCAGTGAATGTTGTCAGTGAGTGAATGTTGTCAGTGAGTGAATGTTGTCAGTGAATGTTGTCAGAGAGTCAATGTTGTCAGTGAATGTTGTCAGTGAGTGAATGTTGTCAGTGAGTGAATGTTGTCAGTGAATGTTGTCAGTGAGTGAATGTTGTCAGTGAATGTTGTCAGTGAGTGAATGTTGTCAGTGAGTGTTGTCAGTGAGTGAATGTTGTCAGAGAGTGAATGTTGTCAGTGAGTGAATGTTGTCAGTGAATGTTGTCAGTGAGTGAATGTTGTCAGTGAGTGAATGTTGTCAGTGAATGTTGTCAGTTAATGTTGTCAGTGAATGTTGTCAGTGAGTGAATGTTGTCAGTGAATGTTGTCAGTGAGTGAATGTTGTCAGTGAATGTTGTCAGTGAGTGAATGTTGTCAGTGAGTGAATGTTGTCAGTGAATGTTGTCAGTGAATGTTATCAGTGAGTGAATGTTGTCAGTGAGTGAATGTTGTCAGTGAGTGAATGTTGTCAGTGAATGTTGTCAGTGAGTGAATGTTGTCAGTGAATGTTGTCAGTGAATGTTGTCAGTGAGTGAATGTTGTCAGAGAGTGAATGTTGTCAGTGAGTGAATGTTGTCAGTGAGTGAATGTTGTCAGTGAATGTTGTCAGTGAGTGAATGTTGTCAGTGAATGTTGTCAGTGAGTGAATGTTGTCAGTGAATGCTGTCAGTGAGTGAATGTTGTCAGTGAATATTGTCAGTGAGTGAATGTTGTCAGAGAGTGAATGTTGTCAGTGAATGTTGTCAGTGAGTGAATGTTGTCAGTGAATGTTGTCAGTGAATGTTGTCAGTGAGTTAATGTTGTCAGTGAATGTTGTCAGTGAGTGAATGTTGTCAGTGAATGTTGTCAGTGAATGTTGTCAGTGAGTGAATGTTGTCAGTGAATGTTGTCAGTGAGTGAATGTTGTCAGTGAATGCTGTCAGTGAGTGAATGTTGTCAGTGAGTGAATGTTGTCAGAGAGTGAATGTTGTCAGTGAATGTTGTCAGTGAGTGTTGTCAGTGAATGTTGTCAGTGAGTGAATGTTGTCAGTGAATGTTGTCAGTGAGTGAATGTTGTCAGTGAATGTTGTCAGTGAATGTTGTCAGTGAGTGAATGTTGTCAGTGAATGTTGTCAGTGAATGTTGTCAGTGAGTGAATGTTATCAGTGAATGTTGTCAGTGAGTGAATGTTGTCAGTGAATGTTGTCAGTGAGTGAATGTTGTCAGTGAGTGAATGTTGTCAGTGAATGTTGTCAGTTAGTGAATGTTGTCAGTGAATGTTGTCAGTGAGTGAATGTTGTCAGTGAATGTTGTCAGTGAGTGAATGTTGTCAGTGAGTGAATGTTGTCAGTGAATGTTGTCTGTGAGTGAATGTTGTCAGTTAGTGAATGTTGTCAGTGAATGTTGTCAGAGAGTCAATGTTGTCAGTGAATGTTGTCAGTGAGTGAATGTTGTCAGTGAGTGAATGTTGTCAGTGAATGTTGTCAGTGAGTGAATGTTGTCAGTGAATGTCAGTGAGTGAATGTTGTCAGTGAATGTTGTCAGTGAATGTTGTCAGTGAGTGAATGTTGTCAGTGAGTGAATGTTGTCAGTGAATGTTGTCAGAGAGTGAATGTTGTCAGTGAATGTTGTCAGTGAGTGAATGTTGTCAGTGAATGTTGTCTGTGAGTGAATGTTGTCAGTTAGTGAATGTTGTCAGTGAATGTTGTCAGAGAGTCAATGTTGTCAGTGAATGTTGTCAGTGAGTGAATGTTGTCAGTGAGTGAATGTTGTCAGTGAATGTTGTCAGTGAGTGAATGTTGTCAGTGAATGTCAGTGAGTGAATGTTGTCAGTGAATGTTGTCAGTGAATGTTGTCAGTGAGTGAATGTTGTCAGTGAGTGAATGTTGTCAGTTAATGTTGTCAGTGAATGTTGTCAGTGAGTGAATGTTGTCAGTGAATGTTGTCAGTGAGTGAATGTTGTCAGTGAATGTTGTCAGTGAGTGAATGTTGTCAGTGAATGTTATCAGTGAGTGAATGTTGTCAGTGAGTGAATGTTGTCAGTGAATGTTGTCAGTGAGTGAATGTTGTCAGAGAGTGAATGTTGTCAGTGAGTGAATGTTGTCAGTGAATGTTGTCAGTGAATGTTGTCTGTGAGTGAATGTTGTCAGTGAATGTTGTCAGTGAGTGAATGTTGTCAGTGAATGTTGTCAGTGAGTGAATGTTGTCAGTGAATGTTGTCAGTGAGTGAATGTTGTCAGTGAATGTTGTCAGTGAGTGAATGTTGTCAGTGAATGCTGTCAGTGAGTGAATGTTGTCAGTGAATATTGTCAGTGAGTGAATGTTGTCAGAGAGTGAATGTTGTCAGTGAATGTTGTCAGTGAGTGAATGTTGTCAGTGAATGTTGTCAGTGAATGTTGTCAGTGAGTGAATGTTGTCAGTGAATGTTGTCAGTGAGTGAATGTTGTCAGTGAATGCTGTCAGTGAGTGAATGTTGTCAGTGAGTGAATGTTGTCAGAGAGTGAATGTTGTCAGTGAATGTTGTCAGTGAGTGTTGTCAGTGAATGTTGTCAGTGAGTGAATGTTGTCAGTGAATGTTGTCAGTGAGTGAATGTTGTCAGTGAATGTTGTCAGTGAATGTTGTCAGTGAGTGAATGTTGTCAGTGAGTGAATGTTGACAGGGAATGTTGTCAGTGAGTGAATGTTATCAGTGAATGTTGTCAGTGAGTGAATGTTGTCAGTGAATGTTGTCAGTGAGTGAATGTTGTCAGTGAGTGAATGTTGTCAGTGAATGTTGTCAGTTAGTGAATGTTGTCAGTGAATGTTGTCAGTGAGTGAATGTTGTCAGTGAATGTTGTCAGTGAGTGAATGTTGTCAGTGAATGTTGTCTGTGAGTGAATGTTGTCAGTTAGTGAATGTTGTCAGTGAATGTTGTCAGAGAGTCAATGTTGTCAGTGAATGTTGTCAGTGAGTGAATGTTGTCAGTGAGTGAATGTTGTCAGTGAATGTTGTCAGTGAGTGAATGTTGTCAGTGAATGTCAGTGAGTGAATGTTGTCAGTGAATGTTGTCAGTGAATGTTGTCAGTGAGTGAATGTTGTCAGTGAGTGAATGTTGTCAGTGAATGTTGTCAGTGAGTGAATGTTGTCAGTGAATGCTGTCAGTGAGTGAATGTTGTCAGTGAGTGAATGTTGTCAGAGAGTGAATGTTGTCAGTGAATGTTGTCAGTGAATGTTATCAGTTAGTGAATGTTGTCAGTGAATGTTGTCAGTGAGTGAATGTTGTCAGTGAGTGAATGTTGTCAGTGAATGTTGTCAGTGAATGTTATCAGTTAGTGAATGTTGTCAGTGAATGTTGTCAGTGAGTGAATGTTGTCAGTGAATGTTGTCAGTGAGTGAATGTTGTCAGTGAGTGAATGTTGTCAGTGAATGTTGTCTGTGAGTGAATGTTGTCAGTTAGTGAATGTTGTCAGTGAATGTTGTCAGAGAGTCAATGTTGTCAGTGAATGTTGTCAGTGAGTGAATGTTGTCAGTGAGTGAATGTTGTTAGTGAATGTTGTCAGTGAATGTTGTCAGAGAGTGAATGTTGTCAGTGAATGTTGTCAGAGAGTGAATGTTATCAGTAAATGTTGTCAGTGAATGTTGTCAGAGAGTGAATGTTGTCAGTGAATGTTGACAGTTAGTGAATGTTGTCAGTGAATGTTGTCAGTGAGTGAATGTTGTCAGTGAATGTTGTCAGTGAGTGAATGTTGTCAGTGAATGCTGTCAGTGAGTGAATGTTGTCAGTGAGTGAATGTTGTCAGTGAATATTGTCAGTGAGTGAATGTTGTCAGTGAATGTTGTCAGTGAGTGAATGTTGTCAGTGAATGTTGTCAGTGAATGTTGTCAGTGAGTGAATGTTGTCAGTGAATGCTGTCAGTGAGTGAATGTTGTCAGTGAGTGAATGTTGTCAGTGAATGTTGTCAGAGAGTGAATGTTGTCAGTGAATGTTGTCAGTGAATGTTGTCAGTGAGTGTTGTCAGTGAATGTTGTCAGTGAGTGAATGTTGTCAGTGAGTGAATGTTGTCAGTGAGTGAATGTTGTCAGTGAATGTTGTCTGTGAGTGAATGTTGTCAGTTAGTGAATGTTGTCAGTGAATGTTGTCAGTGAGTGAATGTTGTCAGTGAGTGAATGTTGTCAGTGAATGTTTTCAGAGAGTCAATGTTGTCAGTGAATGTTGTCAGTGAGTGAATGTTGTCAGTGAGTGAATGTTGTCAGTGAATGTTGTCAGTGAGTGAATGTTGTCAGTGAATGTTGTCAGTGAATGTTGTCAGTGAGTGAATGTTGTCAGTGAGTGTTGTCAGTGAGTGAATGTTGTCAGAGAGTGAATGTTGTCAGTGAGTGAATGTTGTCAGTGAGTGAATGTTGTCAGTGAGTGAATGTTGTCAGTGAATGTTGTCAGTGAATGTTGTCAGTGAGTGAATGTTGTCAGTGAATGTTGTCAGTGAGTGAATGTTGTCAGTGAGTGAATGTTGTCAGTGAATGTTGTCAGTTAGTGAATGTTGTCAGTGAATGTTGTCAGTGAGTGAATGTTGTCAGTGAATGTTGTCAGTGAGTGAATGTTGTCAGTGAGTGAATGTTGTCAGTGAATGTTGTCTGTGAGTGAATGTTGTCAGTTAGTGAATGTTGTCAGTGAATGTTGTCAGAGAGTCAATGTTGTCAGTGAATGTTGTCAGTGAGTGAATGTTGTCAGTGAATGTTGTCAGTGAGTGAATGTTGTCAGTGAATGTCAGTGAGTGAATGTTGTCAGTGAATGTTGTCAGTGAATGTTGTCAGTGAGTGAATGTTGTCAGTGAGTGAATGTTGTCAGTGAATGTTGTCAGTGAGTGAATGTTGTCAGTGAATGCTGTCAGTGAGTGAATGTTGTCAGTGAGTGAATGTTGTCAGAGAGTGAATGTTGTCAGTGAATGTTGTCAGTGAATGTTGTCAGTGAGTGTTGTCAGTGAATGTTGTCAGAGAGTGAATGTTGTCAGTGAGTGAATGTTGTCAGTGAATGTTGTCAGTGAGTGAATGTTGTCAGTGAATGTTGTCTGTGAGTGAATGTTGTCAGTTAGTGAATGTTGTCAGTGAATGTTGTCAGTGAGTGAATGTTGTCAGTGAGTGAATGATGTCAGTGAATGTTGTCAGAGAGTCAATGTTGTCAGTGAATGTTGTCAGTGAGTGAATGTTGTCAGTGAGTGAATGTTGTCAGTGAATGTTGTCAGTGAGTGAATGTTGTCAGTGAATGTTGTCAGTGAGTGAATGTTGTCAGAGAGTGAATGTTGTCAGTGAGTGAATGTTGTCAGTGAATGTTGTCAGTGAGTGAATGTTGTCAGAGAGTGAATGTTGTCAGTGAGTGAATGTTGTCAGTGAATGTTGTCAGTGAGTGAATGTTGTCAGTGAGTGAATGTTGTCAGTGAATGTTGTCAGTTAATGTTGTCAGTGAATGTTGTCAGTGAGTGAATGTTGTCAGTGAATGTTGTCAGTGAATGTTGTCAGTGAGTGAATGTTGTCAGTGAATGTTGTCAGTGAGTGAATGTTGTCAGTGAATGCTGTCAGTGAGTGAATGTTGTCAGTGAATATTGTCAGTGAGTGGATGTTGTCAGAGAGTGAATGTTGTAAGTGAATGTTGTCAGTGAGTGAATGTTGTCAGTGAATGTTGTCAGTGAATGTTGTCAGTGAGTGAATGTTGTCAGTGAATGTTGTCAGTGAGTGAATGTTGTCAGTGAATGCTGTCAGTGAGTGAATGTTGTCAGTGAGTGAATGTTGTCAGAGAGTGAATGTTGTCAGTGAATGTTGTCAGTGAGTGTTGTCAGTGAATGTTGTCAGTGAGTGAATGTTGTCAGTGAATGTTGTCAGTGAGTGAATGTTGTCAGTGAATGTTGTCAGTGAATGTTGTCAGTGAGTGAATGTTGTCAGTGAGTGAATGTTGTCAGTGAATGTTGTCAGTGAATGTTGTCAGTGAATGTTGTCAGTGAGTGAATGTTGTCAGTGAGTGAATGTTGTCAGTGAATGTTGTCTGTGAGTGAATGTTGTCAGTTAGTGAATGTTGTCAGTGAATGTTGTCAGAGAGTCAATGTTGTCAGTGAATGTTGTCAGTGAGTGAATGTTGTCAGTGAGTGAATGTTGTCAGTGAATGTTGTCAGTGAGTGAATGTTGTCAGTGAATGTCAGTGAGTGAAAGTTGTCAGTGAATGTTGTCAGTGAGTGAATGTTGTCAGTGAATGTTGTCAGTGAGTGAATGTTGTCAGTGAGTAAATGTTGTCAGTGAATGTTGTCAGTGAGTGTTGTCAGTGAATGTTGTCAGTGAGTGAATGTTGTCAGTGAGTGAATGTTGTCAGTGAGTGAATGTTGTCAGTGAATGTTGTCAGTGAGTGAATGTTGTCAGTGAGTGAATGTTGTCAGTGAATGTTGTCAGTGAATGTTGTCAGTGAGTGAATGTTATCAGTGAATGTTGTCAGTGAGTGAATGTTGTCAGTGAATGTTGTCAGTGAGTGAATGTTGTCAGTGAGTGAATGTTGTCAGTGAATGTTGTCAGTGAATGTTATCAGTTAGTGAATGTTGTCAGTGAATGTTGTCAGTGAATGTTGTCAGTGAGTGAATGTTGTCAGTGAATGTTGTCAGTGAATGTTGTCAGTGAGTGAATGTTGTCAGTGAGTGAATGTTGTCAGTGAATGTTGTCAGTGAATGTTGTCAGTGAGTGAATGTTGTCAGTGAATGTTGTCAGTGAGTGAATGTTGTCAGTGAATGTTGTCAGAGAGTCAATGTTGTCAGTGAATGTTGTCAGTGAGTGAATGTTGTCAGTGAGTGAATGTTGTCAGTGAATGTTGTCAGTGAGTGAATGTTGTCAGTGAGTGATAGTTGTCAGAGAGTGAATGTTGTCAGTGAATGTTGTCAGTGAATGTTGTCAGTGAGTGTTGTCAGTGAATGTTGTCAGTGAGTGAATGTTTTCAGTGAGTGAATGTTGTCAGTGAATGTTGTCAGTGAGTGAATGTTGTCAGTGAATGTTGTCAGTGAATGTTGTCAGAGAGTGAATGTTGTCAGTGAGTGAATGTTGTCAGTGAATGTTGTCAGTGAATGTTGTCAGTGAGTGAATGTTGTCAGTGAGTGAATGTTGTCAGTGAATGTTGTCTGTGAGTGAATGTTGTCAGTTAGTGAATGTTGTCAGTGAGTGAATGTTGTCAGTGAATGTTGTCAGTGAGTGAATGTTGTCAGTGAGTGAATGTTGTCAGTGAGTGTTGTAAGTGAGTCAATGTTGTCAGTGAGTGTTGTCAGTGAATGTTGTCAGTGAGTGAATGTTATCAGTGAATGTTGTCATTGAGTGAATGTTGTCAGTGAATGTTGTCAGTGAGTGAATGTTGTCAGTGAATGTTGTCAGTGAGTGAATGTTGTCAGTGAATGTTGTCAGTGAGTGAATGTTGTCAGTGAATGTTGTCAGTGAGTGAATGTTGTCAGTGAGTGAATGTTGTCAGTGAGTGAATGTTGTCAGTGAACGTTGTCAGTGAATGTTGTCAGAGAGTGAATGTTGTCAGTGAATGTTGTCAGTGAGTGAATGTTGTCAGTGAGTGAATGTTGTCAGTGAGTGGATGTTGTCAGTGAATGTTGTCTGTGAGTGAATGTTGTCAGTGAGTGAATGTTGTCAGTGAATGTTGTCAGTTAGTGAATGTTGTCAGTGAATGTTGTCAGTGAGTGAATGTTGTCAGTGAGTGTTGTGAGTCAATGTTGTCAGTGAGTGTTGTCAGTGAATGTTGTCAGTGAGTGAATGTTGTCAGTGAATGTTGTCAGTGAGTGAATGTTGTCAGTGAATGTTGTCAGTGAGTGAATGCTGTCAGTGAGTGAATGTTGTCAGTGAATGTTGTCAGAGAGTGAATGTTGTCAGTGAATGTTGTCAGTGAATGTTGTCAGTGAGTGTTGTCAGTGAATGTTGTCAGTGAGTGAATGTTGTCAGTGAATGTCAGTGAGTGAATGTTGTCAGTGAATGTTGTCAGTGAATGTTGTCAGTGAGTGAATGTTGTCAGTGAGTGAATGTTGTCAGTGAATGTTGTCAGTGAGTGAATGTTGTCAGTGAATGCTGTCAGTGAGTGAATGTTGTCAGTGAGTGAATGTTGTCAGAGAGTGAATGTTGTCAGTGAATGTTGTCAGTGAATGTTGTCAGTGAGTGTTGTCAGTGAATGTTGTCAGTGAGTGAATGTTGTCAGTGAGTGAATGTTGTCAGTGAGTGTTGTCAGTGAATGTTGTCAGTGAGTGAATGTTGTCAGTGAATGTTGTCAGTGAATGTTGTCAGTGAATGTTGTCAGAGAGTGAATGTTGTCAGTGAGTGAATGTTGTCAGTGAATGTTGTCAGTGAATGTTGTCAGTGAGTGAATGTTGTCAGTGAGTGAATGTTGTCAGTGAGTGAATGTTGTCAGTGAATGTTGTCTGTGAGTGAATGTTGTCAGTTAGTGAATGTTGTCAGTGAGTGAATGTTGTCAGTGAATGCTGTCAGTGAGTGAATGTTGTCAGTGAGTGAATGTTGTCAGAGAGTGAATGTTGTCAGTGAATGTTGTCAGTGAATGTTGTCAGTGAGTGATGTCAGTGAATGTTGTCAGTGAGTGAATGTTGTCAGTGAGTGAATGTTGTCAGTGAGTGAATGTTGTCAGTGAGTGTTGTCAGTGAGTGAATGTTGTCAGTGAATGTTGTCAGTGAATGTTGTCAGTGAATGTTGTCAGAGAGTGAATGTTGTCAGTGAGTGAATGTTGTCAGTGAGTGAATGTTGTCAGTGAATGTTGTCAGTGAATGTTGTCAGTGAGTGAATGTTGTCAGTGAGTGAATGTTGTCAGTGAATGTTGTCTGTGAGTGAATGTTGTCAGTTAGTGAATGTTGTCAGTGAGTGAATGTTGTCAGTGAATGTTGTCAGTGAGTGAATGTTGTCAGTGAGTGAATGTTGTCAGTGAATGTTGTCAGTGAGTGAATGTTGTCAGTGAGTGTTGTAAGTGAGTCAATGTTGTCAGTGAGTGTTGTCAGTGAATGTTGTCAGTGAGTGAATGTTGTCAGTGAATGTTGTCAGTGAGTGAATGTTGTCAGTGAATGTTGTCAGTGAGTGAATGTTGTCAGTGAATGTTGTCAGTGAGTGAATGTTGTCAGTGAATTTTGTCAGTGAGTGAATGTTGTCAGTGAATGTTGTCAGTGAGTGAATGTTGTCAGTGAATGTTGTCAGTGAGTGAATGTTGTCAGTGAGTGAATGTTGTCAGTGAATGTTGTCTGTGAGTGAATGTTGTCAGTTAGTGAATGTTGTCAGTGAATGTTGTCAGTGAGTGAATGTTGTCAGTGAGTGAATGTTGTCAGTGAATGTTGTCAGAGGGTCAATGTTGTCAGTGAATGTTGTCAGTGAGTGAATGTTGTCAGTGAGTGAATGTTGTCAGTGAATGTTGTCAGTGAGTGAATGTTGTCAGTGAATGTTGTCAGTGAATGTTGTCAGTGAGTGAATGTTGTCAGTGAGTGAATGTTGTCAGAGAGTGAATGTTGTCAGTGAGTGAATGTTGTCAGTGAATGTTGTGAGTGAGTGAATGTTGTCAGTGAGTGAATGCTGTCAGTGAATGTTGTCAGTGAATGTTGTCAGTGAGTGAATGTTATCAGTAAATGTTGTCAGTGAGTGAATGTTGTCAGTGAATGTTGTCAGTGAGTGAATGTTGTCAGTGAGTGAATGTTGTCAGTGAATGTTGTCAGTTAGTGAATGTTGTCAGTGAATGTTGTCAGTGAGTGAATGTTGTCAGTGAATGTTGTCTGTGAGTGAATGTTGTCAGTTAGTGAATGTTGTCAGTGAATGTTGTCAGAGAGTCAATGTTGTCAGTGAATGTTGTCAGTGAGTGAATGTTGTCAGTGAGTGAATGTTGTCAGTGAATGTTGTCAGTGAGTGAATGTTGTCAGTGAATGTCAGTGAGTGAATGTTGTCAGTGAATGTTGTCAGTGAATGTTGTCAGTGAGTGAATGTTGTCAGTGAGTGAATGTTGTCAGTGAATGTTGTCAGTGAGTGAATGTTGTCAGTGAGTGAATGTTGTCTGTGAGTGAATGTTGTCAGTGAGTGAATGTTGTCTGTGAGTGAATGTTGTCAGTTAGTGAATGTTGTCAGTGAATGTTGTCAGTGAGTGAATGTTGTCAGTGAGTGAATGTTGTCAGTGAATGTTGTCAGAGAGTCAATGTTGTCAGTGAATGTTGTCAGTGAGTGAATGTTGTCAGTGAGTGAATGTTGTCAGTGAATGTTGTCAGTGAGTGAATGTTGTCAGTGAGTGAATGTTGTCAGTGAATGTTGTCAGTGAGTGAATGTTGTCAGTGAGTGAATGTTGTCAGTGAATGTTGTCAGTTAGTGAATGTTGTCAGTGAATGTTGTCAGTGAGTGAATGTTGTCAGTGAGTGAATGTTGTCAGTGAATGTTGTCTGTGAGTGAATGTTGTCAGTTAGTGAATGTTGTCAGTGAATGTTGTCAGAGAGTCAATGTTGTCAGTGAATGTTGTCAGTGAGTGAATGTTGTCAGTGAGTGAATGTTGTCAGTGAATGTTGTCAGTGAGTGAATGTTGTCAGTGAATGTCAGTGAGTGAATGTTGTCAGTGAATGTTGTCAGTGAATGTTGTCAGTGAGTGAATGTTGTCAGTGAGTGAATGTTGTCAGTGAATGTTGTCAGTGAGTGAATGTTGTCAGTGAGTGAATGTTGTCTGTGAGTGAATGTTGTCAGTGAGTGAATGTTGTCTGTGAGTGAATGTTGTCAGTTAGTGAATGTTGTCAGTGAATGTTGTCAGTGAGTGAATGTTGTCAGTGAGTGAATGTTGTCAGTGAATGTTGTCAGAGAGTCAATGTTGTCAGTGAATGTTGTCAGTGAGTGAATGTTGTCAGTGAGTGAATGTTGTCAGTGAATGTTGTCAGTGAGTGAATGTTGTCAGTGAATGTTGTCAGTGAGTGAATGTTGTCAGTGAGTGTTGTCAGTGAGTGAATGTTGTCAGAGAGTGAATGTTGTCAGTGAGTGAATGTTGTCAGTGAATGTTGTCAGTGAGTGAATGTTGTCAGTGAGTGAATGTTGTCAGTGAATGTTGTCAGTTAATGTTGTCAGTGAATGTTGTCAGTGAGTGAATGTTGTCAGTGAATGTTGTCAGTGAGTGAATGTTGTCAGTGAATGTTGTCAGTGAGTGAATGTTGTCAGTGAGTGAATGTTGTCAGTGAATGTTGTCAGTGAATGTTATCAGTGAGTGAATGTTGTCAGTGAGTGAATGTTGTCAGTGAATGTTGTCAGTGAGTGAATGTTGTCAGTGAATGTTGTCAGTGAATGTTGTCAGTGAGTGAATGTTGTCAGAGAGTGAATGTTGTCAGTGAGTGAATGTTGTCAGTGAATGTTGTCAGTGAATGTTGTCTGTGAGTGAATGTTGTCAGTGAATGTTGTCAGTGAGTGAATGTTGTCAGTGAATGTTGTCAGTGAGTGAATGTTGTCAGTGAATGTTGTCAGTGAGTGAATGTTGTCAGTGAATGCTGTCAGTGAGTGAATGTTGTCAGTGAATATTGTCAGTGAGTGAATGTTGTCAGAGAGTGAATGTTGTCAGTGAATGTTGTCAGTGAGTGAATGTTGTCAGTGAATGTTGTCAGTGAATGTTGTCAGTGAGTGAATGTTGTCAGTGAATGTTGTCAGTGAGTGAATGTTGTCAGTGAATGTTGTCAGTGAATGTTGTCAGTGAGTGAATGTTGTCAGTGAATGCTGTCAGTGAGTGAATGTTGTCAGTGAGTGAATGTTGTCAGAGAGTGAATGTTGTCAGTGAATGTTGTCAGTGAGTGTTGTCAGTGAATGTTGTCAGTGAGTGAATGTTGTCAGTGAATGTTGTCAGTGAGTGAATGTTGTCAGTGAATGTTGTCAGTGAATGTTGTCAGTGAGTGAATGTTGTCAGTGAATGTTGTCAGTGAATGTTGTCAGTGAGTGAATGTTATCAGTGAATGTTGTCAGTGAGTGAATGTTGTCAGTGAATGTTGTCAGTGAGTGAATGTTGTCAGTGAGTGAATGTTGTCAGTGAATGTTGTCAGTTAGTGAATGTTGTCAGTGAATGTTGTCAGTGAGTGAATGTTGTCAGTGAATGTTGTCAGTGAGTGAATGTTGTCAGTGAGTGAATGTTGTCAGTGAATGTTGTCTGTGAGTGAATGTTGTCAGTTAGTGAATGTTGTCAGTGAATGTTGTCAGAGAGTCAATGTTGTCAGTGAATGTTGTCAGTGAGTGAATGTTGTCAGTGAGTGAATGTTGTCAGTGAATGTTGTCAGTGAGTGAATGTTGTCAGTGAATGTCAGTGAGTGAATGTTGTCAGTGAATGTTGTCAGTGAATGTTGTCAGTGAGTGAATGTTGTCAGTGAGTGAATGTTGTCAGTGAATGTTGTCAGAGAGTGAATGTTGTCAGTGAATGTTGTCAGTGAGTGAATGTTGTCAGTGAATGTTGTCTGTGAGTGAATGTTGTCAGTTAGTGAATGTTGTCAGTGAATGTTGTCAGAGAGTCAATGTTGTCAGTGAATGTTGTCAGTGAGTGAATGTTGTCAGTGAGTGAATGTTGTCAGTGAATGTTGTCAGTGAGTGAATGTTGTCAGTGAATGTCAGTGAGTGAATGTTGTCAGTGAATGTTGTCAGTGAATGTTGTCAGTGAGTGAATGTTGTCAGTGAGTGAATGTTGTCAGTTAATGTTGTCAGTGAATGTTGTCAGTGAGTGAATGTTGTCAGTGAATGTTGTCAGTGAGTGAATGTTGTCAGTGAATGTTGTCAGTCAGTGAATGTTGTCAGTGAATGTTATCAGTGAGTGAATGTTGTCAGTGAGTGAATGTTGTCAGTGAATGTTGTCAGTGAGTGAATGTTGTCAGAGAGTGAATGTTGTCAGTGAGTGAATGTTGTCAGTGAATGTTGTCAGTGAATGTTGTCTGTGAGTGAATGTTGTCAGTGAATGTTGTCAGTGAGTGAATGTTGTCAGTGAATGTTGTCAGTGAGTGAATGTTGTCAGTGAATGTTGTCAGTGAGTGAATGTTGTCAGTGAATGTTGTCAGTGAGTGAATGTTGTCAGTGAATGCTGTCAGTGAGTGAATGTTGTCAGTGAATATTGTCAGTGAGTGAATGTTGTCAGAGAGTGAATGTTGTCAGTGAATGTTGTCAGTGAGTGAATGTTGTCAGTGAATGTTGTCAGTGAATGTTGTCAGTGAGTGAATGTTGTCAGTGAATGTTGTCAGTGAGTGAATGTTGTCAGTGAATGCTGTCAGTGAGTGAATGTTGTCAGTGAGTGAATGTTGTCAGAGAGTGAATGTTGTCAGTGAATGTTGTCAGTGAGTGTTGTCAGTGAATGTTGTCAGTGAGTGAATGTTGTCAGTGAATGTTGTCAGTGAGTGAATGTTGTCAGTGAATGTTGTCAGTGAATGTTGTCAGTGAGTGAATGTTGTCAGTGAGTGAATGTTGACAGTGAATGTTGTCAGTGAGTGAATGTTATCAGTGAATGTTGTCAGTGAGTGAATGTTGTCAGTGAATGTTGTCAGTGAGTGAATGTTGTCAGTGAGTGAATGTTGTCAGTGAATGTTGTCAGTTAGTGAATGTTGTCAGTGAATGTTGTCAGTGAGAATGTTGTCAGTGAATGTTGTCAGTGAGTGAATGTTGTCAGTGAATGTTGTCTGTGAGTGAATGTTGTCAGTTAGTGAATGTTGTCAGTGAATGTTGTCAGAGAGTCAATGTTGTCAGTGAATGTTGTCAGTGAGTGAATGTTGTCAGTGAGTGAATGTTGTCAGTGAATGTTGTCAGTGAGTGAATGTTGTCAGTGAATGTCAGTGAGTGAATGTTGTCAGTGAATGTTGTCAGTGAATGTTGTCAGTGAGTGAATGTTGTCAGTGAGTGAATGTTGTCAGTGAATGTTGTCAGTGAGTGAATGTTGTCAGTGAATGCTGTCAGTGAGTGAATGTTGTCAGTGAGTGAATGTTGTCAGAGAGTGAATGTTGTCAGTGAATGTTGTCAGTGAATGTTGTCAGTGAGTGTTGTCAGTGAATGTTGTCAGAGAGTGAATGTTGTCAGTGAGTGAATGTTGTCAGTGAATGTTGTCAGTGAGTGAATGTTGTCAGTGAATGTTGTCTGTGAGTGAATGTTGTCAGTTAGTGAATGTTGTCAGTGAATGTTGTCAGTGAGTGAATGTTGTCAGTGAGTGAATGATGTCAGTGAATGTTGTCAGAGAGTCAATGTTGTCAGTGAATGTTGTCAGTGAGTGAATGTTGTCAGTGAGTGAATGTTGTCAGTGAATGTTGTCAGTGAGTGAATGTTGTCAGTGAATGTTGTCAGTGAATGTTGTCAGTGAGTGAATGTTGTCAGTGAGTGTTGTCAGTGAGTGAATGTTGTCAGAGAGTGAATGTTGTCAGTGAGTGAATGTTGTCAGTGAATGTTGTCAGTGAGTGAATGTTGTCAGTGAGTGAATGTTGTCAGTGAATGTTGTCAGTGAATGTTGTCAGTGAGTGAATGTTATCAGTGAATGTTGTCAGTGAGTGAATGTTGTCAGTGAATGTTGTCAGTGAGTGAATGTTGTCAGTGAGTGAATGTTGTCAGTGAATGTTGTCAGTGAATGTTATCAGTTAGTGAATGTTGTCAGTGAATGTTGTCAGTGAGTGAATGTTGTCAGTGAATGTTGTCAGTGAGTGAATGTTGTCAGTGAGTGAATGTTGTCAGTGAATGTTGTCTGTGAGTGAATGTTGTCAGTTAGTGAATGTTGTCAGTGAATGTTGTCAGAGAGTCAATGTTGTCAGTGAATGTTGTCAGTGAGTGAATGTTGTCAGTGAGTGAATGTTGTTAGTGAATGTTGTCAGTGAATGTTGTCAGAGAGTGAATGTTGTCAGTGAATGTTGTCAGAGAGTGAATGTTATCAGTAAATGTTGTCAGTGAATGTTGTCAGAGAGTGAATGTTGTCAGTGAATGTTGACAGTTAGTGAATGTTGTCAGTGAATGTTGTCAGTGAGTGAATGTTGTCAGTGAATGTTGTCAGTGAGTGAATGTTGTCAGTGAATGCTGTCAGTGAGTGAATGTTGTCAGTGAGTGAATGTTGTCAGTGAATATTGTCAGTGAGTGAATGTTGTCAGTGAATGTTGTCAGTGAGTGAATGTTGTCAGTGAATGTTGTCAGTGAATGTTGTCAGTGAGTGAATGTTGTCAGTGAATGCTGTCAGTGAGTGAATGTTGTCAGTGAGTGAATGTTGTCAGTGAATGTTGTCAGAGAGTGAATGTTGTCAGTGAATGTTGTCAGTGAATGTTGTCAGTGAGTGTTGTCAGTGAATGTTGTCAGTGAGTGAATGTTGTCAGTGAGTGAATGTTGTCAGTGAGTGAATGTTGTCAGTGAATGCTGTCAGTGAGTGAATGTTGTCAGTGAGTGAATGTTGTCAGTGAATGTTGTCAGAGAGTGAATGTTGTCAGTGAATGTTGTCAGTGAATGTTGTCAGTGAGTGTTGTCAGTGAATGTTGTCAGTGAATGTTGTCAGTGAGTGAATGTTGTCAGTGAGTGAATGTTGTCAGTGAATGTTGTCTGTGAGTGAATGTTGTCAGTTAGTGAATGTTGTCAGTGAATGTTGTCAGTGAGTGAATGTTGTCAGTGAGTGAATGTTGTCAGTGAATGTTTTCAGAGAGTCAATGTTGTCAGTGAATGTTGTCAGTGAGTGAATGTTGTCAGTGAGTGAATGTTGTCAGTGAATGTTGTCAGTGAGTGAATGTTGTCAGTGAATGTTGTCAGTGAATGTTGTCAGTGAGTGAATGTTGTCAGTGAGTGTTGTCAGTGAGTGAATGTTGTCAGAGAGTGAATGTTGTCAGTGAGTGAATGTTGTCAGTGAGTGAATGTTGTCAGTGAGTGAATGTTGTCAGTGAATGTTGTCAGTGAATGTTGTCAGTGAGTGAATGTTATCAGTGAATGTTGTCAGTGAGTGAATGTTGTCAGTGAATGTTGTCAGTGAGTGAATGTTGTCAGTGAGTGAATGTTGTCAGTGAATGTTGTCAGTTAGTGAATGTTGTCAGTGAATGTTGTCAGTGAGTGAATGTTGTCAGTGAATGTTGTCAGTGAGTGAATGTTGTCAGTGAGTGAATGTTGTCAGTGAATGTTGTCTGTGAGTGAATGTTGTCAGTTAGTGAATGTTGTCAGTGAATGTTGTCAGAGAGTCAATGTTGTCAGTGAATGTTGTCAGTGAGTGAATGTTGTCAGTGAGTGAATGTTGTCAGTGAATGTTGTCAGTGAGTGAATGTTGTCAGTGAATGTCAGTGAGTGAATGTTGTCAGTGAATGTTGTCAGTGAATGTTGTCAGTGAGTGAATGTTGTCAGTGAGTGAATGTTGTCAGTGAATGTTGTCAGTGAATGTTGTCAGTGAATGTTGTCAGTGAGTGAATGTTGTCAGTGAGTGAATGTTGTCAGTGAATGTTGTCTGTGAGTGAATGTTGTCAGTTAGTGAATGTTGTCAGTGAATGTTGTCAGAGAGTCAATGTTGTCAGTGAATGTTGTCAGTGAGTGAATGTTGTCAGTGAGTGAATGTTGTCAGTGAATGTTGTCAGTGAGTGAATGTTGTCAGTGAATGTCAGTGAGTGAAAGTTGTCAGTGAATGTTGTCAGTGAGTGAATGTTGTCAGTGAGTGAATGTTGTCAGTGAATGTTGTCAGTGAGTGAATGTTGTCAGTGAGTGAATGTTGTCAGTGAATGTTGTCAGTGAGTGTTGTCAGTGAATGTTGTCAGTGAGTGAATGTTGTCAGTGAGTGAATGTTGTCAGTGAATGTTGTCAGTGAGTGAATGTTGTCAGTGAGTTAATGTTGTCAGTGAATGTTGTCAGTGAATGTTGTCAGTGAGTGAATGTTATCAGTGAATGTTGTCAGTGAGTGAATGTTGTCAGTGAATGTTGTCAGTGAGTGAATGTTGTCAGTGAGTGAATGTTGTCAGTGAATGTTGTCAGTGAATGTTATCAGTTAGTGAATGTTGTCAGTGAATGTTGTCAGTGAATGTTGTCAGTGAGTGAATGTTGTCAGTGAATGTTGTCAGTGAATGTTGTCAGTGAGTGAATGTTGTCAGTGAGTGAATGTTGTCAGTGAATGTTGTCAGTGAATGTTGTCAGTGAGTGAATGTTGTCAGTGAATGTTGTCAGTGAGTGAATGTTGTCAGTGAATGTTGTCAGAGAGTCAATGTTGTCAGTGAATGTTGTCAGTGAGTGAATGTTGTCAGTGAGTGAATGTTGTCAGTGAATGTTGTCAGTGAGTGAATGTTGTCAGTGAATGTTGTCAGTGAATGTTGTCAGTGAGTGAATGTTGTCAGTGAGTGTTGTCAGTGAGTGAATGTTGTCAGAGAGTGAATGTTGTCAGTGAGTGAATGTTGTCAGTGAGTGAATGTTGTCAGTGAATGTTGTCAGTGAGTGAATGTTGTCAGTGAGTGAATGTTGTCAGTGAATGTTGTCAGTGAATGTTGTCAGTGAGTGAATGTTATCAGTGAATGTTGTCAGTGAGTGAATGTTGTCAGTGAATGTTGTCAGTGAGTGAATGTTGTCAGTGAGTGAATGTTGTCAGTGAATGTTGTCAGTGAATGTTATCAGTTAGTGAATGTTGTCAGTGAATGTTGTCAGTGAATGTTGTCAGTGAGTGAATGTTGTCAGTGAGTGAATGTTGTCAGTGAATGTTGTCTGTGAGTGAATGTTGTCAGTTAGTGAATGTTGTCAGTGAATGTTGTCAGAGAGTCAATGTTGTCAGTGAATGTTGTCAGTGAGTGAATGTTGTCAGTGAGTGAATGTTGTTAGTGAATGTTGTCAGTGAATGTTGTCAGAGAGTGAATGTTGTCAGTGAATGTTGTCAGAGAGTGAATGTTATCAGTAAATGTTGTCAGTGAATGTTGTCAGAGAGTGAATGTTGTCAGTGAATGTTGTCAGTTAGTGAATGTTGTCAGTGAATGTTGTCAGTGAGTGAATGTTGTCAGTGAATGTTCTCAGTGAGTGAATGTTGTCAGTGAATGCTGTCAGTGAGTGAATGTTGTCAGTGAGTGAATGTTGTCAGTGAATATTGTCAGTGAGTGAATGTTGTCAGTGAATGTTGTCAGTGAGTGAATGTTGTCAGTGAATGTTGTCAGTGAATGTTGTCAGTGAGTGAATGTTGTCAGTGAATGCTGTCAGTGAGTGAATGTTGTCAGTGAGTGAATGTTGTCAGTGAATGTTGTCAGAGAGTGAATGTTGTCAGTGAATGTTGTCAGTGAATGTTGTCAGTGAGTGTTGTCAGTGAATGTTGTCAGTGAGTGAATGTTGTCAGTGAGTGAATGTTGTCAGTGAATGTTGTCTGTGAGTGAATGTTGTCAGTTAGTGAATGTTGTCAGTGAATGTTGTCAGTGAGTGAATGTTGTCAGTGAGTGAATGTTGTCAGTGAATGTTGTCAGAGAGTCAATGTTGTCAGTGAATGTTGTCAGTGAGTGAATGTTGTCAGTGAGTGAATGTTGTCAGTGAGTGAATGTTGTCAGTGAATGTTGTCAGTGAATGTTGTCAGTGAGTGAATGTTGTCAGTGAGTGTTGTCAGTGAGTGAATGTTGTCAGAGAGTAAATGTTGTCAGTGAGTGAATGTTGTCAGTGAATGTTGTCAGTGAGTGAATGTTGTCAGTGAGTGAATGTTGTCAGTGAATGTTGTCAGTGAATGTTGTCAGTGAGTGAATGTTATCAGTGAATGTTGTCAGTGAGTGAATGTTGTCAGTGAATGTTGTCAGTGAGTGAATGTTGTCAGTGAGTGAATGTTGTCAGTGAATGTTGTCAGTGAATGTTATCAGTTAGTGAATGTTGTCAGTGAATGTTGTCAGTGAATGTTGTCAGTGAGTGAATGTTGTCAGTGAGTGAATGTTGTCAGTGAATGTTGTCTGTGAGTGAATGTTGTCAGTTAGTGAATGTTGTCAGTGAATGTTGTCAGAGAGTCAATGTTGTCAGTGAATGTTGTCAGTGAGTGAATGTTGTCAGTGAGTGAATGTTGTCAGTGAATGTTGTCAGTGAATGTTGTCAGAGAGTGAATGTTGTCAGTGAATGTTGTCAGAGAGTGAATGTTATCAGTAAATGTTGTCAGAGAGTGAATGTTGTCAGTGAATGTTGTCAGTTAGTGAATGTTGTCAGTGAATGTTGTCAGTGAGTGAATGTTGTCAGTGAATGTTGTCAGTGAGTGAATGTTGTCAGTGAATGCTGTCAGTGAGTGAATGTTGTCAGTGAGTGAATGTTGTCAGTGAATATTGTCAGTGAGTGAATGTTGTCAGTGAATGTTGTCAGTGAGTGAATGTTGTCAGTGAATGTTGTCAGGGAATGTTGTCAGTGAGTGAATGTTGTCAGTGAATGCTGTCAGTGAGTGAATGTTGTCAGTGAGTGAATGTTGTCAGTGAATGTTGTCAGAGAGTGAATGTTGTCAGTGAATGTTGTCAGTGAGTGTTGTCAGTGAATGTTGTCAGTGAGTGAATGTTGTCAGTGAGTGAATGTTGTCAGTGAGTGAATGTTGTCAGTGAATGTTGTCTGTGAGTGAATGTTGTCAGTTAGTGAATGTTGTCAGTGAATGTTGTCAGTGAGTGAATGTTGTCAGTGAGTGAATGTTGTCAGTGAATGTTGTCAGAGAGTCAATGTTGTCAGTGAATGTTGTCAGTGAGTGAATGTTGTCAG
This sequence comes from Staurois parvus, assembly GCF_062004578.1. Lineage (NCBI taxonomy): Eukaryota > Metazoa > Chordata > Amphibia > Anura > Ranidae > Staurois > Staurois parvus. Next base: position 732,463 of record NW_028320448.1, read on the forward strand.
TGAGTGAATGTTGTCAGTGAATGTTGTCAGTGAGTGAATGTTGTCAGTGAATGTCAGTGAGTGAATGTTGTCAGTGAATGTTGTCAGTGAATGTTGTCAGTGAGTGAATGTTGTCAGTGAGTGAATGTTGTCAGTGAATGTTGTCAGTGAGTGAATGTTGTCAGTGAATGCTGTCAGTGAGTGAATGTTGTCAGTGAGTGAATGTTGTCAGTGAATGTTGTCAGTGAGTGAATGTTGTCAGTGAATGTTGTCAGTGAATGTTGTCAGTGAGTGAATGTTGTCAGTGAGTGAATGTTGTCAGAGAGTGAATGTTGTCAGTGAGTGAATGTTGTCAGTGAATGTTGTCAGTGAGTGAATGTTGTCAGAGAGTGAATGTTGTCAGTGAGTGAATGTTGTCAGTGAATGTTGTCAGTGAGCGAATGTTGTCAGTGAGTGAATGTTGTCAGTGAATGTTGTCAGTGAGTGAATGTTATCAGTGAATGTTGTCAGTGAGTGAATGTTGTCAGTGAATGCTGTCAGTGAGTGAATGTTGTCAGTGAGTGAATGTTGTCAGTGAATGTTGTCAGTGAGTGTTGTCAGTGAATGTTGTCAGTGAGTGAATGTTGTCAGTGAGTGAATGTTGTCAGTGAGTGAATGTTGTCAGTGAATGTTGTCAGTGAGTGAATTTTGTCAGTGAATGTTGTCAGTGAATGTTGTCAGTGAATGTTGTCAGAGAGTGAATGTTGTCAGTGAGTGAATGTTGTCAGTGAATGTTGTCAGTGAGTGAATGTTGTCAGTGAGTGAATGTTGTCAGTGAATGTTGTCAGTGAGTGAATGTTGTCAGTGAATGTTGTCAGTGAATGTTGTCAGTGAGTGAATGTTGTCAGTGAGTGTTGTGAGTCAATGTTGTCAGTGAGTGTTGTCAGTGAATGTTGTCAGTGAGTGAATGTTGTCAGTGAATGTTGTCAGTGAGTGAATGTTGTCAGTGAATGTTGTCAGTGAGTGAATGTTGTCAGTGAATGTTGTCAGTGAGTGAATGCTGTCAGTGAGTGAATGTTGTCAGTGAGTGAATGTTGTCAGTGAATGTTGTCAGAGAGTGAATGTTGTCAGTGAATGTTGTCAGTGAATGTTGTCAGTGAGTGTTGTCAGTGAATGTTGTCAGTGAGTGAATGTTGTCAGTGAATGTCAGTGAGTGAATGTTGTCAGTGAATGTTGTCAGTGAATGTTGTCAGTGAGTGAATGTTGTCAGTGAGTGAATGTTGTCAGTGAGTGAATGTTGTCAGTGAATGCTGTCAGTGAGTGAATGTGGTCAGTGAGTGAATGTTGTGAGAGAGTGAATGTTGTCAGTGAATGTTGTCAGTGAATGTTGTCAGTGAATGTTGTCAGTGAGTGAATGTTGTCAGTGAGTGAATGTTGTCAGTGAATGTTGTCAGTGAGTGAATGTTGTCAGTGAATGTTGTCAGTGAATGTTGTCAGTGAATGTTGTCAGAGAGTGAATGTTGTCAGTGAGTGAATGTTGTCAGTGAATGTTGTCAGTGAGTGAATGTTGTCAGTGAGTGAATGTTGTCAGTGAGTGAATGTTGTCAGTGAATGTTGTCAGTGAGTGAATGTTGTCAGTGAATGTTGTCAGTGAGTGAATGTTGTCAGTGAATGTTGTCAGTGAGTGAATGTTGTCAGTGAGTGAATGTTGTCAGTGAGTGAATGTTGTCAGTGAACGTTGTCAGTGAATGTTGTCAGAGAGTGAATGTTGTCAGTGAATGTTGTCAGAGAGTGAATGTTATCAGTAAATGTTGTCTGTGAATGTTGTCAGAGAGTGAATGTTGTCAGTGAATGTTGTCAGTTAGTGAATGTTGTCAGTGAATGTTGTCAGTGAGTGAATGTTGTCAGTGAATGTTGTCAGTGAGTGAATGTTGTCAGTGAATGCTGTCAGTGAGTGAATGTTGTCAGTGAGTGAATGTTGTCAGTGAATGTTGTCAGAGAGTGAATGTTGTCAGTGAATGTTGTCAGTGAATGTTGTCAGTGAGTGTTGTCAGTGAATGTTGTCAGTGAGTGAATGTTGTCAGTGAGTGAATGTTGTCAGTGAGTGAATGTTGTCTGTGAGTGAATGTTATCAGTTAGTGAATGTTGTCAGTGAATGTTGTCAGTGAGTGAATGTTGTCAGTGAGTGAATGTTGTCAGTGAATGTTGTCAGTGAGTGAATGTTGTCAGTGAGTGAATGTTGTCAGTGAGTGTTGTAAGTGAGTCAATGTTGTCAGTGAGTGTTGTCAGTGAATGTTGTCAGTGAGTGAATGTTGTCAGTGAATGTTGTCAGTGAGTGAATGTTGTCAGTGAATGTTGTCAGTGAGTGAATGTTGTCAGTGAATGTTGTCAGTGAGTGAATGTTGTCAGTGAATGTTGTCAGTGAGTTAAAGTTGTCAGTGAGTGAATGTTGTCAGTGAGTGAATGTTGTCAGTGAATGTTGTCAGTGAATGTTGTCAGAGAGTGAATGTTGTCAGTGAATGTTGTCAGAGAGTGAATGTTATCAGTAAATGTTGTCAGTGAATGTTGTCAGAGAGTGAATGTTGTCAGTGAATGTTGTCAGTTAGTGAATGTTGTCAGTGAATGTTGTCAGTGAGTGAATGTTGTCAGTGAATGTTGTCAGTGAATGCTGTCAGTGAGTGAATGTTGTCAGTGAGTGAATGTTGTCAGTGAATGTTGTCAGTGAATGTTGTCAGTGAGTGTTGTCAGTGAGTGAATGTTGTCAGTGAGTGAATGTTGTCAGTGAATGTTGTCAGTGAGTGAATGTTGTCAGTGAATGTTGTCTGTGAGTGAATGTTGTCAGTTAGTGAATGTTGTCAGTGAATGTTGTCAGTGAATGTTGTCAGTGAGTGAATGTTGTCAGTGAATGTTGTCAGAGAGTGAATGTTGTCAGTGAATGTTGTCAGTGAATGTTGTCAGTGAGTGAATGTTGTCAGTGAATGTTGTCTGTGAGTGAATGTTGTCAGTTAGTGAATGTTGTCAGTGAATGTTGTCAGTGAGTGAATGTTGTCAGTGAATGTTGTCAGTGAGTGAATGTTGTCAGTGAATGTTGTCAGTGAGTGAATGTTGTCAGTGAGTGAATGTTGTCAGAGAGTGAATGTTGTCAGTGAGTGAATGTTGTCAGTGAATGTTGTCAGTGAGTGAATGTTGTCAGAGAGTGAATGTTGTCAGTGAGTGAATGTTGTCAGTGAATGTTGTCAGTGAGTGAATGTTGTCAGTGAGTGAATGTTGTCAGTGAATGTTGTCAGTGAATGTTGTCAGTGAGTGAATGTTATCAGTGAATGTTGTCAGTGAGTGAATGTTGTCAGTGAATGTTGTCAGTGAGTGAATGTTGTCAGTGAGTGAATGTTGTCAGTGAATGTTGTCAGTGAGTGAATGTTGTCAGTGAATGTTGTCAGTGAGTGAATGTTGTCAGTGTATGTTGTCAGTGAGTGAATGTTGTCAGTGAATGTTGTCAGTGAGTGAATGCTGTCAGTGAGTGAATGTTGTCAGTGAGTGAATGTTGTCAGTGAATGTTGTCTGTGAGTGAATGTTGTCAGTTAGTGAATGTTGTCAGTGAATGTTGTCAGTGAGTGAATGTTGTCAGTGAGTGAATGTTGTCAGTGAATGTTGTCAGAGTCAATGTTGTCAGTGAATGTTGTCAGTGAGTGAATGTTGTCAGTGAGTGAATGTTGTCAGAGAGTCAATGTTGTCAGTGAATGTTGTCAGTGAGTGAATGTTGTCAGTGAATGCTGTCAGTGAGTGAATGTTGTCAGTGAGTGAATGTTGTCAGAGAGTGAATGTTGTCAGTGAATGTTGTCAGTGAATGTTGTCAGTGAGTGTTGTCAGTGAATGTTGTCAGTGAGTGAATGTTGTCAGTGAGTGAATGTTGTCAGTGAATGTTGTCAGTGAGTGAATGTTGTCAGTGAATGTTGTCAGTGAATGTTGTCAGAGAGTGAATGTTGTCAGTGAGTGAATGTTGTCAGTGAATGTTGTCAGTGAATGTTGTCAGTGAGTGAATGTTGTCAGTGAGTGAATGTTGTCAGTGAATGTTGTCTGTGAGTGAATGTTGTCAGTTAGTGAATGTTGTCAGTGAGTGAATGTTGTCAGTGAATGTTGTCAGTGAGTGAATGTTGTCAGTGAGTGAATGTTGTCAGTGAGTGTTGTAAGTGAGTCAATGTTGTCAGTGAGTGTTGTCAGTGAATGTTGTCAGTGAGTGAATGTTATCAGTGAATGTTGTCATTGAGTGAATGTTGTCAGTGAATGTTGTCAGTGAGTGAATGTTGTCAGTGAATGTTGTCAGTGAGTGAATGTTGTCAGTGAATGTTGTCAGTGAGTGAATGTTGTCAGTGAATGTTGTCAGTGAGTGAATGTTGTCAGTGAGTGAATGTTGTCAGTGAGTGAATGTTGTCAGTGAACGTTGTCAGTGAATGTTGTCAGAGAGTGAATGTTGTCAGTGAATGTTGTCAGTGAGTGAATGTTGTCAGTGAGTGAATGTTGTCAGTGAGTGGATGTTGTCAGTGAATGTTGTCTGTGAGTGAATGTTGTCAGTGAGTGAATGTTGTCAGTGAATGTTGTCAGTTAGTGAATGTTGTCAGTGAATGTTGTCAGTGAGTGAATGTTGTCAGTGAGTGTTGTGAGTCAATGTTGTCAGTGAGTGTTGTCAGTGAATGTTGTCAGTGAGTGAATGTTGTCAGTGAATGTTGTCAGTGAGTGAATGTTGTCAGTGAATGTTGTCAGTGAGTGAATGCTGTCAGTGAGTGAATGTTGTCAGTGAGTGAATGTTGTCAGTGAATGTTGTCAGAGAGTGAATGTTGTCAGTGAATGTTGTCAGTGAATGTTGTCAGTGAGTGTTGTCAGTGAATGTTGTCAGTGAGTGAATGTTGTCAGTGAATGTTGTCAGTGAATGTTGTCAGTGAGTGAATGTTGTCAGTGAGTGAATGTTGTCAGTGAATGTTGTCAGTGAGTGAATGTTGTCAGTGAATGCTGTCAGTGAGTGAATGTTGTCAGTGAGTGAATGTTGTCAGAGAGTGAATGTTGTCAGTGAATGTTGTCAGTGAATGTTGTCAGTGAGTGTTGTCAGTGAATGTTGTCAGTGAGTGAATGTTGTCAGTGAGTGAATGTTGTCAGTGAATGTTGTCAGTGAATGTTGTCAGTGAATGTTGTCAGTGAATGTTGTCAGAGAGTGAATGTTGTCAGTGAGTGAATGTTGTCAGTGAATGTTGTCTGTGAGTGAATGTTGTCAGTTAGTGAATGTTGTCAGTGAGTGAATGTTGTCAGTGAATGCTGTCAGTGAGTGAATGTTGTCAGTGAGTGAATGTTGTCAGTGAGTGAATGTTGTCAGTGAATGTTGTCTGTGAGTGAATGTTGTCAGTTAGTGAATGTTGTCAGTGAGTGAATGTTGTCAGTGAATGCTGTCAGTGAGTGAATGTTGTCAGTGAGTGAATGTTGTCAGAGAGTGAATGTTGTCAGTGAATGTTGTCAGTGAATGTTGTCAGTGAGTGTTGTCAGTGAATGTTGTCAGTGAGTGAATGTTGTCAGTGAGTGAATGTTGTCAGTGAGTGAATGTTGTCAGTGAGTGTTGTCAGTGAGTGAATGTTGTCAGTGAATGTTGTCAGTGAATGTTGTCAGTGAATGTTGTCAGAGAGTGAATGTTGTCAGTGAGTGAATGTTGTCAGTGAGTGAATGTTGTCAGTGAATGTTGTCAGTGAATGTTGTCAGTGAGTGAATGTTGTCAGTGAGTGAATGTTGTCAGTGAATGTTGTCTGTGAGTGAATGTTGTCAGTTAGTGAATGTTGTCAGTGAGTGAATGTTGTCAGTGAATGTTGTCAGTGAGTGAATGTTGTCAGTGAGTGAATGTTGTCAGTGAATGTTGTCAGTGAGTGAATGTTGTCAGTGAGTGTTGTAAGTGAGTCAATGTTGTCAGTGAGTGTTGTCAGTGAATGTTGTCAGTGAGTGAATGTTGTCAGTGAATGTTGTCAGTGAGTGAATGTTGTCAGTGAATGTTGTCAGTGAGTGAATGTTGTCAGTGAGTGAATGTTGTCAGTGAATGTTGTCTGTGAGTGAATGTTGTCAGTTAGTGAATGTTGTCAGTGAATGTTGTCAGTGAGTGAATGTTGTCAGTGAGTGAATGTTGTCAGTGAATGTTGTCAGAGGGTCAATGTTGTCAGTGAATGTTGTCAGTGAGTGAATGTTGTCAGTGAGTGAATGTTGTGAGTGAATGTTGTCAGTGAGTGAATGTTGTCAGTGAATGTTGTCAGTGAATGTTGTCAGTGAGTGAATGTTGTCAGTGAGTGAATGTTGTCAGTGAGTGAATGTTGTCAGTGAATGTTGTCTGTGAGTGAATGTTGTCAGTTAGTGAATGTTGTCAGTGAATATTTCCAGTGAGTGAATGTTGTCAGAGAGTCAATGTTGTCAGTGAATGTTGTCAGTGAGTGAATGTTGTCAGTGAGTGAATGTTGTCAGTGAATGTTGTCAGTGAGTGAATGTTGTCAGTGAGTGAATGTTGTCAGTGAATGTTGTCAGTTAATGTTGTCAGTGAATGTTGTCAGTGAGTGAATGTTGTCATAGAATGTTGTCAGTGAGTGAATGTTGTCAGTGAATGCTGTCAGTGAGTGAATGTTGTCAGTGAATATTGTCAGTGAGTGAATGTTGTCAGAGAGTGAATGTTGTCAGTGAATGTTGTCAGTGAGTGAATGTTGTCAGTGAATGTTGTCAGTGAATGTTGTCAGTGAGTGAATGTTGTCAGTGAATGTTGTCAGTGAGTGAATGTTGTCAGTGAATGCTGTCAGTGAGTGAATGTTGTCAGTGAGTGAATGTTGTCAGAGAGTGAATGTTGTCAGTGAATGTTGTCAGTGAGTGTTGTCAGTGAATGTTGTCAGTGAGTGAATGTTGTCAGTGAATGTTGTCAGTGAGTGAATGTTGTCAGTGAATGTTGTCAGTGAATGTTGTCAGTGAGTGAATGTTGTCAGTGAGTGAATGTTGACAGTGAATGTTGTCAGTGAATGTTGTCAGTGAATGTTGTCAGTGAGTGAATGTTATCAGTGAATGTTGTCAGTGAGTGAATGTTGTCAGTGAATGTTGTCAGTGAGTGAATGTTGTCAGTTAGTGAATGTTGTCAGTGAATGTTGTCAGTGAGTGAATGTTGTCAGTGAATGTTGTCAGTGAGTGAATGTTGTCAGTGAGTGAATGTTGTCAGTGAATGTTGTCTGTGAGTGAATGTTGTCAGTTAGTGAATGTTGTCAGTGAATGTTGTCAGAGAGTCAATGTTGTCAGTGAATGTTGTCAGTGAGTGAATGTTGTCAGTGAGTGAATGTTGTCAGTGAATGTTGTCAGTGAGTGAATGTTGTCAGTGAATGTCAGTGAGTGAATGTTGTCAGTGAATGTTGTCAGTGAGTGAATGTTGTCAGTGAATGTTGTCAGTGAGTGAATGTTGTCAGTGAATGTTGTCAGTGAGTGAATGTTGTCAGTGAATGCTGTCAGTGAGTGAATGTTGTCAGTGAGTGAATGTTGTCAGTGAATGTTGTCAGAGAGTGAATGTTGTCAGTGAATGTTGTCAGTGAATGTTTTCAGTGAGTGTTGTCAGTGAATGTTGTCAGTGAGTGAATGTTGTCAGTGAATGTTGTCAGTGAGTGAATGTTGTCAGTGAATGCTGTCAGTGAGTGAATGTTGTCAGTGAGTGAATGTTGTCAGTGAATGCTGTCAGTGAGTGAATGATGTCAGAGAGTGAATGTTGTCAGTGAATGTTGTCAGTGAATGTTGTCAGTGAGTGTTGTCAGTGAATGTTGTCAGTGAGTGAATGTTGTCAGTGAGTGAATGTTGTCAGTGAGTGAATGTTGTCAGTGAATGTTGTCAGTGAGTGAATGTTGTCAGTGAATGTTGTCAGTGAATGTTGTCAGTGAATGTTGTCAGAGAGTGAATGTTGTCAGTGAGTGAATGTTGTCAGTGAATGTTGTCAGTGAATGTTGTCAGTGAGTGAATGTTGTCAGTGAGTGAATGTTGTCAGTGAGTGAATGTTGTCAGTGAATGTTGTCTGTGAGTGAATGTTGTCAGTTAGTGAATGTTATCAGTGAGTGAATGTTGTCAGTGAATGTTGTCAGTGAGTGAATGTTGTCAGTGAGTGAATGTTGTCAGTGAATGTTGTCAGTGAGTGAATGTTGTCAGTGAGTGTTGTAAGTGAGTCAATGTTGTCAGTGAGTGTTGTCAGTGAGTGTTGTCAGTGAGTGAATGTTGTCAGTGAATGTTGTCAGTGAGTGAATGTTGTCAGTGAGTGTTGTCAGTGAGTGAATGTTGTCAGTGAATGTTGTCAGTGAGTGAATGTTGTCAGTGAATGTTGTCAGTGAGTGAATGTTGTCAGTGAATGTTGTCAGTGAGTGAATGTTGTCAGTGAATGTTGTCAGTGAGTGAATGTTGTCAGTGAATGTTGTCAGTGAGTGAATGTTGTCAGTGAACGTTGTCAGTGAATGTTGTCAGAGAGAGAATGTTGTCAGTGAATGTTGTCAGAGAGTGAATTTTATCAGTAAATGTTGTCAGTGAATGTTGTCAGAGAGTGAATGTTGTCAGTGAATGTTGTCAGTTAGTGAATGTTGTCAGTGAATGTTGTCAGTGAATGTTGTCAGTGAGTGAATGTTGTCAGTGAATGTTGTCAGTGAATGTTGTCAGTGAGTGAATGTTGTCAGTGAGTGAATGTTGTCAGTGAATGTTGTCAGTGAATGTTGTCAGTGAATGTTGTCAGTGAGTGAATGTTGTCAGTGAGTGTTGTCAGTGAGTGAATGTTGTCAGAGAGTGAATGTTGTCAGAGAGTGAATGTTGTCAGTGAAAGTTGTCAGTGAGTGAATGTTGTCAGTGAGTGAATGTTGTCAGTGAATGTTGTCAGTTAATGTTGTCAGTGAGTGAATGTTGTCAGTGAATGTTGTCAGTGAGTGAGTGTTGTCAGTGAGTGAATGTTGTCAGTGAATGTTGTCAGTGAGTGAATGTTGTCAGTGAGTGAATGTTGTCAGTGAATGTTGTCAGTGAGTGAATGTTGTCAGTGAGTGAATGTTGTCAGTGAATGTTGTCAGTGAATGTTATTAGTTAGTGAATGTTGTCAGTGAATGTTGTCAGTGAGTGAATGTTGTCAGTGAATGCTGTCAGTGAGTGAATGTTGTCAGTGAATATTGTCAGTGAGTGAATGTTGTCAGAGAGTGAATGTTGTCAGTGAATGTTGTCAGTGAGTGAATGTTGTCAGTGAATGTTGTCAGTGAATGTTGTCAGTGAGTGAATGTTGTCAGTGAGTGAATGTTGTCAGTGAGTGAATGTTGTCAGTGAATGTTGTCAGAGAGTCAATGTTGTCAGTGAATGTTGTCAGTGAGTGAATGTTGTCAGTGAGTGAATGTTGTCAGTGAATGTTGTCAGTGAGTGAATGTTGTCAGTGAATGTCAGTGAGTGAATGTTGTCAGTGAATGTTGTCAGTGAATGTTGTCAGTGAGTGAATGTTGTCAGTGAGTGAATGTTGTCAGTGAATGTTGTCAGTGAGTTAATGTTGTCAGTGAGTGAATGTTGTCAGTGAGTGAATGTTGTCTGTGAGTGAATGTTGTCAGTTAGTGAATGTTGTCAGTGAATGTTGTCAGTGAGTGAATGTTGTCAGTGAGTGAATGTTGTCAGTGAATGTTGTCAGAGAGTCAATGTTGTCAGTGAATGTTGTCAGTGAGTGAATGTTGTCAGTGAGTGAATGTTGTCAGTGAATGTTGTCAGTGAGTGAATGTTGTCAGTGAATGTTGTCAGTGAGTGAATGTTGTCAGTGAGTGTTGTCAGTGAGTGAATGTTGTCAGAGAGTGAATGTTGTCAGTGAGTGAATGTTGTCAGTGAATGTTGTCAGTGAGTGAATGTTGTCAGTGAGTGAATGTTGTCAGTTAATGTTGTCAGTGAATGTTGTCAGTGAGTGAATGTTGTCAGTGAATGTTGTCAGTGAGTGAATGTTGTCAGTGAATGTTGTCAGTGAGTGAATGTTGTCAGTGAGTGAATGTTGTCAGTGAATGTTGTCAGTGAATGTTATCAGTGAGTGAATGTTGTCAGTGAGTGAATGTTGTCAGTGAATGTTGTCAGTGAGTGAATGTTGTCAGTGAATGTTGTCAGTGAATGTTGTCAGTGAGTGAATGTTGTCAGAGAGTGAATGTTGTCAGTGAGTGAATGTTGTCAGTGAATGTTGTCAGTGAATGTTGTCAGTGAGTGAATGTTGTCAGTGAGTGAATGTTGTCAGTGAATGTTGTCTGTGAGTGAATGTTGTCAGTTAGTGAATGTTGTCAGTGAATATTTCCAGTGAGTGAATGTTGTCAGAGAGTCAATGTTGTCAGTGAATGTTGTCAGTGAGTGAATGTTGTCAGTGAGTGAATGTTGTCAGTGAATGTTGTCAGTGAGTGAATGTTGTCAGTGAGTGAATGTTGTCAGTGAATGTTGTCAGTTAATGTTGTCAGTGAATGTTGTCAGTGAGTGAATGTTGTCAGTGAATGTTGTCAGTGAGTGAATGTTGTCAGTGAATGCTGTCAGTGAGTGAATGTTGTCAGTGAATATTGTCAGTGAGTGAATGTTGTCAGAGAGTGAATGTTGTCAGTGAATGTTGTCAGTGAGTGAATGTTGTCAGTGAATGTTGTCAGTGAGTGAATGTTGTCAGTGAATGTTGTCAGTGAGTGAATGTTGTCAGTGAATGCTGTCATTGAGTGAATGTTGTCAGAGAGTGAATGTTGTCAGAGAGTGAATGTTGTCAGTGAATGTTGTCAGTGAGTGTTGTCAGTGAATGTTGTCAGTGAGTGTTGTCAGTGAATGTTGTCAGTGAGTGAATGTTGTCAGTGAATGTTGTCAGTGAATGTTGTCAGTGAGTGAATGTTGTCAGTGAGTGAATGTTGACAGTGAATGTTGTCAGTGAATGTTGTCAGTGAATGTTGTCAGTGAGTGAATGTTATCAGTGAATGTTGTCAGTGAGTGAATGTTGTCAGTGAATGTTGTCAGTGAGTGAATGTTGTCAGTTAGTGAATGTTGTCAGTGAATGTTGTCAGTGAGTGAATGTTGTCAGTGAATGTTGTCAGTGAGTGAATGTTGTCAGTGAGTGAATGTTGTCAGTGAATGTTGTCTGTGAGTGAATGTTGTCAGTTAGTGAATGTTGTCAGTGAATGTTGTCAGAGAGTCAATGTTGTCAGTGAATGTTGTCAGTGAGTGAATGTTGTCAGTGAGTGAATGTTGTCAGTGAATGTTGTCAGTGAGTGAATGTTGTCAGTGAATGTCAGTGAGTGAATGTTGTCAGTGAATGTTGTCAGTGAGTGAATGTTGTCAGTGAATGTTGTCAGTGAGTGAATGTTGTCAGTGAATGTTGTCAGTGAGTGAATGTTGTCAGTGAATGCTGTCAGTGAGTGAATGTTGTCAGTGAGTGAATGTTGTCAGTGAATGTTGTCAGAGAGTGAATGTTGTCAGTGAATGTTGTCAGTGAATGTTTTCAGTGAGTGTTGTCAGTGAATGTTGTCAGTGAGTGAATGTTGTCAGTGAATGTTGTCAGTGAGTGAATGTTGTCAGTGAATGCTGTCAGTGAGTGAATGTTGTCAGTGAGTGAATGTTGTCAGTGAATGCTGTCAGTGAGTGAATGTTGTCAGAGAGTGAATGTTGTCAGTGAATGTTGTCAGTGAATGTTGTCAGTGAGTGTTGTCAGTGAATGTTGTCAGTGAGTGAATGTTGTCAGTGAGTGAATGTTGTCAGTGAATGTTGTCAGTGAATGTTGTCAGTGAGTGAATGTTGTCAGTGAGTGAATGTTGTCAGTGAATGTTGTCAGTGAATGTTGTCAGTGAGTGAATGTTGTCAGTGAATGTTGTCAGTGAATGTTGTCAGTGAATGTTGTCAGAGAGTGAATGTTGTCAGTGAGTGAATGTTGTCAGTGAATGTTGTCAGTGAATGTTGTCAGTGAGTGAATGTTGTCAGTGAGTGAATGTTGTCAGTGAATGTTGTCTGTGAGTGAATGTTGTCAGTTAGTGAATGTTATCAGTGAGTGAATGTTGTCAGTGAATGTTGTCAGTGAGTGAATGTTGTCAGTGAGTGAATGTTGTCAGTGAATGTTGTCAGTGAGTGAATGTTGTCAGTGAGTGTTGTAAGTGAGTCAATGTTGTCAGTGAGTGTTGTCAGTGAGTGTTGTCAGTGAGTGAATGTTGTCAGTGAATGTTGTCAGTGAGTGAATGTTGTCAGTGAGTGTTGTCAGTGAGTGAATGTTGTCAGTGAATGTTGTCAGTGAGTGAATGTTGTCAGTGAATGTTGTCAGTGAGTGAATGTTGTCAGTGAATGTTGTCAGTGAGTGAATGTTGTCAGTGAATGTTGTCAGTGAGTGAATGTTGTCAGTGAGTGAATGTTGTCAGTGAACGTTGTCAGTGAATGTTGTCAGAGAGTGAATGTTGTCAGTGAATGTTGTCAGAGAGTGAATTTTATCAGTAAATGTTGTCAGTGAATGTTGTCAGAGAGTGAATGTTGTCAGTGAATGTTGTCAGTTAGTGAATGTTGTCAGTGAATGTTGTCAGTGAGTGAATGTTGTCAGTGAATGTTGTCAGTGAGTGAATGTTGTCAGTGAATGTTGTCAGTGAGTGAATGTTGTCAGTGAATGTTGTCAGTGAATGTTGTCAGTGAATGTTGTCAGTGAGTGAATGTTGTCAGTGAGTGAATGTTGTCAGTGAGTGAATGTTGTCAGTGAATGTTGTCTGTGAGTGAATGTTGTCAGTTAGTGAATGTTGTCAGTGAATGTTGTCAGAGAGTCAATGTTGTCAGTGAATGTTGTCAGTGAGTGAATGTTGTCAGTGAATGTTGTCAGTGAGTGAATGTTGTCAGTGAATGTCAGTGAGTGAATGTTGTCAGTGAGTGAATGTTGTCAGTGAATGTTGTCAGTGAATGTTGTCAGTGAGTGAATGTTATCAGTGAATGTTGTCAGTGAGTGAATGTTGTCAGTGAATGTTGTCAGTGAGTGAATGTTGTCAGTGAGTGAATGTTGTCAGTGAGTGAATGTTGTCAGTGAATGTTGTCAGTGAATGTTATCAGTTAGTGAATGTTGTCAGTGAATGTTGTCAGTGAATGTTGTCAGTGAGTGAATGTTGTCAGTGAATGTTGTCAGTGAATGTTGTCAGTGAGTGAATGTTGTCAGTGAGTGAATGTTGTCAGTGAATGTTGTCAGAGGGTCAATGTTGTCAGTGAATGTTGTCAGTGAGTGAATGTTGTCAGTGAGTGAATGTTGTCAGTGAATGTTGTCAGTGAGTGAATGTTGTCAGTGAATGTTGTCAGTGAATGTTGTCAGTGAGTGAATGTTGTCAGTGAGTGTTGTCAGTGAGTGAATGTTGTCAGAGAGTGAATGTTGTCAGTGAGTGTTGTCAGTGAATGTTGTCAGTGAGTGAATGTTGTCAGTGAATGTTGTCAGTGAGTGAATGTTGTCAGTGAATGTTGTCAGTGAATGTTGTCAGTGAGTGAATGTTGTCAGTGAGTGAATGTTGACAGTGAATGTTGTCAGTGAATGTTGTCAGTGAATGTTGTCAGTGAGTGAATGTTATCAGTGAATGTTGTCAGTGAGTGAATGTTGTCAGTGAATGTTGTCAGTGAGTGAATGTTGTCAGTTAGTGAATGTTGTCAGTGAATGTTGTCAGTGAGTGAATGTTGTCAGTGAATGTTGTCAGTGAGTGAATGTTGTCAGTGAGTGAATGTTGTCAGTGAATGTTGTCTGTGAGTGAATGTTGTCAGTTAGTGAATGTTGTCAGTGAATGTTGTCAGAGAGTCAATGTTGTCAGTGAATGTTGTCAGTGAGTGAATGTTGTCAGTGAGTGAATGTTGTCAGTGAATGTTGTCAGTGAGTGAATGTTGTCAGTGAATGTCAGTGAGTGAATGTTGTCAGTGAATGTTGTCAGTGAGTGAATGTTGTCAGTGAATGTTGTCAGTGAGTGAATGTTGTCAGTGAATGTTGTCAGTGAGTGAATGTTGTCAGTGAATGCTGTCAGTGAGTGAATGTTGTCAGTGAGTGAATGTTGTCAGTGAATGTTGTCAGAGAGTGAATGTTGTCAGTGAATGTTGTCAGTGAATGTTTTCAGTGAGTGTTGTCAGTGAATGTTGTCAGTGAGTGAATGTTGTCAGTGAATGTTGTCAGTGAGTGAATGTTGTCAGTGAATGCTGTCAGTGAGTGAATGTTGTCAGTGAGTGAATGTTGTCAGTGAATGCTGTCAGTGAGTGAATGATGTCAGAGAGTGAATGTTGTCAGTGAATGTTGTCAGTGAATGTTGTCAGTGAGTGTTGTCAGTGAATGTTGTCAGTGAGTGAATGTTGTCAGTGAGTGAATGTTGTCAGTGAGTGAATGTTGTCAGTGAATGTTGTCAGTGAGTGAATGTTGTCAGTGAATGTTGTCAGTGAATGTTGTCAGTGAATGTTGTCAGAGAGTGAATGTTGTCAGTGAGTGAATGTTGTCAGTGAATGTTGTCAGTGAATGTTGTCAGTGAGTGAATGTTGTCAGTGAGTGAATGTTGTCAGTGAGTGAATGTTGTCAGTGAATGTTGTCTGTGAGTGAATGTTGTCAGTTAGTGAATGTTATCAGTGAGTGAATGTTGTCAGTGAATGTTGTCAGTGAGTGAATGTTGTCAGTGAGTGAATGTTGTCAGTGAATGTTGTCAGTGAGTGAATGTTGTCAGTGAGTGTTGTAAGTGAGTCAATGTTGTCAGTGAGTGTTGTCAGTGAGTGTTGTCAGTGAGTGAATGTTGTCAGTGAATGTTGTCAGTGAGTGAATGTTGTCAGTGAGTGTTGTCAGTGAGTGAATGTTGTCAGTGAATGTTGTCAGTGAGTGAATGTTGTCAGTGAATGTTGTCAGTGAGTGAATGTTGTCAGTGAATGTTGTCAGTGAGTGAATGTTGTCAGTGAATGTTGTCAGTGAGTGAATGTTGTCAGTGAATGTTGTCAGTGAGTGAATGTTGTCAGTGAACGTTGTCAGTGAATGTTGTCAGAGAGAGAATGTTGTCAGTGAATGTTGTCAGAGAGTGAATTTTATCAGTAAATGTTGTCAGTGAATGTTGTCAGAGAGTGAATGTTGTCAGTGAATGTTGTCAGTTAGTGAATGTTGTCAGTGAATGTTGTCAGTGAATGTTGTCAGTGAGTGAATGTTGTCAGTGAATGTTGTCAGTGAATGTTGTCAGTGAGTGAATGTTGTCAGTGAGTGAATGTTGTCAGTGAATGTTGTCAGTGAATGTTGTCAGTGAATGTTGTCAGTGAGTGAATGTTGTCAGTGAGTGTTGTCAGTGAGTGAATGTTGTCAGAGAGTGAATGTTGTCAGAGAGTGAATGTTGTCAGTGAAAGTTGTCAGTGAGTGAATGTTGTCAGTGAGTGAATGTTGTCAGTGAATGTTGTCAGTTAATGTTGTCAGTGAGTGAATGTTGTCAGTGAATGTTGTCAGTGAGTGAGTGTTGTCAGTGAGTGAATGTTGTCAGTGAATGTTGTCAGTGAGTGAATGTTGTCAGTGAGTGAATGTTGTCAGTGAATGTTGTCAGTGAGTGAATGTTGTCAGTGAGTGAATGTTGTCAGTGAATGTTGTCAGTGAATGTTATTAGTTAGTGAATGTTGTCAGTGAATGTTGTCAGTGAGTGAATGTTGTCAGTGAATGCTGTCAGTGAGTGAATGTTGTCAGTGAATATTGTCAGTGAGTGAATGTTGTCAGAGAGTGAATGTTGTCAGTGAATGTTGTCAGTGAGTGAATGTTGTCAGTGAATGTTGTCAGTGAATGTTGTCAGTGAGTGAATGTTGTCAGTGAGTGAATGTTGTCAGTGAGTGAATGTTGTCAGTGAATGTTGTCAGAGAGTCAATGTTGTCAGTGAATGTTGTCAGTGAGTGAATGTTGTCAGTGAGTGAATGTTGTCAGTGAATGTTGTCAGTGAGTGAATGTTGTCAGTGAATGTCAGTGAGTGAATGTTGTCAGTGAATGTTGTCAGTGAATGTTGTCAGTGAGTGAATGTTGTCAGTGAGTGAATGTTGTCAGTGAATGTTGTCAGTGAGTTAATGTTGTCAGTGAGTGAATGTTGTCAGTGAGTGAATGTTGTCTGTGAGTGAATGTTGTCAGTTAGTGAATGTTGTCAGTGAATGTTGTCAGTGAGTGAATGTTGTCAGTGAGTGAATGTTGTCAGTGAATGTTGTCAGAGAGTCAATGTTGTCAGTGAATGTTGTCAGTGAGTGAATGTTGTCAGTGAGTGAATGTTGTCAGTGAATGTTGTCAGTGAGTGAATGTTGTCAGTGAATGTTGTCAGTGAGTGAATGTTGTCAGTGAGTGTTGTCAGTGAGTGAATGTTGTCAGAGAGTGAATGTTGTCAGTGAGTGAATGTTGTCAGTGAATGTTGTCAGTGAGTGAATGTTGTCAGTGAGTGAATGTTGTCAGTTAATGTTGTCAGTGAATGTTGTCAGTGAGTGAATGTTGTCAGTGAATGTTGTCAGTGAGTGAATGTTGTCAGTGAATGTTGTCAGTGAGTGAATGTTGTCAGTGAGTGAATGTTGTCAGTGAATGTTGTCAGTGAATGTTATCAGTGAGTGAATGTTGTCAGTGAGTGAATGTTGTCAGTGAATGTTGTCAGTGAGTGAATGTTGTCAGTGAATGTTGTCAGTGAATGTTGTCAGTGAGTGAATGTTGTCAGAGAGTGAATGTTGTCAGTGAGTGAATGTTGTCAGTGAATGTTGTCAGTGAATGTTGTCAGTGAGTGAATGTTGTCAGTGAGTGAATGTTGTCAGTGAATGTTGTCTGTGAGTGAATGTTGTCAGTTAGTGAATGTTGTCAGTGAATATTTCCAGTGAGTGAATGTTGTCAGAGAGTCAATGTTGTCAGTGAATGTTGTCAGTGAGTGAATGTTGTCAGTGAGTGAATGTTGTCAGTGAATGTTGTCAGTGAGTGAATGTTGTCAGTGAGTGAATGTTGTCAGTGAATGTTGTCAGTTAATGTTGTCAGTGAATGTTGTCAGTGAGTGAATGTTGTCAGTGAATGTTGTCAGTGAGTGAATGTTGTCAGTGAATGCTGTCAGTGAGTGAATGTTGTCAGTGAATATTGTCAGTGAGTGAATGTTGTCAGAGAGTGAATGTTGTCAGTGAATGTTGTCAGTGAGTGAATGTTGTCAGTGAATGTTGTCAGTGAGTGAATGTTGTCAGTGAATGTTGTCAGTGAGTGAATGTTGTCAGTGAATGCTGTCATTGAGTGAATGTTGTCAGAGAGTGAATGTTGTCAGAGAGTGAATGTTGTCAGTGAATGTTGTCAGTGAGTGTTGTCAGTGAATGTTGTCAGTGAGTGTTGTCAGTGAATGTTGTCAGTGAGTGAATGTTGTCAGTGAATGTTGTCAGTGAATGTTGTCAGTGAGTGAATGTTGTCAGTGAGTGAATGTTGACAGTGAATGTTGTCAGTGAATGTTGTCAGTGAATGTTGTCAGTGAGTGAATGTTATCAGTGAATGTTGTCAGTGAGTGAATGTTGTCAGTGAATGTTGTCAGTGAGTGAATGTTGTCAGTTAGTGAATGTTGTCAGTGAATGTTGTCAGTGAGTGAATGTTGTCAGTGAATGTTGTCAGTGAGTGAATGTTGTCAGTGAGTGAATGTTGTCAGTGAATGTTGTCTGTGAGTGAATGTTGTCAGTTAGTGAATGTTGTCAGTGAATGTTGTCAGAGAGTCAATGTTGTCAGTGAATGTTGTCAGTGAGTGAATGTTGTCAGTGAGTGAATGTTGTCAGTGAATGTTGTCAGTGAGTGAATGTTGTCAGTGAATGTCAGTGAGTGAATGTTGTCAGTGAATGTTGTCAGTGAGTGAATGTTGTCAGTGAATGTTGTCAGTGAGTGAATGTTGTCAGTGAATGTTGTCAGTGAGTGAATGTTGTCAGTGAATGCTGTCAGTGAGTGAATGTTGTCAGTGAGTGAATGTTGTCAGTGAATGTTGTCAGAGAGTGAATGTTGTCAGTGAATGTTGTCAGTGAATGTTTTCAGTGAGTGTTGTCAGTGAATGTTGTCAGTGAGTGAATGTTGTCAGTGAATGTTGTCAGTGAGTGAATGTTGTCAGTGAATGCTGTCAGTGAGTGAATGTTGTCAGTGAGTGAATGTTGTCAGTGAATGCTGTCAGTGAGTGAATGTTGTCAGAGAGTGAATGTTGTCAGTGAATGTTGTCAGTGAATGTTGTCAGTGAGTGTTGTCAGTGAATGTTGTCAGTGAGTGAATGTTGTCAGTGAGTGAATGTTGTCAGTGAATGTTGTCAGTGAATGTTGTCAGTGAGTGAATGTTGTCAGTGAGTGAATGTTGTCAGTGAATGTTGTCAGTGAATGTTGTCAGTGAGTGAATGTTGTCAGTGAATGTTGTCAGTGAATGTTGTCAGTGAATGTTGTCAGAGAGTGAATGTTGTCAGTGAGTGAATGTTGTCAGTGAATGTTGTCAGTGAATGTTGTCAGTGAGTGAATGTTGTCAGTGAGTGAATGTTGTCAGTGAATGTTGTCTGTGAGTGAATGTTGTCAGTTAGTGAATGTTATCAGTGAGTGAATGTTGTCAGTGAATGTTGTCAGTGAGTGAATGTTGTCAGTGAGTGAATGTTGTCAGTGAATGTTGTCAGTGAGTGAATGTTGTCAGTGAGTGTTGTAAGTGAGTCAATGTTGTCAGTGAGTGTTGTCAGTGAGTGTTGTCAGTGAGTGAATGTTGTCAGTGAATGTTGTCAGTGAGTGAATGTTGTCAGTGAGTGTTGTCAGTGAGTGAATGTTGTCAGTGAATGTTGTCAGTGAGTGAATGTTGTCAGTGAATGTTGTCAGTGAGTGAATGTTGTCAGTGAATGTTGTCAGTGAGTGAATGTTGTCAGTGAATGTTGTCAGTGAGTGAATGTTGTCAGTGAGTGAATGTTGTCAGTGAACGTTGTCAGTGAATGTTGTCAGAGAGTGAATGTTGTCAGTGAATGTTGTCAGAGAGTGAATTTTATCAGTAAATGTTGTCAGTGAATGTTGTCAGAGAGTGAATGTTGTCAGTGAATGTTGTCAGTTAGTGAATGTTGTCAGTGAATGTTGTCAGTGAGTGAATGTTGTCAGTGAATGTTGTCAGTGAGTGAATGTTGTCAGTGAATGTTGTCAGTGAATGTTGTCAGTGAGTGAATGTTGTCAGTGAATGTTGTCAGTGAATGTTGTCAGTGAATGTTGTCAGTGAGTGAATGTTGTCAGTGAGTGAATGTTGTCAGTGAGTGAATGTTGTCAGTGAATGTTGTCTGTGAGTGAATGTTGTCAGTTAGTGAATGTTGTCAGTGAATGTTGTCAGAGAGTCAATGTTGTCAGTGAATGTTGTCAGTGAGTGAATGTTGTCAGTGAATGTTGTCAGTGAGTGAATGTTGTCAGTGAATGTCAGTGAGTGAATGTTGTCAGTGAGTGAATGTTGTCAGTGAATGTTGTCAGTGAATGTTGTCAGTGAGTGAATGTTATCAGTGAATGTTGTCAGTGAGTGAATGTTGTCAGTGAATGTTGTCAGTGAGTGAATGTTGTCAGTGAGTGAATGTTGTCAGTGAGTGAATGTTGTCAGTGAATGTTGTCAGTGAATGTTATCAGTTAGTGAATGTTGTCAGTGAATGTTGTCAGTGAATGTTGTCAGTGAGTGAATGTTGTCAGTGAATGTTGTCAGTGAATGTTGTCAGTGAGTGAATGTTGTCAGTGAGTGAATGTTGTCAGTGAATGTTGTCAGAGGGTCAATGTTGTCAGTGAATGTTGTCAGTGAGTGAATGTTGTCAGTGAGTGAATGTTGTCAGTGAATGTTGTCAGTGAGTGAATGTTGTCAGTGAATGTTGTCAGTGAATGTTGTCAGTGAGTGAATGTTGTCAGTGAGTGTTGTCAGTGAGTGAATGTTGTCAGAGAGTGAATGTTGTCAGTGAGTGAATGTTGTCAGTGAATGTTGTGAGTGAGTGAATGTTGTCAGTGAGTGAATGTTGTCAGTGAATGTTGTCAGTGAATGTTGTCAGTGAGTGAATGTTATCAGTGAATGTTGTCAGTGAGTGAATGTTGTCAGTGAATGTTGTCAGTGAGTGAATGTTGTCAGTGAGTGAATGTTGTCAGTGAATGTTGTCAGTTAGTAAATGTTGTCAGTGAGTGAATGTTGTCAGTGAGTGAATGTTGTCAGTGAATGTTGTCTGTGAGTGAATGTTGTCAGTTAGTGAATGTTGTCAGTGAATGTTGTCAGAGAGTCAATGTTGTCAGTGAATGTTGTCAGTGAGTGAATGTTGTCAGTGAGTGAATGTTGTCAGTGAATGTTGTCAGTGAGTGAATGTTGTCAGTGAATGTCAGTGAGTGAATGTTGTCAGTGAATGTTGTCAGTGAATGTTGTCAGTGAGTGAATGTTGTCAGTGAGTGAATGTTGTCAGTGAATGAATGTTGTCAGTGAGTGAATGTTGTCAGTGAGTGAATGTTGTCTGTGAGTGAATGTTGTCAGTGAATGTTGTCAGTGAGTGAATGTTGTCAGTGAGTGAATGTTGTCAGTGAATGTTGTCAGAGAGTCAATGTTGTCAGTGAATGTTGTCAGTGAGTGAATGTTGTCAGTGAGTGAATGTTGTCAGTGAATGTTGTCAGTGAGTGAATGTTGTCAGTGAATGTTGTCAGTGAGTGAATGTTGTCAGTGAGTGTTGTCAGTGAGTGAATGTTGTCAGAGAGTGAATGTTGTCAGTGAGTGAATGTTGTCAGTGAATGTTGTCAGTGAGTGAATGTTGTCAGTGAGTGAATGTTGTCAGTGAATGTTGTCAGTTAATGTTGTCAGTGAATGTTGTCAGTGAGTGAATGTTGTCCGTGAATGTTGTCAGTGAGTGAATGTTGTCAGTGAATGTTGTCAGTGAGTGAATGTTGTCAGTGAGTGAATGTTGTCAGTGAATGTTGTCAGTGAATGTTATCAGTGAGTGAATGTTGTCAGTGAGTGAATGTTGTCAGTGAGTGAATGTTGTCAGTGAATGTTGTCAGTGAGTGAATGTTGTCAGTGAATGTTGTCAGTGAATGTTGTCAGTGAGTGAATGTTGTCAGAGAGTGAATGTTGTCAGTGAGTGAATGTTGTCAGTGAATGTTGTCAGTGAATGTTGTCAGTGAGTGAATGTTGTCAGTGAGTGAATGTTGTCAGTGAATGTTGTCTGTGAGTGAATGTTGTCAGTTAGTGAATGTTGTCAGTGAATGTTTCCAGTGAGTGAATGTTGTCAGAGAGTCAATGTTGTCAGTGAATGTTGTCAGTGAGTGAATGTTGTCAGTGAGTGAATGTTGTCAGTGAATGTTGTCAGTGAGTGAATGTTGTCAGTGAGTGTTGTCAGTGAGTGAATGTTGTCAGAGAGTGAATGTTCTCAGTGAGTGAATGTTGTCAGTGAATGTTGTCAGTGAGTGAATGTTGTCAGTGAGTGAATGTTGTCAGTGAATGTTGTCAGTTAATGTTGTCAGTGAATGTTGTCAGTGAGTGAATGTTGTCAGTGAATGTTGTCAGTGAGTGAATGTTGTCAGTGAATGCTGTCAGTGAGTGAATGTTGTCAGTGAATATTGTCAGTGAGTGAATGTTGTCAGAGAGTGAATGTTGTCAGTGAATGTTGTCAGTGAGTGACTGTTGTCAGTGAATGTTGTCAGTGAATGTTGTCAGTGAGTGAATGTTGTCAGTGAATGTTGTCAGTGAGTGAATGTTGTCAGTGAATGCTGTCAGTGAGTGAATGTTGTCAGTGAGTGAATGTTGTCAGAGAGTGAATGTTGTCAGTGAATGTTGTCAGTGAGTGTTGTCAGTGAATGTTGTCAGTGAGTGAATGTTGTCAGTGAATGTTGTCAGTGAGTGAATGTTGTCAGTGAATGTTGTCAGTGAGTGAATGTTGTCAGTGAGTGAATGTTGACAGTGAATGTTGTCAGTGAATGTTGTCAGTGAATGTTGTCAGTGAGTGAATGTTATCAGTGAATGTTGTCAGTGAGTGAATGTTGTCAGTGAATGTTGTCAGTGAGTGAATGTTGTCAGTGAATGCTGTCAGTGAGTGAATGTTGTCAGTGAGTGAATGTTGTCAGTGAATGTTGTCAGAGAGTGAATGTTGTCAGTGAATGTTGTCAGTGAATGTTGTCAGTGAGTGAATGTTGTCAGTGAATGTTGTCAGTGAATGCTGTCAGTGAGTGAATGTTGTCAGTGAGTGAATGTTGTCAGTGAATGCTGTCAGTGAGTGAATGTTGTCAGAGAGTGAATGTTGTCAGTGAATGTTGTCAGTGAATGTTGTCAGTGAGTGTTGTCAGTGAATGTTGTCAGTGAGTGAATGTTGTCAGTGAGTGAATGTTGTCAGTGAGTGAATGTTGTCAGTGAATGTTGTCAGTGAGTGAATGTTGTCAGTGAATGTTGTCAGTGAATGTTGTCAGTGAATGTTGTCAGAGAGTGAATGTTGTCAGTGAGTGAATGTTGTCAGTGAATGTTGTCAGTGAATGTTGTCAGTGAGTGAATGTTGTCAGTGAGTGAATGTTGTCAGTGAGTGAATGTTGTCAGTGAATGTCGTCTGTGAGTGAATGTTATCAGTGAATGTTGTCAGTGAGTGAATGTTGTCAGTGAGTGAATGTTGTCAGTGAATGTTGTCAGTGAGTGAATGTTGTCAGTGAGTGAATGTTGTCAGTGAATGTTGTCAGTGAATGTTATCAGTTAGTGAATGTTGTCAGTGAATGTTGTCAGTGAGTGAATGTTGTCAGTGAATGTTGTCAGTGAATGTTGTCAGTGAGTGAATGTTGTCAGTGAATGCTGTCAGTGAGTGAATGTTGTCAGTGAATATTGTCAGTGAGTGAATGTTGTCAGAGAGTGAATGTTGTCAGTGAATGTTGTCAGTGAGTGAATGTTGTCAGTGAATGTTGTCAGTGAATGTTGTCAGTGAGTGAATGTTGTCAGTGAATGTTGTCAGTGAGTGAATGTTGTCAGTGAATGCTGTCAGTGAGTGAATGTTGTCAGAGAGTGAATGTTGTCAGTGAATGTTGTCAGTGAATGTTGTCAGTGAGTGTTGTCAGTGAGTGAATGTTGTCAGAGAGTGAATGTTGTCAGTGAGTGAATGTTGTCAGTGAATGTTGTCAGTGAATGTTGTCAGTGAGTGAATGTTGTCAGTGAATGTTGTCAGTGAGTGAATGTTGTCAGTGATTGCTGTCAGTGAGTGAATGTTGTCAGTGAGTGAATGTTGTCAGAGAGTGAATGTTGTCAGTGAATGTTGTCAGTGAGTGTTGTCAGTGAATGTTGTCAGTGAGTGAATGTTGTCAGTGAATGTTGTCAGTGAGTGAATGTTGTCAGTGAATGTTGTCAGTGAATGTTGTCAGTGAGTGAATGTTGTCAGTGAGTGAATGTTGTCAGTGAATGTTGTCAGTGAATGTTGTCAGTGAATGTTGTCAGTGAGTGAATGTTGTCAGTGAGTGAATGTTGTCAGTGAATGTTGTCTGTGAGTGAATGTTGTCAGTTAGTGAATGTTGTCAGTGAATGTTGTCAGAGAGTCAATGTTGTCAGTGAATGTTGTCAGTGAGTGAATGTTGTCAGTGAGTGAATGTTGTCAGTGAATGTTGTCAGAGAGTGAATGTTGTCAGTGAATGTTGTCAGTGAATGTTGTCAGTGAGTGAATGTTGTCAGTGAGTGTTGTCAGTGAGTGAATGTTGTCAGAGAGTGAATGTTGTCAGTGAGTGAATGTTGTCAGTGAATGTTGTCAGTGAATGTTGTCAGTGAATGTTGTCAGTGAGTGAATGTTGTCAGTGAGTGTTGTCAGTGAGTGAATGTTGTCAGAGAGTGAATGTTGTCAGTGAGTGAATGTTGTCAGTGAGTGTTGTCAGTGAGTGAATGTTGTCAGAGAGTGAATGTTGTCAGTGAGTGAATGTTGTCAGTGAGTGAATGTTATCAGTGAATGTTGTCAGTGAGTGAATGTTGTCAGTGAATGTTGTCAGTGAGTGAATGTTGTCAGTGAATGTTGTCAGAGAGTCAATGTTGTCAGTGAATGTTGTCAGTGAGTGAATGTTGTCAGTGAGTGAATGTTGTCAGTGAATGTTGTCAGTGAGTGAATGTTGTCAGTGAGTGAATGTTGTCAGTGAATGTTGTCAGTGAGTGAATGTTGTCAGTGAATGCTGTCAGTGAGTGAATGTTGTCAGTGAGTGAATGTTGTCAGAGAGTGAATGTTGTCAGTGAATGTTGTCAGTGAATGTTGTCAGTGAGTGTTGTCAGTGAATGTTGTCAGTGAATGTTGTCAGTGAGTGAATGTTGTCAGTGAATGTTGTCAGTGAATGTTGTCAGTGAGTGAATGTTGTCAGTGAATGTTGTCAGTGAATGTTGTCAGAGAGTGAATGTTGTCAGTGAGTGAGTGTTGTCAGTGAGTGAATGTTGTCAGAGAGTGAATGTTGTCAGTGAGTGAATGTTGTCAGTGAATGTTGTCAGTGAGTGAATGTTATCAGTGAATGTTGTCAGTGAGTGAATGTTGTCAGTGAATGTTGTCAGTGAGTGAATGTTGTCAGTGAATGTTGTCAGAGAGTCAATGTTGTCAGTGAATGTTGTCAGTGAGTGAATGTTGTCAGTGAGTGAATGTTGTCAGTGAATGTTGTCAGTGAGTGAATGTTGTCAGTGAATGTCAGTGAGTGAATGTTGTCAGTGAATGTTGTCAGTGAGTGAATGTTGTCAGTGAGTGAATGTTGTCAGTGAATGTTGTCAGTGAGTGAATGTTGTCAGTGAATGCTGTCAGTGAGTGAATGTTGTCAGTGAGTGAATGTTGTCAGAGAGTGAATGTTGTCAGTGAATGTTGTCAGTGAATGTTGTCAGTGAGTGTTGTCAGTGAATGTTGTCAGTGAGTGAATGTTGTCAGTGAGTGAATGTTGTCAGTGAATGTTGTCAGTGAGTGAATGTTGTCAGTGAATGTTGTCAGTGAATGTTGTCAGTGAATGTTGTCAGAGAGTGAATGTTGTCAGTGAGTGAATGTTGTCAGTGAATGTTGTCAGTGAGTGAATGTTATCAGTGAATGTTGTCAGTGAGTGAATGTTGTCAGTGAATGTTGTCAGTGAGTGAATGTTGTCAGTGAATGTTGTCAGAGAGTCAATGTTGTCAGTGAATGTTGTCAGTGAGTGAATGTTGTCAGTGAGTGAATGTTGTCAGTGAATGTTGTCAGTGAGTGAATGTTGTCAGTGAATGTCAGTGAGTGAATGTTGTCAGTGAATGTTGTCAGTGAGTGAATGTTGTCAGTGAATGTTGTCAGTGAGTGAATGTTGTCAGTGAATGCTGTCAGTGAGTGAATGTTGTCAGTGAGTGAATGTTGTCAGAGAGTGAATGTTGTCAGTGAATGTTGTCAGTGAATGTTGTCAGTGAGTGTTGTCAGTGAATGTTGTCAGAGAGTGAATGTTGTCAGTGAGTGAATGTTGTCAGTGAATGTTGTCAGTGAGTGAATGTTATCAGTGAATGTTGTCAGTGAGTGAATGTTGTCAGTGAATGTTGTCAGTGAGTGAATGTTGTCAGTGAATGTTGTCAGAGAGTCAATGTTGTCAGTGAATGTTGTCAGTGAGTGAATGTTGTCAGTGAGTGAATGTTGTCAGTGAATGTTGTCAGTGAGTGAATGTTGTCAGTGAATGTCAGTGAGTGAATGTTGTCAGTGAATGTTGTCAGTGAGTGAATGTTGTCAGTGAGTGAATGTTGTCAGTGAATGCTGTCAGTGAGTGAATGTTGTCAGTGAGTGAATGTTGTCAGTGAATGTTGTCAGTGAATGTTGTCAGTGAGTGTTGTCAGTGAATGTTGTCAGTGAGTGAATGTTGTCAGTGAGTGAATGTTGTCAGTGAGTGAATGTTGTCAGTGAATGTTGTCAGTGAGTGAATTTTGTCAGTGAATGTTGTCAGTGAATGTTGTCAGTGAATGTTGTCAGAGAGTGAATGTTGTCAGTGAGTGAATGTTGTCAGTGAATGTTGTCAGTGAGTGAATGTTGTCAGTGAGTGAATGTTGTCAGTGAATGTTGTCAGTGAGTGAATGTTGTCAGTGAATGTTGTCAGTGAATGTTGTCAGTGAGTGAATGTTGTCAGTGAGTGTTGTGAGTCAATGTTGTCAGTGAGTGTTGTCAGTGAATGTTGTCAGTGAGTGAATGTTGTCAGTGAATGTTGTCAGTGAGTGAATGTTGTCAGTGAATGTTGTCAGTGAGTGAATGTTGTCAGTGAATGTTGTCAGTGAGTGAATGCTGTCAGTGAGTGAATGTTGTCAGTGAGTGAATGTTGTCAGTGAATGTTGTCAGAGAGTGAATGTTGTCAGTGAATGTTGTCAGTGAGTGTTGTCAGTGAATGTTGTCAGTGAGTGAATGTTGTCAGTGAATGTCAGTGAGTGAATGTTGTCAGTGAATGTTGTCAGTGAATGTTGTCAGTGAGTGAATGTTGTCAGTGAGTGAATGTTGTCAGTGAATGTTGTCAGTGAGTGAATGTTGTCAGTGAATGCTGTCAGTGAGTGAATGTGGTCAGTGAGTGAATGTTGTCAGAGAGTGAATGTTGTCAGTGAATGTTGTCAGTGAATGTTGTCAGTGAGTGTTGTCAGTGAATGTTGTCAGTGAGTGAATGTTGTCAGTGAGTGAATGTTGTCAGTGAATGTTGTCAGTGAGTGAATGTTGTCAGTGAATGTTGTCAGTGAATGTTGTCAGTGAATGTTGTCAGAGAGTGAATGTTGTCAGTGAGTGAATGTTGTCAGTGAATGTTGTCAGTGAATGTTGTCAGTGAGTGAATGTTGTCAGTGAGTGAATGTTGTCAGTGAATGTTGTCTGTGAGTGAATGTTGTCAGTTAGTGAATGTTGTCAGTGAGTGAATGTTGTCAGTGAATGTTGTCAGTGAGTGAATGTTGTCAGTGAGTGAATGTTGTCAGTGAGTGTTGTAAGTGAGTCAATGTTGTCAGTGAGTGTTGTCAGTGAATGTTGTCAGTGAGTGAATGTTATCAGTGAATGTTGTCATTGAGTGAATGTTGTCAGTGAATGTTGTCAGTGAGTGAATGTTGTCAGTGAATGTTGTCAGTGAGTGAATGTTGTCAGTGAATGTTGTCAGTGAGTGAATGTTGTCAGTGAATGTTGTCAGTGAGTGAATGTTGTCAGTGAGTGAATGTTGTCAGTGAACGTTGTCAGTGAATGTTGTCAGAGAGTGAATGTTGTCAGTGAATGTTGTCAGAGAGTGAATGTTGTCAGTGAATGTTGTCAGTGAATGTTGTCAGTGAGTGAATGTTGTCAGTGAGTGAATGTTGTCAGTGAGTGAATGTTGTCAGTGAATGTTGTCTGTGAGTGAATGTTGTCAGTTAGTGAATGTTATCAGTGAGTGAATGTTGTCAGTGAATGTTGTCAGTGAGTGAATGTTGTCAGTGAGTGAATGTTGTCAGTGAATGTTGTCAGTGAGTGAATGTTGTCAGTGAGTGTTGTAAGTGAGTCAATGTTGTCAGTGAGTGTTGTCAGTGAGTGTTGTCAGTGAGTGAATGTTGTCAGTGAATGTTGTCAGTGAGTGAATGTTGTCAGTGAATGTTGTCAGTGAGTGAATGTTGTCAGTGAATGTTGTCAGTGAGTGAATGTTGTCAGTGAATGTTGTCAGTGAGTGAATGTTGTCAGTGAATGTTGTCAGTGAGTGAATGTTGTCAGTGAGTGAATGTTGTCAGTGAACGTTGTCAGTGAATGTTGTCAGAGAGTGAATGTTGTCAGTGAATGTTGTCAGAGAGTGAATTTTATCAGTAAATGTTGTCAGTGAATGTTGTCAGAGAGTGAATGTTGTCAGTGAATGTTGTCAGTTAGTGAATGTTGTCAGTGAATGTTGTCAGTGAGTGAATGTTGTCAGTGAATGTTGTCAGTGAGTGAATGTTGTCAGTGAATGTTGTCAGTGAATGTTGTCAGTGAGTGAATGTTGTCAGTGAGTGAATGTTGTCAGTGAATGTTGTCTGTGAGTGAATGTTGTCAGTGAATGTTGTCAGAGAGTCAATGTTGTCAGTGAATGTTGTCAGTGAGTGAATGTTGTCAGTGAGTGAATGTTGTCAGTGAATGTTGTCAGTGAGTGAATGTTGTCAGTGAATGTCAGTGAGTGAATGTTGTCAGTGAATGTTGTCAGTGAGTGAATGTTGTCAGTGAGTGAATGTTGTCAGTGAATGTTGTCAGTGAATGTTGTCAGTGAGTGAATGTTATCAGTGAATGTTGTCAGTGAGTGAATGTTGTCAGTGAATGTTGTCAGTGAGTGAATGTTGTCAGTGAGTGAATGTTGTCAGTGAGTGAATGTTGTCAGTGAATGTTGTCAGTGAATGTTATCAGTTAGTGAATGTTGTCAGTGAATGTTGTCAGTGAATGTTGTCAGTGAGTGAATGTTGTCAGTGAATGTTGTCAGTGAATGTTGTCAGTGAGTGAATGTTGTCAGTGAATGTTGTCAGTGAATGTTGTCAGTGAGTGAATGTTGTCAGTGAATGTTGTCAGTGAGTGAATGTTGTCAGTGAATGTTGTCAGAGAGTCAATGTTGTAAGTGAATGTTGTCAGTGAGTGAATGTTGTCAGTGAGTGAATGTTGTCAGTGAATGTTGTCAGTGAGTGAATGTTGTCAGTGAATGTTGTCAGTGAATGTTGTCAGTGAGTGAATGTTGTCAGTGAGTGTTGTCAGTGAGTGAATGTTGTCAGAGAGTGAATGTTGTCAGTGAGTGAATGTTGTCAGTGAATGTTGTCAGTGAGTGAATGTTGTCAGTGAGTGAATGTTGTCAGTGAATTTTGTCAGTGAATGTTGTCAGTGAGTGAATGTTATCAGTGAATGTTGTCAGTGAGTGAATGTTGTCAGTGAATGTTGTCAGTGAGTGAATGTTGTCAGTGAGTGAATGTTGTCAGTGAATGTTGTCAGTGAATGTTATCAGTTAGTGAATGTTGTCAGTGAATGTTGTCAGTGAGTGAATGTTGTCAGTGAATGTTGTCAGTGAGTGAATGTTGTCAGTGAGTGAATGTTGTCAGTGAATGTTGTCTGTGAGTGAATGTTGTCAGTTAGTGAATGTTGTCAGTGAATGTTGTCAGAGAGTCAATGTTGTCAGTGAATGTTGTCAGTGAGTGAATGTTGTCAGTGAGTGAATGTTGTCAGTGAATGTTGTCAGTGAATGTTGTCAGAGAGTGAATGTTGTCAGTGAATGTTGTCAGAGAGTGAATGTTATCAGTAAATGTTGTCAGTGAATGTTGTCAGAGAGTGAATGTTGTCAGTGAATGTTGTCAGTTAGTGAATGTTGTCAGTGAATGTTGTCAGTGAGTGAATGTTGTCAGTGAATGTTGTCAGTGAGTGAATGTTGTCAGTGAATGCTGTCAGTGAGTGAATGTTGTCAGTGAGTGAATGTTGTCAGTGAATATTGTCAGTGAGTGAATGTTGTCAGTGAATGTTGTCAGTGAGTGAATGTTGTCAGTGAATGTTGTCAGTGAATGTTGTCAGTGAGTGAATGTTGTCAGTGAATGCTGTCAGTGAGTGAATGTTGTCAGTGAGTGAATGTTGTCAGTGAATGTTGTCAGAGAGTGAATGTTGTCAGTGAATGTTGTCAGTGAATGTTGTCAGTGAATGTTGTCAGTGAGTGAATGTTGTCAGTGAGTGAATGTTGTCAGTGAGTGAATGTTGTCAGTGAATGTTGTCTGTGAGTGAATGTTGTATGTTAGTGAATGTTGTCAGTGAATGTTGTCAGTGAGTGAATGTTGTCAGTGAGTGAATGTTGTCAGTGAATGTAGTCAGAGAGTCAATGTTGTCAGTGAATGTTGTCAGTGAGTGAATGTTGTCAGTGAGTGAATGTTGTCAGTGAATGTTGTCAGTGAGTGAATGTTGTCAGTGAATGTTGTCAGTGAATGTTGTCAGTGAGTGAATGTTGTCAGTGAGTGTTGTCAGTGAGTGAATGTTGTCAGAGAGTGAATGTTGTCAGTGAGTGAATGTTGTCAGTGAATGTTGTCAGTGAGTGAATGTTGTCAGTGAGTGAATGTTGTCAGTGAATGTTGTCAGTGAATGTTGTCAGTGAGTGAATGTTATCAGTGAATGTTGTCAGTGAGTGAATGTTGTCAGTGAATGTTGTCAGTGAGTGAATGTTGTCAGTGAATGTTGTCAGTGAATGTTGTCAGTGAGTGAATGTTGTCAGAGAGTGAATGTTGTCAGTGAGTGAATGTTGTCAGTGAATGTTGTCAGTGAGTGTTGTCAGTGAATGTTGTCAGTGAGTGAATGTTGTCAGTGAGTGAATGTTGTCAGTGAGTGAATGTTGTCAGTGAATGTTGTCAGTGAGTGAATGTTGTCAGTGAATGTTGTCAGTGAATGTTGTCAGTGAGTGAATGTTGTCAGAGAGTGAATGTTGTCAGTGAGTGAATGTTGTCAGTGAATGTTGTCAGTGAATGTTGTCAGTGAGTGAATGTTGTCAGTGAGTGAATGTTGTCAGTGAATGTTGTCTGTGAGTGAATGTTGTCAGTTAGTGAATGTTGTCAGTGAATGTTGCCAGTGAGTGAATGTTGTCAGAGAGTCAATGTTGTCAGTGAATGTTGTCAGTGAGTGAATGTTGTCAGTGAGTGAATGTTGTCAGTGAATGTTGTCAGTGAGTGAATGTTGTCAGTGAGTGTTGTCAGTGAGTGAATGTTGTCAGAGAGTGAATGTTGTCAGTGAGTGAATGTTGTCAGTGAATGTTGTCAGTGAGTGAATGTTGTCAGTGAGTGAATGTTGTCAGTGAATGTTGTCAGTTAATGTTGTCAGTGAATGTTGTCAGTGAGTGAATGTTGTCAGTGAATGTTGTCAGTGAGTGAATGTTGTCAGTGAGTGAATGTTGTCAGTGAATGTTGTCAGTGAATGTTATCAGTTAGTGAATGTTGTTAGTAAATGTTGTCAGTGAGTGAATGTTGTCAGTGAATGTTGTCAGTGAGTGAATGTTGTCAGTGAGTGAATGTTGTCAGTGAATGTTGTCAGTTAATGTTGTCAGTGAATGTTGTCAGTGAGTGAATGTTGTCAGTGAATGTTGTCAGTGAGTGAATGTTGTCAGTGAGTGAATGTTGTCAGTGAATGTTGTCAGTGAATGTTATCAGTTAGTGAATGTTGTCAGTGAATGTTGTCAGTGAGTGAATGTTGTCAGTGAATGTTGTCAGTGAGTGAATGTTGTCAGTGAATGCTGTCAGTGAGTGAATGTTGTCAGTGAATATTGTCAGTGAATGTTGTCAGTGCGTGAATGTTGTCAGTGAATGTTGTCAGTGAATGTTGTCAGTGCGTGAATGTTATCAGTGAATGATGTCAGTGAGTGAATGTTGTCAGTGAATGCTGTCAGTGAGTGAATGTTGTCAGTGAGTGAATGTTGTCAGAGAGTGAATGTTGTCAGTGAATGTTGTCAGTGAATGTTGTCAGTGAGTGTTGTCAGTGAATGTTGTCAGTGAGTGAATGTTGTCAGTGAGTGAATGTTGTCAGTGAATGTTGTCTGTGAGTGAATGTTGTCAGTTAGTGAATGTTGTCAGTGAATGTTGTCAGTGAGTGAATGTTGTCAGTGAGTGAATGTTGTCAGTGAATGTTGTCAGAGAGTCAATGTTGTCAGTGAATGTTGTCAGTGAGTGAATGTTGTCAGTGAGTGAATGTTGTCAGTGAATGTTGTCAGTGAGTGAATGTTGTCAGTGAGTGAATGTTGTCAGTGAATGTTGTCAGTGAGTGAATGTTGTCAGTGAGTGAATGTTGTCAGTGAATGTTGTCAGTGAATGTTATCAGTTAGTGAATGTTGTCAGTGAATGTTGTCAGTGAGTGAATGTTGTCAGTGAATGTTGTCAGTGAATGTTGTCAGTGAGTGAATGTTGTCAGTGAATGCTGTCAGTGAGTGAATGTTGTCAGTGAATATTGTCAGTGAGTGAATGTTGTCAGAGAGTGAATGTTGTCAGTGAATGTTGTCAGTGAGTGAATGTTGTCAGTGAATGTTGTCAGTGAATGTTGTCAGTGAGTGAATGTTGTCAGTGAATGTTGTCAGTGAGTGAATGTTGTCAGTGAATGCTGTCAGTGAGTGAATGTTGTCAGAGAGTGAATGTTGTCAGTGAATGTTGTCAGTGAATGTTGTCAGTGAGTGTTGTCAGTGAGTGAATGTTGTCAGAGAGTGAATGTTGTCAGTGAGTGAATGTTGTCAGTGAATGTTGTCAGTGAATGTTGTCAGTGAGTGAATGTTGTCAGTGAATGTTGTCAGTGAGTGAATGTTGTCAGTGATTGCTGTCAGTGAGTGAATGTTGTCAGTGAGTGAATGTTGTCAGAGAGTGAATGTTGTCAGTGAATGTTGTCAGTGAGTGTTGTCAGTGAATGTTGTCAGTGAGTGAATGTTGTCAGTGAATGTTGTCAGTGAGTGAATGTTGTCAGTGAATGTTGTCAGTGAATGTTGTCAGTGAGTGAATGTTGTCAGTGAGTGAATGTTGTCAGTGAATGTTGTCAGTGAATGTTGTCAGTGAATGTTGTCAGTGAGTGAATGTTGTCAGTGAGTGAATGTTGTCTGTGAGTGAATGTTGTCAGTTAGTGAATGTTGTCAGTGAATGTTGTCAGAGAGTCAATGTTGTCAGTGAATGTTGTCAGTGAGTGAATGTTGTCAGTGAGTGAATGTTGTCAGTGAATGTTGTCAGAGAGTGAATGTTGTCAGTGAATGTTGTCAGTGAATGTTGTCAGTGAGTGAATGTTGTCAGTGAGTGTTGTCAGTGAGTGAATGTTGTCAGAGAGTGAATGTTGTCAGTGAGTGAATGTTGTCAGTGAATGTTGTCAGTGAATGTTGTCAGTGAATGTTGTCAGTGAGTGAATGTTGTCAGTGAGTGTTGTCAGTGAGTGAATGTTGTCAGAGAGTGAATGTTGTCAGTGAGTGAATGTTGTCAGTGAGTGTTGTCAGTGAGTGAATGTTGTCAGAGAGTGAATGTTGTCAGTGAGTGAATGTTGTCAGTGAGTGAATGTTATCAGTGAATGTTGTCAGTGAGTGAATGTTGTCAGTGAATGTTGTCAGTGAGTGAATGTTGTCAGTGAATGTTGTCAGAGAGTCAATGTTGTCAGTGAATGTTGTCAGTGAGTGAATGTTGTCAGTGAGTGAATGTTGTCAGTGAATGTCAGTGAGTGAATGTTGTCAGTGAATGTTGTCAGTGAGTGAATGTTGTCAGTGAGTGAATGTTGTCAGTGAATGTTGTCAGTGAGTGAATGTTGTCAGTGAATGCTGTCAGTGAGTGAATGTTGTCAGTGAGTGAATGTTGTCAGAGAGTGAATGTTGTCAGTGAATGTTGTCAGTGAATGTTGTCAGTGAGTGTTGTCAGTGAATGTTGTCAGTGAATGTTGTCAGTGAGTGAATGTTGTCAGTGAATGTTGTCAGTGAATGTTGTCAGTGAGTGAATGTTGTCAGTGAATGTTGTCAGTGAATGTTGTCAGTGAATGTTGTCAGAGAGTGAATGTTGTCAGTGAGTGAGTGTTGTCAGTGAGTGAATGTTGTCAGAGAGTGAATGTTGTCAGTGAGTGAATGTTGTCAGTGAATGTTGTCAGTGAGTGAATGTTATCAGTGAATGTTGTCAGTGAGTGAATGTTGTCAGTGAATGTTGTCAGTGAGTGAATGTTGTCAGTGAATGTTGTCAGAGAGTCAATGTTGTCAGTGAATGTTGTCAGTGAGTGAATGTTGTCAGTGAGTGAATGTTGTCAGTGAATGTCAGTGAGTGAATGTTGTCAGTGAATGTTGTCAGTGAGTGAATGTTGTCAGTGAGTGAATGTTGTCAGTGAATGTTGTCAGTGAGTGAATGTTGTCAGTGAATGCTGTCAGTGAGTGAATGTTGTCAGTGAGTGAATGTTGTCAGAGAGTGAATGTTGTCAGTGAATGTTGTCAGTGAATGTTGTCAGTGAGTGTTGTCAGTGAATGTTGTCAGTGAGTGAATGTTGTCAGTGAGTGAATGTTGTCAGTGAATGTTGTCAGTGAGTGAATGTTGTCAGTGAATGTTGTCAGTGAATGTTGTCAGTGAATGTTGTCAGAGAGTGAATGTTGTCAGTGAGTGAATGTTGTCAGTGAATGTTGTCAGTGAGTGAATGTTATCAGTGAATGTTGTCAGTGAGTGAATGTTGTCAGTGAATGTTGTCAGTGAGTGAATGTTGTCAGTGAATGTTGTCAGAGAGTCAATGTTGTCAGTGAATGTTGTCAGTGAGTGAATGTTGTCAGTGAGTGAATGTTGTCAGTGAATGTTGTCAGTGAGTGAATGTTGTCAGTGAATGTCAGTGAGTGAATGTTGTCAGTGAATGTTGTCAGTGAGTGAATGTTGTCAGTGAATGCTGTCAGTGAGTGAATGTTGTCAGTGAGTGAATGTTGTCAGAGAGTGAATGTTGTCAGTGAATGTTGTCAGTGAATGTTGTCAGTGAGTGTTGTCAGTGAATGTTGTCAGTGAGTGAATGTTGTCAGTGAGTGAATGTTGTCAGTGAATGTTGTCAGTGAGTGAATGTTGTCAGTGAATGTTGTCAGTGAATGTTGTCAGTGAATGTTGTCAGAGAGTGAATGTTGTCAGTGAGTGAATGTTGTCAGTGAATGTTGTCAGTGAGTGAATGTTATCAGTGAATGTTGTCAGTGAGTGAATGTTGTCAGTGAATGTTGTCAGTGAGTGAATGTTGTCAGTGAATGTTGTCAGAGAGTCAATGTTGTCAGTGAATGTTGTCAGTGAGTGAATGTTGTCAGTGAGTGAATGTTGTCAGTGAATGTTGTCAGTGAGTGAATGTTGTCAGTGAATGTCAGTGAGTGAATGTTGTCAGTGAATGTTGTCAGTGAGTGAATGTTGTCAGTGAGTGAATGTTGTCAGTGAATGTTGTCAGTGAGTGAATGTTGTCAGTGAATGCTGTCAGTGAGTGAATGTTGTCAGTGAGTGAATGTTGTCAGTGAATGTTGTCAGTGAATGTTGTCAGTGAGTGTTGTCAGTGAATGTTGTCAGTGAGTGAATGTTGTCAGTGAGTGAATGTTGTCAGTGAGTGAATGTTGTCAGTGAATGTTGTCAGTGAGTGAATTTTGTCAGTGAATGTTGTCAGTGAATGTTGTCAGTGAATGTTGTCAGAGAGTGAATGTTGTCAGTGAGTGAATGTTGTCAGTGAATGTTGTCAGTGAGTGAATGTTGTCAGTGAGTGAATGTTGTCAGTGAATGTTGTCAGTGAGTGAATGTTGTCAGTGAATGTTGTCAGTGAATGTTGTCAGTGAGTGAATGTTGTCAGTGAGTGTTGTGAGTCAATGTTGTCAGTGAGTGTTGTCAGTGAATGTTGTCAGTGAGTGAATGTTGTCAGTGAATGTTGTCAGTGAGTGAATGTTGTCAGTGAATGTTGTCAGTGAGTGAATGCTGTCAGTGAGTGAATGTTGTCAGTGAGTGAATGTTGTCAGTGAATGTTGTCAGAGAGTGAATGTTGTCAGTGAATGTTGTCAGTGAGTGTTGTCAGTGAATGTTGTCAGTGAGTGAATGTTGTCAGTGAATGTCAGTGAGTGAATGTTGTCAGTGAATGTTGTCAGTGAGTGAATGTTGTCAGTGAATGTTGTCAGTGAGTGAATGTTGTCAGTGAATGTTGTCAGTGAGTGAATGTTGTCAGTGAGTGAATGTTGTCAGTGAATGTTGTCAGTGAGTGAATGTTGTCAGTGAATGCTGTCAGTGAGTGAATGTGGTCAGTGAGTGAATGTTGTCAGAGAGTGAATGTTGTCAGTGAATGTTGTCAGTGAATGTTGTCAGTGAGTGTTGTCAGTGAATGTTGTCAGAGAGTGAATGTTGTCAGTGAGTGAATGTTGTCAGTGAGTGAATGTTGTCAGTGAATGTTGTCAGTGAATGTTGTCAGTGAATGTTGTCAGAGAGTGAATGTTGTCAGTGAGTGAATGTTGTCAGTGAATGTTGTCAGTGAATGTTGTCAGTGAGTGAATGTTGTCAGTGAGTGAATGTTGTCAGTGAATGTTGTCTGTGAGTGAATGTTGTCAGTTAGTGAATGTTGTCAGTGAGTGAATGTTGTCAGTGAGTGAATGTTGTCAGTGAGTGAATGTTGTCAGTGAATGTTGTCTGTGAGTGAATGTTGTCAGTTAGTGAATGTTGTCAGTGAGTGAATGTTGTCAGTGAATGTTGTCAGTGAGTGAATGTTGTCAGTGAGTGTTGTAAGTGAGTCAATGTTGTCAGTGAGTGTTGTCAGTGAATGTTGTCAGTGAGTGAATGTTATCAGTGAATGTTGTCATTGAGTGAATGTTGTCAGTGAGTGAATGTTGTCAGTGAATGTTGTCAGTGAGTGAATGTTGTCAGTGAATGTTGTCAGTGAGTGAATGTTGTCAGTGAATGCTGTCAGTGAGTGAATGTTGTCAGAGAGTGAATGTTGTCAGTGAATGTTGTCAGTGAATGTTGTCAGTGAGTGTTGTCAGTGAATGTTGTCAGTGAGTGAATGTTGTCAGTGAATGTCAGTGAGTGAATGTTGTCAGTGAATGTTGTCAGTGAATGTTGTCAGTGAGTGAATGTTGTCAGTGAGTGAATGTTGTCAGTGAATGTTGTCAGTGAGTGAATGTTGTCAGTGAATGCTGTCAGTGAGTGAATGTGGTCAGTGAGTGAATGTTGTCAGAGAGTGAATGTTGTCAGTGAATGTTGTCAGTGAATGTTGTCAGTGAGTGAATGTTGTCAGTGAGTGAATGTTGTCAGTGAATGTTGTCAGTGAGTGAATGTTGTCAGTGAATGTTGTCAGTGAATGTTGTCTGTGAATGTTGTCAGAGAGTGAATGTTGTCAGTGAGTGAATGTTGTCAGTGAATGTTGTCAGTGAATGTTGTCAGTGAGTGAATGTTGTCAGTGAGTGAATGTTGTCAGTGAATGTTGTCTGTGAGTGAATGTTGTCAGTTAGTGAATGTTGTCAGTGAGTGAATGTTGTCAGTGAATGTTGTCAGTGAGTGAATGTTGTCAGTGAGTGAATGTTGTCAGTGAGTGTTGTAAGTGAGTCAATGTTGTCAGTGAGTGTTGTCAGTGAATGTTGTCAGTGAGTGAATGTTATCAGTGAATGTTGTCAGTGAGTGAATGTTGTCAGTGAATGTCAGTGAGTGAATGTTGTCAGTGAGTGAATGTTGTCAGTGAATGTTGTCAGTGAGTGAATGTTGTCAGTGAATGTCAGTGAGTGAATGTTGTCAGTGAATGTTGTCAGTGAGTGAATGTTGTCAGTGAGTGAATGTTGTCAGTGAATGCTGTCAGTGAGTGAATGTTGTCAGTGAGTGAATGTTGTCAGTGAATGTTGTCAGTGAATGTTGTCAGTGAATGTTGTCAGTGAGTGAATGTTGTCAGTGAATGTTGTCAGTGAGTGAATGTTGTCAGTGAATGTTGTCAGTGAGTGAATGTTGTCAGTGAGTGAATGTTGTCAGTGAGTGAATGTTGTCAGTGAACGTTGTCAGTGAATGTTGTCAGAGAGTGAATGTTGTCAGTGAATGTTGTCAGAGAGTGAATGTTATCAGTAAATGTTGTCTGTGAATGTTGTCAGAGAGTGAATGTTGTCAGTGAATGTTGTCAGTTAGTGAATGTTGTCAGTGAATGTTGTCAGTGAGTGAATGTTGTCAGTGAATGTTGTCAGTGAGTGAATGTTGTCAGTGAATGCTGTCAGTGAGTGAATGTTGTCAGTGAGTGAATGTTGTCAGTGAATGTTGTCAGAGAGTGAATGTTGTCAGTGAATGTTGTCAGTGAATGTTGTCAGTGAGTGTTGTCAGTGAATGTTGCCAGTGAGTGAATGTTGTCAGTGAGTGAATGTTGTCTGTGAGTGAATGTTATCAGTTAGTGAATGTTGTCAGTGAATGTTGTCAGTGAGTGAATGTTGTCAGTGAGTGAATGTTGTCAGTGAATGTTGTCAGTGAGTGAATGTTGTCAGTGAGTGAATGTTGTCAGTGAGTGTTGTAAGTGAGTCAATGTTGTCAGTGAGTGTTGTCAGTGAATGTTGTCAGTGAGTGAATGTTGTCAGTGAATGTTGTCAGTGAGTGAATGTTGTCAGTGAATGTTGTCAGTGAGTGAATGTTGTCAGTGAATGTTGTCAGTGAGTGAATGTTGTCAGTGAGTGAATGTTGTCAGTGAATGTTGTCAGTGAATGTTGTCAGAGAGTGAATGTTGTCAGTGAATGTTGTCAGAGAGTGAATGTTATCAGTAAATGTTGTCAGTGAATGTTGTCAGAGAGTGAATGTTGTCAGTGAATGTTGTCAGTTAGTGAATGTTGTCAGTGAATGTTGTCAGTGAGTGAATGTTGTCAGTGAATGTTGTCAGTGAATGCTGTCAGTGAGTGAATGTTGTCAGTGAGTGAATGTTGTCAGTGAATATTGTCAGTGAGTGAATGTTGTCAGTGAATGTTGTCAGTGAGTGAATGTTGTCAGTGAATGCTGTCAGTGAGTGAATGTTGTCAGTGAGTGAATGTTGTCAGTGAATGTTGTCAGAGAGTGAATGTTGTCAGTGAATGTTGTCAGTGAATGTTGTCAGTGAGTGTTGTCAGTGAGTGAATGTTGTCAGTGAGTGAATGTTGTCAGTGAATGTTGTCAGTGAGTGAATGTTGTCAGTGAATGTTGTCTGTGAGTGAATGTTGTCAGTTAGTGAATGTTGTCAGTGAATGTTGTCAGTGAATGTTGTCAGTGAGTGAATGTTGTCAGTGAATGTTGTCAGAGAGTGAATGTTGTCAGTGAATGTTGTCAGTGAATGTTGTCAGTGAGTGAATGTTGTCAGTGAATGTTGTCTGTGAGTGAATGTTGTCAGTTAGTGAATGTTGTCAGTGAATGTTGTCAGTGAGTGAATGTTGTCAGTGAGTGAATGTTGTCAGTGAATGTTGTCAGTGAGTGAATGTTGTCAGTGAATGTTGTCAGTGAGTGAATGTTGTCAGTGAGTGAATGTTGTCAGAGAGTGAATGTTGTCAGTGAGTGAATGTTGTCAGTGAATGTTGTCAGTGAGTGAATGTTGTCAGAGAGTGAATGTTGTCAGTGAGTGAATGTTGTCAGTGAATGTTGTCAGTGAGTGAATGTTGTCAGTGAGTGAATGTTGTCAGTGAATGTTGTCAGTGAATGTTGTCAGTGAGTGAATGTTATCAGTGAATGTTGTCAGTGAGTGAATGTTGTCAGTGAATGTTGTCAGTGAGTGAATGTTGTCAGTGAGTGAATGTTGTCAGTGAATGTTGTCAGTGAGTGAATGTTGTCAGTGAATGTTGTCAGTGAGTGAATGTTGTCAGTGAGTGAATGTTGTCAGAGAGTCAATGTTGTCAGTGAATGTTGTCAGTGAGTGAATGTTGTCAGTGAATGCTGTCAGTGAGTGAATGTTGTCAGTGAGTGAATGTTGTCAGAGAGTGAATGTTGTCAGTGAATGTTGTCAGTGAATGTTGTCAGTGAGTGTTGTCAGTGAATGTTGTCAGTGAGTGAATGTTTTCAGTGAGTGAATGTTGTCAGTGAATGTTGTCAGTGAGTGAATGTTGTCAGTGAATGTTGTCAGTGAATGTTGTCAGAGAGTGAATGTTGTCAGTGAGTGAATGTTGTCAGTGAATGTTGTCAGTGAATGTTGTCAGTGAGTGAATGTTGTCAGTGAGTGAATGTTGTCAGTGAGTGAATGTTGTCAGTGAATGTTGTCTGTGAGTGAATGTTGTCAGTTAGTGAATGTTGTCAGTGAGTGAATGTTGTCAGTGAATGTTGTCAGTGAGTGAATGTTGTCAGTGAGTGAATGTTGTCAGTGAGTGTTGTAAGTGAGTCAATGTTGTCAGTGAGTGTTGTCAGTGAATGTTGTCAGTGAGTGAATGTTATCAGTGAATGTTGTCATTGAGTGAATGTTGTCAGTGAATGTTGTCAGTGAGTGAATGTTGTCAGTGAATGTTGTCAGTGAGTGAATGTTGTCAGTGAATGTTGTCAGTGAGTGAATATTGTCAGTGAGTGAATGTTGTCAGTGAGTGAATGTTGTCAGTGAACGTTGTCAGTGAATGTTGTCAGAGAGTGAATGTTGTCAGTGAATGTTGTCAGTGAGTGAATGTTGTCAGTGAGTGAATGTTGTCAGTGAGTGGATGTTGTCAGTGAATGTTGTCTGTGAGTGAATGTTGTCAGTGAGTGAATGTTGTCAGTGAATGTTGTCAGTTAGTGAATGTTGTCAGTGAATGTTGTCAGTGAGTGAATGTTGTCAGTGAGTGTTGTGAGTCAATGTTGTCAGTGAGTGTTGTCAGTGAATGTTGTCAGTGAGTGAATGTTGTCAGTGAATGTTGTCAGTGAGTGAATGTTGTCAGTGAATGTTGTCAGTGAGTGAATGCTGTCAGTGAGTGAATGTTGTCAGTGAGTGAATGTTGTCAGTGAATGTTGTCAGAGAGTGAATGTTGTCAGTGAATGTTGTCAGTGAATGTTGTCAGTGAG
Organism: Staurois parvus; assembly: GCF_062004578.1. Classification (NCBI taxonomy): domain Eukaryota; kingdom Metazoa; phylum Chordata; class Amphibia; order Anura; family Ranidae; genus Staurois; species Staurois parvus. Next base: position 772,676 of record NW_028320448.1, read on the forward strand.
TGTTGTCAGTGAATGTTGTCAGTGAGTGAATGTTGTCAGTGAATGTCAGTGAGTGAATGTTGTCAGTGAATGTTGTCAGTGAATGTTGTCAGTGAGTGAATGTTGTCAGTGAGTGAATGTTGTCAGTGAATGTTGTCAGTGAGTGAATGTTGTCAGTGAATGCTGTCAGTGAGTGAATGTTGTCAGTGAGTGAATGTTGTCAGAGAGTGAATGTTGTCAGTGAATGTTGTCAGTGAATGTTGTCAGTGAGTGTTGTCAGTGAATGTTGTCAGTGAGTGAATGTTGTCAGTGAGTGAATGTTGTCAGTGAGTGTTGTCAGTGAATGTTGTCAGTGAGTGAATGTTGTCAGTGAATGTTGTCAGTGAATGTTGTCAGTGAATGTTGTCAGAGAGTGAATGTTGTCAGTGAGTGAATGTTGTCAGTGAATGTTGTCAGTGAATGTTGTCAGTGAGTGAATGTTGTCAGTGAGTGAATGTTGTCAGTGAATGTTGTCTGTGAGTGAATGTTGTCAGTTAGTGAATGTTGTCAGTGAGTGAATGTTGTCAGTGAATGCTGTCAGTGAGTGAATGTTGTCAGTGAGTGAATGTTGTCAGAGAGTGAATGTTGTCAGTGAATGTTGTCAGTGAATGTTGTCAGTGAGTGATGTCAGTGAATGTTGTCAGTGAGTGAATGTTGTCAGTGAGTGAATGTTGTCAGTGAGTGAATGTTGTCAGTGAGTGTTGTCAGTGAGTGAATGTTGTCAGTGAATGTTGTCAGTGAATGTTGTCAGTGAATGTTGTCAGAGAGTGAATGTTGTCAGTGAGTGAATGTTGTCAGTGAGTGAATGTTGTCAGTGAATGTTGTCAGTGAATGTTGTCAGTGAGTGAATGTTGTCAGTGAGTGAATGTTGTCAGTGAATGTTGTCTGTGAGTGAATGTTGTCAGTTAGTGAATGTTGTCAGTGAGTGAATGTTGTCAGTGAATGTTGTCAGTGAGTGAATGTTGTCAGTGAGTGAATGTTGTCAGTGAATGTTGTCAGTGAGTGAATGTTGTCAGTGAGTGTTGTAAGTGAGTCAATGTTGTCAGTGAGTGTTGTCAGTGAATGTTGTCAGTGAGTGAATGTTGTCAGTGAATGTTGTCAGTGAGTGAATGTTGTCAGTGAATGTTGTCAGTGAGTGAATGTTGTCAGTGAATGTTGTCAGTGAGTGAATGTTGTCAGTGAATTTTGTCAGTGAGTGAATGTTGTCAGTGAATGTTGTCAGTGAGTGAATGTTGTCAGTGAATGTTGTCAGTGAGTGAATGTTGTCAGTGAGTGAATGTTGTCAGTGAATGTTGTCTGTGAGTGAATGTTGTCAGTTAGTGAATGTTGTCAGTGAATGTTGTCAGTGAGTGAATGTTGTCAGTGAGTGAATGTTGTCAGTGAATGTTGTCAGAGGGTCAATGTTGTCAGTGAATGTTGTCAGTGAGTGAATGTTGTCAGTGAGTGAATGTTGTCAGTGAATGTTGTCAGTGAGTGAATGTTGTCAGTGAATGTTGTCAGTGAATGTTGTCAGTGAGTGAATGTTGTCAGTGAGTGAATGTTGTCAGAGAGTGAATGTTGTCAGTGAGTGAATGTTGTCAGTGAATGTTGTGAGTGAGTGAATGTTGTCAGTGAGTGAATGCTGTCAGTGAATGTTGTCAGTGAATGTTGTCAGTGAGTGAATGTTATCAGTGAATGTTGTCAGTGAGTGAATGTTGTCAGTGAATGTTGTCAGTGAGTGAATGTTGTCAGTGAGTGAATGTTGTCAGTGAATGTTGTCAGTTAGTGAATGTTGTCAGTGAATGTTGTCAGTGAGTGAATGTTGTCAGTGAGTGAATGTTGTCAGTGAATGTTGTCTGTGAGTGAATGTTGTCAGTGAGTGAATGTTGTCAGTGAATGTTGTCAGTGAGTGAATGTTGTCAGTGAATGTCAGTGAGTGAATGTTGTCAGTGAATGTTGTCAGTGAATGTTGTCAGTGAGTGAATGTTGTCAGTGAGTGAATGTTGTCAGTGAATGTTGTCAGTGAGTGAATGTTGTCAGTGAGTGAATGTTGTCAGTGAATGTTGTCAGAGAGTCAATGTTGTCAGTGAATGTTGTCAGTGAGTGAATGTTGTCAGTGAGTGAATGTTGTCAGTGAATGTTGTCAGTGAGTGAATGTTGTCAGTGAGTGAATGTTGTCAGTGAATGTTGTCAGTGAGTGAATGTTGTCAGTGAGTGAATGTTGTCAGTGAATGTTGTCAGTTAGTGAATGTTGTCAGTGAATGTTGTCAGTGAGTGAATGTTGTCAGTGAGTGAATGTTGTCAGTGAATGTTGTCTGTGAGTGAATGTTGTCAGTTAGTGAATGTTGTCAGTGAATGTTGTCAGAGAGTCAATGTTGTCAGTGAATGTTGTCAGTGAGTGAATGTTGTCAGTGAGTGAATGTTGTCAGTGAATGTTGTCAGTGAGTGAATGTTGTCAGTGAATGTCAGTGAGTGAATGTTGTCAGTGAATGTTGTCAGTGAATGTTGTCAGTGAGTGAATGTTGTCAGTGAGTGAATGTTGTCAGTGAATGTTGTCAGTGAGTGAATGTTGTCAGTGAGTGAATGTTGTCTGTGAGTGAATGTTGTCAGTGAGTGAATGTTGTCTGTGAGTGAATGTTGTCAGTTAGTGAATGTTGTCAGTGAATGTTGTCAGTGAGTGAATGTTGTCAGTGAGTGAATGTTGTCAGAGAGTCAATGTTGTCAGTGAATGTTGTCAGTGAGTGAATGTTGTCAGTGAGTGAATGTTGTCAGTGAATGTTGTCAGTGAGTGAATGTTGTCAGTGAATGTTGTCAGTGAGTGAATGTTGTCAGTGAGTGTTGTCAGTGAGTGAATGTTGTCAGAGAGTGAATGTTGTCAGTGAGTGAATGTTGTCAGTGAATGTTGTCAGTGAGTGAATGTTGTCAGTGAGTGAATGTTGTCAGTGAATGTTGTCAGTTAATGTTGTCAGTGAATGTTGTCAGTGAGTGAATGTTGTCAGTGAATGTTGTCAGTGAGTGAATGTTGTCAGTGAATGTTGTCAGTGAGTGAATGTTGTCAGTGAGTGAATGTTGTCAGTGAATGTTATCAGTGAGTGAATGTTGTCAGTGAGTGAATGTTGTCAGTGAGTGAATGTTGTCAGTGAATGTTGTCAGTGAGTGAATGTTGTCAGTGAATGTTGTCAGTGAATGTTGTCAGTGAGTGAATGTTGTCAGTGAATGTTGTCAGTGAGTGAATGTTGTCAGTGAATGTTGTCAGTGAGTGAATGTTGTCAGTGAATGTTGTCAGTGAGTGAATGTTGTCAGTGAATGCTGTCAGTGAGTGAATGTTGTCAGTGAATATTGTCAGTGAGTGAATGTTGTCAGAGAGTGAATGTTGTCAGTGAATGTTGTCAGTGAGTGAATGTTGTCAGTGAATGTTGTCAGTGAATGTTGTCAGTGAGTGAATGTTGTCAGTGAATGTTGTCAGTGAGTGAATGTTGTCAGTGAATGTTGTCAGTGAATGTTGTCAGTGAGTGAATGTTGTCAGTGAATGTTGTCAGTGAGTGAATGTTGTCAGTGAATGCTGTCAGTGAGTGAATGTTGTCAGTGAGTGAATGTTGTCAGAGAGTGAATGTTGTCAGTGAATGTTGTCAGTGAGTGTTGTCAGTGAATGTTGTCAGTGAGTGAATGTTGTCAGTGAATGTTGTCAGTGAGTGAATGTTGTCAGTGAATGTTGTCAGTGAATGTTGTCAGTGAGTGAATGTTGTCAGTGAATGTTGTCAGTGAATGTTGTCAGTGAGTGAATGTTATCAGTGAATGTTGTCAGTGAGTGAATGTTGTCAGTGAATGTTGTCAGTGAGTGAATGTTGTCAGTGAGTGAATGTTGTCAGTGAATGTTGTCAGTTAGTGAATGTTGTCAGTGAATGTTGTCAGTGAGTGAATGTTGTCAGTGAATGTTGTCAGTGAGTGAATGTTGTCAGTGAGTGAATGTTGTCAGTGAATGTTGTCTGTGAGTGAATGTTGTCAGTTAGTGAATGTTGTCAGTGAATGTTGTCAGAGAGTCAATGTTGTCAGTGAATGTTGTCAGTGAGTGAATGTTGTCAGTGAGTGAATGTTGTCAGTGAATGTTGTCAGTGAGTGAATGTTGTCAGTGAATGTCAGTGAGTGAATGTTGTCAGTGAATGTTGTCAGTGAATGTTGTCAGTGAGTGAATGTTGTCAGTGAGTGAATGTTGTCAGTGAATGTTGTCAGAGAGTGAATGTTGTCAGTGAGTGAATGTTGTCAGTGAATGTTGTCAGTGAGTGAATGTTGTCAGTGAATGTTGTCTGTGAGTGAATGTTGTCAGTTAGTGAATGTTGTCAGTGAATGTTGTCAGAGAGTCAATGTTGTCAGTGAATGTTGTCAGTGAGTGAATGTTGTCAGTGAGTGAATGTTGTCAGTGAATGTTGTCAGTGAGTGAATGTTGTCAGTGAATGCTGTCAGTGAGTGAATGTTGTCAGTGAATATTGTCAGTGAGTGAATGTTGTCAGAGAGTGAATGTTGTCAGTGAATGTTGTCAGTGAGTGAATGTTGTCAGTGAATGTTGTCAGTGAATGTTGTCAGTGAGTGAATGTTGTCAGTGAATGTTGTCAGTGAGTGAATGTTGTCAGTGAATGCTGTCAGTGAGTGAATGTTGTCAGTGAGTGAATGTTGTCAGAGAGTGAATGTTGTCAGTGAATGTTGTCAGTGAGTGTTGTCAGTGAATGTTGTCAGTGAGTGAATGTTGTCAGTGAATGTTGTCAGTGAGTGAATGTTGTCAGTGAATGTTGTCAGTGAATGTTGTCAGTGAGTGAATGTTGTCAGTGAGTGAATGTTGACAGTGAATGTTGTCAGTGAGTGAATGTTATCAGTGAATGTTGTCAGTGAGTGAATGTTGTCAGTGAATGTTGTCAGTGAGTGAATGTTGTCAGTGAGTGAATGTTGTCAGTGAATGTTGTCAGTTAGTGAATGTTGTCAGTGAATGTTGTCAGTGAGTGAATGTTGTCAGTGAATGTTGTCAGTGAGTGAATGTTGTCAGTGAATGTTGTCTGTGAGTGAATGTTGTCAGTTAGTGAATGTTGTCAGTGAATGTTGTCAGAGAGTCAATGTTGTCAGTGAATGTTGTCAGTGAGTGAATGTTGTCAGTGAGTGAATGTTGTCAGTGAATGTTGTCAGTGAGTGAATGTTGTCAGTGAATGTTGTCAGTGAATGTTGTCAGTGAGTGAATGTTGTCAGTGAGTGTTGTGAGTCAATGTTGTCAGTGAGTGTTGTCAGTGAATGTTGTCAGTGAGTGAATGTTGTCAGTGAATGTTGTCAGTGAGTGAATGTTGTCAGTGAATGTTGTCAGTGAGTGAATGTTGTCAGTGAATGTTGTCAGTGAGTGAATGCTGTCAGTGAGTGAATGTTGTCAGTGAGTGAATGTTGTCAGTGAATGTTGTCAGAGAGTGAATGTTGTCAGTGAATGTTGTCAGTGAATGTTGTCAGTGAGTGTTGTCAGTGAATGTTGTCAGTGAGTGAATGTTGTCAGTGAATGTCAGTGAGTGAATGTTGTCAGTGAATGTTGTCAGTGAATGTTGTCAGTGAGTGAATGTTGTCAGTGAGTGAATGTTGTCAGTGAATGTTGTCAGTGAGTGAATGTTGTCAGTGAATGCTGTCAGTGAGTGAATGTGGTCAGTGAGTGAATGTTGTCAGAGAGTGAATGTTGTCAGTGAATGTTGTCAGTGAATGTTGTCAGTGAGTGAATGTTGTCAGTGAGTGAATGTTGTCAGTGAATGTTGTCAGTGAGTGAATGTTGTCAGTGAATGTTGTCAGTGAATGTTGTCAGTGAATGTTGTCAGAGAGTGAATGTTGTCAGTGAGTGAATGTTGTCAGTGAATGTTGTCAGTGAATGTTGTCAGTGAGTGAATGTTGTCAGTGAGTGAATGTTGTCAGTGAGTGAATGTTGTCAGTGAATGTTGTCTGTGAGTGAATGTTGTCAGTTAGTGAATGTTGTCAGTGAGTGAATGTTGTCAGTGAATGTTGTCAGTGAGTGAATGTTGTCAGTGAGTGAATGTTGTCAGTGAGTGTTGTAAGTGAGTCAATGTTGTCAGTGAGTGTTGTCAGTGAATGTTGTCAGTGAGTGAATGTTATCAGTGAATGTTGTCATTGAGTGAATGTTGTCAGTGAATGTTGTCAGTGAGTGAATGTTGTCAGTGAATGTTGTCAGTGAGTGAATGTTGTCAGTGAATGTTGTCAGTGAGTGAATGTTGTCAGTGAATGTTGTCAGTGAGTGAATGTTGTCAGTGAGTGAATGTTGTCAGTGAACGTTGTCAGTGAATGTTGTCAGAGAGTGAATGTTGTCAGTGAATGTTGTCAGAGAGTGAATGTTATCAGTAAATGTTGTCTGTGAATGTTGTCAGAGAGTGAATGTTGTCAGTGAATGTTGTCAGTTAGTGAATGTTGTCAGTGAATGTTGTCAGTGAGTGAATGTTGTCAGTGAATGTTGTCAGTGAGTGAATGTTGTCAGTGAATGCTGTCAGTGAGTGAATGTTGTCAGTGAGTGAATGTTGTCAGTGAATGTTGTCAGAGAGTGAAAGTTGTCAGTGAATGTTGTCAGTGAATGTTGTCAGTGAGTGTTGTCAGTGAATGTTGTCAGTGAGTGAATGTTGTCAGTGAGTGAATGTTGTCTGTGAGTGAATGTTATCAGTTAGTGAATGTTGTCAGTGAATGTTGTCAGTGAGTGAATGTTGTCAGTGAGTGAATGTTGTCAGTGAATGTTGTCAGTGAGTGAATGTTGTCAGTGAGTGAATGTTGTCAGTGAGTGTTGTAAGTGAGTCAATGTTGTCAGTGAGTGTTGTCAGTGAATGTTGTCAGTGAGTGAATGTTGTCAGTGAATGTTGTCAGTGAGTGAATGTTGTCAGTGAATGTTGTCAGTGAGTGAATGTTGTCAGTGAATGTTGTCAGTGAGTGAATGTTGTCAGTGAGTGAATGTTGTCAGTGAGTGAATGTTGTCAGTGAATGTTGTCAGTGAATGTTGTCAGAGAGTGAATGTTGTCAGTGAATGTTGTCAGAGAGTGAATGTTATCAGTAAATGTTGTCAGTGAATGTTGTCAGTTAGTGAATGTTGTCAGTGAATGTTGTCAGTGAGTGAATGTTGTCAGTGAATGTTGTCAGTGAATGCTGTCAGTGAGTGAATGTTGTCAGTGAGTGAATGTTGTCAGTGAATATTGTCAGTGAGTGAATGTTGTCAGTGAATGTTGTCAGTGAGTGAATGTTGTCAGTGAATGCTGTCAGTGAGTGAATGTTGTCAGTGAGTGAATGTTGTCAGTGAATGTTGTCAGAGAGTGAATGTTGTCAGTGAATGTTGTCAGTGAATGTTGTCAGTGAGTGTTGTCAGTGAGTGAATGTTGTCAGTGAGTGAATGTTGTCAGTGAATGTTGTCAGTGAGTGAATGTTGTCAGTGAATGTTGTCTGTGAGTGAATGTTGTCAGTTAGTGAATGTTGTCAGTGAATGTTGTCAGTGAATGTTGTCAGTGAGTGAATGTTGTCAGTGAATGTTGTCAGAGAGTGAATGTTGTCAGTGAATGTTGTCAGTGAATGTTGTCAGTGAGTGAATGTTGTCAGTGAATGTTGTCTGTGAGTGAATGTTGTCAGTTAGTGAATGTTGTCAGTGAATGTTGTCAGTGAGTGAATGTTGTCAGTGAGTGAATGTTGTCAGTGAATGTTGTCAGTGAGTGAATGTTGTCAGTGAATGTTGTCAGTGAGTGAATGTTGTCAGTGAGTGAATGTTGTCAGAGAGTGAATGTTGTCAGTGAGTGAATGTTGTCAGTGAATGTTGTCAGTGAGTGAATGTTGTCAGAGAGTGAATGTTGTCAGTGAGTGAATGTTGTCAGTGAATGTTGTCAGTGAGTGAATGTTGTCAGTGAGTGAATGTTGTCAGTGAATGTTGTCAGTGAATGTTGTCAGTGAGTGAATGTTATCAGTGAATGTTGTCAGTGAGTGAATGTTGTCAGTGAATGTTGTCAGTGAGTGAATGTTGTCAGTGAGTGAATGTTGTCAGTGAATGTTGTCAGTGAGTGAATGTTGTCAGTGAATGTTGTCAGTGAGTGAATGTTGTCAGTGAATGTTGTCAGTGAGTGAATGTTGTCAGTGAATGTTGTCTGTGAGTGAATGTTGTCAGTTAGTGAATGTTGTCAGTGAATGTTGTCAGTGAGTGAATGTTGTCAGTGAGTGAATGTTGTCAGTGAATGTTGTCAGAGTCAATGTTGTCAGTGAATGTTGTCAGTGAGTGAATGTTGTCAGTGAGTGAATGTTGTCAGAGAGTCAATGTTGTCAGTGAATGTTGTCAGTGAGTGAATGTTGTCAGTGAATGCTGTCAGTGAGTGAATGTTGTCAGTGAGTGAATGTTGTCAGAGAGTGAATGTTGTCAGTGAATGTTGTCAGTGAATGTTGTCAGTGAGTGTTGTCAGTGAATGTTGTCAGTGAGTGAATGTTTTCAGTGAGTGAATGTTGTCAGTGAATGTTGTCAGTGAGTGAATGTTGTCAGTGAATGTTGTCAGTGAATGTTGTCAGAGAGTGAATGTTGTCAGTGAGTGAATGTTGTCAGTGAATGTTGTCAGTGAATGTTGTCAGTGAGTGAATGTTGTCAGTGAGTGAATGTTGTCAGTGAGTGAATGTTGTCAGTGAATGTTGTCTGTGAGTGAATGTTGTCAGTTAGTGAATGTTGTCAGTGAGTGAATGTTGTCAGTGAATGTTGTCAGTGAGTGAATGTTGTCAGTGAGTGAATGTTGTCAGTGAGTGTTGTAAGTGAGTCAATGTTGTCAGTGAGTGTTGTCAGTGAATGTTGTCAGTGAGTGAATGTTATCAGTGAATGTTGTCATTGAGTGAATGTTGTCAGTGAATGTTGTCAGTGAGTGAATGTTGTCAGTGAATGTTGTCAGTGAGTGAATGTTGTCAGTGAATGTTGTCAGTGAGTGAATGTTGTCAGTGAGTGAATGTTGTCAGTGAGTGAATGTTGTCAGTGAACGTTGTCAGTGAATGTTGTCAGAGAGTGAATGTTGTCAGTGAATGTTGTCAGTGAGTGAATGTTGTCAGTGAGTGAATGTTGTCAGTGAGTGGATGTTGTCAGTGAATGTTGTCTGTGAGTGAATGTTGTCAGTGAGTGAATGTTGTCAGTGAATGTTGTCAGTTAGTGAATGTTGTCAGTGAATGTTGTCAGTGAGTGAATGTTGTCAGTGAGTGTTGTGAGTCAATGTTGTCAGTGAGTGTTGTCAGTGAATGTTGTCAGTGAGTGAATGTTGTCAGTGAATGTTGTCAGTGAGTGAATGTTGTCAGTGAATGTTGTCAGTGAGTGAATGCTGTCAGTGAGTGAATGTTGTCAGTGAGTGAATGTTGTCAGTGAATGTTGTCAGAGAGTGAATGTTGTCAGTGAATGTTGTCAGTGAATGTTGTCAGTGAGTGTTGTCAGTGAATGTTGTCAGTGAGTGAATGTTGTCAGTGAATGTCAGTGAGTGAATGTTGTCAGTGAATGTTGTCAGTGAATGTTGTCAGTGAGTGAATGTTGTCAGTGAGTGAATGTTGTCAGTGAATGTTGTCAGTGAGTGAATGTTGTCAGTGAATGCTGTCAGTGAGTGAATGTTGTCAGTGAGTGAATGTTGTCAGAGAGTGAATGTTGTCAGTGAATGTTGTCAGTGAATGTTGTCAGTGAGTGTTGTCAGTGAATGTTGTCAGTGAGTGAATGTTGTCAGTGAGTGAATGTTGTCAGTGAGTGTTGTCAGTGAATGTTGTCAGTGAGTGAATGTTGTCAGTGAATGTTGTCAGTGAATGTTGTCAGTGAATGTTGTCAGAGAGTGAATGTTGTCAGTGAGTGAATGTTGTCAGTGAATGTTGTCAGTGAATGTTGTCAGTGAGTGAATGTTGTCAGTGAGTGAATGTTGTCAGTGAGTGAATGTTGTCAGTGAATGTTGTCTGTGAGTGAATGTTGTCAGTTAGTGAATGTTGTCAGTGAGTGAATGTTGTCAGTGAATGCTGTCAGTGAGTGAATGTTGTCAGTGAGTGAATGTTGTCAGAGAGTGAATGTTGTCAGTGAATGTTGTCAGTGAATGTTGTCAGTGAGTGATGTCAGTGAATGTTGTCAGTGAGTGAATGTTGTCAGTGAGTGAATGTTGTCAGTGAGTGAATGTTGTCAGTGAGTGTTGTCAGTGAGTGAATGTTGTCAGTGAATGTTGTCAGTGAATGTTGTCAGTGAATGTTGTCAGAGAGTGAATGTTGTCAGTGAGTGAATGTTGTCAGTGAGTGAATGTTGTCAGTGAATGTTGTCAGTGAATGTTGTCAGTGAGTGAATGTTGTCAGTGAGTGAATGTTGTCAGTGAATGTTGTCTGTGAGTGAATGTTGTCAGTTAGTGAATGTTGTCAGTGAGTGAATGTTGTCAGTGAATGTTGTCAGTGAGTGAATGTTGTCAGTGAGTGAATGTTGTCAGTGAATGTTGTCAGTGAGTGAATGTTGTCAGTGAGTGTTGTAAGTGAGTCAATGTTGTCAGTGAGTGTTGTCAGTGAATGTTGTCAGTGAGTGAATGTTGTCAGTGAATGTTGTCAGTGAGTGAATGTTGTCAGTGAATGTTGTCAGTGAGTGAATGTTGTCAGTGAATGTTGTCAGTGAGTGAATGTTGTCAGTGAATTTTGTCAGTGAGTGAATGTTGTCAGTGAATGTTGTCAGTGAGTGAATGTTGTCAGTGAATGTTGTCAGTGAGTGAATGTTGTCAGTGAGTGAATGTTGTCAGTGAATGTTGTCTGTGAGTGAATGTTGTCAGTCAGTGAATGTTGTCAGTGAATGTTGTCAGTGAGTGAATGTTGTCAGTGAGTGAATGTTGTCAGTGAATGTTGTCAGAGGGTCAATGTTGTCAGTGAATGTTGTCAGTGAGTGAATGTTGGCAGTGAGTGAATGTTGTCAGTGAATGTTGTCAGTGAGTGAATGTTGTCAGTGAATGTTGTCAGTGAATGTTGTCAGTGAGTGAATGTTGTCAGTGAGTGAATGTTGTCAGAGAGTGAATGTTGTCAGTGAGTGAATGTTGTCAGTGAATGTTGTGAGTGAGTGAATGTTGTCAGTGAGTGAATGCTGTCAGTGAATGTTGTCAGTGAATGTTGTCAGTGAGTGAATGTTATCAGTGAATGTTGTCAGTGAGTGAATGTTGTCAGTGAATGTTGTCAGTGAGTGAATGTTGTCAGTGAGTGAATGTTGTCAGTGAATGTTGTCAGTTAGTGAATGTTGTCAGTGAATGTTGTCAGTGAGTGAATGTTGTCAGTGAGTGAATGTTGTCAGTGAATGTTGTCTGTGAGTGAATGTTGTCAGTTAGTGAATGTTGTCAGTGAATGTTGTCAGAGAGTCAATGTTGTCAGTGAATGTTGTCAGTGAGTGAATGTTGTCAGTGAGTGAATGTTGTCAGTGAATGTTGTCAGTGAGTGAATGTTGTCAGTGAATGTCAGTGAGTGAATGTTGTCAGTGAATGTTGTCAGTGAATGTTGTCAGTGAGTGAATGTTGTCAGTGAGTGAATGTTGTCAGTGAATGTTGTCAGTGAGTGAATGTTGTCAGTGAGTGAATGTTGTCTGTGAGTGAATGTTGTCAGTGAGTGAATGTTGTCTGTGAGTGAATGTTGTCAGTTAGTGAATGTTGTCAGTGAATGTTGTCAGTGAGTGAATGTTGTCAGTGAGTGAATGTTGTCAGTGAATGTTGTCAGAGAGTCAATGTTGTCAGTGAATGTTGTCAGTGAGTGAATGTTGTCAGTGAGTGAATGTTGTCAGTGAATGTTGTCAGTGAGTGAATGTTGTCAGTGAGTGAATGTTGTCAGTGAATGTTGTCAGTGAGTGAATGTTGTCAGTGAGTGAATGTTGTCAGTGAGTGAATGTTGTCAGTGAATGTTGTCTGTGAGTGAATGTTGTCAGTTAGTGAATGTTGTCAGTGAATGTTGTCAGAGAGTCAATGTTGTCAGTGAATGTTGTCAGTGAGTGAATGTTGTCAGTGAGTGAATGTTGTCAGTGAATGTTGTCAGTGAGTGAATGTTGTCAGTGAATGTCAGTGAGTGAATGTTGTCAGTGAATGTTGTCAGTGAATGTTGTCAGTGAGTGAATGTTGTCAGTGAGTGAATGTTGTCAGTGAATGTTGTCAGTGAGTGAATGTTGTCAGTGAGTGAATGTTGTCTGTGAGTGAATGTTGTCAGTGAGTGAATGTTGTCTGTGAGTGAATGTTGTCAGTTAGTGAATGTTGTCAGTGAATGTTGTCAGTGAGTGAATGTTGTCAGTGAGTGAATGTTGTCAGAGAGTCAATGTTGTCAGTGAATGTTGTCAGTGAGTGAATGTTGTCAGTGAGTGAATGTTGTCAGTGAATGTTGTCAGTGAGTGAATGTTGTCAGTGAATGTTGTCAGTGAGTGAATGTTGTCAGTGAGTGTTGTCAGTGAGTGAATGTTGTCAGAGAGTGAATGTTGTCAGTGAGTGAATGTTGTCAGTGAATGTTGTCAGTGAGTGAATGTTGTCAGTGAGTGAATGTTGTCAGTGAATGTTGTCAGTTAATGTTGTCAGTGAATGTTGTCAGTGAGTGAATGTTGTCAGTGAATGTTGTCAGTGAGTGAATGTTGTCAGTGAATGTTGTCAGTGAGTGAATGTTGTCAGTGAGTGAATGTTGTCAGTGAATGTTGTCAGTGAATGTTATCAGTGAGTGAATGTTGTCAGTGAGTGAATGTTGTCAGTGAGTGAATGTTGTCAGTGAATGTTGTCAGTGAATGTTGTCAGTGAGTGAATGTTGTCAGAGAGTGAATGTTGTCAGTGAATGTTGTCAGTGAATGTTGTCTGTGAGTGAATGTTGTCAGTGAATGTTGTCAGTGAGTGAATGTTGTCAGTGAATGTTGTCAGTGAGTGAATGTTGTCAGTGAATGTTGTCAGTGAGTGAATGTTGTCAGTGAATGTTGTCAGTGAGTGAATGTTGTCAGTGAATGCTGTCAGTGAGTGAATGTTGTCAGTGAATATTGTCAGTGAGTGAATGTTGTCAGAGAGTGAATGTTGTCAGTGAATGTTGTCAGTGAGTGAATGTTGTCAGTGAATGTTGTCAGTGAATGTTGTCAGTGAGTGAATGTTGTCAGTGAATGTTGTCAGTGAGTGAATGTTGTCAGTGAATGTTGTCAGTGAATGTTGTCAGTGAGTGAATGTTGTCAGTGAATGTTGTCAGTGAGTGAATGTTGTCAGTGAATGCTGTCAGTGAGTGAATGTTGTCAGTGAGTGAATGTTGTCAGAGAGTGAATGTTGTCAGTGAATGTTGTCAGTGAGTGTTGTCAGTGAATGTTGTCAGTGAGTGAATGTTGTCAGTGAATGTTGTCAGTGAGTGAATGTTGTCAGTGAATGTTGTCAGTGAGTGAATGTTGTCAGTGAATGTTGTCAGTGAATGTTGTCAGTGAGTGAATGTTATCAGTGAATGTTGTCAGTGAGTGAATGTTGTCAGTGAATGTTGTCAGTGAGTGAATGTTGTCAGTGAGTGAATGTTGTCAGTGAATGTTGTCAGTTAGTGAATGTTGTCAGTGAATGTTGTCAGTGAGTGAATGTTGTCAGTGAATGTTGTCAGTGAGTGAATGTTGTCAGTGAGTGAATGTTGTCAGTGAATGTTGTCTGTGAGTGAATGTTGTCAGTTAGTGAATGTTGTCAGTGAATGTTGTCAGAGAGTCAATGTTGTCAGTGAATGTTGTCAGTGAGTGAATGTTGTCAGTGAGTGAATGTTGTCAGTGAATGTTGTCAGTGAGTGAATGTTGTCAGTGAATGTCAGTGAGTGAATGTTGTCAGTGAATGTTGTCAGTGAATGTTGTCAGTGAGTGAATGTTGTCAGTGAGTGAATGTTGTCAGTGAGTGAATGTTGTCAGTTAATGTTGTCAGTGAATGTTGTCAGTGAGTGAATGTTGTCAGTGAATGTTGTCAGTGAGTGAATGTTGTCAGTGAATGTTGTCAGTGAGTGAATGTTGTCAGTGAATGTTATCAGTGAGTGAATGTTGTCAGTGAGTGAATGTTGTCAGTGAATGTTGTCAGTGAGTGAATGTTGTCAGAGAGTGAATGTTGTCAGTGAGTGAATGTTGTCAGTGAATGTTGTCAGTGAATGTTGTCTGTGAGTGAATGTTGTCAGTGAATGTTGTCAGTGAGTGAATGTTGTCAGTGAATGTTGTCAGTGAGTGAATGTTGTCAGTGAATGTTGTCAGTGAGTGAATGTTGTCAGTGAATGTTGTCAGTGAGTGAATGTTGTCAGTGAATGCTGTCAGTGAGTGAATGTTGTCAGTGAATATTGTCAGTGAGTGAATGTTGTCAGAGAGTGAATGTTGTCAGTGAATGTTGTCAGTGAGTGAATGTTGTCAGTGAATGTTGTCAGTGAATGTTGTCAGTGAGTGAATGTTGTCAGTGAATGTTGTCAGTGAGTGAATGTTGTCAGTGAATGCTGTCAGTGAGTGAATGTTGTCAGTGAGTGAATGTTGTCAGAGAGTGAATGTTGTCAGTGAATGTTGTCAGTGAGTGTTGTCAGTGAATGTTGTCAGTGAGTGAATGTTGTCAGTGAATGTTGTCAGTGAGTGAATGTTGTCAGTGAATGTTGTCAGTGAATGTTGTCAGTGAGTGAATGTTGTCAGTGAGTGAATGTTGACAGTGAATGTTGTCAGTGAGTGAATGTTATCAGTGAATGTTGTCAGTGAGTGAATGTTGTCAGTGAATGTTGTCAGTGAGTGAATGTTGTCAGTGAGTGAATGTTGTCAGTGAATGTTGTCAGTTAGTGAATGTTGTCAGTGAATGTTGTCAGTGAGTGAATGTTGTCAGTGAATGTTGTCAGTGAGTGAATGTTGTCAGTGAATGTTGTCTGTGAGTGAATGTTGTCAGTTAGTGAATGTTGTCAGTGAATGTTGTCAGAGAGTCAATGTTGTCAGTGAATGTTGTCAGTGAGTGAATGTTGTCAGTGAGTGAATGTTGTCAGTGAATGTTGTCAGTGAGTGAATGTTGTCAGTGAATGTCAGTGAGTGAATGTTGTCAGTGAATGTTGTCAGTGAATGTTGTCAGTGAGTGAATGTTGTCAGTGAGTGAATGTTGTCAGTGAATGTTGTCAGTGAGTGAATGTTGTCAGTGAATGCTGTCAGTGAGTGAATGTTGTCAGTGAGTGAATGTTGTCAGAGAGTGAATGTTGTCAGTGAATGTTGTCAGTGAATGTTGTCAGTGAGTGTTGTCAGTGAATGTTGTCAGAGAGTGAATGTTGTCAGTGAGTGAATGTTGTCAGTGAATGTTGTCAGTGAGTGAATGTTGTCAGTGAATGTTGTCTGTGAGTGAATGTTGTCAGTTAGTGAATGTTGTCAGTGAATGTTGTCAGTGAGTGAATGTTGTCAGTGAGTGAATGATGTCAGTGAATGTTGTCAGAGAGTCAATGTTGTCAGTGAATGTTGTCAGTGAGTGAATGTTGTCAGTGAGTGAATGTTGTCAGTGAATGTTGTCAGTGAGTGAATGTTGTCAGTGAATGTTGTCAGTGAATGTTGTCAGTGAGTGAATGTTGTCAGTGAGTGTTGTCAGTGAGTGAATGTTGTCAGAGAGTGAATGTTGTCAGTGAGTGAATGTTGTCAGTGAATGTTGTCAGTGAGTGAATGTTGTCAGTGAGTGAATGTTGTCAGTGAATGTTGTCAGTGAATGTTGTCAGTGAGTGAATGTTATCAGTGAATGTTGTCAGTGAGTGAATGTTGTCAGTGAATGTTGTCAGTGAGTGAATGTTGTCAGTGAGTGAATGTTGTCAGTGAATGTTGTCAGTGAATGTTATCAGTTAGTGAATGTTGTCAGTGAATGTTGTCAGTGAGTGAATGTTGTCAGTGAATGTTGTCAGTGAGTGAATGTTGTCAGTGAGTGAATGTTGTCAGTGAATGTTGTCTGTGAGTGAATGTTGTCAGTTAGTGAATGTTGTCAGTGAATGTTGTCAGAGAGTCAATGTTGTCAGTGAATGTTGTCAGTGAGTGAATGTTGTCAGTGAGTGAATGTTGTTAGTGAATGTTGTCAGTGAATGTTGTCAGAGAGTGAATGTTGTCAGTGAATGTTGTCAGAGAGTGAATGTTATCAGTAAATGTTGTCAGTGAATGTTGTCAGAGAGTGAATGTTGTCAGTGAATGTTGACAGTTAGTGAATGTTGTCAGTGAATGTTGTCAGTGAGTGAATGTTGTCAGTGAATGTTGTCAGTGAGTGAATGTTGTCAGTGAATGCTGTCAGTGAGTGAATGTTGTCAGTGAGTGAATGTTGTCAGTGAATATTGTCAGTGAGTGAATGTTGTCAGTGAATGTTGTCAGTGAGTGAATGTTGTCAGTGAATGTTGTCAGTGAATGTTGTCAGTGAGTGAATGTTGTCAGTGAGTGAATGTTGTCAGTGAATGCTGTCAGTGAGTGAATGTTGTCAGTGAGTGAATGTTGTCAGTGAATGTTGTCAGAGAGTGAATGTTGTCAGTGAATGTTGTCAGTGAATGTTGTCAGTGAGTGTTGTCAGTGAATGTTGTCAGTGAGTGAATGTTGTCAGTGAGTGAATGTTGTCAGTGAGTGAATGTTGTCAGTGAATGTTGTCTGTGAGTGAATGTTGTCAGTTAGTGAATGTTGTCAGTGAATGTTGTCAGTGAGTGAATGTTGTCAGTGAGTGAATGTTGTCAGTGAATGTTTTCAGAGAGTCAATGTTGTCAGTGAATGTTGTCAGTGAGTGAATGTTGTCAGTGAGTGAATGTTGTCAGTGAATGTTGTCAGTGAGTGAATGTTGTCAGTGAATGTTGTCAGTGAATGTTGTCAGTGAGTGAATGTTGTCAGTGAGTGTTGTCAGTGAGTGAATGTTGTCAGAGAGTGAATGTTGTCAGTGAGTGAATGTTGTCAGTGAATGTTGTCAGTGAGTGAATGTTGTCAGTGAATGTTGTCAGTGAGTGAATGTTGTCAGTGAATGTTGTCAGTGAATGTTGTCAGTGAGTGAATGTTGTCAGTGAGTGTTGTCAGTGAGTGAATGTTGTCAGAGAGTGAATGTTGTCAGTGAGTGAATGTTGTCAGTGAATGTTGTCAGTGAGTGAATGTTGTCAGTGAATGTTGTCAGTGAGTGAATGTTGTCAGTGAATGTTGTCAGTTAGTGAATGTTGTCAGTGAATGTTGTCAGTGAGTGAATGTTGTCAGTGAGTGAATGTTGTCAGTGAATGTTGTCAGAGAGTCAATGTTGTCAGTGAATGTTGTCAGTGAAAGATGTTGTCAGTGAGTGAATGTTGTCAGTGAATGTTGTCAGTGAGTGAATGTTGTCAGTGAGTGAATGTTGTCAGTGAATGTTGTCAGTGAGTGAATGTTGTCAGTGAGTGAATGTTGTCAGTGAGTGAATGTTGTCAGTGAATGTTGTCTGTGAGTGAATGTTGTCAGTTAGTGAATGTTGTCAGTGAATGTTGTCAGAGAGTCAATGTTGTCAGTGAATGTTGTCAGTGAGTGAATGTTGTCAGTGAGTGAATGTTGTCAGTGAATGTTGTCAGTGAGTGAATGTTGTCAGTGAATGTCAGTGAGTGAATGTTGTCAGTGAATGTTGTCAGTGAATGTTGTCAGTGAGTGAATGTTGTCAGTGAGTGAATGTTGTCAGTGAATGTTGTCAGTGAGTGAATGTTGTCAGTGAGTGAATGTTGTCTGTGAGTGAATGTTGTCAGTGAGTGAATGTTGTCTGTGAGTGAATGTTGTCAGTTAGTGAATGTTGTCAGTGAATGTTGTCAGTGAGTGAATGTTGTCAGTGAGTGAATGTTGTCAGAGAGTCAATGTTGTCAGTGAATGTTGTCAGTGAGTGAATGTTGTCAGTGAGTGAATGTTGTCAGTGAATGTTGTCAGTGAGTGAATGTTGTCAGTGAATGTTGTCAGTGAGTGAATGTTGTCAGTGAGTGTTGTCAGTGAGTGAATGTTGTCAGAGAGTGAATGTTGTCAGTGAGTGAATGTTGTCAGTGAATGTTGTCAGTGAGTGAATGTTGTCAGTGAGTGAATGTTGTCAGTGAATGTTGTCAGTTAATGTTGTCAGTGAATGTTGTCAGTGAGTGAATGTTGTCAGTGAATGTTGTCAGTGAGTGAATGTTGTCAGTGAATGTTGTCAGTGAGTGAATGTTGTCAGTGAGTGAATGTTGTCAGTGAATGTTGTCAGTGAATGTTATCAGTGAGTGAATGTTGTCAGTGAGTGAATGTTGTCAGTGAGTGAATGTTGTCAGTGAATGTTGTCAGTGAATGTTGTCAGTGAGTGAATGTTGTCAGAGAGTGAATGTTGTCAGTGAATGTTGTCAGTGAATGTTGTCTGTGAGTGAATGTTGTCAGTGAATGTTGTCAGTGAGTGAATGTTGTCAGTGAATGTTGTCAGTGAGTGAATGTTGTCAGTGAATGTTGTCAGTGAGTGAATGTTGTCAGTGAATGTTGTCAGTGAGTGAATGTTGTCAGTGAATGCTGTCAGTGAGTGAATGTTGTCAGTGAATATTGTCAGTGAGTGAATGTTGTCAGAGAGTGAATGTTGTCAGTGAATGTTGTCAGTGAGTGAATGTTGTCAGTGAATGTTGTCAGTGAATGTTGTCAGTGAGTGAATGTTGTCAGTGAATGTTGTCAGTGAGTGAATGTTGTCAGTGAATGTTGTCAGTGAATGTTGTCAGTGAGTGAATGTTGTCAGTGAATGTTGTCAGTGAGTGAATGTTGTCAGTGAATGTTGTCAGTGAGTGAATGTTGTCAGAGAGTGAATGTTGTCAGTGAATGTTGTCAGTGAGTGTTGTCAGTGAATGTTGTCAGTGAGTGAATGTTGTCAGTGAATGTTGTCAGTGAGTGAATGTTGTCAGTGAATGTTGTCAGTGAGTGAATGTTGTCAGTGAATGTTGTCAGTGAATGTTGTCAGTGAGTGAATGTTATCAGTGAATGTTGTCAGTGAGTGAATGTTGTCAGTGAATGTTGTCAGTGAGTGAATGTTGTCAGTGAGTGAATGTTGTCAGTGAATGTTGTCAGTTAGTGAATGTTGTCAGTGAATGTTGTCAGTGAGTGAATGTTGTCAGTGAATGTTGTCAGTGAGTGAATGTTGTCAGTGAGTGAATGTTGTCAGTGAATGTTGTCTGTGAGTGAATGTTGTCAGTTAGTGAATGTTGTCAGTGAATGTTGTCAGAGAGTCAATGTTGTCAGTGAATGTTGTCAGTGAGTGAATGTTGTCAGTGAGTGAATGTTGTCAGTGAATGTTGTCAGTGAGTGAATGTTGTCAGTGAATGTCAGTGAGTGAATGTTGTCAGTGAATGTTGTCAGTGAATGTTGTCAGTGAGTGAATGTTGTCAGTGAGTGAATGTTGTCAGTGAGTGAATGTTGTCAGTTAATGTTGTCAGTGAATGTTGTCAGTGAGTGAATGTTGTCAGTGAATGTTGTCAGTGAGTGAATGTTGTCAGTGAATGTTGTCAGTGAGTGAATGTTGTCAGTGAATGTTATCAGTGAGTGAATGTTGTCAGTGAGTGAATGTTGTCAGTGAATGTTGTCAGTGAGTGAATGTTGTCAGAGAGTGAATGTTGTCAGTGAGTGAATGTTGTCAGTGAATGTTGTCAGTGAATGTTGTCTGTGAGTGAATGTTGTCAGTGAATGTTGTCAGTGAGTGAATGTTGTCAGTGAATGTTGTCAGTGAGTGAATGTTGTCAGTGAATGTTGTCAGTGAGTGAATGTTGTCAGTGAATGTTGTCAGTGAGTGAATGTTGTCAGTGAATGCTGTCAGTGAGTGAATGTTGTCAGTGAATATTGTCAGTGAGTGAATGTTGTCAGAGAGTGAATGTTGTCAGTGAATGTTGTCAGTGAGTGAATGTTGTCAGTGAATGTTGTCAGTGAATGTTGTCAGTGAGTGAATGTTGTCAGTGAATGTTGTCAGTGAGTGAATGTTGTCAGTGAATGCTGTCAGTGAGTGAATGTTGTCAGTGAGTGAATGTTGTCAGAGAGTGAATGTTGTCAGTGAATGTTGTCAGTGAGTGTTGTCAGTGAATGTTGTCAGTGAGTGAATGTTGTCAGTGAATGTTGTCAGTGAGTGAATGTTGTCAGTGAATGTTGTCAGTGAATGTTGTCAGTGAGTGAATGTTGTCAGTGAGTGAATGTTGACAGTGAATGTTGTCAGTGAGTGAATGTTATCAGTGAATGTTGTCAGTGAGTGAATGTTGTCAGTGAATGTTGTCAGTGAGTGAATGTTGTCAGTGAGTGAATGTTGTCAGTGAATGTTGTCAGTTAGTGAATGTTGTCAGTGAATGTTGTCAGTGAGTGAATGTTGTCAGTGAATGTTGTCAGTGAGTGAATGTTGTCAGTGAATGTTGTCTGTGAGTGAATGTTGTCAGTTAGTGAATGTTGTCAGTGAATGTTGTCAGAGAGTCAATGTTGTCAGTGAATGTTGTCAGTGAGTGAATGTTGTCAGTGAGTGAATGTTGTCAGTGAATGTTGTCAGTGAGTGAATGTTGTCAGTGAATGTCAGTGAGTGAATGTTGTCAGTGAATGTTGTCAGTGAATGTTGTCAGTGAGTGAATGTTGTCAGTGAGTGAATGTTGTCAGTGAATGTTGTCAGTGAGTGAATGTTGTCAGTGAATGCTGTCAGTGAGTGAATGTTGTCAGTGAGTGAATGTTGTCAGAGAGTGAATGTTGTCAGTGAATGTTGTCAGTGAATGTTGTCAGTGAGTGTTGTCAGTGAATGTTGTCAGAGAGTGAATGTTGTCAGTGAGTGAATGTTGTCAGTGAATGTTGTCAGTGAGTGAATGTTGTCAGTGAATGTTGTCTGTGAGTGAATGTTGTCAGTTAGTGAATGTTGTCAGTGAATGTTGTCAGTGAGTGAATGTTGTCAGTGAGTGAATGATGTCAGTGAATGTTGTCAGAGAGTCAATGTTGTCAGTGAATGTTGTCAGTGAGTGAATGTTGTCAGTGAGTGAATGTTGTCAGTGAATGTTGTCAGTGAGTGAATGTTGTCAGTGAATGTTGTCAGTGAATGTTGTCAGTGAGTGAATGTTGTCAGTGAGTGTTGTCAGTGAGTGAATGTTGTCAGAGAGTGAATGTTGTCAGTGAGTGAATGTTGTCAGTGAATGTTGTCAGTGAGTGAATGTTGTCAGTGAGTGAATGTTGTCAGTGAATGTTGTCAGTGAATGTTGTCAGTGAGTGAATGTTATCAGTGAATGTTGTCAGTGAGTGAATGTTGTCAGTGAATGTTGTCAGTGAGTGAATGTTGTCAGTGAGTGAATGTTGTCAGTGAATGTTGTCAGTGAATGTTATCAGTTAGTGAATGTTGTCAGTGAATGTTGTCAGTGAGTGAATGTTGTCAGTGAATGTTGTCAGTGAGTGAATGTTGTCAGTGAGTGAATGTTGTCAGTGAATGTTGTCTGTGAGTGAATGTTGTCAGTTAGTGAATGTTGTCAGTGAATGTTGTCAGAGAGTCAATGTTGTCAGTGAATGTTGTCAGTGAGTGAATGTTGTCAGTGAGTGAATGTTGTTAGTGAATGTTGTCAGTGAATGTTGTCAGAGAGTGAATGTTGTCAGTGAATGTTGTCAGAGAGTGAATGTTATCAGTAAATGTTGTCAGTGAATGTTGTCAGAGAGTGAATGTTGTCAGTGAATGTTGACAGTTAGTGAATGTTGTCAGTGAATGTTGTCAGTGAGTGAATGTTGTCAGTGAATGTTGTCAGTGAGTGAATGTTGTCAGTGAATGCTGTCAGTGAGTGAATGTTGTCAGTGAGTGAATGTTGTCAGTGAATATTGTCAGTGAGTGAATGTTGTCAGTGAATGTTGTCAGTGAGTGAATGTTGTCAGTGAATGTTGTCAGTGAATGTTGTCAGTGAGTGAATGTTGTCAGTGAATGCTGTCAGTGAGTGAATGTTGTCAGTGAGTGAATGTTGTCAGTGAATGTTGTCAGAGAGTGAATGTTGTCAGTGAATGTTGTCAGTGAATGTTGTCAGTGAGTGTTGTCAGTGAATGTTGTCAGTGAGTGAATGTTGTCAGTGAGTGAATGTTGTCAGTGAGTGAATGTTGTCAGTGAATGTTGTCTGTGAGTGAATGTTGTCAGTTAGTGAATGTTGTCAGTGAATGTTGTCAGTGAGTGAATGTTGTCAGTGAGTGAATGTTGTCAGTGAATGTTTTCAGAGAGTCAATGTTGTCAGTGAATGTTGTCAGTGAGTGAATGTTGTCAGTGAGTGAATGTTGTCAGTGAATGTTGTCAGTGAGTGAATGTTGTCAGTGAATGTTGTCAGTGAATGTTGTCAGTGAGTGAATGTTGTCAGTGAGTGTTGTCAGTGAGTGAATGTTGTCAGAGAGTGAATGTTGTCAGTGAGTGAATGTTGTCAGTGAATGTTGTCAGTGAGTGAATGTTGTCAGTGAATGTTGTCAGTGAGTGAATGTTGTCAGTGAATGTTGTCAGTGAGTGAATGTTGTCAGTGAGTGAATGTTGTCAGTGAGTGAATGTTGTCAGTGAACGTTGTCAGTGAATGTTGTCAGAGAGTGAATGTTGTCAGTGAATGTTGTCAGTGAGTGAATGTTGTCAGTGAGTGAATGTTGTCAGTGAGTGGATGTTGTCAGTGAATGTTGTCTGTGAGTGAATGTTGTCAGTGAGTGAATGTTGTCAGTGAATGTTGTCAGTTAGTGAATGTTGTCAGTGAATGTTGTCAGTGAGTGAATGTTGTCAGTGAGTGTTGTGAGTCAATGTTGTCAGTGAGTGTTGTCAGTGAATGTTGTCAGTGAGTGAATGTTGTCAGTGAATGTTGTCAGTGAGTGAATGTTGTCAGTGAATGTTGTCAGTGAGTGAATGCTGTCAGTGAGTGAATGTTGTCAGTGAGTGAATGTTGTCAGTGAATGTTGTCAGAGAGTGAATGTTGTCAGTGAATGTTGTCAGTGAATGTTGTCAGTGAGTGTTGTCAGTGAATGTTGTCAGTGAGTGAATGTTGTCAGTGAATGTCAGTGAGTGAATGTTGTCAGTGAATGTTGTCAGTGAATGTTGTCAGTGAGTGAATGTTGTCAGTGAGTGAATGTTGTCAGTGAATGTTGTCAGTGAGTGAATGTTGTCAGTGAATGCTGTCAGTGAGTGAATGTTGTCAGTGAGTGAATGTTGTCAGAGAGTGAATGTTGTCAGTGAATGTTGTCAGTGAATGTTGTCAGTGAATGTTGTCAGTGAGTGAATGTTGTCAGTGAGTGAATGTTGTCAGTGAGTGTTGTCAGTGAATGTTGTCAGTGAGTGAATGTTGTCAGTGAAAGTTGTCAGTGAATGTTGTCAGTGAATGTTGTCAGAGAGTGAATGTTGTCAGTGAGTGAATGTTGTCAGTGAATGTTGTCAGTGAATGTTGTCAGTGAGTGAATGTTGTCAGTGAGTGAATGTTGTCAGTGAGTGAATGTTGTCAGTGAATGTTGTCTGTGAGTGAATGTTGTCAGTTAGTGAATGTTGTCAGTGAGTGAATGTTGTCAGTGAATGCTGTCAGTGAGTGAATGTTGTCAGTGAGTGAATGTTGTCAGAGAGTGAATGTTGTCAGTGAATGTTGTCAGTGAATGTTGTCAGTGAGTGATGTCAGTGAATGTTGTCAGTGAGTGAATGTTGTCAGTGAGTGAATGTTGTCAGTGAGTGTTGTCAGTGAGTGAATGTTGTCAGTGAATGTTGTCAGTGAATGTTGTCAGTGAATGTTGTCAGAGAGTGAATGTTGTCAGTGAGTGAATGTTGTCAGTGAGTGAATGTTGTCAGTGAATGTTGTCAGTGAATGTTGTCAGTGAGTGAATGTTGTCAGTGAGTGAATGTTGTCAGTGAATGTTGTCTGTGAGTGAATGTTGTCAGTTAGTGAATGTTGTCAGTGAGTGAATGTTGTCAGTGAATGTTGTCAGTGAGTGAATGTTGTCAGTGAGTGAATGTTGTCAGTGAATGTTGTCAGTGAGTGAATGTTGTCAGTGAGTGTTGTAAGTGAGTCAATGTTGTCAGTGAGTGTTGTCAGTGAATGTTGTCAGTGAGTGAATGTTGTCAGTGAATGTTGTCAGTGAGTGAATGTTGTCAGTGAATGTTGTCAGTGAGTGAATGTTGTCAGTGAATGTTGTCAGTGAGTGAATGTTGTCAGTGAATTTTGTCAGTGAGTGAATGTTGTCAGTGAATGTTGTCAGTGAGTGAATGTTGTCAGTGAATGTTGTCAGTGAGTGAATGTTGTCAGTGAGTGAATGTTGTCAGTGAATGTTGTCTGTGAGTGAATGTTGTCAGTTAGTGAATGTTGTCAGTGAATGTTGTCAGTGAGTGAATGTTGTCAGTGAGTGAATGTTGTCAGTGAATGTTGTCAGAGGGTCAATGTTGTCAGTGAATGTTGTCAGTGAGTGAATGTTGTCAGTGAGTGAATGTTGTCAGTGAATGTTGTCAGTGAGTGAATGTTGTCAGTGAATGTTGTCAGTGAGTGAATGTTGTCAGTGAGTGAATGTTGTCAGAGAGTGAATGTTGTCAGTGAGTGAATGTTGTCAGTGAATGTTGTGAGTGAGTGAATGTTGTCAGTGAGTGAATGCTGTCAGTGAATGTTGTCAGTGAATGTTGTCAGTGAGTGAATGTTATCAGTGAATGTTGTCAGTGAGTGAATGTTGTCAGTGAATGTTGTCAGTGAGTGAATGTTGTCAGTGAGTGAATGTTGTCAGTGAATGTTGTCAGTTAGTGAATGTTGTCAGTGAATGTTGTCAGTGAGTGAATGTTGTCAGTGAGTGAATGTTGTCAGTGAATGTTGTCTGTGAGTGAATGTTGTCAGTTAGTGAATGTTGTCAGTGAATGTTGTCAGAGAGTCAATGTTGTCAGTGAATGTTGTCAGTGAGTGAATGTTGTCAGTGAGTGAATGTTGTCAGTGAATGTTGTCAGTGAGTGAATGTTGTCAGTGAATGTCAGTGAGTGAATGTTGTCAGTGAATGTTGTCAGTGAATGTTGTCAGTGAGTGAATGTTGTCAGTGAGTGAATGTTGTCAGTGAATGTTGTCAGTGAATGAATGTTGTCAGTGAGTGAATGTTGTCTGTGAGTGAATGTTGTCAGTGAGTGAATGTTGTCTGTGAGTGAATGTTGTCAGTTAGTGAATGTTGTCAGTGAATGTTGTCAGTGAGTGAATGTTGTCAGTGAGTGAATGTTGTCAGTGAATGTTGTCAGAGAGTCAATGTTGTCAGTGAATGTTGTCAGTGAGTGAATGTTGTCAGTGAGTGAATGTTGTCAGTGAATGTTGTCAGTGAGTGAATGTTGTCAGTGAGTGAATGTTGTCAGTGAATGTTGTCAGTGAGTGAATGTTGTCAGTGAGTGAATGTTGTCAGTGAATGTTGTCAGTTAGTGAATGTTGTCAGTGAATGTTGTCAGTGAGTGAATGTTGTCAGTGAATGTTGTCAGTGAGTGAATGTTGTCAGTGAATGTTGTCAGTGAATGTTGTCAGTGAGTGAATGTTGTCAGTGAGTGAATGTTGACAGTGAATGTTGTCAGTGAGTGAATGTTATCAGTGAATGTTGTCAGTGAGTGAATGTTGTCAGTGAATGTTGTCAGTGAGTGAATGTTGTCAGTGAATGTTGTCAGTGAGTGAATGTTGTCAGTGAATGTTGTCAGTGAATGTTGTCAGTGAGTGAATGTTGTCAGTGAGTGAATGTTGACAGTGAATGTTGTCAGTGAGTGAATGTTATCAGTGAATGTTGTCAGTGAGTGAATGTTGTCAGTGAATGTTGTCAGTGAGTGAATGTTGTCAGTGAGTGAATGTTGTCAGTGAATGTTGTCAGTTAGTGAATGTTGTCAGTGAATGTTGTCAGTGAGTGAATGTTGTCAGTGAATGTTGTCAGTGAGTGAATGTTATCAGTGAATGTTGTCTGTGAGTGAATGTTGTCAGTTAGTGAATGTTGTCAGTGAATGTTGTCAGAGAGTCAATGTTGTCAGTGAATGTTGTCAGTGAGTGAATGTTGTCAGTGAGTGAATGTTGTCAGTGAATGTTGTCAGTGAGTGAATGTTGTCAGTGAATGTCAGTGAGTGAATGTTGTCAGTGAATGTTGTCAGTGAATGTTGTCAGTGAGTGAATGTTGTCAGTGAGTGAATGTTGTCAGTGAATGTTGTCAGTGAGTGAATGTTGTCAGTGAATGCTGTCAGTGAGTGAATGTTGTCAGTGAGTGAATGTTGTCAGAGAGTGAATGTTGTCAGTGAATGTTGTCAGTGAATGTTGTCAGTGAGTGTTGTCAGTGAATGTTGTCAGAGAGTGAATGTTGTCAGTGAGTGAATGTTGTCAGTGAATGTTGTCAGTGAGTGAATGTTGTCAGTGAATGTTGTCTGTGAGTGAATGTTGTCAGTTAGTGAATGTTGTCAGTGAATGTTGTCAGTGAGTGAATGTTGTCAGTGAGTGAATGATGTCAGTGAATGTTGTCAGAGAGTCAATGTTGTCAGTGAATGTTGTCAGTGAGTGAATGTTGTCAGTGAGTGAATGTTGTCAGTGAATGTTGTCAGTGAGTGAATGTTGTCAGTGAATGTTGTCAGTGAATGTTGTCAGTGAGTGAATGTTGTCAGTGAGTGTTGTCAGTGAGTGAATGTTGTCAGAGAGTGAATGTTGTCAGTGAGTGAATGTTGTCAGTGAATGTTGTCAGTGAGTGAATGTTGTCAGTGAATGTTGTCAGTGAGTGAATGTTGTCAGTGAATGTTGTCAGTGAGTGAATGTTGTCAGTGAATTTTGTCAGTGAGTGAATGTTGTCAGTGAATGTTGTCAGTGAGTGAATGTTGTCAGTGAATGTTGTCAGTGAGTGAATGTTGTCAGTGAGTGAATGTTGTCAGTGAATGTTGTCTGTGAGTGAATGTTGTCAGTCAGTGAATGTTGTCAGTGAATGTTGTCAGTGAGTGAATGTTGTCAGTGAGTGAATGTTGTCAGTGAATGTTGTCAGAGGGTCAATGTTGTCAGTGAATGTTGTCAGTGAGTGAATGTTGGCAGTGAGTGAATGTTGTCAGTGAATGTTGTCAGTGAGTGAATGTTGTCAGTGAATGTTGTCAGTGAATGTTGTCAGTGAGTGAATGTTGTCAGTGAGTGAATGTTGTCAGAGAGTGAATGTTGTCAGTGAGTGAATGTTGTCAGTGAATGTTGTGAGTGAGTGAATGTTGTCAGTGAGTGAATGCTGTCAGTGAATGTTGTCAGTGAATGTTGTCAGTGAGTGAATGTTATCAGTGAATGTTGTCAGTGAGTGAATGTTGTCAGTGAATGTTGTCAGTGAGTGAATGTTGTCAGTGAGTGAATGTTGTCAGTGAATGTTGTCAGTTAGTGAATGTTGTCAGTGAATGTTGTCAGTGAGTGAATGTTGTCAGTGAGTGAATGTTGTCAGTGAATGTTGTCTGTGAGTGAATGTTGTCAGTTAGTGAATGTTGTCAGTGAATGTTGTCAGAGAGTCAATGTTGTCAGTGAATGTTGTCAGTGAGTGAATGTTGTCAGTGAGTGAATGTTGTCAGTGAATGTTGTCAGTGAGTGAATGTTGTCAGTGAATGTCAGTGAGTGAATGTTGTCAGTGAATGTTGTCAGTGAATGTTGTCAGTGAGTGAATGTTGTCAGTGAGTGAATGTTGTCAGTGAATGTTGTCAGTGAGTGAATGTTGTCAGTGAGTGAATGTTGTCTGTGAGTGAATGTTGTCAGTGAGTGAATGTTGTCTGTGAGTGAATGTTGTCAGTTAGTGAATGTTGTCAGTGAATGTTGTCAGTGAGTGAATGTTGTCAGTGAGTGAATGTTGTCAGTGAATGTTGTCAGAGAGTCAATGTTGTCAGTGAATGTTGTCAGTGAGTGAATGTTGTCAGTGAGTGAATGTTGTCAGTGAATGTTGTCAGTGAGTGAATGTTGTCAGTGAGTGAATGTTGTCAGTGAATGTTGTCAGTGAGTGAATGTTGTCAGTGAGTGAATGTTGTCAGTGAGTGAATGTTGTCAGTGAATGTTGTCTGTGAGTGAATGTTGTCAGTTAGTGAATGTTGTCAGTGAATGTTGTCAGAGAGTCAATGTTGTCAGTGAATGTTGTCAGTGAGTGAATGTTGTCAGTGAGTGAATGTTGTCAGTGAATGTTGTCAGTGAGTGAATGTTGTCAGTGAATGTCAGTGAGTGAATGTTGTCAGTGAATGTTGTCAGTGAATGTTGTCAGTGAGTGAATGTTGTCAGTGAGTGAATGTTGTCAGTGAATGTTGTCAGTGAGTGAATGTTGTCAGTGAGTGAATGTTGTCTGTGAGTGAATGTTGTCAGTGAGTGAATGTTGTCTGTGAGTGAATGTTGTCAGTTAGTGAATGTTGTCAGTGAATGTTGTCAGTGAGTGAATGTTGTCAGTGAGTGAATGTTGTCAGAGAGTCAATGTTGTCAGTGAATGTTGTCAGTGAGTGAATGTTGTCAGTGAGTGAATGTTGTCAGTGAATGTTGTCAGTGAGTGAATGTTGTCAGTGAATGTTGTCAGTGAGTGAATGTTGTCAGTGAGTGTTGTCAGTGAGTGAATGTTGTCAGAGAGTGAATGTTGTCAGTGAGTGAATGTTGTCAGTGAATGTTGTCAGTGAGTGAATGTTGTCAGTGAGTGAATGTTGTCAGTGAATGTTGTCAGTTAATGTTGTCAGTGAATGTTGTCAGTGAGTGAATGTTGTCAGTGAATGTTGTCAGTGAGTGAATGTTGTCAGTGAATGTTGTCAGTGAGTGAATGTTGTCAGTGAGTGAATGTTGTCAGTGAATGTTGTCAGTGAATGTTATCAGTGAGTGAATGTTGTCAGTGAGTGAATGTTGTCAGTGAGTGAATGTTGTCAGTGAATGTTGTCAGTGAATGTTGTCAGTGAGTGAATGTTGTCAGAGAGTGAATGTTGTCAGTGAATGTTGTCAGTGAATGTTGTCTGTGAGTGAATGTTGTCAGTGAATGTTGTCAGTGAGTGAATGTTGTCAGTGAATGTTGTCAGTGAGTGAATGTTGTCAGTGAATGTTGTCAGTGAGTGAATGTTGTCAGTGAATGTTGTCAGTGAGTGAATGTTGTCAGTGAATGCTGTCAGTGAGTGAATGTTGTCAGTGAATATTGTCAGTGAGTGAATGTTGTCAGAGAGTGAATGTTGTCAGTGAATGTTGTCAGTGAGTGAATGTTGTCAGTGAATGTTGTCAGTGAATGTTGTCAGTGAGTGAATGTTGTCAGTGAATGTTGTCAGTGAGTGAATGTTGTCAGTGAATGTTGTCAGTGAATGTTGTCAGTGAGTGAATGTTGTCAGTGAATGTTGTCAGTGAGTGAATGTTGTCAGTGAATGCTGTCAGTGAGTGAATGTTGTCAGTGAGTGAATGTTGTCAGAGAGTGAATGTTGTCAGTGAATGTTGTCAGTGAGTGTTGTCAGTGAATGTTGTCAGTGAGTGAATGTTGTCAGTGAATGTTGTCAGTGAGTGAATGTTGTCAGTGAATGTTGTCAGTGAGTGAATGTTGTCAGTGAATGTTGTCAGTGAATGTTGTCAGTGAGTGAATGTTATCAGTGAATGTTGTCAGTGAGTGAATGTTGTCAGTGAATGTTGTCAGTGAGTGAATGTTGTCAGTGAGTGAATGTTGTCAGTGAATGTTGTCAGTTAGTGAATGTTGTCAGTGAATGTTGTCAGTGAGTGAATGTTGTCAGTGAATGTTGTCAGTGAGTGAATGTTGTCAGTGAGTGAATGTTGTCAGTGAATGTTGTCTGTGAGTGAATGTTGTCAGTTAGTGAATGTTGTCAGTGAATGTTGTCAGAGAGTCAATGTTGTCAGTGAATGTTGTCAGTGAGTGAATGTTGTCAGTGAGTGAATGTTGTCAGTGAATGTTGTCAGTGAGTGAATGTTGTCAGTGAATGTCAGTGAGTGAATGTTGTCAGTGAATGTTGTCAGTGAATGTTGTCAGTGAGTGAATGTTGTCAGTGAGTGAATGTTGTCAGTGAGTGAATGTTGTCAGTTAATGTTGTCAGTGAATGTTGTCAGTGAGTGAATGTTGTCAGTGAATGTTGTCAGTGAGTGAATGTTGTCAGTGAATGTTGTCAGTGAGTGAATGTTGTCAGTGAATGTTATCAGTGAGTGAATGTTGTCAGTGAGTGAATGTTGTCAGTGAATGTTGTCAGTGAGTGAATGTTGTCAGAGAGTGAATGTTGTCAGTGAGTGAATGTTGTCAGTGAATGTTGTCAGTGAATGTTGTCTGTGAGTGAATGTTGTCAGTGAATGTTGTCAGTGAGTGAATGTTGTCAGTGAATGTTGTCAGTGAGTGAATGTTGTCAGTGAATGTTGTCAGTGAGTGAATGTTGTCAGTGAATGTTGTCAGTGAGTGAATGTTGTCAGTGAATGCTGTCAGTGAGTGAATGTTGTCAGTGAATATTGTCAGTGAGTGAATGTTGTCAGAGAGTGAATGTTGTCAGTGAATGTTGTCAGTGAGTGAATGTTGTCAGTGAATGTTGTCAGTGAATGTTGTCAGTGAGTGAATGTTGTCAGTGAATGTTGTCAGTGAGTGAATGTTGTCAGTGAATGCTGTCAGTGAGTGAATGTTGTCAGTGAGTGAATGTTGTCAGAGAGTGAATGTTGTCAGTGAATGTTGTCAGTGAGTGTTGTCAGTGAATGTTGTCAGTGAGTGAATGTTGTCAGTGAATGTTGTCAGTGAGTGAATGTTGTCAGTGAATGTTGTCAGTGAATGTTGTCAGTGAGTGAATGTTGTCAGTGAGTGAATGTTGACAGTGAATGTTGTCAGTGAGTGAATGTTATCAGTGAATGTTGTCAGTGAGTGAATGTTGTCAGTGAATGTTGTCAGTGAGTGAATGTTGTCAGTGAGTGAATGTTGTCAGTGAATGTTGTCAGTTAGTGAATGTTGTCAGTGAATGTTGTCAGTGAGTGAATGTTGTCAGTGAATGTTGTCAGTGAGTGAATGTTGTCAGTGAATGTTGTCTGTGAGTGAATGTTGTCAGTTAGTGAATGTTGTCAGTGAATGTTGTCAGAGAGTCAATGTTGTCAGTGAATGTTGTCAGTGAGTGAATGTTGTCAGTGAGTGAATGTTGTCAGTGAATGTTGTCAGTGAGTGAATGTTGTCAGTGAATGTCAGTGAGTGAATGTTGTCAGTGAATGTTGTCAGTGAATGTTGTCAGTGAGTGAATGTTGTCAGTGAGTGAATGTTGTCAGTGAATGTTGTCAGTGAGTGAATGTTGTCAGTGAATGCTGTCAGTGAGTGAATGTTGTCAGTGAGTGAATGTTGTCAGAGAGTGAATGTTGTCAGTGAATGTTGTCAGTGAATGTTGTCAGTGAGTGTTGTCAGTGAATGTTGTCAGAGAGTGAATGTTGTCAGTGAGTGAATGTTGTCAGTGAATGTTGTCAGTGAGTGAATGTTGTCAGTGAATGTTGTCTGTGAGTGAATGTTGTCAGTTAGTGAATGTTGTCAGTGAATGTTGTCAGTGAGTGAATGTTGTCAGTGAGTGAATGATGTCAGTGAATGTTGTCAGAGAGTCAATGTTGTCAGTGAATGTTGTCAGTGAGTGAATGTTGTCAGTGAGTGAATGTTGTCAGTGAATGTTGTCAGTGAGTGAATGTTGTCAGTGAATGTTGTCAGTGAATGTTGTCAGTGAGTGAATGTTGTCAGTGAGTGTTGTCAGTGAGTGAATGTTGTCAGAGAGTGAATGTTGTCAGTGAGTGAATGTTGTCAGTGAATGTTGTCAGTGAGTGAATGTTGTCAGTGAGTGAATGTTGTCAGTGAATGTTGTCAGTGAATGTTGTCAGTGAGTGAATGTTATCAGTGAATGTTGTCAGTGAGTGAATGTTGTCAGTGAATGTTGTCAGTGAGTGAATGTTGTCAGTGAGTGAATGTTGTCAGTGAATGTTGTCAGTGAATGTTATCAGTTAGTGAATGTTGTCAGTGAATGTTGTCAGTGAGTGAATGTTGTCAGTGAATGTTGTCAGTGAGTGAATGTTGTCAGTGAGTGAATGTTGTCAGTGAATGTTGTCTGTGAGTGAATGTTGTCAGTTAGTGAATGTTGTCAGTGAATGTTGTCAGAGAGTCAATGTTGTCAGTGAATGTTGTCAGTGAGTGAATGTTGTCAGTGAGTGAATGTTGTTAGTGAATGTTGTCAGTGAATGTTGTCAGAGAGTGAATGTTGTCAGTGAATGTTGTCAGAGAGTGAATGTTATCAGTAAATGTTGTCAGTGAATGTTGTCAGAGAGTGAATGTTGTCAGTGAATGTTGACAGTTAGTGAATGTTGTCAGTGAATGTTGTCAGTGAGTGAATGTTGTCAGTGAATGTTGTCAGTGAGTGAATGTTGTCAGTGAATGCTGTCAGTGAGTGAATGTTGTCAGTGAGTGAATGTTGTCAGTGAATATTGTCAGTGAGTGAATGTTGTCAGTGAATGTTGTCAGTGAGTGAATGTTGTCAGTGAATGTTGTCAGTGAATGTTGTCAGTGAGTGAATGTTGTCAGTGAGTGAATGTTGTCAGTGAATGCTGTCAGTGAGTGAATGTTGTCAGTGAGTGAATGTTGTCAGTGAATGTTGTCAGAGAGTGAATGTTGTCAGTGAATGTTGTCAGTGAATGTTGTCAGTGAGTGTTGTCAGTGAATGTTGTCAGTGAGTGAATGTTGTCAGTGAGTGAATGTTGTCAGTGAGTGAATGTTGTCAGTGAATGTTGTCTGTGAGTGAATGTTGTCAGTTAGTGAATGTTGTCAGTGAATGTTGTCAGTGAGTGAATGTTGTCAGTGAGTGAATGTTGTCAGTGAATGTTTTCAGAGAGTCAATGTTGTCAGTGAATGTTGTCAGTGAGTGAATGTTGTCAGTGAGTGAATGTTGTCAGTGAATGTTGTCAGTGAGTGAATGTTGTCAGTGAATGTTGTCAGTGAATGTTGTCAGTGAGTGAATGTTGTCAGTGAGTGTTGTCAGTGAGTGAATGTTGTCAGAGAGTGAATGTTGTCAGTGAGTGAATGTTGTCAGTGAATGTTGTCAGTGAGTGAATGTTGTCAGTGAATGTTGTCAGTGAGTGAATGTTGTCAGTGAATGTTGTCAGTGAGTGAATGTTGTCAGTGAGTGAATGTTGTCAGTGAATGTTGTCAGTGAGTGAATGTTGTCAGTGAGTGAATGTTGTCTGTGAGTGAATGTTGTCAGTGAGTGAATGTTGTCTGTGAGTGAATGTTGTCAGTTAGTGAATGTTGTCAGTGAATGTTGTCAGTGAGTGAATGTTGTCAGTGAGTGAATGTTGTCAGTGAATGTTGTCAGAGAGTCAATGTTGTCAGTGAATGTTGTCAGTGAAAGATGTTGTCAGTGAGTGAATGTTGTCAGTGAATGTTGTCAGTGAGTGAATGTTGTCAGTGAGTGAATGTTGTCAGTGAATGTTGTCAGTGAGTGAATGTTGTCAGTGAGTGAATGTTGTCAGTGAGTGAATGTTGTCAGTGAATGTTGTCTGTGAGTGAATGTTGTCAGTTAGTGAATGTTGTCAGTGAATGTTGTCAGAGAGTCAATGTTGTCAGTGAATGTTGTCAGTGAGTGAATGTTGTCAGTGAGTGAATGTTGTCAGTGAATGTTGTCAGTGAGTGAATGTTGTCAGTGAATGTCAGTGAGTGAATGTTGTCAGTGAATGTTGTCAGTGAATGTTGTCAGTGAGTGAATGTTGTCAGTGAGTGAATGTTGTCAGTGAATGTTGTCAGTGAGTGAATGTTGTCAGTGAGTGAATGTTGTCTGTGAGTGAATGTTGTCAGTGAGTGAATGTTGTCTGTGAGTGAATGTTGTCAGTTAGTGAATGTTGTCAGTGAATGTTGTCAGTGAGTGAATGTTGTCAGTGAGTGAATGTTGTCAGAGAGTCAATGTTGTCAGTGAATGTTGTCAGTGAGTGAATGTTGTCAGTGAGTGAATGTTGTCAGTGAATGTTGTCAGTGAGTGAATGTTGTCAGTGAATGTTGTCAGTGAGTGAATGTTGTCAGTGAGTGTTGTCAGTGAGTGAATGTTGTCAGAGAGTGAATGTTGTCAGTGAGTGAATGTTGTCAGTGAATGTTGTCAGTGAGTGAATGTTGTCAGTGAGTGAATGTTGTCAGTGAATGTTGTCAGTTAATGTTGTCAGTGAATGTTGTCAGTGAGTGAATGTTGTCAGTGAATGTTGTCAGTGAGTGAATGTTGTCAGTGAATGTTGTCAGTGAGTGAATGTTGTCAGTGAGTGAATGTTGTCAGTGAATGTTGTCAGTGAATGTTATCAGTGAGTGAATGTTGTCAGTGAGTGAATGTTGTCAGTGAGTGAATGTTGTCAGTGAATGTTGTCAGTGAATGTTGTCAGTGAGTGAATGTTGTCAGAGAGTGAATGTTGTCAGTGAATGTTGTCAGTGAATGTTGTCTGTGAGTGAATGTTGTCAGTGAATGTTGTCAGTGAGTGAATGTTGTCAGTGAATGTTGTCAGTGAGTGAATGTTGTCAGTGAATGTTGTCAGTGAGTGAATGTTGTCAGTGAATGTTGTCAGTGAGTGAATGTTGTCAGTGAATGCTGTCAGTGAGT
Source organism: Staurois parvus (assembly GCF_062004578.1). NCBI lineage: Eukaryota > Metazoa > Chordata > Amphibia > Anura > Ranidae > Staurois > Staurois parvus. Next base: position 807,076 of record NW_028320448.1, read on the forward strand.
GAATGTTGTCAGTGAATATTGTCAGTGAGTGAATGTTGTCAGAGAGTGAATGTTGTCAGTGAATGTTGTCAGTGAGTGAATGTTGTCAGTGAATGTTGTCAGTGAATGTTGTCAGTGAGTGAATGTTGTCAGTGAATGTTGTCAGTGAGTGAATGTTGTCAGTGAATGTTGTCAGTGAATGTTGTCAGTGAGTGAATGTTGTCAGTGAATGTTGTCAGTGAGTGAATGTTGTCAGTGAATGCTGTCAGTGAGTGAATGTTGTCAGTGAGTGAATGTTGTCAGAGAGTGAATGTTGTCAGTGAATGTTGTCAGTGAGTGTTGTCAGTGAATGTTGTCAGTGAGTGAATGTTGTCAGTGAATGTTGTCAGTGAGTGAATGTTGTCAGTGAATGTTGTCAGTGAGTGAATGTTGTCAGTGAATGTTGTCAGTGAATGTTGTCAGTGAGTGAATGTTATCAGTGAATGTTGTCAGTGAGTGAATGTTGTCAGTGAATGTTGTCAGTGAGTGAATGTTGTCAGTGAGTGAATGTTGTCAGTGAATGTTGTCAGTTAGTGAATGTTGTCAGTGAATGTTGTCAGTGAGTGAATGTTGTCAGTGAATGTTGTCAGTGAGTGAATGTTGTCAGTGAGTGAATGTTGTCAGTGAATGTTGTCTGTGAGTGAATGTTGTCAGTTAGTGAATGTTGTCAGTGAATGTTGTCAGAGAGTCAATGTTGTCAGTGAATGTTGTCAGTGAGTGAATGTTGTCAGTGAGTGAATGTTGTCAGTGAATGTTGTCAGTGAGTGAATGTTGTCAGTGAATGTCAGTGAGTGAATGTTGTCAGTGAATGTTGTCAGTGAATGTTGTCAGTGAGTGAATGTTGTCAGTGAGTGAATGTTGTCAGTGAGTGAATGTTGTCAGTTAATGTTGTCAGTGAATGTTGTCAGTGAGTGAATGTTGTCAGTGAATGTTGTCAGTGAGTGAATGTTGTCAGTGAATGTTGTCAGTGAGTGAATGTTGTCAGTGAATGTTATCAGTGAGTGAATGTTGTCAGTGAGTGAATGTTGTCAGTGAATGTTGTCAGTGAGTGAATGTTGTCAGAGAGTGAATGTTGTCAGTGAGTGAATGTTGTCAGTGAATGTTGTCAGTGAATGTTGTCTGTGAGTGAATGTTGTCAGTGAATGTTGTCAGTGAGTGAATGTTGTCAGTGAATGTTGTCAGTGAGTGAATGTTGTCAGTGAATGTTGTCAGTGAGTGAATGTTGTCAGTGAATGTTGTCAGTGAGTGAATGTTGTCAGTGAATGCTGTCAGTGAGTGAATGTTGTCAGTGAATATTGTCAGTGAGTGAATGTTGTCAGAGAGTGAATGTTGTCAGTGAATGTTGTCAGTGAGTGAATGTTGTCAGTGAATGTTGTCAGTGAATGTTGTCAGTGAGTGAATGTTGTCAGTGAATGTTGTCAGTGAGTGAATGTTGTCAGTGAATGCTGTCAGTGAGTGAATGTTGTCAGTGAGTGAATGTTGTCAGAGAGTGAATGTTGTCAGTGAATGTTGTCAGTGAGTGTTGTCAGTGAATGTTGTCAGTGAGTGAATGTTGTCAGTGAATGTTGTCAGTGAGTGAATGTTGTCAGTGAATGTTGTCAGTGAATGTTGTCAGTGAGTGAATGTTGTCAGTGAGTGAATGTTGACAGTGAATGTTGTCAGTGAGTGAATGTTATCAGTGAATGTTGTCAGTGAGTGAATGTTGTCAGTGAATGTTGTCAGTGAGTGAATGTTGTCAGTGAGTGAATGTTGTCAGTGAATGTTGTCAGTTAGTGAATGTTGTCAGTGAATGTTGTCAGTGAGTGAATGTTGTCAGTGAATGTTGTCAGTGAGTGAATGTTGTCAGTGAATGTTGTCTGTGAGTGAATGTTGTCAGTTAGTGAATGTTGTCAGTGAATGTTGTCAGAGAGTCAATGTTGTCAGTGAATGTTGTCAGTGAGTGAATGTTGTCAGTGAGTGAATGTTGTCAGTGAATGTTGTCAGTGAGTGAATGTTGTCAGTGAATGTCAGTGAGTGAATGTTGTCAGTGAATGTTGTCAGTGAATGTTGTCAGTGAGTGAATGTTGTCAGTGAGTGAATGTTGTCAGTGAATGTTGTCAGTGAGTGAATGTTGTCAGTGAATGCTGTCAGTGAGTGAATGTTGTCAGTGAGTGAATGTTGTCAGAGAGTGAATGTTGTCAGTGAATGTTGTCAGTGAATGTTGTCAGTGAGTGTTGTCAGTGAATGTTGTCAGAGAGTGAATGTTGTCAGTGAGTGAATGTTGTCAGTGAATGTTGTCAGTGAGTGAATGTTGTCAGTGAATGTTGTCTGTGAGTGAATGTTGTCAGTTAGTGAATGTTGTCAGTGAATGTTGTCAGTGAGTGAATGTTGTCAGTGAGTGAATGATGTCAGTGAATGTTGTCAGAGAGTCAATGTTGTCAGTGAATGTTGTCAGTGAGTGAATGTTGTCAGTGAGTGAATGTTGTCAGTGAATGTTGTCAGTGAGTGAATGTTGTCAGTGAATGTTGTCAGTGAATGTTGTCAGTGAGTGAATGTTGTCAGTGAGTGTTGTCAGTGAGTGAATGTTGTCAGAGAGTGAATGTTGTCAGTGAGTGAATGTTGTCAGTGAATGTTGTCAGTGAGTGAATGTTGTCAGTGAGTGAATGTTGTCAGTGAATGTTGTCAGTGAATGTTGTCAGTGAGTGAATGTTATCAGTGAATGTTGTCAGTGAGTGAATGTTGTCAGTGAATGTTGTCAGTGAGTGAATGTTGTCAGTGAGTGAATGTTGTCAGTGAATGTTGTCAGTGAATGTTATCAGTTAGTGAATGTTGTCAGTGAATGTTGTCAGTGAGTGAATGTTGTCAGTGAATGTTGTCAGTGAGTGAATGTTGTCAGTGAGTGAATGTTGTCAGTGAATGTTGTCTGTGAGTGAATGTTGTCAGTTAGTGAATGTTGTCAGTGAATGTTGTCAGAGAGTCAATGTTGTCAGTGAATGTTGTCAGTGAGTGAATGTTGTCAGTGAGTGAATGTTGTTAGTGAATGTTGTCAGTGAATGTTGTCAGAGAGTGAATGTTGTCAGTGAATGTTGTCAGAGAGTGAATGTTATCAGTAAATGTTGTCAGTGAATGTTGTCAGAGAGTGAATGTTGTCAGTGAATGTTGACAGTTAGTGAATGTTGTCAGTGAATGTTGTCAGTGAGTGAATGTTGTCAGTGAATGTTGTCAGTGAGTGAATGTTGTCAGTGAATGCTGTCAGTGAGTGAATGTTGTCAGTGAGTGAATGTTGTCAGTGAATATTGTCAGTGAGTGAATGTTGTCAGTGAATGTTGTCAGTGAGTGAATGTTGTCAGTGAATGTTGTCAGTGAATGTTGTCAGTGAGTGAATGTTGTCAGTGAATGCTGTCAGTGAGTGAATGTTGTCAGTGAGTGAATGTTGTCAGTGAATGTTGTCAGAGAGTGAATGTTGTCAGTGAATGTTGTCAGTGAATGTTGTCAGTGAGTGTTGTCAGTGAATGTTGTCAGTGAGTGAATGTTGTCAGTGAGTGAATGTTGTCAGTGAGTGAATGTTGTCAGTGAATGTTGTCTGTGAGTGAATGTTGTCAGTTAGTGAATGTTGTCAGTGAATGTTGTCAGTGAGTGAATGTTGTCAGTGAGTGAATGTTGTCAGTGAATGTTTTCAGAGAGTCAATGTTGTCAGTGAATGTTGTCAGTGAGTGAATGTTGTCAGTGAGTGAATGTTGTCAGTGAATGTTGTCAGTGAGTGAATGTTGTCAGTGAATGTTGTCAGTGAATGTTGTCAGTGAGTGAATGTTGTCAGTGAGTGTTGTCAGTGAGTGAATGTTGTCAGAGAGTGAATGTTGTCAGTGAGTGAATGTTGTCAGTGAATGTTGTCAGTGAGTGAATGTTGTCAGTGAATGTTGTCAGTGAGTGAATGTTGTCAGTGAATGTTGTCAGTGAGTGAATGTTGTCAGTGAGTGAATGTTGTCAGTGAGTGAATGTTGTCAGTGAACGTTGTCAGTGAATGTTGTCAGAGAGTGAATGTTGTCAGTGAATGTTGTCAGTGAGTGAATGTTGTCAGTGAGTGAATGTTGTCAGTGAGTGGATGTTGTCAGTGAATGTTGTCTGTGAGTGAATGTTGTCAGTGAGTGAATGTTGTCAGTGAATGTTGTCAGTTAGTGAATGTTGTCAGTGAATGTTGTCAGTGAGTGAATGTTGTCAGTGAGTGTTGTGAGTCAATGTTGTCAGTGAGTGTTGTCAGTGAATGTTGTCAGTGAGTGAATGTTGTCAGTGAATGTTGTCAGTGAGTGAATGTTGTCAGTGAATGTTGTCAGTGAGTGAATGCTGTCAGTGAGTGAATGTTGTCAGTGAGTGAATGTTGTCAGTGAATGTTGTCAGAGAGTGAATGTTGTCAGTGAATGTTGTCAGTGAATGTTGTCAGTGAGTGTTGTCAGTGAATGTTGTCAGTGAGTGAATGTTGTCAGTGAATGTCAGTGAGTGAATGTTGTCAGTGAATGTTGTCAGTGAATGTTGTCAGTGAGTGAATGTTGTCAGTGAGTGAATGTTGTCAGTGAATGTTGTCAGTGAGTGAATGTTGTCAGTGAATGCTGTCAGTGAGTGAATGTTGTCAGTGAGTGAATGTTGTCAGAGAGTGAATGTTGTCAGTGAATGTTGTCAGTGAATGTTGTCAGTGAATGTTGTCAGTGAGTGAATGTTGTCAGTGAGTGAATGTTGTCAGTGAGTGTTGTCAGTGAATGTTGTCAGTGAGTGAATGTTGTCAGTGAAAGTTGTCAGTGAATGTTGTCAGTGAATGTTGTCAGAGAGTGAATGTTGTCAGTGAGTGAATGTTGTCAGTGAATGTTGTCAGTGAATGTTGTCAGTGAGTGAATGTTGTCAGTGAGTGAATGTTGTCAGTGAGTGAATGTTGTCAGTGAATGTTGTCTGTGAGTGAATGTTGTCAGTTAGTGAATGTTGTCAGTGAGTGAATGTTGTCAGTGAATGCTGTCAGTGAGTGAATGTTGTCAGTGAGTGAATGTTGTCAGAGAGTGAATGTTGTCAGTGAATGTTGTCAGTGAATGTTGTCAGTGAGTGATGTCAGTGAATGTTGTCAGTGAGTGAATGTTGTCAGTGAGTGAATGTTGTCAGTGAGTGTTGTCAGTGAGTGAATGTTGTCAGTGAATGTTGTCAGTGAATGTTGTCAGTGAATGTTGTCAGAGAGTGAATGTTGTCAGTGAGTGAATGTTGTCAGTGAGTGAATGTTGTCAGTGAATGTTGTCAGTGAATGTTGTCAGTGAGTGAATGTTGTCAGTGAGTGAATGTTGTCAGTGAATGTTGTCTGTGAGTGAATGTTGTCAGTTAGTGAATGTTGTCAGTGAGTGAATGTTGTCAGTGAATGTTGTCAGTGAGTGAATGTTGTCAGTGAGTGAATGTTGTCAGTGAATGTTGTCAGTGAGTGAATGTTGTCAGTGAGTGTTGTAAGTGAGTCAATGTTGTCAGTGAGTGTTGTCAGTGAATGTTGTCAGTGAGTGAATGTTGTCAGTGAATGTTGTCAGTGAGTGAATGTTGTCAGTGAATGTTGTCAGTGAGTGAATGTTGTCAGTGAATGTTGTCAGTGAGTGAATGTTGTCAGTGAATTTTGTCAGTGAGTGAATGTTGTCAGTGAATGTTGTCAGTGAGTGAATGTTGTCAGTGAATGTTGTCAGTGAGTGAATGTTGTCAGTGAGTGAATGTTGTCAGTGAATGTTGTCTGTGAGTGAATGTTGTCAGTTAGTGAATGTTGTCAGTGAATGTTGTCAGTGAGTGAATGTTGTCAGTGAGTGAATGTTGTCAGTGAATGTTGTCAGAGGGTCAATGTTGTCAGTGAATGTTGTCAGTGAGTGAATGTTGTCAGTGAGTGAATGTTGTCAGTGAATGTTGTCAGTGAGTGAATGTTGTCAGTGAATGTTGTCAGTGAGTGAATGTTGTCAGTGAGTGAATGTTGTCAGAGAGTGAATGTTGTCAGTGAGTGAATGTTGTCAGTGAATGTTGTGAGTGAGTGAATGTTGTCAGTGAGTGAATGCTGTCAGTGAATGTTGTCAGTGAATGTTGTCAGTGAGTGAATGTTATCAGTGAATGTTGTCAGTGAGTGAATGTTGTCAGTGAATGTTGTCAGTGAGTGAATGTTGTCAGTGAGTGAATGTTGTCAGTGAATGTTGTCAGTTAGTGAATGTTGTCAGTGAATGTTGTCAGTGAGTGAATGTTGTCAGTGAGTGAATGTTGTCAGTGAATGTTGTCTGTGAGTGAATGTTGTCAGTTAGTGAATGTTGTCAGTGAATGTTGTCAGAGAGTCAATGTTGTCAGTGAATGTTGTCAGTGAGTGAATGTTGTCAGTGAGTGAATGTTGTCAGTGAATGTTGTCAGTGAGTGAATGTTGTCAGTGAATGTCAGTGAGTGAATGTTGTCAGTGAATGTTGTCAGTGAATGTTGTCAGTGAGTGAATGTTGTCAGTGAGTGAATGTTGTCAGTGAATGTTGTCAGTGAATGAATGTTGTCAGTGAGTGAATGTTGTCTGTGAGTGAATGTTGTCAGTGAGTGAATGTTGTCTGTGAGTGAATGTTGTCAGTTAGTGAATGTTGTCAGTGAATGTTGTCAGTGAGTGAATGTTGTCAGTGAGTGAATGTTGTCAGTGAATGTTGTCAGAGAGTCAATGTTGTCAGTGAATGTTGTCAGTGAGTGAATGTTGTCAGTGAGTGAATGTTGTCAGTGAATGTTGTCAGTGAGTGAATGTTGTCAGTGAGTGAATGTTGTCAGTGAATGTTGTCAGTGAGTGAATGTTGTCAGTGAGTGAATGTTGTCAGTGAATGTTGTCAGTTAGTGAATGTTGTCAGTGAATGTTGTCAGTGAGTGAATGTTGTCAGTGAATGTTGTCAGTGAGTGAATGTTGTCAGTGAATGTTGTCAGTGAATGTTGTCAGTGAGTGAATGTTGTCAGTGAGTGAATGTTGACAGTGAATGTTGTCAGTGAGTGAATGTTATCAGTGAATGTTGTCAGTGAGTGAATGTTGTCAGTGAATGTTGTCAGTGAGTGAATGTTGTCAGTGAATGTTGTCAGTGAGTGAATGTTGTCAGTGAATGTTGTCAGTGAATGTTGTCAGTGAGTGAATGTTGTCAGTGAGTGAATGTTGACAGTGAATGTTGTCAGTGAGTGAATGTTATCAGTGAATGTTGTCAGTGAGTGAATGTTGTCAGTGAATGTTGTCAGTGAGTGAATGTTGTCAGTGAGTGAATGTTGTCAGTGAATGTTGTCAGTTAGTGAATGTTGTCAGTGAATGTTGTCAGTGAGTGAATGTTGTCAGTGAATGTTGTCAGTGAGTGAATGTTATCAGTGAATGTTGTCTGTGAGTGAATGTTGTCAGTTAGTGAATGTTGTCAGTGAATGTTGTCAGAGAGTCAATGTTGTCAGTGAATGTTGTCAGTGAGTGAATGTTGTCAGTGAGTGAATGTTGTCAGTGAATGTTGTCAGTGAGTGAATGTTGTCAGTGAATGTCAGTGAGTGAATGTTGTCAGTGAATGTTGTCAGTGAATGTTGTCAGTGAGTGAATGTTGTCAGTGAGTGAATGTTGTCAGTGAATGTTGTCAGTGAGTGAATGTTGTCAGTGAATGCTGTCAGTGAGTGAATGTTGTCAGTGAGTGAATGTTGTCAGAGAGTGAATGTTGTCAGTGAATGTTGTCAGTGAATGTTGTCAGTGAGTGTTGTCAGTGAATGTTGTCAGAGAGTGAATGTTGTCAGTGAGTGAATGTTGTCAGTGAATGTTGTCAGTGAGTGAATGTTGTCAGTGAATGTTGTCTGTGAGTGAATGTTGTCAGTTAGTGAATGTTGTCAGTGAATGTTGTCAGTGAGTGAATGTTGTCAGTGAGTGAATGATGTCAGTGAATGTTGTCAGAGAGTCAATGTTGTCAGTGAATGTTGTCAGTGAGTGAATGTTGTCAGTGAGTGAATGTTGTCAGTGAATGTTGTCAGTGAGTGAATGTTGTCAGTGAATGTTGTCAGTGAATGTTGTCAGTGAGTGAATGTTGTCAGTGAGTGTTGTCAGTGAGTGAATGTTGTCAGAGAGTGAATGTTGTCAGTGAGTGAATGTTGTCAGTGAATGTTGTCAGTGAGTGAATGTTGTCAGTGAGTGAATGTTGTCAGTGAATGTTGTCAGTGAATGTTGTCAGTGAGTGAATGTTATCAGTGAATGTTGTCAGTGAGTGAATGTTGTCAGTGAATGTTGTCAGTGAGTGAATGTTGTCAGTGAGTGAATGTTGTCAGTGAATGTTGTCAGTGAATGTTATCAGTTAGTGAATGTTGTCAGTGAATGTTGTCAGTGAGTGAATGTTGTCAGTGAATGTTGTCAGTGAGTGAATGTTGTCAGTGAGTGAATGTTGTCAGTGAATGTTGTCTGTGAGTGAATGTTGTCAGTTAGTGAATGTTGTCAGTGAATGTTGTCAGAGAGTCAATGTTGTCAGTGAATGTTGTCAGTGAGTGAATGTTGTCAGTGAGTGAATGTTGTTAGTGAATGTTGTCAGTGAATGTTGTCAGAGAGTGAATGTTGTCAGTGAATGTTGTCAGAGAGTGAATGTTATCAGTAAATGTTGTCAGTGAATGTTGTCAGAGAGTGAATGTTGTCAGTGAATGTTGACAGTTAGTGAATGTTGTCAGTGAATGTTGTCAGTGAGTGAATGTTGTCAGTGAATGTTGTCAGTGAGTGAATGTTGTCAGTGAATGCTGTCAGTGAGTGAATGTTGTCAGTGAGTGAATGTTGTCAGTGAATATTGTCAGTGAGTGAATGTTGTCAGTGAATGTTGTCAGTGAGTGAATGTTGTCAGTGAATGTTGTCAGTGAGTGAATGTTGTCAGTGAATGCTGTCAGTGAGTGAATGTTGTCAGTGAGTGAATGTTGTCAGTGAATGTTGTCAGAGAGTGAATGTTGTCAGTGAATGTTGTCAGTGAATGTTGTCAGTGAGTGTTGTCAGTGAATGTTGTCAGTGAGTGAATGTTGTCAGTGAGTGAATGTTGTCAGTGAGTGAATGTTGTCAGTGAATGTTGTCTGTGAGTGAATGTTGTCAGTTAGTGAATGTTGTCAGTGAATGTTGTCAGTGAGTGAATGTTGTCAGTGAGTGAATGTTGTCAGTGAATGTTTTCAGAGAGTCAATGTTGTCAGTGAATGTTGTCAGTGAGTGAATGTTGTCAGTGAGTGAATGTTGTCAGTGAATGTTGTCAGTGAGTGAATGTTGTCAGTGAATGTTGTCAGTGAATGTTGTCAGTGAGTGAATGTTGTCAGTGAGTGTTGTCAGTGAGTGAATGTTGTCAGAGAGTGAATGTTGTCAGTGAGTGAATGTTGTCAGTGAATGTTGTCAGTGAGTGAATGTTGTCAGTGAATGTTGTCAGTGAGTGAATGTTGTCAGTGAGTGAATGTTGTCAGTGAGTGAATGTTGTCAGTGAGTGAATGTTGTCAGTGAACGTTGTCAGTGAATGTTGTCAGAGAGTGAATGTTGTCAGTGAATGTTGTCAGTGAGTGAATGTTGTCAGTGAGTGAATGTTGTCAGTGAGTGGATGTTGTCAGTGAATGTTGTCTGTGAGTGAATGTTGTCAGTGAGTGAATGTTGTCAGTGAATGTTGTCAGTTAGTGAATGTTGTCAGTGAATGTTGTCAGTGAGTGAATGTTGTCAGTGAGTGTTGTGAGTCAATGTTGTCAGTGAGTGTTGTCAGTGAATGTTGTCAGTGAGTGAATGTTGTCAGTGAATGTTGTCAGTGAGTGAATGTTGTCAGTGAATGTTGTCAGTGAGTGAATGCTGTCAGTGAGTGAATGTTGTCAGTGAGTGAATGTTGTCAGTGAATGTTGTCAGAGAGTGAATGTTGTCAGTGAATGTTGTCAGTGAATGTTGTCAGTGAGTGTTGTCAGTGAATGTTGTCAGTGAGTGAATGTTGTCAGTGAATGTCAGTGAGTGAATGTTGTCAGTGAATGTTGTCAGTGAATGTTGTCAGTGAGTGAATGTTGTCAGTGAGTGAATGTTGTCAGTGAATGTTGTCAGTGAGTGAATGTTGTCAGTGAATGCTGTCAGTGAGTGAATGTTGTCAGTGAGTGAATGTTGTCAGAGAGTGAATGTTGTCAGTGAATGTTGTCAGTGAATGTTGTCAGTGAGTGTTGTCAGTGAATGTTGTCAGTGAGTGAATGTTGTCAGTGAGTGAATGTTGTCAGTGAGTGTTGTCAGTGAATGTTGTCAGTGAGTGAATGTTGTCAGTGAAAGTTGTCAGTGAATGTTGTCAGTGAATGTTGTCAGAGAGTGAATGTTGTCAGTGAGTGAATGTTGTCAGTGAATGTTGTCAGTGAATGTTGTCAGTGAGTGAATGTTGTCAGTGAGTGAATGTTGTCAGTGAGTGAATGTTGTCAGTGAATGTTGTCTGTGAGTGAATGTTGTCAGTTAGTGAATGTTGTCAGTGAGTGAATGTTGTCAGTGAATGCTGTCAGTGAGTGAATGTTGTCAGTGAGTGAATGTTGTCAGAGAGTGAATGTTGTCAGTGAATGTTGTCAGTGAATGTTGTCAGTGAGTGATGTCAGTGAATGTTGTCAGTGAGTGAATGTTGTCAGTGAGTGAATGTTGTCAGTGAGTGAATGTTGTCAGTGAGTGTTGTCAGTGAGTGAATGTTGTCAGTGAATGTTGTCAGTGAATGTTGTCAGTGAATGTTGTCAGTGAGTGAATGTTGTCAGTGAGTGAATGTTGTCAGTGAGTGAATGTTGTCAGTGAATGTTGTCAGTGAATGTTGTCAGTGAGTGAATGTTGTCAGTGAGTGAATGTTGTCAGTGAATGTTGTCTGTGAGTGAATGTTGTCAGTTAGTGAATGTTGTCAGTGAGTGAATGTTGTCAGTGAATGTTGTCAGTGAGTGAATGTTGTCAGTGAGTGAATGTTGTCAGTGAATGTTGTCAGTGAGTGAATGTTGTCAGTGAGTGTTGTAAGTGAGTCAATGTTGTCAGTGAGTGTTGTCAGTGAATGTTGTCAGTGAGTGAATGTTGTCAGTGAATGTTGTCAGTGAGTGAATGTTGTCAGTGAATGTTGTCAGTGAGTGAATGTTGTCAGTGAATGTTGTCAGTGAGTGAATGTTGTCAGTGAATTTTGTCAGTGAGTGAATGTTGTCAGTGAATGTTGTCAGTGAGTGAATGTTGTCAGTGAATGTTGTCAGTGAGTGAATGTTGTCAGTGAGTGAATGTTGTCAGTGAATGTTGTCTGTGAGTGAATGTTGTCAGTTAGTGAATGTTGTCAGTGAATGTTGTCAGTGAGTGAATGTTGTCAGTGAGTGAATGTTGTCAGTGAATGTTGTCAGAGGGTCAATGTTGTCAGTGAATGTTGTCAGTGAGTGAATGTTGTCAGTGAGTGAATGTTGTCAGTGAATGTTGTCAGTGAGTGAATGTTGTCAGTGAATGTTGTCAGTGAGTGAATGTTGTCAGTGAGTGAATGTTGTCAGAGAGTGAATGTTGTCAGTGAGTGAATGTTGTCAGTGAATGTTGTGAGTGAGTGAATGTTGTCAGTGAGTGAATGCTGTCAGTGAATGTTGTCAGTGAATGTTGTCAGTGAGTGAATGTTATCAGTGAATGTTGTCAGTGAGTGAATGTTGTCAGTGAATGTTGTCAGTGAGTGAATGTTGTCAGTGAGTGAATGTTGTCAGTGAATGTTGTCAGTTAGTGAATGTTGTCAGTGAATGTTGTCAGTGAGTGAATGTTGTCAGTGAGTGAATGTTGTCAGTGAATGTTGTCTGTGAGTGAATGTTGTCAGTTAGTGAATGTTGTCAGTGAATGTTGTCAGAGAGTCAATGTTGTCAGTGAATGTTGTCAGTGAGTGAATGTTGTCAGTGAGTGAATGTTGTCAGTGAATGTTGTCAGTGAGTGAATGTTGTCAGTGAATGTCAGTGAGTGAATGTTGTCAGTGAATGTTGTCAGTGAATGTTGTCAGTGAGTGAATGTTGTCAGTGAGTGAATGTTGTCAGTGAATGTTGTCAGTGAATGAATGTTGTCAGTGAGTGAATGTTGTCTGTGAGTGAATGTTGTCAGTGAGTGAATGTTGTCTGTGAGTGAATGTTGTCAGTTAGTGAATGTTGTCAGTGAATGTTGTCAGTGAGTGAATGTTGTCAGTGAGTGAATGTTGTCAGTGAATGTTGTCAGAGAGTCAATGTTGTCAGTGAATGTTGTCAGTGAGTGAATGTTGTCAGTGAGTGAATGTTGTCAGTGAATGTTGTCAGTGAGTGAATGTTGTCAGTGAGTGAATGTTGTCAGTGAATGTTGTCAGTGAGTGAATGTTGTCAGTGAGTGAATGTTGTCAGTGAATGTTGTCAGTTAGTGAATGTTGTCAGTGAATGTTGTCAGTGAGTGAATGTTGTCAGTGAGTGAATGTTGTCAGTGAATGTTGTCTGTGAGTGAATGTTGTCAGTTAGTGAATGTTGTCAGTGAATGTTGTCAGAGAGTCAATGTTGTCAGTGAATGTTGTCAGTGAGTGAATGTTGTCAGTGAGTGAATGTTGTCAGTGAATGTTGTCAGTGAGTGAATGTTGTCAGTGAATGTCAGTGAGTGAATGTTGTCAGTGAATGTTGTCAGTGAATGTTGTCAGTGAGTGAATGTTGTCAGTGAGTGAATGTTGTCAGTGAATGTTGTCAGTGAGTGAATGTTGTCTGTGAGTGAATGTTGTCAGTGAGTGAATGTTGTCTGTGAGTGAATGTTGTCAGTTAGTGAATGTTGTCAGTGAATGTTGTCAGTGAGTGAATGTTGTCAGTGAGTGAATGTTGTCAGTGAATGTTGTCAGAGAGTCAATGTTGTCAGTGAATGTTGTCAGTGAGTGAATGTTGTCAGTGAGTGAATGTTGTCAGTGAATGTTGTCAGTGAGTGAATGTTGTCTGTGAGTGAATGTTGTCAGTTAGTGAATGTTGTCAGTGAATGTTGTCAGTGAGTGAATGTTGTCAGTGAGTGAATGTTGTCAGTGAATGTTGTCAGAGAGTCAATGTTGTCAGTGAATGTTGTCAGTGAGTGAATGTTGTCAGTGAGTGAATGTTGTCAGTGAATGTTGTCAGTGAGTGAATGTTGTCAGTGAATGTTGTCAGTGAGTGAATGTTGTCAGTGAGTGTTGTCAGTGAGTGAATGTTGTCAGAGAGTGAATGTTGTCAGTGAGTGAATGTTGTCAGTGAATGTTGTCAGTGAGTGAATGTTGTCAGTGAGTGAATGTTGTCAGTGAATGTTGTCAGTTAATGTTGTCAGTGAATGTTGTCAGTGAGTGAATGTTGTCAGTGAATGTTGTCAGTGAGTGAATGTTGTCAGTGAATGTTGTCAGTGAGTGAATGTTGTCAGTGAGTGAATGTTGTCAGTGAATGTTGTCAGTGAATGTTATCAGTGAGTGAATGTTGTCAGTGAGTGAATGTTGTCAGTGAGTGAATGTTGTCAGTGAATGTTGTCAGTGAGTGAATGTTGTCAGTGAATGTTGTCAGTGAATGTTGTCAGTGAGTGAATGTTGTCAGAGAGTGAATGTTGTCAGTGAGTGAATGTTGTCAGTGAGTGAATGTTGTCAGTGAATGTTGTCAGTGAGTGAATGTTGTCAGTGAATGTTGTCAGTGAGTGAATGTTGTCAGTGAATGCTGTCAGTGAGTGAATGTTGTCAGTGAATATTGTCAGTGAGTGAATGTTGTCAGAGAGTGAATGTTGTCAGTGAATGTTGTCAGTGAGTGAATGTTGTCAGTGAATGTTGTCAGTGAATGTTGTCAGTGAGTTAATGTTGTCAGTGAATGTTGTCAGTGAGTGAATGTTGTCAGTGAATGTTGTCAGTGAATGTTGTCAGTGAGTGAATGTTGTCAGTGAATGTTGTCAGTGAGTGAATGTTGTCAGTGAATGCTGTCAGTGAGTGAATGTTGTCAGTGAGTGAATGTTGTCAGAGAGTGAATGTTGTCAGTGAATGTTGTCAGTGAGTGTTGTCAGTGAATGTTGTCAGTGAGTGAATGTTGTCAGTGAATGTTGTCAGTGAGTGAATGTTGTCAGTGAATGTTGTCAGTGAATGTTGTCAGTGAGTGAATGTTGTCAGTGAATGTTGTCAGTGAATGTTGTCAGTGAGTGAATGTTATCAGTGAATGTTGTCAGTGAGTGAATGTTGTCAGTGAATGTTGTCAGTGAGTGAATGTTGTCAGTGAGTGAATGTTGTCAGTGAATGTTGTCAGTTAGTGAATGTTGTCAGTGAATGTTGTCAGTGAGTGAATGTTGTCAGTGAATGTTGTCAGTGAGTGAATGTTGTCAGTGAGTGAATGTTGTCAGTGAATGTTGTCTGTGAGTGAATGTTGTCAGTTAGTGAATGTTGTCAGTGAATGTTGTCAGAGAGTCAATGTTGTCAGTGAATGTTGTCAGTGAGTGAATGTTGTCAGTGAGTGAATGTTGTCAGTGAATGTTGTCAGTGAGTGAATGTTGTCAGTGAATGTCAGTGAGTGAATGTTGTCAGTGAATGTTGTCAGTGAATGTTGTCAGTGAGTGAATGTTGTCAGTGAGTGAATGTTGTCAGTGAATGTTGTCAGAGAGTGAATGTTGTCAGTGAATGTTGTCAGTGAGTGAATGTTGTCAGTGAATGTTGTCTGTGAGTGAATGTTGTCAGTTAGTGAATGTTGTCAGTGAATGTTGTCAGAGAGTCAATGTTGTCAGTGAATGTTGTCAGTGAGTGAATGTTGTCAGTGAGTGAATGTTGTCAGTGAATGTTGTCAGTGAGTGAATGTTGTCAGTGAATGTCAGTGAGTGAATGTTGTCAGTGAATGTTGTCAGTGAATGTTGTCAGTGAGTGAATGTTGTCAGTGAGTGAATGTTGTCAGTTAATGTTGTCAGTGAATGTTGTCAGTGAGTGAATGTTGTCAGTGAATGTTGTCAGTGAGTGAATGTTGTCAGTGAATGTTGTCAGTGAGTGAATGTTGTCAGTGAATGTTATCAGTGAGTGAATGTTGTCAGTGAGTGAATGTTGTCAGTGAATGTTGTCAGTGAGTGAATGTTGTCAGAGAGTGAATGTTGTCAGTGAGTGAATGTTGTCAGTGAATGTTGTCAGTGAATGTTGTCTGTGAGTGAATGTTGTCAGTGAATGTTGTCAGTGAGTGAATGTTGTCAGTGAATGTTGTCAGTGAGTGAATGTTGTCAGTGAATGTTGTCAGTGAGTGAATGTTGTCAGTGAATGTTGTCAGTGAGTGAATGTTGTCAGTGAATGCTGTCAGTGAGTGAATGTTGTCAGTGAATATTGTCAGTGAGTGAATGTTGTCAGAGAGTGAATGTTGTCAGTGAATGTTGTCAGTGAGTGAATGTTGTCAGTGAATGTTGTCAGTGAATGTTGTCAGTGAGTGAATGTTGTCAGTGAATGTTGTCAGTGAGTGAATGTTGTCAGTGAATGCTGTCAGTGAGTGAATGTTGTCAGTGAGTGAATGTTGTCAGAGAGTGAATGTTGTCAGTGAATGTTGTCAGTGAGTGTTGTCAGTGAATGTTGTCAGTGAGTGAATGTTGTCAGTGAATGTTGTCAGTGAGTGAATGTTGTCAGTGAATGTTGTCAGTGAATGTTGTCAGTGAGTGAATGTTGTCAGTGAGTGAATGTTGACAGGGAATGTTGTCAGTGAGTGAATGTTATCAGTGAATGTTGTCAGTGAGTGAATGTTGTCAGTGAATGTTGTCAGTGAGTGAATGTTGTCAGTGAGTGAATGTTGTCAGTGAATGTTGTCAGTTAGTGAATGTTGTCAGTGAATGTTGTCAGTGAGTGAATGTTGTCAGTGAATGTTGTCAGTGAGTGAATGTTGTCAGTGAATGTTGTCTGTGAGTGAATGTTGTCAGTTAGTGAATGTTGTCAGTGAATGTTGTCAGAGAGTCAATGTTGTCAGTGAATGTTGTCAGTGAGTGAATGTTGTCAGTGAGTGAATGTTGTCAGTGAATGTTGTCAGTGAGTGAATGTTGTCAGTGAATGTCAGTGAGTGAATGTTGTCAGTGAATGTTGTCAGTGAATGTTGTCAGTGAGTGAATGTTGTCAGTGAGTGAATGTTGTCAGTGAATGTTGTCAGTGAGTGAATGTTGTCAGTGAATGCTGTCAGTGAGTGAATGTTGTCAGTGAGTGAATGTTGTCAGAGAGTGAATGTTGTCAGTGAATGTTGTCAGTGAATGTTATCAGTTAGTGAATGTTGTCAGTGAATGTTGTCAGTGAGTGAATGTTGTCAGTGAGTGAATGTTGTCAGTGAATGTTGTCAGTGAATGTTATCAGTTAGTGAATGTTGTCAGTGAATGTTGTCAGTGAGTGAATGTTGTCAGTGAATGTTGTCAGTGAGTGAATGTTGTCAGTGAGTGAATGTTGTCAGTGAATGTTGTCTGTGAGTGAATGTTGTCAGTTAGTGAATGTTGTCAGTGAATGTTGTCAGAGAGTCAATGTTGTCAGTGAATGTTGTCAGTGAGTGAATGTTGTCAGTGAGTGAATGTTGTTAGTGAATGTTGTCAGTGAATGTTGTCAGAGAGTGAATGTTGTCAGTGAATGTTGTCAGAGAGTGAATGTTATCAGTAAATGTTGTCAGTGAATGTTGTCAGAGAGTGAATGTTGTCAGTGAATGTTGACAGTTAGTGAATGTTGTCAGTGAATGTTGTCAGTGAGTGAATGTTGTCAGTGAATGTTGTCAGTGAGTGAATGTTGTCAGTGAATGCTGTCAGTGAGTGAATGTTGTCAGTGAGTGAATGTTGTCAGTGAATATTGTCAGTGAGTGAATGTTGTCAGTGAATGTTGTCAGTGAGTGAATGTTGTCAGTGAATGTTGTCAGTGAATGTTGTCAGTGAGTGAATGTTGTCAGTGAATGCTGTCAGTGAGTGAATGTTGTCAGTGAGTGAATGTTGTCAGTGAATGTTGTCAGAGAGTGAATGTTGTCAGTGAATGTTGTCAGTGAATGTTGTCAGTGAGTGTTGTCAGTGAATGTTGTCAGTGAGTGAATGTTGTCAGTGAGTGAATGTTGTCAGTGAGTGAATGTTGTCAGTGAATGTTGTCTGTGAGTGAATGTTGTCAGTTAGTGAATGTTGTCAGTGAATGTTGTCAGTGAGTGAATGTTGTCAGTGAGTGAATGTTGTCAGTGAATGTTTTCAGAGAGTCAATGTTGTCAGTGAATGTTGTCAGTGAGTGAATGTTGTCAGTGAGTGAATGTTGTCAGTGAATGTTGTCAGTGAGTGAATGTTGTCAGTGAATGTTGTCAGTGAATGTTGTCAGTGAGTGAATGTTGTCAGTGAGTGTTGTCAGTGAGTGAATGTTGTCAGAGAGTGAATGTTGTCAGTGAGTGAATGTTGTCAGTGAGTGAATGTTGTCAGTGAGTGAATGTTGTCAGTGAATGTTGTCAGTGAATGTTGTCAGTGAGTGAATGTTGTCAGTGAATGTTGTCAGTGAGTGAATGTTGTCAGTGAGTGAATGTTGTCAGTGAATGTTGTCAGTTAGTGAATGTTGTCAGTGAATGTTGTCAGTGAGTGAATGTTGTCAGTGAATGTTGTCAGTGAGTGAATGTTGTCAGTGAGTGAATGTTGTCAGTGAATGTTGTCTGTGAGTGAATGTTGTCAGTTAGTGAATGTTGTCAGTGAATGTTGTCAGAGAGTCAATGTTGTCAGTGAATGTTGTCAGTGAGTGAATGTTGTCAGTGAATGTTGTCAGTGAGTGAATGTTGTCAGTGAATGTCAGTGAGTGAATGTTGTCAGTGAATGTTGTCAGTGAATGTTGTCAGTGAGTGAATGTTGTCAGTGAGTGAATGTTGTCAGTGAATGTTGTCAGTGAGTGAATGTTGTCAGTGAATGCTGTCAGTGAGTGAATGTTGTCAGTGAGTGAATGTTGTCAGAGAGTGAATGTTGTCAGTGAATGTTGTCAGTGAATGTTGTCAGTGAGTGTTGTCAGTGAATGTTGTCAGAGAGTGAATGTTGTCAGTGAGTGAATGTTGTCAGTGAATGTTGTCAGTGAGTGAATGTTGTCAGTGAATGTTGTCTGTGAGTGAATGTTGTCAGTTAGTGAATGTTGTCAGTGAATGTTGTCAGTGAGTGAATGTTGTCAGTGAGTGAATGATGTCAGTGAATGTTGTCAGAGAGTCAATGTTGTCAGTGAATGTTGTCAGTGAGTGAATGTTGTCAGTGAGTGAATGTTGTCAGTGAATGTTGTCAGTGAGTGAATGTTGTCAGTGAATGTTGTCAGTGAGTGAATGTTGTCAGAGAGTGAATGTTGTCAGTGAGTGAATGTTGTCAGTGAATGTTGTCAGTGAGTGAATGTTGTCAGAGAGTGAATGTTGTCAGTGAGTGAATGTTGTCAGTGAATGTTGTCAGTGAGTGAATGTTGTCAGTGAGTGAATGTTGTCAGTGAATGTTGTCAGTTAATGTTGTCAGTGAATGTTGTCAGTGAGTGAATGTTGTCAGTGAATGTTGTCAGTGAATGTTGTCAGTGAGTGAATGTTGTCAGTGAATGTTGTCAGTGAGTGAATGTTGTCAGTGAATGCTGTCAGTGAGTGAATGTTGTCAGTGAATATTGTCAGTGAGTGGATGTTGTCAGAGAGTGAATGTTGTAAGTGAATGTTGTCAGTGAGTGAATGTTGTCAGTGAATGTTGTCAGTGAATGTTGTCAGTGAGTGAATGTTGTCAGTGAATGTTGTCAGTGAGTGAATGTTGTCAGTGAATGCTGTCAGTGAGTGAATGTTGTCAGTGAGTGAATGTTGTCAGAGAGTGAATGTTGTCAGTGAATGTTGTCAGTGAGTGTTGTCAGTGAATGTTGTCAGTGAGTGAATGTTGTCAGTGAATGTTGTCAGTGAGTGAATGTTGTCAGTGAATGTTGTCAGTGAATGTTGTCAGTGAGTGAATGTTGTCAGTGAGTGAATGTTGTCAGTGAATGTTGTCAGTGAATGTTGTCAGTGAATGTTGTCAGTGAGTGAATGTTGTCAGTGAGTGAATGTTGTCAGTGAATGTTGTCTGTGAGTGAATGTTGTCAGTTAGTGAATGTTGTCAGTGAATGTTGTCAGAGAGTCAATGTTGTCAGTGAATGTTGTCAGTGAGTGAATGTTGTCAGTGAGTGAATGTTGTCAGTGAATGTTGTCAGTGAGTGAATGTTGTCAGTGAATGTCAGTGAGTGAAAGTTGTCAGTGAATGTTGTCAGTGAGTGAATGTTGTCAGTGAATGTTGTCAGTGAGTGAATGTTGTCAGTGAGTAAATGTTGTCAGTGAATGTTGTCAGTGAGTGTTGTCAGTGAATGTTGTCAGTGAGTGAATGTTGTCAGTGAGTGAATGTTGTCAGTGAGTGAATGTTGTCAGTGAATGTTGTCAGTGAGTGAATGTTGTCAGTGAGTGAATGTTGTCAGTGAATGTTGTCAGTGAATGTTGTCAGTGAGTGAATGTTATCAGTGAATGTTGTCAGTGAGTGAATGTTGTCAGTGAATGTTGTCAGTGAGTGAATGTTGTCAGTGAGTGAATGTTGTCAGTGAATGTTGTCAGTGAATGTTATCAGTTAGTGAATGTTGTCAGTAAATTTTGTCAGTGAATGTTGTCAGTGAGTGAATGTTGTCAGTGAATGTTGTCAGTGAATGTTGTCAGTGAGTGAATGTTGTCAGTGAGTGAATGTTGTCAGTGAATGTTGTCAGTGAATGTTGTCAGTGAGTGAATGTTGTCAGTGAATGTTGTCAGTGAGTGAATGTTGTCAGTGAATGTTGTCAGAGAGTCAATGTTGTCAGTGAATGTTGTCAGTGAGTGAATGTTGTCAGTGAGTGAATGTTGTCAGTGAATGTTGTCAGTGAGTGAATGTTGTCAGTGAGTGATAGTTGTCAGAGAGTGAATGTTGTCAGTGAATGTTGTCAGTGAATGTTGTCAGTGAGTGTTGTCAGTGAATGTTGTCAGTGAGTGAATGTTTTCAGTGAGTGAATGTTGTCAGTGAATGTTGTCAGTGAGTGAATGTTGTCAGTGAATGTTGTCAGTGAATGTTGTCAGAGAGTGAATGTTGTCAGTGAGTGAATGTTGTCAGTGAATGTTGTCAGTGAATGTTGTCAGTGAGTGAATGTTGTCAGTGAGTGAATGTTGTCAGTGAATGTTGTCTGTGAGTGAATGTTGTCAGTTAGTGAATGTTGTCAGTGAGTGAATGTTGTCAGTGAATGTTGTCAGTGAGTGAATGTTGTCAGTGAGTGAATGTTGTCAGTGAGTGTTGTAAGTGAGTCAATGTTGTCAGTGAGTGTTGTCAGTGAATGTTGTCAGTGAGTGAATGTTATCAGTGAATGTTGTCATTGAGTGAATGTTGTCAGTGAATGTTGTCAGTGAGTGAATGTTGTCAGTGAATGTTGTCAGTGAGTGAATGTTGTCAGTGAATGTTGTCAGTGAGTGAATGTTGTCAGTGAATGTTGTCAGTGAGTGAATGTTGTCAGTGAGTGAATGTTGTCAGTGAGTGAATGTTGTCAGTGAACGTTGTCAGTGAATGTTGTCAGAGAGTGAATGTTGTCAGTGAATGTTGTCAGTGAGTGAATGTTGTCAGTGAGTGAATGTTGTCAGTGAGTGGATGTTGTCAGTGAATGTTGTCTGTGAGTGAATGTTGTCAGTGAGTGAATGTTGTCAGTGAATGTTGTCAGTTAGTGAATGTTGTCAGTGAATGTTGTCAGTGAGTGAATGTTGTCAGTGAGTGTTGTGAGTCAATGTTGTCAGTGAGTGTTGTCAGTGAATGTTGTCAGTGAGTGAATGTTGTCAGTGAATGTTGTCAGTGAGTGAATGTTGTCAGTGAATGTTGTCAGTGAGTGAATGCTGTCAGTGAGTGAATGTTGTCAGTGAATGTTGTCAGAGAGTGAATGTTGTCAGTGAATGTTGTCAGTGAATGTTGTCAGTGAGTGTTGTCAGTGAATGTTGTCAGTGAGTGAATGTTGTCAGTGAATGTCAGTGAGTGAATGTTGTCAGTGAATGTTGTCAGTGAATGTTGTCAGTGAGTGAATGTTGTCAGTGAGTGAATGTTGTCAGTGAATGTTGTCAGTGAGTGAATGTTGTCAGTGAATGCTGTCAGTGAGTGAATGTTGTCAGTGAGTGAATGTTGTCAGAGAGTGAATGTTGTCAGTGAATGTTGTCAGTGAATGTTGT
The DNA here is from genome assembly GCF_062004578.1 of Staurois parvus. Lineage (NCBI taxonomy): Eukaryota > Metazoa > Chordata > Amphibia > Anura > Ranidae > Staurois > Staurois parvus. The sequence goes on from NW_028320448.1 coordinate 828,163, forward strand.
CAGTGAGTGTTGTCAGTGAATGTTGTCAGTGAGTGAATGTTGTCAGTGAGTGAATGTTGTCAGTGAGTGTTGTCAGTGAATGTTGTCAGTGAGTGAATGTTGTCAGTGAATGTTGTCAGTGAATGTTGTCAGTGAATGTTGTCAGAGAGTGAATGTTGTCAGTGAGTGAATGTTGTCAGTGAATGTTGTCAGTGAATGTTGTCAGTGAGTGAATGTTGTCAGTGAGTGAATGTTGTCAGTGAGTGAATGTTGTCAGTGAATGTTGTCTGTGAGTGAATGTTGTCAGTTAGTGAATGTTGTCAGTGAGTGAATGTTGTCAGTGAATGCTGTCAGTGAGTGAATGTTGTCAGTGAGTGAATGTTGTCAGAGAGTGAATGTTGTCAGTGAATGTTGTCAGTGAATGTTGTCAGTGAGTGATGTCAGTGAATGTTGTCAGTGAGTGAATGTTGTCAGTGAGTGAATGTTGTCAGTGAGTGAATGTTGTCAGTGAGTGTTGTCAGTGAGTGAATGTTGTCAGTGAATGTTGTCAGTGAATGTTGTCAGTGAATGTTGTCAGAGAGTGAATGTTGTCAGTGAGTGAATGTTGTCAGTGAGTGAATGTTGTCAGTGAATGTTGTCAGTGAATGTTGTCAGTGAGTGAATGTTGTCAGTGAATGTTGTCTGTGAGTGAATGTTGTCAGTTAGTGAATGTTGTCAGTGAGTGAATGTTGTCAGTGAATGTTGTCAGTGAGTGAATGTTGTCAGTGAGTGAATGTTGTCAGTGAATGTTGTCAGTGAGTGAATGTTGTCAGTGAGTGTTGTAAGTGAGTCAATGTTGTCAGTGAGTGTTGTCAGTGAATGTTGTCAGTGAGTGAATGTTGTCAGTGAATGTTGTCAGTGAGTGAATGTTGTCAGTGAATGTTGTCAGTGAGTGAATGTTGTCAGTGAATGTTGTCAGTGAGTGAATGTTGTCAGTGAATTTTGTCAGTGAGTGAATGTTGTCAGTGAATGTTGTCAGTGAGTGAATGTTGTCAGTGAATGTTGTCAGTGAGTGAATGTTGTCAGTGAGTGAATGTTGTCAGTGAATGTTGTCTGTGAGTGAATGTTGTCAGTTAGTGAATGTTGTCAGTGAATGTTGTCAGTGAGTGAATGTTGTCAGTGAGTGAATGTTGTCAGTGAATGTTGTCAGAGGGTCAATGTTGTCAGTGAATGTTGTCAGTGAGTGAATGTTGTCAGTGAGTGAATGTTGTCAGTGAATGTTGTCAGTGAGTGAATGTTGTCAGTGAATGTTGTCAGTGAATGTTGTCAGTGAGTGAATGTTGTCAGTGAGTGAATGTTGTCAGAGAGTGAATGTTGTCAGTGAGTGAATGTTGTCAGTGAATGTTGTGAGTGAGTGAATGTTGTCAGTGAGTGAATGCTGTCAGTGAATGTTGTCAGTGAATGTTGTCAGTGAGTGAATGTTATCAGTGAATGTTGTCAGTGAGTGAATGTTGTCAGTGAATGTTGTCAGTGAGTGAATGTTGTCAGTGAGTGAATGTTGTCAGTGAATGTTGTCAGTTAGTGAATGTTGTCAGTGAATGTTGTCAGTGAGTGAATGTTGTCAGTGAGTGAATGTTGTCAGTGAATGTTGTCTGTGAGTGAATGTTGTCAGTTAGTGAATGTTGTCAGTGAATGTTGTCAGAGAGTCAATGTTGTCAGTGAATGTTGTCAGTGAGTGAATGTTGTCAGTGAGTGAATGTTGTCAGTGAATGTTGTCAGTGAGTGAATGTTGTCAGTGAATGTCAGTGAGTGAATGTTGTCAGTGAATGTTGTCAGTGAATGTTGTCAGTGAGTGAATGTTGTCAGTGAGTGAATGTTGTCAGTGAATGTTGTCAGTGAGTGAATGTTGTCAGTGAGTGAATGTTGTCTGTGAGTGAATGTTGTCATTGAGTGAATGTTGTCTGTGAGTGAATGTTGTCAGTTAGTGAATGTTGTCAGTGAATGTTGTCAGTGAGTGAATGTTGTCAGTGAGTGAATGTTGTCAGTGAATGTTGTCAGAGAGTCAATGTTGTCAGTGAATGTTGTCAGTGAGTGAATGTTGTCAGTGAGTGAATGTTGTCAGTGAATGTTGTCAGTGAGTGAATGTTGTCAGTGAGTGAATGTTGTCAGTGAATGTTGTCAGTGAGTGAATGTTGTCAGTGAGTGAATGTTGTCAGTGAATGTTGTCAGTTAGTGAATGTTGTCAGTGAATGTTGTCAGTGAGTGAATGTTGTCAGTGAGTGAATGTTGTCAGTGAATGTTGTCTGTGAGTGAATGTTGTCAGTTAGTGAATGTTGTCAGTGAATGTTGTCAGAGAGTCAATGTTGTCAGTGAATGTTGTCAGTGAGTGAATGTTGTCAGTGAGTGAATGTTGTCAGTGAATGTTGTCAGTGAGTGAATGTTGTCAGTGAATGTCAGTGAGTGAATGTTGTCAGTGAATGTTGTCAGTGAATGTTGTCAGTGAGTGAATGTTGTCAGTGAGTGAATGTTGTCAGTGAATGTTGTCAGTGAGTGAATGTTGTCAGTGAGTGAATGTTGTCTGTGAGTGAATGTTGTCAGTGAGTGAATGTTGTCTGTGAGTGAATGTTGTCAGTGAATGTTGTCAGTGAGTGAATGTTGTCAGTGAATGCTGTCAGTGAGTGAATGTTGTCAGTGAGTGAATGTTGTCAGAGAGTGAATGTTGTCAGTGAATGTTGTCAGTGAATGTTGTCAGTGAGTGTTGTCAGTGAATGTTGTCAGAGAGTGAATGTTGTCAGTGAGTGAATGTTGTCAGTGAATGTTGTCAGTGAGTGAATGTTGTCAGTGAATGTTGTCTGTGAGTGAATGTTGTCAGTTAGTGAATGTTGTCAGTGAATGTTGTCAGTGAGTGAATGTTGTCAGTGAGTGAATGATGTCAGTGAATGTTGTCAGAGAGTCAATGTTGTCAGTGAATGTTGTCAGTGAGTGAATGTTGTCAGTGAGTGAATGTTGTCAGTGAATGTTGTCAGTGAGTGAATGTTGTCAGTGAATGTTGTCAGTGAATGTTGTCAGTGAGTGAATGTTGTCAGTGAGTGTTGTCAGTGAGTGAATGTTGTCAGAGAGTGAATGTTGTCAGTGAGTGAATGTTGTCAGTGAATGTTGTCAGTGAGTGAATGTTGTCAGTGAGTGAATGTTGTCAGTGAATGTTGTCAGTGAGTGAATGTTGTCAGTGAGTGAATGTTGTCAGTGAATGTTGTCAGTGAATGTTATCAGTTAGTGAATGTTGTCAGTGAATGTTGTCAGTGAGTGAATGTTGTCAGTGAATGTTGTCAGTGAGTGAATGTTGTCAGTGAGTGAATGTTGTCAGTGAATGTTGTCTGTGAGTGAATGTTGTCAGTTAGTGAATGTTGTCAGTGAATGTTGTCAGAGAGTCAATGTTGTCAGTGAATGTTGTCAGTGAGTGAATGTTGTCAGTGAGTGAATGTTGTTAGTGAATGTTGTCAGTGAATGTTGTCAGAGAGTGAATGTTGTCAGTGAATGTTGTCAGAGAGTGAATGTTATCAGTAAATGTTGTCAGTGAATGTTGTCAGAGAGTGAATGTTGTCAGTGAATGTTGACAGTTAGTGAATGTTGTCAGTGAATGTTGTCAGTGAGTGAATGTTGTCAGTGAATGTTGTCAGTGAGTGAATGTTGTCAGTGAATGCTGTCAGTGAGTGAATGTTGTCAGTGAGTGAATGTTGTCAGTGAATATTGTCAGTGAGTGAATGTTGTCAGTGAATGTTGTCAGTGAGTGAATGTTGTCAGTGAATGTTGTCAGTGAATGTTGTCAGTGAGTGAATGTTGTCAGTGAATGCTGTCAGTGAGTGAATGTTGTCAGTGAGTGAATGTTGTCAGTGAATGTTGTCAGAGAGTGAATGTTGTCAGTGAATGTTGTCAGTGAATGTTGTCAGTGAGTGTTGTCAGTGAATGTTGTCAGTGAATGTTGTCAGTGAGTGAATGTTGTCAGTGAGTGAATGTTGTCAGTGAATGTTGTCTGTGAGTGAATGTTGTCAGTTAGTGAATGTTGTCAGTGAATGTTGTCAGTGAGTGAATGTTGTCAGTGAGTGAATGTTGTCAGTGAATGTTTTCAGAGAGTCAATGTTGTCAGTGAATGTTGTCAGTGAGTGAATGTTGTCAGTGAGTGAATGTTGTCAGTGAATGTTGTCAGTGAGTGAATGTTGTCAGTGAATGTTGTCAGTGAATGTTGTCAGTGAGTGAATGTTGTCAGTGAGTGTTGTCAGTGAGTGAATGTTGTCAGAGAGTGAATGTTGTCAGTGAGTGAATGTTGTCAGTGAGTGAATGTTGTCAGTGAGTGAATGTTGTCAGTGAATGTTGTCAGTGAATGTTGTCAGTGAGTGAATGTTATCAGTGAATGTTGTCAGTGAGTGAATGTTGTCAGTGAATGTTGTCAGTGAGTGAATGTTGTCAGTGAGTGAATGTTGTCAGTGAATGTTGTCAGTTAGTGAATGTTGTCAGTGAATGTTGTCAGTGAGTGAATGTTGTCAGTGAATGTTGTCAGTGAGTGAATGTTGTCAGTGAGTGAATGTTGTCAGTGAATGTTGTCTGTGAGTGAATGTTGTCAGTTAGTGAATGTTGTCAGTGAATGTTGTCAGAGAGTCAATGTTGTCAGTGAATGTTGTCAGTGAGTGAATGTTGTCAGTGAGTGAATGTTGTCAGTGAATGTTGTCAGTGAGTGAATGTTGTCAGTGAATGTCAGTGAGTGAATGTTGTCAGTGAATGTTGTCAGTGAATGTTGTCAGTGAGTGAATGTTGTCAGTGAGTGAATGTTGTCAGTGAATGTTGTCAGTGAGTGAATGTTGTCAGTGAATGCTGTCAGTGAGTGAATGTTGTCAGTGAGTGAATGTTGTCAGAGAGTGAATGTTGTCAGTGAATGTTGTCAGTGAATGTTGTCAGTGAGTGTTGTCAGTGAATGTTGTCAGAGAGTGAATGTTGTCAGTGAGTGAATGTTGTCAGTGAATGTTGTCAGTGAGTGAATGTTGTCAGTGAATGTTGTCTGTGAGTGAATGTTGTCAGTTAGTGAATGTTGTCAGTGAATGTTGTCAGTGAGTGAATGTTGTCAGTGAGTGAATGATGTCAGTGAATGTTGTCAGAGAGTCAATGTTGTCAGTGAATGTTGTCAGTGAGTGAATGTTGTCAGTGAGTGAATGTTGTCAGTGAATGTTGTCAGTGAGTGAATGTTGTCAGTGAATGTTGTCAGTGAGTGAATGTTGTCAGAGAGTGAATGTTGTCAGTGAGTGAATGTTGTCAGTGAATGTTGTCAGTGAGTGAATGTTGTCAGAGAGTGAATGTTGTCAGTGAGTGAATGTTGTCAGTGAATGTTGTCAGTGAGTGAATGTTGTCAGTGAGTGAATGTTGTCAGTGAATGTTGTCAGTTAATGTTGTCAGTGAATGTTGTCAGTGAGTGAATGTTGTCAGTGAATGTTGTCAGTGAATGTTGTCAGTGAGTGAATGTTGTCAGTGAATGTTGTCAGTGAGTGATTGTTGTCAGTGAATGCTGTCAGTGAGTGAATGTTGTCAGTGAATATTGTCAGTGAGTGGATGTTGTCAGAGAGTGAATGTTGTAAGTGAATGTTGTCAGTGAGTGAATGTTGTCAGTGAATGTTGTCAGTGAATGTTGTCAGTGAGTGAATGTTGTCAGTGAATGCTGTCAGTGAGTGAATGTTGTCAGTGAATGCTGTCAGTGAGTGAATGTTGTCAGTGAGTGAATGTTGTCAGAGAGTGAATGTTGTCAGTGAATGTTGTCAGTGAGTGTTGTCAGTGAATGTTGTCAGTGAGTGAATGTTGTCAGTGAATGTTGTCAGTGAGTGAATGTTGTCAGTGAATGTTGTCAGTGAATGTTGTCAGTGAGTGAATGTTGTCAGTGAGTGAATGTTGTCAGTGAATGTTGTCAGTGAATGTTGTCAGTGAATGTTGTCAGTGAGTGAATGTTGTCAGTGAGTGAATGTTGTCAGTGAATGTTGTCTGTGAGTGAATGTTGTCAGTTAGTGAATGTTGTCAGTGAATGTTGTCAGAGAGTCAATGTTGTCAGTGAATGTTGTCAGTGAGTGAATGTTGTCAGTGAGTGAATGTTGTCAGTGAATGTTGTCAGTGAGTGAATGTTGTCAGTGAACGTCAGTGAGTGAAAGTTGTCAGTGAATGTTGTCAGTGAGTGAATGTTGTCAGTGAGTGAATGTTGTCAGTGAATGTTGTCAGTGAGTGAATGTTGTCAGTGAGTAAATGTTGTCAGTGAATGTTGTCAGTGAGTGTTGTCAGTGAATGTTGTCAGTGAGTGAATGTTGTCAGTGAGTGAATGTTGTCAGTGAGTGAATGTTGTCAGTGAATGTTGTCAGTGAGTGAATGTTGTCAGTGAGTGAATGTTGTCAGTGAATGTTGTCAGTGAATGTTGTCAGTGAGTGAATGTTATCAGTGAATGTTGTCAGTGAGTGAATGTTGTCAGTGAATGTTGTCAGTGAGTGAATGTTGTCAGTGAGTGAATGTTGTCAGTGAATGTTGTCAGTGAATGTTATCAGTTAGTGAATGTTGTCAGTGAATGTTGTCAGTGAATGTTGTCAGTGAGTGAATGTTGTCAGTGAATGTTGTCAGTGAATGTTGTCAGTGAGTGAATGTTGTCAGTGAGTGAATGTTGTCAGTGAATGTTGTCAGTGAATGTTGTCAGTGAGTGAATGTTGTCAGTGAATGTTGTCAGTGAGTGAATGTTGTCAGTGAATGTTGTCAGAGAGTCAATGTTGTCAGTGAATGTTGTCAGTGAGTGAATGTTGTCAGTGAGTGAATGTTGTCAGTGAATGTTGTCAGTGAGTGAATGTTGTCAGTGAGTGATAGTTGTCAGAGAGTGAATGTTGTCAGTGAATGTTGTCAGTGAATGTTGTCAGTGAGTGTTGTCAGTGAATGTTGTCAGTGAGTGAATGTTTTCAGTGAGTGAATGTTGTCAGTGAATGTTGTCAGTGAGTGAATGTTGTCAGTGAATGTTGTCAGTGAATGTTGTCAGAGAGTGAATGTTGTCAGTGAGTGAATGTTGTCAGTGAATGTTGTCAGTGAATGTTGTCAGTGAGTGAATGTTGTCAGTGAGTGAATGTTGTCAGTGAATGTTGTCTGTGAGTGAATGTTGTCAGTTAGTGAATGTTGTCAGTGAGTGAATGTTGTCAGTGAATGTTGTCAGTGAGTGAATGTTGTCAGTGAGTGAATGTTGTCAGTGAGTGTTGTAAGTGAGTCAATGTTGTCAGTGAGTGTTGTCAGTGAATGTTGTCAGTGAGTGAATGTTATCAGTGAATGTTGTCATTGAGTGAATGTTGTCAGTGAATGTTGTCAGTGAGTGAATGTTGTCAGTGAATGTTGTCAGTGAGTGAATGTTGTCAGTGAATGTTGTCAGTGAGTGAATGTTGTCAGTGAATGTTGTCAGTGAGTGAATGTTGTCAGTGAGTGAATGTTGTCAGTGAGTGAATGTTGTCAGTGAACGTTGTCAGTGAATGTTGTCAGAGAGTGAATGTTGTCAGTGAATGTTGTCAGTGAGTGAATGTTGTCAGTGAGTGAATGTTGTCAGTGAGTGGATGTTGTCAGTGAATGTTGTCTGTGAGTGAATGTTGTCAGTGAGTGAATGTTGTCAGTGAATGTTGTCAGTTAGTGAATGTTGTCAGTGAATGTTGTCAGTGAGTGAATGTTGTCAGTGAGTGTTGTGAGTCAATGTTGTCAGTGAGTGTTGTCAGTGAATGTTGTCAGTGAGTGAATGTTGTCAGTGAATGTTGTCAGTGAGTGAATGTTGTCAGTGAATGTTGTCAGTGAGTGAATGCTGTCAGTGAGTGAATGTTGTCAGTGAATGTTGTCAGAGAGTGAATGTTGTCAGTGAATGTTGTCAGTGAATGTTGTCAGTGAGTGTTGTCAGTGAATGTTGTCAGTGAGTGAATGTTGTCAGTGAATGTCAGTGAGTGAATGTTGTCAGTGAATGTTGTCAGTGAATGTTGTCAGTGAGTGAATGTTGTCAGTGAGTGAATGTTGTCAGTGAATGTTGTCAGTGAGTGAATGTTGTCAGTGAATGCTGTCAGTGAGTGAATGTTGTCAGTGAGTGAATGTTGTCAGAGAGTGAATGTTGTCAGTGAGTGTTGTCAGTGAATGTTGTCAGTGAGTGAATGTTGTCAGTGAATGTTGTCAGTGAATGTTGTCAGTGAATGTTGTCAGAGAGTGAATGTTGTCAGTGAGTGAATGTTGTCAGTGAATGTTGTCAGTGAATGTTGTCAGTGAGTGAATGTTGTCAGTGAGTGAATGTTGTCAGTGAGTGAATGTTGTCAGTGAATGTTGTCTGTGAGTGAATGTTGTCAGTTAGTGAATGTTGTCAGTGAGTGAATGTTGTCAGTGAATGCTGTCAGTGAGTGAATGTTGTCAGTGAGTGAATGTTGTCAGAGAGTGAATGTTGTCAGTGAATGTTGTCAGTGAATGTTGTCAGTGAGTGATGTCAGTGAATGTTGTCAGTGAGTGAATGTTGTCAGTGAGTGAATGTTGTCAGTGAGTGAATGTTGTCAGTGAGTGTTGTCAGTGAGTGAATGTTGTCAGTGAATGTTGTCAGTGAATGTTGTCAGTGAATGTTGTCAGAGAGTGAATGTTGTCAGTGAGTGAATGTTGTCAGTGAGTGAATGTTGTCAGTGAATGTTGTCAGTGAATGTTGTCAGTGAGTGAATGTTGTCAGTGAGTGAATGTTGTCAGTGAATGTTGTCTGTGAGTGAATGTTGTCAGTTAGTGAATGTTGTCAGTGAGTGAATGTTGTCAGTGAATGTTGTCAGTGAGTGAATGTTGTCAGTGAGTGAATGTTGTCAGTGAATGTTGTCAGTGAGTGAATGTTGTCAGTGAGTGTTGTAAGTGAGTCAATGTTGTCAGTGAGTGTTGTCAGTGAATGTTGTCAGTGAGTGAATGTTGTCAGTGAATGTTGTCAGTGAGTGAATGTTGTCAGTGAATGTTGTCAGTGAGTGAATGTTGTCAGTGAATGTTGTCAGTGAGTGAATGTTGTCAGTGAATTTTGTCAGTGAGTGAATGTTGTCAGTGAATGTTGTCAGTGAGTGAATGTTGTCAGTGAATGTTGTCAGTGAGTGAATGTTGTCAGTGAGTGAATGTTGTCAGTGAATGTTGTCTGTGAGTGAATGTTGTCAGTTAGTGAATGTTGTCAGTGAATGTTGTCAGTGAGTGAATGTTGTCAGTGAGTGAATGTTGTCAGTGAATGTTGTCAGAGGGTCAATGTTGTCAGTGAATGTTGTCAGTGAGTGAATGTTGTCAGTGAGTGAATGTTGTCAGTGAATGTTGTCAGTGAGTGAATGTTGTCAGTGAATGTTGTCAGTGAATGTTGTCAGTGAGTGAATGTTGTCAGTGAGTGAATGTTGTCAGAGAGTGAATGTTGTCAGTGAGTGAATGTTGTCAGTGAATGTTGTGAGTGAGTGAATGTTGTCAGTGAGTGAATGCTGTCAGTGAATGTTGTCAGTGAATGTTGTCAGTGAGTGAATGTTATCAGTAAATGTTGTCAGTGAGTGAATGTTGTCAGTGAATGTTGTCAGTGAGTGAATGTTGTCAGTGAGTGAATGTTGTCAGTGAATGTTGTCAGTTAGTGAATGTTGTCAGTGAATGTTGTCAGTGAGTGAATGTTGTCAGTGAATGTTGTCTGTGAGTGAATGTTGTCAGTTAGTGAATGTTGTCAGTGAATGTTGTCAGAGAGTCAATGTTGTCAGTGAATGTTGTCAGTGAGTGAATGTTGTCAGTGAGTGAATGTTGTCAGTGAATGTTGTCAGTGAGTGAATGTTGTCAGTGAATGTCAGTGAGTGAATGTTGTCAGTGAATGTTGTCAGTGAATGTTGTCAGTGAGTGAATGTTGTCAGTGAGTGAATGTTGTCAGTGAATGTTGTCAGTGAGTGAATGTTGTCAGTGAGTGAATGTTGTCTGTGAGTGAATGTTGTCAGTGAGTGAATGTTGTCTGTGAGTGAATGTTGTCAGTTAGTGAATGTTGTCAGTGAATGTTGTCAGTGAGTGAATGTTGTCAGTGAGTGAATGTTGTCAGTGAATGTTGTCAGAGAGTCAATGTTGTCAGTGAATGTTGTCAGTGAGTGAATGTTGTCAGTGAGTGAATGTTGTCAGTGAATGTTGTCAGTGAGTGAATGTTGTCAGTGAGTGAATGTTGTCAGTGAATGTTGTCAGTGAGTGAATGTTGTCAGTGAGTGAATGTTGTCAGTGAATGTTGTCAGTTAGTGAATGTTGTCAGTGAATGTTGTCAGTGAGTGAATGTTGTCAGTGAGTGAATGTTGTCAGTGAATGTTGTCTGTGAGTGAATGTTGTCAGTTAGTGAATGTTGTCAGTGAATGTTGTCAGAGAGTCAATGTTGTCAGTGAATGTTGTCAGTGAGTGAATGTTGTCAGTGAGTGAATGTTGTCAGTGAATGTTGTCAGTGAGTGAATGTTGTCAGTGAATGTCAGTGAGTGAATGTTGTCAGTGAATGTTGTCAGTGAATGTTGTCAGTGAGTGAATGTTGTCAGTGAGTGAATGTTGTCAGTGAATGTTGTCAGTGAGTGAATGTTGTCAGTGAGTGAATGTTGTCTGTGAGTGAATGTTGTCAGTGAGTGAATGTTGTCTGTGAGTGAATGTTGTCAGTTAGTGAATGTTGTCAGTGAATGTTGTCAGTGAGTGAATGTTGTCAGTGAGTGAATGTTGTCAGTGAATGTTGTCAGAGAGTCAATGTTGTCAGTGAATGTTGTCAGTGAGTGAATGTTGTCAGTGAGTGAATGTTGTCAGTGAATGTTGTCAGTGAGTGAATGTTGTCAGTGAATGTTGTCAGTGAGTGAATGTTGTCAGTGAGTGTTGTCAGTGAGTGAATGTTGTCAGAGAGTGAATGTTGTCAGTGAGTGAATGTTGTCAGTGAATGTTGTCAGTGAGTGAATGTTGTCAGTGAGTGAATGTTGTCAGTGAATGTTGTCAGTTAATGTTGTCAGTGAATGTTGTCAGTGAGTGAATGTTGTCAGTGAATGTTGTCAGTGAGTGAATGTTGTCAGTGAATGTTGTCAGTGAGTGAATGTTGTCAGTGAGTGAATGTTGTCAGTGAATGTTGTCAGTGAATGTTATCAGTGAGTGAATGTTGTCAGTGAGTGAATGTTGTCAGTGAATGTTGTCAGTGAGTGAATGTTGTCAGTGAATGTTGTCAGTGAATGTTGTCAGTGAGTGAATGTTGTCAGAGAGTGAATGTTGTCAGTGAGTGAATGTTGTCAGTGAATGTTGTCAGTGAATGTTGTCTGTGAGTGAATGTTGTCAGTGAATGTTGTCAGTGAGTGAATGTTGTCAGTGAATGTTGTCAGTGAGTGAATGTTGTCAGTGAATGTTGTCAGTGAGTGAATGTTGTCAGTGAATGCTGTCAGTGAGTGAATGTTGTCAGTGAATATTGTCAGTGAGTGAATGTTGTCAGAGAGTGAATGTTGTCAGTGAATGTTGTCAGTGAGTGAATGTTGTCAGTGAATGTTGTCAGTGAATGTTGTCAGTGAGTGAATGTTGTCAGTGAATGTTGTCAGTGAGTGAATGTTGTCAGTGAATGTTGTCAGTGAATGTTGTCAGTGAGTGAATGTTGTCAGTGAATGCTGTCAGTGAGTGAATGTTGTCAGTGAGTGAATGTTGTCAGAGAGTGAATGTTGTCAGTGAATGTTGTCAGTGAGTGTTGTCAGTGAATGTTGTCAGTGAGTGAATGTTGTCAGTGAATGTTGTCAGTGAGTGAATGTTGTCAGTGAATGTTGTCAGTGAATGTTGTCAGTGAGTGAATGTTGTCAGTGAATGTTGTCAGTGAATGTTGTCAGTGAGTGAATGTTATCAGTGAATGTTGTCAGTGAGTGAATGTTGTCAGTGAATGTTGTCAGTGAGTGAATGTTGTCAGTGAGTGAATGTTGTCAGTGAATGTTGTCAGTTAGTGAATGTTGTCAGTGAATGTTGTCAGTGAGTGAATGTTGTCAGTGAATGTTGTCAGTGAGTGAATGTTGTCAGTGAGTGAATGTTGTCAGTGAATGTTGTCTGTGAGTGAATGTTGTCAGTTAGTGAATGTTGTCAGTGAATGTTGTCAGAGAGTCAATGTTGTCAGTGAATGTTGTCAGTGAGTGAATGTTGTCAGTGAGTGAATGTTGTCAGTGAATGTTGTCAGTGAGTGAATGTTGTCAGTGAATGTCAGTGAGTGAATGTTGTCAGTGAATGTTGTCAGTGAATGTTGTCAGTGAGTGAATGTTGTCAGTGAGTGAATGTTGTCAGTGAATGTTGTCAGAGAGTGAATGTTGTCAGTGAATGTTGTCAGTGAGTGAATGTTGTCAGTGAATGTTGTCTGTGAGTGAATGTTGTCAGTTAGTGAATGTTGTCAGTGAATGTTGTCAGAGAGTCAATGTTGTCAGTGAATGTTGTCAGTGAGTGAATGTTGTCAGTGAGTGAATGTTGTCAGTGAATGTTGTCAGTGAGTGAATGTTGTCAGTGAATGTCAGTGAGTGAATGTTGTCAGTGAATGTTGTCAGTGAATGTTGTCAGTGAGTGAATGTTGTCAGTGAGTGAATGTTGTCAGTTAATGTTGTCAGTGAATGTTGTCAGTGAGTGAATGTTGTCAGTGAATGTTGTCAGTGAGTGAATGTTGTCAGTGAATGTTGTCAGTCAGTGAATGTTGTCAGTGAATGTTATCAGTGAGTGAATGTTGTCAGTGAGTGAATGTTGTCAGTGAATGTTGTCAGTGAGTGAATGTTGTCAGAGAGTGAATGTTGTCAGTGAGTGAATGTTGTCAGTGAATGTTGTCAGTGAATGTTGTCTGTGAGTGAATGTTGTCAGTGAATGTTGTCAGTGAGTGAATGTTGTCAGTGAATGTTGTCAGTGAGTGAATGTTGTCAGTGAATGTTGTCAGTGAGTGAATGTTGTCAGTGAATGTTGTCAGTGAGTGAATGTTGTCAGTGAATGCTGTCAGTGAGTGAATGTTGTCAGTGAATATTGTCAGTGAGTGAATGTTGTCAGAGAGTGAATGTTGTCAGTGAATGTTGTCAGTGAGTGAATGTTGTCAGTGAATGTTGTCAGTGAATGTTGTCAGTGAGTGAATGTTGTCAGTGAATGTTGTCAGTGAGTGAATGTTGTCAGTGAATGCTGTCAGTGAGTGAATGTTGTCAGTGAGTGAATGTTGTCAGAGAGTGAATGTTGTCAGTGAATGTTGTCAGTGAGTGTTGTCAGTGAATGTTGTCAGTGAGTGAATGTTGTCAGTGAATGTTGTCAGTGAGTGAATGTTGTCAGTGAATGTTGTCAGTGAATGTTGTCAGTGAGTGAATGTTGTCAGTGAGTGAATGTTGACAGTGAATGTTGTCAGTGAGTGAATGTTATCAGTGAATGTTGTCAGTGAGTGAATGTTTTCAGTGAATGTTGTCAGTGAGTGAATGTTGTCAGTGAGTGAATGTTGTCAGTGAATGTTGTCAGTTAGTGAATGTTGTCAGTGAATGTTGTCAGTGAGAATGTTGTCAGTGAATGTTGTCAGTGAGTGAATGTTGTCAGTGAATGTTGTCTGTGAGTGAATGTTGTCAGTTAGTGAATGTTGTCAGTGAATGTTGTCAGAGAGTCAATGTTGTCAGTGAATGTTGTCAGTGAGTGAATGTTGTCAGTGAGTGAATGTTGTCAGTGAATGTTGTCAGTGAGTGAATGTTGTCAGTGAATGTCAGTGAGTGAATGTTGTCAGTGAATGTTGTCAGTGAATGTTGTCAGTGAGTGAATGTTGTCAGTGAGTGAATGTTGTCAGTGAATGTTGTCAGTGAGTGAATGTTGTCAGTGAATGCTGTCAGTGAGTGAATGTTGTCAGTGAGTGAATGTTGTCAGAGAGTGAATGTTGTCAGTGAATGTTGTCAGTGAATGTTGTCAGTGAGTGTTGTCAGTGAATGTTGTCAGAGAGTGAATGTTGTCAGTGAGTGAATGTTGTCAGTGAATGTTGTCAGTGAGTGAATGTTGTCAGTGAATGTTGTCTGTGAGTGAATGTTGTCAGTTAGTGAATGTTGTCAGTGAATGTTGTCAGTGAGTGAATGTTGTCAGTGAGTGAATGATGTCAGTGAATGTTGTCAGAGAGTCAATGTTGTCAGTGAATGTTGTCAGTGAGTGAATGTTGTCAGTGAGTGAATGTTGTCAGTGAATGTTGTCAGTGAGTGAATGTTGTCAGTGAATGTTGTCAGTGAATGTTGTCAGTGAGTGAATGTTGTCAGTGAGTGTTGTCAGTGAGTGAATGTTGTCAGAGAGTGAATGTTGTCAGTGAGTGAATGTTGTCAGTGAATGTTGTCAGTGAGTGAATGTTGTCAGTGAGTGAATGTTGTCAGTGAATGTTGTCAGTGAATGTTGTCAGTGAGTGAATGTTATCAGTGAATGTTGTCAGTGAGTGAATGTTGTCAGTGAATGTTGTCAGTGAGTGAATGTTGTCAGTGAGTGAATGTTGTCAGTGAATGTTGTCAGTGAATGTTATCAGTTAGTGAATGTTGTCAGTGAATGTTGTCAGTGAGTGAATGTTGTCAGTGAATGTTGTCAGTGAGTGAATGTTGTCAGTGAGTGAATGTTGTCAGTGAATGTTGTCTGTGAGTGAATGTTGTCAGTTAGTGAATGTTGTCAGTGAATGTTGTCAGAGAGTCAATGTTGTCAGTGAATGTTGTCAGTGAGTGAATGTTGTCAGTGAGTGAATGTTGTTAGTGAATGTTGTCAGTGAATGTTGTCAGAGAGTGAATGTTGTCAGTGAATGTTGTCAGAGAGTGAATGTTATCAGTAAATGTTGTCAGTGAATGTTGTCAGAGAGTGAATGTTGTCAGTGAATGTTGACAGTTAGTGAATGTTGTCAGTGAATGTTGTCAGTGAGTGAATGTTGTCAGTGAATGTTGTCAGTGAGTGAATGTTGTCAGTGAATGCTGTCAGTGAGTGAATGTTGTCAGTGAGTGAATGTTGTCAGTGAATATTGTCAGTGAGTGAATGTTGTCAGTGAATGTTGTCAGTGAGTGAATGTTGTCAGTGAATGTTGTCAGTGAATGTTGTCAGTGAGTGAATGTTGTCAGTGAATGCTGTCAGTGAGTGAATGTTGTCAGTGAGTGAATGTTGTCAGTGAATGTTGTCAGAGAGTGAATGTTGTCAGTGAATGTTGTCAGTGAATGTTGTCAGTGAGTGTTGTCAGTGAATGTTGTCAGTGAGTGAATGTTGTCAGTGAGTGAATGTTGTCAGTGAGTGAATGTTGTCAGTGAATGCTGTCAGTGAGTGAATGTTGTCAGTGAGTGAATGTTGTCAGTGAATGTTGTCAGAGAGTGAATGTTGTCAGTGAATGTTGTCAGTGAATGTTGTCAGTGAGTGTTGTCAGTGAATGTTGTCAGTGAATGTTGTCAGTGAGTGAATGTTGTCAGTGAGTGAATGTTGTCAGTGAATGTTGTCTGTGAGTGAATGTTGTCAGTTAGTGAATGTTGTCAGTGAATGTTGTCAGTGAGTGAATGTTGTCAGTGAGTGAATGTTGTCAGTGAATGTTTTCAGAGAGTCAATGTTGTCAGTGAATGTTGTCAGTGAGTGAATGTTGTCAGTGAGTGAATGTTGTCAGTGAATGTTGTCAGTGAGTGAATGTTGTCAGTGAATGTTGTCAGTGAATGTTGTCAGTGAGTGAATGTTGTCAGTGAGTGTTGTCAGTGAGTGAATGTTGTCAGAGAGTGAATGTTGTCAGTGAGTGAATGTTGTCAGTGAGTGAATGTTGTCAGTGAGTGAATGTTGTCAGTGAATGTTGTCAGTGAATGTTGTCAGTGAGTGAATGTTATCAGTGAATGTTGTCAGTGAGTGAATGTTGTCAGTGAATGTTGTCAGTGAGTGAATGTTGTCAGTGAGTGAATGTTGTCAGTGAATGTTGTCAGTTAGTGAATGTTGTCAGTGAATGTTGTCAGTGAGTGAATGTTGTCAGTGAATGTTGTCAGTGAGTGAATGTTGTCAGTGAGTGAATGTTGTCAGTGAATGTTGTCTGTGAGTGAATGTTGTCAGTTAGTGAATGTTGTCAGTGAATGTTGTCAGAGAGTCAATGTTGTCAGTGAATGTTGTCAGTGAGTGAATGTTGTCAGTGAGTGAATGTTGTCAGTGAATGTTGTCAGTGAGTGAATGTTGTCAGTGAATGTCAGTGAGTGAATGTTGTCAGTGAATGTTGTCAGTGAATGTTGTCAGTGAGTGAATGTTGTCAGTGAGTGAATGTTGTCAGTGAATGTTGTCAGTGAATGTTGTCAGTGAATGTTGTCAGTGAGTGAATGTTGTCAGTGAGTGAATGTTGTCAGTGAATGTTGTCTGTGAGTGAATGTTGTCAGTTAGTGAATGTTGTCAGTGAATGTTGTCAGAGAGTCAATGTTGTCAGTGAATGTTGTCAGTGAGTGAATGTTGTCAGTGAGTGAATGTTGTCAGTGAATGTTGTCAGTGAGTGAATGTTGTCAGTGAATGTCAGTGAGTGAAAGTTGTCAGTGAATGTTGTCAGTGAGTGAATGTTGTCAGTGAGTGAATGTTGTCAGTGAATGTTGTCAGTGAGTGAATGTTGTCAGTGAGTGAATGTTGTCAGTGAATGTTGTCAGTGAGTGTTGTCAGTGAATGTTGTCAGTGAGTGAATGTTGTCAGTGAGTGAATGTTGTCAGTGAATGTTGTCAGTGAGTGAATGTTGTCAGTGAGTGAATGTTGTCAGTGAATGTTGTCAGTGAATGTTGTCAGTGAGTGAATGTTATCAGTGAATGTTGTCAGTGAGTGAATGTTGTCAGTGAATGTTGTCAGTGAGTGAATGTTGTCAGTGAGTGAATGTTGTCAGTGAATGTTGTCAGTGAATGTTATCAGTTAGTGAATGTTGTCAGTGAATGTTGTCAGTGAATGTTGTCAGTGAGTGAATGTTGTCAGTGAATGTTGTCAGTGAATGTTGTCAGTGAGTGAATGTTGTCAGTGAGTGAATGTTGTCAGTGAATGTTGTCAGTGAATGTTGTCAGTGAGTGAATGTTGTCAGTGAATGTTGTCAGTGAGTGAATGTTGTCAGTGAATGTTGTCAGAGAGTCAATGTTGTCAGTGAATGTTGTCAGTGAGTGAATGTTGTCAGTGAGTGAATGTTGTCAGTGAATGTTGTCAGTGAGTGAATGTTGTCAGTGAATGTTGTCAGTGAATGTTGTCAGTGAGTGAATGTTGTCAGTGAGTGTTGTCAGTGAGTGAATGTTGTCAGAGAGTGAATGTTGTCAGTGAGTGAATGTTGTCAGTGAGTGAATGTTGTCAGTGAATGTTGTCAGTGAGTGAATGTTGTCAGTGAGTGAATGTTGTCAGTGAATGTTGTCAGTGAATGTTGTCAGTGAGTGAATGTTATCAGTGAATGTTGTCAGTGAGTGAATGTTGTCAGTGAATGTTGTCAGTGAGTGAATGTTGTCAGTGAGTGAATGTTGTCAGTGAATGTTGTCAGTGAATGTTATCAGTTAGTGAATGTTGTCAGTGAATGTTGTCAGTGAATGTTGTCAGTGAGTGAATGTTGTCAGTGAGTGAATGTTGTCAGTGAATGTTGTCTGTGAGTGAATGTTGTCAGTTAGTGAATGTTGTCAGTGAATGTTGTCAGAGAGTCAATGTTGTCAGTGAATGTTGTCAGTGAGTGAATGTTGTCAGTGAGTGAATGTTGTTAGTGAATGTTGTCAGTGAATGTTGTCAGAGAGTGAATGTTGTCAGTGAATGTTGTCAGAGAGTGAATGTTATCAGTAAATGTTGTCAGTGAATGTTGTCAGAGAGTGAATGTTGTCAGTGAATGTTGTCAGTTAGTGAATGTTGTCAGTGAATGTTGTCAGTGAGTGAATGTTGTCAGTGAATGTTCTCAGTGAGTGAATGTTGTCAGTGAATGCTGTCAGTGAGTGAATGTTGTCAGTGAGTGAATGTTGTCAGTGAATATTGTCAGTGAGTGAATGTTGTCAGTGAATGTTGTCAGTGAGTGAATGTTGTCAGTGAATGTTGTCAGTGAATGTTGTCAGTGAGTGAATGTTGTCAGTGAATGCTGTCAGTGAGTGAATGTTGTCAGTGAGTGAATGTTGTCAGTGAATGTTGTCAGAGAGTGAATGTTGTCAGTGAATGTTGTCAGTGAATGTTGTCAGTGAGTGTTGTCAGTGAATGTTGTCAGTGAGTGAATGTTGTCAGTGAGTGAATGTTGTCAGTGAATGTTGTCTGTGAGTGAATGTTGTCAGTTAGTGAATGTTGTCAGTGAATGTTGTCAGTGAGTGAATGTTGTCAGTGAGTGAATGTTGTCAGTGAATGTTGTCAGAGAGTCAATGTTGTCAGTGAATGTTGTCAGTGAGTGAATGTTGTCAGTGAGTGAATGTTGTCAGTGAGTGAATGTTGTCAGTGAATGTTGTCAGTGAATGTTGTCAGTGAGTGAATGTTGTCAGTGAGTGTTGTCAGTGAGTGAATGTTGTCAGAGAGTAAATGTTGTCAGTGAGTGAATGTTGTCAGTGAATGTTGTCAGTGAGTGAATGTTGTCAGTGAGTGAATGTTGTCAGTGAATGTTGTCAGTGAATGTTGTCAGTGAGTGAATGTTATCAGTGAATGTTGTCAGTGAGTGAATGTTGTCAGTGAATGTTGTCAGTGAGTGAATGTTGTCAGTGAGTGAATGTTGTCAGTGAATGTTGTCAGTGAATGTTATCAGTTAGTGAATGTTGTCAGTGAATGTTGTCAGTGAATGTTGTCAGTGAGTGAATGTTGTCAGTGAGTGAATGTTGTCAGTGAATGTTGTCTGTGAGTGAATGTTGTCAGTTAGTGAATGTTGTCAGTGAATGTTGTCAGAGAGTCAATGTTGTCAGTGAATGTTGTCAGTGAGTGAATGTTGTCAGTGAGTGAATGTTGTCAGTGAATGTTGTCAGTGAATGTTGTCAGAGAGTGAATGTTGTCAGTGAATGTTGTCAGAGAGTGAATGTTATCAGTAAATGTTGTCAGAGAGTGAATGTTGTCAGTGAATGTTGTCAGTTAGTGAATGTTGTCAGTGAATGTTGTCAGTGAGTGAATGTTGTCAGTGAATGTTGTCAGTGAGTGAATGTTGTCAGTGAATGCTGTCAGTGAGTGAATGTTGTCAGTGAGTGAATGTTGTCAGTGAATATTGTCAGTGAGTGAATGTTGTCAGTGAATGTTGTCAGTGAGTGAATGTTGTCAGTGAATGTTGTCAGGGAATGTTGTCAGTGAGTGAATGTTGTCAGTGAATGCTGTCAGTGAGTGAATGTTGTCAGTGAGTGAATGTTGTCAGTGAATGTTGTCAGAGAGTGAATGTTGTCAGTGAATGTTGTCAGTGAGTGTTGTCAGTGAATGTTGTCAGTGAGTGAATGTTGTCAGTGAGTGAATGTTGTCAGTGAGTGAATGTTGTCAGTGAATGTTGTCTGTGAGTGAATGTTGTCAGTTAGTGAATGTTGTCAGTGAATGTTGTCAGTGAGTGAATGTTGTCAGTGAGTGAATGTTGTCAGTGAATGTTGTCAGAGAGTCAATGTTGTCAGTGAATGTTGTCAGTGAGTGAATGTTGTCAGTGAGTGAATGTTGTCAGTGAATGTTGTCAGTGAGTGAATGTTGTCAGTGAATGTCAGTGAGTGAATGTTGTCAGTGAATGTTGTCAGTGAATGTTGTCAGTGAGTGAATGTTGTCAGTGAGTGAATGTTGTCAGTGAATGTTGTCAGTGAGTGAATGTTGTCAGTGAATGCTGTCAGTGAGTGAATGTTGTCAGTGAGTGAATGTTGTCAGTGAATGTTGTCAGTGAGTGAATGTTGTCAGTGAATGTTGTCAGTGAATGTTGTCAGTGAGTGAATGTTGTCAGTGAGTGAATGTTGTCAGAGAGTGAATGTTGTCAGTGAGTGAATGTTGTCAGTGAATGTTGTCAGTGAGTGAATGTTGTCAGAGAGTGAATGTTGTCAGTGAGTGAATGTTGTCAGTGAATGTTGTCAGTGAGCGAATGTTGTCAGTGAGTGAATGTTGTCAGTGAATGTTGTCAGTGAGTGAATGTTATCAGTGAATGTTGTCAGTGAGTGAATGTTGTCAGTGAATGCTGTCAGTGAGTGAATGTTGTCAGTGAGTGAATGTTGTCAGTGAATGTTGTCAGTGAGTGTTGTCAGTGAATGTTGTCAGTGAGTGAATGTTGTCAGTGAGTGAATGTTGTCAGTGAGTGAATGTTGTCAGTGAATGTTGTCAGTGAGTGAATTTTGTCAGTGAATGTTGTCAGTGAATGTTGTCAGTGAATGTTGTCAGAGAGTGAATGTTGTCAGTGAGTGAATGTTGTCAGTGAATGTTGTCAGTGAGTGAATGTTGTCAGTGAGTGAATGTTGTCAGTGAATGTTGTCAGTGAGTGAATGTTGTCAGTGAATGTTGTCAGTGAATGTTGTCAGTGAGTGAATGTTGTCAGTGAGTGTTGTGAGTCAATGTTGTCAGTGAGTGTTGTCAGTGAATGTTGTCAGTGAGTGAATGTTGTCAGTGAATGTTGTCAGTGAGTGAATGTTGTCAGTGAATGTTGTCAGTGAGTGAATGTTGTCAGTGAATGTTGTCAGTGAGTGAATGCTGTCAGTGAGTGAATGTTGTCAGTGAGTGAATGTTGTCAGTGAATGTTGTCAGAGAGTGAATGTTGTCAGTGAATGTTGTCAGTGAATGTTGTCAGTGAGTGTTGTCAGTGAATGTTGTCAGTGAGTGAATGTTGTCAGTGAATGTCAGTGAGTGAATGTTGTCAGTGAATGTTGTCAGTGAATGTTGTCAGTGAGTGAATGTTGTCAGTGAGTGAATGTTGTCAGTGAGTGAATGTTGTCAGTGAATGCTGTCAGTGAGTGAATGTGGTCAGTGAGTGAATGTTGTGAGAGAGTGAATGTTGTCAGTGAATGTTGTCAGTGAATGTTGTCAGTGAATGTTGTCAGTGAGTGAATGTTGTCAGTGAGTGAATGTTGTCAGTGAATGTTGTCAGTGAGTGAATGTTGTCAGTGAATGTTGTCAGTGAATGTTGTCAGTGAATGTTGTCAGAGAGTGAATGTTGTCAGTGAGTGAATGTTGTCAGTGAATGTTGTCAGTGAGTGAATGTTGTCAGTGAGTGAATGTTGTCAGTGAGTGAATGTTGTCAGTGAATGTTGTCAGTGAGTGAATGTTGTCAGTGAATGTTGTCAGTGAGTGAATGTTGTCAGTGAATGTTGTCAGTGAGTGAATGTTGTCAGTGAGTGAATGTTGTCAGTGAGTGAATGTTGTCAGTGAACGTTGTCAGTGAATGTTGTCAGAGAGTGAATGTTGTCAGTGAATGTTGTCAGAGAGTGAATGTTATCAGTAAATGTTGTCTGTGAATGTTGTCAGAGAGTGAATGTTGTCAGTGAATGTTGTCAGTGAGTGAATGTTGTCAGTGAATGTTGTCAGTGAGTGAATGTTGTCAGTGAATGCTGTCAGTGAGTGAATGTTGTCAGTGAGTGAATGTTGTCAGTGAATGTTGTCAGAGAGTGAATGTTGTCAGTGAATGTTGTCAGTGAATGTTGTCAGTGAGTGTTGTCAGTGAATGTTGTCAGTGAGTGAATGTTGTCAGTGAGTGAATGTTGTCAGTGAGTGAATGTTGTCTGTGAGTGAATGTTATCAGTTAGTGAATGTTGTCAGTGAATGTTGTCAGTGAGTGAATGTTGTCAGTGAGTGAATGTTGTCAGTGAATGTTGTCAGTGAGTGAATGTTGTCAGTGAGTGAATGTTGTCAGTGAGTGTTGTAAGTGAGTCAATGTTGTCAGTGAGTGTTGTCAGTGAATGTTGTCAGTGAGTGAATGTTGTCAGTGAATGTTGTCAGTGAGTGAATGTTGTCAGTGAATGTTGTCAGTGAGTGAATGTTGTCAGTGAATGTTGTCAGTGAGTGAATGTTGTCAGTGAATGTTGTCAGTGAGTTAAAGTTGTCAGTGAGTGAATGTTGTCAGTGAGTGAATGTTGTCAGTGAATGTTGTCAGTGAATGTTGTCAGAGAGTGAATGTTGTCAGTGAATGTTGTCAGAGAGTGAATGTTATCAGTAAATGTTGTCAGTGAATGTTGTCAGAGAGTGAATGTTGTCAGTGAATGTTGTCAGTTAGTGAATGTTGTCAGTGAATGTTGTCAGTGAGTGAATGTTGTCAGTGAATGTTGTCAGTGAATGCTGTCAGTGAGTGAATGTTGTCAGTGAGTGAATGTTGTCAGTGAATGTTGTCAGTGAATGTTGTCAGTGAGTGTTGTCAGTGAGTGAATGTTGTCAGTGAGTGAATGTTGTCAGTGAATGTTGTCAGTGAGTGAATGTTGTCAGTGAATGTTGTCTGTGAGTGAATGTTGTCAGTTAGTGAATGTTGTCAGTGAATGTTGTCAGTGAATGTTGTCAGTGAGTGAATGTTGTCAGTGAATGTTGTCAGAGAGTGAATGTTGTCAGTGAATGTTGTCAGTGAATGTTGTCAGTGAGTGAATGTTGTCAGTGAATGTTGTCTGTGAGTGAATGTTGTCAGTTAGTGAATGTTGTCAGTGAATGTTGTCAGTGAGTGAATGTTGTCAGTGAATGTTGTCAGTGAGTGAATGTTGTCAGTGAATGTTGTCAGTGAGTGAATGTTGTCAGTGAGTGAATGTTGTCAGAGAGTGAATGTTGTCAGTGAGTGAATGTTGTCAGTGAATGTTGTCAGTGAGTGAATGTTGTCAGAGAGTGAATGTTGTCAGTGAGTGAATGTTGTCAGTGAATGTTGTCAGTGAGTGAATGTTGTCAGTGAGTGAATGTTGTCAGTGAATGTTGTCAGTGAATGTTGTCAGTGAGTGAATGTTATCAGTGAATGTTGTCAGTGAGTGAATGTTGTCAGTGAATGTTGTCAGTGAGTGAATGTTGTCAGTGAGTGAATGTTGTCAGTGAATGTTGTCAGTGAGTGAATGTTGTCAGTGAATGTTGTCAGTGAGTGAATGTTGTCAGTGTATGTTGTCAGTGAGTGAATGTTGTCAGTGAATGTTGTCAGTGAGTGAATGCTGTCAGTGAGTGAATGTTGTCAGTGAGTGAATGTTGTCAGTGAATGTTGTCTGTGAGTGAATGTTGTCAGTTAGTGAATGTTGTCAGTGAATGTTGTCAGTGAGTGAATGTTGTCAGTGAGTGAATGTTGTCAGTGAATGTTGTCAGAGTCAATGTTGTCAGTGAATGTTGTCAGTGAGTGAATGTTGTCAGTGAGTGAATGTTGTCAGAGAGTCAATGTTGTCAGTGAATGTTGTCAGTGAGTGAATGTTGTCAGTGAATGCTGTCAGTGAGTGAATGTTGTCAGTGAGTGAATGTTGTCAGAGAGTGAATGTTGTCAGTGAATGTTGTCAGTGAATGTTGTCAGTGAGTGTTGTCAGTGAATGTTGTCAGTGAGTGAATGTTGTCAGTGAGTGAATGTTGTCAGTGAATGTTGTCAGTGAGTGAATGTTGTCAGTGAATGTTGTCAGTGAATGTTGTCAGAGAGTGAATGTTGTCAGTGAGTGAATGTTGTCAGTGAATGTTGTCAGTGAATGTTGTCAGTGAGTGAATGTTGTCAGTGAGTGAATGTTGTCAGTGAATGTTGTCTGTGAGTGAATGTTGTCAGTTAGTGAATGTTGTCAGTGAGTGAATGTTGTCAGTGAATGTTGTCAGTGAGTGAATGTTGTCAGTGAGTGAATGTTGTCAGTGAGTGTTGTAAGTGAGTCAATGTTGTCAGTGAGTGTTGTCAGTGAATGTTGTCAGTGAGTGAATGTTATCAGTGAATGTTGTCATTGAGTGAATGTTGTCAGTGAATGTTGTCAGTGAGTGAATGTTGTCAGTGAATGTTGTCAGTGAGTGAATGTTGTCAGTGAATGTTGTCAGTGAGTGAATGTTGTCAGTGAATGTTGTCAGTGAGTGAATGTTGTCAGTGAGTGAATGTTGTCAGTGAGTGAATGTTGTCAGTGAACGTTGTCAGTGAATGTTGTCAGAGAGTGAATGTTGTCAGTGAATGTTGTCAGTGAGTGAATGTTGTCAGTGAGTGAATGTTGTCAGTGAGTGGATGTTGTCAGTGAATGTTGTCTGTGAGTGAATGTTGTCAGTGAGTGAATGTTGTCAGTGAATGTTGTCAGTTAGTGAATGTTGTCAGTGAATGTTGTCAGTGAGTGAATGTTGTCAGTGAGTGTTGTGAGTCAATGTTGTCAGTGAGTGTTGTCAGTGAATGTTGTCAGTGAGTGAATGTTGTCAGTGAATGTTGTCAGTGAGTGAATGTTGTCAGTGAATGTTGTCAGTGAGTGAATGCTGTCAGTGAGTGAATGTTGTCAGTGAGTGAATGTTGTCAGTGAATGTTGTCAGAGAGTGAATGTTGTCAGTGAATGTTGTCAGTGAATGTTGTCAGTGAGTGTTGTCAGTGAATGTTGTCAGTGAGTGAATGTTGTCAGTGAATGTTGTCAGTGAATGTTGTCAGTGAGTGAATGTTGTCAGTGAGTGAATGTTGTCAGTGAATGTTGTCAGTGAGTGAATGTTGTCAGTGAATGCTGTCAGTGAGTGAATGTTGTCAGTGAGTGAATGTTGTCAGAGAGTGAATGTTGTCAGTGAATGTTGTCAGTGAATGTTGTCAGTGAGTGTTGTCAGTGAATGTTGTCAGTGAGTGAATGTTGTCAGTGAGTGAATGTTGTCAGTGAATGTTGTCAGTGAATGTTGTCAGTGAATGTTGTCAGTGAATGTTGTCAGAGAGTGAATGTTGTCAGTGAGTGAATGTTGTCAGTGAATGTTGTCTGTGAGTGAATGTTGTCAGTTAGTGAATGTTGTCAGTGAGTGAATGTTGTCAGTGAATGCTGTCAGTGAGTGAATGTTGTCAGTGAGTGAATGTTGTCAGTGAGTGAATGTTGTCAGTGAATGTTGTCTGTGAGTGAATGTTGTCAGTTAGTGAATGTTGTCAGTGAGTGAATGTTGTCAGTGAATGCTGTCAGTGAGTGAATGTTGTCAGTGAGTGAATGTTGTCAGAGAGTGAATGTTGTCAGTGAATGTTGTCAGTGAATGTTGTCAGTGAGTGTTGTCAGTGAATGTTGTCAGTGAGTGAATGTTGTCAGTGAGTGAATGTTGTCAGTGAGTGAATGTTGTCAGTGAGTGTTGTCAGTGAGTGAATGTTGTCAGTGAATGTTGTCAGTGAATGTTGTCAGTGAATGTTGTCAGAGAGTGAATGTTGTCAGTGAGTGAATGTTGTCAGTGAGTGAATGTTGTCAGTGAATGTTGTCAGTGAATGTTGTCAGTGAGTGAATGTTGTCAGTGAGTGAATGTTGTCAGTGAATGTTGTCTGTGAGTGAATGTTGTCAGTTAGTGAATGTTGTCAGTGAGTGAATGTTGTCAGTGAATGTTGTCAGTGAGTGAATGTTGTCAGTGAGTGAATGTTGTCAGTGAATGTTGTCAGTGAGTGAATGTTGTCAGTGAGTGTTGTAAGTGAGTCAATGTTGTCAGTGAGTGTTGTCAGTGAATGTTGTCAGTGAGTGAATGTTGTCAGTGAATGTTGTCAGTGAGTGAATGTTGTCAGTGAATGTTGTCAGTGAGTGAATGTTGTCAGTGAGTGAATGTTGTCAGTGAATGTTGTCTGTGAGTGAATGTTGTCAGTTAGTGAATGTTGTCAGTGAATGTTGTCAGTGAGTGAATGTTGTCAGTGAGTGAATGTTGTCAGTGAATGTTGTCAGAGGGTCAATGTTGTCAGTGAATGTTGTCAGTGAGTGAATGTTGTCAGTGAGTGAATGTTGTCAGTGAATGTTGTCAGTGAGTGAATGTTGTCAGTGAATGTTGTCAGTGAATGTTGTCAGTGAGTGAATGTTGTCAGTGAGTGAATGTTGTCAGAGAGTGAATGTTGTCAGTGAGTGAATGTTGTCAGTGAATGTTGTGAGTGAGTGAATGTTGTCAGTGAGTGAATGCTGTCAGTGAATGTTGTCAGTGAATGTTGTCAGTGAGTGAATGTTATCAGTGAATGTTGTCAGTGAGTGAATGTTGTCAGTGAATGTTGTCAGTGAGTGAATGTTGTCAGTGAGTGAATGTTGTCAGTGAATGTTGTCAGTGAGTGAATGTTGTCAGTGAATGTTGTCAGTGAGTGAATGTTGTCAGTGAGTGAATGTTGTCAGTGAATGTTGTCAGTGAGTGAATGTTGTCAGTTAGTGAATGTTGTCAGTGAATGTTGTCAGAGAGTCAATGTTGTCAGTGAATGTTGTCAGTGAGTGAATGTTGTCAGTGAGTGAATGTTGTCAGTGAATGTTGTCAGTGAGTGAATGTTGTCAGTGAATGTCAGTGAGTGAATGTTGTCAGTGAATGTTGTCAGTGAGTGAATGTTGTCAGTGAGTGAATGTTGTCAGTGAATTTTGTCAGTGAGTGAATGTTGTCAGTGAGTGAATGTTGTCTGTGAGTGAATGTTGTCAGTGAGTGAATGTTGTCTGTGAGTGAATGTTGTCAGTTAGTGAATGTTGTCAGTGAATGTTGTCAGTGAGTGAATGTTGTCAGTGAGTGAATGTTGTCAGTGAATGTTGTCAGAGAGTCAATGTTGTCAGTGAATGTTGTCAGTGAGTGAATGTTGTCAGTGAGTGAATGTTGTCAGTGAATGTTGTCAGTGAGTGAATGTTGTCAGTGAGTGAATGTTGTCAGTGAATGTTGTCAGTGAGTGAATGTTGTCAGTGAGTGAATGTTGTCAGTGAATGTTGTCAGTTAGTGAATGTTGTCAGTGAATGTTGTCAGTGAGTGAATGTTGTCAGTGAGTGAATGTTGTCAGTGAATGTTGTCTGTGAGTGAATGTTGTCAGTTAGTGAATGTTGTCAGTGAATGTTGTCAGAGAGTCAATGTTGTCAGTGAATGTTGTCAGTGAGTGAATGTTGTCAGTGAGTGAATGTTGTCAGTGAATGTTGTCAGTGAGTGAATGTTGTCAGTGAATGTCAGTGAGTGAATGTTGTCAGTGAATGTTGTCAGTGAGTGAATGTTGTCAGTGAGTGAATGTTGTCAGTGAATGTTGTCAGTGAGTGAATGTTGTCAGTGAGTGAATGTTGTCTGTGAGTGAATGTTGTCAGTGAGTGAATGTTGTCTGTGAGTGAATGTTGTCAGTTAGTGAATGTTGTCAGTGAATGTTGTCAGTGAGTGAATGTTGTCAGTGAGTGAATGTTGTCAGTGAATGTTGTCAGAGAGTCAATGTTGTCAGTGAATGTTGTCAGTGAGTGAATGTTGTCAGTGAGTGAATGTTGTCAGTGAATGTTGTCAGTGAGTGAATGTTGTCAGTGAATGTTGTCAGTGAGTGAATGTTGTCAGTGAGTGTTGTCAGTGAGTGAATGTTGTCAGAGAGTGAATGTTGTCAGTGAGTGAATGTTGTCAGTGAATGTTGTCAGTGAGTGAATGTTGTCAGTGAGTGAATGTTGTCAGTGAATGTTGTCAGTTAATGTTGTCAGTGAATGTTGTCAGTGAGTGAATGTTGTCAGTGAATGTTGTCAGTGAGTGAATGTTGTCAGTGAATGTTGTCAGTGAGTGAATGTTGTCAGTGAGTGAATGTTGTCAGTGAATGTTGTCAGTGAATGTTATCAGTGAGTGAATGTTGTCAGTGAATGTTGTCAGTGAGTGAATGTTGTCAGTGAGTGAATGTTGTCAGTGAATGTTGTCAGTGAATGTTATCAGTGAGTGAATGTTGTCAGTGAGTGAATGTTGTCAGTGAATGTTGTCAGTGAGTGAATGTTGTCAGTGAATGTTGTCAGTGAATGTTGTCAGTGAGTGAATGTTGTCAGAGAGTGAATGTTGTCAGTGAGTGAATGTTGTCAGTGAATGTTGTCAGTGAATGTTGTCAGTGAGTGAATGTTGTCAGTGAGTGAATGTTGTCAGTGAGTGAATGTTGTCAGTGAATGCTGTCAGTGAGTGAATGTGGTCAGTGAGTGAATGTTGTGAGAGAGTGAATGTTGTCAGTGAATGTTGTCAGTGAATGTTGTCAGTGAATGTTGTCAGTGAGTGAATGTTGTCAGTGAGTGAATGTTGTCAGTGAATGTTGTCAGTGAGTGAATGTTGTCAGTGAATGTTGTCAGTGAATGTTGTCAGTGAATGTTGTCAGAGAGTGAATGTTGTCAGTGAGTGAATGTTGTCAGTGAATGTTGTCAGTGAATGTTGTCAGTGAGTGAATGTTGTCAGTGAGTGAATGTTGTCAGTGAGTGAATGTTGTCAGTGAATGTTGTCAGTGAGTGAATGTTGTCAGTGAATGTTGTCAGTGAGTGAATGTTGTCAGTGAATGTTGTCAGTGAGTGAATGTTGTCAGTGAGTGAATGTTGTCAGTGAGTGAATGTTGTCAGTGAACGTTGTCAGTGAATGTTGTCAGAGAGTGAATGTTGTCAGTGAATGTTGTCAGAGAGTGAATGTTATCAGTAAATGTTGTCTGTGAATGTTGTCAGAGAGTGAATGTTGTCAGTGAATGTTGTCAGTTAGTGAATGTTGTCAGTGAATGTTGTCAGTGAGTGAATGTTGTCAGTGAATGTTGTCAGTGAGTGAATGTTGTCAGTGAATGCTGTCAGTGAGTGAATGTTGTCAGTGAGTGAATGTTGTCAGTGAATGTTGTCAGAGAGTGAATGTTGTCAGTGAATGTTGTCAGTGAATGTTGTCAGTGAGTGTTGTCAGTGAATGTTGTCAGTGAGTGAATGTTGTCAGTGAGTGAATGTTGTCTGTGAGTGAATGTTATCAGTTAGTGAATGTTGTCAGTGAATGTTGTCAGTGAGTGAATGTTGTCAGTGAGTGAATGTTGTCAGTGAATGTTGTCAGTGAGTGAATGTTGTCAGTGAGTGAATGTTGTCAGTGAGTGTTGTAAGTGAGTCAATGTTGTCAGTGAGTGTTGTCAGTGAATGTTGTCAGTGAGTGAATGTTGTCAGTGAATGTTGTCAGTGAGTGAATGTTGTCAGTGAATGTTGTCAGTGAGTGAATGTTGTCAGTGAATGTTGTCAGTGAGTGAATGTTGTCAGTGAATGTTGTCAGTGAGTGAATGTTGTCAGTGAGTGAATGTTGTCAGTGAGTGAATGTTGTCAGTGAATGTTGTCAGTGAATGTTGTCAGAGAGTGAATGTTGTCAGTGAATGTTGTCAGAGAGTGAATGTTATCAGTAAATGTTGTCAGTGAATGTTGTCAGAGAGTGAATGTTGTCAGTGAATGTTGTCAGTTAGTGAATGTTGTCAGTGAATGTTGTCAGTGAGTGAATGTTGTCAGTGAATGTTGTCAGTGAATGTTGTCAGTGAGTGTTGTCAGTGAGTGAATGTTGTCAGTGAGTGAATGTTGTCAGTGAATGTTGTCAGTGAATGTTGTCAGTGAGTGTTGTCAGTGAGTGAATGTTGTCAGTGAGTGAATGTTGTCAGTGAATGTTGTCAGTGAGTGAATGTTGTCAGTGAATGTTGTCTGTGAGTGAATGTTGTCAGTTAGTGAATGTTGTCAGTGAATGTTGTCAGTGAATGTTGTCAGTGAGTGAATGTTGTCAGTGAATGTTGTCAGAGAGTGAATGTTGTCAGTGAATGTTGTCAGTGAATGTTGTCAGTGAGTGAATGTTGTCAGTGAATGTTGTCTGTGAGTGAATGTTGTCAGTTAGTGAATGTTGTCAGTGAATGTTGTCAGTGAGTGAATGTTGTCAGTGAGTGAATGTTGTCAGTGAATGTTGTCAGTGAGTGAATGTTGTCAGTGAATGTTGTCAGTGAGTGAATGTTGTCAGTGAGTGAATGTTGTCAGAGAGTGAATGTTGTCAGTGAGTGAATGTTGTCAGTGAATGTTGTCAGTGAGTGAATGTTGTCAGAGAGTGAATGTTGTCAGTGAGTGAATGTTGTCAGTGAATGTTGTCAGTGAGTGAATGTTGTCAGTGAGTGAATGTTGTCAGTGAATGTTGTCAGTGAATGTTGTCAGTGAGTGAATGTTATCAGTGAATGTTGTCAGTGAGTGAATGTTGTCAGTGAATGTTGTCAGTGAGTGAATGTTGTCAGTGAGTGAATGTTGTCAGTGAATGTTGTCAGTGAGTGAATGTTGTCAGTGAATGTTGTCAGTGAGTGAATGTTGTCAGTGTATGTTGTCAGTGAGTGAATGTTGTCAGTGAATGTTGTCAGTGAGTGAATGTTGTCAGTGAGTGAATGTTGTCAGTGAGTGAATGTTGTCAGTGAATGTTGTCTGTGAGTGAATGTTGTCAGTTAGTGAATGTTGTCAGTGAATGTTGTCAGTGAGTGAATGTTGTCAGTGAGTGAATGTTGTCAGTGAATGTTGTCAGAGTCAATGTTGTCAGTGAATGTTGTCAGTGAGTGAATGTTGTCAGTGAGTGAATGTTGTCAGAGAGTCAATGTTGTCAGTGAATGTTGTCAGTGAGTGAATGTTGTCAGTGAATGCTGTCAGTGAGTGAATGTTGTCAGTGAGTGAATGTTGTCAGAGAGTGAATGTTGTCAGTGAATGTTGTCAGTGAATGTTGTCAGTGAGTGTTGTCAGTGAATGTTGTCAGTGAGTGAATGTTGTCAGTGAGTGAATGTTGTCAGTGAATGTTGTCAGTGAGTGAATGTTGTCAGTGAATGTTGTCAGTGAATGTTGTCAGAGAGTGAATGTTGTCAGTGAGTGAATGTTGTCAGTGAATGTTGTCAGTGAATGTTGTCAGTGAGTGAATGTTGTCAGTGAGTGAATGTTGTCAGTGAGTGAATGTTGTCAGTGAATGTTGTCTGTGAGTGAATGTTGTCAGTTAGTGAATGTTGTCAGTGAGTGAATGTTGTCAGTGAATGTTGTCAGTGAGTGAATGTTGTCAGTGAGTGAATGTTGTCAGTGAGTGTTGTAAGTGAGTCAATGTTGTCAGTGAGTGTTGTCAGTGAATGTTGTCAGTGAGTGAATGTTATCAGTGAATGTTGTCATTGAGTGAATGTTGTCAGTGAATGTTGTCAGTGAGTGAATGTTGTCAGTGAATGTTGTCAGTGAGTGAATGTTGTCAGTGAATGTTGTCAGTGAGTGAATGTTGTCAGTGAATGTTGTCAGTGAGTGAATGTTGTCAGTGAGTGAATGTTGTCAGTGAGTGAATGTTGTCAGTGAACGTTGTCAGTGAATGTTGTCAGAGAGTGAATGTTGTCAGTGAATGTTGTCAGTGAGTGAATGTTGTCAGTGAGTGAATGTTGTCAGTGAGTGGATGTTGTCAGTGAATGTTGTCTGTGAGTGAATGTTGTCAGTGAGTGAATGTTGTCAGTGAATGTTGTCAGTTAGTGAATGTTGTCAGTGAATGTTGTCAGTGAGTGAATGTTGTCAGTGAGTGTTGTGAGTCAATGTTGTCAGTGAGTGTTGTCAGTGAATGTTGTCAGTGAGTGAATGTTGTCAGTGAATGTTGTCAGTGAGTGAATGTTGTCAGTGAATGTTGTCAGTGAGTGAATGCTGTCAGTGAGTGAATGTTGTCAGTGAGTGAATGTTGTCAGTGAATGTTGTCAGAGAGTGAATGTTGTCAGTGAATGTTGTCAGTGAATGTTGTCAGTGAGTGTTGTCAGTGAATGTTGTCAGTGAGTGAATGTTGTCAGTGAATGTTGTCAGTGAATGTTGTCAGTGAGTGAATGTTGTCAGTGAGTGAATGTTGTCAGTGAATGTTGTCAGTGAGTGAATGTTGTCAGTGAATGCTGTCAGTGAGTGAATGTTGTCAGTGAGTGAATGTTGTCAGAGAGTGAATGTTGTCAGTGAATGTTGTCAGTGAATGTTGTCAGTGAGTGTTGTCAGTGAATGTTGTCAGTGAGTGAATGTTGTCAGTGAGTGAATGTTGTCAGTGAGTGAATGTTGTCAGTGAATGTTGTCAGTGAGTGAATGTTGTCAGTGAATGTTGTCAGTGAATGTTGTCAGTGAATGTTGTCAGAGAGTGAATGTTGTCAGTGAGTGAATGTTGTCAGTGAATGTTGTCTGTGAGTGAATGTTGTCAGTTAGTGAATGTTGTCAGTGAGTGAATGTTGTCAGTGAATGCTGTCAGTGAGTGAATGTTGTCAGTGAGTGAATGTTGTCAGTGAGTGAATGTTGTCAGTGAGTGAATGTTGTCAGTGAATGTTGTCTGTGAGTGAATGTTGTCAGTTAGTGAATGTTGTCAGTGAGTGAATGTTGTCAGTGAATGCTGTCAGTGAGTGAATGTTGTCAGTGAGTGAATGTTGTCAGAGAGTGAATGTTGTCAGTGAATGTTGTCAGTGAATGTTGTCAGTGAGTGTTGTCAGTGAATGTTGTCAGTGAGTGAATGTTGTCAGTGAGTGAATGTTGTCAGTGAGTGAATGTTGTCAGTGAGTGTTGTCAGTGAGTGAATGTTGTCAGTGAATGTTGTCAGTGAATGTTGTCAGTGAATGTTGTCAGAGAGTGAATGTTGTCAGTGAGTGAATGTTGTCAGTGAGTGAATGTTGTCAGTGAATGTTGTCAGTGAATGTTGTCAGTGAGTGAATGTTGTCAGTGAATGTTGTCTGTGAGTGAATGTTGTCAGTTAGTGAATGTTGTCAGTGAGTGAATGTTGTCAGTGAATGTTGTCAGTGAGTGAATGTTGTCAGTGAGTGAATGTTGTCAGTGAATGTTGTCAGTGAGTGAATGTTGTCAGTGAGTGTTGTAAGTGAGTCAATGTTGTCAGTGAGTGTTGTCAGTGAATGTTGTCAGTGAGTGAATGTTGTCAGTGAATGTTGTCAGTGAGTGAATGTTGTCAGTGAATGTTGTCAGTGAGTGAATGTTGTCAGTGAGTGAATGTTGTCAGTGAATGTTGTCTGTGAGTGAATGTTGTCAGTTAGTGAATGTTGTCAGTGAATGTTGTCAGTGAGTGAATGTTGTCAGTGAGTGAATGTTGTCAGTGAATGTTGTCAGAGGGTCAATGTTGTCAGTGAATGTTGTCAGTGAGTGAATGTTGTCAGTGAGTGAATGTTGTCAGTGAATGTTGTCAGTGAGTGAATGTTGTCAGTGAATGTTGTCAGTGAATGTTGTCAGTGAGTGAATGTTGTCAGTGAGTGAATGTTGTCAGAGAGTGAATGTTGTCAGTGAGTGAATGTTGTCAGTGAATGTTGTGAGTGAGTGAATGTTGTCAGTGAGTGAATGCTGTCAGTGAATGTTGTCAGTGAATGTTGTCAGTGAGTGAATGTTATCAGTGAATGTTGTCAGTGAGTGAATGTTGTCAGTGAATGTTGTCAGTGAGTGAATGTTGTCAGTGAGTGAATGTTGTCAGTGAATGTTGTCAGTGAGTGAATGTTGTCAGTGAATGTTGTCAGTGAGTGAATGTTGTCAGTGAGTGAATGTTGTCAGTGAATGTTGTCAGTGAGTGAATGTTGTCAGTTAGTGAATGTTGTCAGTGAATGTTGTCAGAGAGTCAATGTTGTCAGTGAATGTTGTCAGTGAGTGAATGTTGTCAGTGAGTGAATGTTGTCAGTGAATGTTGTCAGTGAGTGAATGTTGTCAGTGAATGTCAGTGAGTGAATGTTGTCAGTGAGTGAATGTTGTCAGTGAGTGAATGTTGTCAGTGAATGTTGTCAGTGAGTGAATGTTGTCAGTGAATGTTGTCAGTGAGTGAATGTTGTCAGTGAGTGAATGTTGTCAGTGAATGTTGTCAGTGAGTGAATGTTGTCAGTTAGTGAATGTTGTCAGTGAATGTTGTCAGAGAGTCAATGTTGTCAGTGAATGTTGTCAGTGAGTGAATGTTGTCAGTGAGTGAATGTTGTCAGTGAATGTTGTCAGTGAGTGAATGTTGTCAGTGAATGTCAGTGAGTGAATGTTGTCAGTGAGTGAATGTTGTCAGTGAGTGAATGTTGTCAGTGAATGTTGTCAGTTAATGTTGTCAGTGAATGTTGTCAGTGAGTGAATGTTGTCAGTGAATGTTGTCAGTGAGTGAATGTTGTCAGTGAATGTTGTCAGTGAGTGAATGTTGTCAGTGAGTGAATGTTGTCAGTGAATGTTGTCAGTGAATGTTATCAGTGAGTGAATGTTGTCAGTGAGTGAATGTTGTCAGTGATTGTTGTCAGTGAGTGAATGTTGTCAGTGAATGTTGTCAGTGAATGTTGTCAGTGAGTGAATGTTGTCAGAGAGTGAATGTTGTCAGTGAGTGAATGTTGTCAGTGAATGTTGTCAGTGAATGTTGTCTGTGAGTGAATGTTGTCAGTGAATGTTGTCAGTGAGTGAATGTTGTCAGTGAATGTTGTCAGTGAGTGAATGTTGTCAGTGAATGTTGTCAGTGAGTGAATGTTGTCAGTGAATGTTGTCAGTGAGTGAATGTTGTCAGTGAATGCTGTCAGTGAGTGAATGTTGTCAGTGAATATTGTCAGTGAGTGAATGTTGTCAGTGAGTGAATGTTGTCAGTGAATGTTGTCAGTGAGTGAATGTTGTCAGTGAATGTTGTCAGTGAATGTTGTCAGTGAGTGAATGTTGTCAGTGAATGTTGTCAGTGAGTGAATGTTGTCAGTGAATGTTGTCAGTGAATGTTGTCAGTGAGTGAATGTTGTCAGTGAATGTTGTCAGTGAGTGAATGTTGTCAGTGAATGTTGTCAGTGAATGTTGTCAGTGAGTGAATGTTGTCAGTGAATGTTGTCAGTGAATGTTGTCAGTGAGTGAATGTTATCAGTGAATGTTGTCAGTGAGTGAATGTTGTCAGTGAATGTTGTCAGTGAGTGAATGTTGTCAGTGAGTGAATGTTGTCAGTGAATGTTGTCAGTTAGTGAATGTTGTCAGTGAATGTTGTCAGTGAGTGAATGTTGTCAGTGAATGTTGTCAGTGAGTGAATGTTGTCAGTGAGTGAATGTTGTCAGTGAATGTTGTCTGTGAGTGAATGTTGTCAGTTAGTGAATGTTGTCAGTGAATGTTGTCAGAGAGTCAATGTTGTCAGTGAATGTTGTCAGTGAGTGAATGTTGTCAGTGAGTGAATGTTGTCAGTGAATGTTGTCAGTGAGTGAATGTTGTCAGTGAATGTCAGTGAGTGAATGTTGTCAGTGAATGTTGTCAGTGAATGTTGTCAGTGAGTGAATGTTGTCAGTGAGTGAATGTTGTCAGTGAATGTTGTCAGAGAGTGAATGTTGTCAGTGAGTGAATGTTGTCAGTGAATGTTGTCAGTCAGTGAATGTTGTCAGTGAATGTTGTCTGTGAGTGAATGTTGTCAGTTAGTGAATGTTGTCAGTGAATGTTGTCAGAGAGTCAATGTTGTCAGTGAATGTTGTCAGTGAGTGAATGTTGTCAGTGAGTGAATGTTGTCAGTGAATGTTGTCAGTGAGTGAATGTTGTCAGTGAATGTCAGTGAGTGAATGTTGTCAGTGAATGTTGTCAGTGAATGTTGTCAGTGAGTGAATGTTGTCAGTGAGTGAATGTTGTCAGTGAATGTTGTCAGTTAATGTTGTCAGTGAATGTTGTCAGTGAGTGAATGTTGTCAGTGAATGTTGTCAGTGAGTGAATGTTGTCAGTGAATGTTGTCAGTGAGTGAATGTTGTCAGTGAATGTTGTCAGTGAATGTTATCAGTGAGTGAATGTTGTCAGTGAGTGAATGTTGTCAGTGAATGTTGTCAGTGAGTGAATGTTGTCAGAGAGTGAATGTTGTCAGTGAGTGAATGTTGTCAGTGAATGTTGTCAGTGAATGTTGTCTGTGAGTGAATGTTGTCAGTGAATGTTGTCAGTGAGTGAATGTTGTCAGTGAGTGAATGTTGTCAGTGAATGTTGTCAGTGAGTGAATGTTGTCAGTGAATGTCAGTGAGTGAATGTTGTCAGTGAATGTTGTCAGTGAATGTTGTCAGTGAGTGAATGTTGTCAGTGAGTGAATGTTGTCAGTGAATGTTGTCAGTTAATGTTGTCAGTGAATGTTGTCAGTGAGTGAATGTTGTCAGTGAATGTTGTCAGTGAGTGAATGTTGTCAGTGAATGTTGTCAGTGAGTGAATGTTGTCAGTGAATGTTGTCAGTGAATGTTATCAGTGAGTGAATGTTGTCAGTGAGTGAATGTTGTCAGTGAATGTTGTCAGTGAGTGAATGTTGTCAGAGAGTGAATGTTGTCAGTGAGTGAATGTTGTCAGTGAATGTTGTCAGTGAATGTTGTCTGTGAGTGAATGTTGTCAGTGAATGTTGTCAGTGAGTGAATGTTGTCAGTGAATGTTGTCAGTGAGTGAATGTTGTCAGTGAATGTTGTCAGTGAGTGAATGTTGTCAGTGAATGCTGTCAGTGAGTGAATGTTGTCAGTGAATATTGTCAGTGAGTGAATGTTGTCAGAGAGTGAATGTTGTCAGTGAATGTTGTCAGTGAGTGAATGTTGTCAGTGAATGTTGTCAGTGAATGTTGTCAGTGAGTGAATGTTGTCAGTGAATGTTGTCAGTGAGTGAATGTTGTCAGTGAATGCTGTCAGTGAGTGAATGTTGTCAGTGAGTGAATGTTGTCAGAGAGTGAATGTTGTCAGTGAATGTTGTCAGTGAGTGTTGTCAGTGAATGTTGTCAGTGAGTGAATGTTGTCAGTGAATGTTGTCAGTGAGTGAATGTTGTCAGTGAATGTTGTCAGTGAATGTTGTCAGTGAGTGAATGTTGTCAGTGAGTGAATGTTGACAGTGAATGTTGTCAGTGAGTGAATGTTATCAGTGAATGTTGTCAGTGAGTGAATGTTGTCAGTGAATGTTGTCAGTGAGTGAATGTTGTCAGTGAGTGAATGTTGTCAGTGAATGTTGTCAGTTAGTGAATGTTGTCAGTGAATGTTGTCAGTGAGTGAATGTTGTCAGTGAATGTTGTCAGTGAGTGAATGTTGTCAGTGAATGTTGTCTGTGAGTGAATGTTGTCAGTTAGTGAATGTTGTCAGTGAATGTTGTCAGAGAGTCAATGTTGTCAGTGAATGTTGTCAGTGAGTGAATGTTGTCAGTGAGTGAATGTTGTCAGTGAATGTTGTCAGTGAGTGAATGTTGTCAGTGAATGTCAGTGAGTGAATGTTGTCAGTGAATGTTGTCAGTGAATGTTGTCAGTGAGTGAATGTTGTCAGTGAGTGAATGTTGTCAGTGAATGTTGTCAGTGAGTGAATGTTGTCAGTGAATGCTGTCAGTGAGTGAATGTTGTCAGTGAGTGAATGTTGTCAGAGAGTGAATGTTGTCAGTGAATGTTGTCAGTGAATGTTGTCAGTGAGTGTTGTCAGTGAATGTTGTCAGAGAGTGAATGTTGTCAGTGAGTGAATGTTGTCAGTGAATGTTGTCAGTGAGTGAATGTTGTCAGTGAATGTTGTCTGTGAGTGAATGTTGTCAGTTAGTGAATGTTGTCAGTGAATGTTGTCAGTGAGTGAATGTTGTCAGTGAGTGAATGTTGTCAGTGAATGTTGTCAGAGAGTCAATGTTGTCAGTGAATGTTGTCAGTGAGTGAATGTTGTCAGTGAGTGAATGTTGTCAGTGAATGTTGTCAGTGAGTGAATGTTGTCAGTGAATGTTGTCAGTGAATGTTGTCAGTGAGTGAATGTTGTCAGTGAGTGTTGTCAGTGAGTGAATGTTGTCAGTGAGTGAATGTTGTCAGTGAATGTTGTCAGTGAGTGAATGTTGTCAGTGAGTGAATGTTGTCAGTGAATGTTGTCAGTGAATGTTGTCAGTGAGTGAATGTTATCAGTGAATGTTGTCAGTGAGTGAATGTTGTCAGTGAATGTTGTCAGTGAGTGAATGTTGTCAGTGAGTGAATGTTGTCAGTGAATGTTGTCAGTTAGTGAATGTTGTCAGTGAATGTTGTCAGTGAGTGAATGTTGTCAGTGAATGTTGTCAGTGAGTGAATGTTGTCAGTGAGTGAATGTTGTCAGTGAATGTTGTCTGTGAGTGAATGTTGTCAGTTAGTGAATGTTGTCAGTGAATGTTGTCAGAGAGTCAATGTTGTCAGTGAATGTTGTCAGTGAGTGAATGTTGTCAGTGAATGTTGTCAGTGAGTGAATGTTGTCAGAGAGTGAATGTTGTCAGTGAATGTTGTCAGTGAGTGAATGTTGTCAGTGAATGTTGTCAGTGAATGTTGTCAGTGAGTGAATGTTGTCAGTGAATGTTGTCAGTGAGTGAATGTTGTCAGTGAATGCTGTCAGTGAGTGAATGTTGTCAGTGAGTGAATGTTGTCAGAGAGTGAATGTTGTCAGTGAATGTTGTCAGTGAGTGTTGTCAGTGAATGTTGTCAGTGAGTGAATGTTGTCAGTGAATGTTGTCAGTGAGTGAATGTTGTCAGTGAATGTTGTCAGTGAATGTTGTCAGTGAGTGAATGTTGTCAGTGAGTGAATGTTGACAGTGAATGTTGTCAGTGAGTGAATGTTATCAGTGAATGTTGTCAGTGAGTGAATGTTGTCAGTGAATGTTGTCAGTGAGTGAATGTTGTCAGTGAGTGAATGTTGTCAGTGAATGTTGTCAGTTAGTGAATGTTGTCAGTGAATGTTGTCAGTGAGAATGTTGTCAGTGAATGTTGTCAGTGAGTGAATGTTGTCAGTGAATGTTGTCTGTGAGTGAATGTTGTCAGTTAGTGAATGTTGTCAGTGAATGTTGTCAGAGAGTCAATGTTGTCAGTGAATGTTGTCAGTGAGTGAATGTTGTCAGTGAGTGAATGTTGTCAGTGAATGTTGTCAGTGAGTGAATGTTGTCAGTGAATGTCAGTGAGTGAATGTTGTCAGTGAATGTTGTCAGTGAATGTTGTCAGTGAGTGAATGTTGTCAGTGAGTGAATGTTGTCAGTGAATGTTGTCAGTGAGTGAATGTTGTCAGTGAATGCTGTCAGTGAGTGAATGTTGTCAGTGAGTGAATGTTGTCAGAGAGTGAATGTTGTCAGTGAATGTTGTCAGTGAATGTTGTCAGTGAGTGTTGTCAGTGAATGTTGTCAGAGAGTGAATGTTGTCAGTGAGTGAATGTTGTCAGTGAATGTTGTCAGTGAGTGAATGTTGTCAGTGAATGTTGTCTGTGAGTGAATGTTGTCAGTTAGTGAATGTTGTCAGTGAATGTTGTCAGTGAGTGAATGTTGTCAGTGAGTGAATGATGTCAGTGAATGTTGTCAGAGAGTCAATGTTGTCAGTGAATGTTGTCAGTGAGTGAATGTTGTCAGTGAGTGAATGTTGTCAGTGAATGTTGTCAGTGAGTGAATGTTGTCAGTGAATGTTGTCAGTGAATGTTGTCAGTGAGTGAATGTTGTCAGTGAGTGTTGTCAGTGAGTGAATGTTGTCAGAGAGTGAATGTTGTCAGTGAGTGAATGTTGTCAGTGAATGTTGTCAGTGAGTGAATGTTGTCAGTGAGTGAATGTTGTCAGTGAATGTTGTCAGTGAATGTTGTCAGTGAGTGAATGTTATCAGTGAATGTTGTCAGTGAGTGAATGTTGTCAGTGAATGTTGTCAGTGAGTGAATGTTGTCAGTGAGTGAATGTTGTCAGTGAATGTTGTCAGTGAATGTTATCAGTTAGTGAATGTTGTCAGTGAATGTTGTCAGTGAGTGAATGTTGTCAGTGAATGTTGTCAGTGAGTGAATGTTGTCAGTGAGTGAATGTTGTCAGTGAATGTTGTCTGTGAGTGAATGTTGTCAGTTAGTGAATGTTGTCAGTGAATGTTGTCAGAGAGTCAATGTTGTCAGTGAATGTTGTCAGTGAGTGAATGTTGTCAGTGAGTGAATGTTGTTAGTGAATGTTGTCAGTGAATGTTGTCAGAGAGTGAATGTTGTCAGTGAATGTTGTCAGAGAGTGAATGTTATCAGTAAATGTTGTCAGTGAATGTTGTCAGAGAGTGAATGTTGTCAGTGAATGTTGACAGTTAGTGAATGTTGTCAGTGAATGTTGTCAGTGAGTGAATGTTGTCAGTGAATGTTGTCAGTGAGTGAATGTTGTCAGTGAATGCTGTCAGTGAGTGAATGTTGTCAGTGAGTGAATGTTGTCAGTGAATATTGTCAGTGAGTGAATGTTGTCAGTGAATGTTGTCAGTGAGTGAATGTTGTCAGTGAATGTTGTCAGTGAATGTTGTCAGTGAGTGAATGTTGTCAGTGAATGCTGTCAGTGAGTGAATGTTGTCAGTGAGTGAATGTTGTCAGTGAATGTTGTCAGAGAGTGAATGTTGTCAGTGAATGTTGTCAGTGAATGTTGTCAGTGAGTGTTGTCAGTGAATGTTGTCAGTGAGTGAATGTTGTCAGTGAGTGAATGTTGTCAGTGAGTGAATGTTGTCAGTGAATGCTGTCAGTGAGTGAATGTTGTCAGTGAGTGAATGTTGTCAGTGAATGTTGTCAGAGAGTGAATGTTGTCAGTGAATGTTGTCAGTGAATGTTGTCAGTGAGTGTTGTCAGTGAATGTTGTCAGTGAATGTTGTCAGTGAGTGAATGTTGTCAGTGAGTGAATGTTGTCAGTGAATGTTGTCTGTGAGTGAATGTTGTCAGTTAGTGAATGTTGTCAGTGAATGTTGTCAGTGAGTGAATGTTGTCAGTGAGTGAATGTTGTCAGTGAATGTTTTCAGAGAGTCAATGTTGTCAGTGAATGTTGTCAGTGAGTGAATGTTGTCAGTGAGTGAATGTTGTCAGTGAATGTTGTCAGTGAGTGAATGTTGTCAGTGAATGTTGTCAGTGAATGTTGTCAGTGAGTGAATGTTGTCAGTGAGTGTTGTCAGTGAGTGAATGTTGTCAGAGAGTGAATGTTGTCAGTGAGTGAATGTTGTCAGTGAGTGAATGTTGTCAGTGAGTGAATGTTGTCAGTGAATGTTGTCAGTGAATGTTGTCAGTGAGTGAATGTTATCAGTGAATGTTGTCAGTGAGTGAATGTTGTCAGTGAATGTTGTCAGTGAGTGAATGTTGTCAGTGAGTGAATGTTGTCAGTGAATGTTGTCAGTTAGTGAATGTTGTCAGTGAATGTTGTCAGTGAGTGAATGTTGTCAGTGAATGTTGTCAGTGAGTGAATGTTGTCAGTGAGTGAATGTTGTCAGTGAATGTTGTCTGTGAGTGAATGTTGTCAGTTAGTGAATGTTGTCAGTGAATGTTGTCAGAGAGTCAATGTTGTCAGTGAATGTTGTCAGTGAGTGAATGTTGTCAGTGAGTGAATGTTGTCAGTGAATGTTGTCAGTGAGTGAATGTTGTCAGTGAATGTCAGTGAGTGAATGTTGTCAGTGAATGTTGTCAGTGAATGTTGTCAGTGAGTGAATGTTGTCAGTGAGTGAATGTTGTCAGTGAATGTTGTCAGTGAATGTTGTCAGTGAATGTTGTCAGTGAGTGAATGTTGTCAGTGAGTGAATGTTGTCAGTGAATGTTGTCTGTGAGTGAATGTTGTCAGTTAGTGAATGTTGTCAGTGAATGTTGTCAGAGAGTCAATGTTGTCAGTGAATGTTGTCAGTGAGTGAATGTTGTCAGTGAGTGAATGTTGTCAGTGAATGTTGTCAGTGAGTGAATGTTGTCAGTGAATGTCAGTGAGTGAAAGTTGTCAGTGAATGTTGTCAGTGAGTGAATGTTGTCAGTGAGTGAATGTTGTCAGTGAATGTTGTCAGTGAGTGAATGTTGTCAGTGAGTGAATGTTGTCAGTGAATGTTGTCAGTGAGTGTTGTCAGTGAATGTTGTCAGTGAGTGAATGTTGTCAGTGAGTGAATGTTGTCAGTGAATGTTGTCAGTGAGTGAATGTTGTCAGTGAGTGAATGTTGTCAGTGAATGTTGTCAGTGAATGTTGTCAGTGAGTGAATGTTATCAGTGAATGTTGTCAGTGAGTGAATGTTGTCAGTGAATGTTGTCAGTGAGTGAATGTTGTCAGTGAGTGAATGTTGTCAGTGAATGTTGTCAGTGAATGTTATCAGTTAGTGAATGTTGTCAGTGAATGTTGTCAGTGAATGTTGTCAGTGAGTGAATGTTGTCAGTGAATGTTGTCAGTGAATGTTGTCAGTGAGTGAATGTTGTCAGTGAGTGAATGTTGTCAGTGAATGTTGTCAGTGAATGTTGTCAGTGAGTGAATGTTGTCAGTGAATGTTGTCAGTGAGTGAATGTTGTCAGTGAATGTTGTCAGAGAGTCAATGTTGTCAGTGAATGTTGTCAGTGAGTGAATGTTGTCAGTGAGTGAATGTTGTCAGTGAATGTTGTCAGTGAGTGAATGTTGTCAGTGAATGTTGTCAGTGAATGTTGTCAGTGAGTGAATGTTGTCAGTGAGTGTTGTCAGTGAGTGAATGTTGTCAGAGAGTGAATGTTGTCAGTGAGTGAATGTTGTCAGTGAGTGAATGTTGTCAGTGAATGTTGTCAGTGAGTGAATGTTGTCAGTGAGTGAATGTTGTCAGTGAATGTTGTCAGTGAATGTTGTCAGTGAGTGAATGTTATCAGTGAATGTTGTCAGTGAGTGAATGTTGTCAGTGAATGTTGTCAGTGAGTGAATGTTGTCAGTGAGTGAATGTTGTCAGTGAATGTTGTCAGTGAATGTTATCAGTTAGTGAATGTTGTCAGTGAATGTTGTCAGTGAATGTTGTCAGTGAGTGAATGTTGTCAGTGAGTGAATGTTGTCAGTGAATGTTGTCTGTGAGTGAATGTTGTCAGTTAGTGAATGTTGTCAGTGAATGTTGTCAGAGAGTCAATGTTGTCAGTGAATGTTGTCAGTGAGTGAATGTTGTCAGTGAGTGAATGTTGTTAGTGAATGTTGTCAGTGAATGTTGTCAGAGAGTGAATGTTGTCAGTGAATGTTGTCAGAGAGTGAATGTTATCAGTAAATGTTGTCAGTGAATGTTGTCAGAGAGTGAAT
Source organism: Staurois parvus (assembly GCF_062004578.1). Taxonomy (NCBI): domain Eukaryota; kingdom Metazoa; phylum Chordata; class Amphibia; order Anura; family Ranidae; genus Staurois; species Staurois parvus. Next base: position 870,699 of record NW_028320448.1, read on the forward strand.
GTTGTCAGTGAATGTTGTCAGTTAGTGAATGTTGTCAGTGAATGTTGTCAGTGAGTGAATGTTGTCAGTGAATGTTCTCAGTGAGTGAATGTTGTCAGTGAATGCTGTCAGTGAGTGAATGTTGTCAGTGAGTGAATGTTGTCAGTGAATATTGTCAGTGAGTGAATGTTGTCAGTGAATGTTGTCAGTGAGTGAATGTTGTCAGTGAATGTTGTCAGTGAATGTTGTCAGTGAGTGAATGTTGTCAGTGAATGCTGTCAGTGAGTGAATGTTGTCAGTGAGTGAATGTTGTCAGTGAATGTTGTCAGAGAGTGAATGTTGTCAGTGAATGTTGTCAGTGAATGTTGTCAGTGAGTGTTGTCAGTGAATGTTGTCAGTGAGTGAATGTTGTCAGTGAGTGAATGTTGTCAGTGAATGTTGTCTGTGAGTGAATGTTGTCAGTTAGTGAATGTTGTCAGTGAATGTTGTCAGTGAGTGAATGTTGTCAGTGAGTGAATGTTGTCAGTGAATGTTGTCAGAGAGTCAATGTTGTCAGTGAATGTTGTCAGTGAGTGAATGTTGTCAGTGAGTGAATGTTGTCAGTGAGTGAATGTTGTCAGTGAATGTTGTCAGTGAATGTTGTCAGTGAGTGAATGTTGTCAGTGAGTGTTGTCAGTGAGTGAATGTTGTCAGAGAGTAAATGTTGTCAGTGAGTGAATGTTGTCAGTGAATGTTGTCAGTGAGTGAATGTTGTCAGTGAGTGAATGTTGTCAGTGAATGTTGTCAGTGAATGTTGTCAGTGAGTGAATGTTATCAGTGAATGTTGTCAGTGAGTGAATGTTGTCAGTGAATGTTGTCAGTGAGTGAATGTTGTCAGTGAGTGAATGTTGTCAGTGAATGTTGTCAGTGAATGTTATCAGTTAGTGAATGTTGTCAGTGAATGTTGTCAGTGAATGTTGTCAGTGAGTGAATGTTGTCAGTGAGTGAATGTTGTCAGTGAATGTTGTCTGTGAGTGAATGTTGTCAGTTAGTGAATGTTGTCAGTGAATGTTGTCAGAGAGTCAATGTTGTCAGTGAATGTTGTCAGTGAGTGAATGTTGTCAGTGAGTGAATGTTGTCAGTGAATGTTGTCAGTGAATGTTGTCAGAGAGTGAATGTTGTCAGTGAATGTTGTCAGAGAGTGAATGTTATCAGTAAATGTTGTCAGAGAGTGAATGTTGTCAGTGAATGTTGTCAGTTAGTGAATGTTGTCAGTGAATGTTGTCAGTGAGTGAATGTTGTCAGTGAATGTTGTCAGTGAGTGAATGTTGTCAGTGAATGCTGTCAGTGAGTGAATGTTGTCAGTGAGTGAATGTTGTCAGTGAATATTGTCAGTGAGTGAATGTTGTCAGTGAATGTTGTCAGTGAGTGAATGTTGTCAGTGAATGTTGTCAGGGAATGTTGTCAGTGAGTGAATGTTGTCAGTGAATGCTGTCAGTGAGTGAATGTTGTCAGTGAGTGAATGTTGTCAGTGAATGTTGTCAGAGAGTGAATGTTGTCAGTGAATGTTGTCAGTGAGTGTTGTCAGTGAATGTTGTCAGTGAGTGAATGTTGTCAGTGAGTGAATGTTGTCAGTGAGTGAATGTTGTCAGTGAATGTTGTCTGTGAGTGAATGTTGTCAGTTAGTGAATGTTGTCAGTGAATGTTGTCAGTGAGTGAATGTTGTCAGTGAGTGAATGTTGTCAGTGAATGTTGTCAGAGAGTCAATGTTGTCAGTGAATGTTGTCAGTGAGTGAATGTTGTCAGTGAGTGAATGTTGTCAGTGAATGTTGTCAGTGAGTGAATGTTGTCAGTGAATGTCAGTGAGTGAATGTTGTCAGTGAATGTTGTCAGTGAATGTTGTCAGTGAGTGAATGTTGTCAGTGAGTGAATGTTGTCAGTGAATGTTGTCAGTGAGTGAATGTTGTCAGTGAATGCTGTCAGTGAGTGAATGTTGTCAGTGAGTGAATGTTGTCAGTGAATGTTGTCAGTGAGTGAATGTTGTCAGTGAATGTTGTCAGTGAATGTTGTCAGTGAGTGAATGTTGTCAGTGAGTGAATGTTGTCAGAGAGTGAATGTTGTCAGTGAGTGAATGTTGTCAGTGAATGTTGTCAGTGAGTGAATGTTGTCAGAGAGTGAATGTTGTCAGTGAGTGAATGTTGTCAGTGAATGTTGTCAGTGAGCGAATGTTGTCAGTGAGTGAATGTTGTCAGTGAATGTTGTCAGTGAGTGAATGTTATCAGTGAATGTTGTCAGTGAGTGAATGTTGTCAGTGAATGCTGTCAGTGAGTGAATGTTGTCAGTGAGTGAATGTTGTCAGTGAATGTTGTCAGTGAGTGTTGTCAGTGAATGTTGTCAGTGAGTGAATGTTGTCAGTGAGTGAATGTTGTCAGTGAGTGAATGTTGTCAGTGAATGTTGTCAGTGAGTGAATTTTGTCAGTGAATGTTGTCAGTGAATGTTGTCAGTGAATGTTGTCAGAGAGTGAATGTTGTCAGTGAGTGAATGTTGTCAGTGAATGTTGTCAGTGAGTGAATGTTGTCAGTGAGTGAATGTTGTCAGTGAATGTTGTCAGTGAGTGAATGTTGTCAGTGAATGTTGTCAGTGAATGTTGTCAGTGAGTGAATGTTGTCAGTGAGTGTTGTGAGTCAATGTTGTCAGTGAGTGTTGTCAGTGAATGTTGTCAGTGAGTGAATGTTGTCAGTGAATGTTGTCAGTGAGTGAATGTTGTCAGTGAATGTTGTCAGTGAGTGAATGTTGTCAGTGAATGTTGTCAGTGAGTGAATGCTGTCAGTGAGTGAATGTTGTCAGTGAGTGAATGTTGTCAGTGAATGTTGTCAGAGAGTGAATGTTGTCAGTGAATGTTGTCAGTGAATGTTGTCAGTGAGTGTTGTCAGTGAATGTTGTCAGTGAGTGAATGTTGTCAGTGAATGTCAGTGAGTGAATGTTGTCAGTGAATGTTGTCAGTGAATGTTGTCAGTGAGTGAATGTTGTCAGTGAGTGAATGTTGTCAGTGAGTGAATGTTGTCAGTGAATGCTGTCAGTGAGTGAATGTGGTCAGTGAGTGAATGTTGTGAGAGAGTGAATGTTGTCAGTGAATGTTGTCAGTGAATGTTGTCAGTGAATGTTGTCAGTGAGTGAATGTTGTCAGTGAGTGAATGTTGTCAGTGAATGTTGTCAGTGAGTGAATGTTGTCAGTGAATGTTGTCAGTGAATGTTGTCAGTGAATGTTGTCAGAGAGTGAATGTTGTCAGTGAGTGAATGTTGTCAGTGAATGTTGTCAGTGAGTGAATGTTGTCAGTGAGTGAATGTTGTCAGTGAGTGAATGTTGTCAGTGAATGTTGTCAGTGAGTGAATGTTGTCAGTGAATGTTGTCAGTGAGTGAATGTTGTCAGTGAATGTTGTCAGTGAGTGAATGTTGTCAGTGAGTGAATGTTGTCAGTGAGTGAATGTTGTCAGTGAACGTTGTCAGTGAATGTTGTCAGAGAGTGAATGTTGTCAGTGAATGTTGTCAGAGAGTGAATGTTATCAGTAAATGTTGTCTGTGAATGTTGTCAGAGAGTGAATGTTGTCAGTGAATGTTGTCAGTGAGTGAATGTTGTCAGTGAATGTTGTCAGTGAGTGAATGTTGTCAGTGAATGCTGTCAGTGAGTGAATGTTGTCAGTGAGTGAATGTTGTCAGTGAATGTTGTCAGAGAGTGAATGTTGTCAGTGAATGTTGTCAGTGAATGTTGTCAGTGAGTGTTGTCAGTGAATGTTGTCAGTGAGTGAATGTTGTCAGTGAGTGAATGTTGTCAGTGAGTGAATGTTGTCTGTGAGTGAATGTTATCAGTTAGTGAATGTTGTCAGTGAATGTTGTCAGTGAGTGAATGTTGTCAGTGAGTGAATGTTGTCAGTGAATGTTGTCAGTGAGTGAATGTTGTCAGTGAGTGAATGTTGTCAGTGAGTGTTGTAAGTGAGTCAATGTTGTCAGTGAGTGTTGTCAGTGAATGTTGTCAGTGAGTGAATGTTGTCAGTGAATGTTGTCAGTGAGTGAATGTTGTCAGTGAATGTTGTCAGTGAGTGAATGTTGTCAGTGAATGTTGTCAGTGAGTGAATGTTGTCAGTGAATGTTGTCAGTGAGTTAAAGTTGTCAGTGAGTGAATGTTGTCAGTGAGTGAATGTTGTCAGTGAATGTTGTCAGTGAATGTTGTCAGAGAGTGAATGTTGTCAGTGAATGTTGTCAGAGAGTGAATGTTATCAGTAAATGTTGTCAGTGAATGTTGTCAGAGAGTGAATGTTGTCAGTGAATGTTGTCAGTTAGTGAATGTTGTCAGTGAATGTTGTCAGTGAGTGAATGTTGTCAGTGAATGTTGTCAGTGAATGCTGTCAGTGAGTGAATGTTGTCAGTGAGTGAATGTTGTCAGTGAATGTTGTCAGTGAATGTTGTCAGTGAGTGTTGTCAGTGAGTGAATGTTGTCAGTGAGTGAATGTTGTCAGTGAATGTTGTCAGTGAGTGAATGTTGTCAGTGAATGTTGTCTGTGAGTGAATGTTGTCAGTTAGTGAATGTTGTCAGTGAATGTTGTCAGTGAATGTTGTCAGTGAGTGAATGTTGTCAGTGAATGTTGTCAGAGAGTGAATGTTGTCAGTGAATGTTGTCAGTGAATGTTGTCAGTGAGTGAATGTTGTCAGTGAATGTTGTCTGTGAGTGAATGTTGTCAGTTAGTGAATGTTGTCAGTGAATGTTGTCAGTGAGTGAATGTTGTCAGTGAATGTTGTCAGTGAGTGAATGTTGTCAGTGAATGTTGTCAGTGAGTGAATGTTGTCAGTGAGTGAATGTTGTCAGAGAGTGAATGTTGTCAGTGAGTGAATGTTGTCAGTGAATGTTGTCAGTGAGTGAATGTTGTCAGAGAGTGAATGTTGTCAGTGAGTGAATGTTGTCAGTGAATGTTGTCAGTGAGTGAATGTTGTCAGTGAGTGAATGTTGTCAGTGAATGTTGTCAGTGAATGTTGTCAGTGAGTGAATGTTATCAGTGAATGTTGTCAGTGAGTGAATGTTGTCAGTGAATGTTGTCAGTGAGTGAATGTTGTCAGTGAGTGAATGTTGTCAGTGAATGTTGTCAGTGAGTGAATGTTGTCAGTGAATGTTGTCAGTGAGTGAATGTTGTCAGTGTATGTTGTCAGTGAGTGAATGTTGTCAGTGAATGTTGTCAGTGAGTGAATGCTGTCAGTGAGTGAATGTTGTCAGTGAGTGAATGTTGTCAGTGAATGTTGTCTGTGAGTGAATGTTGTCAGTTAGTGAATGTTGTCAGTGAATGTTGTCAGTGAGTGAATGTTGTCAGTGAGTGAATGTTGTCAGTGAATGTTGTCAGAGTCAATGTTGTCAGTGAATGTTGTCAGTGAGTGAATGTTGTCAGTGAGTGAATGTTGTCAGAGAGTCAATGTTGTCAGTGAATGTTGTCAGTGAGTGAATGTTGTCAGTGAATGCTGTCAGTGAGTGAATGTTGTCAGTGAGTGAATGTTGTCAGAGAGTGAATGTTGTCAGTGAATGTTGTCAGTGAATGTTGTCAGTGAGTGTTGTCAGTGAATGTTGTCAGTGAGTGAATGTTGTCAGTGAGTGAATGTTGTCAGTGAATGTTGTCAGTGAGTGAATGTTGTCAGTGAATGTTGTCAGTGAATGTTGTCAGAGAGTGAATGTTGTCAGTGAGTGAATGTTGTCAGTGAATGTTGTCAGTGAATGTTGTCAGTGAGTGAATGTTGTCAGTGAGTGAATGTTGTCAGTGAATGTTGTCTGTGAGTGAATGTTGTCAGTTAGTGAATGTTGTCAGTGAGTGAATGTTGTCAGTGAATGTTGTCAGTGAGTGAATGTTGTCAGTGAGTGAATGTTGTCAGTGAGTGTTGTAAGTGAGTCAATGTTGTCAGTGAGTGTTGTCAGTGAATGTTGTCAGTGAGTGAATGTTATCAGTGAATGTTGTCATTGAGTGAATGTTGTCAGTGAATGTTGTCAGTGAGTGAATGTTGTCAGTGAATGTTGTCAGTGAGTGAATGTTGTCAGTGAATGTTGTCAGTGAGTGAATGTTGTCAGTGAATGTTGTCAGTGAGTGAATGTTGTCAGTGAGTGAATGTTGTCAGTGAGTGAATGTTGTCAGTGAACGTTGTCAGTGAATGTTGTCAGAGAGTGAATGTTGTCAGTGAATGTTGTCAGTGAGTGAATGTTGTCAGTGAGTGAATGTTGTCAGTGAGTGGATGTTGTCAGTGAATGTTGTCTGTGAGTGAATGTTGTCAGTGAGTGAATGTTGTCAGTGAATGTTGTCAGTTAGTGAATGTTGTCAGTGAATGTTGTCAGTGAGTGAATGTTGTCAGTGAGTGTTGTGAGTCAATGTTGTCAGTGAGTGTTGTCAGTGAATGTTGTCAGTGAGTGAATGTTGTCAGTGAATGTTGTCAGTGAGTGAATGTTGTCAGTGAATGTTGTCAGTGAGTGAATGCTGTCAGTGAGTGAATGTTGTCAGTGAGTGAATGTTGTCAGTGAATGTTGTCAGAGAGTGAATGTTGTCAGTGAATGTTGTCAGTGAATGTTGTCAGTGAGTGTTGTCAGTGAATGTTGTCAGTGAGTGAATGTTGTCAGTGAATGTTGTCAGTGAATGTTGTCAGTGAGTGAATGTTGTCAGTGAGTGAATGTTGTCAGTGAATGTTGTCAGTGAGTGAATGTTGTCAGTGAATGCTGTCAGTGAGTGAATGTTGTCAGTGAGTGAATGTTGTCAGAGAGTGAATGTTGTCAGTGAATGTTGTCAGTGAATGTTGTCAGTGAGTGTTGTCAGTGAATGTTGTCAGTGAGTGAATGTTGTCAGTGAGTGAATGTTGTCAGTGAATGTTGTCAGTGAATGTTGTCAGTGAATGTTGTCAGTGAATGTTGTCAGAGAGTGAATGTTGTCAGTGAGTGAATGTTGTCAGTGAATGTTGTCTGTGAGTGAATGTTGTCAGTTAGTGAATGTTGTCAGTGAGTGAATGTTGTCAGTGAATGCTGTCAGTGAGTGAATGTTGTCAGTGAGTGAATGTTGTCAGTGAGTGAATGTTGTCAGTGAATGTTGTCTGTGAGTGAATGTTGTCAGTTAGTGAATGTTGTCAGTGAGTGAATGTTGTCAGTGAATGCTGTCAGTGAGTGAATGTTGTCAGTGAGTGAATGTTGTCAGAGAGTGAATGTTGTCAGTGAATGTTGTCAGTGAATGTTGTCAGTGAGTGTTGTCAGTGAATGTTGTCAGTGAGTGAATGTTGTCAGTGAGTGAATGTTGTCAGTGAGTGAATGTTGTCAGTGAGTGTTGTCAGTGAGTGAATGTTGTCAGTGAATGTTGTCAGTGAATGTTGTCAGTGAATGTTGTCAGAGAGTGAATGTTGTCAGTGAGTGAATGTTGTCAGTGAGTGAATGTTGTCAGTGAATGTTGTCAGTGAATGTTGTCAGTGAGTGAATGTTGTCAGTGAGTGAATGTTGTCAGTGAATGTTGTCTGTGAGTGAATGTTGTCAGTTAGTGAATGTTGTCAGTGAGTGAATGTTGTCAGTGAATGTTGTCAGTGAGTGAATGTTGTCAGTGAGTGAATGTTGTCAGTGAATGTTGTCAGTGAGTGAATGTTGTCAGTGAGTGTTGTAAGTGAGTCAATGTTGTCAGTGAGTGTTGTCAGTGAATGTTGTCAGTGAGTGAATGTTGTCAGTGAATGTTGTCAGTGAGTGAATGTTGTCAGTGAGTGAATGTTGTCAGTGAATGTTGTCTGTGAGTGAATGTTGTCAGTTAGTGAATGTTGTCAGTGAATGTTGTCAGTGAGTGAATGTTGTCAGTGAGTGAATGTTGTCAGTGAATGTTGTCAGAGGGTCAATGTTGTCAGTGAATGTTGTCAGTGAGTGAATGTTGTCAGTGAGTGAATGTTGTCAGTGAATGTTGTCAGTGAGTGAATGTTGTCAGTGAATGTTGTCAGTGAATGTTGTCAGTGAGTGAATGTTGTCAGTGAGTGAATGTTGTCAGAGAGTGAATGTTGTCAGTGAGTGAATGTTGTCAGTGAATGTTGTGAGTGAGTGAATGTTGTCAGTGAGTGAATGCTGTCAGTGAATGTTGTCAGTGAATGTTGTCAGTGAGTGAATGTTATCAGTGAATGTTGTCAGTGAGTGAATGTTGTCAGTGAATGTTGTCAGTGAGTGAATGTTGTCAGTGAGTGAATGTTGTCAGTGAATGTTGTCAGTGAGTGAATGTTGTCAGTGAATGTTGTCAGTGAGTGAATGTTGTCAGTGAGTGAATGTTGTCAGTGAATGTTGTCAGTGAGTGAATGTTGTCAGTTAGTGAATGTTGTCAGTGAATGTTGTCAGAGAGTCAATGTTGTCAGTGAATGTTGTCAGTGAGTGAATGTTGTCAGTGAGTGAATGTTGTCAGTGAATGTTGTCAGTGAGTGAATGTTGTCAGTGAATGTCAGTGAGTGAATGTTGTCAGTGAATGTTGTCAGTGAGTGAATGTTGTCAGTGAGTGAATGTTGTCAGTGAATTTTGTCAGTGAGTGAATGTTGTCAGTGAGTGAATGTTGTCTGTGAGTGAATGTTGTCAGTGAGTGAATGTTGTCTGTGAGTGAATGTTGTCAGTTAGTGAATGTTGTCAGTGAATGTTGTCAGTGAGTGAATGTTGTCAGTGAGTGAATGTTGTCAGTGAATGTTGTCAGAGAGTCAATGTTGTCAGTGAATGTTGTCAGTGAGTGAATGTTGTCAGTGAGTGAATGTTGTCAGTGAATGTTGTCAGTGAGTGAATGTTGTCAGTGAGTGAATGTTGTCAGTGAATGTTGTCAGTGAGTGAATGTTGTCAGTGAGTGAATGTTGTCAGTGAATGTTGTCAGTTAGTGAATGTTGTCAGTGAATGTTGTCAGTGAGTGAATGTTGTCAGTGAGTGAATGTTGTCAGTGAATGTTGTCTGTGAGTGAATGTTGTCAGTTAGTGAATGTTGTCAGTGAATGTTGTCAGAGAGTCAATGTTGTCAGTGAATGTTGTCAGTGAGTGAATGTTGTCAGTGAGTGAATGTTGTCAGTGAATGTTGTCAGTGAGTGAATGTTGTCAGTGAATGTCAGTGAGTGAATGTTGTCAGTGAATGTTGTCAGTGAGTGAATGTTGTCAGTGAGTGAATGTTGTCAGTGAATGTTGTCAGTGAGTGAATGTTGTCAGTGAGTGAATGTTGTCTGTGAGTGAATGTTGTCAGTGAGTGAATGTTGTCTGTGAGTGAATGTTGTCAGTTAGTGAATGTTGTCAGTGAATGTTGTCAGTGAGTGAATGTTGTCAGTGAGTGAATGTTGTCAGTGAATGTTGTCAGAGAGTCAATGTTGTCAGTGAATGTTGTCAGTGAGTGAATGTTGTCAGTGAGTGAATGTTGTCAGTGAATGTTGTCAGTGAGTGAATGTTGTCAGTGAATGTTGTCAGTGAGTGAATGTTGTCAGTGAGTGTTGTCAGTGAGTGAATGTTGTCAGAGAGTGAATGTTGTCAGTGAGTGAATGTTGTCAGTGAATGTTGTCAGTGAGTGAATGTTGTCAGTGAGTGAATGTTGTCAGTGAATGTTGTCAGTTAATGTTGTCAGTGAATGTTGTCAGTGAGTGAATGTTGTCAGTGAATGTTGTCAGTGAGTGAATGTTGTCAGTGAATGTTGTCAGTGAGTGAATGTTGTCAGTGAGTGAATGTTGTCAGTGAATGTTGTCAGTGAATGTTATCAGTGAGTGAATGTTGTCAGTGAATGTTGTCAGTGAGTGAATGTTGTCAGTGAGTGAATGTTGTCAGTGAATGTTGTCAGTGAATGTTATCAGTGAGTGAATGTTGTCAGTGAGTGAATGTTGTCAGTGAATGTTGTCAGTGAGTGAATGTTGTCAGTGAATGTTGTCAGTGAATGTTGTCAGTGAGTGAATGTTGTCAGAGAGTGAATGTTGTCAGTGAGTGAATGTTGTCAGTGAATGTTGTCAGTGAATGTTGTCAGTGAGTGAATGTTGTCAGTGAGTGAATGTTGTCAGTGAGTGAATGTTGTCAGTGAATGCTGTCAGTGAGTGAATGTGGTCAGTGAGTGAATGTTGTGAGAGAGTGAATGTTGTCAGTGAATGTTGTCAGTGAATGTTGTCAGTGAATGTTGTCAGTGAGTGAATGTTGTCAGTGAGTGAATGTTGTCAGTGAATGTTGTCAGTGAGTGAATGTTGTCAGTGAATGTTGTCAGTGAATGTTGTCAGTGAATGTTGTCAGAGAGTGAATGTTGTCAGTGAGTGAATGTTGTCAGTGAATGTTGTCAGTGAATGTTGTCAGTGAGTGAATGTTGTCAGTGAGTGAATGTTGTCAGTGAGTGAATGTTGTCAGTGAATGTTGTCAGTGAGTGAATGTTGTCAGTGAATGTTGTCAGTGAGTGAATGTTGTCAGTGAATGTTGTCAGTGAGTGAATGTTGTCAGTGAGTGAATGTTGTCAGTGAGTGAATGTTGTCAGTGAACGTTGTCAGTGAATGTTGTCAGAGAGTGAATGTTGTCAGTGAATGTTGTCAGAGAGTGAATGTTATCAGTAAATGTTGTCTGTGAATGTTGTCAGAGAGTGAATGTTGTCAGTGAATGTTGTCAGTTAGTGAATGTTGTCAGTGAATGTTGTCAGTGAGTGAATGTTGTCAGTGAATGTTGTCAGTGAGTGAATGTTGTCAGTGAATGCTGTCAGTGAGTGAATGTTGTCAGTGAGTGAATGTTGTCAGTGAATGTTGTCAGAGAGTGAATGTTGTCAGTGAATGTTGTCAGTGAATGTTGTCAGTGAGTGTTGTCAGTGAATGTTGTCAGTGAGTGAATGTTGTCAGTGAGTGAATGTTGTCTGTGAGTGAATGTTATCAGTTAGTGAATGTTGTCAGTGAATGTTGTCAGTGAGTGAATGTTGTCAGTGAGTGAATGTTGTCAGTGAATGTTGTCAGTGAGTGAATGTTGTCAGTGAGTGAATGTTGTCAGTGAGTGTTGTAAGTGAGTCAATGTTGTCAGTGAGTGTTGTCAGTGAATGTTGTCAGTGAGTGAATGTTGTCAGTGAATGTTGTCAGTGAGTGAATGTTGTCAGTGAATGTTGTCAGTGAGTGAATGTTGTCAGTGAATGTTGTCAGTGAGTGAATGTTGTCAGTGAATGTTGTCAGTGAGTGAATGTTGTCAGTGAGTGAATGTTGTCAGTGAGTGAATGTTGTCAGTGAATGTTGTCAGTGAATGTTGTCAGAGAGTGAATGTTGTCAGTGAATGTTGTCAGAGAGTGAATGTTATCAGTAAATGTTGTCAGTGAATGTTGTCAGAGAGTGAATGTTGTCAGTGAATGTTGTCAGTTAGTGAATGTTGTCAGTGAATGTTGTCAGTGAGTGAATGTTGTCAGTGAATGTTGTCAGTGAATGTTGTCAGTGAGTGTTGTCAGTGAGTGAATGTTGTCAGTGAGTGAATGTTGTCAGTGAATGTTGTCAGTGAATGTTGTCAGTGAGTGTTGTCAGTGAGTGAATGTTGTCAGTGAGTGAATGTTGTCAGTGAATGTTGTCAGTGAGTGAATGTTGTCAGTGAATGTTGTCTGTGAGTGAATGTTGTCAGTTAGTGAATGTTGTCAGTGAATGTTGTCAGTGAATGTTGTCAGTGAGTGAATGTTGTCAGTGAATGTTGTCAGAGAGTGAATGTTGTCAGTGAATGTTGTCAGTGAATGTTGTCAGTGAGTGAATGTTGTCAGTGAATGTTGTCTGTGAGTGAATGTTGTCAGTTAGTGAATGTTGTCAGTGAATGTTGTCAGTGAGTGAATGTTGTCAGTGAGTGAATGTTGTCAGTGAATGTTGTCAGTGAGTGAATGTTGTCAGTGAATGTTGTCAGTGAGTGAATGTTGTCAGTGAGTGAATGTTGTCAGAGAGTGAATGTTGTCAGTGAGTGAATGTTGTCAGTGAATGTTGTCAGTGAGTGAATGTTGTCAGAGAGTGAATGTTGTCAGTGAGTGAATGTTGTCAGTGAATGTTGTCAGTGAGTGAATGTTGTCAGTGAGTGAATGTTGTCAGTGAATGTTGTCAGTGAATGTTGTCAGTGAGTGAATGTTATCAGTGAATGTTGTCAGTGAGTGAATGTTGTCAGTGAATGTTGTCAGTGAGTGAATGTTGTCAGTGAGTGAATGTTGTCAGTGAATGTTGTCAGTGAGTGAATGTTGTCAGTGAATGTTGTCAGTGAGTGAATGTTGTCAGTGTATGTTGTCAGTGAGTGAATGTTGTCAGTGAATGTTGTCAGTGAGTGAATGCTGTCAGTGAGTGAATGTTGTCAGTGAGTGAATGTTGTCAGTGAATGTTGTCTGTGAGTGAATGTTGTCAGTTAGTGAATGTTGTCAGTGAATGTTGTCAGTGAGTGAATGTTGTCAGTGAGTGAATGTTGTCAGTGAATGTTGTCAGAGTCAATGTTGTCAGTGAATGTTGTCAGTGAGTGAATGTTGTCAGTGAGTGAATGTTGTCAGAGAGTCAATGTTGTCAGTGAATGTTGTCAGTGAGTGAATGTTGTCAGTGAATGCTGTCAGTGAGTGAATGTTGTCAGTGAGTGAATGTTGTCAGAGAGTGAATGTTGTCAGTGAATGTTGTCAGTGAATGTTGTCAGTGAGTGTTGTCAGTGAATGTTGTCAGTGAGTGAATGTTGTCAGTGAGTGAATGTTGTCAGTGAATGTTGTCAGTGAGTGAATGTTGTCAGTGAATGTTGTCAGTGAATGTTGTCAGAGAGTGAATGTTGTCAGTGAGTGAATGTTGTCAGTGAATGTTGTCAGTGAATGTTGTCAGTGAGTGAATGTTGTCAGTGAGTGAATGTTGTCAGTGAGTGAATGTTGTCAGTGAATGTTGTCTGTGAGTGAATGTTGTCAGTTAGTGAATGTTGTCAGTGAGTGAATGTTGTCAGTGAATGTTGTCAGTGAGTGAATGTTGTCAGTGAGTGAATGTTGTCAGTGAGTGTTGTAAGTGAGTCAATGTTGTCAGTGAGTGTTGTCAGTGAATGTTGTCAGTGAGTGAATGTTATCAGTGAATGTTGTCATTGAGTGAATGTTGTCAGTGAATGTTGTCAGTGAGTGAATGTTGTCAGTGAATGTTGTCAGTGAGTGAATGTTGTCAGTGAATGTTGTCAGTGAGTGAATGTTGTCAGTGAATGTTGTCAGTGAGTGAATGTTGTCAGTGAGTGAATGTTGTCAGTGAGTGAATGTTGTCAGTGAACGTTGTCAGTGAATGTTGTCAGAGAGTGAATGTTGTCAGTGAATGTTGTCAGTGAGTGAATGTTGTCAGTGAGTGAATGTTGTCAGTGAGTGGATGTTGTCAGTGAATGTTGTCTGTGAGTGAATGTTGTCAGTGAGTGAATGTTGTCAGTGAATGTTGTCAGTTAGTGAATGTTGTCAGTGAATGTTGTCAGTGAGTGAATGTTGTCAGTGAGTGTTGTGAGTCAATGTTGTCAGTGAGTGTTGTCAGTGAATGTTGTCAGTGAGTGAATGTTGTCAGTGAATGTTGTCAGTGAGTGAATGTTGTCAGTGAATGTTGTCAGTGAGTGAATGCTGTCAGTGAGTGAATGTTGTCAGTGAGTGAATGTTGTCAGTGAATGTTGTCAGAGAGTGAATGTTGTCAGTGAATGTTGTCAGTGAATGTTGTCAGTGAGTGTTGTCAGTGAATGTTGTCAGTGAGTGAATGTTGTCAGTGAATGTTGTCAGTGAATGTTGTCAGTGAGTGAATGTTGTCAGTGAGTGAATGTTGTCAGTGAATGTTGTCAGTGAGTGAATGTTGTCAGTGAATGCTGTCAGTGAGTGAATGTTGTCAGTGAGTGAATGTTGTCAGAGAGTGAATGTTGTCAGTGAATGTTGTCAGTGAATGTTGTCAGTGAGTGTTGTCAGTGAATGTTGTCAGTGAGTGAATGTTGTCAGTGAGTGAATGTTGTCAGTGAGTGAATGTTGTCAGTGAATGTTGTCAGTGAGTGAATGTTGTCAGTGAATGTTGTCAGTGAATGTTGTCAGTGAATGTTGTCAGAGAGTGAATGTTGTCAGTGAGTGAATGTTGTCAGTGAATGTTGTCTGTGAGTGAATGTTGTCAGTTAGTGAATGTTGTCAGTGAGTGAATGTTGTCAGTGAATGCTGTCAGTGAGTGAATGTTGTCAGTGAGTGAATGTTGTCAGTGAGTGAATGTTGTCAGTGAGTGAATGTTGTCAGTGAATGTTGTCTGTGAGTGAATGTTGTCAGTTAGTGAATGTTGTCAGTGAGTGAATGTTGTCAGTGAATGCTGTCAGTGAGTGAATGTTGTCAGTGAGTGAATGTTGTCAGAGAGTGAATGTTGTCAGTGAATGTTGTCAGTGAATGTTGTCAGTGAGTGTTGTCAGTGAATGTTGTCAGTGAGTGAATGTTGTCAGTGAGTGAATGTTGTCAGTGAGTGAATGTTGTCAGTGAGTGTTGTCAGTGAGTGAATGTTGTCAGTGAATGTTGTCAGTGAATGTTGTCAGTGAATGTTGTCAGAGAGTGAATGTTGTCAGTGAGTGAATGTTGTCAGTGAGTGAATGTTGTCAGTGAATGTTGTCTGTGAGTGAATGTTGTCAGTTAGTGAATGTTGTCAGTGAGTGAATGTTGTCAGTGAATGTTGTCAGTGAGTGAATGTTGTCAGTGAGTGAATGTTGTCAGTGAATGTTGTCAGTGAGTGAATGTTGTCAGTGAGTGTTGTAAGTGAGTCAATGTTGTCAGTGAGTGTTGTCAGTGAATGTTGTCAGTGAGTGAATGTTGTCAGTGAATGTTGTCAGTGAGTGAATGTTGTCAGTGAATGTTGTCAGTGAGTGAATGTTGTCAGTGAGTGAATGTTGTCAGTGAATGTTGTCAGAGGGTCAATGTTGTCAGTGAATGTTGTCAGTGAGTGAATGTTGTCAGTGAATGTTGTCAGTGAGTGAATGTTGTCAGTGAATGTTGTCAGTGAATGTTGTCAGTGAGTGAATGTTGTCAGTGAGTGAATGTTGTCAGAGAGTGAATGTTGTCAGTGAGTGAATGTTGTCAGTGAATGTTGTGAGTGAGTGAATGTTGTCAGTGAGTGAATGCTGTCAGTGAATGTTGTCAGTGAATGTTGTCAGTGAGTGAATGTTATCAGTGAATGTTGTCAGTGAGTGAATGTTGTCAGTGAATGTTGTCAGTGAGTGAATGTTGTCAGTGAGTGAATGTTGTCAGTGAATGTTGTCAGTGAGTGAATGTTGTCAGTGAATGTTGTCAGTGAGTGAATGTTGTCAGTGAGTGAATGTTGTCAGTGAATGTTGTCAGTGAGTGAATGTTGTCAGTTAGTGAATGTTGTCAGTGAATGTTGTCAGAGAGTCAATGTTGTCAGTGAATGTTGTCAGTGAGTGAATGTTGTCAGTGAGTGAATGTTGTCAGTGAATGTTGTCAGTGAGTGAATGTTGTCAGTGAATGTCAGTGAGTGAATGTTGTCAGTGAATGTTGTCAGTGAGTGAATGTTGTCAGTGAGTGAATGTTGTCAGTGAATGTTGTCAGTGAGTGAATGTTGTCAGTGAGTGAATGTTGTCTGTGAGTGAATGTTGTCAGTGAGTGAATGTTGTCTGTGAGTGAATGTTGTCAGTTAGTGAATGTTGTCAGTGAATGTTGTCAGTGAGTGAATGTTGTCAGTGAGTGAATGTTGTCAGTGAATGTTGTCAGAGAGTCAATGTTGTCAGTGAATGTTGTCAGTGAGTGAATGTTGTCAGTGAGTGAATGTTGTCAGTGAATGTTGTCAGTGAGTGAATGTTGTCAGTGAGTGAATGTTGTCAGTGAATGTTGTCAGTGAGTGAATGTTGTCAGTGAGTGAATGTTGTCAGTGAATGTTGTCAGTTAGTGAATGTTGTCAGTGAATGTTGTCAGTGAGTGAATGTTGTCAGTGAGTGAATGTTGTCAGTGAATGTTGTCTGTGAGTGAATGTTGTCAGTTAGTGAATGTTGTCAGTGAATGTTGTCAGAGAGTCAATGTTGTCAGTGAATGTTGTCAGTGAGTGAATGTTGTCAGTGAGTGAATGTTGTCAGTGAATGTTGTCAGTGAGTGAATGTTGTCAGTGAATGTCAGTGAGTGAATGTTGTCAGTGAATGTTGTCAGTGAATGTTGTCAGTGAGTGAATGTTGTCAGTGAGTGAATGTTGTCAGTGAATGTTGTCAGTGAGTGAATGTTGTCAGTGAGTGAATGTTGTCTGTGAGTGAATGTTGTCAGTGAGTGAATGTTGTCTGTGAGTGAATGTTGTCAGTTAGTGAATGTTGTCAGTGAATGTTGTCAGTGAGTGAATGTTGTCAGTGAGTGAATGTTGTCAGTGAATGTTGTCAGAGAGTCAATGTTGTCAGTGAATGTTGTCAGTGAGTGAATGTTGTCAGTGAGTGAATGTTGTCAGTGAATGTTGTCAGTGAGTGAATGTTGTCAGTGAATGTTGTCAGTGAGTGAATGTTGTCAGTGAGTGTTGTCAGTGAGTGAATGTTGTCAGAGAGTGAATGTTGTCAGTGAGTGAATGTTGTCAGTGAATGTTGTCAGTGAGTGAATGTTGTCAGTGAGTGAATGTTGTCAGTGAATGTTGTCAGTGAATGTTGTCAGTGAGTGAATGTTGTCAGTGAATGTTGTCAGTGAGTGAATGTTGTCAGTGAATGTTGTCAGTGAGTGAATGTTGTCAGTGAGTGAATGTTGTCAGTGAATGTTGTCAGTGAATGTTATCAGTGAGTGAATGTTGTCAGTGAGTGAATGTTGTCAGTGAATGTTGTCAGTGAGTGAATGTTGTCAGTGAATGTTGTCAGTGAATGTTGTCAGTGAGTGAATGTTGTCAGAGAGTGAATGTTGTCAGTGAGTGAATGTTGTCAGTGAATGTTGTCAGTGAATGTTGTCTGTGAGTGAATGTTGTCAGTGAATGTTGTCAGTGAGTGAATGTTGTCAGTGAATGTTGTCAGTGAGTGAATGTTGTCAGTGAATGTTGTCAGTGAGTGAATGTTGTCAGTGAATGTTGTCAGTGAGTGAATGTTGTCAGTGAATGCTGTCAGTGAGTGAATGTTGTCAGTGAATATTGTCAGTGAGTGAATGTTGTCAGAGAGTGAATGTTGTCAGTGAATGTTGTCAGTGAGTGAATGTTGTCAGTGAATGTTGTCAGTGAATGTTGTCAGTGAGTGAATGTTGTCAGTGAATGTTGTCAGTGAGTGAATGTTGTCAGTGAATGTTGTCAGTGAATGTTGTCAGTGAGTGAATGTTGTCAGTGAATGTTGTCAGTGAGTGAATGTTGTCAGTGAATGTTGTCAGTGAATGTTGTCAGTGAGTGAATGTTGTCAGTGAATGTTGTCAGTGAATGTTGTCAGTGAGTGAATGTTGTCAGTGAATGTTGTCAGTGAGTGAATGTTGTCAGTGAGTGAATGTTGTCAGTGAATGTTGTCAGTTAGTGAATGTTGTCAGTGAATGTTGTCAGTGAGTGAATGTTGTCAGTGAGTGAATGTTGTCAGTGAATGTTGTCTGTGAGTGAATGTTGTCAGTTAGTGAATGTTGTCAGTGAATGTTGTCAGAGAGTCAATGTTGTCAGTGAATGTTGTCAGTGAGTGAATGTTGTCAGTGAGTGAATGTTGTCAGTGAATGTTGTCAGTGAGTGAATGTTGTCAGTGAATGTCAGTGAGTGAATGTTGTCAGTGAATGTTGTCAGTGAATGTTGTCAGTGAGTGAATGTTGTCAGTGAGTGAAT
The DNA here is from genome assembly GCF_062004578.1 of Staurois parvus. Classification (NCBI taxonomy): domain Eukaryota; kingdom Metazoa; phylum Chordata; class Amphibia; order Anura; family Ranidae; genus Staurois; species Staurois parvus. The sequence continues at coordinate 888,364 of NW_028320448.1, forward strand.
GTTGTCAGTGAATGTTGTCAGAGAGTGAATGTTGTCAGTGAGTGAATGTTGTCAGTGAATGTTGTCAGTGAGTGAATGTTGTCAGTGAATGTTGTCTGTGAGTGAATGTTGTCAGTTAGTGAATGTTGTCAGTGAATGTTGTCAGAGAGTCAATGTTGTCAGTGAATGTTGTCAGTGAGTGAATGTTGTCAGTGAGTGAATGTTGTCAGTGAATGTTGTCAGTGAGTGAATGTTGTCAGTGAATGTCAGTGAGTGAATGTTGTCAGTGAATGTTGTCAGTGAATGTTGTCAGTGAGTGAATGTTGTCAGTGAGTGAATGTTGTCAGTGAATGTTGTCAGTTAATGTTGTCAGTGAATGTTGTCAGTGAGTGAATGTTGTCAGTGAATGTTGTCAGTGAGTGAATGTTGTCAGTGAATGTTGTCAGTGAGTGAATGTTGTCAGTGAATGTTGTCAGTGAATGTTATCAGTGAGTGAATGTTGTCAGTGAGTGAATGTTGTCAGTGAATGTTGTCAGTGAGTGAATGTTGTCAGAGAGTGAATGTTGTCAGTGAGTGAATGTTGTCAGTGAATGTTGTCAGTGAATGTTGTCTGTGAGTGAATGTTGTCAGTGAATGTTGTCAGTGAGTGAATGTTGTCAGTGAGTGAATGTTGTCTGTGAGTGAATGTTGTCAGTTAGTGAATGTTGTCAGTGAATGTTGTCAGTGAGTGAATGTTGTCAGTGAGTGAATGTTGTCAGTGAATGTTGTCAGAGAGTCAATGTTGTCAGTGAATGTTGTCAGTGAGTGAATGTTGTCAGTGAGTGAATGTTGTCAGTGAATGTTGTCAGTGAGTGAATGTTGTCAGTGAGTGTTGTCAGTGAGTGAATGTTGTCAGAGAGTGAATGTTGTCAGTGAGTGAATGTTGTCAGTGAATGTTGTCAGTGAGTGAATGTTGTCAGTGAGTGAATGTTGTCAGTGAATGTTGTCAGTTAATGTTGTCAGTGAATGTTGTCAGTGAGTGAATGTTGTCAGTGAATGTTGTCAGTGAGTGAATGTTGTCAGTGAATGTTGTCAGTGAGTGAATGTTGTCAGTGAGTGAATGTTGTCAGTGAATGTTGTCAGTGAATGTTATCAGTGAGTGAATGTTGTCAGTGAGTGAATGTTGTCAGTGAATGTTGTCAGTGAGTGAATGTTGTCAGTGAATGTTGTCAGTGAATGTTGTCAGTGAGTGAATGTTGTCAGAGAGTGAATGTTGTCAGTGAGTGAATGTTGTCAGTGAATGTTGTCAGTGAATGTTGTCTGTGAGTGAATGTTGTCAGTGAATGTTGTCAGTGAGTGAATGTTGTCAGTGAATGTTGTCAGTGAGTGAATGTTGTCAGTGAATGTTGTCAGTGAGTGAATGTTGTCAGTGAATGTTGTCAGTGAGTGAATGTTGTCAGTGAATGTTGTCTGTGAGTGAATGTTGTCAGTTAGTGAATGTTGTCAGTGAGTGAATGTTGTCAGTGAATGTTGTCAGTGAGTGAATGTTGTCAGTGAGTGAATGTTGTCAGTGAATGTTGTCAGTGAGTGAATGTTGTCAGTGAGTGTTGTAAGTGAGTCAATGTTGTCAGTGAGTGTTGTCAGTGAATGTTGTCAGTGAGTGAATGTTGTCAGTGAATGTTGTCAGTGAGTGAATGTTGTCAGTGAATGTTGTCAGTGAGTGAATGTTGTCAGTGAGTGAATGTTGTCAGTGAATGTTGTCTGTGAGTGAATGTTGTCAGTTAGTGAATGTTGTCAGTGAATGTTGTCAGTGAGTGAATGTTGTCAGTGAGTGAATGTTGTCAGTGAATGTTGTCAGAGGGTCAATGTTGTCAGTGAATGTTGTCAGTGAGTGAATGTTGTCAGTGAGTGAATGTTGTCAGAGAGTGAATGTTGTCAGTGAGTGAATGTTGTCAGTGAATGTTGTGAGTGAGTGAATGTTGTCAGTGAGTGAATGCTGTCAGTGAATGTTGTCAGTGAATGTTGTCAGTGAGTGAATGTTATCAGTGAATGTTGTCAGTGAGTGAATGTTGTCAGTGAATGTTGTCAGTGAGTGAATGTTGTCAGTGAGTGAATGTTGTCAGTGAATGTTGTCAGTGAGTGAATGTTGTCAGTGAATGTCAGTGAGTGAATGTTGTCAGTGAATGTTGTCAGTGAATGTTGTCAGTGAGTGAATGTTGTCAGTGAGTGAATGTTGTCAGTGAATGTTGTCAGTGAGTGAATGTTGTCAGTGAATGCTGTCAGTGAGTGAATGTTGTCAGTGAGTGAATGTTGTCAGAGAGTGAATGTTGTCAGTGAATGTTGTCAGTGAATGTTGTCAGTGAGTGTTGTCAGTGAATGTTGTCAGAGAGTGAATGTTGTCAGTGAGTGAATGTTGTCAGTGAATGTTGTCAGTGAGTGAATGTTGTCAGTGAATGTTGTCTGTGAGTGAATGTTGTCAGTTAGTGAATGTTGTCAGTGAATGTTGTCAGTGAGTGAATGTTGTCAGTGAGTGAATGTTGTCAGTGAATGTTGTCAGAGAGTCAATGTTGTCAGTGAATGTTGTCAGTGAGTGAATGTTGTAAGTGAGTGAATGTTGTCAGTGAATGTTGTCAGTGAGTGAATGTTGTCAGTGAATGTTGTCAGTGAATGTTGTCAGTGAGTGAATGTTGTCAGTGAGTGTTGTCAGTGAGTGAATGTTGTCAGAGAGTGAATGTTGTCAGTGAGTGAATGTTGTCAGTGAATGTTGTCAGTGAGTGAATGTTGTCAGTGAGTGAATGTTGTCAGTGAATGTTGTCAGTGAATGTTGTCAGTGAGTGAATGTTATCAGTGAATGTTGTCAGTGAGTGAATGTTGTCAGTGAATGTTGTCAGTGAGTGAATGTTGTCAGTGAGTGAATGTTGTCAGTGAATGTTGTCAGTTAGTGAATGTTGTCAGTGAATGTTGTCAGTGAGTGAATGTTGTCAGTGAATGTTGTCAGTGAGTGAATGTTGTCAGTGAGTGAATGTTGTCAGTGAATGTTGTCTGTGAGTGAATGTTGTCAGTTAGTGAATGTTGTCAGTGAATGTTGTCAGAGAGTCAATGTTGTCAGTGAATGTTGTCAGTGAGTGAATGTTGTCAGTGAGTGAATGTTGTCAGTGAATGTTGTCAGTGAGTGAATGTTGTCAGTGAATGTCAGTGAGTGAATGTTGTCAGTGAATGTTGTCAGTGAATGTTAGCAGTGAGTGAATGTTGTCAGTGAGTGAATGTTGTCAGTGAATGTTGTCAGTGAGTGAATGTTGTCAGTGAATGCTGTCAGTGAGTGAATGTTGTCAGTGAGTGAATGTTGTCAGAGAGTGAATGTTGTCAGTGAATGTTGTCAGTGAATGTTGTCAGTGAGTGTTGTCAGTGAATGTTGTCAGAGAGTGAATGTTGTCAGTGAGTGAATGTTGTCAGTGAATGTTGTCAGTGAGTGAATGTTGTCAGTGAATGTTGTCAGTGAATGTTATCAGTTAGTGAATGTTGTCAGTGAATGTTGTCAGTGAATGTTGTCAGTGAGTGAATGTTGTCAGTGAATGTTGTCAGTGAATGTTGTCAGTGAGTGAATGTTGTCAGTGAGTGAATGTTGTCAGTGAATGTTGTCAGTGAATGTTGTCAGTGAGTGAATGTTGTCAGTGAATGTTGTCAGTGAGTGAATGTTGTCAGTGAATGTTGTCAGAGAGTCAATGTTGTCAGTGAATGTTGTCAGTGAGTGAATGTTGTCAGTGAGTGAATGTTGTCAGTGAATGTTGTCAGTGAATGTTGTCAGTGAGTGAATGTTGTCAGTGAGTGTTGTCAGTGAGTGAATGTTGTCAGAGAGTGAATGTTGTCAGTGAGTGAATGTTGTCAGTGAGTGAATGTTGTCAGTGAATGTTGTCAGTGAGTGAATGTTGTCAGTGAGTGAATGTTGTCAGTGAATGTTGTCAGTGAATGTTGTCAGTGAGTGAATGTTATCAGTGAATGTTGTCAGTGAGTGAATGTTGTCAGTGAATGTTGTCAGTGAGTGAATGTTGTCAGTGAATGTTGTCAGTGAATGTTATCAGTTAGTGAATGTTGTCAGTGAATGTTGTCAGTGAATGTTGTCAGTGAGTGAATGTTGTCAGTGAGTGAATGTTGTCAGTGAATGTTGTCTGTGAGTGAATGTTGTCAGTTAGTGAATGTTGTCAGTGAATGTTGTCAGAGAGTCAATGTTGTCAGTGAATGTTGTCAGTGAGTGAATGTTGTCAGTGAGTGAATGTTGTTAGTGAATGTTGTCAGTGAATGTTGTCAGAGAGTGAATGTTGTCAGTGAATGTTGTCAGAGAGTGAATGTTGTCAGTGAATGTTGTCAGTTAGTGAATGTTGTCAGTGAATGTTGTCAGTGAGTGAATGTTGTCAGTGAATGTTGTCAGTGAGTGAATGTTGTCAGTGAATGCTGTCAGTGAGTGAATGTTGTCAGTGAGTGAATGTTGTCAGTGAATATTGTCAGTGAGTGAATGTTGTCAGTGAATGTTGTCAGTGAGTGAATGTTGTCAGTGAATGTTGTCAGTGAATGTTGTCAGTGAGTGAATGTTGTCAGTGAATGCTGTCAGTGAGTGAATGTTGTCAGTGAGTGAATGTTGTCAGTGAATGTTGTCAGAGAGTGAATGTTGTCAGTGAATGTTGTCAGTGAATGTTGTCAGTGAGTGTTGTCAGTGAATGTTGTCAGTGAGTGAATGTTGTCAGTGAGTGAATGTTGTCAGTGAATGTTGTCTGTGAGTGAATGTTGTCAGTTAGTGAATGTTGTCAGTGAATGTTGTCAGTGAGTGAATGTTGTCAGTGAGTGAATGTTGTCAGTGAATGTTGTCAGAGAGTCAATGTTGTCAGTGAATGTTGTCAGTGAGTGAATGTTGTCAGTGAGTGAATGTTGTCAGTGAATGTTGTCAGTGAGTGAATGTTGTCAGTGAATGTTGTCAGTGAATGTTGTCAGTGAGTGAATGTTGTCAGTGAGTGTTGTCAGTGAGTGAATGTTGTCAGAGAGTAAATGTTGTCAGTGAGTGAATGTTGTCAGTGAATGTTGTCAGTGAGTGAATGTTGTCAGTGAGTGAATGTTGTCAGTGAATGTTGTCAGTGAATGTTGTCAGTGAGTGAATGTTATCAGTGAATGTTGTCAGTGAGTGAATGTTGTCAGTGAATGTTGTCAGTGAGTGAATGTTGTCAGTGAGTGAATGTTGTCAGTGAATGTTGTCAGTGAATGTTATCAGTTAGTGAATGTTGTCAGTGAATGTTGTCAGTGAATGTTGTCAGTGAGTGAATGTTGTCAGTGAGTGAATGTTGTCAGTGAATGTTGTCTGTGAGTGAATGTTGTCAGTTAGTGAATGTTGTCAGTGAATGTTGTCAGAGAGTCAATGTTGTCAGTGAATGTTGTCAGTGAGTGAATGTTGTCAGTGAGTGAATGTTGTCAGTGAATGTTGTCAGTGAATGTTGTCAGAGAGTGAATGTTGTCAGTGAATGTTGTCAGAGAGTGAATGTTATCAGTGAATGTTGTCAGTTAGTGAATGTTGTCAGTGAATGTTGTCAGTGAGTGAATGTTGTCAGTGAATGTTGTCAGTGAGTGAATGTTGTCAGTGAATGTTGTCAGTGAATGCTGTCAGTGAGTGAATGTTGTCAGTGAGTGAATGTTGTCAGTGAATATTGTCAGTGAGTGAATGTTGTCAGTGAATGTTGTCAGTGAGTGAATGTTGTCAGTGAATGTTGTCAGGGAATGTTGTCAGTGAGTGAATGTTGTCAGTGAATGCTGTCAGTGAGTGAATGTTGTCAGTGAGTGAATGTTGTCAGTGAATGTTGTCAGAGAGTGAATGTTGTCAGTGAATGTTGTCAGTGAGTGTTGTCAGTGAATGTTGTCAGTGAGTGAATGTTGTCAGTGAGTGAATGTTGTCAGTGAGTGAATGTTGTCAGTGAATGTTGTCTGTGAGTGAATGTTGTCAGTTAGTGAATGTTGTCAGTGAATGTTGTCAGTGAGTGAATGTTGTCAGTGAGTGAATGTTGTCAGTGAATGTTGTCAGAGAGTCAATGTTGTCAGTGAATGTTGTCAGTGAGTGAATGTTGTCAGTGAGTGAATGTTGTCAGTGAATGTTGTCAGTGAGTGAATGTTGTCAGTGAATGTCAGTGAGTGAATGTTGTCAGTGAATGTTGTCAGTGAATGTTGTCAGTGAGTGAATGTTGTCAGTGAGTGAATGTTGTCAGTGAATGTTGTCAGTGAGTGAATGTTGTCAGTGAATGCTGTCAGTGAGTGAATGTTGTCAGTGAGTGAATGTTGTCAGTGAATGTTGTCAGTGAGTGAATGTTGTCAGTGAATGTCAGTGAGTGAATGTTGTCAGTGAATGTTGTCAGTGAATGTTGTCAGTGAGTGAATGTTGTCAGTGAGTGAATGTTGTCAGTGAATGTTGTCAGTGAGTGAATGTTGTCAGTGAATGCTGTCAGTGAGTGAATGTTGTCAGTGAGTGAATGTTGTCAGTGAATGTTGTCAGTGAGTGAATGTTGTCAGTGAATGTTGTCAGTGAATGTTGTCAGTGAGTGAATGTTGTCAGTGAGTGAATGTTGTCAGAGAGTGAATGTTGTCAGTGAGTGAATGTTGTCAGTGAATGTTGTCAGTGAGTGAATGTTGTCAGAGAGTGAATGTTGTCAGTGAGTGAATGTTGTCAGTGAATGTTGTCAGTGAGCGAATGTTGTCAGTGAGTGAATGTTGTCAGTGAATGTTGTCAGTGAGTGAATGTTATCAGTGAATGTTGTCAGTGAGTGAATGTTGTCAGTGAATGCTGTCAGTGAGTGAATGTTGTCAGTGAGTGAATGTTGTCAGTGAATGTTGTCAGTGAGTGTTGTAAGTGAATGTTGTCAGTGAGTGAATGTTGTCAGTGAGTGAATGTTGTCAGTGAGTGAATGTTGTCAGTGAATGTTGTCAGTGAGTGAATTTTGTCAGTGAATGTTGTCAGTGAATGTTGTCAGTGAATGTTGTCAGAGAGTGAATGTTGTCAGTGAGTGAATGTTGTCAGTGAATGTTGTCAGTGAGTGAATGTTGTCAGTGAGTGAATGTTGTCAGTGAATGTTGTCAGTGAGTGAATGTTGTCAGTGAATGTTGTCAGTGAATGTTGTCAGTGAGTGAATGTTGTCAGTGAGTGTTGTGAGTCAATGTTGTCAGTGAGTGTTGTCAGTGAATGTTGTCAGTGAGTGAATGTTGTCAGTGAATGTTGTCAGTGAGTGAATGTTGTCAGTGAATGTTGTCAGTGAGTGAATGCTGTCAGTGAGTGAATGTTGTCAGTGAGTGAATGTTGTCAGTGAATGTTGTCAGAGAGTGAATGTTGTCAGTGAATGTTGTCAGTGAATGTTGTCAGTGAGTGTTGTCAGTGAATGTTGTCAGTGAGTGAATGTTGTCAGTGAATGTCAGTGAGTGAATGTTGTCAGTGAAAGTTGTCAGTGAATGTTGTCAGTGAGTGAATGTTGTCAGTGAGTGAATGTTGTCAGTGAGTGAATGTTGTCAGTGAATGCTGTCAGTGAGTGAATGTGGTCAGTGAGTGAATGTTGTCAGAGAGTGAATGTTGTCAGTGAATGTTGTCAGTGAATGTTGTCAGTGAATGTTGTCAGTGAGTGAATGTTGTCAGTGAGTGAATGTTGTCAGTGAATGTTGTCAGTGAGTGAATGTTGTCAGTGAATGTTGTCAGTGAATGTTGTCAGTGAATGTTGTCAGAGAGTGAATGTTGTCAGTGAGTGAATGTTGTCAGTGAATGTTGTCAGTGAATGTTGTCAGTGAGTGAATGTTGTCAGTGAGTGAATGTTGTCAGTGAGTGAATGTTGTCAGTGAATGTTGTCAGTGAGTGAATGTTGTCAGTGAATGTTGTCAGTGAGTGAATGTTGTCAGTGAATGTTGTCAGTGAGTGAATGTTGTCAGTGAGTGAATGTTGTCAGTGAGTGAATGTTGTCAGTGAACGTTGTCAGTGAATGTTGTCAGAGAGTGAATGTTGTCAGTGAATGTTGTCAGAGAGTGAATGTTATCAGTAAATGTTGTCTGTGAATGTTGTCAGAGAGTGAATGTTGTCAGTGAATGTTGTCAGTTAGTGAATGTTGTCAGTGAATGTTGTCAGTGAGTGAATGTTGTCAGTGAATGTTGTCAGTGAGTGAATGTTGTCAGTGAATGCTGTCAGTGAGTGAATGTTGTCAGTGAGTGAATGTTGTCAGTGAATGTTGTCAGAGAGTGAATGTTGTCAGTGAATGTTGTCAGTGAATGTTGTCAGTGAGTGTTGTCAGTGAATGTTGTCAGTGAGTGAATGTTGTCAGTGAGTGAATGTTGTCAGTGAGTGAATGTTGTCTGTGAGTGAATGTTATCAGTTAGTGAATGTTGTCAGTGAATGTTGTCAGTGAGTGAATGTTGTCAGTGAGTGAATGTTGTCAGTGAATGTTGTCAGTGAGTGAATGTTGTCAGTGAGTGAATGTTGTCAGTGAGTGTTGTAAGTGAGTCAATGTTGTCAGTGAGTGTTGTCAGTGAATGTTGTCAGTGAGTGAATGTTGTCAGTGAATGTTGTCAGTGAGTGAATGTTGTCAGTGAATGTTGTCAGTGAGTGAATGTTGTCAGTGAATGTTGTCAGTGAGTGAATGTTGTCAGTGAATGTTGTCAGTGAGTGAATGTTGTCAGTGAGTGAATGTTGTCAGTGAGTGAATGTTGTCAGTGAATGTTGTCAGTGAATGTTGTCAGTGAATGTTGTCAGAGAGTGAATGTTGTCAGTGAATGTTGTCAGAGAGTGAATGTTATCAGTAAATGTTGTCAGTGAATGTTGTCAGAGAGTGAATGTTGTCAGTGAATGTTGTCAGTTAGTGAATGTTGTCAGTGAATGTTGTCAGTGAGTGAATGTTGTCAGTGAATGTTGTCAGTGAATGCTGTCAGTGAGTGAATGTTGTCAGTGAGTGAATGTTGTCAGTGAATATTGTCAGTGAGTGAATGTTGTCAGTGAATGTTGTCAGTGAGTGAATGTTGTCAGTGAATGCTGTCAGTGAGTGAATGTTGTCAGTGAGTGAATGTTGTCAGTGAATGTTGTCAGAGAGTGAATGTTGTCAGTGAATGTTGTCAGTGAATGTTGTCAGTGAGTGTTGTCAGTGAGTGAATGTTGTCAGTGAGTGAATGTTGTCAGTGAATGTTGTCAGTGAGTGAATGTTGTCAGTGAATGTTGTCTGTGAGTGAATGTTGTCAGTTAGTGAATGTTGTCAGTGAATGTTGTCAGTGAATGTTGTCAGTGAGTGAATGTTGTCAGTGAATGTTGTCAGAGAGTGAATGTTGTCAGTGAATGTTGTCAGTGAATGTTGTCAGTGAGTGAATGTTGTCAGTGAATGTTGTCTGTGAGTGAATGTTGTCAGTTAGTGAATGTTGTCAGTGAATGTTGTCAGTGAGTGAATGTTGTCAGTGAGTGAATGTTGTCAGTGAATGTTGTCAGTGAGTGAATGTTGTCAGTGAATGTTGTCAGTGAGTGAATGTTGTCAGTGAGTGAATGTTGTCAGAGAGTGAATGTTGTCAGTGAGTGAATGTTGTCAGTGAATGTTGTCAGTGAGTGAATGTTGTCAGAGAGTGAATGTTGTCAGTGAGTGAATGTTGTCAGTGAATGTTGTCAGTGAGTGAATGTTGTCAGTGAGTGAATGTTGTCAGTGAATGTTGTCAGTGAATGTTGTCAGTGAGTGAATGTTATCAGTGAATGTTGTCAGTGAGTGAATGTTGTCAGTGAATGTTGTCAGTGAGTGAATGTTGTCAGTGAGTGAATGTTGTCAGTGAATGTTGTCAGTGAGTGAATGTTGTCAGTGAATGTTGTCAGTGAGTGAATGTTGTCAGTGAATGTTGTCAGTGAGTGAATGTTGTCAGTGAATGTTGTCAGTGAGTGAATGCTGTCAGTGAGTGAATGTTGTCAGTGAGTGAATGTTGTCAGTGAATGTTGTCTGTGAGTGAATGTTGTCAGTTAGTGAATGTTGTCAGTGAATGTTGTCAGTGAGTGAATGTTGTCAGTGAGTGAATGTTGTCAGTGAATGTTGTCAGAGTCAATGTTGTCAGTGAATGTTGTCAGTGAGTGAATGTTGTCAGTGAGTGAATGTTGTCAGAGAGTCAATGTTGTCAGTGAATGTTGTCAGTGAGTGAATGTTGTCAGTGAATGCTGTCAGTGAGTGAATGTTGTCAGTGAGTGAATGTTGTCAGAGAGTGAATGTTGTCAGTGAATGTTGTCAGTGAGTGTTGTCAGTGAATGTTGTCAGTGAGTGAATGTTGTCAGTGAGTGAATGTTGTCAGTGAATGTTGTCAGTGAGTGAATGTTGTCAGTGAATGTTGTCAGTGAATGTTGTCAGAGAGTGAATGTTGTCAGTGAGTGAATGTTGTCAGTGAATGTTGTCAGTGAATGTTGTCAGTGAGTGAATGTTGTCAGTGAGTGAATGTTGTCAGTGAGTGAATGTTGTCAGTGAATGTTGTCTGTGAGTGAATGTTGTCAGTTAGTGAATGTTGTCAGTGAGTGAATGTTGTCAGTGAATGTTGTCAGTGAGTGAATGTTGTCAGTGAGTGAATGTTGTCAGTGAGTGTTGTAAGTGAGTCAATGTTGTCAGTGAGTGTTGTCAGTGAATGTTGTCAGTGAGTGAATGTTATCAGTGAATGTTGTCATTGAGTGAATGTTGTCAGTGAATGTTGTCAGTGAGTGAATGTTGTCAGTGAATGTTGTCAGTGAGTGAATGTTGTCAGTGAATGTTGTCAGTGAGTGAATGTTGTCAGTGAATGTTGTCAGTGAGTGAATGTTGTCAGTGAGTGAATGTTGTCAGTGAGTGAATGTTGTCAGTGAACGTTGTCAGTGAATGTTGTCAGAGAGTGAATGTTGTCAGTGAATGTTGTCAGTGAGTGAATGTTGTCAGTGAGTGAATGTTGTCAGTGAGTGGATGTTGTCAGTGAATGTTGTCTGTGAGTGAATGTTGTCAGTGAGTGAATGTTGTCAGTGAATGTTGTCAGTTAGTGAATGTTGTCAGTGAATGTTGTCAGTGAGTGAATGTTGTCAGTGAGTGTTGTGAGTCAATGTTGTCAGTGAGTGTTGTCAGTGAATGTTGTCAGTGAGTGAATGTTGTCAGTGAATGTTGTCAGTGAGTGAATGTTGTCAGTGAATGTTGTCAGTGAGTGAATGCTGTCAGTGAGTGAATGTTGTCAGTGAGTGAATGTTGTCAGTGAATGTTGTCAGAGAGTGAATGTTGTCAGTGAATGTTGTCAGTGAATGTTGTCAGTGAGTGTTGTCAGTGAATGTTGTCAGTGAGTGAATGTTGTCAGTGAATGTTGTCAGTGAATGTTGTCAGTGAGTGAATGTTGTCAGTGAGTGAATGTTGTCAGTGAATGTTGTCAGTGAGTGAATGTTGTCAGTGAATGCTGTCAGTGAGTGAATGTTGTCAGTGAGTGAATGTTATCAGAGAGTGAATGTTGTCAGTGAATGTTGTCAGTGAATGTTGTCAGTGAGTGTTGTCAGTGAATGTTGTCAGTGAGTGAATGTTGTCAGTGAGTGAATGTTGTCAGTGAGTGAATGTTGTCAGTGAATGTTGTCAGTGAGTGAATGTTGTCAGTGAATGTTGTCAGTGAATGTTGTCAGTGAATGTTGTCAGAGAGTGAATGTTGTCAGTGAGTGAATGTTGTCAGTGAATGTTGTCTGTGAGTGAATGTTGTCAGTTAGTGAATGTTGTCAGTGAGTGAATGTTGTCAGTGAATGCTGTCAGTGAGTGAATGTTGTCAGTGAGTGAATGTTGTCAGTGAGTGAATGTTGTCAGTGAGTGAATGTTGTCAGTGAATGTTGTCTGTGAGTGAATGTTGTCAGTTAGTGAATGTTGTCAGTGAGTGAATGTTGTCAGTGAATGCTGTCAGTGAGTGAATGTTGTCAGTGAGTGAATGTTGTCAGAGAGTGAATGTTGTCAGTGAATGTTGTCAGTGAATGTTGTCAGTGAGTGTTGTCAGTGAATGTTGTCAGTGAGTGAATGTTGTCAGTGAGTGAATGTTGTCAGTGAGTGAATGTTGTCAGTGAGTGTTGTCAGTGAGTGAATGTTGTCAGTGAATGTTGTCAGTGAATGTTGTCAGTGAATGTTGTCAGAGAGTGAATGTTGTCAGTGAGTGAATGTTGTCAGTGAGTGAATGTTGTCAGTGAATGTTGTCAGTGAATGTTGTCAGTGAGTGAATGTTGTCAGTGAGTGAATGTTGTCAGTGAATGTTGTCTGTGAGTGAATGTTGTCAGTTAGTGAATGTTGTCAGTGAGTGAATGTTGTCAGTGAATGTTGTCAGTGAGTGAATGTTGTCAGTGAGTGAATGTTGTCAGTGAATGTTGTCAGTGAGTGAATGTTGTCAGTGAGTGTTGTAAGTGAGTCAATGTTGTCAGTGAGTGTTGTCAGTGAATGTTGTCAGTGAGTGAATGTTGTCAGTGAATGTTGTCAGTGAGTGAATGTTGTCAGTGAATGTTGTCAGTGAGTGAATGTTGTCAGTGAATGTTGTCAGAGGGTCAATGTTGTCAGTGAATGTTGTCAGTGAGTGAATGTTGTCAGTGAATGTTGTCAGTGAGTGAATGTTGTCAGTGAATGTTGTCAGTGAATGTTGTCAGTGAGTGAATGTTGCCAGTGAGTGAATGTTGTCAGAGAGTGAATGTTGTCAGTGAGTGAATGTTGTCAGTGAATGTTGTCAGTGAGTGAATGTTGTCAGAGAGTGAATGTTGTCAGTGAGTGAATGTTGTCAGTGAATGTTGTCAGTGAGCGAATGTTGTCAGTGAGTGAATGTTGTCAGTGAATGTTGTCAGTGAGTGAATGTTATCAGTGAATGTTGTCAGTGAGTGAATGTTGTCAGTGAATGCTGTCAGTGAGTGAATGTTGTCAGTGAGTGAATGTTGTCAGTGAATGTTGTCAGTGAGTGTTGTCAGTGAATGTTGTCAGTGAGTGAATGTTGTCAGTGAGTGAATGTTGTCAGTGAGTGAATGTTGTCAGTGAATGTTGTCAGTGAGTGAATTTTGTCAGTGAATGTTGTCAGTGAATGTTGTCAGTGAATGTTGTCAGAGAGTGAATGTTGTCAGTGAGTGAATGTTGTCAGTGAATGTTGTCAGTGAGTGAATGTTGTCAGTGAGTGAATGTTGTCAGTGAATGTTGTCAGTGAGTGAATGTTGTCAGTGAATGTTGTCAGTGAATGTTGTCAGTGAGTGAATGTTGTCAGTGAGTGTTGTGAGTCAATGTTGTCAGTGAGTGTTGTCAGTGAATGTTGTCAGTGAGTGAATGTTGTCAGTGAATGTTGTCAGTGAGTGAATGTTGTCAGTGAATGTTGTCAGTGAGTGAATGTTGTCAGTGAGTGAATGCTGTCAGTGAGTGAATGTTGTCAGTGAGTGAATGTTGTCAGTGAATGTTGTCAGAGAGTGAATGTTGTCAGTGAATGTTGTCAGTGAATGTTGTCAGTGAGTGTTGTCAGTGAATGTTGTCAGTGAGTGAATGTTGTCAGTGAATGTCAGTGAGTGAATGTTGTCAGTGGAAGTTGTCAGTGAATGTTGTCAGTGAGTGAATGTTGTCAGTGAGTGAATGTTGTCAGTGAGTGAATGTTGTCAGTGAATGCTGTCAGTGAGTGAATGTGGTCAGTGAGTGAATGTTGTCAGAGAGTGAATGTTGTCAGTGAATGTTGTCAGTGAATGTAGTCAGTGAATGTTGTCAGTGAGTGAATGTTGTCAGTGAGTGAATGTTGTCAGTGAATGTTGTCAGTGAGTGAATGTTGTCAGTGAATGTTGTCAGTGAATGTTGTCAGTGAATGTTGTCAGAGAGTGAATGTTGTCAGTGAGTGAATGTTGTCAGTGAATGTTGTCAGTGAATGTTGTCAGTGAGTGAATGTTGTCAGTGAGTGAATGTTGTCAGTGAGTGAATGTTGTCAGTGAATGTTGTCAGTGAGTGAATGTTGTCAGTGAATGTTGTCAGTGAGTGAATGTTGTCAGTGAATGTTGTCAGTGAGTGAATGTTGTCAGTGAGTGAATGTTGTCAGTGAACGTTGTCAGTGAATGTTGTCAGAGAGTGAATGTTGTCAGTGAATGTTGTCAGAGAGTGAATGTTATCAGTAAATGTTGTCTGTGAATGTTGTCAGAGAGTGAATGTTGTCAGTGAATGTTGTCAGTTAGTGAATGTTGTCAGTGAATGTTGTCAGTGAGTGAATGTTGTCAGTGAATGTTGTCAGTGAGTGAATGTTGTCAGTGAATGCTGTCAGTGAGTGAATGTTGTCAGTGAGTGAATGTTGTCAGTGAATGTTGTCAGAGAGTGAATGTTGTCAGTGAATGTTGTCAGTGAATGTTGTCAGTGAGTGTTGTCAGTGAATGTTGTCAGTGAGTGAATGTTGTCAGTGAGTGAATGTTGTCAGTGAGTGAATGTTGTCTGTGAGTGAATGTTATCAGTTAGTGAATGTTGTCAGTGAATGTTGTCAGTGAGTGAATGTTGTCAGTGAGTGAATGTTGTCAGTGAATGTTGTCAGTGAGTGAATGTTGTCAGTGAGTGAATGTTGTCAGTGAGTGTTGTAAGTGAGTCAATGTTGTCAGTGAGTGTTGTCAGTGAATGTTGTCAGTGAGTGAATGTTGTCAGTGAATGTTGTCAGTGAGTGAATGTTGTCAGTGAATGTTGTCAGTGAGTGAATGTTGTCAGTGAATGTTGTCAGTGAGTGAATGTTGTCAGTGAATGTTGTCAGTGAGTGAATGTTGTCAGTGAGTGAATGTTGTCAGTGAGTGAATGTTGTCAGTGAATGTTGTCAGTGAATGTTGTCAGTGAATGTTGTCAGTGAATGTTGTCAGAGAGTGAATGTTATCAGTAAATGTTGTCAGTGAATGTTGTCAGAGAGTGAATGTTGTCAGTGAATGTTGTCAGTTAGTGAATGTTGTCAGTGAATGTTGTCAGTGAGTGAATGTTGTCAGTGAATGTTGTCAGTGAATGCTGTCAGTGAGTGAATGTTGTCAGTGAGTGAATGTTGTCAGTGAATATTGTCAGTGAGTGAATGTTGTCAGTGAATGTTGTCAGTGAGTGAATGTTGTCAGTGAATGCTGTCAGTGAGTGAATGTTGTCAGTGAGTGAATGTTGTCAGTGAATGTTGTCAGAGAGTGAATGTTGTCAGTGAATGTTGTCAGTGAATGTTGTCAGTGAGTGTTGTCAGTGAGTGAATGTTGTCAGTGAGTGAATGTTGTCAGTGAATGTTGTCAGTGAGTGAATGTTGTCAGTGAATGTTGTCTGTGAGTGAATGTTGTCAGTTAGTGAATGTTGTCAGTGAATGTTGTCAGTGAATGTTGTCAGTGAGTGAATGTTGTCAGTGAATGTTGTCAGAGAGTGAATGTTGTCAGTGAATGTTGTCAGTGAATGTTGTCAGTGAGTGAATGTTGTCAGTGAATGTTGTCTGTGAGTGAATGTTGTCAGTTAGTGAATGTTGTCAGTGAATGTTGTCAGTGAGTGAATGTTGTCAGTGAGTGAATGTTGTCAGTGAGTGTTGTCAGTGAGTGAATGTTGTCAGTGAATGTTGTCAGTGAGTGAATGTTGTCAGTGAGTGAATGTTGTCAGAGAGTGAATGTTGTCAGTGAGTGAATGTTGTCAGTGAATGTTGTCAGTGAGTGAATGTTGTCAGAGAGTGAATGTTGTCAGTGAGTGAATGTTGTCAGTGAATGTTGTCAGTGAGTGAATGTTGTCAGTGAGTGAATGTTGTCAGTGAATGTTGTCAGTGAATGTTGTCAGTGAGTGAATGTTATCAGTGAATGTTGTCAGTGAGTGAATGTTGTCAGTGAATGTTGTCAGTGAGTGAATGTTGTCAGTGAGTGAATGTTGTCAGTGAATGTTGTCAGTGAGTGAATGTTGTCAGTGAATGTTGTCAGTGAGTGAATGTTGTCAGTGAATGTTGTCAGTGAGTGAATGCTGTCAGTGAGTGAATGTTGTCAGTGAGTGAATGTTGTCAGTGAATGTTGTCTGTGAGTGAATGTTGTCAGTTAGTGAATGTTGTCAGTGAATGTTGTCAGTGAGTGAATGTTGTCAGTGAGTGAATGTTGTCAGTGAATGTTGTCAGAGTCAATGTTGTCAGTGAATGTTGTCAGTGAGTGAATGTTGTCAGTGAGTGAATGTTGTCAGAGAGTCAATGTTGTCAGTGAATGTTGTCAGTGAGTGAATGTTGTCAGTGAATGCTGTCAGTGAGTGAATGTTGTCAGTGAGTGAATGTTGTCAGAGAGTGAATGTTGTCAGTGAATGTTGTCAGTGAATGTTGTCAGTGAGTGTTGTCAGTGAATGTTGTCAGTGAGTGAATGTTGTCAGTGAGTGAATGTTGTCAGTGAATGTTGTCAGTGAGTGAATGTTGTCAGTGAATGTTGTCAGTGAATGTTGTCAGAGAGTGAATGTTGTCAGTGAGTGAATGTTGTCAGTGAATGTTGTCAGTGAATGTTGTCAGTGAGTGAATGTTGTCAGTGAGTGAATGTTGTCAGTGAGTGAATGTTGTCAGTGAATGTTGTCTGTGAGTGAATGTTGTCAGTTAGTGAATGTTGTCAGTGAGTGAATGTTGTCAGTGAATGTTGTCAGTGAGTGAATGTTGTCAGTGAGTGAATGTTGTCAGTGAGTGTTGTAAGTGAGTCAATGTTGTCAGTGAGTGTTGTCAGTGAATGTTGTCAGTGAGTGAATGTTATCAGTGAATGTTGTCATTGAGTGAATGTTGTCAGTGAATGTTGTCAGTGAGTGAATGTTGTCAGTGAATGTTGTCAGTGAGTGAATGTTGTCAGTGAATGTTGTCAGTGAGTGAATGTTGTCAGTGAATGTTGTCAGTGAGTGAATGTTGTCAGTGAGTGAATGTTGTCAGTGAGTGAATGTTGTCAGTGAACGTTGTCAGTGAATGTTGTCAGAGAGTGAATGTTGTCAGTGAATGTTGTCAGTGAGTGAATGTTGTCAGTGAGTGAATGTTGTCAGTGAGTGGATGTTGTCAGTGAATGTTGTCTGTGAGTGAATGTTGTCAGTGAGTGAATGTTGTCAGTGAATGTTGTCAGTTAGTGAATGTTGTCAGTGAATGTTGTCAGTGAGTGAATGTTGTCAGTGAGTGTTGTGAGTCAATGTTGTCAGTGAGTGTTGTCAGTGAATGTTGTCAGTGAGTGAATGTTGTCAGTGAATGTTGTCAGTGAGTGAATGTTGTCAGTGTATGTTGTCAGTGAGTGAATGCTGTCAGTGAGTGAATGTTGTCAGTGAGTGAATGTTGTCAGTGAATGTTGTCAGAGAGTGAATGTTGTCAGTGAATGTTGTCAGTGAATGTTGTCAGTGAGTGTTGTCAGTGAATGTTGTCAGTGAGTGAATGTTGTCAGTGAATGTTGTCAGTGAATGTTGTCAGTGAGTGAATGTTGTCAGTGAGTGAATGTTGTCAGTGAATGTTGTCAGTGAGTGAATGTTGTCAGTGAATGCTGTCAGTGAGTGAATGTTGTCAGTGAGTGAATGTTGTCAGAGAGTGAATGTTGTCAGTGAATGTTGTCAGTGAATGTTGTCAGTGAGTGTTGTCAGTGAATGTTGTCAGTGAGTGAATGTTGTCAGTGAGTGAATGTTGTCAGTGAGTGAATGTTGTCAGTGAATGTTGTCAGTGAGTGAATGTTGTCAGTGAATGTTGTCAGTGAATGTTGTCAGTGAATGTTGTCAGAGAGTGAATGTTGTCAGTGAGTGAATGTTGTCAGTGAATGTTGTCAGTGAGTGAATGTTGTCAGTGAGTGAATGTTGTCAGTGAATGTTGTCAGTGAGTGAATGTTGTCAGTGAATGTTGTCAGTGAATGTTGTCAGTGAATGTTGTCAGAGAGTGAATGTTGTCAGTGAGTGAATGTTGTCAGTGAATGTTGTCTGTGAGTGAATGTTGTCAGTTAGTGAATGTTGTCAGTGAGTGAATGTTGTCAGTGAATGCTGTCAGTGAGTGAATGTTGTCAGTGAGTGAATGTTGTCAGTGAGTGAATGTTGTCAGTGAGTGAATGTTGTCAGTGAATGTTGTCTGTGAGTGAATGTTGTCAGTTAGTGAATGTTGTCAGTGAGTGAATGTTGTCAGTGAATGCTGTCAGTGAGTGAATGTTGTCAGTGAGTGAATGTTGTCAGAGAGTGAATGTTGTCAGTGAATGTTGTCAGTGAGTGTTGTCAGTGAATGTTGTCAGTGAGTGAATGTTGTCAGTGAGTGAATGTTGTCAGTGAGTGAATGTTGTCAGTGAGTGTTGTCAGTGAGTGAATGTTGTCAGTGAATGTTGTCAGTGAATGTTGTCAGTGAATGTTGTCAGAGAGTGAATGTTGTCAGTGAGTGAATGTTGTCAGTGAGTGAATGTTGTCAGTGAATGTTGTCAGTGAATGTTGTCAGTGAGTGAATGTTGTCAGTGAGTGAATGTTGTCAGTGAATGTTGTCTGTGAGTGAATGTTGTCAGTTAGTGAATGTTGTCAGTGAGTGAATGTTGTCAGTGAATGTTGTCAGTGAGTGAATGTTGTCAGTGAGTGAATGTTGTCAGTGAATGTTGTCAGTGAGTGAATGTTGTCAGTGAGTGTTGTAAGTGAGTCAATGTTGTCAGTGAGTGTTGTCAGTGAATGTTGTCAGTGAGTGAATGTTGTCAGTGAATGTTGTCAGTGAGTGAATGTTGTCAGTGAATGTTGTCAGTGAGTGAATGTTGTCAGTGAGTGAATGTTGTCAGTGAATGTTGTCAGAGGGTCAATGTTGTCAGTGAATGTTGTCAGTGAGTGAATGTTGTCAGTGAATGTTGTCAGTGAGTGAATGTTGTCAGTGAATGTTGTCAGTGAATGTTGTCAGTGAGTGAATGTTGTCAGTGAGTGAATGTTGTCAGAGAGTGAATGTTGTCAGTGAGTGAATGTTGTCAGTGAATGTTGTGAGTGAGTGAATGTTGTCAGTGAGTGAATGCTGTCAGTGAATGTTGTCAGTGAATGTTGTCAGTGAGTGAATGTTATCAGTGAATGTTGTCAGTGAGTGAATGTTGTCAGTGAATGTTGTCAGTGAGTGAATGTTGTCAGTGAGTGAATGTTGTCAGTGAATGTTGTCAGTGAGTGAATGTTGTCAGTGAATGTTGTCAGTGAGTGAATGTTGTCAGTGAGTGAATGTTGTCAGTGAATGTTGTCAGTGAGTGAATGTTGTCAGTTAGTGAATGTTGTCAGTGAATGTTGTCAGAGAGTCAATGTTGTCAGTGAATGTTGTCAGTGAGTGAATGTTGTCAGTGAGTGAATGTTGTCAGTGAATGTTGTCAGTGAGTGAATGTTGTCAGTGAATGTCAGTGAGTGAATGTTGTCAGTGAATGTTGTCAGTGAGTGAATGTTGTCAGTGAGTGAATGTTGTCAGTGAATGTTGTCAGTGAGTGAATGTTGTCAGTGAGTGAATGTTGTCTGTGAGTGAATGTTGTCAGTGAGTGAATGTTGTCTGTGAGTGAATGTTGTCAGTTAGTGAATGTTGTCAGTGAATGTTGTCAGTGAGTGAATGTTGTCAGTGAGTGAATGTTGTCAGTGAATGTTGTCAGAGAGTCAATGTTGTCAGTGAATGTTGTCAGTGAGTGAATGTTGTCAGTGAGTGAATGTTGTCAGTGAATGTTGTCAGTGAGTGAATGTTGTCAGTGAGTGAATGTTGTCAGTGAATGTTGTCAGTGAGTGAATGTTGTCAGTGAGTGAATGTTGTCAGTGAATGTTGTCAGTTAGTGAATGTTGTCAGTGAATGTTGTCAGTGAGTGAATGTTGTCAGTGAGTGAATGTTGTCAGTGAATGTTGTCTGTGAGTGAATGTTGTCAGTTAGTGAATGTTGTCAGTGAATGTTGTCAGAGAGTCAATGTTGTCAGTGAATGTTGTCAGTGAGTGAATGTTGTCAGTGAGTGAATGTTGTCAGTGAATGTTGTCAGTGAGTGAATGTTGTCAGTGAATGTCAGTGAGTGAATGTTGTCAGTGAATGTTGTCAGTGAATGTTGTCAGTGAGTGAATGTTGTCAGTGAGTGAATGTTGTCAGTGAATGTTGTCAGTGAGTGAATGTTGTCAGTGAGTGAATGTTGTCTGTGAGTGAATGTTGTCAGTGAGTGAATGTTGTCTGTGAGTGAATGTTGTCAGTTAGTGAATGTTGTCAGTGAATGTTGTCAGTGAGTGAATGTTGTCAGTGAGTGAATGTTGTCAGTGAATGTTGTCAGAGAGTCAATGTTGTCAGTGAATGTTGTCAGTGAGTGAATGTTGTCAGTGAGTGAATGTTGTCAGTGAATGTTGTCAGTGAGTGAATGTTGTCAGTGAATGTTGTCAGTGAGTGAATGTTGTCAGTGAGTGTTGTCAGTGAGTGAATGTTGTCAGAGAGTGAATGTTGTCAGTGAGTGAATGTTGTCAGTGAATGTTGTCAGTGAGTGAATGTTGTCAGTGAGTGAATGTTGTCAGTGAATGTTGTCAGTTAATGTTGTCAGTGAATGTTGTCAGTGAGTGAATGTTGTCAGTGAATGTTGTCAGTGAGTGAATGTTGTCAGTGAATGTTGTCAGTGAGTGAATGTTGTCAGTGAGTGAATGTTGTCAGTGAATGTTGTCAGTGAATGTTATCAGTGAGTGAATGTTGTCAGTGAATGTTGTCAGTGAGTGAATGTTGTCAGTGAATGTTGTCAGTGAATGTTGTCAGTGAGTGAATGTTGTCAGAGAGTGAATGTTGTCAGTGAGTGAATGTTGTCAGTGAATGTTGTCAGTGAATGTTGTCTGTGAGTGAATGTTATCAGTGAATGTTGTCATTGAGTGAATGTTGTCAGTGAATGTTGTCAGTGAGTGAATGTTGTCAGTGAATGTTGTCAGTGAGTGAATGTTGTCAGTGAATGTTGTCAGTGAGTGAATGTTGTCAGTGAATGTTGTCAGTGAGTGAATGTTGTCAGTGAGTGAATGTTGTCAGTGAGTGAATGTTGTCAGTGAACGTTGTCAGTGAATGTTGTCAGAGAGTGAATGTTGTCAGTGAATGTTGTCAGTGAGTGAATGTTGTCAGTGAGTGAATGTTGTCAGTGAGTGGATGTTGTCAGTGAATGTTGTCTGTGAGTGAATGTTGTCAGTGAGTGAATGTTGTCAGTGAATGTTGTCAGTTAGTGAATGTTGTCAGTGAATGTTGTCAGTGAGTGAATGTTGTCAGTGAGTGTTGTGAGTCAATGTTGTCAGTGAGTGTTGTCAGTGAATGTTGTCAGTGAGTGAATGTTGTCAGTGAATGTTGTCAGTGAGTGAATGTTGTCAGTGAATGTTGTCAGTGAGTGAATGCTGTCAGTGAGTGAATGTTGTCAGTGAGTGAATGTTGTCAGTGAATGTTGTCAGAGAGTGAATGTTGTCAGTGAATGTTGTCAGTGAATGTTGTCAGTGAGTGTTGTCAGTGAATGTTGTCAGTGAGTGAATGTTGTCAGTGAATGTTGTCAGTGAATGTTGTCAGTGAGTGAATGTTGTCAGTGAGTGAATGTTGTCAGTGAATGTTGTCAGTGAGTGAATGTTGTCAGTGAATGCTGTCAGTGAGTGAATGTTGTCAGTGAGTGAATGTTGTCAGAGAGTGAATGTTGTCAGTGAATGTTGTCAGTGAATGTTGTCAGTGAGTGTTGTCAGTGAATGTTGTCAGTGAGTGAATGTTGTCAGTGAGTGAATGTTGTCAGTGAGTGAATGTTGTCAGTGAATGTTGTCAGTGAGTGAATGTTGTCAGTGAATGTTGTCAGTGAATGTTGTCAGTGAATGTTGTCAGAGAGTGAATGTTGTCAGTGAGTGAATGTTGTCAGTGAATGTTGTCTGTGAGTGAATGTTGTCAGTTAGTGAATGTTGTCAGTGAGTGAATGTTGTCAGTGAATGCTGTCAGTGAGTGAATGTTGTCAGTGAGTGAATGTTGTCAGTGAGTGAATGTTGTCAGTGAGTGAATGTTGTCAGTGAATGTTGTCTGTGAGTGAATGTTGTCAGTTAGTGAATGTTGTCAGTGAGTGAATGTTGTCAGTGAATGCTGTCAGTGAGTGAATGTTGTCAGTGAGTGAATGTTGTCAGAGAGTGAATGTTGTCAGTGAATGTTGTCAGTGAATGTTGTCAGTGAGTGTTGTCAGTGAATGTTGTCAGTGAGTGAATGTTGTCAGTGAGTGAATGTTGTCAGTGAGTGAATGTTGTCAGTGAGTGTTGTCAGTGAGTGAATGTTGTCAGTGAATGTTGTCAGTGAATGTTGTCAGTGAATGTTGTCAGAGAGTGAATGTTGTCAGTGAGTGAATGTTGTCAGTGAGTGAATGTTGTCAGTGAATGTTGTCTGTGAGTGAATGTTGTCAGTTAGTGAATGTTGTCAGTGAGTGAATGTTGTCAGTGAATGTTGTCAGTGAGTGAATGTTGTCAGTGAGTGAATGTTGTCAGTGAATGTTGTCAGTGAGTGAATGTTGTCAGTGAGTGTTGTAAGTGAGTCAATGTTGTCAGTGAGTGTTGTCAGTGAATGTTGTCAGTGAGTGAATGTTGTCAGTGAATGTTGTCAGTGAGTGAATGTTGTCAGTGAATGTTGTCAGTGAGTGAATGTTGTCAGTGAGTGAATGTTGTCAGTGAATGTTGTCAGAGGGTCAATGTTGTCAGTGAATGTTGTCAGTGAGTGAATGTTGTCAGTGAATGTTGTCAGTGAGTGAATGTTGTCAGTGAATGTTGTCAGTGAATGTTGTCAGTGAGTGAATGTTGTCAGTGAGTGAATGTTGTCAGAGAGTGAATGTTGTCAGTGAGTGAATGTTGTCAGTGAATGTTGTGAGTGAGTGAATGTTGTCAGTGAGTGAATGCTGTCAGTGAATGTTGTCAGTGAATGTTGTCAGTGAGTGAATGTTATCAGTGAATGTTGTCAGTGAGTGAATGTTGTCAGTGAATGTTGTCAGTGAGTGAATGTTGTCAGTGAGTGAATGTTGTCAGTGAATGTTGTCAGTGAGTGAATGTTGTCAGTGAATGTTGTCAGTGAGTGAATGTTGTCAGTGAGTGAATGTTGTCAGTGAATGTTGTCAGTGAGTGAATGTTGTCAGTTAGTGAATGTTGTCAGTGAATGTTGTCAGAGAGTCAATGTTGTCAGTGAATGTTGTCAGTGAGTGAATGTTGTCAGTGAGTGAATGTTGTCAGTGAATGTTGTCAGTGAGTGAATGTTGTCAGTGAATGTCAGTGAGTGAATGTTGTCAGTGAATGTTGTCAGTGAGTGAATGTTGTCAGTGAGTGAATGTTGTCAGTGAATGTTGTCAGTGAGTGAATGTTGTCAGTGAGTGAATGTTGTCTGTGAGTGAATGTTGTCAGTGAGTGAATGTTGTCTGTGAGTGAATGTTGTCAGTTAGTGAATGTTGTCAGTGAATGTTGTCAGTGAGTGAATGTTGTCAGTGAGTGAATGTTGTCAGTGAATGTTGTCAGAGAGTCAATGTTGTCAGTGAATGTTGTCAGTGAGTGAATGTTGTCAGTGAGTGAATGTTGTCAGTGAATGTTGTCAGTGAGTGAATGTTGTCAGTGAGTGAATGTTGTCAGTGAATGTTGTCAGTGAGTGAATGTTGTCAGTGAGTGAATGTTGTCAGTGAATGTTGTCAGTTAGTGAATGTTGTCAGTGAATGTTGTCAGTGAGTGAATGTTGTCAGTGAGTGAATGTTGTCAGTGAATGTTGTCTGTGAGTGAATGTTGTCAGTTAGTGAATGTTGTCAGTGAATGTTGTCAGAGAGTCAATGTTGTCAGTGAATGTTGTCAGTGAGTGAATGTTGTCAGTGAGTGAATGTTGTCAGTGAATGTTGTCAGTGAGTGAATGTTGTCAGTGAATGTCAGTGAGTGAATGTTGTCAGTGAATGTTGTCAGTGAATGTTGTCAGTGAGTGAATGTTGTCAGTGAGTGAATGTTGTCAGTGAATGTTGTCAGTGAGTGAATGTTGTCAGTGAGTGAATGTTGTCTGTGAGTGAATGTTGTCAGTGAGTGAATGTTGTCTGTGAGTGAATGTTGTCAGTTAGTGAATGTTGTCAGTGAATGTTGTCAGTGAGTGAATGTTGTCAGTGAGTGAATGTTGTCAGTGAATGTTGTCAGAGAGTCAATGTTGTCAGTGAATGTTGTCAGTGAGTGAATGTTGTCAGTGAGTGAATGTTGTCAGTGAATGTTGTCAGTGAGTGAATGTTGTCAGTGAATGTTGTCAGTGAGTGAATGTTGTCAGTGAGTGTTGTCAGTGAGTGAATGTTGTCAGAGAGTGAATGTTGTCAGTGAGTGAATGTTGTCAGTGAATGTTGTCAGTGAGTGAATGTTGTCAGTGAGTGAATGTTGTCAGTGAATGTTGTCAGTGAATGTTGTCAGTGAGTGAATGTTGTCAGTGAATGTTGTCAGTGAGTGAATGTTGTCAGTGAATGTTGTCAGTGAGTGAATGTTGTCAGTGAGTGAATGTTGTCAGTGAATGTTGTCAGTGAATGTTATCAGTGAGTGAATGTTGTCAGTGAGTGAATGTTGTCAGTGAATGTTGTCAGTGAGTGAATGTTGTCAGTGAATGTTGTCAGTGAGTGAATGTTGTCAGAGAGTGAATGTTGTCAGTGAGTGAATGTTGTCAGTGAATGTTGTCAGTGAATGTTGTCTGTGAGTGAATGTTGTCAGTGAATGTTGTCAGTGAGTGAATGTTGTCAGTGAATGTTGTCAGTGAGTGAATGTTGTCAGTGAATGTTGTCAGTGAGTGAATGTTGTCAGTGAATGTTGTCAGTGAGTGAATGTTGTCAGTGAATGCTGTCAGTGAGTGAATGTTGTCAGTGAATATTGTCAGTGAGTGAATGTTGTCAGAGAGTGAATGTTGTCAGTGAATGTTGTCAGTGAGTGAATGTTGTCAGTGAATGTTGTCAGTGAATGTTGTCAGTGAGTGAATGTTGTCAGTGAATGTTGTCAGTGAGTGAATGTTGTCAGTGAATGTTGTCAGTGAATGTTGTCAGTGAGTGAATGTTGTCAGTGAATGTTGTCAGTGAGTGAATGTTGTCAGTGAATGTTGTCAGTGAATGTTGTCAGTGAGTGAATGTTGTCAGTGAATGTTGTCAGTGAATGTTGTCAGTGAGTGAATGTTGTCAGTGAATGTTGTCAGTGAGTGAATGTTGTCAGTGAGTGAATGTTGTCAGTGAATGTTGTCAGTTAGTGAATGTTGTCAGTGAATGTTGTCAGTGAGTGAATGTTGTCAGTGAGTGAATGTTGTCAGTGAATGTTGTCTGTGAGTGAATGTTGTCAGTTAGTGAATGTTGTCAGTGAATGTTGTCAGAGAGTCAATGTTGTCAGTGAATGTTGTCAGTGAGTGAATGTTGTCAGTGAGTGAATGTTGTCAGTGAATGTTGTCAGTGAGTGAATGTTGTCAGTGAATGTCAGTGAGTGAATGTTGTCAGTGAATGTTGTCAGTGAATGTTGTCAGTGAGTGAATGTTGTCAGTGAGTGAATGTTGTCAGTGAATGTTGTCAGAGAGTGAATGTTGTCAGTGAGTGAATGTTGTCAGTGAATGTTGTCAGTGAGTGAATGTTGTCAGTGAATGTTGTCTGTGAGTGAATGTTGTCAGTTAGTGAATGTTGTCAGTGAATGTTGTCAGAGAGTCAATGTTGTCAGTGAATGTTGTCAGTGAGTGAATGTTGTCAGTGAGTGAATGTTGTCAGTGAATGTTGTCAGTGAGTGAATGTTGTCAGTGAATGTCAGTGAGTGAATGTTGTCAGTGAATGTTGTCAGTGAATGTTGTCAGTGAGTGAATGTTGTCAGTGAGTGAATGTTGTCAGTGAATGTTGTCAGTTAATGTTGTCAGTGAATGTTGTCAGTGAGTGAATGTTGTCAGTGAATGTTGTCAGTGAGTGAATGTTGTCAGTGAATGTTGTCAGTGAGTGAATGTTGTCAGTGAATGTTGTCAGTGAATGTTATCAGTGAGTGAATGTTGTCAGTGAGTGAATGTTGTCAGTGAATGTTGTCAGTGAGTGAATGTTGTCAGAGAGTGAATGTTGTCAGTGAGTGAATGTTGTCAGTGAATGTTGTCAGTGAATGTTGTCTGTGAGTGAATGTTGTCAGTGAATGTTGTCAGTGAGTGAATGTTGTCAGTGAGTGAATGTTGTCTGTGAGTGAATGTTGTCAGTTAGTGAATGTTGTCAGTGAATGTTGTCAGTGAGTGAATGTTGTCAGTGAGTGAATGTTGTCAGAGAATGTTGTCAGAGAGTCAATGTTGTCAGTGAATGTTGTCAGTGAGTGAATGTTGTCAGTGAGTGAATGTTGTCAGTGAATGTTGTCAGTGAGTGAATGTTGTCAGTGAGTGTTGTCAGTGAGTGAATGTTGTCAGAGAGTGAATGTTGTCAGTGAGTGAATGTTGTCAGTGAATGTTGTCAGTGAGTGAATGTTGTCAGTGAGTGAATGTTGTCAGTGAATGTTGTCAGTTAATGTTGTCAGTGAATGTTGTCAGTGAGTGAATGTTGTCAGTGAATGTTGTCAGTGAGTGAATGTTGTCAGTGAATGTTGTCAGTGAGTGAATGTTGTCAGTGAGTGAATGTTGTCAGTGAATGTTGTCAGTGAATGTTATCAGTGAGTGAATGTTGTCAGTGAGTGAATGTTGTCAGTGAATGTTGTCAGTGAGTGAATGTTGTCAGTGAATGTTGTCAGTGAATGTTGTCAGTGAGTGAATGTTGTCAGAGAGTGAATGTTGTCAGTGAGTGAATGTTGTCAGTGAATGTTGTCAGTGAATGTTGTCTGTGAGTGAATGTTGTCAGTGAATGTTGTCAGTGAGTGAATGTTGTCAGTGAATGTTGTCAGTGAGTGAATGTTGTCAGTGAATGTTGTCAGTGAGTGAATGTTGTCAGTGAATGTTGTCAGTGAGTGAATGTTGTCAGTGAATGTTGTCTGTGAGTGAATGTTGTCAGTTAGTGAATGTTGTCAGTGAGTGAATGTTGTCAGTGAATGTTGTCAGTGAGTGAATGTTGTCAGTGAGTGAATGTTGTCAGTGAATGTTGTCAGTGAGTGAATGTTGTCAGTGAGTGTTGTAAGTGAGTCAATGTTGTCAGTGAGTGTTGTCAGTGAATGTTGTCAGTGAGTGAATGTTGTCAGTGAATGTTGTCAGTGAGTGAATGTTGTCAGTGAATGTTGTCAGTGAGTGAATGTTGTCAGTGAGTGAATGTTGTCAGTGAATGTTGTCTGTGAGTGAATGTTGTCAGTTAGTGAATGTTGTCAGTGAATGTTGTCAGTGAGTGAATGTTGTCAGTGAGTGAATGTTGTCAGTGAATGTTGTCAGAGGGTCAATGTTGTCAGTGAATGTTGTCAGTGAGTGAATGTTGTCAGTGAGTGAATGTTGTCAGAGAGTGAATGTTGTCAGTGAGTGAATGTTGTCAGTGAATGTTGTGAGTGAGTGAATGTTGTCAGTGAGTGAATGCTGTCAGTGAATGTTGTCAGTGAATGTTGTCAGTGAGTGAATGTTATCAGTGAATGTTGTCAGTGAGTGAATGTTGTCAGTGAATGTTGTCAGTGAGTGAATGTTGTCAGTGAGTGAATGTTGTCAGTGAATGTTGTCAGTGAGTGAATGTTGTCAGTGAATGTCAGTGAGTGAATGTTGTCAGTGAATGTTGTCAGTGAATGTTGTCAGTGAGTGAATGTTGTCAGTGAGTGAATGTTGTCAGTGAATGTTGTCAGTGAGTGAATGTTGTCAGTGAATGCTGTCAGTGAGTGAATGTTGTCAGTGAGTGAATGTTGTCAGAGAGTGAATGTTGTCAGTGAATGTTGTCAGTGAATGTTGTCAGTGAGTGTTGTCAGTGAATGTTGTCAGAGAGTGAATGTTGTCAGTGAGTGAATGTTGTCAGTGAATGTTGTCAGTGAGTGAATGTTGTCAGTGAATGTTGTCTGTGAGTGAATGTTGTCAGTTAGTGAATGTTGTCAGTGAATGTTGTCAGTGAGTGAATGTTGTCAGTGAGTGAATGTTGTCAGTGAATGTTGTCAGAGAGTCAATGTTGTCAGTGAATGTTGTCAGTGAGTGAATGTTGTAAGTGAGTGAATGTTGTCAGTGAATGTTGTCAGTGAGTGAATGTTGTCAGTGAATGTTGTCAGTGAATGTTGTCAGTGAGTGAATGTTGTCAGTGAGTGTTGTCAGTGAGTGAATGTTGTCAGAGAGTGAATGTTGTCAGTGAGTGAATGTTGTCAGTGAATGTTGTCAGTGAGTGAATGTTGTCAGTGAGTGAATGTTGTCAGTGAATGTTGTCAGTGAATGTTGTCAGTGAGTGAATGTTATCAGTGAATGTTGTCAGTGAGTGAATGTTGTCAGTGAATGTTGTCAGTGAGTGAATGTTGTCAGTGAGTGAATGTTGTCAGTGAATGTTGTCAGTTAGTGAATGTTGTCAGTGAATGTTGTCAGTGAGTGAATGTTGTCAGTGAATGTTGTCAGTGAGTGAATGTTGTCAGTGAGTGAATGTTGTCAGTGAATGTTGTCTGTGAGTGAATGTTGTCAGTTAGTGAATGTTGTCAGTGAATGTTGTCAGAGAGTCAATGTTGTCAGTGAATGTTGTCAGTGAGTGAATGTTGTCAGTGAGTGAATGTTGTCAGTGAATGTTGTCAGTGAGTGAATGTTGTCAGTGAATGTCAGTGAGTGAATGTTGTCAGTGAATGTTGTCAGTGAATGTTAGCAGTGAGTGAATGTTGTCAGTGAGTGAATGTTGTCAGTGAATGTTGTCAGTGAGTGAATGTTGTCAGTGAATGCTGTCAGTGAGTGAATGTTGTCAGTGAGTGAATGTTGTCAGAGAGTGAATGTTGTCAGTGAATGTTGTCAGTGAATGTTGTCAGTGAGTGTTGTCAGTGAATGTTGTCAGAGAGTGAATGTTGTCAGTGAGTGAATGTTGTCAGTGAATGTTGTCAGTGAGTGAATGTTGTCAGTGAATGTTGTCTGTGAGTGAATGTTGTCAGTTAGTGAATGTTGTCAGTGAATGTTGTCAGTGAGTGAATGTTGTCAGTGAGTGAATGATGTCAGTGAATGTTGTCAGAGAGTCAATGTTGTCAGTGAATGTTGTCAGTGAGTGAATGTTGTCAGTGAGTGAATGTTGTCAGTGAATGTTGTCAGTGAGTGAATGTTGTCAGTGAATGTTGTCAGTGAGTGAATGTTGTCAGAGAGTGAATGTTGTCAGTGAGTGAATGTTGTCAGTGAATGTTGTCAGTGAGTGAATGTTGTCAGAGAGTGAATGTTGTCAGTGAGTGAATGTTGTCAGTGAATGTTGTCAGTGAGTGAATGTTGTCAGTGAGTGAATGTTGTCAGTGAATGTTGTCAGTTAATGTTGTCAGTGAATGTTGTCAGTGAGTGAATGTTGTCAGTGAATGTTGTCAGTGAATGTTGTCAGTGAGTGAATGTTGTCAGTGAATGTTGTCAGTGAGTGAATGTTGTCAGTGAATGCTGTCAGTGAGTGAATGTTGTCAGTGAATATTGTCAGTGAGTGGATGTTGTCAGAGAGTGAATGTTGTAAGTGAATGTTGTCAGTGAGTGAATGTTGTCAGTGAATGTTGTCAGTGAATGTTGTCAGTGAGTGAATGTTGTCAGTGAATGTTGTCAGTGAGTGAATGTTGTCAGTGAATGCTGTCAGTGAGTGAATGTTGTCAGTGAGTGAATGTTGTCAGAGAGTGAATGTTGTCAGTGAATGTTGTCAGTGAGTGTTGTCAGTGAATGTTGTCAGTGAGTGAATGTTGTCAGTGAATGTTGTCAGTGAGTGAATGTTGTCAGTGAATGTTGTCAGTGAATGTTGTCAGTGAGTGAATGTTGTCAGTGAGTGAATGTTGTCAGTGAATGTTGTCAGTGAATGTTGTCAGTGAATGTTGTCAGTGAGTGAATGTTGTCAGTGAGTGAATGTTGTCAGTGAATGTTGTCTGTGAGTGAATGTTGTCAGTTAGTGAATGTTGTCAGTGAATGTTGTCAGAGAGTCAATGTTGTCAGTGAATGTTGTCAGTGAGTGAATGTTGTCAGTGAGTGAATGTTGTCAGTGAATGTTGTCAGTGAGTGAATGTTGTCAGTGAATGTCAGTGAGTGAATGTTGTCAGTGAATGTTGTCAGTGAGTGAATGTTGTCAGTGAGTGAATGTTGTCAGTGAATGTTGTCAGTGAGTGAATGTTGTCAGTGAGTGAATGTTGTCAGTGAATGTTGTCAGTGAGTGTTGTCAGTGAATGTTGTCAGTGAGTGAATGTTGTCAGTGAGTGAATGTTGTCAGTGAGTGAATGTTGTCAGTGAATGTTGTCAGTGAGTGAATGTTGTCAGTGAGTGAATGTTGTCAGTGAATGTTGTCAGTGAATGTTGTCAGTGAGTGAATGTTATCAGTGAATGTTGTCAGTGAGTGAATGTTGTCAGTGAATGTTGTCAGTGAGTGAATGTTGTCAGTGAGTGAATGTTGTCAGTGAATGTTGTCAGTGAATGTTATCAGTTAGTGAATGTTGTCAGTGAATGTTGTCAGTGAATGTTGTCAGTGAGTGAATGTTGTCAGTGAATGTTGTCAGTGAATGTTGTCAGTGAGTGAATGTTGTCAGTGAATGTTGTCAGTTAGTGAATGTTGTCAGTGAATGTTGTCAGTGAGTGAATGTTGTCAGTGAATGTTGTCAGTGAGTGAATGTTGTCAGTGAGTGAATGTTGTCAGTGAATGTTGTCTGTGAGTGAATGTTGTCAGTTAGTGAATGTTGTCAGTGAATGTTGTCAGAGAGTCAATGTTGTCAGTGAATGTTGTCAGTGAGTGAATGTTGTCAGTGAGTGAATGTTGTCAGTGAATGTTGTCAGTGAGTGAATGTTGTCAGTGAATGTCAGTGAGTGAATGTTGTCAGTGAATGTTGTCAGTGAATGTTGTCAGTGAGTGAATGTTGTCAGTGAGTGAATGTTGTCAGTGAACGTTGTCAGTGAATGTTGTCAGAGAGTGAATGTTGTCAGTGAATGTTGTCAGAGAGTGAATGTTATCAGTAAATGTTGTCTGTGAATGTTGTCAGAGAGTGAATGTTGTCAGTGAATGTTGTCAGTTAGTGAATGTTGTCAGTGAATGTTGTCAGTGAGTGAATGTTGTCAGTGAATGTTGTCAGTGAGTGAATGTTGTCAGTGAATGCTGTCAGTGAGTGAATGTTGTCAGTGAGTGAATGTTGTCAGTGAATGTTGTCAGAGAGTGAATGTTGTCAGTGAATGTTGTCAGTGAATGTTGTCAGTGAGTGTTGTCAGTGAATGTTGTCAGTGAGTGAATGTTGTCAGTGAGTGAATGTTGTCAGTGAGTGAATGTTGTCTGTGAGTGAATGTTATCAGTTAGTGAATGTTGTCAGTGAATGTTGTCAGTGAGTGAATGTTGTCAGTGAGTGAATGTTGTCAGTGAATGTTGTCAGTGAGTGAATGTTGTCAGTGAGTGAATGTTGTCAGTGAGTGTTGTAAGTGAGTCAATGTTGTCAGTGAGTGTTGTCAGTGAATGTTGTCAGTGAGTGAATGTTGTCAGTGAATGTTGTCAGTGAGTGAATGTTGTCAGTGAATGTTGTCAGTGAGTGAATGTTGTCAGTGAATGTTGTCAGTGAGTGAATGTTGTCAGTGAATGTTGTCAGTGAGTGAATGTTGTCAGTGAGTGAATGTTGTCAGTGAGTGAATGTTGTCAGTGAATGTTGTCAGTGAATGTTGTCAGTGAATGTTGTCAGTGAATGTTGTCAGAGAGTGAATGTTGTCAGTGAATGTTGTCAGAGAGTGAATGTTATCAGTAAATGTTGTCAGTGAATGTTGTCAGAGAGTGAATGTTGTCAGTGAATGTTGTCAGTTAGTGAATGTTGTCAGTGAATGTTGTCAGTGAGTGAATGTTGTCAGTGAATGTTGTCAGTGAATGCTGTCAGTGAGTGAATGTTGTCAGTGAGTGAATGTTGTCAGTGAATATTGTCAGTGAGTGAATGTTGTCAGTGAATGTTGTCAGTGAGTGAATGTTGTCAGTGAATGCTGTCAGTGAGTGAATGTTGTCAGTGAGTGAATGTTGTCAGTGAATGTTGTCAGAGAGTGAATGTTGTCAGTGAATGTTGTCAGTGAATGTTGTCAGTGAGTGTTGTCAGTGAGTGAATGTTGTCAGTGAGTGAATGTTGTCAGTGAATGTTGTCAGTGAGTGAATGTTGTCAGTGAATGTTGTCTGTGAGTGAATGTTGTCAGTTAGTGAATGTTGTCAGTGAATGTTGTCAGTGAATGTTGTCAGTGAGTGAATGTTGTCAGTGAATGTTGTCAGAGAGTGAATGTTGTCAGTGAATGTTGTCAGTGAATGTTGTCAGTGAGTGAATGTTGTCAGTGAATGTTGTCTGTGAGTGAATGTTGTCAGTTAGTGAATGTTGTCAGTGAATGTTGTCAGTGAGTGAATGTTGTCAGTGAGTGAATGTTGTCAGTGAATGTTGTCAGTGAGTGAATGTTGTCAGTGAATGTTGTCAGTGAGTGAATGTTGTCAGTGAGTGAATGTTGTCAGAGAGTGAATGTTGTCAGTGAGTGAATGTTGTCAGTGAATGTTGTCAGTGAGTGAATGTTGTCAGAGAGTGAATGTTGTCAGTGAGTGAATGTTGTCAGTGAATGTTGTCAGTGAGTGAATGTTGTCAGTGAGTGAATGTTGTCAGTGAATGTTGTCAGTGAATGTTGTCAGTGAGTGAATGTTATCAGTGAATGTTGTCAGTGAGTGAATGTTGTCAGTGAATGTTGTCAGTGAGTGAATGTTGTCAGTGAGTGAATGTTGTCAGTGAATGTTGTCAGTGAGTGAATGTTGTCAGTGAATGTTGTCAGTGAGTGAATGTTGTCAGTGAATGTTGTCAGTGAGTGAATGCTGTCAGTGAGTGAATGTTGTCAGTGAGTGAATGTTGTCAGTGAATGTTGTCTGTGAGTGAATGTTGTCAGTTAGTGAATGTTGTCAGTGAATGTTGTCAGTGAGTGAATGTTGTCAGTGAGTGAATGTTGTCAGTGAATGTTGTCAGAGTCAATGTTGTCAGTGAATGTTGTCAGTGAGTGAATGTTGTCAGTGAGTGAATGTTGTCAGAGAGTCAATGTTGTCAGTGAATGTTGTCAGTGAGTGAATGTTGTCAGTGAATGCTGTCAGTGAGTGAATGTTGTCAGTGAGTGAATGTTGTCAGAGAGTGAATGTTGTCAGTGAATGTTGTCAGTGAATGTTGTCAGTGAGTGTTGTCAGTGAATGTTGTCAGTGAGTGAATGTTGTCAGTGAGTGAATGTTGTCAGTGAATGTTGTCAGTGAGTGAATGTTGTCAGTGAATGTTGTCAGTGAATGTTGTCAGAGAGTGAATGTTGTCAGTGAGTGAATGTTGTCAGTGAATGTTGTCAGTGAATGTTGTCAGTGAGTGAATGTTGTCAGTGAGTGAATGTTGTCAGTGAGTGAATGTTGTCAGTGAATGTTGTCTGTGAGTGAATGTTGTCAGTTAGTGAATGTTGTCAGTGAGTGAATGTTGTCAGTGAATGTTGTCAGTGAGTGAATGTTGTCAGTGAGTGAATGTTGTCAGTGAGTGTTGTAAGTGAGTCAATGTTGTCAGTGAGTGTTGTCAGTGAATGTTGTCAGTGAGTGAATGTTATCAGTGAATGTTGTCATTGAGTGAATGTTGTCAGTGAATGTTGTCAGTGAGTGAATGTTGTCAGTGAATGTTGTCAGTGAGTGAATGTTGTCAGTGAATGTTGTCAGTGAGTGAATGTTGTCAGTGAATGTTGTCAGTGAGTGAATGTTGTCAGTGAGTGAATGTTGTCAGTGAGTGAATGTTGTCAGTGAACGTTGTCAGTGAATGTTGTCAGAGAGTGAATGTTGTCAGTGAATGTTGTCAGTGAGTGAATGTTGTCAGTGAGTGAATGTTGTCAGTGAGTGGATGTTGTCAGTGAATGTTGTCTGTGAGTGAATGTTGTCAGTGAGTGAATGTTGTCAGTGAATGTTGTCAGTTAGTGAATGTTGTCAGTGAATGTTGTCAGTGAGTGAATGTTGTCAGTGAGTGTTGTGAGTCAATGTTGTCAGTGAGTGTTGTCAGTGAATGTTGTCAGTGAGTGAATGTTGTCAGTGAATGTTGTCAGTGAGTGAATGTTGTCAGTGTATGTTGTCAGTGAGTGAATGCTGTCAGTGAGTGAATGTTGTCAGTGAGTGAATGTTGTCAGTGAATGTTGTCAGAGAGTGAATGTTGTCAGTGAATGTTGTCAGTGAATGTTGTCAGTGAGTGTTGTCAGTGAATGTTGTCAGTGAGTGAATGTTGTCAGTGAATGTTGTCAGTGAATGTTGTCAGTGAGTGAATGTTGTCAGTGAGTGAATGTTGTCAGTGAATGTTGTCAGTGAGTGAATGTTGTCAGTGAATGCTGTCAGTGAGTGAATGTTGTCAGTGAGTGAATGTTGTCAGAGAGTGAATGTTGTCAGTGAATGTTGTCAGTGAATGTTGTCAGTGAGTGTTGTCAGTGAATGTTGTCAGTGAGTGAATGTTGTCAGTGAGTGAATGTTGTCAGTGAGTGAATGTTGTCAGTGAATGTTGTCAGTGAGTGAATGTTGTCAGTGAATGTTGTCAGTGAATGTTGTCAGTGAATGTTGTCAGAGAGTGAATGTTGTCAGTGAGTGAATGTTGTCAGTGAATGTTGTCAGTGAGTGAATGTTGTCAGTGAGTGAATGTTGTCAGTGAATGTTGTCAGTGAGTGAATGTTGTCAGTGAATGTTGTCAGTGAATGTTGTCAGTGAATGTTGTCAGAGAGTGAATGTTGTCAGTGAGTGAATGTTGTCAGTGAATGTTGTCTGTGAGTGAATGTTGTCAGTTAGTGAATGTTGTCAGTGAGTGAATGTTGTCAGTGAATGCTGTCAGTGAGTGAATGTTGTCAGTGAGTGAATGTTGTCAGTGAGTGAATGTTGTCAGTGAGTGAATGTTGTCAGTGAATGTTGTCTGTGAGTGAATGTTGTCAGTTAGTGAATGTTGTCAGTGAGTGAATGTTGTCAGTGAATGCTGTCAGTGAGTGAATGTTGTCAGTGAGTGAATGTTGTCAGAGAGTGAATGTTGTCAGTGAATGTTGTCAGTGAGTGTTGTCAGTGAATGTTGTCAGTGAGTGAATGTTGTCAGTGAGTGAATGTTGTCAGTGAGTGAATGTTGTCAGTGAGTGTTGTCAGTGAGTGAATGTTGTCAGTGAATGTTGTCAGTGAATGTTGTCAGTGAATGTTGTCAGAGAGTGAATGTTGTCAGTGAGTGAATGTTGTCAGTGAGTGAATGTTGTCAGTGAATGTTGTCAGTGAATGTTGTCAGTGAGTGAATGTTGTCAGTGAGTGAATGTTGTCAGTGAATGTTGTCTGTGAGTGAATGTTGTCAGTTAGTGAATGTTGTCAGTGAGTGAATGTTGTCAGTGAATGTTGTCAGTGAGTGAATGTTGTCAGTGAGTGAATGTTGTCAGTGAATGTTGTCAGTGAGTGAATGTTGTCAGTGAGTGTTGTAAGTGAGTCAATGTTGTCAGTGAGTGTTGTCAGTGAATGTTGTCAGTGAGTGAATGTTGTCAGTGAATGTTGTCAGTGAGTGAATGTTGTCAGTGAATGTTGTCAGTGAGTGAATGTTGTCAGTGAGTGAATGTTGTCAGTGAATGTTGTCAGAGGGTCAATGTTGTCAGTGAATGTTGTCAGTGAGTGAATGTTGTCAGTGAATGTTGTCAGTGAGTGAATGTTGTCAGTGAATGTTGTCAGTGAATGTTGTCAGTGAGTGAATGTTGTCAGTGAGTGAATGTTGTCAGAGAGTGAATGTTGTCAGTGAGTGAATGTTGTCAGTGAATGTTGTGAGTGAGTGAATGTTGTCAGTGAGTGAATGCTGTCAGTGAATGTTGTCAGTGAATGTTGTCAGTGAGTGAATGTTATCAGTGAATGTTGTCAGTGAGTGAATGTTGTCAGTGAATGTTGTCAGTGAGTGAATGTTGTCAGTGAGTGAATGTTGTCAGTGAATGTTGTCAGTGAGTGAATGTTGTCAGTGAATGTTGTCAGTGAGTGAATGTTGTCAGTGAGTGAATGTTGTCAGTGAATGTTGTCAGTGAGTGAATGTTGTCAGTTAGTGAATGTTGTCAGTGAATGTTGTCAGAGAGTCAATGTTGTCAGTGAATGTTGTCAGTGAGTGAATGTTGTCAGTGAGTGAATGTTGTCAGTGAATGTTGTCAGTGAGTGAATGTTGTCAGTGAATGTCAGTGAGTGAATGTTGTCAGTGAATGTTGTCAGTGAGTGAATGTTGTCAGTGAGTGAATGTTGTCAGTGAATGTTGTCAGTGAGTGAATGTTGTCAGTGAGTGAATGTTGTCTGTGAGTGAATGTTGTCAGTGAGTGAATGTTGTCTGTGAGTGAATGTTGTCAGTTAGTGAATGTTGTCAGTGAATGTTGTCAGTGAGTGAATGTTGTCAGTGAGTGAATGTTGTCAGTGAATGTTGTCAGAGAGTCAATGTTGTCAGTGAATGTTGTCAGTGAGTGAATGTTGTCAGTGAGTGAATGTTGTCAGTGAATGTTGTCAGTGAGTGAATGTTGTCAGTGAGTGAATGTTGTCAGTGAATGTTGTCAGTGAGTGAATGTTGTCAGTGAGTGAATGTTGTCAGTGAATGTTGTCAGTTAGTGAATGTTGTCAGTGAATGTTGTCAGTGAGTGAATGTTGTCAGTGAGTGAATGTTGTCAGTGAATGTTGTCTGTGAGTGAATGTTGTCAGTTAGTGAATGTTGTCAGTGAATGTTGTCAGAGAGTCAATGTTGTCAGTGAATGTTGTCAGTGAGTGAATGTTGTCAGTGAGTGAATGTTGTCAGTGAATGTTGTCAGTGAGTGAATGTTGTCAGTGAATGTCAGTGAGTGAATGTTGTCAGTGAATGTTGTCAGTGAATGTTGTCAGTGAGTGAATGTTGTCAGTGAGTGAATGTTGTCAGTGAATGTTGTCAGTGAGTGAATGTTGTCAGTGAGTGAATGTTGTCTGTGAGTGAATGTTGTCAGTGAGTGAATGTTGTCTGTGAGTGAATGTTGTCAGTTAGTGAATGTTGTCAGTGAATGTTGTCAGTGAGTGAATGTTGTCAGTGAGTGAATGTTGTCAGTGAATGTTGTCAGAGAGTCAATGTTGTCAGTGAATGTTGTCAGTGAGTGAATGTTGTCAGTGAGTGAATGTTGTCAGTGAATGTTGTCAGTGAGTGAATGTTGTCAGTGAATGTTGTCAGTGAGTGAATGTTGTCAGTGAGTGTTGTCAGTGAGTGAATGTTGTCAGAGAGTGAATGTTGTCAGTGAGTGAATGTTGTCAGTGAATGTTGTCAGTGAGTGAATGTTGTCAGTGAGTGAATGTTGTCAGTGAATGTTGTCAGTTAATGTTGTCAGTGAATGTTGTCAGTGAGTGAATGTTGTCAGTGAATGTTGTCAGTGAGTGAATGTTGTCAGTGAATGTTGTCAGTGAGTGAATGTTGTCAGTGAGTGAATGTTGTCAGTGAATGTTGTCAGTGAATGTTATCAGTGAGTGAATGTTGTCAGTGAATGTTGTCAGTGAGTGAATGTTGTCAGTGAATGTTGTCAGTGAATGTTGTCAGTGAGTGAATGTTGTCAGAGAGTGAATGTTGTCAGTGAGTGAATGTTGTCAGTGAATGTTGTCAGTGAATGTTGTCTGTGAGTGAATGTTATCAGTGAATGTTGTCATTGAGTGAATGTTGTCAGTGAATGTTGTCAGTGAGTGAATGTTGTCAGTGAATGTTGTCAGTGAGTGAATGTTGTCAGTGAATGTTGTCAGTGAGTGAATGTTGTCAGTGAATGTTGTCAGTGAGTGAATGTTGTCAGTGAGTGAATGTTGTCAGTGAGTGAATGTTGTCAGTGAACGTTGTCAGTGAATGTTGTCAGAGAGTGAATGTTGTCAGTGAATGTTGTCAGTGAGTGAATGTTGTCAGTGAGTGAATGTTGTCAGTGAGTGGATGTTGTCAGTGAATGTTGTCTGTGAGTGAATGTTGTCAGTGAGTGAATGTTGTCAGTGAATGTTGTCAGTTAGTGAATGTTGTCAGTGAATGTTGTCAGTGAGTGAATGTTGTCAGTGAGTGTTGTGAGTCAATGTTGTCAGTGAGTGTTGTCAGTGAATGTTGTCAGTGAGTGAATGTTGTCAGTGAATGTTGTCAGTGAGTGAATGTTGTCAGTGAATGTTGTCAGTGAGTGAATGCTGTCAGTGAGTGAATGTTGTCAGTGAGTGAATGTTGTCAGTGAATGTTGTCAGAGAGTGAATGTTGTCAGTGAATGTTGTCAGTGAATGTTGTCAGTGAGTGTTGTCAGTGAATGTTGTCAGTGAGTGAATGTTGTCAGTGAATGTTGTCAGTGAATGTTGTCAGTGAGTGAATGTTGTCAGTGAGTGAATGTTGTCAGTGAATGTTGTCAGTGAGTGAATGTTGTCAGTGAATGCTGTCAGTGAGTGAATGTTGTCAGTGAGTGAATGTTGTCAGAGAGTGAATGTTGTCAGTGAATGTTGTCAGTGAATGTTGTCAGTGAGTGTTGTCAGTGAATGTTGTCAGTGAGTGAATGTTGTCAGTGAGTGAATGTTGTCAGTGAGTGAATGTTGTCAGTGAATGTTGTCAGTGAGTGAATGTTGTCAGTGAATGTTGTCAGTGAATGTTGTCAGTGAATGTTGTCAGAGAGTGAATGTTGTCAGTGAGTGAATGTTGTCAGTGAATGTTGTCTGTGAGTGAATGTTGTCAGTTAGTGAATGTTGTCAGTGAGTGAATGTTGTCAGTGAATGCTGTCAGTGAGTGAATGTTGTCAGTGAGTGAATGTTGTCAGTGAGTGAATGTTGTCAGTGAGTGAATGTTGTCAGTGAATGTTGTCTGTGAGTGAATGTTGTCAGTTAGTGAATGTTGTCAGTGAGTGAATGTTGTCAGTGAATGCTGTCAGTGAGTGAATGTTGTCAGTGAGTGAATGTTGTCAGAGAGTGAATGTTGTCAGTGAATGTTGTCAGTGAATGTTGTCAGTGAGTGTTGTCAGTGAATGTTGTCAGTGAGTGAATGTTGTCAGTGAGTGAATGTTGTCAGTGAGTGAATGTTGTCAGTGAGTGTTGTCAGTGAGTGAATGTTGTCAGTGAATGTTGTCAGTGAATGTTGTCAGTGAATGTTGTCAGAGAGTGAATGTTGTCAGTGAGTGAATGTTGTCAGTGAGTGAATGTTGTCAGTGAATGTTGTCTGTGAGTGAATGTTGTCAGTTAGTGAATGTTGTCAGTGAGTGAATGTTGTCAGTGAATGTTGTCAGTGAGTGAATGTTGTCAGTGAGTGAATGTTGTCAGTGAATGTTGTCAGTGAGTGAATGTTGTCAGTGAGTGTTGTAAGTGAGTCAATGTTGTCAGTGAGTGTTGTCAGTGAATGTTGTCAGTGAGTGAATGTTGTCAGTGAATGTTGTCAGTGAGTGAATGTTGTCAGTGAATGTTGTCAGTGAGTGAATGTTGTCAGTGAGTGAATGTTGTCAGTGAATGTTGTCAGAGGGTCAATGTTGTCAGTGAATGTTGTCAGTGAGTGAATGTTGTCAGTGAATGTTGTCAGTGAGTGAATGTTGTCAGTGAATGTTGTCAGTGAATGTTGTCAGTGAGTGAATGTTGTCAGTGAGTGAATGTTGTCAGAGAGTGAATGTTGTCAGTGAGTGAATGTTGTCAGTGAATGTTGTGAGTGAGTGAATGTTGTCAGTGAGTGAATGCTGTCAGTGAATGTTGTCAGTGAATGTTGTCAGTGAGTGAATGTTATCAGTGAATGTTGTCAGTGAGTGAATGTTGTCAGTGAATGTTGTCAGTGAGTGAATGTTGTCAGTGAGTGAATGTTGTCAGTGAATGTTGTCAGTGAGTGAATGTTGTCAGTGAATGTTGTCAGTGAGTGAATGTTGTCAGTGAGTGAATGTTGTCAGTGAATGTTGTCAGTGAGTGAATGTTGTCAGTTAGTGAATGTTGTCAGTGAATGTTGTCAGAGAGTCAATGTTGTCAGTGAATGTTGTCAGTGAGTGAATGTTGTCAGTGAGTGAATGTTGTCAGTGAATGTTGTCAGTGAGTGAATGTTGTCAGTGAATGTCAGTGAGTGAATGTTGTCAGTGAATGTTGTCAGTGAGTGAATGTTGTCAGTGAGTGAATGTTGTCAGTGAATGTTGTCAGTGAGTGAATGTTGTCAGTGAGTGAATGTTGTCTGTGAGTGAATGTTGTCAGTGAGTGAATGTTGTCTGTGAGTGAATGTTGTCAGTTAGTGAATGTTGTCAGTGAATGTTGTCAGTGAGTGAATGTTGTCAGTGAGTGAATGTTGTCAGTGAATGTTGTCAGAGAGTCAATGTTGTCAGTGAATGTTGTCAGTGAGTGAATGTTGTCAGTGAGTGAATGTTGTCAGTGAATGTTGTCAGTGAGTGAATGTTGTCAGTGAGTGAATGTTGTCAGTGAATGTTGTCAGTGAGTGAATGTTGTCAGTGAGTGAATGTTGTCAGTGAATGTTGTCAGTTAGTGAATGTTGTCAGTGAATGTTGTCAGTGAGTGAATGTTGTCAGTGAGTGAATGTTGTCAGTGAATGTTGTCTGTGAGTGAATGTTGTCAGTTAGTGAATGTTGTCAGTGAATGTTGTCAGAGAGTCAATGTTGTCAGTGAATGTTGTCAGTGAGTGAATGTTGTCAGTGAGTGAATGTTGTCAGTGAATGTTGTCAGTGAGTGAATGTTGTCAGTGAATGTCAGTGAGTGAATGTTGTCAGTGAATGTTGTCAGTGAATGTTGTCAGTGAGTGAATGTTGTCAGTGAGTGAATGTTGTCAGTGAATGTTGTCAGTGAGTGAATGTTGTCAGTGAGTGAATGTTGTCTGTGAGTGAATGTTGTCAGTGAGTGAATGTTGTCTGTGAGTGAATGTTGTCAGTTAGTGAATGTTGTCAGTGAATGTTGTCAGTGAGTGAATGTTGTCAGTGAGTGAATGTTGTCAGTGAATGTTGTCAGAGAGTCAATGTTGTCAGTGAATGTTGTCAGTGAGTGAATGTTGTCAGTGAGTGAATGTTGTCAGTGAATGTTGTCAGTGAGTGAATGTTGTCAGTGAATGTTGTCAGTGAGTGAATGTTGTCAGTGAGTGTTGTCAGTGAGTGAATGTTGTCAGAGAGTGAATGTTGTCAGTGAGTGAATGTTGTCAGTGAATGTTGTCAGTGAGTGAATGTTGTCAGTGAGTGAATGTTGTCAGTGAATGTTGTCAGTGAATGTTGTCAGTGAGTGAATGTTGTCAGTGAATGTTGTCAGTGAGTGAATGTTGTCAGTGAATGTTGTCAGTGAGTGAATGTTGTCAGTGAGTGAATGTTGTCAGTGAATGTTGTCAGTGAATGTTATCAGTGAGTGAATGTTGTCAGTGAGTGAATGTTGTCAGTGAATGTTGTCAGTGAGTGAATGTTGTCAGTGAATGTTGTCAGTGAATGTTGTCAGTGAGTGAATGTTGTCAGAGAGTGAATGTTGTCAGTGAGTGAATGTTGTCAGTGAATGTTGTCAGTGAATGTTGTCTGTGAGTGAATGTTGTCAGTGAATGTTGTCAGTGAGTGAATGTTGTCAGTGAATGTTGTCAGTGAGTGAATGTTGTCAGTGAATGTTGTCAGTGAGTGAATGTTGTCAGTGAATGTTGTCAGTGAGTGAATGTTGTCAGTGAATGCTGTCAGTGAGTGAATGTTGTCAGTGAATATTGTCAGTGAGTGAATGTTGTCAGAGAGTGAATGTTGTCAGTGAATGTTGTCAGTGAGTGAATGTTGTCAGTGAATGTTGTCAGTGAATGTTGTCAGTGAGTGAATGTTGTCAGTGAATGTTGTCAGTGAGTGAATGTTGTCAGTGAATGTTGTCAGTGAATGTTGTCAGTGAGTGAATGTTGTCAGTGAATGTTGTCAGTGAGTGAATGTTGTCAGTGAATGTTGTCAGTGAATGTTGTCAGTGAGTGAATGTTGTCAGTGAATGTTGTCAGTGAATGTTGTCAGTGAGTGAATGTTGTCAGTGAATGTTGTCAGTGAGTGAATGTTGTCAGTGAGTGAATGTTGTCAGTGAATGTTGTCAGTTAGTGAATGTTGTCAGTGAATGTTGTCAGTGAGTGAATGTTGTCAGTGAGTGAATGTTGTCAGTGAATGTTGTCTGTGAGTGAATGTTGTCAGTTAGTGAATGTTGTCAGTGAATGTTGTCAGAGAGTCAATGTTGTCAGTGAATGTTGTCAGTGAGTGAATGTTGTCAGTGAGTGAATGTTGTCAGTGAATGTTGTCAGTGAGTGAATGTTGTCAGTGAATGTCAGTGAGTGAATGTTGTCAGTGAATGTTGTCAGTGAATGTTGTCAGTGAGTGAATGTTGTCAGTGAGTGAATGTTGTCAGTGAATGTTGTCAGAGAGTGAATGTTGTCAGTGAGTGAATGTTGTCAGTGAATGTTGTCAGTGAGTGAATGTTGTCAGTGAATGTTGTCTGTGAGTGAATGTTGTCAGTTAGTGAATGTTGTCAGTGAATGTTGTCAGAGAGTCAATGTTGTCAGTGAATGTTGTCAGTGAGTGAATGTTGTCAGTGAGTGAATGTTGTCAGTGAATGTTGTCAGTGAGTGAATGTTGTCAGTGAATGTCAGTGAGTGAATGTTGTCAGTGAATGTTGTCAGTGAATGTTGTCAGTGAGTGAATGTTGTCAGTGAGTGAATGTTGTCAGTGAATGTTGTCAGTTAATGTTGTCAGTGAATGTTGTCAGTGAGTGAATGTTGTCAGTGAATGTTGTCAGTGAGTGAATGTTGTCAGTGAATGTTGTCAGTGAGTGAATGTTGTCAGTGAATGTTGTCAGTGAATGTTATCAGTGAGTGAATGTTGTCAGTGAGTGAATGTTGTCAGTGAATGTTGTCAGTGAGTGAATGTTGTCAGAGAGTGAATGTTGTCAGTGAGTGAATGTTGTCAGTGAATGTTGTCAGTGAATGTTGTCTGTGAGTGAATGTTGTCAGTGAATGTTGTCAGTGAGTGAATGTTGTCAGTGAGTGAATGTTGTCTGTGAGTGAATGTTGTCAGTTAGTGAATGTTGTCAGTGAATGTTGTCAGTGAGTGAATGTTGTCAGTGAGTGAATGTTGTCAGTGAATGTTGTCAGAGAGTCAATGTTGTCAGTGAATGTTGTCAGTGAGTGAATGTTGTCAGTGAGTGAATGTTGTCAGTGAATGTTGTCAGTGAGTGAATGTTGTCAGTGAGTGTTGTCAGTGAGTGAATGTTGTCAGAGAGTGAATGTTGTCAGTGAGTGAATGTTGTCAGTGAATGTTGTCAGTGAGTGAATGTTGTCAGTGAGTGAATGTTGTCAGTGAATGTTGTCAGTTAATGTTGTCAGTGAATGTTGTCAGTGAGTGAATGTTGTCAGTGAATGTTGTCAGTGAGTGAATGTTGTCAGTGAATGTTGTCAGTGAGTGAATGTTGTCAGTGAGTGAATGTTGTCAGTGAATGTTGTCAGTGAATGTTATCAGTGAGTGAATGTTGTCAGTGAGTGAATGTTGTCAGTGAATGTTGTCAGTGAGTGAATGTTGTCAGTGAATGTTGTCAGTGAATGTTGTCAGTGAGTGAATGTTGTCAGAGAGTGAATGTTGTCAGTGAGTGAATGTTGTCAGTGAATGTTGTCAGTGAATGTTGTCTGTGAGTGAATGTTGTCAGTGAATGTTGTCAGTGAGTGAATGTTGTCAGTGAATGTTGTCAGTGAGTGAATGTTGTCAGTGAATGTTGTCAGTGAGTGAATGTTGTCAGTGAATGTTGTCAGTGAGTGAATGTTGTCAGTGAATGTTGTCTGTGAGTGAATGTTGTCAGTTAGTGAATGTTGTCAGTGAGTGAATGTTGTCAGTGAATGTTGTCAGTGAGTGAATGTTGTCAGTGAGTGAATGTTGTCAGTGAATGTTGTCAGTGAGTGAATGTTGTCAGTGAGTGTTGTAAGTGAGTCAATGTTGTCAGTGAGTGTTGTCAGTGAATGTTGTCAGTGAGTGAATGTTGTCAGTGAATGTTGTCAGTGAGTGAATGTTGTCAGTGAATG
This sequence comes from Staurois parvus, assembly GCF_062004578.1. NCBI lineage: Eukaryota > Metazoa > Chordata > Amphibia > Anura > Ranidae > Staurois > Staurois parvus. Next base: position 932,196 of record NW_028320448.1, read on the forward strand.
TTGTCAGTGAGTGAATGTTGTCAGTGAGTGAATGTTGTCAGTGAATGTTGTCTGTGAGTGAATGTTGTCAGTTAGTGAATGTTGTCAGTGAATGTTGTCAGTGAGTGAATGTTGTCAGTGAGTGAATGTTGTCAGTGAATGTTGTCAGAGGGTCAATGTTGTCAGTGAATGTTGTCAGTGAGTGAATGTTGTCAGTGAGTGAATGTTGTCAGAGAGTGAATGTTGTCAGTGAGTGAATGTTGTCAGTGAATGTTGTGAGTGAGTGAATGTTGTCAGTGAGTGAATGCTGTCAGTGAATGTTGTCAGTGAATGTTGTCAGTGAGTGAATGTTATCAGTGAATGTTGTCAGTGAGTGAATGTTGTCAGTGAATGTTGTCAGTGAGTGAATGTTGTCAGTGAGTGAATGTTGTCAGTGAATGTTGTCAGTGAGTGAATGTTGTCAGTGAATGTCAGTGAGTGAATGTTGTCAGTGAATGTTGTCAGTGAATGTTGTCAGTGAGTGAATGTTGTCAGTGAGTGAATGTTGTCAGTGAATGTTGTCAGTGAGTGAATGTTGTCAGTGAATGCTGTCAGTGAGTGAATGTTGTCAGTGAGTGAATGTTGTCAGAGAGTGAATGTTGTCAGTGAATGTTGTCAGTGAATGTTGTCAGTGAGTGTTGTCAGTGAATGTTGTCAGAGAGTGAATGTTGTCAGTGAGTGAATGTTGTCAGTGAATGTTGTCAGTGAGTGAATGTTGTCAGTGAATGTTGTCTGTGAGTGAATGTTGTCAGTTAGTGAATGTTGTCAGTGAATGTTGTCAGTGAGTGAATGTTGTCAGTGAGTGAATGTTGTCAGTGAATGTTGTCAGAGAGTCAATGTTGTCAGTGAATGTTGTCAGTGAGTGAATGTTGTAAGTGAGTGAATGTTGTCAGTGAATGTTGTCAGTGAGTGAATGTTGTCAGTGAATGTTGTCAGTGAATGTTGTCAGTGAGTGAATGTTGTCAGTGAGTGTTGTCAGTGAGTGAATGTTGTCAGAGAGTGAATGTTGTCAGTGAGTGAATGTTGTCAGTGAATGTTGTCAGTGAGTGAATGTTGTCAGTGAGTGAATGTTGTCAGTGAATGTTGTCAGTGAATGTTGTCAGTGAGTGAATGTTATCAGTGAATGTTGTCAGTGAGTGAATGTTGTCAGTGAATGTTGTCAGTGAGTGAATGTTGTCAGTGAGTGAATGTTGTCAGTGAATGTTGTCAGTTAGTGAATGTTGTCAGTGAATGTTGTCAGTGAGTGAATGTTGTCAGTGAATGTTGTCAGTGAGTGAATGTTGTCAGTGAGTGAATGTTGTCAGTGAATGTTGTCTGTGAGTGAATGTTGTCAGTTAGTGAATGTTGTCAGTGAATGTTGTCAGAGAGTCAATGTTGTCAGTGAATGTTGTCAGTGAGTGAATGTTGTCAGTGAGTGAATGTTGTCAGTGAATGTTGTCAGTGAGTGAATGTTGTCAGTGAATGTCAGTGAGTGAATGTTGTCAGTGAATGTTGTCAGTGAATGTTAGCAGTGAGTGAATGTTGTCAGTGAGTGAATGTTGTCAGTGAATGTTGTCAGTGAGTGAATGTTGTCAGTGAATGCTGTCAGTGAGTGAATGTTGTCAGTGAGTGAATGTTGTCAGAGAGTGAATGTTGTCAGTGAATGTTGTCAGTGAATGTTGTCAGTGAGTGTTGTCAGTGAATGTTGTCAGAGAGTGAATGTTGTCAGTGAGTGAATGTTGTCAGTGAATGTTGTCAGTGAGTGAATGTTGTCAGTGAATGTTGTCTGTGAGTGAATGTTGTCAGTTAGTGAATGTTGTCAGTGAATGTTGTCAGTGAGTGAATGTTGTCAGTGAGTGAATGATGTCAGTGAATGTTGTCAGAGAATCAATGTTGTCAGTGAATGTTGTCAGTGAGTGAATGTTGTCAGTGAGTGAATGTTGTCAGTGAATGTTGTCAGTGAGTGAATGTTGTCAGTGAATGTTGTCAGTGAGTGAATGTTGTCAGAGAGTGAATGTTGTCAGTGAGTGAATGTTGTCAGTGAATGTTGTCAGTGAGTGAATGTTGTCAGAGAGTGAATGTTGTCAGTGAGTGAATGTTGTCAGTGAATGTTGTCAGTGAGTGAATGTTGTCAGTGAGTGAATGTTGTCAGTGAATGTTGTCAGTTAATGTTGTCAGTGAATGTTGTCAGTGAGTGAATGTTGTCAGTGAATGTTGTCAGTGAATGTTGTCAGTGAGTGAATGTTGTCAGTGAATGTTGTCAGTGAGTGAATGTTGTCAGTGAATGCTGTCAGTGAGTGAATGTTGTCAGTGAATATTGTCAGTGAGTGGATGTTGTCAGAGAGTGAATGTTGTAAGTGAATGTTGTCAGTGAGTGAATGTTGTCAGTGAATGTTGTCAGTGAATGTTGTCAGTGAGTGAATGTTGTCAGTGAATGTTGTCAGTGAGTGAATGTTGTCAGTGAATGCTGTCAGTGAGTGAATGTTGTCAGTGAGTGAATGTTGTCAGAGAGTGAATGTTGTCAGTGAATGTTGTCAGTGAGTGTTGTCAGTGAATGTTGTCAGTGAGTGAATGTTGTCAGTGAATGTTGTCAGTGAGTGAATGTTGTCAGTGAATGTTGTCAGTGAATGTTGTCAGTGAGTGAATGTTGTCAGTGAGTGAATGTTGTCAGTGAATGTTGTCAGTGAATGTTGTCAGTGAATGTTGTCAGTGAGTGAATGTTGTCAGTGAGTGAATGTTGTCAGTGAATGTTGTCTGTGAGTGAATGTTGTCAGTTAGTGAATGTTGTCAGTGAATGTTGTCAGAGAGTCAATGTTGTCAGTGAATGTTGTCAGTGAGTGAATGTTGTCAGTGAGTGAATGTTGTCAGTGAATGTTGTCAGTGAGTGAATGTTGTCAGTGAATGTCAGTGAGTGAATGTTGTCAGTGAATGTTGTCAGTGAGTGAATGTTGTCAGTGAGTGAATGTTGTCAGTGAATGTTGTCAGTGAGTGAATGTTGTCAGTGAGTGAATGTTGTCAGTGAATGTTGTCAGTGAGTGTTGTCAGTGAATGTTGTCAGTGAGTGAATGTTGTCAGTGAGTGAATGTTGTCAGTGAGTGAATGTTGTCAGTGAATGTTGTCAGTGAGTGAATGTTGTCAGTGAGTGAATGTTGTCAGTGAATGTTGTCAGTGAATGTTGTCAGTGAGTGAATGTTATCAGTGAATGTTGTCAGTGAGTGAATGTTGTCAGTGAATGTTGTCAGTGAGTGAATGTTGTCAGTGAGTGAATGTTGTCAGTGAATGTTGTCAGTGAATGTTATCAGTTAGTGAATGTTGTCAGTGAATGTTGTCAGTGAATGTTGTCAGTGAGTGAATGTTGTCAGTGAATGTTGTCAGTGAATGTTGTCAGTGAGTGAATGTTGTCAGTGAATGTTGTCAGTTAGTGAATGTTGTCAGTGAATGTTGTCAGTGAGTGAATGTTGTCAGTGAATGTTGTCAGTGAGTGAATGTTGTCAGTGAGTGAATGTTGTCAGTGAATGTTGTCTGTGAGTGAATGTTGTCAGTTAGTGAATGTTGTCAGTGAATGTTGTCAGAGAGTCAATGTTGTCAGTGAATGTTGTCAGTGAGTGAATGTTGTCAGTGAGTGAATGTTGTCAGTGAATGTTGTCAGTGAGTGAATGTTGTCAGTGAATGTCAGTGAGTGAATGTTGTCAGTGAATGTTGTCAGTGAATGTTGTCAGTGAGTGAATGTTGTCAGTGAGTGAATGTTGTCAGTGAATGTTGTCAGTGAGTGAATGTTGTCAGTGAATGCTGTCAGTGAGTGAATGTTGTCAGTGAGTGAATGTTGTCAGAGAGTGAATGTTGTCAGTGAATGTTGTCAGTGAATGTTGTCAGTGAGTGTTGTCAGTGAATGTTGTCAGAGAGTGAATGTTGTCAGTGAGTGAATGTTGTCAGTGAATGTTGTCAGTGAGTGAATGTTGTCAGTGAATGTTGTCTGTGAGTGAATGTTGTCAGTTAGTGAATGTTGTCAGTGAATGTTGTCAGTGAGTGAATGTTGTCAGTGAGTGAATGTTGTCAGTGAATGTTGTCAGTGAGTGAATGTTGTCAGTGAATGTTGTCAGTGAGTGAATGTTGTCAGAGAGTGAATGTTGTCAGTGAGTGAATGTTGTCAGTGAATGTTGTCAGTGAGTGAATGTTGTCAGAGAGTGAATGTTGTCAGTGAGTGAATGTTGTCAGTGAATGTTGTCAGTGAGTGAATGTTGTCAGTGAGTGAATGTTGTCAGTGAATGTTGTCAGTTAATGTTGTCAGTGAATGTTGTCAGTGAGTGAATGTTGTCAGTGAATGTTGTCAGTGAGTGAATGTTGTCAGTGAATGTTGTCAGTGAGTGAATGTTGTCAGTGAATGCTGTCAGTGAGTGAATGTTGTCAGTGAATATTGTCAGTGAGTGGATGTTGTCAGAGAGTGAATGTTGTAAGTGAATGTTGTCAGTGAGTGAATGTTGTCAGTGAATGTTGTCAGTGAATGTTGTCAGTGAGTGAATGTTGTCAGTGAATGTTGTCAGTGAGTGAATGTTGTCAGTGAATGCTGTCAGTGAGTGAATGTTGTCAGTGAGTGAATGTTGTCAGAGAGTGAATGTTGTCAGTGAATGTTGTCAGTGAGTGTTGTCAGTGAATGTTGTCAGTGAGTGAATGTTGTCAGTGAATGTTGTCAGTGAGTGAATGTTGTCAGTGAATGTTGTCAGTGAATGTTGTCAGTGAGTGAATGTTGTCAGTGAGTGAATGTTGTCAGTGAATGTTGTCAGTGAATGTTGTCAGTGAATGTTGTCAGTGAGTGAATGTTGTCAGTGAGTGAATGTTGTCAGTGAATGTTGTCTGTGAGTGAATGTTGTCAGTTAGTGAATGTTGTCAGTGAATGTTGTCAGAGAGTCAATGTTGTCAGTGAATGTTGTCAGTGAGTGAATGTTGTCAGTGAGTGAATGTTGTCAGTGAATGTTGTCAGTGAGTGAATGTTGTCAGTGAATGTCAGTGAGTGAAAGTTGTCAGTGAATGTTGTCAGTGAGTGAATGTTGTCAGTGAGTGAATGTTGTCAGTGAATGTTGTCAGTGAGTGAATGTTGTCAGTGAGTGAATGTTGTCAGTGAATGTTGTCAGTGAGTGTTGTCAGTGAATGTTGTCAGTGAGTGAATGTTGTCAGTGAGTGAATGTTGTCAGTGAGTGAATGTTGTCAGTGAATGTTGTCAGTGAGTGAATGTTGTCAGTGAGTGAATGTTGTCAGTGAATGTTGTCAGTGAATGTTGTCAGTGAGTGAATGTTATCAGTGAATGTTGTCAGTGAGTGAATGTTGTCAGTGAATGTTGTCAGTGAGTGAATGTTGTCAGTGAGTGAATGTTGTCAGTGAATGTTGTCAGTGAATGTTATCAGTTAGTGAATGTTGTCAGTGAATGTTGTCAGTGAATGTTGTCAGTGAGTGAATGTTGTCAGTGAATGTTGTCAGTGAATGTTGTCAGTGAGTGAATGTTGTCAGTGAGTGAATGTTGTCAGTGAATGTTGTCAGTGAATGTTGTCAGTGAGTGAATGTTGTCAGTGAATGTTGTCAGTGAGTGAATGTTGTCAGTGAATGTTGTCAGAGAGTCAATGTTGTCAGTGAATGTTGTCAGTGAGTGAATGTTGTCAGTGAGTGAATGTTGTCAGTGAATGTTGTCAGTGAATGTTGTCAGTGAGTGAATGTTGTCAGTGAGTGTTGTCAGTGAGTGAATGTTGTCAGAGAGTGAATGTTGTCAGTGAGTGAATGTTGTCAGTGAATGTTGTCAGTGAGTGAATGTTGTCAGTGAGTGAATGTTGTCAGTGAATGTTGTCAGTGAATGTTGTCAGTGAGTGAATGTTATCAGTGAATGTTGTCAGTGAGTGAATGTTGTCAGTGAATGTTGTCAGTGAGTGAATGTTGTCAGTGAATGTTGTCAGTGAATGTTATCAGTGAGTGAATGTTGTCAGTGAATGTTGTCAGTGAATGTTGTCAGTGAGTGAATGTTGTCAGTGAGTGAATGTTGTCAGTGAATGTTGTCTGTGAGTGAATGTTGTCAGTTAGTGAATGTTGTCAGTGAATGTTGTCAGAGAGTCAATGTTGTCAGTGAATGTTGTCAGTGAGTGAATGTTGTCAGTGAGTGAATGTTGTTAGTGAATGTTGTCAGTGAATGTTGTCAGAGAGTGAATGTTGTCAGTGAATGTTGTCAGAGAGTGAATGTTATCAGTAAATGTTGTCAGTGAATGTTGTCAGAGAGTGAATGTTGTCAGTGAATGTTGTCAGTTAGTGAATGTTGTCAGTGAATGTTGTCAGTGAGTGAATGTTGTCAGTGAATGTTGTCAGTGAGTGAATGTTGTCAGTGAATGCTGTCAGTGAGTGAATGTTGTCAGTGAGTGAATGTTGTCAGTGAATATTGTCAGTGAGTGAATGTTGTCAGTGAATGTTGTCAGTGAGTGAATGTTGTCAGTGAATGTTGTCAGTGAATGTTGTCAGTGAGTGAATGTTGTCAGTGAATGCTGTCAGTGAGTGAATGTTGTCAGTGAGTGAATGTTGTCAGTGAATGTTGTCAGAGAGTGAATGTTGTCAGTGAATGTTGTCAGTGAATGTTGTCAGTGAGTGTTGTCAGTGAATGTTGTCAGTGAGTGAATGTTGTCAGTGAGTGAATGTTGTCAGTGAATGTTGTCTGTGAGTGAATGTTGTCAGTTAGTGAATGTTGTCAGTGAATGTTGTCAGTGAGTGAATGTTGTCAGTGAGTGAATGTTGTCAGTGAATGTTGTCAGAGAGTCAATGTTGTCAGTGAATGTTGTCAGTGAGTGAATGTTGTCAGTGAGTGAATGTTGTCAGTGAATGTTGTCAGTGAGTGAATGTTGTCAGTGAATGTTGTCAGTGAATGTTGTCAGTGAGTGAATGTTGTCAGTGAGTGTTGTCAGTGAGTGAATGTTGTCAGAGAGTAAATGTTGTCAGTGAGTGAATGTTGTCAGTGAATGTTGTCAGTGAGTGAATGTTGTCAGTGAGTGAATGTTGTCAGTGAATGTTGTCAGTGAATGTTGTCAGTGAGTGAATGTTATCAGTGAATGTTGTCAGTGAGTGAATGTTGTCAGTGAATGTTGTCAGTGAGTGAATGTTGTCAGTGAGTGTTGTCAGTGAATGTTATCAGTTAGTGAATGTTGTCAGTGAATGTTGTCAGTGAATGTTGTCAGTGAGTGAATGTTGTCAGTGAGTGAATGTTGTCAGTGAATGTTGTCTGTGAGTGAATGTTGTCAGTTAGTGAATGTTGTCAGTGAATGTTGTCAGAGAGTCAATGTTGTCAGTGAATGTTGTCAGTGAGTGAATGTTGTCAGTGAGTGAATGTTGTCAGTGAATGTTGTCAGTGAATGTTGTCAGAGAGTGAATGTTGTCAGTGAATGTTGTCAGAGAGTGAATGTTATCAGTAAATGTTGTCAGAGAGTGAATGTTGTCAGTGAATGTTGTCAGTTAGTGAATGTTGTCAGTGAATGTTGTCAGTGAGTGAATGTTGTCAGTGAATGTTGTCAGTGAGTGAATGTTGTCAGTGAATGTTGTCAGTGAATGCTGTCAGTGAGTGAATGTTGTCAGTGAGTGAATGTTGTCAGTGAATATTGTCAGTGAGTGAATGTTGTCAGTGAATGTTGTCAGTGAGTGAATGTTGTCAGTGAATGTTGTCAGGGAATGTTGTCAGTGAGTGAATGTTGTCAGTGAATGCTGTCAGTGAGTGAATGTTGTCAGTGAGTGAATGTTGTCAGTGAATGTTGTCAGAGAGTGAATGTTGTCAGTGAATGTTGTCAGTGAGTGTTGTCAGTGAATGTTGTCAGTGAGTGAATGTTGTCAGTGAGTGAATGTTGTCAGTGAGTGAATGTTGTCAGTGAATGTTGTCTGTGAGTGAATGTTGTCAGTTAGTGAATGTTGTCAGTGAATGTTGTCAGTGAGTGAATGTTGTCAGTGAGTGAATGTTGTCAGTGAATGTTGTCAGAGAGTCAATGTTGTCAGTGAATGTTGTCAGTGAGTGAATGTTGTCAGTGAGTGAATGTTGTCAGTGAATGTTGTCAGTGAGTGAATGTTGTCAGTGAATGTCAGTGAGTGAATGTTGTCAGTGAATGTTGTCAGTGAATGTTGTCAGTGAGTGAATGTTGTCAGTGAGTGAATGTTGTCAGTGAATGTTGTCAGTGAGTGAATGTTGTCAGTGAATGCTGTCAGTGAGTGAATGTTGTCAGTGAGTGAATGTTGTCAGTGAATGTTGTCAGTGAGTGAATGTTGTCAGTGAATGTTGTCAGTGAATGTTGTCAGTGAGTGAATGTTGTCAGTGAGTGAATGTTGTCAGAGAGTGAATGTTGTCAGTGAGTGAATGTTGTCAGTGAATGTTGTCAGTGAGTGAATGTTGTCAGAGAGTGAATGTTGTCAGTGAGTGAATGTTGTCAGTGAATGTTGTCAGTGAGCGAATGTTGTCAGTGAGTGAATGTTGTCAGTGAATGTTGTCAGTGAGTGAATGTTATCAGTGAATGTTGTCAGTGAGTGAATGTTGTCAGTGAATGCTGTCAGTGAGTGAATGTTGTCAGTGAGTGAATGTTGTCAGTGAATGTTGTCAGTGAGTGTTGTCAGTGAATGTTGTCAGTGAGTGAATGTTGTCAGTGAGTGAATGTTGTCAGTGAGTGAATGTTGTCAGTGAATGTTGTCAGTGAGTGAATTTTGTCAGTGAATGTTGTCAGTGAATGTTGTCAGTGAATGTTGTCAGAGAGTGAATGTTGTCAGTGAGTGAATGTTGTCAGTGAATGTTGTCAGTGAGTGAATGTTGTCAGTGAGTGAATGTTGTCAGTGAATGTTGTCAGTGAGTGAATGTTGTCAGTGAATGTTGTCAGTGAATGTTGTCAGTGAGTGAATGTTGTCAGTGAGTGTTGTGAGTCAATGTTGTCAGTGAGTGTTGTCAGTGAATGTTGTCAGTGAGTGAATGTTGTCAGTGAATGTTGTCAGTGAGTGAATGTTGTCAGTGAATGTTGTCAGTGAGTGAATGTTGTCAGTGAATGTTGTCAGTGAGTGAATGCTGTCAGTGAGTGAATGTTGTCAGTGAGTGAATGTTGTCAGTGAATGTTGTCAGAGAGTGAATGTTGTCAGTGAATGTTGTCAGTGAATGTTGTCAGTGAGTGTTGTCAGTGAATGTTGTCAGTGAGTGAATGTTGTCAGTGAATGTCAGTGAGTGAATGTTGTCAGTGAATGTTGTCAGTGAATGTTGTCAGTGAGTGAATGTTGTCAGTGAGTGAATGTTGTCAGTGAATGCTGTCAGTGAGTGAATGTGGTCAGTGAGTGAATGTTGTCAGAGAGTGAATGTTGTCAGTGAATGTTGTCAGTGAATGTTGTCAGTGAATGTTGTCAGTGAGTGAATGTTGTCAGTGAGTGAATGTTGTCAGTGAATGTTGTCAGTGAGTGAATGTTGTCAGTGAATGTTGTCAGTGAATGTTGTCAGTGAATGTTGTCAGAGAGTGAATGTTGTCAGTGAGTGAATGTTGTCAGTGAATGTTGTCAGTGAATGTTGTCAGTGAGTGAATGTTGTCAGTGAGTGAATGTTGTCAGTGAGTGAATGTTGTCAGTGAATGTTGTCAGTGAGTGAATGTTGTCAGTGAATGTTGTCAGTGAGTGAATGTTGTCAGTGAATGTTGTCAGTGAGTGAATGTTGTCAGTGAGTGAATGTTGTCAGTGAACGTTGTCAGTGAATGTTGTCAGAGAGTGAATGTTGTCAGTGAATGTTGTCAGAGAGTGAATGTTATCAGTAAATGTTGTCTGTGAATGTTGTCAGAGAGTGAATGTTGTCAGTGAATGTTGTCAGTTAGTGAATGTTGTCAGTGAATGTTGTCAGTGAGTGAATGTTGTCAGTGAATGTTGTCAGTGAGTGAATGTTGTCAGTGAATGCTGTCAGTGAGTGAATGTTGTCAGTGAGTGAATGTTGTCAGTGAATGTTGTCAGAGAGTGAATGTTGTCAGTGAATGTTGTCAGTGAATGTTGTCAGTGAGTGTTGTCAGTGAATGTTGTCAGTGAGTGAATGTTGTCAGTGAGTGAATGTTGTCAGTGAGTGAATGTTGTCTGTGAGTGAATGTTATCAGTTAGTGAATGTTGTCAGTGAATGTTGTCAGTGAGTGAATGTTGTCAGTGAGTGAATGTTGTCAGTGAATGTTGTCAGTGAGTGAATGTTGTCAGTGAGTGAATGTTGTCAGTGAGTGTTGTAAGTGAGTCAATGTTGTCAGTGAGTGTTGTCAGTGAATGTTGTCAGTGAGTGAATGTTGTCAGTGAATGTTGTCAGTGAGTGAATGTTGTCAGTGAATGTTGTCAGTGAGTGAATGTTGTCAGTGAATGTTGTCAGTGAGTGAATGTTGTCAGTGAATGTTGTCAGTGAGTGAATGTTGTCAGTGAGTGAATGTTGTCAGTGAATGTTGTCAGTGAATGTTGTCAGAGAGTGAATGTTGTCAGTGAATGTTGTCAGAGAGTGAATGTTATCAGTAAATGTTGTCAGTGAATGTTGTCAGAGAGTGAATGTTGTCAGTGAATGTTGTCAGTTAGTGAATGTTGTCAGTGAATGTTGTCAGTGAGTGAATGTTGTCAGTGAATGTTGTCAGTGAATGCTGTCAGTGAGTGAATGTTGTCAGTGAGTGAATGTTGTCAGTGAATATTGTCAGTGAGTGAATGTTGTCAGTGAATGTTGTCAGTGAGTGAATGTTGTCAGTGAATGCTGTCAGTGAGTGAATGTTGTCAGTGAGTGAATGTTGTCAGTGAATGTTGTCAGAGAGTGAATGTTGTCAGTGAATGTTGTCAGTGAATGTTGTCAGTGAGTGTTGTCAGTGAGTGAATGTTGTCAGTGAGTGAATGTTGTCAGTGAATGTTGTCAGTGAGTGAATGTTGTCAGTGAATGTTGTCTGTGAGTGAATGTTGTCAGTTAGTGAATGTTGTCAGTGAATGTTGTCAGTGAATGTTGTCAGTGAGTGAATGTTGTCAGTGAATGTTGTCAGAGAGTGAATGTTGTCAGTGAATGTTGTCAGTGAATGTTGTCAGTGAGTGAATGTTGTCAGTGAATGTTGTCTGTGAGTGAATGTTGTCAGTTAGTGAATGTTGTCAGTGAATGTTGTCAGTGAGTGAATGTTGTCAGTGAGTGAATGTTGTCAGTGAATGTTGTCAGTGAGTGAATGTTGTCAGTGAATGTTGTCAGTGAGTGAATGTTGTCAGTGAGTGAATGTTGTCAGAGAGTGAATGTTGTCAGTGAGTGAATGTTGTCAGTGAATGTTGTCAGTGAGTGAATGTTGTCAGAGAGTGAATGTTGTCAGTGAGTGAATGTTGTCAGTGAATGTTGTCAGTGAGTGAATGTTGTCAGTGAGTGAATGTTGTCAGTGAATGTTGTCAGTGAATGTTGTCAGTGAGTGAATGTTATCAGTGAATGTTGTCAGTGAGTGAATGTTGTCAGTGAATGTTGTCAGTGAGTGAATGTTGTCAGTGAGTGAATGTTGTCAGTGAATGTTGTCAGTGAGTGAATGTTGTCAGTGAATGTTGTCAGTGAGTGAATGTTGTCAGTGAATGTTGTCAGTGAGTGAATGTTGTCAGTGAATGTTGTCAGTGAGTGAATGCTGTCAGTGAGTGAATGTTGTCAGTGAGTGAATGTTGTCAGTGAATGTTGTCTGTGAGTGAATGTTGTCAGTTAGTGAATGTTGTCAGTGAATGTTGTCAGTGAGTGAATGTTGTCAGTGAGTGAATGTTGTCAGTGAATGTTGTCAGAGTCAATGTTGTCAGTGAATGTTGTCAGTGAGTGAATGTTGTCAGTGAGTGAATGTTGTCAGAGAGTCAATGTTGTCAGTGAATGTTGTCAGTGAGTGAATGTTGTCAGTGAATGCTGTCAGTGAGTGAATGTTGTCAGTGAGTGAATGTTGTCAGAGAGTGAATGTTGTCAGTGAATGTTGTCAGTGAATGTTGTCAGTGAGTGTTGTCAGTGAATGTTGTCAGTGAGTGAATGTTGTCAGTGAGTGAATGTTGTCAGTGAATGTTGTCAGTGAGTGAATGTTGTCAGTGAATGTTGTCAGTGAATGTTGTCAGTGAGTGAATGTTGTCAGTGAGTGAATGTTGTCAGTGAATGTTGTCAGAGGGTCAATGTTGTCAGTGAATGTTGTCAGTGAGTGAATGTTGTCAGTGAGTGAATGTTGTCAGAGAGTGAATGTTGTCAGTGAGTGAATGTTGTCAGTGAATGTTGTGAGTGAGTGAATGTTGTCAGTGAGTGAATGCTGTCAGTGAATGTTGTCAGTGAATGTTGTCAGTGAGTGAATGTTATCAGTGAATGTTGTCAGTGAGTGAATGTTGTCAGTGAATGTTGTCAGTGAGTGAATGTTGTCAGTGAGTGAATGTTGTCAGTGAATGTTGTCAGTGAGTGAATGTTGTCAGTGAATGTCAGTGAGTGAATGTTGTCAGTGAATGTTGTCAGTGAATGTTGTCAGTGAGTGAATGTTGTCAGTGAGTGAATGTTGTCAGTGAATGTTGTCAGTGAGTGAATGTTGTCAGTGAATGCTGTCAGTGAGTGAATGTTGTCAGTGAGTGAATGTTGTCAGAGAGTGAATGTTGTCAGTGAATGTTGTCAGTGAATGTTGTCAGTGAGTGTTGTCAGTGAATGTTGTCAGAGAGTGAATGTTGTCAGTGAGTGAATGTTGTCAGTGAATGTTGTCAGTGAGTGAATGTTGTCAGTGAATGTCAGTGAGTGAATGTTGTCAGTGAATGTTGTCAGTGAATGTTGTCAGTGAGTGAATGTTGTCAGTGAGTGAATGTTGTCAGTGAATGTTGTCAGTTAATGTTGTCAGTGAATGTTGTCAGTGAGTGAATGTTGTCAGTGAATGTTGTCAGTGAGTGAATGTTGTCAGTGAATGTTGTCAGTGAGTGAATGTTGTCAGTGAATGTTGTCAGTGAATGTTATCAGTGAGTGAATGTTGTCAGTGAGTGAATGTTGTCAGTGAATGTTGTCAGTGAGTGAATGTTGTCAGAGAGTGAATGTTGTCAGTGAGTGAATGTTGTCAGTGAATGTTGTCAGTGAATGTTGTCTGTGAGTGAATGTTGTCAGTGAATGTTGTCAGTGAGTGAATGTTGTCAGTGAGTGAATGTTGTCTGTGAGTGAATGTTGTCAGTTAGTGAATGTTGTCAGTGAATGTTGTCAGTGAGTGAATGTTGTCAGTGAGTGAATGTTGTCAGTGAATGTTGTCAGAGAGTCAATGTTGTCAGTGAATGTTGTCAGTGAGTGAATGTTGTCAGTGAGTGAATGTTGTCAGTGAATGTTGTCAGTGAGTGAATGTTGTCAGTGAGTGTTGTCAGTGAGTGAATGTTGTCAGAGAGTGAATGTTGTCAGTGAGTGAATGTTGTCAGTGAATGTTGTCAGTGAGTGAATGTTGTCAGTGAGTGAATGTTGTCAGTGAATGTTGTCAGTTAATGTTGTCAGTGAATGTTGTCAGTGAGTGAATGTTGTCAGTGAATGTTGTCAGTGAGTGAATGTTGTCAGTGAATGTTGTCAGTGAGTGAATGTTGTCAGTGAGTGAATGTTGTCAGTGAATGTTGTCAGTGAATGTTATCAGTGAGTGAATGTTGTCAGTGAGTGAATGTTGTCAGTGAATGTTGTCAGTGAGTGAATGTTGTCAGTGAATGTTGTCAGTGAATGTTGTCAGTGAGTGAATGTTGTCAGAGAGTGAATGTTGTCAGTGAGTGAATGTTGTCAGTGAATGTTGTCAGTGAATGTTGTCTGTGAGTGAATGTTGTCAGTGAATGTTGTCAGTGAGTGAATGTTGTCAGTGAATGTTGTCAGTGAGTGAATGTTGTCAGTGAATGTTGTCAGTGAGTGAATGTTGTCAGTGAATGTTGTCAGTGAGTGAATGTTGTCAGTGAATGTTGTCTGTGAGTGAATGTTGTCAGTTAGTGAATGTTGTCAGTGAGTGAATGTTGTCAGTGAATGTTGTCAGTGAGTGAATGTTGTCAGTGAGTGAATGTTGTCAGTGAATGTTGTCAGTGAGTGAATGTTGTCAGTGAGTGTTGTAAGTGAGTCAATGTTGTCAGTGAGTGTTGTCAGTGAATGTTGTCAGTGAGTGAATGTTGTCAGTGAATGTTGTCAGTGAGTGAATGTTGTCAGTGAATGTTGTCAGTGAGTGAATGTTGTCAGTGAGTGAATGTTGTCAGTGAATGTTGTCTGTGAGTGAATGTTGTCAGTTAGTGAATGTTGTCAGTGAATGTTGTCAGTGAGTGAATGTTGTCAGTGAGTGAATGTTGTCAGTGAATGTTGTCAGAGGGTCAATGTTGTCAGTGAATGTTGTCAGTGAGTGAATGTTGTCAGTGAGTGAATGTTGTCAGAGAGTGAATGTTGTCAGTGAGTGAATGTTGTCAGTGAATGTTGTGAGTGAGTGAATGTTGTCAGTGAGTGAATGCTGTCAGTGAATGTTGTCAGTGAATGTTGTCAGTGAGTGAATGTTATCAGTGAATGTTGTCAGTGAGTGAATGTTGTCAGTGAATGTTGTCAGTGAGTGAATGTTGTCAGTGAGTGAATGTTGTCAGTGAATGTTGTCAGTGAGTGAATGTTGTCAGTGAATGTCAGTGAGTGAATGTTGTCAGTGAATGTTGTCAGTGAATGTTGTCAGTGAGTGAATGTTGTCAGTGAGTGAATGTTGTCAGTGAATGTTGTCAGTGAGTGAATGTTGTCAGTGAATGCTGTCAGTGAGTGAATGTTGTCAGTGAGTGAATGTTGTCAGAGAGTGAATGTTGTCAGTGAATGTTGTCAGTGAATGTTGTCAGTGAGTGTTGTCAGTGAATGTTGTCAGAGAGTGAATGTTGTCAGTGAGTGAATGTTGTCAGTGAATGTTGTCAGTGAGTGAATGTTGTCAGTGAATGTTGTCTGTGAGTGAATGTTGTCAGTTAGTGAATGTTGTCAGTGAATGTTGTCAGTGAGTGAATGTTGTCAGTGAGTGAATGTTGTCAGTGAATGTTGTCAGAGAGTCAATGTTGTCAGTGAATGTTGTCAGTGAGTGAATGTTGTAAGTGAGTGAATGTTGTCAGTGAATGTTGTCAGTGAGTGAATGTTGTCAGTGAATGTTGTCAGTGAATGTTGTCAGTGAGTGAATGTTGTCAGTGAGTGTTGTCAGTGAGTGAATGTTGTCAGAGAGTGAATGTTGTCAGTGAGTGAATGTTGTCAGTGAATGTTGTCAGTGAGTGAATGTTGTCAGTGAGTGAATGTTGTCAGTGAATGTTGTCAGTGAATGTTGTCAGTGAGTGAATGTTATCAGTGAATGTTGTCAGTGAGTGAATGTTGTCAGTGAATGTTGTCAGTGAGTGAATGTTGTCAGTGAGTGAATGTTGTCAGTGAATGTTGTCAGTTAGTGAATGTTGTCAGTGAATGTTGTCAGTGAGTGAATGTTGTCAGTGAATGTTGTCAGTGAGTGAATGTTGTCAGTGAGTGAATGTTGTCAGTGAATGTTGTCTGTGAGTGAATGTTGTCAGTTAGTGAATGTTGTCAGTGAATGTTGTCAGAGAGTCAATGTTGTCAGTGAATGTTGTCAGTGAGTGAATGTTGTCAGTGAGTGAATGTTGTCAGTGAATGTTGTCAGTGAGTGAATGTTGTCAGTGAATGTCAGTGAGTGAATGTTGTCAGTGAATGTTGTCAGTGAATGTTAGCAGTGAGTGAATGTTGTCAGTGAGTGAATGTTGTCAGTGAATGTTGTCAGTGAGTGAATGTTGTCAGTGAATGCTGTCAGTGAGTGAATGTTGTCAGTGAGTGAATGTTGTCAGAGAGTGAATGTTGTCAGTGAATGTTGTCAGTGAATGTTGTCAGTGAGTGTTGTCAGTGAATGTTGTCAGAGAGTGAATGTTGTCAGTGAGTGAATGTTGTCAGTGAATGTTGTCAGTGAGTGAATGTTGTCAGTGAATGTTGTCTGTGAGTGAATGTTGTCAGTTAGTGAATGTTGTCAGTGAATGTTGTCAGTGAGTGAATGTTGTCAGTGAGTGAATGATGTCAGTGAATGTTGTCAGAGAGTCAATGTTGTCAGTGAATGTTGTCAGTGAGTGAATGTTGTCAGTGAGTGAATGTTGTCAGTGAATGTTGTCAGTGAGTGAATGTTGTCAGTGAATGTTGTCAGTGAGTGAATGTTGTCAGAGAGTGAATGTTGTCAGTGAGTGAATGTTGTCAGTGAATGTTGTCAGTGAGTGAATGTTGTCAGAGAGTGAATGTTGTCAGTGAGTGAATGTTGTCAGTGAATGTTGTCAGTGAGTGAATGTTGTCAGTGAGTGAATGTTGTCAGTGAATGTTGTCAGTTAATGTTGTCAGTGAATGTTGTCAGTGAGTGAATGTTGTCAGTGAATGTTGTCAGTGAATGTTGTCAGTGAGTGAATGTTGTCAGTGAATGTTGTCAGTGAGTGAATGTTGTCAGTGAATGCTGTCAGTGAGTGAATGTTGTCAGTGAATATTGTCAGTGAGTGGATGTTGTCAGAGAGTGAATGTTGTAAGTGAATGTTGTCAGTGAGTGAATGTTGTCAGTGAATGTTGTCAGTGAATGTTGTCAGTGAGTGAATGTTGTCAGTGAATGTTGTCAGTGAGTGAATGTTGTCAGTGAATGCTGTCAGTGAGTGAATGTTGTCAGTGAGTGAATGTTGTCAGAGAGTGAATGTTGTCAGTGAATGTTGTCAGTGAGTGTTGTCAGTGAATGTTGTCAGTGAGTGAATGTTGTCAGTGAATGTTGTCAGTGAGTGAATGTTGTCAGTGAATGTTGTCAGTGAATGTTGTCAGTGAGTGAATGTTGTCAGTGAGTGAATGTTGTCAGTGAATGTTGTCAGTGAATGTTGTCAGTGAATGTTGTCAGTGAGTGAATGTTGTCAGTGAGTGAATGTTGTCAGTGAATGTTGTCTGTGAGTGAATGTTGTCAGTTAGTGAATGTTGTCAGTGAATGTTGTCAGAGAGTCAATGTTGTCAGTGAATGTTGTCAGTGAGTGAATGTTGTCAGTGAGTGAATGTTGTCAGTGAATGTTGTCAGTGAGTGAATGTTGTCAGTGAATGTCAGTGAGTGAATGTTGTCAGTGAATGTTGTCAGTGAGTGAATGTTGTCAGTGAGTGAATGTTGTCAGTGAATGTTGTCAGTGAGTGAATGTTGTCAGTGAGTGAATGTTGTCAGTGAATGTTGTCAGTGAGTGTTGTCAGTGAATGTTGTCAGTGAGTGAATGTTGTCAGTGAGTGAATGTTGTCAGTGAGTGAATGTTGTCAGTGAATGTTGTCAGTGAGTGAATGTTGTCAGTGAGTGAATGTTGTCAGTGAATGTTGTCAGTGAATGTTGTCAGTGAGTGAATGTTATCAGTGAATGTTGTCAGTGAGTGAATGTTGTCAGTGAATGTTGTCAGTGAGTGAATGTTGTCAGTGAGTGAATGTTGTCAGTGAATGTTGTCAGTGAATGTTATCAGTTAGTGAATGTTGTCAGTGAATGTTGTCAGTGAATGTTGTCAGTGAGTGAATGTTGTCAGTGAATGTTGTCAGTGAATGTTGTCAGTGAGTGAATGTTGTCAGTGAATGTTGTCAGTTAGTGAATGTTGTCAGTGAATGTTGTCAGTGAGTGAATGTTGTCAGTGAATGTTGTCAGTGAGTGAATGTTGTCAGTGAGTGAATGTTGTCAGTGAATGTTGTCTGTGAGTGAATGTTGTCAGTTAGTGAATGTTGTCAGTGAATGTTGTCAGAGAGTCAATGTTGTCAGTGAATGTTGTCAGTGAGTGAATGTTGTCAGTGAGTGAATGTTGTCAGTGAATGTTGTCAGTGAGTGAATGTTGTCAGTGAATGTCAGTGAGTGAATGTTGTCAGTGAATGTTGTCAGTGAATGTTGTCAGTGAGTGAATGTTGTCAGTGAGTGAATGTTGTCAGTGAATGTTGTCAGTGAGTGAATGTTGTCAGTGAATGCTGTCAGTGAGTGAATGTTGTCAGTGAGTGAATGTTGTCAGAGAGTGAATGTTGTCAGTGAATGTTGTCAGTGAATGTTGTCAGTGAGTGTTGTCAGTGAATGTTGTCAGAGAGTGAATGTTGTCAGTGAGTGAATGTTGTCAGTGAATGTTGTCAGTGAGTGAATGTTGTCAGTGAATGTTGTCTGTGAGTGAATGTTGTCAGTTAGTGAATGTTGTCAGTGAATGTTGTCAGTGAGTGAATGTTGTCAGTGAGTGAATGTTGTCAGTGAATGTTGTCAGTGAGTGAATGTTGTCAGTGAATGTTGTCAGTGAGTGAATGTTGTCAGAGAGTGAATGTTGTCAGTGAGTGAATGTTGTCAGTGAATGTTGTCAGTGAGTGAATGTTGTCAGAGAGTGAATGTTGTCAGTGAGTGAATGTTGTCAGTGAATGTTGTCAGTGAGTGAATGTTGTCAGTGAGTGAATGTTGTCAGTGAATGTTGTCAGTTAATGTTGTCAGTGAATGTTGTCAGTGAGTGAATGTTGTCAGTGAATGTTGTCAGTGAGTGAATGTTGTCAGTGAATGTTGTCAGTGAGTGAATGTTGTCAGTGAATGCTGTCAGTGAGTGAATGTTGTCAGTGAATATTGTCAGTGAGTGGATGTTGTCAGAGAGTGAATGTTGTAAGTGAATGTTGTCAGTGAGTGAATGTTGTCAGTGAATGTTGTCAGTGAATGTTGTCAGTGAGTGAATGTTGTCAGTGAATGTTGTCAGTGAGTGAATGTTGTCAGTGAATGCTGTCAGTGAGTGAATGTTGTCAGTGAGTGAATGTTGTCAGAGAGTGAATGTTGTCAGTGAATGTTGTCAGTGAGTGTTGTCAGTGAATGTTGTCAGTGAGTGAATGTTGTCAGTGAATGTTGTCAGTGAGTGAATGTTGTCAGTGAATGTTGTCAGTGAATGTTGTCAGTGAGTGAATGTTGTCAGTGAGTGAATGTTGTCAGTGAATGTTGTCAGTGAATGTTGTCAGTGAATGTTGTCAGTGAGTGAATGTTGTCAGTGAGTGAATGTTGTCAGTGAATGTTGTCTGTGAGTGAATGTTGTCAGTTAGTGAATGTTGTCAGTGAATGTTGTCAGAGAGTCAATGTTGTCAGTGAATGTTGTCAGTGAGTGAATGTTGTCAGTGAGTGAATGTTGTCAGTGAATGTTGTCAGTGAGTGAATGTTGTCAGTGAATGTCAGTGAGTGAAAGTTGTCAGTGAATGTTGTCAGTGAGTGAATGTTGTCAGTGAGTGAATGTTGTCAGTGAATGTTGTCAGTGAGTGAATGTTGTCAGTGAGTGAATGTTGTCAGTGAATGTTGTCAGTGAGTGTTGTCAGTGAATGTTGTCAGTGAGTGAATGTTGTCAGTGAGTGAATGTTGTCAGTGAGTGAATGTTGTCAGTGAATGTTGTCAGTGAGTGAATGTTGTCAGTGAGTGAATGTTGTCAGTGAATGTTGTCAGTGAATGTTGTCAGTGAGTGAATGTTATCAGTGAATGTTGTCAGTGAGTGAATGTTGTCAGTGAATGTTGTCAGTGAGTGAATGTTGTCAGTGAGTGAATGTTGTCAGTGAATGTTGTCAGTGAATGTTATCAGTTAGTGAATGTTGTCAGTGAATGTTGTCAGTGAGTGAATGTTGTCAGTGAATGTTGTCAGTGAGTGAATGTTGTCAGTGAATGCTGTCAGTGAGTGAATGTTGTCAGTGAGTGAATGTTGTCAGTGAATGTTGTCAGAGAGTGAATGTTGTCAGTGAATGTTGTCAGTGAATGTTGTCAGTGAGTGTTGTCAGTGAATGTTGTCAGTGAGTGAATGTTGTCAGTGAGTGAATGTTGTCAGTGAGTGAATGTTGTCTGTGAGTGAATGTTATCAGTTAGTGAATGTTGTCAGTGAATGTTGTCAGTGAGTGAATGTTGTCAGTGAGTGAATGTTGTCAGTGAATGTTGTCAGTGAGTGAATGTTGTCAGTGAGTGAATGTTGTCAGTGAGTGTTGTAAGTGAGTCAATGTTGTCAGTGAGTGTTGTCAGTGAATGTTGTCAGTGAGTGAATGTTGTCAGTGAATGTTGTCAGTGAGTGAATGTTGTCAGTGAATGTTGTCAGTGAGTGAATGTTGTCAGTGAATGTTGTCAGTGAGTGAATGTTGTCAGTGAATGTTGTCAGTGAGTGAATGTTGTCAGTGAGTGAATGTTGTCAGTGAATGTTGTCAGTGAATGTTGTCAGAGAGTGAATGTTGTCAGTGAATGTTGTCAGAGAGTGAATGTTATCAGTAAATGTTGTCAGTGAATGTTGTCAGAGAGTGAATGTTGTCAGTGAATGTTGTCAGTTAGTGAATGTTGTCAGTGAATGTTGTCAGTGAGTGAATGTTGTCAGTGAATGTTGTCAGTGAATGCTGTCAGTGAGTGAATGTTGTCAGTGAGTGAATGTTGTCAGTGAATATTGTCAGTGAGTGAATGTTGTCAGTGAATGTTGTCAGTGAGTGAATGTTGTCAGTGAATGCTGTCAGTGAGTGAATGTTGTCAGTGAGTGAATGTTGTCAGTGAATGTTGTCAGAGAGTGAATGTTGTCAGTGAATGTTGTCAGTGAATGTTGTCAGTGAGTGTTGTCAGTGAGTGAATGTTGTCAGTGAGTGAATGTTGTCAGTGAATGTTGTCAGTGAGTGAATGTTGTCAGTGAATGTTGTCTGTGAGTGAATGTTGTCAGTTAGTGAATGTTGTCAGTGAATGTTGTCAGTGAATGTTGTCAGTGAGTGAATGTTGTCAGTGAATGTTGTCAGAGAGTGAATGTTGTCAGTGAATGTTGTCAGTGAATGTTGTCAGTGAGTGAATGTTGTCAGTGAATGTTGTCTGTGAGTGAATGTTGTCAGTTAGTGAATGTTGTCAGTGAATGTTGTCAGTGAGTGAATGTTGTCAGTGAGTGAATGTTGTCAGTGAATGTTGTCAGTGAGTGAATGTTGTCAGTGAATGTTGTCAGTGAGTGAATGTTGTCAGTGAGTGAATGTTGTCAGAGAGTGAATGTTGTCAGTGAGTGAATGTTGTCAGTGAATGTTGTCAGTGAGTGAATGTTGTCAGAGAGTGAATGTTGTCAGTGAGTGAATGTTGTCAGTGAATGTTGTCAGTGAGTGAATGTTGTCAGTGAGTGAATGTTGTCAGTGAATGTTGTCAGTGAATGTTGTCAGTGAGTGAATGTTATCAGTGAATGTTGTCAGTGAGTGAATGTTGTCAGTGAATGTTGTCAGTGAGTGAATGTTGTCAGTGAGTGAATGTTGTCAGTGAATGTTGTCAGTGAGTGAATGTTGTCAGTGAATGTTGTCAGTGAGTGAATGTTGTCAGTGAATGTTGTCAGTGAGTGAATGTTGTCAGTGAATGTTGTCAGTGAGTGAATGCTGTCAGTGAGTGAATGTTGTCAGTGAGTGAATGTTGTCAGTGAATGTTGTCTGTGAGTGAATGTTGTCAGTTAGTGAATGTTGTCAGTGAATGTTGTCAGTGAGTGAATGTTGTCAGTGAGTGAATGTTGTCAGTGAATGTTGTCAGAGTCAATGTTGTCAGTGAATGTTGTCAGTGAGTGAATGTTGTCAGTGAGTGAATGTTGTCAGAGAGTCAATGTTGTCAGTGAATGTTGTCAGTGAGTGAATGTTGTCAGTGAATGCTGTCAGTGAGTGAATGTTGTCAGTGAGTGAATGTTGTCAGAGAGTGAATGTTGTCAGTGAATGTTGTCAGTGAATGTTGTCAGTGAGTGTTGTCAGTGAATGTTGTCAGTGAGTGAATGTTGTCAGTGAGTGAATGTTGTCAGTGAATGTTGTCAGTGAGTGAATGTTGTCAGTGAATGTTGTCAGTGAATGTTGTCAGAGAGTGAATGTTGTCAGTGAGTGAATGTTGTCAGTGAATGTTGTCAGTGAATGTTGTCAGTGAGTGAATGTTGTCAGTGAGTGAATGTTGTCAGTGAATGTTGTCTGTGAGTGAATGTTGTCAGTTAGTGAATGTTGTCAGTGAGTGAATGTTGTCAGTGAATGTTGTCAGTGAGTGAATGTTGTCAGTGAGTGAATGTTGTCAGTGAGTGTTGTAAGTGAGTCAATGTTGTCAGTGAGTGTTGTCAGTGAATGTTGTCAGTGAGTGAATGTTATCAGTGAATGTTGTCATTGAGTGAATGTTGTCAGTGAATGTTGTCAGTGAGTGAATGTTGTCAGTGAATGTTGTCAGTGAGTGAATGTTGTCAGTGAATGTTGTCAGTGAGTGAATGTTGTCAGTGAATGTTGTCAGTGAGTGAATGTTGTCAGTGAGTGAATGTTGTCAGTGAGTGAATGTTGTCAGTGAACGTTGTCAGTGAATGTTGTCAGAGAGTGAATGTTGTCAGTGAATGTTGTCAGTGAGTGAATGTTGTCAGTGAGTGAATGTTGTCAGTGAGTGGATGTTGTCAGTGAATGTTGTCTGTGAGTGAATGTTGTCAGTGAGTGAATGTTGTCAGTGAATGTTGTCAGTTAGTGAATGTTGTCAGTGAATGTTGTCAGTGAGTGAATGTTGTCAGTGAGTGTTGTGAGTCAATGTTGTCAGTGAGTGTTGTCAGTGAATGTTGTCAGTGAGTGAATGTTGTCAGTGAATGTTGTCAGTGAGTGAATGTTGTCAGTGAATGTTGTCAGTGAGTGAATGCTGTCAGTGAGTGAATGTTGTCAGTGAGTGAATGTTGTCAGTGAATGTTGTCAGTGAGTGAATGTTGTCAGTGAGTGAATGTTGTCAGTGAATGTTGTCAGTGAGTGAATGTTGTCAGTGAGTGTTGTAAGTGAGTCAATGTTGTCAGTGAGTGTTGTCAGTGAATGTTGTCAGTGAGTGAATGTTGTCAGTGAATGTTGTCAGTGAGTGAATGTTGTCAGTGAATGTTGTCAGTGAGTGAATGTTGTCAGTGAGTGAATGTTGTCAGTGAATGTTGTCAGAGGGTCAATGTTGTCAGTGAATGTTGTCAGTGAGTGAATGTTGTCAGTGAATGTTGTCAGTGAGTGAATGTTGTCAGTGAATGTTGTCAGTGAATGTTGTCAGTGAGTGAATGTTGTCAGTGAGTGAATGTTGTCAGAGAGTGAATGTTGTCAGTGAGTGAATGTTGTCAGTGAATGTTGTGAGTGAGTGAATGTTGTCAGTGAGTGAATGCTGTCAGTGAATGTTGTCAGTGAATGTTGTCAGTGAGTGAATGTTATCAGTGAATGTTGTCAGTGAGTGAATGTTGTCAGTGAATGTTGTCAGTGAGTGAATGTTGTCAGTGAGTGAATGTTGTCAGTGAATGTTGTCAGTGAGTGAATGTTGTCAGTGAATGTTGTCAGTGAGTGAATGTTGTCAGTGAGTGAATGTTGTCAGTGAATGTTGTCAGTGAGTGAATGTTGTCAGTTAGTGAATGTTGTCAGTGAATGTTGTCAGAGAGTCAATGTTGTCAGTGAATGTTGTCAGTGAGTGAATGTTGTCAGTGAGTGAATGTTGTCAGTGAATGTTGTCAGTGAGTGAATGTTGTCAGTGAATGTCAGTGAGTGAATGTTGTCAGTGAATGTTGTCAGTGAGTGAATGTTGTCAGTGAGTGAATGTTGTCAGTGAATGTTGTCAGTGAGTGAATGTTGTCAGTGAGTGAATGTTGTCTGTGAGTGAATGTTGTCAGTGAGTGAATGTTGTCTGTGAGTGAATGTTGTCAGTTAGTGAATGTTGTCAGTGAATGTTGTCAGTGAGTGAATGTTGTCAGTGAGTCAATGTTGTCAGTGAATGTTGTCAGTGAGTGAATGTTGTCAGTGAGTGAATGTTGTCAGTGAATGTTGTCAGTGAGTGAATGTTGTCAGTGAGTGAATGTTGTCAGTGAATGTTGTCAGTGAGTGAATGTTGTCAGTGAGTGAATGTTGTCAGTGAATGTTGTCAGTTAGTGAATGTTGTCAGTGAATGTTGTCAGTGAGTGAATGTTGTCAGTGAGTGAATGTTGTCAGTGAATGTTGTCTGTGAGTGAATGTTGTCAGTTAGTGAATGTTGTCAGTGAATGTTGTCAGAGAGTCAATGTTGTCAGTGAATGTTGTCAGTGAGTGAATGTTGTCAGTGAGTGAATGTTGTCAGTGAATGTTGTCAGTGAGTGAATGTTGTCAGTGAATGTCAGTGAGTGAATGTTGTCAGTGAATGTTGTCAGTGAATGTTGTCAGTGAGTGAATGTTGTCAGTGAGTGAATGTTGTCAGTGAATGTTGTCAGTGAGTGAATGTTGTCAGTGAGTGAATGTTGTCTGTGAGTGAATGTTGTCAGTGAGTGAATGTTGTCTGTGAGTGAATGTTGTCAGTTAGTGAATGTTGTCAGTGAATGTTGTCAGTGAGTGAATGTTGTCAGTGAGTGAATGTTGTCAGTGAATGTTGTCAGAGAGTCAATGTTGTCAGTGAATGTTGTCAGTGAGTGAATGTTGTCAGTGAGTGAATGTTGTCAGTGAATGTTGTCAGTGAGTGAATGTTGTCAGTGAATGTTGTCAGTGAGTGAATGTTGTCAGTGAGTGTTGTCAGTGAGTGAATGTTGTCAGAGAGTGAATGTTGTCAGTGAGTGAATGTTGTCAGTGAATGTTGTCAGTGAGTGAATGTTGTCAGTGAGTGAATGTTGTCAGTGAATGTTGTCAGTGAATGTTGTCAGTGAGTGAATGTTGTCAGTGAATGTTGTCAGTGAGTGAATGTTGTCAGTGAATGTTGTCAGTGAGTGAATGTTGTCAGTGAGTGAATGTTGTCAGTGAATGTTGTCAGTGAATGTTATCAGTGAGTGAATGTTGTCAGTGAATGTTGTCAGTGAGTGAATGTTGTCAGTGAATGTTGTCAGTGAATGTTGTCAGTGAGTGAATGTTGTCAGAGAGTGAATGTTGTCAGTGAGTGAATGTTGTCAGTGAATGTTGTCAGTGAATGTTGTCTGTGAGTGAATGTTGTCAGTGAATGTTGTCAGTGAGTGAATGTTGTCAGTGAATGTTGTCAGTGAGTGAATGTTGTCAGTGAATGTTGTCAGTGAGTGAATGTTGTCAGTGAATGTTGTCAGTGAGTGAATGTTGTCAGTGAATGCTGTCAGTGAGTGAATGTTGTCAGTGAATATTGTCAGTGAGTGAATGTTGTCAGAGAGTGAATGTTGTCAGTGAATGTTGTCAGTGAGTGAATGTTGTCAGTGAATGTTGTCAGTGAATGTTGTCAGTGAGTGAATGTTGTCAGTGAATGTTGTCAGTGAGTGAATGTTGTCAGTGAATGTTGTCAGTGAATGTTGTCAGTGAGTGAATGTTGTCAGTGAATGTTGTCAGTGAGTGAATGTTGTCAGTGAATGTTGTCAGTGAATGTTGTCAGTGAGTGAATGTTGTCAGTGAATGTTGTCAGTGAATGTTGTCAGTGAGTGAATGTTGTCAGTGAATGTTGTCAGTGAGTGAATGTTGTCAGTGAGTGAATGTTGTCAGTGAATGTTGTCAGTTAGTGAATGTTGTCAGTGAATGTTGTCAGTGAGTGAATGTTGTCAGTGAGTGAATGTTGTCAGTGAATGTTGTCTGTGAGTGAATGTTGTCAGTTAGTGAATGTTGTCAGTGAATGTTGTCAGAGAGTCAATGTTGTCAGTGAATGTTGTCAGTGAGTGAATGTTGTCAGTGAGTGAATGTTGTCAGTGAATGTTGTCAGTGAGTGAATGTTGTCAGTGAATGTCAGTGAGTGAATGTTGTCAGTGAATGTTGTCAGTGAATGTTGTCAGTGAGTGAATGTTGTCAGTGAGTGAATGTTGTCAGTGAATGTTGTCAGAGAGTGAATGTTGTCAGTGAGTGAATGTTGTCAGTGAATGTTGTCAGTGAGTGAATGTTGTCAGTGAATGTTGTCTGTGAGTGAATGTTGTCAGTTAGTGAATGTTGTCAGTGAATGTTGTCAGAGAGTCAATGTTGTCAGTGAATGTTGTCAGTGAGTGAATGTTGTCAGTGAGTGAATGTTGTCAGTGAATGTTGTCAGTGAGTGAATGTTGTCAGTGAATGTCAGTGAGTGAATGTTGTCAGTGAATGTTGTCAGTGAATGTTGTCAGTGAGTGAATGTTGTCAGTGAGTGAATGTTGTCAGTGAATGTTGTCAGTTAATGTTGTCAGTGAATGTTGTCAGTGAGTGAATGTTGTCAGTGAATGTTGTCAGTGAGTGAATGTTGTCAGTGAATGTTGTCAGTGAGTGAATGTTGTCAGTGAATGTTGTCAGTGAATGTTATCAGTGAGTGAATGTTGTCAGTGAGTGAATGTTGTCAGTGAATGTTGTCAGTGAGTGAATGTTGTCAGAGAGTGAATGTTGTCAGTGAGTGAATGTTGTCAGTGAATGTTGTCAGTGAATGTTGTCTGTGAGTGAATGTTGTCAGTGAATGTTGTCAGTGAGTGAATGTTGTCAGTGAGTGAATGTTGTCTGTGAGTGAATGTTGTCAGTTAGTGAATGTTGTCAGTGAATGTTGTCAGTGAGTGAATGTTGTCAGTGAGTGAATGTTGTCAGTGAATGTTGTCAGAGAGTCAATGTTGTCAGTGAATGTTGTCAGTGAGTGAATGTTGTCAGTGAGTGAATGTTGTCAGTGAATGTTGTCAGTGAGTGAATGTTGTCAGTGAGTGTTGTCAGTGAGTGAATGTTGTCAGAGAGTGAATGTTGTCAGTGAGTGAATGTTGTCAGTGAATGTTGTCAGTGAGTGAATGTTGTCAGTGAGTGAATGTTGTCAGTGAATGTTGTCAGTTAATGTTGTCAGTGAATGTTGTCAGTGAGTGAATGTTGTCAGTGAATGTTGTCAGTGAGTGAATGTTGTCAGTGAATGTTGTCAGTGAGTGAATGTTGTCAGTGAGTGAATGTTGTCAGTGAATGTTGTCAGTGAATGTTATCAGTGAGTGAATGTTGTCAGTGAGTGAATGTTGTCAGTGAATGTTGTCAGTGAGTGAATGTTGTCAGTGAATGTTGTCAGTGAATGTTGTCAGTGAGTGAATGTTGTCAGAGAGTGAATGTTGTCAGTGAGTGAATGTTGTCAGTGAATGTTGTCAGTGAATGTTGTCTGTGAGTGAATGTTGTCAGTGAATGTTGTCAGTGAGTGAATGTTGTCAGTGAATGTTGTCAGTGAGTGAATGTTGTCAGTGAATGTTGTCAGTGAGTGAATGTTGTCAGTGAATGTTGTCAGTGAGTGAATGTTGTCAGTGAATGTTGTCTGTGAGTGAATGTTGTCAGTTAGTGAATGTTGTCAGTGAGTGAATGTTGTCAGTGAATGTTGTCAGTGAGTGAATGTTGTCAGTGAGTGAATGTTGTCAGTGAATGTTGTCAGTGAGTGAATGTTGTCAGTGAGTGTTGTAAGTGAGTCAATGTTGTCAGTGAGTGTTGTCAGTGAATGTTGTCAGTGAGTGAATGTTGTCAGTGAATGTTGTCAGTGAGTGAATGTTGTCAGTGAATGTTGTCAGTGAGTGAATGTTGTCAGTGAGTGAATGTTGTCAGTGAATGTTGTCTGTGAGTGAATGTTGTCAGTTAGTGAATGTTGTCAGTGAATGTTGTCAGTGAGTGAATGTTGTCAGTGAGTGAATGTTGTCAGTGAATGTTGTCAGAGGGTCAATGTTGTCAGTGAATGTTGTCAGTGAGTGAATGTTGTCAGTGAGTGAATGTTGTCAGAGAGTGAATGTTGTCAGTGAGTGAATGTTGTCAGTGAATGTTGTGAGTGAGTGAATGTTGTCAGTGAGTGAATGCTGTCAGTGAATGTTGTCAGTGAATGTTGTCAGTGAGTGAATGTTATCAGTGAATGTTGTCAGTGAGTGAATGTTGTCAGTGAATGTTGTCAGTGAGTGAATGTTGTCAGTGAGTGAATGTTGTCAGTGAATGTTGTCAGTGAGTGAATGTTGTCAGTGAATGTCAGTGAGTGAATGTTGTCAGTGAATGTTGTCAGTGAATGTTGTCAGTGAGTGAATGTTGTCAGTGAGTGAATGTTGTCAGTGAATGTTGTCAGTGAGTGAATGTTGTCAGTGAATGCTGTCAGTGAGTGAATGTTGTCAGTGAGTGAATGTTGTCAGAGAGTGAATGTTGTCAGTGAATGTTGTCAGTGAATGTTGTCAGTGAGTGTTGTCAGTGAATGTTGTCAGAGAGTGAATGTTGTCAGTGAGTGAATGTTGTCAGTGAATGTTGTCAGTGAGTGAATGTTGTCAGTGAATGTTGTCTGTGAGTGAATGTTGTCAGTTAGTGAATGTTGTCAGTGAATGTTGTCAGTGAGTGAATGTTGTCAGTGAGTGAATGTTGTCAGTGAATGTTGTCAGAGAGTCAATGTTGTCAGTGAATGTTGTCAGTGAGTGAATGTTGTAAGTGAGTGAATGTTGTCAGTGAATGTTGTCAGTGAGTGAATGTTGTCAGTGAATGTTGTCAGTGAATGTTGTCAGTGAGTGAATGTTGTCAGTGAGTGTTGTCAGTGAGTGAATGTTGTCAGAGAGTGAATGTTGTCAGTGAGTGAATGTTGTCAGTGAATGTTGTCAGTGAGTGAATGTTGTCAGTGAGTGAATGTTGTCAGTGAATGTTGTCAGTGAATGTTGTCAGTGAGTGAATGTTATCAGTGAATGTTGTCAGTGAGTGAATGTTGTCAGTGAATGTTGTCAGTGAGTGAATGTTGTCAGTGAGTGAATGTTGTCAGTGAATGTTGTCAGTTAGTGAATGTTGTCAGTGAATGTTGTCAGTGAGTGAATGTTGTCAGTGAATGTTGTCAGTGAGTGAATGTTGTCAGTGAGTGAATGTTGTCAGTGAATGTTGTCTGTGAGTGAATGTTGTCAGTTAGTGAATGTTGTCAGTGAATGTTGTCAGAGAGTCAATGTTGTCAGTGAATGTTGTCAGTGAGTGAATGTTGTCAGTGAGTGAATGTTGTCAGTGAATGTTGTCAGTGAGTGAATGTTGTCAGTGAATGTCAGTGAGTGAATGTTGTCAGTGAATGTTGTCAGTGAATGTTAGCAGTGAGTGAATGTTGTCAGTGAGTGAATGTTGTCAGTGAATGTTGTCAGTGAGTGAATGTTGTCAGTGAATGCTGTCAGTGAGTGAATGTTGTCAGTGAGTGAATGTTGTCAGAGAGTGAATGTTGTCAGTGAATGTTGTCAGTGAATGTTGTCAGTGAGTGTTGTCAGTGAATGTTGTCAGAGAGTGAATGTTGTCAGTGAGTGAATGTTGTCAGTGAATGTTGTCAGTGAGTGAATGTTGTCAGTGAATGTTGTCTGTGAGTGAATGTTGTCAGTTAGTGAATGTTGTCAGTGAATGTTGTCAGTGAGTGAATGTTGTCAGTGAGTGAATGATGTCAGTGAATGTTGTCAGAGAGTCAATGTTGTCAGTGAATGTTGTCAGTGAGTGAATGTTGTCAGTGAGTGAATGTTGTCAGTGAATGTTGTCAGTGAGTGAATGTTGTCAGTGAATGTTGTCAGTGAGTGAATGTTGTCAGAGAGTGAATGTTGTCAGTGAGTGAATGTTGTCAGTGAATGTTGTCAGTGAGTGAATGTTGTCAGAGAGTGAATGTTGTCAGTGAGTGAATGTTGTCAGTGAATGTTGTCAGTGAGTGAATGTTGTCAGTGAGTGAATGTTGTCAGTGAATGTTGTCAGTTAATGTTGTCAGTGAATGTTGTCAGTGAGTGAATGTTGTCAGTGAATGTTGTCAGTGAATGTTGTCAGTGAGTGAATGTTGTCAGTGAATGTTGTCAGTGAGTGAATGTTGTCAGTGAATGCTGTCAGTGAGTGAATGTTGTCAGTGAATATTGTCAGTGAGTGGATGTTGTCAGAGAGTGAATGTTGTAAGTGAATGTTGTCAGTGAGTGAATGTTGTCAGTGAATGTTGTCAGTGAATGTTGTCAGTGAGTGAATGTTGTCAGTGAATGTTGTCAGTGAGTGAATGTTGTCAGTGAATGCTGTCAGTGAGTGAATGTTGTCAGTGAGTGAATGTTGTCAGAGAGTGAATGTTGTCAGTGAATGTTGTCAGTGAGTGTTGTCAGTGAATGTTGTCAGTGAGTGAATGTTGTCAGTGAATGTTGTCAGTGAGTGAATGTTGTCAGTGAATGTTGTCAGTGAATGTTGTCAGTGAGTGAATGTTGTCAGTGAGTGAATGTTGTCAGTGAATGTTGTCAGTGAATGTTGTCAGTGAATGTTGTCAGTGAGTGAATGTTGTCAGTGAGTGAATGTTGTCAGTGAATGTTGTCTGTGAGTGAATGTTGTCAGTTAGTGAATGTTGTCAGTGAATGTTGTCAGAGAGTCAATGTTGTCAGTGAATGTTGTCAGTGAGTGAATGTTGTCAGTGAGTGAATGTTGTCAGTGAATGTTGTCAGTGAGTGAATGTTGTCAGTGAATGTCAGTGAGTGAATGTTGTCAGTGAATGTTGTCAGTGAGTGAATGTTGTCAGTGAGTGAATGTTGTCAGTGAATGTTGTCAGTGAGTGAATGTTGTCAGTGAGTGAATGTTGTCAGTGAATGTTGTCAGTGAGTGTTGTCAGTGAATGTTGTCAGTGAGTGAATGTTGTCAGTGAGTGAATGTTGTCAGTGAGTGAATGTTGTCAGTGAATGTTGTCAGTGAGTGAATGTTGTCAGTGAGTGAATGTTGTCAGTGAATGTTGTCAGTGAATGTTGTCAGTGAGTGAATGTTATCAGTGAATGTTGTCAGTGAGTGAATGTTGTCAGTGAATGTTGTCAGTGAGTGAATGTTGTCAGTGAGTGAATGTTGTCAGTGAATGTTGTCAGTGAATGTTATCAGTTAGTGAATGTTGTCAGTGAATGTTGTCAGTGAATGTTGTCAGTGAGTGAATGTTGTCAGTGAATGTTGTCAGTGAATGTTGTCAGTGAGTGAATGTTGTCAGTGAATGTTGTCAGTTAGTGAATGTTGTCAGTGAATGTTGTCAGTGAGTGAATGTTGTCAGTGAATGTTGTCAGTGAGTGAATGTTGTCAGTGAGTGAATGTTGTCAGTGAATGTTGTCTGTGAGTGAATGTTGTCAGTTAGTGAATGTTGTCAGTGAATGTTGTCAGAGAGTCAATGTTGTCAGTGAATGTTGTCAGTGAGTGAATGTTGTCAGTGAGTGAATGTTGTCAGTGAATGTTGTCAGTGAGTGAATGTTGTCAGTGAATGTCAGTGAGTGAATGTTGTCAGTGAATGTTGTCAGTGAATGTTGTCAGTGAGTGAATGTTGTCAGTGAGTGAATGTTGTCAGTGAATGTTGTCAGTGAGTGAATGTTGTCAGTGAATGCTGTCAGTGAGTGAATGTTGTCAGTGAGTGAATGTTGTCAGAGAGTGAATGTTGTCAGTGAATGTTGTCAGTGAATGTTGTCAGTGAGTGTTGTCAGTGAATGTTGTCAGAGAGTGAATGTTGTCAGTGAGTGAATGTTGTCAGTGAATGTTGTCAGTGAGTGAATGTTGTCAGTGAATGTTGTCTGTGAGTGAATGTTGTCAGTTAGTGAATGTTGTCAGTGAATGTTGTCAGTGAGTGAATGTTGTCAGTGAGTGAATGTTGTCAGTGAATGTTGTCAGTGAGTGAATGTTGTCAGTGAATGTTGTCAGTGAGTGAATGTTGTCAGAGAGTGAATGTTGTCAGTGAGTGAATGTTGTCAGTGAATGTTGTCAGTGAGTGAATGTTGTCAGAGAGTGAATGTTGTCAGTGAGTGAATGTTGTCAGTGAATGTTGTCAGTGAGTGAATGTTGTCAGTGAGTGAATGTTGTCAGTGAATGTTGTCAGTTAATGTTGTCAGTGAATGTTGTCAGTGAGTGAATGTTGTCAGTGAATGTTGTCAGTGAGTGAATGTTGTCAGTGAATGTTGTCAGTGAGTGAATGTTGTCAGTGAATGCTGTCAGTGAGTGAATGTTGTCAGTGAATATTGTCAGTGAGTGGATGTTGTCAGAGAGTGAATGTTGTAAGTGAATGTTGTCAGTGAGTGAATGTTGTCAGTGAATGTTGTCAGTGAATGTTGTCAGTGAGTGAATGTTGTCAGTGAATGTTGTCAGTGAGTGAATGTTGTCAGTGAATGCTGTCAGTGAGTGAATGTTGTCAGTGAGTGAATGTTGTCAGAGAGTGAATGTTGTCAGTGAATGTTGTCAGTGAGTGTTGTCAGTGAATGTTGTCAGTGAGTGAATGTTGTCAGTGAATGTTGTCAGTGAGTGAATGTTGTCAGTGAATGTTGTCAGTGAATGTTGTCAGTGAGTGAATGTTGTCAGTGAGTGAATGTTGTCAGTGAATGTTGTCAGTGAATGTTGTCAGTGAATGTTGTCAGTGAGTGAATGTTGTCAGTGAGTGAATGTTGTCAGTGAATGTTGTCTGTGAGTGAATGTTGTCAGTTAGTGAATGTTGTCAGTGAATGTTGTCAGAGAGTCAATGTTGTCAGTGAATGTTGTCAGTGAGTGAATGTTGTCAGTGAGTGAATGTTGTCAGTGAATGTTGTCAGTGAGTGAATGTTGTCAGTGAATGTCAGTGAGTGAAAGTTGTCAGTGAATGTTGTCAGTGAGTGAATGTTGTCAGTGAGTGAATGTTGTCAGTGAATGTTGTCAGTGAGTGAATGTTGTCAGTGAGTGAATGTTGTCAGTGAATGTTGTCAGTGAGTGTTGTCAGTGAATGTTGTCAGTGAGTGAATGTTGTCAGTGAGTGAATGTTGTCAGTGAGTGAATGTTGTCAGTGAATGTTGTCAGTGAGTGAATGTTGTCAGTGAGTGAATGTTGTCAGTGAATGTTGTCAGTGAATGTTGTCAGTGAGTGAATGTTATCAGTGAATGTTGTCAGTGAGTGAATGTTGTCAGTGAATGTTGTCAGTGAGTGAATGTTGTCAGTGAGTGAATGTTGTCAGTGAATGTTGTCAGTGAATGTTATCAGTTAGTGAATGTTGTCAGTGAATGTTGTCAGTGAATGTTGTCAGTGAGTGAATGTTGTCAGTGAATGTTGTCAGTGAATGTTGTCAGTGAGTGAATGTTGTCAGTGAGTGAATGTTGTCAGTGAATGTTGTCAGTGAGTGAATGTTGTCAGTGAATGTTGTCAGTGAGTGAATGTTGTCAGTGAATGTTGTCAGAGAGTCAATGTTGTCAGTGAATGTTGTCAGTGAGTGAATGTTGTCAGTGAGTGAATGTTGTCAGTGAATGTTGTCAGTGAATGTTGTCAGTGAGTGAATGTTGTCAGTGAGTGTTGTCAGTGAGTGAATGTTGTCAGAGAGTGAATGTTGTCAGTGAGTGAATGTTGTCAGTGAATGTTGTCAGTGAGTGAATGTTGTCAGTGAGTGAATGTTGTCAGTGAATGTTGTCAGTGAATGTTGTCAGTGAGTGAATGTTATCAGTGAATGTTGTCAGTGAGTGAATGTTGTCAGTGAATGTTGTCAGTGAGTGAATGTTGTCAGTGAATGTTGTCAGTGAATGTTATCAGTGAGTGAATGTTGTCAGTGAATGTTGTCAGTGAATGTTGTCAGTGAGTGAATGTTGTCAGTGAGTGAATGTTGTCAGTGAATGTTGTCTGTGAGTGAATGTTGTCAGTTAGTGAATGTTGTCAGTGAATGTTGTCAGAGAGTCAATGTTGTCAGTGAATGTTGTCAGTGAGTGAATGTTGTCAGTGAGTGAATGTTGTTAGTGAATGTTGTCAGTGAATGTTGTCAGAGAGTGAATGTTGTCAGTGAATGTTGTCAGAGAGTGAATGTTATCAGTAAATGTTGTCAGTGAATGTTGTCAGAGAGTGAATGTTGTCAGTGAATGTTGTCAGTTAGTGAATGTTGTCAGTGAATGTTGTCAGTGAGTGAATGTTGTCAGTGAATGTTGTCAGTGAGTGAATGTTGTCAGTGAATGCTGTCAGTGAGTGAATGTTGTCAGTGAGTGAATGTTGTCAGTGAATATTGTCAGTGAGTGAATGTTGTCAGTGAATGTTGTCAGTGAGTGAATGTTGTCAGTGAATGTTGTCAGTGAATGTTGTCAGTGAGTGAATGTTGTCAGTGAATGCTGTCAGTGAGTGAATGTTGTCAGTGAGTGAATGTTGTCAG
This sequence comes from Staurois parvus, assembly GCF_062004578.1. NCBI lineage: Eukaryota > Metazoa > Chordata > Amphibia > Anura > Ranidae > Staurois > Staurois parvus. The sequence goes on from NW_028320448.1 coordinate 966,071, forward strand.
TGAATGTTGTCAGAGAGTGAATGTTGTCAGTGAATGTTGTCAGTGAATGTTGTCAGTGAGTGTTGTCAGTGAATGTTGTCAGTGAGTGAATGTTGTCAGTGAGTGAATGTTGTCAGTGAATGTTGTCTGTGAGTGAATGTTGTCAGTTAGTGAATGTTGTCAGTGAATGTTGTCAGTGAGTGAATGTTGTCAGTGAGTGAATGTTGTCAGTGAATGTTGTCAGAGAGTCAATGTTGTCAGTGAATGTTGTCAGTGAGTGAATGTTGTCAGTGAGTGAATGTTGTCAGTGAATGTTGTCAGTGAGTGAATGTTGTCAGTGAATGTTGTCAGTGAATGTTGTCAGTGAGTGAATGTTGTCAGTGAGTGTTGTCAGTGAGTGAATGTTGTCAGAGAGTAAATGTTGTCAGTGAGTGAATGTTGTCAGTGAATGTTGTCAGTGAGTGAATGTTGTCAGTGAGTGAATGTTGTCAGTGAATGTTGTCAGTGAATGTTGTCAGTGAGTGAATGTTATCAGTGAATGTTGTCAGTGAGTGAATGTTGTCAGTGAATGTTGTCAGTGAGTGAATGTTGTCAGTGAGTGAATGTTGTCAGTGAATGTTGTCAGTGAATGTTATCAGTTAGTGAATGTTGTCAGTGAATGTTGTCAGTGAATGTTGTCAGTGAGTGAATGTTGTCAGTGAGTGAATGTTGTCAGTGAATGTTGTCTGTGAGTGAATGTTGTCAGTTAGTGAATGTTGTCAGTGAATGTTGTCAGAGAGTCAATGTTGTCAGTGAATGTTGTCAGTGAGTGAATGTTGTCAGTGAGTGAATGTTGTCAGTGAATGTTGTCAGTGAATGTTGTCAGAGAGTGAATGTTGTCAGTGAATGTTGTCAGAGAGTGAATGTTATCAGTAAATGTTGTCAGAGAGTGAATGTTGTCAGTGAATGTTGTCAGTTAGTGAATGTTGTCAGTGAATGTTGTCAGTGAGTGAATGTTGTCAGTGAATGTTGTCAGTGAGTGAATGTTGTCAGTGAATGTTGTCAGTGAATGCTGTCAGTGAGTGAATGTTGTCAGTGAGTGAATGTTGTCAGTGAATATTGTCAGTGAGTGAATGTTGTCAGTGAATGTTGTCAGTGAGTGAATGTTGTCAGTGAATGTTGTCAGGGAATGTTGTCAGTGAGTGAATGTTGTCAGTGAATGCTGTCAGTGAGTGAATGTTGTCAGTGAGTGAATGTTGTCAGTGAATGTTGTCAGAGAGTGAATGTTGTCAGTGAATGTTGTCAGTGAGTGTTGTCAGTGAATGTTGTCAGTGAGTGAATGTTGTCAGTGAGTGAATGTTGTCAGTGAGTGAATGTTGTCAGTGAATGTTGTCTGTGAGTGAATGTTGTCAGTTAGTGAATGTTGTCAGTGAATGTTGTCAGTGAGTGAATGTTGTCAGTGAGTGAATGTTGTCAGTGAATGTTGTCAGAGAGTCAATGTTGTCAGTGAATGTTGTCAGTGAGTGAATGTTGTCAGTGAGTGAATGTTGTCAGTGAATGTTGTCAGTGAGTGAATGTTGTCAGTGAATGTCAGTGAGTGAATGTTGTCAGTGAATGTTGTCAGTGAATGTTGTCAGTGAGTGAATGTTGTCAGTGAGTGAATGTTGTCAGTGAATGTTGTCAGTGAGTGAATGTTGTCAGTGAATGCTGTCAGTGAGTGAATGTTGTCAGTGAGTGAATGTTGTCAGTGAATGTTGTCAGTGAGTGAATGTTGTCAGTGAATGTTGTCAGTGAATGTTGTCAGTGAGTGAATGTTGTCAGTGAGTGAATGTTGTCAGAGAGTGAATGTTGTCAGTGAGTGAATGTTGTCAGTGAATGTTGTCAGTGAGTGAATGTTGTCAGAGAGTGAATGTTGTCAGTGAGTGAATGTTGTCAGTGAATGTTGTCAGTGAGCGAATGTTGTCAGTGAGTGAATGTTGTCAGTGAATGTTGTCAGTGAGTGAATGTTATCAGTGAATGTTGTCAGTGAGTGAATGTTGTCAGTGAATGCTGTCAGTGAGTGAATGTTGTCAGTGAGTGAATGTTGTCAGTGAATGTTGTCAGTGAGTGTTGTCAGTGAATGTTGTCAGTGAGTGAATGTTGTCAGTGAGTGAATGTTGTCAGTGAGTGAATGTTGTCAGTGAATGTTGTCAGTGAGTGAATTTTGTCAGTGAATGTTGTCAGTGAATGTTGTCAGTGAATGTTGTCAGAGAGTGAATGTTGTCAGTGAGTGAATGTTGTCAGTGAATGTTGTCAGTGAGTGAATGTTGTCAGTGAGTGAATGTTGTCAGTGAATGTTGTCAGTGAGTGAATGTTGTCAGTGAATGTTGTCAGTGAATGTTGTCAGTGAGTGAATGTTGTCAGTGAGTGTTGTGAGTCAATGTTGTCAGTGAGTGTTGTCAGTGAATGTTGTCAGTGAGTGAATGTTGTCAGTGAATGTTGTCAGTGAGTGAATGTTGTCAGTGAATGTTGTCAGTGAGTGAATGTTGTCAGTGAATGTTGTCAGTGAGTGAATGCTGTCAGTGAGTGAATGTTGTCAGTGAGTGAATGTTGTCAGTGAATGTTGTCAGAGAGTGAATGTTGTCAGTGAATGTTGTCAGTGAATGTTGTCAGTGAGTGTTGTCAGTGAATGTTGTCAGTGAGTGAATGTTGTCAGTGAATGTCAGTGAGTGAATGTTGTCAGTGAATGTTGTCAGTGAATGTTGTCAGTGAGTGAATGTTGTCAGTGAGTGAATGTTGTCAGTGAATGCTGTCAGTGAGTGAATGTGGTCAGTGAGTGAATGTTGTCAGAGAGTGAATGTTGTCAGTGAATGTTGTCAGTGAATGTTGTCAGTGAATGTTGTCAGTGAGTGAATGTTGTCAGTGAGTGAATGTTGTCAGTGAATGTTGTCAGTGAGTGAATGTTGTCAGTGAATGTTGTCAGTGAATGTTGTCAGTGAATGTTGTCAGAGAGTGAATGTTGTCAGTGAGTGAATGTTGTCAGTGAATGTTGTCAGTGAATGTTGTCAGTGAGTGAATGTTGTCAGTGAGTGAATGTTGTCAGTGAGTGAATGTTGTCAGTGAATGTTGTCAGTGAGTGAATGTTGTCAGTGAATGTTGTCAGTGAGTGAATGTTGTCAGTGAATGTTGTCAGTGAGTGAATGTTGTCAGTGAGTGAATGTTGTCAGTGAACGTTGTCAGTGAATGTTGTCAGAGAGTGAATGTTGTCAGTGAATGTTGTCAGAGAGTGAATGTTATCAGTAAATGTTGTCTGTGAATGTTGTCAGAGAGTGAATGTTGTCAGTGAATGTTGTCAGTTAGTGAATGTTGTCAGTGAATGTTGTCAGTGAGTGAATGTTGTCAGTGAATGTTGTCAGTGAGTGAATGTTGTCAGTGAATGCTGTCAGTGAGTGAATGTTGTCAGTGAGTGAATGTTGTCAGTGAATGTTGTCAGAGAGTGAATGTTGTCAGTGAATGTTGTCAGTGAATGTTGTCAGTGAGTGTTGTCAGTGAATGTTGTCAGTGAGTGAATGTTGTCAGTGAGTGAATGTTGTCAGTGAGTGAATGTTGTCTGTGAGTGAATGTTATCAGTTAGTGAATGTTGTCAGTGAATGTTGTCAGTGAGTGAATGTTGTCAGTGAGTGAATGTTGTCAGTGAATGTTGTCAGTGAGTGAATGTTGTCAGTGAGTGAATGTTGTCAGTGAGTGTTGTAAGTGAGTCAATGTTGTCAGTGAGTGTTGTCAGTGAATGTTGTCAGTGAGTGAATGTTGTCAGTGAATGTTGTCAGTGAGTGAATGTTGTCAGTGAATGTTGTCAGTGAGTGAATGTTGTCAGTGAATGTTGTCAGTGAGTGAATGTTGTCAGTGAATGTTGTCAGTGAGTGAATGTTGTCAGTGAGTGAATGTTGTCAGTGAATGTTGTCAGTGAATGTTGTCAGAGAGTGAATGTTGTCAGTGAATGTTGTCAGAGAGTGAATGTTATCAGTAAATGTTGTCAGTGAATGTTGTCAGAGAGTGAATGTTGTCAGTGAATGTTGTCAGTTAGTGAATGTTGTCAGTGAATGTTGTCAGTGAGTGAATGTTGTCAGTGAATGTTGTCAGTGAATGCTGTCAGTGAGTGAATGTTGTCAGTGAGTGAATGTTGTCAGTGAATATTGTCAGTGAGTGAATGTTGTCAGTGAATGTTGTCAGTGAGTGAATGTTGTCAGTGAATGCTGTCAGTGAGTGAATGTTGTCAGTGAGTGAATGTTGTCAGTGAATGTTGTCAGAGAGTGAATGTTGTCAGTGAATGTTGTCAGTGAATGTTGTCAGTGAGTGTTGTCAGTGAGTGAATGTTGTCAGTGAGTGAATGTTGTCAGTGAATGTTGTCAGTGAGTGAATGTTGTCAGTGAATGTTGTCTGTGAGTGAATGTTGTCAGTTAGTGAATGTTGTCAGTGAATGTTGTCAGTGAATGTTGTCAGTGAGTGAATGTTGTCAGTGAATGTTGTCAGAGAGTGAATGTTGTCAGTGAATGTTGTCAGTGAATGTTGTCAGTGAGTGAATGTTGTCAGTGAATGTTGTCTGTGAGTGAATGTTGTCAGTTAGTGAATGTTGTCAGTGAATGTTGTCAGTGAGTGAATGTTGTCAGTGAGTGAATGTTGTCAGTGAATGTTGTCAGTGAGTGAATGTTGTCAGTGAATGTTGTCAGTGAGTGAATGTTGTCAGTGAGTGAATGTTGTCAGAGAGTGAATGTTGTCAGTGAGTGAATGTTGTCAGTGAATGTTGTCAGTGAGTGAATGTTGTCAGAGAGTGAATGTTGTCAGTGAGTGAATGTTGTCAGTGAATGTTGTCAGTGAGTGAATGTTGTCAGTGAGTGAATGTTGTCAGTGAATGTTGTCAGTGAATGTTGTCAGTGAGTGAATGTTATCAGTGAATGTTGTCAGTGAGTGAATGTTGTCAGTGAATGTTGTCAGTGAGTGAATGTTGTCAGTGAGTGAATGTTGTCAGTGAATGTTGTCAGTGAGTGAATGTTGTCAGTGAATGTTGTCAGTGAGTGAATGTTGTCAGTGAATGTTGTCAGTGAGTGAATGTTGTCAGTGAATGTTGTCAGTGAGTGAATGCTGTCAGTGAGTGAATGTTGTCAGTGAGTGAATGTTGTCAGTGAATGTTGTCTGTGAGTGAATGTTGTCAGTTAGTGAATGTTGTCAGTGAATGTTGTCAGTGAGTGAATGTTGTCAGTGAGTGAATGTTGTCAGTGAATGTTGTCAGAGTCAATGTTGTCAGTGAATGTTGTCAGTGAGTGAATGTTGTCAGTGAGTGAATGTTGTCAGAGAGTCAATGTTGTCAGTGAATGTTGTCAGTGAGTGAATGTTGTCAGTGAATGCTGTCAGTGAGTGAATGTTGTCAGTGAGTGAATGTTGTCAGAGAGTGAATGTTGTCAGTGAATGTTGTCAGTGAATGTTGTCAGTGAGTGTTGTCAGTGAATGTTGTCAGTGAGTGAATGTTGTCAGTGAGTGAATGTTGTCAGTGAATGTTGTCAGTGAGTGAATGTTGTCAGTGAATGTTGTCAGTGAATGTTGTCAGAGAGTGAATGTTGTCAGTGAGTGAATGTTGTCAGTGAATGTTGTCAGTGAATGTTGTCAGTGAGTGAATGTTGTCAGTGAGTGAATGTTGTCAGTGAGTGAATGTTGTCAGTGAATGTTGTCTGTGAGTGAATGTTGTCAGTTAGTGAATGTTGTCAGTGAGTGAATGTTGTCAGTGAATGTTGTCAGTGAGTGAATGTTGTCAGTGAGTGAATGTTGTCAGTGAGTGTTGTAAGTGAGTCAATGTTGTCAGTGAGTGTTGTCAGTGAATGTTGTCAGTGAGTGAATGTTATCAGTGAATGTTGTCATTGAGTGAATGTTGTCAGTGAATGTTGTCAGTGAGTGAATGTTGTCAGTGAATGTTGTCAGTGAGTGAATGTTGTCAGTGAATGTTGTCAGTGAGTGAATGTTGTCAGTGAATGTTGTCAGTGAGTGAATGTTGTCAGTGAGTGAATGTTGTCAGTGAGTGAATGTTGTCAGTGAACGTTGTCAGTGAATGTTGTCAGAGAGTGAATGTTGTCAGTGAATGTTGTCAGTGAGTGAATGTTGTCAGTGAGTGAATGTTGTCAGTGAGTGGATGTTGTCAGTGAATGTTGTCTGTGAGTGAATGTTGTCAGTGAGTGAATGTTGTCAGTGAATGTTGTCAGTTAGTGAATGTTGTCAGTGAATGTTGTCAGTGAGTGAATGTTGTCAGTGAGTGTTGTGAGTCAATGTTGTCAGTGAGTGTTGTCAGTGAATGTTGTCAGTGAGTGAATGTTGTCAGTGAATGTTGTCAGTGAGTGAATGTTGTCAGTGAATGTTGTCAGTGAGTGAATGCTGTCAGTGAGTGAATGTTGTCAGTGAGTGAATGTTGTCAGTGAATGTTGTCAGTGAGTGAATGTTGTCAGTGAGTGAATGTTGTCAGTGAATGTTGTCAGTGAGTGAATGTTGTCAGTGAGTGTTGTAAGTGAGTCAATGTTGTCAGTGAGTGTTGTCAGTGAATGTTGTCAGTGAGTGAATGTTGTCAGTGAATGTTGTCAGTGAGTGAATGTTGTCAGTGAATGTTGTCAGTGAGTGAATGTTGTCAGTGAGTGAATGTTGTCAGTGAATGTTGTCAGAGGGTCAATGTTGTCAGTGAATGTTGTCAGTGAGTGAATGTTGTCAGTGAATGTTGTCAGTGAGTGAATGTTGTCAGTGAATGTTGTCAGTGAATGTTGTCAGTGAGTGAATGTTGTCAGTGAGTGAATGTTGTCAGAGAGTGAATGTTGTCAGTGAGTGAATGTTGTCAGTGAATGTTGTGAGTGAGTGAATGTTGTCAGTGAGTGAATGCTGTCAGTGAATGTTGTCAGTGAATGTTGTCAGTGAGTGAATGTTATCAGTGAATGTTGTCAGTGAGTGAATGTTGTCAGTGAATGTTGTCAGTGAGTGAATGTTGTCAGTGAGTGAATGTTGTCAGTGAATGTTGTCAGTGAGTGAATGTTGTCAGTGAATGTTGTCAGTGAGTGAATGTTGTCAGTGAGTGAATGTTGTCAGTGAATGTTGTCAGTGAGTGAATGTTGTCAGTTAGTGAATGTTGTCAGTGAATGTTGTCAGAGAGTCAATGTTGTCAGTGAATGTTGTCAGTGAGTGAATGTTGTCAGTGAGTGAATGTTGTCAGTGAATGTTGTCAGTGAGTGAATGTTGTCAGTGAATGTCAGTGAGTGAATGTTGTCAGTGAATGTTGTCAGTGAGTGAATGTTGTCAGTGAGTGAATGTTGTCAGTGAATGTTGTCAGTGAGTGAATGTTGTCAGTGAGTGAATGTTGTCTGTGAGTGAATGTTGTCAGTGAGTGAATGTTGTCTGTGAGTGAATGTTGTCAGTTAGTGAATGTTGTCAGTGAATGTTGTCAGTGAGTGAATGTTGTCAGTGAGTGAATGTTGTCAGTGAATGTTGTCAGAGAGTCAATGTTGTCAGTGAATGTTGTCAGTGAGTGAATGTTGTCAGTGAGTGAATGTTGTCAGTGAATGTTGTCAGTGAGTGAATGTTGTCAGTGAGTGAATGTTGTCAGTGAATGTTGTCAGTGAGTGAATGTTGTCAGTGAGTGAATGTTGTCAGTGAATGTTGTCAGTTAGTGAATGTTGTCAGTGAATGTTGTCAGTGAGTGAATGTTGTCAGTGAGTGAATGTTGTCAGTGAATGTTGTCTGTGAGTGAATGTTGTCAGTTAGTGAATGTTGTCAGTGAATGTTGTCAGAGAGTCAATGTTGTCAGTGAATGTTGTCAGTGAGTGAATGTTGTCAGTGAGTGAATGTTGTCAGTGAATGTTGTCAGTGAGTGAATGTTGTCAGTGAATGTCAGTGAGTGAATGTTGTCAGTGAATGTTGTCAGTGAATGTTGTCAGTGAGTGAATGTTGTCAGTGAGTGAATGTTGTCAGTGAATGTTGTCAGTGAGTGAATGTTGTCAGTGAGTGAATGTTGTCTGTGAGTGAATGTTGTCAGTGAGTGAATGTTGTCTGTGAGTGAATGTTGTCAGTTAGTGAATGTTGTCAGTGAATGTTGTCAGTGAGTGAATGTTGTCAGTGAGTGAATGTTGTCAGTGAATGTTGTCAGAGAGTCAATGTTGTCAGTGAATGTTGTCAGTGAGTGAATGTTGTCAGTGAGTGAATGTTGTCAGTGAATGTTGTCAGTGAGTGAATGTTGTCAGTGAATGTTGTCAGTGAGTGAATGTTGTCAGTGAGTGTTGTCAGTGAGTGAATGTTGTCAGAGAGTGAATGTTGTCAGTGAGTGAATGTTGTCAGTGAATGTTGTCAGTGAGTGAATGTTGTCAGTGAGTGAATGTTGTCAGTGAATGTTGTCAGTGAATGTTGTCAGTGAGTGAATGTTGTCAGTGAATGTTGTCAGTGAGTGAATGTTGTCAGTGAATGTTGTCAGTGAGTGAATGTTGTCAGTGAGTGAATGTTGTCAGTGAATGTTGTCAGTGAATGTTATCAGTGAGTGAATGTTGTCAGTGAGTGAATGTTGTCAGTGAATGTTGTCAGTGAGTGAATGTTGTCAGTGAATGTTGTCAGTGAATGTTGTCAGTGAGTGAATGTTGTCAGAGAGTGAATGTTGTCAGTGAGTGAATGTTGTCAGTGAATGTTGTCAGTGAATGTTGTCTGTGAGTGAATGTTGTCAGTGAATGTTGTCAGTGAGTGAATGTTGTCAGTGAATGTTGTCAGTGAGTGAATGTTGTCAGTGAATGTTGTCAGTGAGTGAATGTTGTCAGTGAATGTTGTCAGTGAGTGAATGTTGTCAGTGAATGCTGTCAGTGAGTGAATGTTGTCAGTGAATATTGTCAGTGAGTGAATGTTGTCAGAGAGTGAATGTTGTCAGTGAATGTTGTCAGTGAGTGAATGTTGTCAGTGAATGTTGTCAGTGAATGTTGTCAGTGAGTGAATGTTGTCAGTGAATGTTGTCAGTGAGTGAATGTTGTCAGTGAATGTTGTCAGTGAATGTTGTCAGTGAGTGAATGTTGTCAGTGAATGTTGTCAGTGAGTGAATGTTGTCAGTGAATGTTGTCAGTGAATGTTGTCAGTGAGTGAATGTTGTCAGTGAATGTTGTCAGTGAATGTTGTCAGTGAGTGAATGTTGTCAGTGAATGTTGTCAGTGAGTGAATGTTGTCAGTGAGTGAATGTTGTCAGTGAATGTTGTCAGTTAGTGAATGTTGTCAGTGAATGTTGTCAGTGAGTGAATGTTGTCAGTGAGTGAATGTTGTCAGTGAATGTTGTCTGTGAGTGAATGTTGTCAGTTAGTGAATGTTGTCAGTGAATGTTGTCAGAGAGTCAATGTTGTCAGTGAATGTTGTCAGTGAGTGAATGTTGTCAGTGAGTGAATGTTGTCAGTGAATGTTGTCAGTGAGTGAATGTTGTCAGTGAATGTCAGTGAGTGAATGTTGTCAGTGAATGTTGTCAGTGAATGTTGTCAGTGAGTGAATGTTGTCAGTGAGTGAATGTTGTCAGTGAATGTTGTCAGAGAGTGAATGTTGTCAGTGAGTGAATGTTGTCAGTGAATGTTGTCAGTGAGTGAATGTTGTCAGTGAATGTTGTCTGTGAGTGAATGTTGTCAGTTAGTGAATGTTGTCAGTGAATGTTGTCAGAGAGTCAATGTTGTCAGTGAATGTTGTCAGTGAGTGAATGTTGTCAGTGAGTGAATGTTGTCAGTGAATGTTGTCAGTGAGTGAATGTTGTCAGTGAATGTCAGTGAGTGAATGTTGTCAGTGAATGTTGTCAGTGAATGTTGTCAGTGAGTGAATGTTGTCAGTGAGTGAATGTTGTCAGTGAATGTTGTCAGTTAATGTTGTCAGTGAATGTTGTCAGTGAGTGAATGTTGTCAGTGAATGTTGTCAGTGAGTGAATGTTGTCAGTGAATGTTGTCAGTGAGTGAATGTTGTCAGTGAATGTTGTCAGTGAATGTTATCAGTGAGTGAATGTTGTCAGTGAGTGAATGTTGTCAGTGAATGTTGTCAGTGAGTGAATGTTGTCAGAGAGTGAATGTTGTCAGTGAGTGAATGTTGTCAGTGAATGTTGTCAGTGAATGTTGTCTGTGAGTGAATGTTGTCAGTGAATGTTGTCAGTGAGTGAATGTTGTCAGTGAGTGAATGTTGTCTGTGAGTGAATGTTGTCAGTTAGTGAATGTTGTCAGTGAATGTTGTCAGTGAGTGAATGTTGTCAGTGAGTGAATGTTGTCAGTGAATGTTGTCAGAGAGTCAATGTTGTCAGTGAATGTTGTCAGTGAGTGAATGTTGTCAGTGAGTGAATGTTGTCAGTGAATGTTGTCAGTGAGTGAATGTTGTCAGTGAGTGTTGTCAGTGAGTGAATGTTGTCAGAGAGTGAATGTTGTCAGTGAGTGAATGTTGTCAGTGAATGTTGTCAGTGAGTGAATGTTGTCAGTGAGTGAATGTTGTCAGTGAATGTTGTCAGTTAATGTTGTCAGTGAATGTTGTCAGTGAGTGAATGTTGTCAGTGAATGTTGTCAGTGAGTGAATGTTGTCAGTGAATGTTGTCAGTGAGTGAATGTTGTCAGTGAGTGAATGTTGTCAGTGAATGTTGTCAGTGAATGTTATCAGTGAGTGAATGTTGTCAGTGAGTGAATGTTGTCAGTGAATGTTGTCAGTGAGTGAATGTTGTCAGTGAATGTTGTCAGTGAATGTTGTCAGTGAGTGAATGTTGTCAGAGAGTGAATGTTGTCAGTGAGTGAATGTTGTCAGTGAATGTTGTCAGTGAATGTTGTCTGTGAGTGAATGTTGTCAGTGAATGTTGTCAGTGAGTGAATGTTGTCAGTGAATGTTGTCAGTGAGTGAATGTTGTCAGTGAATGTTGTCAGTGAGTGAATGTTGTCAGTGAATGTTGTCAGTGAGTGAATGTTGTCAGTGAATGTTGTCTGTGAGTGAATGTTGTCAGTTAGTGAATGTTGTCAGTGAGTGAATGTTGTCAGTGAATGTTGTCAGTGAGTGAATGTTGTCAGTGAGTGAATGTTGTCAGTGAATGTTGTCAGTGAGTGAATGTTGTCAGTGAGTGTTGTAAGTGAGTCAATGTTGTCAGTGAGTGTTGTCAGTGAATGTTGTCAGTGAGTGAATGTTGTCAGTGAATGTTGTCAGTGAGTGAATGTTGTCAGTGAATGTTGTCAGTGAGTGAATGTTGTCAGTGAGTGAATGTTGTCAGTGAATGTTGTCTGTGAGTGAATGTTGTCAGTTAGTGAATGTTGTCAGTGAATGTTGTCAGTGAGTGAATGTTGTCAGTGAGTGAATGTTGTCAGTGAATGTTGTCAGAGGGTCAATGTTGTCAGTGAATGTTGTCAGTGAGTGAATGTTGTCAGTGAGTGAATGTTGTCAGAGAGTGAATGTTGTCAGTGAGTGAATGTTGTCAGTGAATGTTGTGAGTGAGTGAATGTTGTCAGTGAGTGAATGCTGTCAGTGAATGTTGTCAGTGAATGTTGTCAGTGAGTGAATGTTATCAGTGAATGTTGTCAGTGAGTGAATGTTGTCAGTGAATGTTGTCAGTGAGTGAATGTTGTCAGTGAGTGAATGTTGTCAGTGAATGTTGTCAGTGAGTGAATGTTGTCAGTGAATGTCAGTGAGTGAATGTTGTCAGTGAATGTTGTCAGTGAATGTTGTCAGTGAGTGAATGTTGTCAGTGAGTGAATGTTGTCAGTGAATGTTGTCAGTGAGTGAATGTTGTCAGTGAATGCTGTCAGTGAGTGAATGTTGTCAGTGAGTGAATGTTGTCAGAGAGTGAATGTTGTCAGTGAATGTTGTCAGTGAATGTTGTCAGTGAGTGTTGTCAGTGAATGTTGTCAGAGAGTGAATGTTGTCAGTGAGTGAATGTTGTCAGTGAATGTTGTCAGTGAGTGAATGTTGTCAGTGAATGTTGTCTGTGAGTGAATGTTGTCAGTTAGTGAATGTTGTCAGTGAATGTTGTCAGTGAGTGAATGTTGTCAGTGAGTGAATGTTGTCAGTGAATGTTGTCAGAGAGTCAATGTTGTCAGTGAATGTTGTCAGTGAGTGAATGTTGTAAGTGAGTGAATGTTGTCAGTGAATGTTGTCAGTGAGTGAATGTTGTCAGTGAATGTTGTCAGTGAATGTTGTCAGTGAGTGAATGTTGTCAGTGAGTGTTGTCAGTGAGTGAATGTTGTCAGAGAGTGAATGTTGTCAGTGAGTGAATGTTGTCAGTGAATGTTGTCAGTGAGTGAATGTTGTCAGTGAGTGAATGTTGTCAGTGAATGTTGTCAGTGAATGTTGTCAGTGAGTGAATGTTATCAGTGAATGTTGTCAGTGAGTGAATGTTGTCAGTGAATGTTGTCAGTGAGTGAATGTTGTCAGTGAGTGAATGTTGTCAGTGAATGTTGTCAGTTAGTGAATGTTGTCAGTGAATGTTGTCAGTGAGTGAATGTTGTCAGTGAATGTTGTCAGTGAGTGAATGTTGTCAGTGAGTGAATGTTGTCAGTGAATGTTGTCTGTGAGTGAATGTTGTCAGTTAGTGAATGTTGTCAGTGAATGTTGTCAGAGAGTCAATGTTGTCAGTGAATGTTGTCAGTGAGTGAATGTTGTCAGTGAGTGAATGTTGTCAGTGAATGTTGTCAGTGAGTGAATGTTGTCAGTGAATGTCAGTGAGTGAATGTTGTCAGTGAATGTTGTCAGTGAATGTTAGCAGTGAGTGAATGTTGTCAGTGAGTGAATGTTGTCAGTGAATGTTGTCAGTGAGTGAATGTTGTCAGTGAATGCTGTCAGTGAGTGAATGTTGTCAGTGAGTGAATGTTGTCAGAGAGTGAATGTTGTCAGTGAATGTTGTCAGTGAATGTTGTCAGTGAGTGTTGTCAGTGAATGTTGTCAGAGAGTGAATGTTGTCAGTGAGTGAATGTTGTCAGTGAATGTTGTCAGTGAGTGAATGTTGTCAGTGAATGTTGTCAGTGAATGTTATCAGTTAGTGAATGTTGTCAGTGAATGTTGTCAGTGAATGTTGTCAGTGAGTGAATGTTGTCAGTGAATGTTGTCAGTGAATGTTGTCAGTGAGTGAATGTTGTCAGTGAGTGAATGTTGTCAGTGAATGTTGTCAGTGAATGTTGTCAGTGAGTGAATGTTGTCAGTGAATGTTGTCAGTGAGTGAATGTTGTCAGTGAATGTTGTCAGAGAGTCAATGTTGTCAGTGAATGTTGTCAGTGAGTGAATGTTGTCAGTGAGTGAATGTTGTCAGTGAATGTTGTCAGTGAATGTTGTCAGTGAGTGAATGTTGTCAGTGAGTGTTGTCAGTGAGTGAATGTTGTCAGAGAGTGAATGTTGTCAGTGAGTGAATGTTGTCAGTGAGTGAATGTTGTCAGTGAATGTTGTCAGTGAGTGAATGTTGTCAGTGAGTGAATGTTGTCAGTGAATGTTGTCAGTGAATGTTGTCAGTGAGTGAATGTTATCAGTGAATGTTGTCAGTGAGTGAATGTTGTCAGTGAATGTTGTCAGTGAGTGAATGTTGTCAGTGAATGTTGTCAGTGAATGTTATCAGTTAGTGAATGTTGTCAGTGAATGTTGTCAGTGAATGTTGTCAGTGAGTGAATGTTGTCAGTGAGTGAATGTTGTCAGTGAATGTTGTCTGTGAGTGAATGTTGTCAGTTAGTGAATGTTGTCAGTGAATGTTGTCAGAGAGTCAATGTTGTCAGTGAATGTTGTCAGTGAGTGAATGTTGTCAGTGAGTGAATGTTGTTAGTGAATGTTGTCAGTGAATGTTGTCAGAGAGTGAATGTTGTCAGTGAATGTTGTCAGAGAGTGAATGTTATCAGTAAATGTTGTCAGTGAATGTTGTCAGAGAGTGAATGTTGTCAGTGAATGTTGTCAGTTAGTGAATGTTGTCAGTGAATGTTGTCAGTGAGTGAATGTTGTCAGTGAATGTTGTCAGTGAGTGAATGTTGTCAGTGAATGCTGTCAGTGAGTGAATGTTGTCAGTGAGTGAATGTTGTCAGTGAATATTGTCAGTGAGTGAATGTTGTCAGTGAATGTTGTCAGTGAGTGAATGTTGTCAGTGAATGTTGTCAGTGAATGTTGTCAGTGAGTGAATGTTGTCAGTGAATGCTGTCAGTGAGTGAATGTTGTCAGTGAGTGAATGTTGTCAGTGAATGTTGTCAGAGAGTGAATGTTGTCAGTGAATGTTGTCAGTGAATGTTGTCAGTGAGTGTTGTCAGTGAATGTTGTCAGTGAGTGAATGTTGTCAGTGAGTGAATGTTGTCAGTGAATGTTGTCTGTGAGTGAATGTTGTCAGTTAGTGAATGTTGTCAGTGAATGTTGTCAGTGAGTGAATGTTGTCAGTGAGTGAATGTTGTCAGTGAATGTTGTCAGAGAGTCAATGTTGTCAGTGAATGTTGTCAGTGAGTGAATGTTGTCAGTGAGTGAATGTTGTCAGTGAATGTTGTCAGTGAGTGAATGTTGTCAGTGAATGTTGTCAGTGAATGTTGTCAGTGAGTGAATGTTGTCAGTGAGTGTTGTCAGTGAGTGAATGTTGTCAGAGAGTAAATGTTGTCAGTGAGTGAATGTTGTCAGTGAATGTTGTCAGTGAGTGAATGTTGTCAGTGAGTGAATGTTGTCAGTGAATGTTGTCAGTGAATGTTGTCAGTGAGTGAATGTTATCAGTGAATGTTGTCAGTGAGTGAATGTTGTCAGTGAATGTTGTCAGTGAGTGAATGTTGTCAGTGAGTGAATGTTGTCAGTGAATGTTGTCAGTGAATGTTATCAGTTAGTGAATGTTGTCAGTGAATGTTGTCAGTGAATGTTGTCAGTGAGTGAATGTTGTCAGTGAGTGAATGTTGTCAGTGAATGTTGTCTGTGAGTGAATGTTGTCAGTTAGTGAATGTTGTCAGTGAATGTTGTCAGAGAGTCAATGTTGTCAGTGAATGTTGTCAGTGAGTGAATGTTGTCAGTGAGTGAATGTTGTCAGTGAATGTTGTCAGTGAATGTTGTCAGAGAGTGAATGTTGTCAGTGAATGTTGTCAGAGAGTGAATGTTATCAGTGAATGTTGTCAGTTAGTGAATGTTGTCAGTGAATGTTGTCAGTGAGTGAATGTTGTCAGTGAATGTTGTCAGTGAGTGAATGTTGTCAGTGAATGTTGTCAGTGAATGCTGTCAGTGAGTGAATGTTGTCAGTGAGTGAATGTTGTCAGTGAATATTGTCAGTGAGTGAATGTTGTCAGTGAATGTTGTCAGTGAGTGAATGTTGTCAGTGAATGTTGTCAGGGAATGTTGTCAGTGAGTGAATGTTGTCAGTGAATGCTGTCAGTGAGTGAATGTTGTCAGTGAGTGAATGTTGTCAGTGAATGTTGTCAGAGAGTGAATGTTGTCAGTGAATGTTGTCAGTGAGTGTTGTCAGTGAATGTTGTCAGTGAGTGAATGTTGTCAGTGAGTGAATGTTGTCAGTGAGTGAATGTTGTCAGTGAATGTTGTCTGTGAGTGAATGTTGTCAGTTAGTGAATGTTGTCAGTGAATGTTGTCAGTGAGTGAATGTTGTCAGTGAGTGAATGTTGTCAGTGAATGTTGTCAGAGAGTCAATGTTGTCAGTGAATGTTGTCAGTGAGTGAATGTTGTCAGTGAGTGAATGTTGTCAGTGAATGTTGTCAGTGAGTGAATGTTGTCAGTGAATGTCAGTGAGTGAATGTTGTCAGTGAATGTTGTCAGTGAATGTTGTCAGTGAGTGAATGTTGTCAGTGAGTGAATGTTGTCAGTGAATGTTGTCAGTGAGTGAATGTTGTCAGTGAATGCTGTCAGTGAGTGAATGTTGTCAGTGAGTGAATGTTGTCAGTGAATGTTGTCAGTGAGTGAATGTTGTCAGTGAATGTCAGTGAGTGAATGTTGTCAGTGAATGTTGTCAGTGAATGTTGTCAGTGAGTGAATGTTGTCAGTGAGTGAATGTTGTCAGTGAATGTTGTCAGTGAGTGAATGTTGTCAGTGAATGCTGTCAGTGAGTGAATGTTGTCAGTGAGTGAATGTTGTCAGTGAATGTTGTCAGTGAGTGAATGTTGTCAGTGAATGTTGTCAGTGAATGTTGTCAGTGAGTGAATGTTGTCAGTGAGTGAATGTTGTCAGAGAGTGAATGTTGTCAGTGAGTGAATGTTGTCAGTGAATGTTGTCAGTGAGTGAATGTTGTCAGAGAGTGAATGTTGTCAGTGAGTGAATGTTGTCAGTGAATGTTGTCAGTGAGCGAATGTTGTCAGTGAGTGAATGTTGTCAGTGAATGTTGTCAGTGAGTGAATGTTATCAGTGAATGTTGTCAGTGAGTGAATGTTGTCAGTGAATGCTGTCAGTGAGTGAATGTTGTCAGTGAGTGAATGTTGTCAGTGAATGTTGTCAGTGAGTGTTGTAAGTGAATGTTGTCAGTGAGTGAATGTTGTCAGTGAGTGAATGTTGTCAGTGAGTGAATGTTGTCAGTGAATGTTGTCAGTGAGTGAATTTTGTCAGTGAATGTTGTCAGTGAATGTTGTCAGTGAATGTTGTCAGAGAGTGAATGTTGTCAGTGAGTGAATGTTGTCAGTGAATGTTGTCAGTGAGTGAATGTTGTCAGTGAGTGAATGTTGTCAGTGAATGTTGTCAGTGAGTGAATGTTGTCAGTGAATGTTGTCAGTGAATGTTGTCAGTGAGTGAATGTTGTCAGTGAGTGTTGTGAGTCAATGTTGTCAGTGAGTGTTGTCAGTGAATGTTGTCAGTGAGTGAATGTTGTCAGTGAATGTTGTCAGTGAGTGAATGTTGTCAGTGAATGTTGTCAGTGAGTGAATGCTGTCAGTGAGTGAATGTTGTCAGTGAGTGAATGTTGTCAGTGAATGTTGTCAGAGAGTGAATGTTGTCAGTGAATGTTGTCAGTGAATGTTGTCAGTGAGTGTTGTCAGTGAATGTTGTCAGTGAGTGAATGTTGTCAGTGAATGTCAGTGAGTGAATGTTGTCAGTGAAAGTTGTCAGTGAATGTTGTCAGTGAGTGAATGTTGTCAGTGAGTGAATGTTGTCAGTGAGTGAATGTTGTCAGTGAATGCTGTCAGTGAGTGAATGTGGTCAGTGAGTGAATGTTGTCAGAGAGTGAATGTTGTCAGTGAATGTTGTCAGTGAATGTTGTCAGTGAATGTTGTCAGTGAGTGAATGTTGTCAGTGAGTGAATGTTGTCAGTGAATGTTGTCAGTGAGTGAATGTTGTCAGTGAATGTTGTCAGTGAATGTTGTCAGTGAATGTTGTCAGAGAGTGAATGTTGTCAGTGAGTGAATGTTGTCAGTGAATGTTGTCAGTGAATGTTGTCAGTGAGTGAATGTTGTCAGTGAGTGAATGTTGTCAGTGAGTGAATGTTGTCAGTGAATGTTGTCAGTGAGTGAATGTTGTCAGTGAATGTTGTCAGTGAGTGAATGTTGTCAGTGAATGTTGTCAGTGAGTGAATGTTGTCAGTGAGTGAATGTTGTCAGTGAGTGAATGTTGTCAGTGAACGTTGTCAGTGAATGTTGTCAGAGAGTGAATGTTGTCAGTGAATGTTGTCAGAGAGTGAATGTTATCAGTAAATGTTGTCTGTGAATGTTGTCAGAGAGTGAATGTTGTCAGTGAATGTTGTCAGTTAGTGAATGTTGTCAGTGAATGTTGTCAGTGAGTGAATGTTGTCAGTGAATGTTGTCAGTGAGTGAATGTTGTCAGTGAATGCTGTCAGTGAGTGAATGTTGTCAGTGAGTGAATGTTGTCAGTGAATGTTGTCAGAGAGTGAATGTTGTCAGTGAATGTTGTCAGTGAATGTTGTCAGTGAGTGTTGTCAGTGAATGTTGTCAGTGAGTGAATGTTGTCAGTGAGTGAATGTTGTCAGTGAGTGAATGTTGTCTGTGAGTGAATGTTATCAGTTAGTGAATGTTGTCAGTGAATGTTGTCAGTGAGTGAATGTTGTCAGTGAGTGAATGTTGTCAGTGAATGTTGTCAGTGAGTGAATGTTGTCAGTGAGTGAATGTTGTCAGTGAGTGTTGTAAGTGAGTCAATGTTGTCAGTGAGTGTTGTCAGTGAATGTTGTCAGTGAGTGAATGTTGTCAGTGAATGTTGTCAGTGAGTGAATGTTGTCAGTGAATGTTGTCAGTGAGTGAATGTTGTCAGTGAATGTTGTCAGTGAGTGAATGTTGTCAGTGAATGTTGTCAGTGAGTGAATGTTGTCAGTGAGTGAATGTTGTCAGTGAGTGAATGTTGTCAGTGAATGTTGTCAGTGAATGTTGTCAGTGAATGTTGTCAGTGAATGTTGTCAGAGAGTGAATGTTGTCAGTGAATGTTGTCAGAGAGTGAATGTTATCAGTAAATGTTGTCAGTGAATGTTGTCAGAGAGTGAATGTTGTCAGTGAATGTTGTCAGTTAGTGAATGTTGTCAGTGAATGTTGTCAGTGAGTGAATGTTGTCAGTGAATGTTGTCAGTGAATGCTGTCAGTGAGTGAATGTTGTCAGTGAGTGAATGTTGTCAGTGAATATTGTCAGTGAGTGAATGTTGTCAGTGAATGTTGTCAGTGAGTGAATGTTGTCAGTGAATGCTGTCAGTGAGTGAATGTTGTCAGTGAGTGAATGTTGTCAGTGAATGTTGTCAGAGAGTGAATGTTGTCAGTGAATGTTGTCAGTGAATGTTGTCAGTGAGTGTTGTCAGTGAGTGAATGTTGTCAGTGAACGTTGTCAGTGAATGTTGTCAGAGAGTGAATGTTGTCAGTGAATGTTGTCAGAGAGTGAATGTTGTCAGTGAATGTTGTCAGTGAGTGAATGTTGTCAGTGAGTGAATGTTGTCAGTGAATGTTGTCAGTGAGTGAATGTTGTCAGTGAATGTCAGTGAGTGAATGTTGTCAGTGAATGTTGTCAGTGAATGCTGTCAGTGAGTGAATGTTGTCAGTGAGTGAATGTTGTCAGTGAATGTTGTCAGAGAGTGAATGTTGTCAGTGAATGTTGTCAGTGAATGTTGTCAGTGAGTGTTGTCAGTGAGTGAATGTTGTCAGTGAACGTTGTCAGTGAATGTTGTCAGAGAGTGAATGTTGTCAGTGAATGTTGTCAGAGAGTGAATGTTATCAGTAAATGTTGTCTGTGAATGTTGTCAGAGAGTGAATGTTGTCAGTGAATGTTGTCAGTTAGTGAATGTTGTCAGTGAATGTTGTCAGTGAGTGAATGTTGTCAGTGAATGTTGTCAGTGAGTGAATGTTGTCAGTGAATGCTGTCAGTGAGTGAATGTTGTCAGTGAGTGAATGTTGTCAGTGAATGTTGTCAGAGAGTGAATGTTGTCAGTGAATGTTGTCAGTGAATGTTGTCAGTGAGTGTTGTCAGTGAATGTTGTCAGTGAGTGAATGTTGTCAGTGAGTGAATGTTGTCAGTGAGTGAATGTTGTCTGTGAGTGAATGTTATCAGTTAGTGAATGTTGTCAGTGAATGTTGTCAGTGAGTGAATGTTGTCAGTGAGTGAATGTTGTCAGTGAATGTTGTCAGTGAGTGAATGTTGTCAGTGAGTGAATGTTGTCAGTGAGTGTTGTAAGTGAGTCAATGTTGTCAGTGAGTGTTGTCAGTGAATGTTGTCAGTGAGTGAATGTTGTCAGTGAATGTTGTCAGTGAGTGAATGTTGTCAGTGAATGTTGTCAGTGAGTGAATGTTGTCAGTGAATGTTGTCAGTGAGTGAATGTTGTCAGTGAATGTTGTCAGTGAGTGAATGTTGTCAGTGAGTGAATGTTGTCAGTGAGTGAATGTTGTCAGTGAATGTTGTCAGTGAATGTTGTCAGTGAATGTTGTCAGTGAATGTTGTCAGAGAGTGAATGTTGTCAGTGAATGTTGTCAGAGAGTGAATGTTATCAGTAAATGTTGTCAGTGAATGTTGTCAGAGAGTGAATGTTGTCAGTGAATGTTGTCAGTTAGTGAATGTTGTCAGTGAATGTTGTCAGTGAGTGAATGTTGTCAGTGAATGTTGTCAGTGAATGCTGTCAGTGAGTGAATGTTGTCAGTGAGTGAATGTTGTCAGTGAATATTGTCAGTGAGTGAATGTTGTCAGTGAATGTTGTCAGTGAGTGAATGTTGTCAGTGAATGCTGTCAGTGAGTGAATGTTGTCAGTGAGTGAATGTTGTCAGTGAATGTTGTCAGAGAGTGAATGTTGTCAGTGAATGTTGTCAGTGAATGTTGTCAGTGAGTGTTGTCAGTGAGTGAATGTTGTCAGTGAGTGAATGTTGTCAGTGAATGTTGTCAGTGAGTGAATGTTGTCAGTGAATGTTGTCTGTGAGTGAATGTTGTCAGTTAGTGAATGTTGTCAGTGAATGTTGTCAGTGAATGTTGTCAGTGAGTGAATGTTGTCAGTGAATGTTGTCAGAGAGTGAATGTTGTCAGTGAATGTTGTCAGTGAATGTTGTCAGTGAGTGAATGTTGTCAGTGAATGTTGTCTGTGAGTGAATGTTGTCAGTTAGTGAATGTTGTCAGTGAATGTTGTCAGTGAGTGAATGTTGTCAGTGAGTGAATGTTGTCAGTGAATGTTGTCAGTGAGTGAATGTTGTCAGTGAATGTTGTCAGTGAGTGAATGTTGTCAGTGAGTGAATGTTGTCAGAGAGTGAATGTTGTCAGTGAGTGAATGTTGTCAGTGAATGTTGTCAGTGAGTGAATGTTGTCAGAGAGTGAATGTTGTCAGTGAGTGAATGTTGTCAGTGAATGTTGTCAGTGAGTGAATGTTGTCAGTGAGTGAATGTTGTCAGTGAATGTTGTCAGTGAATGTTGTCAGTGAGTGAATGTTATCAGTGAATGTTGTCAGTGAGTGAATGTTGTCAGTGAATGTTGTCAGTGAGTGAATGTTGTCAGTGAGTGAATGTTGTCAGTGAATGTTGTCAGTGAGTGAATGTTGTCAGTGAATGTTGTCAGTGAGTGAATGTTGTCAGTGAATGTTGTCAGTGAGTGAATGTTGTCAGTGAATGTTGTCAGTGAGTGAATGCTGTCAGTGAGTGAATGTTGTCAGTGAGTGAATGTTGTCAGTGAATGTTGTCTGTGAGTGAATGTTGTCAGTTAGTGAATGTTGTCAGTGAATGTTGTCAGTGAGTGAATGTTGTCAGTGAGTGAATGTTGTCAGTGAATGTTGTCAGAGTCAATGTTGTCAGTGAATGTTGTCAGTGAGTGAATGTTGTCAGTGAGTGAATGTTGTCAGAGAGTCAATGTTGTCAGTGAATGTTGTCAGTGAGTGAATGTTGTCAGTGAATGCTGTCAGTGAGTGAATGTTGTCAGTGAGTGAATGTTGTCAGAGAGTGAATGTTGTCAGTGAATGTTGTCAGTGAGTGTTGTCAGTGAATGTTGTCAGTGAGTGAATGTTGTCAGTGAGTGAATGTTGTCAGTGAATGTTGTCAGTGAGTGAATGTTGTCAGTGAATGTTGTCAGTGAATGTTGTCAGAGAGTGAATGTTGTCAGTGAGTGAATGTTGTCAGTGAATGTTGTCAGTGAATGTTGTCAGTGAGTGAATGTTGTCAGTGAGTGAATGTTGTCAGTGAGTGAATGTTGTCAGTGAATGTTGTCTGTGAGTGAATGTTGTCAGTTAGTGAATGTTGTCAGTGAGTGAATGTTGTCAGTGAATGTTGTCAGTGAGTGAATGTTGTCAGTGAGTGAATGTTGTCAGTGAGTGTTGTAAGTGAGTCAATGTTGTCAGTGAGTGTTGTCAGTGAATGTTGTCAGTGAGTGAATGTTATCAGTGAATGTTGTCATTGAGTGAATGTTGTCAGTGAATGTTGTCAGTGAGTGAATGTTGTCAGTGAATGTTGTCAGTGAGTGAATGTTGTCAGTGAATGTTGTCAGTGAGTGAATGTTGTCAGTGAATGTTGTCAGTGAGTGAATGTTGTCAGTGAGTGAATGTTGTCAGTGAGTGAATGTTGTCAGTGAGTGAATGTTGTCAGTGAATGTTGTCAGTGAATGTTGTCAGTGAATGTTGTCAGTGAATGTTGTCAGAGAGTGAATGTTGTCAGTGAATGTTGTCAGAGAGTGAATGTTATCAGTAAATGTTGTCAGTGAATGTTGTCAGAGAGTGAATGTTGTCAGTGAATGTTGTCAGTTAGTGAATGTTGTCAGTGAATGTTGTCAGTGAGTGAATGTTGTCAGTGAATGTTGTCAGTGAATGCTGTCAGTGAGTGAATGTTGTCAGTGAGTGAATGTTGTCAGTGAATATTGTCAGTGAGTGAATGTTGTCAGTGAATGTTGTCAGTGAGTGAATGTTGTCAGTGAATGCTGTCAGTGAGTGAATGTTGTCAGTGAGTGAATGTTGTCAGTGAATGTTGTCAGAGAGTGAATGTTGTCAGTGAATGTTGTCAGTGAATGTTGTCAGTGAGTGTTGTCAGTGAGTGAATGTTGTCAGTGAGTGAATGTTGTCAGTGAATGTTGTCAGTGAGTGAATGTTGTCAGTGAATGTTGTCTGTGAGTGAATGTTGTCAGTTAGTGAATGTTGTCAGTGAATGTTGTCAGTGAATGTTGTCAGTGAGTGAATGTTGTCAGTGAATGTTGTCAGAGAGTGAATGTTGTCAGTGAATGTTGTCAGTGAATGTTGTCAGTGAGTGAATGTTGTCAGTGAATGTTGTCTGTGAGTGAATGTTGTCAGTTAGTGAATGTTGTCAGTGAATGTTGTCAGTGAGTGAATGTTGTCAGTGAGTGAATGTTGTCAGTGAATGTTGTCAGTGAGTGAATGTTGTCAGTGAATGTTGTCAGTGAGTGAATGTTGTCAGTGAGTGAATGTTGTCAGAGAGTGAATGTTGTCAGTGAGTGAATGTTGTCAGTGAATGTTGTCAGTGAGTGAATGTTGTCAGAGAGTGAATGTTGTCAGTGAGTGAATGTTGTCAGTGAATGTTGTCAGTGAGTGAATGTTGTCAGTGAGTGAATGTTGTCAGTGAATGTTGTCAGTGAATGTTGTCAGTGAGTGAATGTTATCAGTGAATGTTGTCAGTGAGTGAATGTTGTCAGTGAATGTTGTCAGTGAGTGAATGTTGTCAGTGAGTGAATGTTGTCAGTGAATGTTGTCAGTGAGTGAATGTTGTCAGTGAATGTTGTCAGTGAGTGAATGTTGTCAGTGAATGTTGTCAGTGAGTGAATGTTGTCAGTGAATGTTGTCAGTGAGTGAATGCTGTCAGTGAGTGAATGTTGTCAGTGAGTGAATGTTGTCAGTGAATGTTGTCTGTGAGTGAATGTTGTCAGTTAGTGAATGTTGTCAGTGAATGTTGTCAGTGAGTGAATGTTGTCAGTGAGTGAATGTTGTCAGTGAATGTTGTCAGAGTCAATGTTGTCAGTGAATGTTGTCAGTGAGTGAATGTTGTCAGTGAGTGAATGTTGTCAGAGAGTCAATGTTGTCAGTGAATGTTGTCAGTGAGTGAATGTTGTCAGTGAATGCTGTCAGTGAGTGAATGTTGTCAGTGAGTGAATGTTGTCAGAGAGTGAATGTTGTCAGTGAATGTTGTCAGTGAGTGTTGTCAGTGAATGTTGTCAGTGAGTGAATGTTGTCAGTGAGTGAATGTTGTCAGTGAATGTTGTCAGTGAGTGAATGTTGTCAGTGAATGTTGTCAGTGAATGTTGTCAGAGAGTGAATGTTGTCAGTGAGTGAATGTTGTCAGTGAATGTTGTCAGTGAATGTTGTCAGTGAGTGAATGTTGTCAGTGAGTGAATGTTGTCAGTGAGTGAATGTTGTCAGTGAATGTTGTCTGTGAGTGAATGTTGTCAGTTAGTGAATGTTGTCAGTGAGTGAATGTTGTCAGTGAATGTTGTCAGTGAGTGAATGTTGTCAGTGAGTGAATGTTGTCAGTGAGTGTTGTAAGTGAGTCAATGTTGTCAGTGAGTGTTGTCAGTGAATGTTGTCAGTGAGTGAATGTTATCAGTGAATGTTGTCATTGAGTGAATGTTGTCAGTGAATGTTGTCAGTGAGTGAATGTTGTCAGTGAATGTTGTCAGTGAGTGAATGTTGTCAGTGAATGTTGTCAGTGAGTGAATGTTGTCAGTGAATGTTGTCAGTGAGTGAATGTTGTCAGTGAGTGAATGTTGTCAGTGAGTGAATGTTGTCAGTGAACGTTGTCAGTGAATGTTGTCAGAGAGTGAATGTTGTCAGTGAATGTTGTCAGTGAGTGAATGTTGTCAGTGAGTGAATGTTGTCAGTGAGTGGATGTTGTCAGTGAATGTTGTCTGTGAGTGAATGTTGTCAGTGAGTGAATGTTGTCAGTGAATGTTGTCAGTTAGTGAATGTTGTCAGTGAATGTTGTCAGTGAGTGAATGTTGTCAGTGAGTGTTGTGAGTCAATGTTGTCAGTGAGTGTTGTCAGTGAATGTTGTCAGTGAGTGAATGTTGTCAGTGAATGTTGTCAGTGAGTGAATGTTGTCAGTGAATGTTGTCAGTGAGTGAATGCTGTCAGTGAGTGAATGTTGTCAGTGAGTGAATGTTGTCAGTGAATGTTGTCAGAGAGTGAATGTTGTCAGTGAATGTTGTCAGTGAATGTTGTCAGTGAGTGTTGTCAGTGAATGTTGTCAGTGAGTGAATGTTGTCAGTGAATGTTGTCAGTGAATGTTGTCAGTGAGTGAATGTTGTCAGTGAGTGAATGTTGTCAGTGAATGTTGTCAGTGAGTGAATGTTGTCAGTGAATGCTGTCAGTGAGTGAATGTTGTCAGTGAGTGAATGTTATCAGAGAGTGAATGTTGTCAGTGAATGTTGTCAGTGAATGTTGTCAGTGAGTGTTGTCAGTGAATGTTGTCAGTGAGTGAATGTTGTCAGTGAGTGAATGTTGTCAGTGAGTGAATGTTGTCAGTGAATGTTGTCAGTGAGTGAATGTTGTCAGTGAATGTTGTCAGTGAATGTTGTCAGTGAATGTTGTCAGAGAGTGAATGTTGTCAGTGAGTGAATGTTGTCAGTGAATGTTGTCTGTGAGTGAATGTTGTCAGTTAGTGAATGTTGTCAGTGAGTGAATGTTGTCAGTGAATGCTGTCAGTGAGTGAATGTTGTCAGTGAGTGAATGTTGTCAGTGAGTGAATGTTGTCAGTGAGTGAATGTTGTCAGTGAATGTTGTCTGTGAGTGAATGTTGTCAGTTAGTGAATGTTGTCAGTGAGTGAATGTTGTCAGTGAATGCTGTCAGTGAGTGAATGTTGTCAGTGAGTGAATGTTGTCAGAGAGTGAATGTTGTCAGTGAATGTTGTCAGTGAATGTTGTCAGTGAGTGTTGTCAGTGAATGTTGTCAGTGAGTGAATGTTGTCAGTGAGTGAATGTTGTCAGTGAGTGAATGTTGTCAGTGAGTGTTGTCAGTGAGTGAATGTTGTCAGTGAATGTTGTCAGTGAATGTTGTCAGTGAATGTTGTCAGAGAGTGAATGTTGTCAGTGAGTGAATGTTGTCAGTGAGTGAATGTTGTCAGTGAATGTTGTCAGTGAATGTTGTCAGTGAGTGAATGTTGTCAGTGAGTGAATGTTGTCAGTGAATGTTGTCTGTGAGTGAATGTTGTCAGTTAGTGAATGTTGTCAGTGAGTGAATGTTGTCAGTGAATGTTGTCAGTGAGTGAATGTTGTCAGTGAGTGAATGTTGTCAGTGAATGTTGTCAGTGAGTGAATGTTGTCAGTGAGTGTTGTAAGTGAGTCAATGTTGTCAGTGAGTGTTGTCAGTGAATGTTGTCAGTGAGTGAATGTTGTCAGTGAATGTTGTCAGTGAGTGAATGTTGTCAGTGAATGTTGTCAGTGAGTGAATGTTGTCAGTGAATGTTGTCAGAGGGTCAATGTTGTCAGTGAATGTTGTCAGTGAGTGAATGTTGTCAGTGAATGTTGTCAGTGAGTGAATGTTGTCAGTGAATGTTGTCAGTGAATGTTGTCAGTGAGTGAATGTTGTCAGAGAGTGAATGTTGTCAGTGAGTGAATGTTGTCAGTGAATGTTGTCAGTGAGTGAATGTTGTCAGAGAGTGAATGTTGTCAGTGAGTGAATGTTGTCAGTGAATGTTGTCAGTGAGCGAATGTTGTCAGTGAGTGAATGTTGTCAGTGAATGTTGTCAGTGAGTGAATGTTATCAGTGAATGTTGTCAGTGAGTGAATGTTGTCAGTGAATGCTGTCAGTGAGTGAATGTTGTCAGTGAGTGAATGTTGTCAGTGAATGTTGTCAGTGAGTGTTGTCAGTGAATGTTGTCAGTGAGTGAATGTTGTCAGTGAGTGAATGTTGTCAGTGAGTGAATGTTGTCAGTGAATGTTGTCAGTGAGTGAATTTTGTCAGTGAATGTTGTCAGTGAATGTTGTCAGTGAATGTTGTCAGAGAGTGAATGTTGTCAGTGAGTGAATGTTGTCAGTGAATGTTGTCAGTGAGTGAATGTTGTCAGTGAGTGAATGTTGTCAGTGAATGTTGTCAGTGAGTGAATGTTGTCAGTGAATGTTGTCAGTGAATGTTGTCAGTGAGTGAATGTTGTCAGTGAGTGTTGTGAGTCAATGTTGTCAGTGAGTGTTGTCAGTGAATGTTGTCAGTGAGTGAATGTTGTCAGTGAATGTTGTCAGTGAGTGAATGTTGTCAGTGAATGTTGTCAGTGAGTGAATGTTGTCAGTGAATGTTGTCAGTGAGTGAATGCTGTCAGTGAGTGAATGTTGTCAGTGAGTGAATGTTGTCAGTGAATGTTGTCAGAGAGTGAATGTTGTCAGTGAATGTTGTCAGTGAATGTTGTCAGTGAGTGTTGTCAGTGAATGTTGTCAGTGAGTGAATGTTGTCAGTGAATGTCAGTGAGTGAATGTTGTCAGTGGAAGTTGTCAGTGAATGTTGTCAGTGAGTGAATGTTGTCAGTGAGTGAATGTTGTCAGTGAGTGAATGTTGTCAGTGAATGCTGTCAGTGAGTGAATGTGGTCAGTGAGTGAATGTTGTCAGAGAGTGAATGTTGTCAGTGAATGTTGTCAGTGAATGTAGTCAGTGAATGTTGTCAGTGAGTGAATGTTGTCAGTGAGTGAATGTTGTCAGTGAATGTTGTCAGTGAGTGAATGTTGTCAGTGAATGTTGTCAGTGAATGTTGTCAGTGAATGTTGTCAGAGAGTGAATGTTGTCAGTGAGTGAATGTTGTCAGTGAATGTTGTCAGTGAATGTTGTCAGTGAGTGAATGTTGTCAGTGAGTGAATGTTGTCAGTGAGTGAATGTTGTCAGTGAATGTTGTCAGTGAGTGAATGTTGTCAGTGAATGTTGTCAGTGAGTGAATGTTGTCAGTGAATGTTGTCAGTGAGTGAATGTTGTCAGTGAGTGAATGTTGTCAGTGAACGTTGTCAGTGAATGTTGTCAGAGAGTGAATGTTGTCAGTGAATGTTGTCAGAGAGTGAATGTTATCAGTAAATGTTGTCTGTGAATGTTGTCAGAGAGTGAATGTTGTCAGTGAATGTTGTCAGTTAGTGAATGTTGTCAGTGAATGTTGTCAGTGAGTGAATGTTGTCAGTGAATGTTGTCAGTGAGTGAATGTTGTCAGTGAATGCTGTCAGTGAGTGAATGTTGTCAGTGAGTGAATGTTGTCAGTGAATGTTGTCAGAGAGTGAATGTTGTCAGTGAATGTTGTCAGTGAATGTTGTCAGTGAGTGTTGTCAGTGAATGTTGTCAGTGAGTGAATGTTGTCAGTGAGTGAATGTTGTCAGTGAGTGAATGTTGTCTGTGAGTGAATGTTATCAGTTAGTGAATGTTGTCAGTGAATGTTGTCAGTGAGTGAATGTTGTCAGTGAGTGAATGTTGTCAGTGAATGTTGTCAGTGAGTGAATGTTGTCAGTGAGTGAATGTTGTCAGTGAGTGTTGTAAGTGAGTCAATGTTGTCAGTGAGTGTTGTCAGTGAATGTTGTCAGTGAGTGAATGTTGTCAGTGAATGTTGTCAGTGAGTGAATGTTGTCAGTGAATGTTGTCAGTGAGTGAATGTTGTCAGTGAATGTTGTCAGTGAGTGAATGTTGTCAGTGAATGTTGTCAGTGAGTGAATGTTGTCAGTGAGTGAATGTTGTCAGTGAATGTTGTCAGTGAATGTTGTCAGTGAATGTTGTCAGTGAATGTTGTCAGAGAGTGAATGTTATCAGTAAATGTTGTCAGTGAATGTTGTCAGAGAGTGAATGTTGTCAGTGAATGTTGTCAGTTAGTGAATGTTGTCAGTGAATGTTGTCAGTGAGTGAATGTTGTCAGTGAATGTTGTCAGTGAATGCTGTCAGTGAGTGAATGTTGTCAGTGAGTGAATGTTGTCAGTGAATATTGTCAGTGAGTGAATGTTGTCAGTGAATGTTGTCAGTGAGTGAATGTTGTCAGTGAATGCTGTCAGTGAGTGAATGTTGTCAGTGAGTGAATGTTGTCAGTGAATGTTGTCAGAGAGTGAATGTTGTCAGTGAATGTTGTCAGTGAATGTTGTCAGTGAGTGTTGTCAGTGAGTGAATGTTGTCAGTGAGTGAATGTTGTCAGTGAATGTTGTCAGTGAGTGAATGTTGTCAGTGAATGTTGTCTGTGAGTGAATGTTGTCAGTTAGTGAATGTTGTCAGTGAATGTTGTCAGTGAATGTTGTCAGTGAGTGAATGTTGTCAGTGAATGTTGTCAGAGAGTGAATGTTGTCAGTGAATGTTGTCAGTGAATGTTGTCAGTGAGTGAATGTTGTCAGTGAATGTTGTCTGTGAGTGAATGTTGTCAGTTAGTGAATGTTGTCAGTGAATGTTGTCAGTGAGTGAATGTTGTCAGTGAGTGAATGTTGTCAGTGAGTGTTGTCAGTGAGTGAATGTTGTCAGTGAATGTTGTCAGTGAGTGAATGTTGTCAGTGAGTGAATGTTGTCAGAGAGTGAATGTTGTCAGTGAGTGAATGTTGTCAGTGAATGTTGTCAGTGAGTGAATGTTGTCAGAGAGTGAATGTTGTCAGTGAGTGAATGTTGTCAGTGAATGTTGTCAGTGAGTGAATGTTGTCAGTGAGTGAATGTTGTCAGTGAATGTTGTCAGTGAATGTTGTCAGTGAGTGAATGTTATCAGTGAATGTTGTCAGTGAGTGAATGTTGTCAGTGAATGTTGTCAGTGAGTGAATGTTGTCAGTGAGTGAATGTTGTCAGTGAATGTTGTCAGTGAGTGAATGTTGTCAGTGAATGTTGTCAGTGAGTGAATGTTGTCAGTGAATGTTGTCAGTGAGTGAATGTTGTCAGTGAATGTTGTCAGTGAGTGAATGCTGTCAGTGAGTGAATGTTGTCAGTGAGTGAATGTTGTCAGTGAATGTTGTCTGTGAGTGAATGTTGTCAGTTAGTGAATGTTGTCAGTGAATGTTGTCAGTGAGTGAATGTTGTCAGTGAGTGAATGTTGTCAGTGAATGTTGTCAGAGTCAATGTTGTCAGTGAATGTTGTCAGTGAGTGAATGTTGTCAGTGAGTGAATGTTGTCAGAGAGTCAATGTTGTCAGTGAATGTTGTCAGTGAGTGAATGTTGTCAGTGAATGCTGTCAGTGAGTGAATGTTGTCAGTGAGTGAATGTTGTCAGAGAGTGAATGTTGTCAGTGAATGTTGTCAGTGAATGTTGTCAGTGAGTGTTGTCAGTGAATGTTGTCAGTGAGTGAATGTTGTCAGTGAGTGAATGTTGTCAGTGAATGTTGTCAGTGAGTGAATGTTGTCAGTGAATGTTGTCAGTGAATGTTGTCAGAGAGTGAATGTTGTCAGTGAGTGAATGTTGTCAGTGAATGTTGTCAGTGAATGTTGTCAGTGAGTGAATGTTGTCAGTGAGTGAATGTTGTCAGTGAGTGAATGTTGTCAGTGAATGTTGTCTGTGAGTGAATGTTGTCAGTTAGTGAATGTTGTCAGTGAGTGAATGTTGTCAGTGAATGTTGTCAGTGAGTGAATGTTGTCAGTGAGTGAATGTTGTCAGTGAGTGTTGTAAGTGAGTCAATGTTGTCAGTGAGTGTTGTCAGTGAATGTTGTCAGTGAGTGAATGTTATCAGTGAATGTTGTCATTGAGTGAATGTTGTCAGTGAATGTTGTCAGTGAGTGAATGTTGTCAGTGAATGTTGTCAGTGAGTGAATGTTGTCAGTGAATGTTGTCAGTGAGTGAATGTTGTCAGTGAATGTTGTCAGTGAGTGAATGTTGTCAGTGAGTGAATGTTGTCAGTGAGTGAATGTTGTCAGTGAACGTTGTCAGTGAATGTTGTCAGAGAGTGAATGTTGTCAGTGAATGTTGTCAGTGAGTGAATGTTGTCAGTGAGTGAATGTTGTCAGTGAGTGGATGTTGTCAGTGAATGTTGTCTGTGAGTGAATGTTGTCAGTGAGTGAATGTTGTCAGTGAATGTTGTCAGTTAGTGAATGTTGTCAGTGAATGTTGTCAGTGAGTGAATGTTGTCAGTGAGTGTTGTGAGTCAATGTTGTCAGTGAGTGTTGTCAGTGAATGTTGTCAGTGAGTGAATGTTGTCAGTGAATGTTGTCAGTGAGTGAATGTTGTCAGTGTATGTTGTCAGTGAGTGAATGCTGTCAGTGAGTGAATGTTGTCAGTGAGTGAATGTTGTCAGTGAATGTTGTCAGAGAGTGAATGTTGTCAGTGAATGTTGTCAGTGAATGTTGTCAGTGAGTGTTGTCAGTGAATGTTGTCAGTGAGTGAATGTTGTCAGTGAATGTTGTCAGTGAATGTTGTCAGTGAGTGAATGTTGTCAGTGAGTGAATGTTGTCAGTGAATGTTGTCAGTGAGTGAATGTTGTCAGTGAATGCTGTCAGTGAGTGAATGTTGTCAGTGAGTGAATGTTGTCAGAGAGTGAATGTTGTCAGTGAATGTTGTCAGTGAATGTTGTCAGTGAGTGTTGTCAGTGAATGTTGTCAGTGAGTGAATGTTGTCAGTGAGTGAATGTTGTCAGTGAGTGAATGTTGTCAGTGAATGTTGTCAGTGAGTGAATGTTGTCAGTGAATGTTGTCAGTGAATGTTGTCAGTGAATGTTGTCAGAGAGTGAATGTTGTCAGTGAGTGAATGTTGTCAGTGAATGTTGTCAGTGAGTGAATGTTGTCAGTGAGTGAATGTTGTCAGTGAATGTTGTCAGTGAGTGAATGTTGTCAGTGAATGTTGTCAGTGAATGTTGTCAGTGAATGTTGTCAGAGAGTGAATGTTGTCAGTGAGTGAATGTTGTCAGTGAATGTTGTCTGTGAGTGAATGTTGTCAGTTAGTGAATGTTGTCAGTGAGTGAATGTTGTCAGTGAATGCTGTCAGTGAGTGAATGTTGTCAGTGAGTGAATGTTGTCAGTGAGTGAATGTTGTCAGTGAGTGAATGTTGTCAGTGAATGTTGTCTGTGAGTGAATGTTGTCAGTTAGTGAATGTTGTCAGTGAGTGAATGTTGTCAGTGAATGCTGTCAGTGAGTGAATGTTGTCAGTGAGTGAATGTTGTCAGAGAGTGAATGTTGTCAGTGAATGTTGTCAGTGAGTGTTGTCAGTGAATGTTGTCAGTGAGTGAATGTTGTCAGTGAGTGAATGTTGTCAGTGAGTGAATGTTGTCAGTGAGTGTTGTCAGTGAGTGAATGTTGTCAGTGAATGTTGTCAGTGAATGTTGTCAGTGAATGTTGTCAGAGAGTGAATGTTGTCAGTGAGTGAATGTTGTCAGTGAGTGAATGTTGTCAGTGAATGTTGTCAGTGAATGTTGTCAGTGAGTGAATGTTGTCAGTGAGTGAATGTTGTCA
The DNA here is from genome assembly GCF_062004578.1 of Staurois parvus. NCBI lineage: Eukaryota > Metazoa > Chordata > Amphibia > Anura > Ranidae > Staurois > Staurois parvus. The sequence goes on from NW_028320448.1 coordinate 997,654, forward strand.
GTGAATGTTGTCTGTGAGTGAATGTTGTCAGTTAGTGAATGTTGTCAGTGAGTGAATGTTGTCAGTGAATGTTGTCAGTGAGTGAATGTTGTCAGTGAGTGAATGTTGTCAGTGAATGTTGTCAGTGAGTGAATGTTGTCAGTGAGTGTTGTAAGAGAGTCAATGTTGTCAGTGAGTGTTGTCAGTGAATGTTGTCAGTGAGTGAATGTTGTCAGTGAATGTTGTCAGTGAGTGAATGTTGTCAGTGAATGTTGTCAGTGAGTGAATGTTGTCAGTGAGTGAATGTTGTCAGTGAATGTTGTCAGAGGGTCAATGTTGTCAGTGAATGTTGTCAGTGAGTGAATGTTGTCAGTGAATGTTGTCAGTGAGTGAATGTTGTCAGTGAATGTTGTCAGTGAATGTTGTCAGTGAGTGAATGTTGTCAGTGAGTGAATGTTGTCAGAGAGTGAATGTTGTCAGTGAGTGAATGTTGTCAGTGAATGTTGTGAGTGAGTGAATGTTGTCAGTGAGTGAATGCTGTCAGTGAATGTTGTCAGTGAATGTTGTCAGTGAGTGAATGTTGTCAGTGAATGTTGTCAGTGAGTGAATGTTGTCAGTGAGTGAATGTTGTCAGTGAATGTTGTCAGTGAGTGAATGTTGTCAGTGAATGTTGTCAGTGAGTGAATGTTGTCAGTGAGTGAATGTTGTCAGTGAATGTTGTCAGTGAGTGAATGTTGTCAGTTAGTGAATGTTGTCAGTGAATGTTGTCAGAGAGTCAATGTTGTCAGTGAATGTTGTCAGTGAGTGAATGTTGTCAGTGAGTGAATGTTGTCAGTGAATGTTGTCAGTGAGTGAATGTTGTCAGTGAATGTCAGTGAGTGAATGTTGTCAGTGAATGTTGTCAGTGAGTGAATGTTGTCAGTGAGTGAATGTTGTCAGTGAATGTTGTCAGTGAGTGAATGTTGTCAGTGAGTGAATGTTGTCTGTGAGTGAATGTTGTCAGTGAGTGAATGTTGTCTGTGAGTGAATGTTGTCAGTTAGTGAATGTTGTCAGTGAATGTTGTCAGTGAGTGAATGTTGTCAGTGAGTGAATGTTGTCAGTGAATGTTGTCAGAGAGTCAATGTTGTCAGTGAATGTTGTCAGTGAGTGAATGTTGTCAGTGAGTGAATGTTGTCAGTGAATGTTGTCAGTGAGTGAATGTTGTCAGTGAGTGAATGTTGTCAGTGAATGTTGTCAGTGAGTGAATGTTGTCAGTGAGTGAATGTTGTCAGTGAATGTTGTCAGTTAGTGAATGTTGTCAGTGAATGTTGTCAGTGAGTGAATGTTGTCAGTGAGTGAATGTTGTCAGTGAATGTTGTCTGTGAGTGAATGTTGTCAGTTAGTGAATGTTGTCAGTGAATGTTGTCAGAGAGTCAATGTTGTCAGTGAATGTTGTCAGTGAGTGAATGTTGTCAGTGAGTGAATGTTGTCAGTGAATGTTGTCAGTGAGTGAATGTTGTCAGTGAATGTCAGTGAGTGAATGTTGTCAGTGAATGTTGTCAGTGAATGTTGTCAGTGAGTGAATGTTGTCAGTGAGTGAATGTTGTCAGTGAATGTTGTCAGTGAGTGAATGTTGTCAGTGAGTGAATGTTGTCTGTGAGTGAATGTTGTCAGTGAGTGAATGTTGTCTGTGAGTGAATGTTGTCAGTTAGTGAATGTTGTCAGTGAATGTTGTCAGTGAGTGAATGTTGTCAGTGAGTGAATGTTGTCAGTGAATGTTGTCAGAGAGTCAATGTTGTCAGTGAATGTTGTCAGTGAGTGAATGTTGTCAGTGAGTGAATGTTGTCAGTGAATGTTGTCAGTGAGTGAATGTTGTCAGTGAATGTTGTCAGTGAGTGAATGTTGTCAGTGAGTGTTGTCAGTGAGTGAATGTTGTCAGAGAGTGAATGTTGTCAGTGAGTGAATGTTGTCAGTGAATGTTGTCAGTGAGTGAATGTTGTCAGTGAGTGAATGTTGTCAGTGAATGTTGTCAGTTAATGTTGTCAGTGAATGTTGTCAGTGAGTGAATGTTGTCAGTGAATGTTGTCAGTGAGTGAATGTTGTCAGTGAATGTTGTCAGTGAGTGAATGTTGTCAGTGAGTGAATGTTGTCAGTGAATGTTGTCAGTGAATGTTATCAGTGAGTGAATGTTGTCAGTGAATGTTGTCAGTGAGTGAATGTTGTCAGTGAATGTTGTCAGTGAATGTTGTCAGTGAGTGAATGTTGTCAGAGAGTGAATGTTGTCAGTGAGTGAATGTTGTCAGTGAATGTTGTCAGTGAATGTTGTCTGTGAGTGAATGTTATCAGTGAATGTTGTCATTGAGTGAATGTTGTCAGTGAATGTTGTCAGTGAGTGAATGTTGTCAGTGAATGTTGTCAGTGAGTGAATGTTGTCAGTGAATGTTGTCAGTGAGTGAATGTTGTCAGTGAATGTTGTCAGTGAGTGAATGTTGTCAGTGAGTGAATGTTGTCAGTGAGTGAATGTTGTCAGTGAACGTTGTCAGTGAATGTTGTCAGAGAGTGAATGTTGTCAGTGAATGTTGTCAGTGAGTGAATGTTGTCAGTGAGTGAATGTTGTCAGTGAGTGGATGTTGTCAGTGAATGTTGTCTGTGAGTGAATGTTGTCAGTGAGTGAATGTTGTCAGTGAATGTTGTCAGTTAGTGAATGTTGTCAGTGAATGTTGTCAGTGAGTGAATGTTGTCAGTGAGTGTTGTGAGTCAATGTTGTCAGTGAGTGTTGTCAGTGAATGTTGTCAGTGAGTGAATGTTGTCAGTGAATGTTGTCAGTGAGTGAATGTTGTCAGTGAATGTTGTCAGTGAGTGAATGCTGTCAGTGAGTGAATGTTGTCAGTGAGTGAATGTTGTCAGTGAATGTTGTCAGAGAGTGAATGTTGTCAGTGAATGTTGTCAGTGAATGTTGTCAGTGAGTGTTGTCAGTGAATGTTGTCAGTGAGTGAATGTTGTCAGTGAATGTTGTCAGTGAATGTTGTCAGTGAGTGAATGTTGTCAGTGAGTGAATGTTGTCAGTGAATGTTGTCAGTGAGTGAATGTTGTCAGTGAATGCTGTCAGTGAGTGAATGTTGTCAGTGAGTGAATGTTGTCAGAGAGTGAATGTTGTCAGTGAATGTTGTCAGTGAATGTTGTCAGTGAGTGTTGTCAGTGAATGTTGTCAGTGAGTGAATGTTGTCAGTGAGTGAATGTTGTCAGTGAGTGAATGTTGTCAGTGAATGTTGTCAGTGAGTGAATGTTGTCAGTGAATGTTGTCAGTGAATGTTGTCAGTGAATGTTGTCAGAGAGTGAATGTTGTCAGTGAGTGAATGTTGTCAGTGAATGTTGTCTGTGAGTGAATGTTGTCAGTTAGTGAATGTTGTCAGTGAGTGAATGTTGTCAGTGAATGCTGTCAGTGAGTGAATGTTGTCAGTGAGTGAATGTTGTCAGTGAGTGAATGTTGTCAGTGAGTGAATGTTGTCAGTGAATGTTGTCTGTGAGTGAATGTTGTCAGTTAGTGAATGTTGTCAGTGAGTGAATGTTGTCAGTGAATGCTGTCAGTGAGTGAATGTTGTCAGTGAGTGAATGTTGTCAGAGAGTGAATGTTGTCAGTGAATGTTGTCAGTGAATGTTGTCAGTGAGTGTTGTCAGTGAATGTTGTCAGTGAGTGAATGTTGTCAGTGAGTGAATGTTGTCAGTGAGTGAATGTTGTCAGTGAGTGTTGTCAGTGAGTGAATGTTGTCAGTGAATGTTGTCAGTGAATGTTGTCAGTGAATGTTGTCAGAGAGTGAATGTTGTCAGTGAGTGAATGTTGTCAGTGAGTGAATGTTGTCAGTGAATGTTGTCTGTGAGTGAATGTTGTCAGTTAGTGAATGTTGTCAGTGAGTGAATGTTGTCAGTGAATGTTGTCAGTGAGTGAATGTTGTCAGTGAGTGAATGTTGTCAGTGAATGTTGTCAGTGAGTGAATGTTGTCAGTGAGTGTTGTAAGTGAGTCAATGTTGTCAGTGAGTGTTGTCAGTGAATGTTGTCAGTGAGTGAATGTTGTCAGTGAATGTTGTCAGTGAGTGAATGTTGTCAGTGAATGTTGTCAGTGAGTGAATGTTGTCAGTGAGTGAATGTTGTCAGTGAATGTTGTCAGAGGGTCAATGTTGTCAGTGAATGTTGTCAGTGAGTGAATGTTGTCAGTGAATGTTGTCAGTGAGTGAATGTTGTCAGTGAATGTTGTCAGTGAATGTTGTCAGTGAGTGAATGTTGTCAGTGAGTGAATGTTGTCAGAGAGTGAATGTTGTCAGTGAGTGAATGTTGTCAGTGAATGTTGTGAGTGAGTGAATGTTGTCAGTGAGTGAATGCTGTCAGTGAATGTTGTCAGTGAATGTTGTCAGTGAGTGAATGTTATCAGTGAATGTTGTCAGTGAGTGAATGTTGTCAGTGAATGTTGTCAGTGAGTGAATGTTGTCAGTGAGTGAATGTTGTCAGTGAATGTTGTCAGTGAGTGAATGTTGTCAGTGAATGTTGTCAGTGAGTGAATGTTGTCAGTGAGTGAATGTTGTCAGTGAATGTTGTCAGTGAGTGAATGTTGTCAGTTAGTGAATGTTGTCAGTGAATGTTGTCAGAGAGTCAATGTTGTCAGTGAATGTTGTCAGTGAGTGAATGTTGTCAGTGAGTGAATGTTGTCAGTGAATGTTGTCAGTGAGTGAATGTTGTCAGTGAATGTCAGTGAGTGAATGTTGTCAGTGAATGTTGTCAGTGAGTGAATGTTGTCAGTGAGTGAATGTTGTCAGTGAATGTTGTCAGTGAGTGAATGTTGTCAGTGAGTGAATGTTGTCTGTGAGTGAATGTTGTCAGTGAGTGAATGTTGTCTGTGAGTGAATGTTGTCAGTTAGTGAATGTTGTCAGTGAATGTTGTCAGTGAGTGAATGTTGTCAGTGAGTGAATGTTGTCAGTGAATGTTGTCAGAGAGTCAATGTTGTCAGTGAATGTTGTCAGTGAGTGAATGTTGTCAGTGAGTGAATGTTGTCAGTGAATGTTGTCAGTGAGTGAATGTTGTCAGTGAGTGAATGTTGTCAGTGAATGTTGTCAGTGAGTGAATGTTGTCAGTGAGTGAATGTTGTCAGTGAATGTTGTCAGTTAGTGAATGTTGTCAGTGAATGTTGTCAGTGAGTGAATGTTGTCAGTGAGTGAATGTTGTCAGTGAATGTTGTCTGTGAGTGAATGTTGTCAGTTAGTGAATGTTGTCAGTGAATGTTGTCAGAGAGTCAATGTTGTCAGTGAATGTTGTCAGTGAGTGAATGTTGTCAGTGAGTGAATGTTGTCAGTGAATGTTGTCAGTGAGTGAATGTTGTCAGTGAATGTCAGTGAGTGAATGTTGTCAGTGAATGTTGTCAGTGAATGTTGTCAGTGAGTGAATGTTGTCAGTGAGTGAATGTTGTCAGTGAATGTTGTCAGTGAGTGAATGTTGTCAGTGAGTGAATGTTGTCTGTGAGTGAATGTTGTCAGTGAGTGAATGTTGTCTGTGAGTGAATGTTGTCAGTTAGTGAATGTTGTCAGTGAATGTTGTCAGTGAGTGAATGTTGTCAGTGAGTGAATGTTGTCAGTGAATGTTGTCAGAGAGTCAATGTTGTCAGTGAATGTTGTCAGTGAGTGAATGTTGTCAGTGAGTGAATGTTGTCAGTGAATGTTGTCAGTGAGTGAATGTTGTCAGTGAATGTTGTCAGTGAGTGAATGTTGTCAGTGAGTGTTGTCAGTGAGTGAATGTTGTCAGAGAGTGAATGTTGTCAGTGAGTGAATGTTGTCAGTGAATGTTGTCAGTGAGTGAATGTTGTCAGTGAGTGAATGTTGTCAGTGAATGTTGTCAGTGAATGTTGTCAGTGAGTGAATGTTGTCAGTGAATGTTGTCAGTGAGTGAATGTTGTCAGTGAATGTTGTCAGTGAGTGAATGTTGTCAGTGAGTGAATGTTGTCAGTGAATGTTGTCAGTGAATGTTATCAGTGAGTGAATGTTGTCAGTGAGTGAATGTTGTCAGTGAATGTTGTCAGTGAGTGAATGTTGTCAGTGAATGTTGTCAGTGAGTGAATGTTGTCAGAGAGTGAATGTTGTCAGTGAGTGAATGTTGTCAGTGAATGTTGTCAGTGAATGTTGTCTGTGAGTGAATGTTGTCAGTGAATGTTGTCAGTGAGTGAATGTTGTCAGTGAATGTTGTCAGTGAGTGAATGTTGTCAGTGAATGTTGTCAGTGAGTGAATGTTGTCAGTGAATGTTGTCAGTGAGTGAATGTTGTCAGTGAATGCTGTCAGTGAGTGAATGTTGTCAGTGAATATTGTCAGTGAGTGAATGTTGTCAGAGAGTGAATGTTGTCAGTGAATGTTGTCAGTGAGTGAATGTTGTCAGTGAATGTTGTCAGTGAATGTTGTCAGTGAGTGAATGTTGTCAGTGAATGTTGTCAGTGAGTGAATGTTGTCAGTGAATGTTGTCAGTGAATGTTGTCAGTGAGTGAATGTTGTCAGTGAATGTTGTCAGTGAATGTTGTCAGTGAGTGAATGTTGTCAGTGAATGTTGTCAGTGAATGTTGTCAGTGAGTGAATGTTGTCAGTGAATGTTGTCAGTGAGTGAATGTTGTCAGTGAGTGAATGTTGTCAGTGAATGTTGTCAGTTAGTGAATGTTGTCAGTGAATGTTGTCAGTGAGTGAATGTTGTCAGTGAGTGAATGTTGTCAGTGAATGTTGTCTGTGAGTGAATGTTGTCAGTTAGTGAATGTTGTCAGTGAATGTTGTCAGAGAGTCAATGTTGTCAGTGAATGTTGTCAGTGAGTGAATGTTGTCAGTGAGTGAATGTTGTCAGTGAATGTTGTCAGTGAGTGAATGTTGTCAGTGAATGTCAGTGAGTGAATGTTGTCAGTGAATGTTGTCAGTGAATGTTGTCAGTGAGTGAATGTTGTCAGTGAGTGAATGTTGTCAGTGAATGTTGTCAGAGAGTGAATGTTGTCAGTGAGTGAATGTTGTCAGTGAATGTTGTCAGTGAGTGAATGTTGTCAGTGAATGTTGTCTGTGAGTGAATGTTGTCAGTTAGTGAATGTTGTCAGTGAATGTTGTCAGAGAGTCAATGTTGTCAGTGAATGTTGTCAGTGAGTGAATGTTGTCAGTGAGTGAATGTTGTCAGTGAATGTTGTCAGTGAGTGAATGTTGTCAGTGAATGTCAGTGAGTGAATGTTGTCAGTGAATGTTGTCAGTGAATGTTGTCAGTGAGTGAATGTTGTCAGTGAGTGAATGTTGTCAGTGAATGTTGTCAGTTAATGTTGTCAGTGAATGTTGTCAGTGAGTGAATGTTGTCAGTGAATGTTGTCAGTGAGTGAATGTTGTCAGTGAATGTTGTCAGTGAGTGAATGTTGTCAGTGAATGTTGTCAGTGAATGTTATCAGTGAGTGAATGTTGTCAGTGAGTGAATGTTGTCAGTGAATGTTGTCAGTGAGTGAATGTTGTCAGAGAGTGAATGTTGTCAGTGAGTGAATGTTGTCAGTGAATGTTGTCAGTGAATGTTGTCTGTGAGTGAATGTTGTCAGTGAATGTTGTCAGTGAGTGAATGTTGTCAGTGAGTGAATGTTGTCTGTGAGTGAATGTTGTCAGTTAGTGAATGTTGTCAGTGAATGTTGTCAGTGAGTGAATGTTGTCAGTGAGTGAATGTTGTCAGAGAATGTTGTCAGAGAGTCAATGTTGTCAGTGAATGTTGTCAGTGAGTGAATGTTGTCAGTGAGTGAATGTTGTCAGTGAATGTTGTCAGTGAGTGAATGTTGTCAGTGAGTGTTGTCAGTGAGTGAATGTTGTCAGAGAGTGAATGTTGTCAGTGAGTGAATGTTGTCAGTGAATGTTGTCAGTGAGTGAATGTTGTCAGTGAGTGAATGTTGTCAGTGAATGTTGTCAGTTAATGTTGTCAGTGAATGTTGTCAGTGAGTGAATGTTGTCAGTGAATGTTGTCAGTGAGTGAATGTTGTCAGTGAATGTTGTCAGTGAGTGAATGTTGTCAGTGAGTGAATGTTGTCAGTGAATGTTGTCAGTGAATGTTATCAGTGAGTGAATGTTGTCAGTGAGTGAATGTTGTCAGTGAATGTTGTCAGTGAGTGAATGTTGTCAGTGAATGTTGTCAGTGAATGTTGTCAGTGAGTGAATGTTGTCAGAGAGTGAATGTTGTCAGTGAGTGAATGTTGTCAGTGAATGTTGTCAGTGAATGTTGTCTGTGAGTGAATGTTGTCAGTGAATGTTGTCAGTGAGTGAATGTTGTCAGTGAGTGAATGTTGTCAGTGAGTGAATGTTGTCAGTGAGTGAATGTTGTCAGTGAATGTTGTCAGTGAATGTTGTCTGTGAGTGAATGTTATCAGTGAATGTTGTCATTGAGTGAATGTTGTCAGTGAATGTTGTCAGTGAGTGAATGTTGTCAGTGAATGTTGTCAGTGAGTGAATGTTGTCAGTGAATGTTGTCAGTGAGTGAATGTTGTCAGTGAATGTTGTCAGTGAGTGAATGTTGTCAGTGAGTGAATGTTGTCAGTGAGTGAATGTTGTCAGTGAACGTTGTCAGTGAATGTTGTCAGAGAGTGAATGTTGTCAGTGAATGTTGTCAGTGAGTGAATGTTGTCAGTGAGTGAATGTTGTCAGTGAGTGGATGTTGTCAGTGAATGTTGTCTGTGAGTGAATGTTGTCAGTGAGTGAATGTTGTCAGTGAATGTTGTCAGTTAGTGAATGTTGTCAGTGAATGTTGTCAGTGAGTGAATGTTGTCAGTGAGTGTTGTGAGTCAATGTTGTCAGTGAGTGTTGTCAGTGAATGTTGTCAGTGAGTGAATGTTGTCAGTGAATGTTGTCAGTGAGTGAATGTTGTCAGTGAATGTTGTCAGTGAGTGAATGCTGTCAGTGAGTGAATGTTGTCAGTGAGTGAATGTTGTCAGTGAATGTTGTCAGAGAGTGAATGTTGTCAGTGAATGTTGTCAGTGAATGTTGTCAGTGAGTGTTGTCAGTGAATGTTGTCAGTGAGTGAATGTTGTCAGTGAATGTTGTCAGTGAATGTTGTCAGTGAGTGAATGTTGTCAGTGAGTGAATGTTGTCAGTGAATGTTGTCAGTGAGTGAATGTTGTCAGTGAATGCTGTCAGTGAGTGAATGTTGTCAGTGAGTGAATGTTGTCAGAGAGTGAATGTTGTCAGTGAATGTTGTCAGTGAATGTTGTCAGTGAGTGTTGTCAGTGAATGTTGTCAGTGAGTGAATGTTGTCAGTGAGTGAATGTTGTCAGTGAGTGAATGTTGTCAGTGAATGTTGTCAGTGAGTGAATGTTGTCAGTGAATGTTGTCAGTGAATGTTGTCAGTGAATGTTGTCAGAGAGTGAATGTTGTCAGTGAGTGAATGTTGTCAGTGAATGTTGTCTGTGAGTGAATGTTGTCAGTTAGTGAATGTTGTCAGTGAGTGAATGTTGTCAGTGAATGCTGTCAGTGAGTGAATGTTGTCAGTGAGTGAATGTTGTCAGTGAGTGAATGTTGTCAGTGAGTGAATGTTGTCAGTGAATGTTGTCTGTGAGTGAATGTTGTCAGTTAGTGAATGTTGTCAGTGAGTGAATGTTGTCAGTGAATGCTGTCAGTGAGTGAATGTTGTCAGTGAGTGAATGTTGTCAGAGAGTGAATGTTGTCAGTGAATGTTGTCAGTGAATGTTGTCAGTGAGTGTTGTCAGTGAATGTTGTCAGTGAGTGAATGTTGTCAGTGAGTGAATGTTGTCAGTGAGTGAATGTTGTCAGTGAGTGTTGTCAGTGAGTGAATGTTGTCAGTGAATGTTGTCAGTGAATGTTGTCAGTGAATGTTGTCAGAGAGTGAATGTTGTCAGTGAGTGAATGTTGTCAGTGAGTGAATGTTGTCAGTGAATGTTGTCTGTGAGTGAATGTTGTCAGTTAGTGAATGTTGTCAGTGAGTGAATGTTGTCAGTGAATGTTGTCAGTGAGTGAATGTTGTCAGTGAGTGAATGTTGTCAGTGAATGTTGTCAGTGAGTGAATGTTGTCAGTGAGTGTTGTAAGTGAGTCAATGTTGTCAGTGAGTGTTGTCAGTGAATGTTGTCAGTGAGTGAATGTTGTCAGTGAATGTTGTCAGTGAGTGAATGTTGTCAGTGAATGTTGTCAGTGAGTGAATGTTGTCAGTGAGTGAATGTTGTCAGTGAATGTTGTCAGAGGGTCAATGTTGTCAGTGAATGTTGTCAGTGAGTGAATGTTGTCAGTGAATGTTGTCAGTGAGTGAATGTTGTCAGTGAATGTTGTCAGTGAATGTTGTCAGTGAGTGAATGTTGTCAGTGAGTGAATGTTGTCAGAGAGTGAATGTTGTCAGTGAGTGAATGTTGTCAGTGAATGTTGTGAGTGAGTGAATGTTGTCAGTGAGTGAATGCTGTCAGTGAATGTTGTCAGTGAATGTTGTCAGTGAGTGAATGTTATCAGTGAATGTTGTCAGTGAGTGAATGTTGTCAGTGAATGTTGTCAGTGAGTGAATGTTGTCAGTGAGTGAATGTTGTCAGTGAATGTTGTCAGTGAGTGAATGTTGTCAGTGAATGTTGTCAGTGAGTGAATGTTGTCAGTGAGTGAATGTTGTCAGTGAATGTTGTCAGTGAGTGAATGTTGTCAGTTAGTGAATGTTGTCAGTGAATGTTGTCAGAGAGTCAATGTTGTCAGTGAATGTTGTCAGTGAGTGAATGTTGTCAGTGAGTGAATGTTGTCAGTGAATGTTGTCAGTGAGTGAATGTTGTCAGTGAATGTCAGTGAGTGAATGTTGTCAGTGAATGTTGTCAGTGAGTGAATGTTGTCAGTGAGTGAATGTTGTCAGTGAATGTTGTCAGTGAGTGAATGTTGTCAGTGAGTGAATGTTGTCTGTGAGTGAATGTTGTCAGTGAGTGAATGTTGTCTGTGAGTGAATGTTGTCAGTTAGTGAATGTTGTCAGTGAATGTTGTCAGTGAGTGAATGTTGTCAGTGAGTGAATGTTGTCAGTGAATGTTGTCAGAGAGTCAATGTTGTCAGTGAATGTTGTCAGTGAGTGAATGTTGTCAGTGAGTGAATGTTGTCAGTGAATGTTGTCAGTGAGTGAATGTTGTCAGTGAGTGAATGTTGTCAGTGAATGTTGTCAGTGAGTGAATGTTGTCAGTGAGTGAATGTTGTCAGTGAATGTTGTCAGTTAGTGAATGTTGTCAGTGAATGTTGTCAGTGAGTGAATGTTGTCAGTGAGTGAATGTTGTCAGTGAATGTTGTCTGTGAGTGAATGTTGTCAGTTAGTGAATGTTGTCAGTGAATGTTGTCAGAGAGTCAATGTTGTCAGTGAATGTTGTCAGTGAGTGAATGTTGTCAGTGAGTGAATGTTGTCAGTGAATGTTGTCAGTGAGTGAATGTTGTCAGTGAATGTCAGTGAGTGAATGTTGTCAGTGAATGTTGTCAGTGAATGTTGTCAGTGAGTGAATGTTGTCAGTGAGTGAATGTTGTCAGTGAATGTTGTCAGTGAGTGAATGTTGTCAGTGAGTGAATGTTGTCTGTGAGTGAATGTTGTCAGTGAGTGAATGTTGTCTGTGAGTGAATGTTGTCAGTTAGTGAATGTTGTCAGTGAATGTTGTCAGTGAGTGAATGTTGTCAGTGAGTGAATGTTGTCAGTGAATGTTGTCAGAGAGTCAATGTTGTCAGTGAATGTTGTCAGTGAGTGAATGTTGTCAGTGAGTGAATGTTGTCAGTGAATGTTGTCAGTGAGTGAATGTTGTCAGTGAATGTTGTCAGTGAGTGAATGTTGTCAGTGAGTGTTGTCAGTGAGTGAATGTTGTCAGAGAGTGAATGTTGTCAGTGAGTGAATGTTGTCAGTGAATGTTGTCAGTGAGTGAATGTTGTCAGTGAGTGAATGTTGTCAGTGAATGTTGTCAGTGAATGTTGTCAGTGAGTGAATGTTGTCAGTGAATGTTGTCAGTGAGTGAATGTTGTCAGTGAATGTTGTCAGTGAGTGAATGTTGTCAGTGAGTGAATGTTGTCAGTGAATGTTGTCAGTGAATGTTATCAGTGAGTGAATGTTGTCAGTGAGTGAATGTTGTCAGTGAATGTTGTCAGTGAGTGAATGTTGTCAGTGAATGTTGTCAGTGAGTGAATGTTGTCAGAGAGTGAATGTTGTCAGTGAGTGAATGTTGTCAGTGAATGTTGTCAGTGAATGTTGTCTGTGAGTGAATGTTGTCAGTGAATGTTGTCAGTGAGTGAATGTTGTCAGTGAATGTTGTCAGTGAGTGAATGTTGTCAGTGAATGTTGTCAGTGAGTGAATGTTGTCAGTGAATGTTGTCAGTGAGTGAATGTTGTCAGTGAATGCTGTCAGTGAGTGAATGTTGTCAGTGAATATTGTCAGTGAGTGAATGTTGTCAGAGAGTGAATGTTGTCAGTGAATGTTGTCAGTGAGTGAATGTTGTCAGTGAATGTTGTCAGTGAATGTTGTCAGTGAGTGAATGTTGTCAGTGAATGTTGTCAGTGAGTGAATGTTGTCAGTGAATGTTGTCAGTGAATGTTGTCAGTGAGTGAATGTTGTCAGTGAATGTTGTCAGTGAATGTTGTCAGTGAGTGAATGTTGTCAGTGAATGTTGTCAGTGAATGTTGTCAGTGAGTGAATGTTGTCAGTGAATGTTGTCAGTGAGTGAATGTTGTCAGTGAGTGAATGTTGTCAGTGAATGTTGTCAGTTAGTGAATGTTGTCAGTGAATGTTGTCAGTGAGTGAATGTTGTCAGTGAGTGAATGTTGTCAGTGAATGTTGTCTGTGAGTGAATGTTGTCAGTTAGTGAATGTTGTCAGTGAATGTTGTCAGAGAGTCAATGTTGTCAGTGAATGTTGTCAGTGAGTGAATGTTGTCAGTGAGTGAATGTTGTCAGTGAATGTTGTCAGTGAGTGAATGTTGTCAGTGAATGTCAGTGAGTGAATGTTGTCAGTGAATGTTGTCAGTGAATGTTGTCAGTGAGTGAATGTTGTCAGTGAGTGAATGTTGTCAGTGAATGTTGTCAGAGAGTGAATGTTGTCAGTGAGTGAATGTTGTCAGTGAATGTTGTCAGTGAGTGAATGTTGTCAGTGAATGTTGTCTGTGAGTGAATGTTGTCAGTTAGTGAATGTTGTCAGTGAATGTTGTCAGAGAGTCAATGTTGTCAGTGAATGTTGTCAGTGAGTGAATGTTGTCAGTGAGTGAATGTTGTCAGTGAATGTTGTCAGTGAGTGAATGTTGTCAGTGAATGTCAGTGAGTGAATGTTGTCAGTGAATGTTGTCAGTGAATGTTGTCAGTGAGTGAATGTTGTCAGTGAGTGAATGTTGTCAGTGAATGTTGTCAGTTAATGTTGTCAGTGAATGTTGTCAGTGAGTGAATGTTGTCAGTGAATGTTGTCAGTGAGTGAATGTTGTCAGTGAATGTTGTCAGTGAGTGAATGTTGTCAGTGAATGTTGTCAGTGAATGTTATCAGTGAGTGAATGTTGTCAGTGAGTGAATGTTGTCAGTGAATGTTGTCAGTGAGTGAATGTTGTCAGAGAGTGAATGTTGTCAGTGAGTGAATGTTGTCAGTGAATGTTGTCAGTGAATGTTGTCTGTGAGTGAATGTTGTCAGTGAATGTTGTCAGTGAGTGAATGTTGTCAGTGAGTGAATGTTGTCTGTGAGTGAATGTTGTCAGTTAGTGAATGTTGTCAGTGAATGTTGTCAGTGAGTGAATGTTGTCAGTGAGTGAATGTTGTCAGAGAATGTTGTCAGAGAGTCAATGTTGTCAGTGAATGTTGTCAGTGAGTGAATGTTGTCAGTGAGTGAATGTTGTCAGTGAATGTTGTCAGTGAGTGAATGTTGTCAGTGAGTGTTGTCAGTGAGTGAATGTTGTCAGAGAGTGAATGTTGTCAGTGAGTGAATGTTGTCAGTGAATGTTGTCAGTGAGTGAATGTTGTCAGTGAGTGAATGTTGTCAGTGAATGTTGTCAGTTAATGTTGTCAGTGAATGTTGTCAGTGAGTGAATGTTGTCAGTGAATGTTGTCAGTGAGTGAATGTTGTCAGTGAATGTTGTCAGTGAGTGAATGTTGTCAGTGAGTGAATGTTGTCAGTGAATGTTGTCAGTGAATGTTATCAGTGAGTGAATGTTGTCAGTGAGTGAATGTTGTCAGTGAATGTTGTCAGTGAGTGAATGTTGTCAGTGAATGTTGTCAGTGAATGTTGTCAGTGAGTGAATGTTGTCAGAGAGTGAATGTTGTCAGTGAGTGAATGTTGTCAGTGAATGTTGTCAGTGAATGTTGTCTGTGAGTGAATGTTGTCAGTGAATGTTGTCAGTGAGTGAATGTTGTCAGTGAATGTTGTCAGTGAGTGAATGTTGTCAGTGAATGTTGTCAGTGAGTGAATGTTGTCAGTGAATGTTGTCTGTGAGTGAATGTTGTCAGTTAGTGAATGTTGTCAGTGAGTGAATGTTGTCAGTGAATGTTGTCAGTGAGTGAATGTTGTCAGTGAGTGAATGTTGTCAGTGAATGTTGTCAGTGAGTGAATGTTGTCAGTGAGTGTTGTAAGTGAGTCAATGTTGTCAGTGAGTGTTGTCAGTGAATGTTGTCAGTGAGTGAATGTTGTCAGTGAATGTTGTCAGTGAGTGAATGTTGTCAGTGAATGTTGTCAGTGAGTGAATGTTGTCAGTGAGTGAATGTTGTCAGTGAATGTTGTCTGTGAGTGAATGTTGTCAGTTAGTGAATGTTGTCAGTGAATGTTGTCAGTGAGTGAATGTTGTCAGTGAGTGAATGTTGTCAGTGAATGTTGTCAGAGGGTCAATGTTGTCAGTGAATGTTGTCAGTGAGTGAATGTTGTCAGTGAGTGAATGTTGTCAGAGAGTGAATGTTGTCAGTGAGTGAATGTTGTCAGTGAATGTTGTGAGTGAGTGAATGTTGTCAGTGAGTGAATGCTGTCAGTGAATGTTGTCAGTGAATGTTGTCAGTGAGTGAATGTTATCAGTGAATGTTGTCAGTGAGTGAATGTTGTCAGTGAATGTTGTCAGTGAGTGAATGTTGTCAGTGAGTGAATGTTGTCAGTGAATGTTGTCAGTGAGTGAATGTTGTCAGTGAATGTCAGTGAGTGAATGTTGTCAGTGAATGTTGTCAGTGAATGTTGTCAGTGAGTGAATGTTGTCAGTGAGTGAATGTTGTCAGTGAATGTTGTCAGTGAGTGAATGTTGTCAGTGAATGCTGTCAGTGAGTGAATGTTGTCAGTGAGTGAATGTTGTCAGAGAGTGAATGTTGTCAGTGAATGTTGTCAGTGAATGTTGTCAGTGAGTGTTGTCAGTGAATGTTGTCAGAGAGTGAATGTTGTCAGTGAGTGAATGTTGTCAGTGAATGTTGTCAGTGAGTGAATGTTGTCAGTGAATGTTGTCTGTGAGTGAATGTTGTCAGTTAGTGAATGTTGTCAGTGAATGTTGTCAGTGAGTGAATGTTGTCAGTGAGTGAATGTTGTCAGTGAATGTTGTCAGAGAGTCAATGTTGTCAGTGAATGTTGTCAGTGAGTGAATGTTGTAAGTGAGTGAATGTTGTCAGTGAATGTTGTCAGTGAGTGAATGTTGTCAGTGAATGTTGTCAGTGAATGTTGTCAGTGAGTGAATGTTGTCAGTGAGTGTTGTCAGTGAGTGAATGTTGTCAGAGAGTGAATGTTGTCAGTGAGTGAATGTTGTCAGTGAATGTTGTCAGTGAGTGAATGTTGTCAGTGAGTGAATGTTGTCAGTGAATGTTGTCAGTGAATGTTGTCAGTGAGTGAATGTTATCAGTGAATGTTGTCAGTGAGTGAATGTTGTCAGTGAATGTTGTCAGTGAGTGAATGTTGTCAGTGAGTGAATGTTGTCAGTGAATGTTGTCAGTTAGTGAATGTTGTCAGTGAATGTTGTCAGTGAGTGAATGTTGTCAGTGAATGTTGTCAGTGAGTGAATGTTGTCAGTGAGTGAATGTTGTCAGTGAATGTTGTCTGTGAGTGAATGTTGTCAGTTAGTGAATGTTGTCAGTGAATGTTGTCAGAGAGTCAATGTTGTCAGTGAATGTTGTCAGTGAGTGAATGTTGTCAGTGAGTGAATGTTGTCAGTGAATGTTGTCAGTGAGTGAATGTTGTCAGTGAATGTCAGTGAGTGAATGTTGTCAGTGAATGTTGTCAGTGAATGTTAGCAGTGAGTGAATGTTGTCAGTGAGTGAATGTTGTCAGTGAATGTTGTCAGTGAGTGAATGTTGTCAGTGAATGCTGTCAGTGAGTGAATGTTGTCAGTGAGTGAATGTTGTCAGAGAGTGAATGTTGTCAGTGAATGTTGTCAGTGAATGTTGTCAGTGAGTGTTGTCAGTGAATGTTGTCAGAGAGTGAATGTTGTCAGTGAGTGAATGTTGTCAGTGAATGTTGTCAGTGAGTGAATGTTGTCAGTGAATGTTGTCTGTGAGTGAATGTTGTCAGTTAGTGAATGTTGTCAGTGAATGTTGTCAGTGAGTGAATGTTGTCAGTGAGTGAATGATGTCAGTGAATGTTGTCAGAGAGTCAATGTTGTCAGTGAATGTTGTCAGTGAGTGAATGTTGTCAGTGAGTGAATGTTGTCAGTGAATGTTGTCAGTGAGTGAATGTTGTCAGTGAATGTTGTCAGTGAGTGAATGTTGTCAGAGAGTGAATGTTGTCAGTGAGTGAATGTTGTCAGTGAATGTTGTCAGTGAGTGAATGTTGTCAGAGAGTGAATGTTGTCAGTGAGTGAATGTTGTCAGTGAATGTTGTCAGTGAGTGAATGTTGTCAGTGAGTGAATGTTGTCAGTGAATGTTGTCAGTTAATGTTGTCAGTGAATGTTGTCAGTGAGTGAATGTTGTCAGTGAATGTTGTCAGTGAATGTTGTCAGTGAGTGAATGTTGTCAGTGAATGTTGTCAGTGAGTGAATGTTGTCAGTGAATGCTGTCAGTGAGTGAATGTTGTCAGTGAATATTGTCAGTGAGTGGATGTTGTCAGAGAGTGAATGTTGTAAGTGAATGTTGTCAGTGAGTGAATGTTGTCAGTGAATGTTGTCAGTGAATGTTGTCAGTGAGTGAATGTTGTCAGTGAATGTTGTCAGTGAGTGAATGTTGTCAGTGAATGCTGTCAGTGAGTGAATGTTGTCAGTGAGTGAATGTTGTCAGAGAGTGAATGTTGTCAGTGAATGTTGTCAGTGAGTGTTGTCAGTGAATGTTGTCAGTGAGTGAATGTTGTCAGTGAATGTTGTCAGTGAGTGAATGTTGTCAGTGAATGTTGTCAGTGAATGTTGTCAGTGAGTGAATGTTGTCAGTGAGTGAATGTTGTCAGTGAATGTTGTCAGTGAATGTTGTCAGTGAATGTTGTCAGTGAGTGAATGTTGTCAGTGAGTGAATGTTGTCAGTGAATGTTGTCTGTGAGTGAATGTTGTCAGTTAGTGAATGTTGTCAGTGAATGTTGTCAGAGAGTCAATGTTGTCAGTGAATGTTGTCAGTGAGTGAATGTTGTCAGTGAGTGAATGTTGTCAGTGAATGTTGTCAGTGAGTGAATGTTGTCAGTGAATGTCAGTGAGTGAATGTTGTCAGTGAATGTTGTCAGTGAGTGAATGTTGTCAGTGAGTGAATGTTGTCAGTGAATGTTGTCAGTGAGTGAATGTTGTCAGTGAGTGAATGTTGTCAGTGAATGTTGTCAGTGAGTGTTGTCAGTGAATGTTGTCAGTGAGTGAATGTTGTCAGTGAGTGAATGTTGTCAGTGAGTGAATGTTGTCAGTGAATGTTGTCAGTGAGTGAATGTTGTCAGTGAGTGAATGTTGTCAGTGAATGTTGTCAGTGAATGTTGTCAGTGAGTGAATGTTATCAGTGAATGTTGTCAGTGAGTGAATGTTGTCAGTGAATGTTGTCAGTGAGTGAATGTTGTCAGTGAGTGAATGTTGTCAGTGAATGTTGTCAGTGAATGTTATCAGTTAGTGAATGTTGTCAGTGAATGTTGTCAGTGAATGTTGTCAGTGAGTGAATGTTGTCAGTGAATGTTGTCAGTGAATGTTGTCAGTGAGTGAATGTTGTCAGTGAATGTTGTCAGTTAGTGAATGTTGTCAGTGAATGTTGTCAGTGAGTGAATGTTGTCAGTGAATGTTGTCAGTGAGTGAATGTTGTCAGTGAGTGAATGTTGTCAGTGAATGTTGTCTGTGAGTGAATGTTGTCAGTTAGTGAATGTTGTCAGTGAATGTTGTCAGAGAGTCAATGTTGTCAGTGAATGTTGTCAGTGAGTGAATGTTGTCAGTGAGTGAATGTTGTCAGTGAATGTTGTCAGTGAGTGAATGTTGTCAGTGAATGTCAGTGAGTGAATGTTGTCAGTGAATGTTGTCAGTGAATGTTGTCAGTGAGTGAATGTTGTCAGTGAGTGAATGTTGTCAGTGAACGTTGTCAGTGAATGTTGTCAGAGAGTGAATGTTGTCAGTGAATGTTGTCAGAGAGTGAATGTTATCAGTAAATGTTGTCTGTGAATGTTGTCAGAGAGTGAATGTTGTCAGTGAATGTTGTCAGTTAGTGAATGTTGTCAGTGAATGTTGTCAGTGAGTGAATGTTGTCAGTGAATGTTGTCAGTGAGTGAATGTTGTCAGTGAATGCTGTCAGTGAGTGAATGTTGTCAGTGAGTGAATGTTGTCAGTGAATGTTGTCAGAGAGTGAATGTTGTCAGTGAATGTTGTCAGTGAATGTTGTCAGTGAGTGTTGTCAGTGAATGTTGTCAGTGAGTGAATGTTGTCAGTGAGTGAATGTTGTCAGTGAGTGAATGTTGTCTGTGAGTGAATGTTATCAGTTAGTGAATGTTGTCAGTGAATGTTGTCAGTGAGTGAATGTTGTCAGTGAGTGAATGTTGTCAGTGAATGTTGTCAGTGAGTGAATGTTGTCAGTGAGTGAATGTTGTCAGTGAGTGTTGTAAGTGAGTCAATGTTGTCAGTGAGTGTTGTCAGTGAATGTTGTCAGTGAGTGAATGTTGTCAGTGAATGTTGTCAGTGAGTGAATGTTGTCAGTGAATGTTGTCAGTGAGTGAATGTTGTCAGTGAATGTTGTCAGTGAGTGAATGTTGTCAGTGAATGTTGTCAGTGAGTGAATGTTGTCAGTGAGTGAATGTTGTCAGTGAGTGAATGTTGTCAGTGAATGTTGTCAGTGAATGTTGTCAGTGAATGTTGTCAGTGAATGTTGTCAGAGAGTGAATGTTGTCAGTGAATGTTGTCAGAGAGTGAATGTTATCAGTAAATGTTGTCAGTGAATGTTGTCAGAGAGTGAATGTTGTCAGTGAATGTTGTCAGTTAGTGAATGTTGTCAGTGAATGTTGTCAGTGAGTGAATGTTGTCAGTGAATGTTGTCAGTGAATGCTGTCAGTGAGTGAATGTTGTCAGTGAGTGAATGTTGTCAGTGAATATTGTCAGTGAGTGAATGTTGTCAGTGAATGTTGTCAGTGAGTGAATGTTGTCAGTGAATGCTGTCAGTGAGTGAATGTTGTCAGTGAGTGAATGTTGTCAGTGAATGTTGTCAGAGAGTGAATGTTGTCAGTGAATGTTGTCAGTGAATGTTGTCAGTGAGTGTTGTCAGTGAGTGAATGTTGTCAGTGAGTGAATGTTGTCAGTGAATGTTGTCAGTGAGTGAATGTTGTCAGTGAATGTTGTCTGTGAGTGAATGTTGTCAGTTAGTGAATGTTGTCAGTGAATGTTGTCAGTGAATGTTGTCAGTGAGTGAATGTTGTCAGTGAATGTTGTCAGAGAGTGAATGTTGTCAGTGAATGTTGTCAGTGAATGTTGTCAGTGAGTGAATGTTGTCAGTGAATGTTGTCTGTGAGTGAATGTTGTCAGTTAGTGAATGTTGTCAGTGAATGTTGTCAGTGAGTGAATGTTGTCAGTGAGTGAATGTTGTCAGTGAATGTTGTCAGTGAGTGAATGTTGTCAGTGAATGTTGTCAGTGAGTGAATGTTGTCAGTGAGTGAATGTTGTCAGAGAGTGAATGTTGTCAGTGAGTGAATGTTGTCAGTGAATGTTGTCAGTGAGTGAATGTTGTCAGAGAGTGAATGTTGTCAGTGAGTGAATGTTGTCAGTGAATGTTGTCAGTGAGTGAATGTTGTCAGTGAGTGAATGTTGTCAGTGAATGTTGTCAGTGAATGTTGTCAGTGAGTGAATGTTATCAGTGAATGTTGTCAGTGAGTGAATGTTGTCAGTGAATGTTGTCAGTGAGTGAATGTTGTCAGTGAGTGAATGTTGTCAGTGAATGTTGTCAGTGAGTGAATGTTGTCAGTGAATGTTGTCAGTGAGTGAATGTTGTCAGTGAATGTTGTCAGTGAGTGAATGCTGTCAGTGAGTGAATGTTGTCAGTGAGTGAATGTTGTCAGTGAATGTTGTCTGTGAGTGAATGTTGTCAGTTAGTGAATGTTGTCAGTGAATGTTGTCAGTGAGTGAATGTTGTCAGTGAGTGAATGTTGTCAGTGAATGTTGTCAGAGTCAATGTTGTCAGTGAATGTTGTCAGTGAGTGAATGTTGTCAGTGAGTGAATGTTGTCAGAGAGTCAATGTTGTCAGTGAATGTTGTCAGTGAGTGAATGTTGTCAGTGAATGCTGTCAGTGAGTGAATGTTGTCAGTGAGTGAATGTTGTCAGAGAGTGAATGTTGTCAGTGAATGTTGTCAGTGAATGTTGTCAGTGAGTGTTGTCAGTGAATGTTGTCAGTGAGTGAATGTTGTCAGTGAGTGAATGTTGTCAGTGAATGTTGTCAGTGAGTGAATGTTGTCAGTGAATGTTGTCAGTGAATGTTGTCAGAGAGTGAATGTTGTCAGTGAGTGAATGTTGTCAGTGAATGTTGTCAGTGAATGTTGTCAGTGAGTGAATGTTGTCAGTGAGTGAATGTTGTCAGTGAGTGAATGTTGTCAGTGAATGTTGTCTGTGAGTGAATGTTGTCAGTTAGTGAATGTTGTCAGTGAGTGAATGTTGTCAGTGAATGTTGTCAGTGAGTGAATGTTGTCAGTGAGTGAATGTTGTCAGTGAGTGTTGTAAGTGAGTCAATGTTGTCAGTGAGTGTTGTCAGTGAATGTTGTCAGTGAGTGAATGTTATCAGTGAATGTTGTCATTGAGTGAATGTTGTCAGTGAATGTTGTCAGTGAGTGAATGTTGTCAGTGAATGTTGTCAGTGAGTGAATGTTGTCAGTGAATGTTGTCAGTGAGTGAATGTTGTCAGTGAATGTTGTCAGTGAGTGAATGTTGTCAGTGAGTGAATGTTGTCAGTGAGTGAATGTTGTCAGTGAACGTTGTCAGTGAATGTTGTCAGAGAGTGAATGTTGTCAGTGAATGTTGTCAGTGAGTGAATGTTGTCAGTGAGTGAATGTTGTCAGTGAGTGGATGTTGTCAGTGAATGTTGTCTGTGAGTGAATGTTGTCAGTGAGTGAATGTTGTCAGTGAATGTTGTCAGTTAGTGAATGTTGTCAGTGAATGTTGTCAGTGAGTGAATGTTGTCAGTGAGTGTTGTGAGTCAATGTTGTCAGTGAGTGTTGTCAGTGAATGTTGTCAGTGAGTGAATGTTGTCAGTGAATGTTGTCAGTGAGTGAATGTTGTCAGTGTATGTTGTCAGTGAGTGAATGCTGTCAGTGAGTGAATGTTGTCAGTGAGTGAATGTTGTCAGTGAATGTTGTCAGAGAGTGAATGTTGTCAGTGAATGTTGTCAGTGAATGTTGTCAGTGAGTGTTGTCAGTGAATGTTGTCAGTGAGTGAATGTTGTCAGTGAATGTTGTCAGTGAATGTTGTCAGTGAGTGAATGTTGTCAGTGAGTGAATGTTGTCAGTGAATGTTGTCAGTGAGTGAATGTTGTCAGTGAATGCTGTCAGTGAGTGAATGTTGTCAGTGAGTGAATGTTGTCAGAGAGTGAATGTTGTCAGTGAATGTTGTCAGTGAATGTTGTCAGTGAGTGTTGTCAGTGAATGTTGTCAGTGAGTGAATGTTGTCAGTGAGTGAATGTTGTCAGTGAGTGAATGTTGTCAGTGAATGTTGTCAGTGAGTGAATGTTGTCAGTGAATGTTGTCAGTGAATGTTGTCAGTGAATGTTGTCAGAGAGTGAATGTTGTCAGTGAGTGAATGTTGTCAGTGAATGTTGTCAGTGAGTGAATGTTGTCAGTGAGTGAATGTTGTCAGTGAATGTTGTCAGTGAGTGAATGTTGTCAGTGAATGTTGTCAGTGAATGTTGTCAGTGAATGTTGTCAGAGAGTGAATGTTGTCAGTGAGTGAATGTTGTCAGTGAATGTTGTCTGTGAGTGAATGTTGTCAGTTAGTGAATGTTGTCAGTGAGTGAATGTTGTCAGTGAATGCTGTCAGTGAGTGAATGTTGTCAGTGAGTGAATGTTGTCAGTGAGTGAATGTTGTCAGTGAGTGAATGTTGTCAGTGAATGTTGTCTGTGAGTGAATGTTGTCAGTTAGTGAATGTTGTCAGTGAGTGAATGTTGTCAGTGAATGCTGTCAGTGAGTGAATGTTGTCAGTGAGTGAATGTTGTCAGAGAGTGAATGTTGTCAGTGAATGTTGTCAGTGAGTGTTGTCAGTGAATGTTGTCAGTGAGTGAATGTTGTCAGTGAGTGAATGTTGTCAGTGAGTGAATGTTGTCAGTGAGTGTTGTCAGTGAGTGAATGTTGTCAGTGAATGTTGTCAGTGAATGTTGTCAGTGAATGTTGTCAGAGAGTGAATGTTGTCAGTGAGTGAATGTTGTCAGTGAGTGAATGTTGTCAGTGAATGTTGTCAGTGAATGTTGTCAGTGAGTGAATGTTGTCAGTGAGTGAATGTTGTCAGTGAATGTTGTCTGTGAGTGAATGTTGTCAGTTAGTGAATGTTGTCAGTGAGTGAATGTTGTCAGTGAATGTTGTCAGTGAGTGAATGTTGTCAGTGAGTGAATGTTGTCAGTGAATGTTGTCAGTGAGTGAATGTTGTCAGTGAGTGTTGTAAGTGAGTCAATGTTGTCAGTGAGTGTTGTCAGTGAATGTTGTCAGTGAGTGAATGTTGTCAGTGAATGTTGTCAGTGAGTGAATGTTGTCAGTGAATGTTGTCAGTGAGTGAATGTTGTCAGTGAGTGAATGTTGTCAGTGAATGTTGTCAGAGGGTCAATGTTGTCAGTGAATGTTGTCAGTGAGTGAATGTTGTCAGTGAATGTTGTCAGTGAGTGAATGTTGTCAGTGAATGTTGTCAGTGAATGTTGTCAGTGAGTGAATGTTGTCAGTGAGTGAATGTTGTCAGAGAGTGAATGTTGTCAGTGAGTGAATGTTGTCAGTGAATGTTGTGAGTGAGTGAATGTTGTCAGTGAGTGAATGCTGTCAGTGAATGTTGTCAGTGAATGTTGTCAGTGAGTGAATGTTATCAGTGAATGTTGTCAGTGAGTGAATGTTGTCAGTGAATGTTGTCAGTGAGTGAATGTTGTCAGTGAGTGAATGTTGTCAGTGAATGTTGTCAGTGAGTGAATGTTGTCAGTGAATGTTGTCAGTGAGTGAATGTTGTCAGTGAGTGAATGTTGTCAGTGAATGTTGTCAGTGAGTGAATGTTGTCAGTTAGTGAATGTTGTCAGTGAATGTTGTCAGAGAGTCAATGTTGTCAGTGAATGTTGTCAGTGAGTGAATGTTGTCAGTGAGTGAATGTTGTCAGTGAATGTTGTCAGTGAGTGAATGTTGTCAGTGAATGTCAGTGAGTGAATGTTGTCAGTGAATGTTGTCAGTGAGTGAATGTTGTCAGTGAGTGAATGTTGTCAGTGAATGTTGTCAGTGAGTGAATGTTGTCAGTGAGTGAATGTTGTCTGTGAGTGAATGTTGTCAGTGAGTGAATGTTGTCTGTGAGTGAATGTTGTCAGTTAGTGAATGTTGTCAGTGAATGTTGTCAGTGAGTGAATGTTGTCAGTGAGTGAATGTTGTCAGTGAATGTTGTCAGAGAGTCAATGTTGTCAGTGAATGTTGTCAGTGAGTGAATGTTGTCAGTGAGTGAATGTTGTCAGTGAATGTTGTCAGTGAGTGAATGTTGTCAGTGAGTGAATGTTGTCAGTGAATGTTGTCAGTGAGTGAATGTTGTCAGTGAGTGAATGTTGTCAGTGAATGTTGTCAGTTAGTGAATGTTGTCAGTGAATGTTGTCAGTGAGTGAATGTTGTCAGTGAGTGAATGTTGTCAGTGAATGTTGTCTGTGAGTGAATGTTGTCAGTTAGTGAATGTTGTCAGTGAATGTTGTCAGAGAGTCAATGTTGTCAGTGAATGTTGTCAGTGAGTGAATGTTGTCAGTGAGTGAATGTTGTCAGTGAATGTTGTCAGTGAGTGAATGTTGTCAGTGAATGTCAGTGAGTGAATGTTGTCAGTGAATGTTGTCAGTGAATGTTGTCAGTGAGTGAATGTTGTCAGTGAGTGAATGTTGTCAGTGAATGTTGTCAGTGAGTGAATGTTGTCAGTGAGTGAATGTTGTCTGTGAGTGAATGTTGTCAGTGAGTGAATGTTGTCTGTGAGTGAATGTTGTCAGTTAGTGAATGTTGTCAGTGAATGTTGTCAGTGAGTGAATGTTGTCAGTGAGTGAATGTTGTCAGTGAATGTTGTCAGAGAGTCAATGTTGTCAGTGAATGTTGTCAGTGAGTGAATGTTGTCAGTGAGTGAATGTTGTCAGTGAATGTTGTCAGTGAGTGAATGTTGTCAGTGAATGTTGTCAGTGAGTGAATGTTGTCAGTGAGTGTTGTCAGTGAGTGAATGTTGTCAGAGAGTGAATGTTGTCAGTGAGTGAATGTTGTCAGTGAATGTTGTCAGTGAGTGAATGTTGTCAGTGAGTGAATGTTGTCAGTGAATGTTGTCAGTTAATGTTGTCAGTGAATGTTGTCAGTGAGTGAATGTTGTCAGTGAATGTTGTCAGTGAGTGAATGTTGTCAGTGAATGTTGTCAGTGAGTGAATGTTGTCAGTGAGTGAATGTTGTCAGTGAATGTTGTCAGTGAATGTTATCAGTGAGTGAATGTTGTCAGTGAATGTTGTCAGTGAGTGAATGTTGTCAGTGAATGTTGTCAGTGAATGTTGTCAGTGAGTGAATGTTGTCAGAGAGTGAATGTTGTCAGTGAGTGAATGTTGTCAGTGAATGTTGTCAGTGAATGTTGTCTGTGAGTGAATGTTATCAGTGAATGTTGTCATTGAGTGAATGTTGTCAGTGAATGTTGTCAGTGAGTGAATGTTGTCAGTGAATGTTGTCAGTGAGTGAATGTTGTCAGTGAATGTTGTCAGTGAGTGAATGTTGTCAGTGAATGTTGTCAGTGAGTGAATGTTGTCAGTGAGTGAATGTTGTCAGTGAGTGAATGTTGTCAGTGAACGTTGTCAGTGAATGTTGTCAGAGAGTGAATGTTGTCAGTGAATGTTGTCAGTGAGTGAATGTTGTCAGTGAGTGAATGTTGTCAGTGAGTGGATGTTGTCAGTGAATGTTGTCTGTGAGTGAATGTTGTCAGTGAGTGAATGTTGTCAGTGAATGTTGTCAGTTAGTGAATGTTGTCAGTGAATGTTGTCAGTGAGTGAATGTTGTCAGTGAGTGTTGTGAGTCAATGTTGTCAGTGAGTGTTGTCAGTGAATGTTGTCAGTGAGTGAATGTTGTCAGTGAATGTTGTCAGTGAGTGAATGTTGTCAGTGAATGTTGTCAGTGAGTGAATGCTGTCAGTGAGTGAATGTTGTCAGTGAGTGAATGTTGTCAGTGAATGTTGTCAGAGAGTGAATGTTGTCAGTGAATGTTGTCAGTGAATGTTGTCAGTGAGTGTTGTCAGTGAATGTTGTCAGTGAGTGAATGTTGTCAGTGAATGTTGTCAGTGAATGTTGTCAGTGAGTGAATGTTGTCAGTGAGTGAATGTTGTCAGTGAATGTTGTCAGTGAGTGAATGTTGTCAGTGAATGCTGTCAGTGAGTGAATGTTGTCAGTGAGTGAATGTTGTCAGAGAGTGAATGTTGTCAGTGAATGTTGTCAGTGAATGTTGTCAGTGAGTGTTGTCAGTGAATGTTGTCAGTGAGTGAATGTTGTCAGTGAGTGAATGTTGTCAGTGAGTGAATGTTGTCAGTGAATGTTGTCAGTGAGTGAATGTTGTCAGTGAATGTTGTCAGTGAATGTTGTCAGTGAATGTTGTCAGAGAGTGAATGTTGTCAGTGAGTGAATGTTGTCAGTGAATGTTGTCTGTGAGTGAATGTTGTCAGTTAGTGAATGTTGTCAGTGAGTGAATGTTGTCAGTGAATGCTGTCAGTGAGTGAATGTTGTCAGTGAGTGAATGTTGTCAGTGAGTGAATGTTGTCAGTGAGTGAATGTTGTCAGTGAATGTTGTCTGTGAGTGAATGTTGTCAGTTAGTGAATGTTGTCAGTGAGTGAATGTTGTCAGTGAATGCTGTCAGTGAGTGAATGTTGTCAGTGAGTGAATGTTGTCAGAGAGTGAATGTTGTCAGTGAATGTTGTCAGTGAATGTTGTCAGTGAGTGTTGTCAGTGAATGTTGTCAGTGAGTGAATGTTGTCAGTGAGTGAATGTTGTCAGTGAGTGAATGTTGTCAGTGAGTGTTGTCAGTGAGTGAATGTTGTCAGTGAATGTTGTCAGTGAATGTTGTCAGTGAATGTTGTCAGAGAGTGAATGTTGTCAGTGAGTGAATGTTGTCAGTGAGTGAATGTTGTCAGTGAATGTTGTCTGTGAGTGAATGTTGTCAGTTAGTGAATGTTGTCAGTGAGTGAATGTTGTCAGTGAATGTTGTCAGTGAGTGAATGTTGTCAGTGAGTGAATGTTGTCAGTGAATGTTGTCAGTGAGTGAATGTTGTCAGTGAGTGTTGTAAGTGAGTCAATGTTGTCAGTGAGTGTTGTCAGTGAATGTTGTCAGTGAGTGAATGTTGTCAGTGAATGTTGTCAGTGAGTGAATGTTGTCAGTGAATGTTGTCAGTGAGTGAATGTTGTCAGTGAGTGAATGTTGTCAGTGAATGTTGTCAGAGGGTCAATGTTGTCAGTGAATGTTGTCAGTGAGTGAATGTTGTCAGTGAATGTTGTCAGTGAGTGAATGTTGTCAGTGAATGTTGTCAGTGAATGTTGTCAGTGAGTGAATGTTGTCAGTGAGTGAATGTTGTCAGAGAGTGAATGTTGTCAGTGAGTGAATGTTGTCAGTGAATGTTGTGAGTGAGTGAATGTTGTCAGTGAGTGAATGCTGTCAGTGAATGTTGTCAGTGAATGTTGTCAGTGAGTGAATGTTATCAGTGAATGTTGTCAGTGAGTGAATGTTGTCAGTGAATGTTGTCAGTGAGTGAATGTTGTCAGTGAGTGAATGTTGTCAGTGAATGTTGTCAGTGAGTGAATGTTGTCAGTGAATGTTGTCAGTGAGTGAATGTTGTCAGTGAGTGAATGTTGTCAGTGAATGTTGTCAGTGAGTGAATGTTGTCAGTTAGTGAATGTTGTCAGTGAATGTTGTCAGAGAGTCAATGTTGTCAGTGAATGTTGTCAGTGAGTGAATGTTGTCAGTGAGTGAATGTTGTCAGTGAATGTTGTCAGTGAGTGAATGTTGTCAGTGAATGTCAGTGAGTGAATGTTGTCAGTGAATGTTGTCAGTGAGTGAATGTTGTCAGTGAGTGAATGTTGTCAGTGAATGTTGTCAGTGAGTGAATGTTGTCAGTGAGTGAATGTTGTCTGTGAGTGAATGTTGTCAGTGAGTGAATGTTGTCTGTGAGTGAATGTTGTCAGTTAGTGAATGTTGTCAGTGAATGTTGTCAGTGAGTGAATGTTGTCAGTGAGTGAATGTTGTCAGTGAATGTTGTCAGAGAGTCAATGTTGTCAGTGAATGTTGTCAGTGAGTGAATGTTGTCAGTGAGTGAATGTTGTCAGTGAATGTTGTCAGTGAGTGAATGTTGTCAGTGAGTGAATGTTGTCAGTGAATGTTGTCAGTGAGTGAATGTTGTCAGTGAGTGAATGTTGTCAGTGAATGTTGTCAGTTAGTGAATGTTGTCAGTGAATGTTGTCAGTGAGTGAATGTTGTCAGTGAGTGAATGTTGTCAGTGAATGTTGTCTGTGAGTGAATGTTGTCAGTTAGTGAATGTTGTCAGTGAATGTTGTCAGAGAGTCAATGTTGTCAGTGAATGTTGTCAGTGAGTGAATGTTGTCAGTGAGTGAATGTTGTCAGTGAATGTTGTCAGTGAGTGAATGTTGTCAGTGAATGTCAGTGAGTGAATGTTGTCAGTGAATGTTGTCAGTGAATGTTGTCAGTGAGTGAATGTTGTCAGTGAGTGAATGTTGTCAGTGAATGTTGTCAGTGAGTGAATGTTGTCAGTGAGTGAATGTTGTCTGTGAGTGAATGTTGTCAGTGAGTGAATGTTGTCTGTGAGTGAATGTTGTCAGTTAGTGAATGTTGTCAGTGAATGTTGTCAGTGAGTGAATGTTGTCAGTGAGTGAATGTTGTCAGTGAATGTTGTCAGAGAGTCAATGTTGTCAGTGAATGTTGTCAGTGAGTGAATGTTGTCAGTGAGTGAATGTTGTCAGTGAATGTTGTCAGTGAGTGAATGTTGTCAGTGAATGTTGTCAGTGAGTGAATGTTGTCAGTGAGTGTTGTCAGTGAGTGAATGTTGTCAGAGAGTGAATGTTGTCAGTGAGTGAATGTTGTCAGTGAATGTTGTCAGTGAGTGAATGTTGTCAGTGAGTGAATGTTGTCAGTGAATGTTGTCAGTGAATGTTGTCAGTGAGTGAATGTTGTCAGTGAATGTTGTCAGTGAGTGAATGTTGTCAGTGAATGTTGTCAGTGAGTGAATGTTGTCAGTGAGTGAATGTTGTCAGTGAATGTTGTCAGTGAATGTTATCAGTGAGTGAATGTTGTCAGTGAGTGAATGTTGTCAGTGAATGTTGTCAGTGAGTGAATGTTGTCAGTGAATGTTGTCAGTGAATGTTGTCAGTGAGTGAATGTTGTCAGAGAGTGAATGTTGTCAGTGAGTGAATGTTGTCAGTGAATGTTGTCAGTGAATGTTGTCTGTGAGTGAATGTTGTCAGTGAATGTTGTCAGTGAGTGAATGTTGTCAGTGAATGTTGTCAGTGAGTGAATGTTGTCAGTGAATGTTGTCAGTGAGTGAATGTTGTCAGTGAATGTTGTCAGTGAGTGAATGTTGTCAGTGAATGCTGTCAGTGAGTGAATGTTGTCAGTGAATATTGTCAGTGAGTGAATGTTGTCAGAGAGTGAATGTTGTCAGTGAATGTTGTCAGTGAGTGAATGTTGTCAGTGAATGTTGTCAGTGAATGTTGTCAGTGAGTGAATGTTGTCAGTGAATGTTGTCAGTGAGTGAATGTTGTCAGTGAATGTTGTCAGTGAATGTTGTCAGTGAGTGAATGTTGTCAGTGAATGTTGTCAGTGAGTGAATGTTGTCAGTGAATGTTGTCAGTGAATGTTGTCAGTGAGTGAATGTTGTCAGTGAATGTTGTCAGTGAATGTTGTCAGTGAGTGAATGTTGTCAGTGAATGTTGTCAGTGAGTGAATGTTGTCAGTGAGTGAATGTTGTCAGTGAATGTTGTCAGTTAGTGAATGTTGTCAGTGAATGTTGTCAGTGAGTGAATGTTGTCAGTGAGTGAATGTTGTCAGTGAATGTTGTCTGTGAGTGAATGTTGTCAGTTAGTGAATGTTGTCAGTGAATGTTGTCAGAGAGTCAATGTTGTCAGTGAATGTTGTCAGTGAGTGAATGTTGTCAGTGAGTGAATGTTGTCAGTGAATGTTGTCAGTGAGTGAATGTTGTCAGTGAATGTCAGTGAGTGAATGTTGTCAGTGAATGTTGTCAGTGAATGTTGTCAGTGAGTGAATGTTGTCAGTGAGTGAATGTTGTCAGTGAATGTTGTCAGAGAGTGAATGTTGTCAGTGAGTGAATGTTGTCAGTGAATGTTGTCAGTGAGTGAATGTTGTCAGTGAATGTTGTCTGTGAGTGAATGTTGTCAGTTAGTGAATGTTGTCAGTGAATGTTGTCAGAGAGTCAATGTTGTCAGTGAATGTTGTCAGTGAGTGAATGTTGTCAGTGAGTGAATGTTGTCAGTGAATGTTGTCAGTGAGTGAATGTTGTCAGTGAATGTCAGTGAGTGAATGTTGTCAGTGAATGTTGTCAGTGAATGTTGTCAGTGAGTGAATGTTGTCAGTGAGTGAATGTTGTCAGTGAATGTTGTCAGTTAATGTTGTCAGTGAATGTTGTCAGTGAGTGAATGTTGTCAGTGAATGTTGTCAGTGAGTGAATGTTGTCAGTGAATGTTGTCAGTGAGTGAATGTTGTCAGTGAATGTTGTCAGTGAATGTTATCAGTGAGTGAATGTTGTCAGTGAGTGAATGTTGTCAGTGAATGTTGTCAGTGAGTGAATGTTGTCAGAGAGTGAATGTTGTCAGTGAGTGAATGTTGTCAGTGAATGTTGTCAGTGAATGTTGTCTGTGAGTGAATGTTGTCAGTGAATGTTGTCAGTGAGTGAATGTTGTCAGTGAGTGAATGTTGTCTGTGAGTGAATGTTGTCAGTTAGTGAATGTTGTCAGTGAATGTTGTCAGTGAGTGAATGTTGTCAGTGAGTGAATGTTGTCAGTGAATGTTGTCAGAGAGTCAATGTTGTCAGTGAATGTTGTCAGTGAGTGAATGTTGTCAGTGAGTGAATGTTGTCAGTGAATGTTGTCAGTGAGTGAATGTTGTCAGTGAGTGTTGTCAGTGAGTGAATGTTGTCAGAGAGTGAATGTTGTCAGTGAGTGAATGTTGTCAGTGAATGTTGTCAGTGAGTGAATGTTGTCAGTGAGTGAATGTTGTCAGTGAATGTTGTCAGTTAATGTTGTCAGTGAATGTTGTCAGTGAGTGAATGTTGTCAGTGAATGTTGTCAGTGAGTGAATGTTGTCAGTGAATGTTGTCAGTGAGTGAATGTTGTCAGTGAGTGAATGTTGTCAGTGAATGTTGTCAGTGAATGTTATCAGTGAGTGAATGTTGTCAGTGAGTGAATGTTGTCAGTGAATGTTGTCAGTGAGTGAATGTTGTCAGTGAATGTTGTCAGTGAATGTTGTCAGTGAGTGAATGTTGTCAGAGAGTGAATGTTGTCAGTGAGTGAATGTTGTCAGTGAATGTTGTCAGTGAATGTTGTCTGTGAGTGAATGTTGTCAGTGAATGTTGTCAGTGAATGTTGTCAGTGAGTGAATGTTGTCAGTGAATGTTGTCAGTGAGTGAATGTTGTCAGTGAATGTTGTCAGTGAGTGAATGTTGTCAGTGAATGTTGTCTGTGAGTGAATGTTGTCAGTTAGTGAATGTTGTCAGTGAGTGAATGTTGTCAGTGAATGTTGTCAGTGAGTGAATGTTGTCAGTGAATGTTGTCAGTGAGTGAATGTTGTCAGTGAGTGTTGTAAGTGAGTCAATGTTGTCAGTGAGTGTTGTCAGTGAATGTTGTCAGTGAGTGAATGTTGTCAGTGAATGTTGTCAGTGAGTGAATGTTGTCAGTGAATGTTGTCAGTGAGTGAATGTTGTCAGTGAGTGAATGTTGTCAGTGAATGTTGTCTGTGAGTGAATGTTGTCAGTTAGTGAATGTTGTCAGTGAATGTTGTCAGTGAGTGAATGTTGTCAGTGAGTGAATGTTGTCAGTGAATGTTGTCAGAGGGTCAATGTTGTCAGTGAATGTTGTCAGTGAGTGAATGTTGTCAGTGAGTGAATGTTGTCAGAGAGTGAATGTTGTCAGTGAGTGAATGTTGTCAGTGAATGTTGTGAGTGAGTGAATGTTGTCAGTGAGTGAATGCTGTCAGTGAATGTTGTCAGTGAATGTTGTCAGTGAGTGAATGTTATCAGTGAATGTTGTCAGTGAGTGAATGTTGTCAGTGAATGTTGTCAGTGAGTGAATGTTGTCAGTGAGTGAATGTTGTCAGTGAATGTTGTCAGTGAGTGAATGTTGTCAGTGAATGTCAGTGAGTGAATGTTGTCAGTGAATGTTGTCAGTGAATGTTGTCAGTGAGTGAATGTTGTCAGTGAGTGAATGTTGTCAGTGAATGTTGTCAGTGAGTGAATGTTGTCAGTGAATGCTGTCAGTGAGTGAATGTTGTCAGTGAGTGAATGTTGTCAGAGAGTGAATGTTGTCAGTGAATGTTGTCAGTGAATGTTGTCAGTGAGTGTTGTCAGTGAATGTTGTCAGAGAGTGAATGTTGTCAGTGAGTGAATGTTGTCAGTGAATGTTGTCAGTGAGTGAATGTTGTCAGTGAATGTTGTCTGTGAGTGAATGTTGTCAGTTAGTGAATGTTGTCAGTGAATGTTGTCAGTGAGTGAATGTTGTCAGTGAGTGAATGTTGTCAGTGAATGTTGTCAGAGAGTCAATGTTGTCAGTGAATGTTGTCAGTGAGTGAATGTTGTAAGTGAGTGAATGTTGTCAGTGAATGTTGTCAGTGAGTGAATGTTGTCAGTGAATGTTGTCAGTGAATGTTGTCAGTGAGTGAATGTTGTCAGTGAGTGTTGTCAGTGAGTGAATGTTGTCAGAGAGTGAATGTTGTCAGTGAGTGAATGTTGTCAGTGAATGTTGTCAGTGAGTGAATGTTGTCAGTGAGTGAATGTTGTCAGTGAATGTTGTCAGTGAATGTTGTCAGTGAGTGAATGTTATCAGTGAATGTTGTCAGTGAGTGAATGTTGTCAGTGAATGTTGTCAGTGAGTGAATGTTGTCAGTGAGTGAATGTTGTCAGTGAATGTTGTCAGTTAGTGAATGTTGTCAGTGAATGTTGTCAGTGAGTGAATGTTGTCAGTGAGTGAATGTTGTCAGTGAATGTTGTCAGAGAGTCAATGTTGTCAGTGAATGTTGTCAGTGAGTGAATGTTGTAAGTGAGTGAATGTTGTCAGTGAATGTTGTCAGTGAGTGAATGTTGTCAGTGAATGTTGTCAGTGAATGTTGTCAGTGAGTGAATGTTGTCAGTGAGTGTTGTCAGTGAGTGAATGTTGTCAGAGAGTGAATGTTGTCAGTGAGTGAATGTTGTCAGTGAATGTTGTCAGTGAGTGAATGTTGTCAGTGAGTGAATGTTGTCAGTGAATGTTGTCAGTGAATGTTGTCAGTGAGTGAATGTTATCAGTGAATGTTGTCAGTGAGTGAATGTTGTCAGTGAATGTTGTCAGTGAGTGAATGTTGTCAGTGAGTGAATGTTGTCAGTGAATGTTGTCAGTGAGTGAATGTTGTCAGTGAATGTTGTCAGTGAGTGAATGTTGTCAGTGAGTGAATGTTGTCAGTGAATGTTGTCTGTGAGTGAATGTTGTCAGTTAGTGAATGTTGTCAGTGAATGTTGTCAGAGAGTCAATGTTGTCAGTGAATGTTGTCAGTGAGTGAATGTTGTCAGTGAGTGAATGTTGTCAGTGAATGTTGTCAGTGAGTGAATGTTGTCAGTGAATGTCAGTGAGTGAATGTTGTCAGTGAATGTTGTCAGTGAATGTTAGCAGTGAGTGAATGTTGTCAGTGAGTGAATGTTGTCAGTGAATGTTGTCAGTGAGTGAATGTTGTCAGTGAATGCTGTCAGTGAGTGAATGTTGTCAGTGAGTGAATGTTGTCAGAGAGTGAATGTTGTCAGTGAATGTTGTCAGTGAATGTTGTCAGTGAGTGTTGTCAGTGAATGTTGTCAGAGAGTGAATGTTGTCAGTGAGTGAATGTTGTCAGTGAATGTTGTCAGTGAGTGAATGTTGTCAGTGAATGTTGTCTGTGAGTGAATGTTGTCAGTTAGTGAATGTTGTCAGTGAATGTTGTCAGTGAGTGAATGTTGTCAGTGAGTGAATGATGTCAGTGAATGTTGTCAGAGAGTCAATGTTGTCAGTGAATGTTGTCAGTGAGTGAATGTTGTCAGTGAATGTTGTCAGTGAGTGAATGTTGTCAGTGAATGTTGTCAGTGAGTGAATGTTGTCAGAGAGTGAATGTTGTCAGTGAGTGAATGTTGTCAGTGAATGTTGTCAGTGAGTGAATGTTGTCAGAGAGTGAATGTTGTCAGTGAGTGAATGTTGTCAGTGAATGTTGTCAGTGAGTGAATGTTGTCAGTGAGTGAATGTTGTCAGTGAATGTTGTCAGTTAATGTTGTCAGTGAATGTTGTCAGTGAGTGAATGTTGTCAGTGAATGTTGTCAGTGAATGTTGTCAGTGAGTGAATGTTGTCAGTGAATGTTGTCAGTGAGTGAATGTTGTCAGTGAATGCTGTCAGTGAGTGAATGTTGTCAGTGAATATTGTCAGTGAGTGGATGTTGTCAGAGAGTGAATGTTGTAAGTGAATGTTGTCAGTGAGTGAATGTTGTCAGTGAATGTTGTCAGTGAATGTTGTCAGTGAGTGAATGTTGTCAGTGAATGTTGTCAGTGAGTGAATGTTGTCAGTGAATGCTGTCAGTGAGTGAATGTTGTCAGTGAGTGAATGTTGTCAGAGAGTGAATGTTGTCAGTGAATGTTGTCAGTGAGTGTTGTCAGTGAATGTTGTCAGTGAGTGAATGTTGTCAGTGAATGTTGTCAGTGAGTGAATGTTGTCAGTGAATGTTGTCAGTGAATGTTGTCAGTGAGTGAATGTTGTCAGTGAGTGAATGTTGTCAGTGAATGTTGTCAGTGAATGTTGTCAGTGAATGTTGTCAGTGAGTGAATGTTGTCAGTGAGTGAATGTTGTCAGTGAATGTTGTCTGTGAGTGAATGTTGTCAGTTAGTGAATGTTGTCAGTGAATGTTGTCAGAGAGTCAATGTTGTCAGTGAATGTTGTCAGTGAGTGAATGTTGTCAGTGAGTGAATGTTGTCAGTGAATGTTGTCAGTGAGTGAATGTTGTCAGTGAATGTCAGTGAGTGAATGTTGTCAGTGAATGTTGTCAGTGAGTGAATGTTGTCAGTGAGTGAATGTTGTCAGTGAATGTTGTCAGTGAGTGAATGTTGTCAGTGAGTGAATGTTGTCAGTGAATGTTGTCAGTGAGTGTTGTCAGTGAATGTTGTCAGTGAGTGAATGTTGTCAGTGAGTGAATGTTGTCAGTGAGTGAATGTTGTCAGTGAATGTTGTCAGTGAGTGAATGTTGTCAGTGAGTGAATGTTGTCAGTGAATGTTGTCAGTGAATGTTGTCAGTGAGTGAATGTTATCAGTGAATGTTGTCAGTGAGTGAATGTTGTCAGTGAATGTTGTCAGTGAGTGAATGTTGTCAGTGAGTGAATGTTGTCAGTGAATGTTGTCAGTGAATGTTATCAGTTAGTGAATGTTGTCAGTGAATGTTGTCAGTGAATGTTGTCAGTGAGTGAATGTTGTCAGTGAATGTTGTCAGTGAATGTTGTCAGTGAGTGAATGTTGTCAGTGAATGTTGTCAGTTAGTGAATGTTGTCAGTGAATGTTGTCAGTGAGTGAATGTTGTCAGTGAATGTTGTCAGTGAGTGAATGTTGTCAGTGAGTGAATGTTGTCAGTGAATGTTGTCTGTGAGTGAATGTTGTCAGTTAGTGAATGTTGTCAGTGAATGTTGTCAGAGAGTCAATGTTGTCAGTGAATGTTGTCAGTGAGTGAATGTTGTCAGTGAGTGAATGTTGTCAGTGAATGTTGTCAGTGAGTGAATGTTGTCAGTGAATGTCAGTGAGTGAATGTTGTCAGTGAATGTTGTCAGTGAATGTTGTCAGTGAGTGAATGTTGTCAGTGAGTGAATGTTGTCAGTGAATGTTGTCAGTGAGTGAATGTTGTCAGTGAATGCTGTCAGTGAGTGAATGTTGTCAGTGAGTGAATGTTGTCAGAGAGTGAATGTTGTCAGTGAATGTTGTCAGTGAATGTTGTCAGTGAGTGTTGTCAGTGAATGTTGTCAGAGAGTGAATGTTGTCAGTGAGTGAATGTTGTCAGTGAATGTTGTCAGTGAGTGAATGTTGTCAGTGAATGTTGTCTGTGAGTGAATGTTGTCAGTTAGTGAATGTTGTCAGTGAATGTTGTCAGTGAGTGAATGTTGTCAGTGAGTGAATGTTGTCAGTGAATGTTGTCAGTGAGTGAATGTTGTCAGTGAATGTTGTCAGTGAGTGAATGTTGTCAGAGAGTGAATGTTGTCAGTGAGTGAATGTTGTCAGTGAATGTTGTCAGTGAGTGAATGTTGTCAGAGAGTGAATGTTGTCAGTGAGTGAATGTTGTCAGTGAATGTTGTCAGTGAGTGAATGTTGTCAGTGAGTGAATGTTGTCAGTGAATGTTGTCAGTTAATGTTGTCAGTGAATGTTGTCAGTGAGTGAATGTTGTCAGTGAATGTTGTCAGTGAGTGAATGTTGTCAGTGAATGTTGTCAGTGAGTGAATGTTGTCAGTGAATGCTGTCAGTGAGTGAATGTTGTCAGTGAATATTGTCAGTGAGTGGATGTTGTCAGAGAGTGAATGTTGTAAGTGAATGTTGTCAGTGAGTGAATGTTGTCAGTGAATGTTGTCAGTGAATGTTGTCAGTGAGTGAATGTTGTCAGTGAATGTTGTCAGTGAGTGAATGTTGTCAGTGAATGCTGTCAGTGAGTGAATGTTGTCAGTGAGTGAATGTTGTCAGAGAGTGAATGTTGTCAGTGAATGTTGTCAGTGAGTGTTGTCAGTGAATGTTGTCAGTGAGTGAATGTTGTCAGTGAATGTTGTCAGTGAGTGAATGTTGTCAGTGAATGTTGTCAGTGAATGTTGTCAGTGAGTGAATGTTGTCAGTGAGTGAATGTTGTCAGTGAATGTTGTCAGTGAATGTTGTCAGTGAATGTTGTCAGTGAGTGAATGTTGTCAGTGAGTGAATGTTGTCAGTGAATGTTGTCTGTGAGTGAATGTTGTCAGTTAGTGAATGTTGTCAGTGAATGTTGTCAGAGAGTCAATGTTGTCAGTGAATGTTGTCAGTGAGTGAATGTTGTCAGTGAGTGAATG
Organism: Staurois parvus; assembly: GCF_062004578.1. NCBI lineage: Eukaryota > Metazoa > Chordata > Amphibia > Anura > Ranidae > Staurois > Staurois parvus. Next base: position 1,034,423 of record NW_028320448.1, read on the forward strand.
TTGTCAGTGAATGTTGTCAGTGAGTGAATGTTGTCAGTGAATGTCAGTGAGTGAAAGTTGTCAGTGAATGTTGTCAGTGAGTGAATGTTGTCAGTGAGTGAATGTTGTCAGTGAATGTTGTCAGTGAGTGAATGTTGTCAGTGAGTGAATGTTGTCAGTGAATGTTGTCAGTGAGTGTTGTCAGTGAATGTTGTCAGTGAGTGAATGTTGTCAGTGAGTGAATGTTGTCAGTGAGTGAATGTTGTCAGTGAATGTTGTCAGTGAGTGAATGTTGTCAGTGAGTGAATGTTGTCAGTGAATGTTGTCAGTGAATGTTGTCAGTGAGTGAATGTTATCAGTGAATGTTGTCAGTGAGTGAATGTTGTCAGTGAATGTTGTCAGTGAGTGAATGTTGTCAGTGAGTGAATGTTGTCAGTGAATGTTGTCAGTGAATGTTATCAGTTAGTGAATGTTGTCAGTGAATGTTGTCAGTGAATGTTGTCAGTGAGTGAATGTTGTCAGTGAATGTTGTCAGTGAATGTTGTCAGTGAGTGAATGTTGTCAGTGAGTGAATGTTGTCAGTGAATGTTGTCAGTGAATGTTGTCAGTGAGTGAATGTTGTCAGTGAATGTTGTCAGTGAGTGAATGTTGTCAGTGAATGTTGTCAGAGAGTCAATGTTGTCAGTGAATGTTGTCAGTGAGTGAATGTTGTCAGTGAGTGAATGTTGTCAGTGAATGTTGTCAGTGAATGTTGTCAGTGAGTGAATGTTGTCAGTGAGTGTTGTCAGTGAGTGAATGTTGTCAGAGAGTGAATGTTGTCAGTGAGTGAATGTTGTCAGTGAATGTTGTCAGTGAGTGAATGTTGTCAGTGAGTGAATGTTGTCAGTGAATGTTGTCAGTGAATGTTGTCAGTGAGTGAATGTTATCAGTGAATGTTGTCAGTGAGTGAATGTTGTCAGTGAATGTTGTCAGTGAGTGAATGTTGTCAGTGAATGTTGTCAGTGAATGTTATCAGTGAGTGAATGTTGTCAGTGAATGTTGTCAGTGAATGTTGTCAGTGAGTGAATGTTGTCAGTGAGTGAATGTTGTCAGTGAATGTTGTCTGTGAGTGAATGTTGTCAGTTAGTGAATGTTGTCAGTGAATGTTGTCAGAGAGTCAATGTTGTCAGTGAATGTTGTCAGTGAGTGAATGTTGTCAGTGAGTGAATGTTGTTAGTGAATGTTGTCAGTGAATGTTGTCAGAGAGTGAATGTTGTCAGTGAATGTTGTCAGAGAGTGAATGTTATCAGTAAATGTTGTCAGTGAATGTTGTCAGAGAGTGAATGTTGTCAGTGAATGTTGTCAGTTAGTGAATGTTGTCAGTGAATGTTGTCAGTGAGTGAATGTTGTCAGTGAATGTTGTCAGTGAGTGAATGTTGTCAGTGAATGCTGTCAGTGAGTGAATGTTGTCAGTGAGTGAATGTTGTCAGTGAATATTGTCAGTGAGTGAATGTTGTCAGTGAATGTTGTCAGTGAGTGAATGTTGTCAGTGAATGTTGTCAGTGAATGTTGTCAGTGAGTGAATGTTGTCAGTGAATGCTGTCAGTGAGTGAATGTTGTCAGTGAGTGAATGTTGTCAGTGAATGTTGTCAGAGAGTGAATGTTGTCAGTGAATGTTGTCAGTGAATGTTGTCAGTGAGTGTTGTCAGTGAATGTTGTCAGTGAGTGAATGTTGTCAGTGAGTGAATGTTGTCAGTGAATGTTGTCTGTGAGTGAATGTTGTCAGTTAGTGAATGTTGTCAGTGAATGTTGTCAGTGAGTGAATGTTGTCAGTGAGTGAATGTTGTCAGTGAATGTTGTCAGAGAGTCAATGTTGTCAGTGAATGTTGTCAGTGAGTGAATGTTGTCAGTGAGTGAATGTTGTCAGTGAATGTTGTCAGTGAGTGAATGTTGTCAGTGAATGTTGTCAGTGAATGTTGTCAGTGAGTGAATGTTGTCAGTGAGTGTTGTCAGTGAGTGAATGTTGTCAGAGAGTAAATGTTGTCAGTGAGTGAATGTTGTCAGTGAATGTTGTCAGTGAGTGAATGTTGTCAGTGAGTGAATGTTGTCAGTGAATGTTGTCAGTGAATGTTGTCAGTGAGTGAATGTTATCAGTGAATGTTGTCAGTGAGTGAATGTTGTCAGTGAATGTTGTCAGTGAGTGAATGTTGTCAGTGAGTGAATGTTGTCAGTGAATGTTGTCAGTGAGTGAATGTTGTCAGTGAGTGAATGTTGTCAGTGAATGTTGTCTGTGAGTGAATGTTGTCAGTTAGTGAATGTTGTCAGTGAATGTTGTCAGAGAGTCAATGTTGTCAGTGAATGTTGTCAGTGAGTGAATGTTGTCAGTGAGTGAATGTTGTCAGTGAATGTTGTCAGTGAATGTTGTCAGAGAGTGAATGTTGTCAGTGAATGTTGTCAGAGAGTGAATGTTATCAGTAAATGTTGTCAGAGAGTGAATGTTGTCAGTGAATGTTGTCAGTTAGTGAATGTTGTCAGTGAATGTTGTCAGTGAGTGAATGTTGTCAGTGAATGTTGTCAGTGAGTGAATGTTGTCAGTGAATGTTGTCAGTGAATGCTGTCAGTGAGTGAATGTTGTCAGTGAGTGAATGTTGTCAGTGAATATTGTCAGTGAGTGAATGTTGTCAGTGAATGTTGTCAGTGAGTGAATGTTGTCAGTGAATGTTGTCAGGGAATGTTGTCAGTGAGTGAATGTTGTCAGTGAATGCTGTCAGTGAGTGAATGTTGTCAGTGAGTGAATGTTGTCAGTGAATGTTGTCAGAGAGTGAATGTTGTCAGTGAATGTTGTCAGTGAGTGTTGTCAGTGAATGTTGTCAGTGAGTGAATGTTGTCAGTGAGTGAATGTTGTCAGTGAGTGAATGTTGTCAGTGAATGTTGTCTGTGAGTGAATGTTGTCAGTTAGTGAATGTTGTCAGTGAATGTTGTCAGTGAGTGAATGTTGTCAGTGAGTGAATGTTGTCAGTGAATGTTGTCAGAGAGTCAATGTTGTCAGTGAATGTTGTCAGTGAGTGAATGTTGTCAGTGAGTGAATGTTGTCAGTGAATGTTGTCAGTGAGTGAATGTTGTCAGTGAATGTCAGTGAGTGAATGTTGTCAGTGAATGTTGTCAGTGAATGTTGTCAGTGAGTGAATGTTGTCAGTGAGTGAATGTTGTCAGTGAATGTTGTCAGTGAGTGAATGTTGTCAGTGAATGCTGTCAGTGAGTGAATGTTGTCAGTGAGTGAATGTTGTCAGTGAATGTTGTCAGTGAGTGAATGTTGTCAGTGAATGTTGTCAGTGAATGTTGTCAGTGAGTGAATGTTGTCAGTGAGTGAATGTTGTCAGAGAGTGAATGTTGTCAGTGAGTGAATGTTGTCAGTGAATGTTGTCAGTGAGTGAATGTTGTCAGAGAGTGAATGTTGTCAGTGAGTGAATGTTGTCAGTGAATGTTGTCAGTGAGCGAATGTTGTCAGTGAGTGAATGTTGTCAGTGAATGTTGTCAGTGAGTGAATGTTATCAGTGAATGTTGTCAGTGAGTGAATGTTGTCAGTGAATGCTGTCAGTGAGTGAATGTTGTCAGTGAGTGAATGTTGTCAGTGAATGTTGTCAGTGAGTGTTGTCAGTGAATGTTGTCAGTGAGTGAATGTTGTCAGTGAGTGAATGTTGTCAGTGAGTGAATGTTGTCAGTGAATGTTGTCAGTGAGTGAATTTTGTCAGTGAATGTTGTCAGTGAATGTTGTCAGTGAATGTTGTCAGAGAGTGAATGTTGTCAGTGAGTGAATGTTGTCAGTGAGTGAATGTTGTCAGTGAGTGAATGTTGTCAGTGAATGTTGTCAGTGAGTGAATGTTGTCAGTGAATGTTGTCAGTGAATGTTGTCAGTGAGTGAATGTTGTCAGTGAGTGTTGTGAGTCAATGTTGTCAGTGAGTGTTGTCAGTGAATGTTGTCAGTGAGTGAATGTTGTCAGTGAATGTTGTCAGTGAGTGAATGTTGTCAGTGAATGTTGTCAGTGAGTGAATGTTGTCAGTGAATGTTGTCAGTGAGTGAATGCTGTCAGTGAGTGAATGTTGTCAGTGAGTGAATGTTGTCAGTGAATGTTGTCAGAGAGTGAATGTTGTCAGTGAATGTTGTCAGTGAATGTTGTCAGTGAGTGTTGTCAGTGAATGTTGTCAGTGAGTGAATGTTGTCAGTGAATGTCAGTGAGTGAATGTTGTCAGTGAATGTTGTCAGTGAATGTTGTCAGTGAGTGAATGTTGTCAGTGAGTGAATGTTGTCAGTGAATGCTGTCAGTGAGTGAATGTGGTCAGTGAGTGAATGTTGTCAGAGAGTGAATGTTGTCAGTGAATGTTGTCAGAGAGTGAATGTTGTCAGTGAATGTTGTCAGTGAATGTTGTCAGTGAATGTTGTCAGTGAGTGAATGTTGTCAGTGAGTGAATGTTGTCAGTGAATGTTGTCAGTGAATGTTGTCAGTGAATGTTGTCAGAGAGTGAATGTTGTCAGTGAGTGAATGTTGTCAGTGAATGTTGTCAGTGAATGTTGTCAGTGAGTGAATGTTGTCAGTGAGTGAATGTTGTCAGTGAGTGAATGTTGTCAGTGAATGTTGTCAGTGAGTGAATGTTGTCAGTGAATGTTGTCAGTGAGTGAATGTTGTCAGTGAATGTTGTCAGTGAGTGAATGTTGTCAGTGAGTGAATGTTGTCAGTGAACGTTGTCAGTGAATGTTGTCAGAGAGTGAATGTTGTCAGTGAATGTTGTCAGAGAGTGAATGTTATCAGTAAATGTTGTCTGTGAATGTTGTCAGAGAGTGAATGTTGTCAGTGAATGTTGTCAGTTAGTGAATGTTGTCAGTGAATGTTGTCAGTGAGTGAATGTTGTCAGTGAATGTTGTCAGTGAGTGAATGTTGTCAGTGAATGCTGTCAGTGAGTGAATGTTGTCAGTGAGTGAATGTTGTCAGTGAATGTTGTCAGAGAGTGAATGTTGTCAGTGAATGTTGTCAGTGAATGTTGTCAGTGAGTGTTGTCAGTGAATGTTGTCAGTGAGTGAATGTTGTCAGTGAGTGAATGTTGTCAGTGAGTGAATGTTGTCTGTGAGTGAATGTTATCAGTTAGTGAATGTTGTCAGTGAATGTTGTCAGTGAGTGAATGTTGTCAGTGAGTGAATGTTGTCAGTGAATGTTGTCAGTGAGTGAATGTTGTCAGTGAGTGAATGTTGTCAGTGAGTGTTGTAAGTGAGTCAATGTTGTCAGTGAGTGTTGTCAGTGAATGTTGTCAGTGAGTGAATGTTGTCAGTGAATGTTGTCAGTGAGTGAATGTTGTCAGTGAATGTTGTCAGTGAGTGAATGTTGTCAGTGAATGTTGTCAGTGAGTGAATGTTGTCAGTGAATGTTGTCAGTGAGTGAATGTTGTCAGTGAGTGAATGTTGTCAGTGAATGTTGTCAGTGAATGTTGTCAGAGAGTGAATGTTGTCAGTGAATGTTGTCAGAGAGTGAATGTTATCAGTAAATGTTGTCAGTGAATGTTGTCAGAGAGTGAATGTTGTCAGTGAATGTTGTCAGTTAGTGAATGTTGTCAGTGAATGTTGTCAGTGAGTGAATGTTGTCAGTGAATGTTGTCAGTGAATGCTGTCAGTGAGTGAATGTTGTCAGTGAGTGAATGTTGTCAGTGAATATTGTCAGTGAGTGAATGTTGTCAGTGAATGTTGTCAGTGAGTGAATGTTGTCAGTGAATGCTGTCAGTGAGTGAATGTTGTCAGTGAGTGAATGTTGTCAGTGAATGTTGTCAGAGAGTGAATGTTGTCAGTGAATGTTGTCAGTGAATGTTGTCAGTGAGTGTTGTCAGTGAGTGAATGTTGTCAGTGAGTGAATGTTGTCAGTGAATGTTGTCAGTGAGTGAATGTTGTCAGTGAATGTTGTCTGTGAGTGAATGTTGTCAGTTAGTGAATGTTGTCAGTGAATGTTGTCAGTGAATGTTGTCAGTGAGTGAATGTTGTCAGTGAATGTTGTCAGAGAGTGAATGTTGTCAGTGAATGTTGTCAGTGAATGTTGTCAGTGAGTGAATGTTGTCAGTGAATGTTGTCTGTGAGTGAATGTTGTCAGTTAGTGAATGTTGTCAGTGAATGTTGTCAGTGAGTGAATGTTGTCAGTGAGTGAATGTTGTCAGTGAATGTTGTCAGTGAGTGAATGTTGTCAGTGAATGTTGTCAGTGAGTGAATGTTGTCAGTGAGTGAATGTTGTCAGAGAGTGAATGTTGTCAGTGAGTGAATGTTGTCAGTGAATGTTGTCAGTGAGTGAATGTTGTCAGAGAGTGAATGTTGTCAGTGAGTGAATGTTGTCAGTGAATGTTGTCAGTGAGTGAATGTTGTCAGTGAGTGAATGTTGTCAGTGAATGTTGTCAGTGAATGTTGTCAGTGAGTGAATGTTATCAGTGAATGTTGTCAGTGAGTGAATGTTGTCAGTGAATGTTGTCAGTGAGTGAATGTTGTCAGTGAGTGAATGTTGTCAGTGAATGTTGTCAGTGAGTGAATGTTGTCAGTGAATGTTGTCAGTGAGTGAATGTTGTCAGTGAATGTTGTCAGTGAGTGAATGTTGTCAGTGAATGTTGTCAGTGAGTGAATGCTGTCAGTGAGTGAATGTTGTCAGTGAGTGAATGTTGTCAGTGAATGTTGTCTGTGAGTGAATGTTGTCAGTTAGTGAATGTTGTCAGTGAATGTTGTCAGTGAGTGAATGTTGTCAGTGAGTGAATGTTGTCAGTGAATGTTGTCAGAGTCAATGTTGTCAGTGAATGTTGTCAGTGAGTGAATGTTGTCAGTGAGTGAATGTTGTCAGAGAGTCAATGTTGTCAGTGAATGTTGTCAGTGAGTGAATGTTGTCAGTGAATGCTGTCAGTGAGTGAATGTTGTCAGTGAGTGAATGTTGTCAGAGAGTGAATGTTGTCAGTGAATGTTGTCAGTGAATGTTGTCAGTGAGTGTTGTCAGTGAATGTTGTCAGTGAGTGAATGTTGTCAGTGAGTGAATGTTGTCAGTGAATGTTGTCAGTGAGTGAATGTTGTCAGTGAATGTTGTCAGTGAATGTTGTCAGAGAGTGAATGTTGTCAGTGAGTGAATGTTGTCAGTGAATGTTGTCAGTGAATGTTGTCAGTGAGTGAATGTTGTCAGTGAGTGAATGTTGTCAGTGAGTGAATGTTGTCAGTGAATGTTGTCTGTGAGTGAATGTTGTCAGTTAGTGAATGTTGTCAGTGAGTGAATGTTGTCAGTGAATGTTGTCAGTGAGTGAATGTTGTCAGTGAGTGAATGTTGTCAGTGAGTGTTGTAAGTGAGTCAATGTTGTCAGTGAGTGTTGTCAGTGAATGTTGTCAGTGAGTGAATGTTATCAGTGAATGTTGTCATTGAGTGAATGTTGTCAGTGAATGTTGTCAGTGAGTGAATGTTGTCAGTGAATGTTGTCAGTGAGTGAATGTTGTCAGTGAATGTTGTCAGTGAGTGAATGTTGTCAGTGAATGTTGTCAGTGAGTGAATGTTGTCAGTGAGTGAATGTTGTCAGTGAGTGAATGTTGTCAGTGAACGTTGTCAGTGAATGTTGTCAGAGAGTGAATGTTGTCAGTGAATGTTGTCAGTGAGTGAATGTTGTCAGTGAGTGAATGTTGTCAGTGAGTGGATGTTGTCAGTGAATGTTGTCTGTGAGTGAATGTTGTCAGTGAGTGAATGTTGTCAGTGAATGTTGTCAGTTAGTGAATGTTGTCAGTGAATGTTGTCAGTGAGTGAATGTTGTCAGTGAGTGTTGTGAGTCAATGTTGTCAGTGAGTGTTGTCAGTGAATGTTGTCAGTGAGTGAATGTTGTCAGTGAATGTTGTCAGTGAGTGAATGTTGTCAGTGAATGTTGTCAGTGAGTGAATGCTGTCAGTGAGTGAATGTTGTCAGTGAGTGAATGTTGTCAGTGAATGTTGTCAGAGAGTGAATGTTGTCAGTGAATGTTGTCAGTGAATGTTGTCAGTGAGTGTTGTCAGTGAATGTTGTCAGTGAGTGAATGTTGTCAGTGAATGTTGTCAGTGAATGTTGTCAGTGAGTGAATGTTGTCAGTGAGTGAATGTTGTCAGTGAATGTTGTCAGTGAGTGAATGTTGTCAGTGAATGCTGTCAGTGAGTGAATGTTGTCAGTGAGTGAATGTTGTCAGAGAGTGAATGTTGTCAGTGAATGTTGTCAGTGAATGTTGTCAGTGAGTGTTGTCAGTGAATGTTGTCAGTGAGTGAATGTTGTCAGTGAGTGAATGTTGTCAGTGAGTGAATGTTGTCAGTGAATGTTGTCAGTGAGTGAATGTTGTCAGTGAATGTTGTCAGTGAATGTTGTCAGTGAATGTTGTCAGAGAGTGAATGTTGTCAGTGAGTGAATGTTGTCAGTGAATGTTGTCTGTGAGTGAATGTTGTCAGTTAGTGAATGTTGTCAGTGAGTGAATGTTGTCAGTGAATGCTGTCAGTGAGTGAATGTTGTCAGTGAGTGAATGTTGTCAGTGAGTGAATGTTGTCAGTGAGTGAATGTTGTCAGTGAATGTTGTCTGTGAGTGAATGTTGTCAGTTAGTGAATGTTGTCAGTGAGTGAATGTTGTCAGTGAATGCTGTCAGTGAGTGAATGTTGTCAGTGAGTGAATGTTGTCAGAGAGTGAATGTTGTCAGTGAATGTTGTCAGTGAGTGTTGTCAGTGAATGTTGTCAGTGAGTGAATGTTGTCAGTGAGTGAATGTTGTCAGTGAGTGAATGTTGTCAGTGAGTGTTGTCAGTGAGTGAATGTTGTCAGTGAATGTTGTCAGTGAATGTTGTCAGTGAATGTTGTCAGAGAGTGAATGTTGTCAGTGAGTGAATGTTGTCAGTGAGTGAATGTTGTCAGTGAATGTTGTCAGTGAATGTTGTCAGTGAGTGAATGTTGTCAGTGAGTGAATGTTGTCAGTGAATGTTGTCTGTGAGTGAATGTTGTCAGTTAGTGAATGTTGTCAGTGAGTGAATGTTGTCAGTGAATGTTGTCAGTGAGTGAATGTTGTCAGTGAGTGAATGTTGTCAGTGAATGTTGTCAGTGAGTGAATGTTGTCAGTGAGTGTTGTAAGTGAGTCAATGTTGTCAGTGAGTGTTGTCAGTGAATGTTGTCAGTGAGTGAATGTTGTCAGTGAATGTTGTCAGTGAGTGAATGTTGTCAGTGAATGTTGTCAGTGAGTGAATGTTGTCAGTGAGTGAATGTTGTCAGTGAATGTTGTCAGAGGGTCAATGTTGTCAGTGAATGTTGTCAGTGAGTGAATGTTGTCAGTGAGTGAATGTTGTCAGTGAATGTTGTCAGTGAGTGAATGTTGTCAGTGAATGTTGTCAGTGAATGTTGTCAGTGAGTGAATGTTGTCAGTGAGTGAATGTTGTCAGAGAGTGAATGTTGTCAGTGAGTGAATGTTGTCAGTGAATGTTGTGAGTGAGTGAATGTTGTCAGTGAGTGAATGCTGTCAGTGAATGTTGTCAGTGAATGTTGTCAGTGAGTGAATGTTATCAGTGAATGTTGTCAGTGAGTGAATGTTGTCAGTGAATGTTGTCAGTGAGTGAATGTTGTCAGTGAGTGAATGTTGTCAGTGAATGTTGTCAGTGAGTGAATGTTGTCAGTGAATGTTGTCAGTGAGTGAATGTTGTCAGTGAGTGAATGTTGTCAGTGAATGTTGTCAGTGAGTGAATGTTGTCAGTTAGTGAATGTTGTCAGTGAATGTTGTCAGAGAGTCAATGTTGTCAGTGAATGTTGTCAGTGAGTGAATGTTGTCAGTGAGTGAATGTTGTCAGTGAATGTTGTCAGTGAGTGAATGTTGTCAGTGAATGTCAGTGAGTGAATGTTGTCAGTGAATGTTGTCAGTGAGTGAATGTTGTCAGTGAGTGAATGTTGTCAGTGAATGTTGTCAGTGAGTGAATGTTGTCAGTGAGTGAATGTTGTCTGTGAGTGAATGTTGTCAGTGAGTGAATGTTGTCTGTGAGTGAATGTTGTCAGTTAGTGAATGTTGTCAGTGAATGTTGTCAGTGAGTGAATGTTGTCAGTGAGTGAATGTTGTCAGTGAATGTTGTCAGAGAGTCAATGTTGTCAGTGAATGTTGTCAGTGAGTGAATGTTGTCAGTGAGTGAATGTTGTCAGTGAATGTTGTCAGTGAGTGAATGTTGTCAGTGAGTGAATGTTGTCAGTGAATGTTGTCAGTGAGTGAATGTTGTCAGTGAGTGAATGTTTTCAGTGAATGTTGTCAGTTAGTGAATGTTGTCAGTGAATGTTGTCAGTGAGTGAATGTTGTCAGTGAGTGAATGTTGTCAGTGAATGTTGTCTGTGAGTGAATGTTGTCAGTTAGTGAATGTTGTCAGTGAATGTTGTCAGAGAGTCAATGTTGTCAGTGAATGTTGTCAGTGAGTGAATGTTGTCAGTGAGTGAATGTTGTCAGTGAATGTTGTCAGTGAGTGAATGTTGTCAGTGAATGTCAGTGAGTGAATGTTGTCAGTGAATGTTGTCAGTGAATGTTGTCAGTGAGTGAATGTTGTCAGTGAGTGAATGTTGTCAGTGAATGTTGTCAGTGAGTGAATGTTGTCAGTGAGTGAATGTTGTCTGTGAGTGAATGTTGTCAGTGAGTGAATGTTGTCTGTGAGTGAATGTTGTCAGTTAGTGAATGTTGTCAGTGAATGTTGTCAGTGAGTGAATGTTGTCAGTGAGTGAATGTTGTCAGTGAATGTTGTCAGAGAGTCAATGTTGTCAGTGAATGTTGTCAGTGAGTGAATGTTGTCAGTGAGTGAATGTTGTCAGTGAATGTTGTCAGTGAGTGAATGTTGTCAGTGAATGTTGTCAGTGAGTGAATGTTGTCAGTGAATGTCAGTGAGTGAATGTTGTCAGTGAATGTTGTCAGTGAATGTTGTCAGTGAGTGAATGTTGTCAGTGAGTGAATGTTGTCAGTGAATGTTGTCAGTGAGTGAATGTTGTCAGTGAGTGAATGTTGTCTGTGAGTGAATGTTGTCAGTGAGTGAATGTTGTCTGTGAGTGAATGTTGTCAGTTAGTGAATGTTGTCAGTGAATGTTGTCAGTGAGTGAATGTTGTCAGTGAGTGAATGTTGTCAGTGAATGTTGTCAGTGAGTGAATGTTGTCAGTGAATGTTGTCAGTGAGTGAATGTTGTCAGTGAATGTTGTCAGTGAGTGAATGTTGTCAGTGAATGCTGTCAGTGAGTGAATGTTGTCAGTGAATATTGTCAGTGAGTGAATGTTGTCAGAGAGTGAATGTTGTCAGTGAATGTTGTCAGTGAGTGAATGTTGTCAGTGAATGTTGTCAGTGAATGTTGTCAGTGAGTGAATGTTGTCAGTGAATGTTGTCAGTGAGTGAATGTTGTCAGTGAATGTTGTCAGTGAATGTTGTCAGTGAGTGAATGTTGTCAGTGAATGTTGTCAGTGAGTGAATGTTGTCAGTGAATGTTGTCAGTGAATGTTGTCAGTGAGTGAATGTTGTCAGTGAATGTTGTCAGTGAATGTTGTCAGTGAGTGAATGTTATCAGTGAATGTTGTCAGTGAGTGAATGTTGTCAGTGAATGTTGTCAGTGAGTGAATGTTGTCAGTGAGTGAATGTTGTCAGTGAATGTTGTCAGTTAGTGAATGTTGTCAGTGAATGTTGTCAGTGAGTGAATGTTGTCAGTGAATGTTGTCAGTGAGTGAATGTTGTCAGTGAGTGAATGTTGTCAGTGAATGTTGTCTGTGAGTGAATGTTGTCAGTTAGTGAATGTTGTCAGTGAATGTTGTCAGAGAGTCAATGTTGTCAGTGAATGTTGTCAGTGAGTGAATGTTGTCAGTGAGTGAATGTTGTCAGTGAATGTTGTCAGTGAGTGAATGTTGTCAGTGAATGTCAGTGAGTGAATGTTGTCAGTGAATGTTGTCAGTGAATGTTGTCAGTGAGTGAATGTTGTCAGTGAGTGAATGTTGTCAGTGAATGTTGTCAGAGAGTGAATGTTGTCAGTGAGTGAATGTTGTCAGTGAATGTTGTCTGTGAGTGAATGTTGTCAGTTAGTGAATGTTGTCAGTGAATGTTGTCAGAGAGTCAATGTTGTCAGTGAATGTTGTCAGTGAGTGAATGTTGTCAGTGAGTGAATGTTGTCAGTGAATGTTGTCAGTGAGTGAATGTTGTCAGTGAATGTCAGTGAGTGAATGTTGTCAGTGAATGTTGTCAGTGAATGTTGTCAGTGAGTGAATGTTGTCAGTGAGTGAATGTTGTCAGTGAATGTTGTCAGTTAATGTTGTCAGTGAATGTTGTCAGTGAGTGAATGTTGTCAGTGAATGTTGTCAGTGAGTGAATGTTGTCAGTGAATGTTGTCAGTGAGTGAATGTTGTCAGTGAATGTTGTCAGTGAATGTTATCAGTGAGTGAATGTTGTCAGTGAGTGAATGTTGTCAGTGAATGTTGTCAGTGAGTGAATGTTGTCAGAGAGTGAATGTTGTCAGTGAGTGAATGTTGTCAGTGAATGTTGTCAGTGAATGTTGTCTGTGAGTGAATGTTGTCAGTGAATGTTGTCAGTGAGTGAATGTTGTCAGTGAGTGAATGTTGTCTGTGAGTGAATGTTGTCAGTTAGTGAATGTTGTCAGTGAATGTTGTCAGTGAGTGAATGTTGTCAGTGAGTGAATGTTGTCAGTGAATGTTGTCAGAGAGTCAATGTTGTCAGTGAATGTTGTCAGTGAGTGAATGTTGTCAGTGAGTGAATGTTGTCAGTGAATGTTGTCAGTGAGTGAATGTTGTCAGTGAATGTTGTCAGAGAGTGAATGTTGTCAGTGAGTGAATGTTGTCAGTGAATGTTGTCAGTGAGTGAATGTTGTCAGTGAGTGAATGTTGTCAGTGAATGTTGTCAGTTAATGTTGTCAGTGAATGTTGTCAGTGAGTGAATGTTGTCAGTGAATGTTGTCAGTGAGTGAATGTTGTCAGTGAATGTTGTCAGTGAGTGAATGTTGTCAGTGAGTGAATGTTGTCAGTGAATGTTGTCAGTGAATGTTATCAGTGAGTGAATGTTGTCAGTGAGTGAATGTTGTCAGTGAATGTTGTCAGTGAGTGAATGTTGTCAGTGAATGTTGTCAGTGAATGTTGTCAGTGAGTGAATGTTGTCAGAGAGTGAATGTTGTCAGTGAGTGAATGTTGTCAGTGAATGTTGTCAGTGAATGTTGTCTGTGAGTGAATGTTGTCAGTGAATGTTGTCAGTGAGTGAATGTTGTCAGTGAATGTTGTCAGTGAGTGAATGTTGTCAGTGAATGTTGTCAGTGAGTGAATGTTGTCAGTGAATGTTGTCAGTGAGTGAATGTTGTCAGTGAATGCTGTCAGTGAGTGAATGTTGTCAGTGAATATTGTCAGTGAGTGAATGTTGTCAGAGAGTGAATGTTGTCAGTGAATGTTGTCAGTGAGTGAATGTTGTCAGTGAATGTTGTCAGTGAGTGAATGTTGTCAGTGAATGTTGTCAGTGAGTGAATGTTGTCAGTGAATGTTGTCAGTGAATGTTGTCAGTGAGTGAATGTTGTCAGTGAATGTTGTCAGTGAGTGAATGTTGTCAGTGAATGTTGTCAGTGAATGTTGTCAGTGAGTGAATGTTGTCAGTGAATGTTGTCAGTGAATGTTGTCAGTGAGTGAATGTTATCAGTGAATGTTGTCAGTGAGTGAATGTTGTCAGTGAATGTTGTCAGTGAGTGAATGTTGTCAGTGAGTGAATGTTGTCAGTGAATGTTGTCAGTTAGTGAATGTTGTCAGTGAGTGAATGTTGTCAGTGAATGTTGTCAGTGAGTGAATGTTGTCAGTGAGTGAATGTTGTCAGTGAATGTTGTCTGTGAGTGAATGTTGTCAGTTAGTGAATGTTGTCAGTGAATGTTGTCAGAGAGTCAATGTTGTCAGTGAATGTTGTCAGTGAGTGAATGTTGTCAGTGAGTGAATGTTGTCAGTGAATGTTGTCAGTGAGTGAATGTTGTCAGTGAATGTCAGTGAGTGAATGTTGTCAGTGAATGTTGTCAGTGAATGTTGTCAGTGAGTGAATGTTGTCAGTGAGTGAATGTTGTCAGTGAATGTTGTCAGAGAGTGAATGTTGTCAGTGAGTGAATGTTGTCAGTGAATGTTGTCAGTGAGTGAATGTTGTCAGTGAATGTTGTCTGTGAGTGAATGTTGTCAGTTAGTGAATGTTGTCAGTGAATGTTGTCAGAGAGTCAATGTTGTCAGTGAATGTTGTCAGTGAGTGAATGTTGTCAGTGAGTGAATGTTGTCAGTGAATGTTGTCAGTGAGTGAATGTTGTCAGTGAATGTCAGTGAGTGAATGTTGTCAGTGAATGTTGTCAGTGAATGTTGTCAGTGAGTGAATGTTGTCAGTGAGTGAATGTTGTCAGTGAATGTTGTCAGTTAATGTTGTCAGTGAATGTTGTCAGTGAGTGAATGTTGTCAGTGAATGTTGTCAGTGAGTGAATGTTGTCAGTGAATGTTGTCAGTGAGTGAATGTTGTCAGTGAATGTTGTCAGTGAATGTTATCAGTGAGTGAATGTTGTCAGTGAGTGAATGTTGTCAGTGAATGTTGTCAGTGAGTGAATGTTGTCAGAGAGTGAATGTTGTCAGTGAGTGAATGTTGTCAGTGAATGTTGTCAGTGAATGTTGTCTGTGAGTGAATGTTGTCAGTGAATGTTGTCAGTGAGTGAATGTTGTCAGTGAATGTTGTCAGTGAGTGAATGTTGTCAGTGAATGTTGTCAGTGAGTGAATGTTGTCAGTGAATGCTGTCAGTGAGTGAATGTTGTCAGTGAATATTGTCAGTGAGTGAATGTTGTCAGAGAGTGAATGTTGTCAGTGAATGTTGTCAGTGAGTGAATGTTGTCAGTGAATGTTGTCAGTGAATGTTGTCAGTGAGTGAATGTTGTCAGTGAATGTTGTCAGTGAGTGAATGTTGTCAGTGAATGCTGTCAGTGAGTGAATGTTGTCAGTGAGTGAATGTTGTCAGAGAGTGAATGTTGTCAGTGAATGTTGTCAGTGAGTGTTGTCAGTGAATGTTGTCAGTGAGTGAATGTTGTCAGTGAATGTTGTCAGTGAGTGAATGTTGTCAGTGAATGTTGTCAGTGAATGTTGTCAGTGAGTGAATGTTGTCAGTGAGTGAATGTTGACAGTGAATGTTGTCAGTGAGTGAATGTTATCAGTGAATGTTGTCAGTGAGTGAATGTTGTCAGTGAATGTTGTCAGTGAGTGAATGTTGTCAGTGAGTGAATGTTGTCAGTGAATGTTGTCAGTTAGTGAATGTTGTCAGTGAATGTTGTCAGTGAGTGAATGTTGTCAGTGAATGTTGTCAGTGAGTGAATGTTGTCAGTGAATGTTGTCTGTGAGTGAATGTTGTCAGTTAGTGAATGTTGTCAGTGAATGTTGTCAGAGAGTCAATGTTGTCAGTGAATGTTGTCAGTGAGTGAATGTTGTCAGTGAGTGAATGTTGTCAGTGAATGTTGTCAGTGAGTGAATGTTGTCAGTGAATGTCAGTGAGTGAATGTTGTCAGTGAATGTTGTCAGTGAATGTTGTCAGTGAGTGAATGTTGTCAGTGAGTGAATGTTGTCAGTGAATGTTGTCAGTGAGTGAATGTTGTCAGTGAATGCTGTCAGTGAGTGAATGTTGTCAGTGAGTGAATGTTGTCAGAGAGTGAATGTTGTCAGTGAATGTTGTCAGTGAATGTTGTCAGTGAGTGTTGTCAGTGAATGTTGTCAGAGAGTGAATGTTGTCAGTGAGTGAATGTTGTCAGTGAATGTTGTCAGTGAGTGAATGTTGTCAGTGAATGTTGTCTGTGAGTGAATGTTGTCAGTTAGTGAATGTTGTCAGTGAATGTTGTCAGTGAGTGAATGTTGTCAGTGAGTGAATGTTGTCAGTGAATGTTGTCAGAGAGTCAATGTTGTCAGTGAATGTTGTCAGTGAGTGAATGTTGTCAGTGAGTGAATGTTGTCAGTGAATGTTGTCAGTGAGTGAATGTTGTCAGTGAATGTTGTCAGTGAATGTTGTCAGTGAGTGAATGTTGTCAGTGAGTGTTGTCAGTGAGTGAATGTTGTCAGAGAGTGAATGTTGTCAGTGAGTGAATGTTGTCAGTGAATGTTGTCAGTGAGTGAATGTTGTCAGTGAGTGAATGTTGTCAGTGAATGTTGTCAGTGAATGTTGTCAGTGAGTGAATGTTATCAGTGAATGTTGTCAGTGAGTGAATGTTGTCAGTGAATGTTGTCAGTGAGTGAATGTTGTCAGTGAGTGAATGTTGTCAGTGAATGTTGTCAGTTAGTGAATGTTGTCAGTGAATGTTGTCAGTGAGTGAATGTTGTCAGTGAATGTTGTCAGTGAGTGAATGTTGTCAGTGAGTGAATGTTGTCAGTGAATGTTGTCTGTGAGTGAATGTTGTCAGTTAGTGAATGTTGTCAGTGAATGTTGTCAGAGAGTCAATGTTGTCAGTGAATGTTGTCAGTGAGTGAATGTTGTCAGTGAGTGAATGTTGTCAGTGAATGTTGTCAGTGAGTGAATGTTGTCAGTGAATGTCAGTGAGTGAATGTTGTCAGTGAATGTTGTCAGTGAATGTTAGCAGTGAGTGAATGTTGTCAGTGAGTGAATGTTGTCAGTGAATGTTGTCAGTGAGTGAATGTTGTCAGTGAATGCTGTCAGTGAGTGAATGTTGTCAGTGAGTGAATGTTGTCAGAGAGTGAATGTTGTCAGTGAATGTTGTCAGTGAATGTTGTCAGTGAGTGTTGTCAGTGAATGTTGTCAGAGAGTGAATGTTGTCAGTGAGTGAATGTTGTCAGTGAATGTTGTCAGTGAGTGAATGTTGTCAGTGAATGTTGTCTGTGAGTGAATGTTGTCAGTTAGTGAATGTTGTCAGTGAATGTTGTCAGTGAGTGAATGTTGTCAGTGAGTGAATGATGTCAGTGAATGTTGTCAGAGAGTCAATGTTGTCAGTGAATGTTGTCAGTGAGTGAATGTTGTCAGTGAGTGAATGTTGTCAGTGAATGTTGTCAGTGAGTGAATGTTGTCAGTGAATGTTGTCAGTGAGTGAATGTTGTCAGAGAGTGAATGTTGTCAGTGAGTGAATGTTGTCAGTGAATGTTGTCAGTGAGTGAATGTTGTCAGAGAGTGAATGTTGTCAGTGAGTGAATGTTGTCAGTGAATGTTGTCAGTGAGTGAATGTTGTCAGTGAGTGAATGTTGTCAGTGAATGTTGTCAGTTAATGTTGTCAGTGAATGTTGTCAGTGAGTGAATGTTGTCAGTGAATGTTGTCAGTGAATGTTGTCAGTGAGTGAATGTTGTCAGTGAATGTTGTCAGTGAGTGAATGTTGTCAGTGAATGCTGTCAGTGAGTGAATGTTGTCAGTGAATATTGTCAGTGAGTGGATGTTGTCAGAGAGTGAATGTTGTAAGTGAATGTTGTCAGTGAGTGAATGTTGTCAGTGAATGTTGTCAGTGAATGTTGTCAGTGAGTGAATGTTGTCAGTGAATGTTGTCAGTGAGTGAATGTTGTCAGTGAATGCTGTCAGTGAGTGAATGTTGTCAGTGAGTGAATGTTGTCAGAGAGTGAATGTTGTCAGTGAATGTTGTCAGTGAGTGTTGTCAGTGAATGTTGTCAGTGAGTGAATGTTGTCAGTGAATGTTGTCAGTGAATGTTGTCAGTGAGTGAATGTTGTCAGTGAATGTTGTCAGTGAATGTTGTCAGTGAGTGAATGTTGTCAGTGAGTGAATGTTGTCAGTGAATGTTGTCAGTGAATGTTGTCAGTGAATGTTGTCAGTGAGTGAATGTTGTCAGTGAGTGAATGTTGTCAGTG
Organism: Staurois parvus; assembly: GCF_062004578.1. Classification (NCBI taxonomy): domain Eukaryota; kingdom Metazoa; phylum Chordata; class Amphibia; order Anura; family Ranidae; genus Staurois; species Staurois parvus. The sequence continues at coordinate 1,052,212 of NW_028320448.1, forward strand.
AATGTTGTCTGTGAGTGAATGTTGTCAGTTAGTGAATGTTGTCAGTGAATGTTGTCAGAGAGTCAATGTTGTCAGTGAATGTTGTCAGTGAGTGAATGTTGTCAGTGAGTGAATGTTGTCAGTGAATGTTGTCAGTGAGTGAATGTTGTCAGTGAATGTCAGTGAGTGAATGTTGTCAGTGAATGTTGTCAGTGAGTGAATGTTGTCAGTGAGTGAATGTTGTCAGTGAATGTTGTCAGTGAGTGAATGTTGTCAGTGAGTGAATGTTGTCAGTGAATGTTGTCAGTGAGTGTTGTCAGTGAATGTTGTCAGTGAGTGAATGTTGTCAGTGAGTGAATGTTGTCAGTGAGTGAATGTTGTCAGTGAATGTTGTCAGTGAGTGAATGTTGTCAGTGAGTGAATGTTGTCAGTGAATGTTGTCAGTGAATGTTGTCAGTGAGTGAATGTTATCAGTGAATGTTGTCAGTGAGTGAATGTTGTCAGTGAATGTTGTCAGTGAGTGAATGTTGTCAGTGAGTGAATGTTGTCAGTGAATGTTGTCAGTGAATGTTATCAGTTAGTGAATGTTGTCAGTGAATGTTGTCAGTGAATGTTGTCAGTGAGTGAATGTTGTCAGTGAATGTTGTCAGTGAATGTTGTCAGTGAGTGAATGTTGTCAGTGAGTGAATGTTGTCAGTGAATGTTGTCAGTGAATGTTGTCAGTGAGTGAATGTTGTCAGTGAATGTTGTCAGTGAGTGAATGTTGTCAGTGAATGTTGTCAGAGAGTCAATGTTGTCAGTGAATGTTGTCAGTGAGTGAATGTTGTCAGTGAGTGAATGTTGTCAGTGAATGTTGTCAGTGAGTGAATGTTGTCAGTGAATGTTGTCAGTGAATGTTGTCAGTGAGTGAATGTTGTCAGTGAGTGTTGTCAGTGAGTGAATGTTGTCAGAGAGTGAATGTTGTCAGTGAGTGAATGTTGTCAGTGAATGTTGTCAGTGAGTGAATGTTGTCAGTGAGTGAATGTTGTCAGTGAATGTTGTCAGTGAATGTTGTCAGTGAGTGAATGTTATCAGTGAATGTTGTCAGTGAGTGAATGTTGTCAGTGAATGTTGTCAGTGAGTGAATGTTGTCAGTGAGTGAATGTTGTCAGTGAATGTTGTCAGAGAGTCAATGTTGTCAGTGAATGTTGTCAGTGAGTGAATGTTGTCAGTGAGTGAATGTTGTCAGTGAATGTTGTCAGTGAGTGAATGTTGTCAGTGAATGTTGTCAGAGAGTGAATGTTGTCAGTGAGTGAATGTTGTCAGTGAATGTTGTCAGTGAGTGAATGTTGTCAGTGAGTGAATGTTGTCAGTGAATGTTGTCAGTTAATGTTGTCAGTGAATGTTGTCAGTGAGTGAATGTTGTCAGTGAATGTTGTCAGTGAGTGAATGTTGTCAGTGAATGTTGTCAGTGAGTGAATGTTGTCAGTGAGTGAATGTTGTCAGTGAATGTTGTCAGTGAATGTTATCAGTGAGTGAATGTTGTCAGTGAGTGAATGTTGTCAGTGAATGTTGTCAGTGAGTGAATGTTGTCAGTGAATGTTGTCAGTGAATGTTGTCAGTGAGTGAATGTTGTCAGAGAGTGAATGTTGTCAGTGAGTGAATGTTGTCAGTGAATGTTGTCAGTGAATGTTGTCTGTGAGTGAATGTTGTCAGTGAATGTTGTCAGTGAGTGAATGTTGTCAGTGAATGTTGTCAGTGAGTGAATGTTGTCAGTGAATGTTGTCAGTGAGTGAATGTTGTCAGTGAATGTTGTCAGTGAGTGAATGTTGTCAGTGAATGCTGTCAGTGAGTGAATGTTGTCAGTGAATATTGTCAGTGAGTGAATGTTGTCAGAGAGTGAATGTTGTCAGTGAATGTTGTCAGTGAGTGAATGTTGTCAGTGAATGTTGTCAGTGAGTGAATGTTGTCAGTGAATGTTGTCAGTGAGTGAATGTTGTCAGTGAATGTTGTCAGTGAATGTTGTCAGTGAGTGAATGTTGTCAGTGAATGTTGTCAGTGAGTGAATGTTGTCAGTGAATGTTGTCAGTGAATGTTGTCAGTGAGTGAATGTTGTCAGTGAATGTTGTCAGTGAATGTTGTCAGTGAGTGAATGTTATCAGTGAATGTTGTCAGTGAGTGAATGTTGTCAGTGAATGTTGTCAGTGAGTGAATGTTGTCAGTGAGTGAATGTTGTCAGTGAATGTTGTCAGTTAGTGAATGTTGTCAGTGAGTGAATGTTGTCAGTGAATGTTGTCAGTGAGTGAATGTTGTCAGTGAGTGAATGTTGTCAGTGAATGTTGTCTGTGAGTGAATGTTGTCAGTTAGTGAATGTTGTCAGTGAATGTTGTCAGAGAGTCAATGTTGTCAGTGAATGTTGTCAGTGAGTGAATGTTGTCAGTGAGTGAATGTTGTCAGTGAATGTTGTCAGTGAGTGAATGTTGTCAGTGAATGTCAGTGAGTGAATGTTGTCAGTGAATGTTGTCAGTGAATGTTGTCAGTGAGTGAATGTTGTCAGTGAGTGAATGTTGTCAGTGAATGTTGTCAGAGAGTGAATGTTGTCAGTGAGTGAATGTTGTCAGTGAATGTTGTCAGTGAGTGAATGTTGTCAGTGAATGTTGTCTGTGAGTGAATGTTGTCAGTTAGTGAATGTTGTCAGTGAATGTTGTCAGAGAGTCAATGTTGTCAGTGAATGTTGTCAGTGAGTGAATGTTGTCAGTGAGTGAATGTTGTCAGTGAATGTTGTCAGTGAGTGAATGTTGTCAGTGAATGTCAGTGAGTGAATGTTGTCAGTGAATGTTGTCAGTGAATGTTGTCAGTGAGTGAATGTTGTCAGTGAGTGAATGTTGTCAGTGAATGTTGTCAGTTAATGTTGTCAGTGAATGTTGTCAGTGAGTGAATGTTGTCAGTGAATGTTGTCAGTGAGTGAATGTTGTCAGTGAATGTTGTCAGTGAGTGAATGTTGTCAGTGAATGTTGTCAGTGAATGTTATCAGTGAGTGAATGTTGTCAGTGAGTGAATGTTGTCAGTGAATGTTGTCAGTGAGTGAATGTTGTCAGAGAGTGAATGTTGTCAGTGAGTGAATGTTGTCAGTGAATGTTGTCAGTGAATGTTGTCTGTGAGTGAATGTTGTCAGTGAATGTTGTCAGTGAGTGAATGTTGTCAGTGAATGTTGTCAGTGAGTGAATGTTGTCAGTGAATGTTGTCAGTGAGTGAATGTTGTCAGTGAATGCTGTCAGTGAGTGAATGTTGTCAGTGAATATTGTCAGTGAGTGAATGTTGTCAGAGAGTGAATGTTGTCAGTGAATGTTGTCAGTGAGTGAATGTTGTCAGTGAATGTTGTCAGTGAATGTTGTCAGTGAGTGAATGTTGTCAGTGAGTGAATGTTGTCAGTGAATGCTGTCAGTGAGTGAATGTTGTCAGTGAGTGAATGTTGTCAGAGAGTGAATGTTGTCAGTGAATGTTGTCAGTGAGTGTTGTCAGTGAATGTTGTCAGTGAGTGAATGTTGTCAGTGAATGTTGTCAGTGAGTGAATGTTGTCAGTGAATGTTGTCAGTGAATGTTGTCAGTGAGTGAATGTTGTCAGTGAGTGAATGTTGACAGTGAATGTTGTCAGTGAGTGAATGTTATCAGTGAATGTTGTCAGTGAGTGAATGTTGTCAGTGAATGTTGTCAGTGAGTGAATGTTGTCAGTGAGTGAATGTTGTCAGTGAATGTTGTCAGTTAGTGAATGTTGTCAGTGAATGTTGTCAGTGAGTGAATGTTGTCAGTGAATGTTGTCAGTGAGTGAATGTTGTCAGTGAATGTTGTCTGTGAGTGAATGTTGTCAGTTAGTGAATGTTGTCAGTGAATGTTGTCAGAGAGTCAATGTTGTCAGTGAATGTTGTCAGTGAGTGAATGTTGTCAGTGAGTGAATGTTGTCAGTGAATGTTGTCAGTGAGTGAATGTTGTCAGTGAATGTCAGTGAGTGAATGTTGTCAGTGAATGTTGTCAGTGAATGTTGTCAGTGAGTGAATGTTGTCAGTGAGTGAATGTTGTCAGTGAATGTTGTCAGTGAGTGAATGTTGTCAGTGAATGCTGTCAGTGAGTGAATGTTGTCAGTGAGTGAATGTTGTCAGAGAGTGAATGTTGTCAGTGAATGTTGTCAGTGAATGTTGTCAGTGAGTGTTGTCAGTGAATGTTGTCAGAGAGTGAATGTTGTCAGTGAGTGAATGTTGTCAGTGAATGTTGTCAGTGAGTGAATGTTGTCAGTGAATGTTGTCTGTGAGTGAATGTTGTCAGTTAGTGAATGTTGTCAGTGAATGTTGTCAGTGAGTGAATGTTGTCAGTGAGTGAATGTTGTCAGTGAATGTTGTCAGAGAGTCAATGTTGTCAGTGAATGTTGTCAGTGAGTGAATGTTGTCAGTGAGTGAATGTTGTCAGTGAATGTTGTCAGTGAGTGAATGTTGTCAGTGAATGTTGTCAGTGAATGTTGTCAGTGAGTGAATGTTGTCAGTGAGTGTTGTCAGTGAGTGAATGTTGTCAGAGAGTGAATGTTGTCAGTGAGTGAATGTTGTCAGTGAATGTTGTCAGTGAGTGAATGTTGTCAGTGAGTGAATGTTGTCAGTGAATGTTGTCAGTGAATGTTGTCAGTGAGTGAATGTTATCAGTGAATGTTGTCAGTGAGTGAATGTTGTCAGTGAATGTTGTCAGTGAGTGAATGTTGTCAGTGAGTGAATGTTGTCAGTGAATGTTGTCAGTTAGTGAATGTTGTCAGTGAATGTTGTCAGTGAGTGAATGTTGTCAGTGAATGTTGTCAGTGAGTGAATGTTGTCAGTGAGTGAATGTTGTCAGTGAATGTTGTCTGTGAGTGAATGTTGTCAGTTAGTGAATGTTGTCAGTGAATGTTGTCAGAGAGTCAATGTTGTCAGTGAATGTTGTCAGTGAGTGAATGTTGTCAGTGAGTGAATGTTGTCAGTGAATGTTGTCAGTGAGTGAATGTTGTCAGTGAATGTCAGTGAGTGAATGTTGTCAGTGAATGTTGTCAGTGAATGTTAGCAGTGAGTGAATGTTGTCAGTGAGTGAATGTTGTCAGTGAATGTTGTCAGTGAGTGAATGTTGTCAGTGAATGCTGTCAGTGAGTGAATGTTGTCAGTGAGTGAATGTTGTCAGAGAGTGAATGTTGTCAGTGAATGTTGTCAGTGAATGTTGTCAGTGAGTGTTGTCAGTGAATGTTGTCAGAGAGTGAATGTTGTCAGTGAGTGAATGTTGTCAGTGAATGTTGTCAGTGAGTGAATGTTGTCAGTGAATGTTGTCTGTGAGTGAATGTTGTCAGTTAGTGAATGTTGTCAGTGAATGTTGTCAGTGAGTGAATGTTGTCAGTGAGTGAATGATGTCAGTGAATGTTGTCAGAGAGTCAATGTTGTCAGTGAATGTTGTCAGTGAGTGAATGTTGTCAGTGAGTGAATGTTGTCAGTGAATGTTGTCAGTGAGTGAATGTTGTCAGTGAATGTTGTCAGTGAGTGAATGTTGTCAGAGAGTGAATGTTGTCAGTGAGTGAATGTTGTCAGTGAATGTTGTCAGTGAGTGAATGTTGTCAGAGAGTGAATGTTGTCAGTGAGTGAATGTTGTCAGTGAATGTTGTCAGTGAGTGAATGTTGTCAGTGAGTGAATGTTGTCAGTGAATGTTGTCAGTTAATGTTGTCAGTGAATGTTGTCAGTGAGTGAATGTTGTCAGTGAATGTTGTCAGTGAATGTTGTCAGTGAGTGAATGTTGTCAGTGAATGTTGTCAGTGAGTGAATGTTGTCAGTGAATGCTGTCAGTGAGTGAATGTTGTCAGTGAATATTGTCAGTGAGTGGATGTTGTCAGAGAGTGAATGTTGTAAGTGAATGTTGTCAGTGAGTGAATGTTGTCAGTGAATGTTGTCAGTGAATGTTGTCAGTGAGTGAATGTTGTCAGTGAATGTTGTCAGTGAGTGAATGTTGTCAGTGAATGCTGTCAGTGAGTGAATGTTGTCAGTGAGTGAATGTTGTCAGAGAGTGAATGTTGTCAGTGAATGTTGTCAGTGAGTGTTGTCAGTGAATGTTGTCAGTGAGTGAATGTTGTCAGTGAATGTTGTCAGTGAATGTTGTCAGTGAGTGAATGTTGTCAGTGAATGTTGTCAGTGAATGTTGTCAGTGAGTGAATGTTGTCAGTGAGTGAATGTTGTCAGTGAATGTTGTCAGTGAATGTTGTCAGTGAATGTTGTCAGTGAGTGAATGTTGTCAGTGAGTGAATGTTGTCAGTGAATGTTGTCTGTGAGTGAATGTTGTCAGTTAGTGAATGTTGTCAGTGAATGTTGTCAGAGAGTCAATGTTGTCAGTGAATGTTGTCAGTGAGTGAATGTTGTCAGTGAGTGAATGTTGTCAGTGAATGTTGTCAGTGAGTGAATGTTGTCAGTGAATGTCAGTGAGTGAATGTTGTCAGTGAATGTTGTCAGTGAGTGAATGTTGTCAGTGAGTGAATGTTGTCAGTGAATGTTGTCAGTGAGTGAATGTTGTCAGTGAGTGAATGTTGTCAGTGAATGTTGTCAGTGAGTGTTGTCAGTGAATGTTGTCAGTGAGTGAATGTTGTCAGTGAGTGAATGTTGTCAGTGAGTGAATGTTGTCAGTGAATGTTGTCAGTGAGTGAATGTTGTCAGTGAGTGAATGTTGTCAGTGAATGTTGTCAGTGAATGTTGTCAGTGAGTGAATGTTATCAGTGAATGTTGTCAGTGAGTGAATGTTGTCAGTGAATGTTGTCAGTGAGTGAATGTTGTCAGTGAGTGAATGTTGTCAGTGAATGTTGTCAGTGAATGTTATCAGTTAGTGAATGTTGTCAGTGAATGTTGTCAGTGAATGTTGTCAGTGAGTGAATGTTGTCAGTGAATGTTGTCAGTGAATGTTGTCAGTGAGTGAATGTTGTCAGTGAGTGAATGTTGTCAGTGAATGTTGTCAGTGAATGTTGTCAGTGAGTGAATGTTGTCAGTGAATGTTGTCAGTGAGTGAATGTTGTCAGTGAATGTTGTCAGAGAGTCAATGTTGTCAGTGAATGTTGTCAGTGAGTGAATGTTGTCAGTGAGTGAATGTTGTCAGTGAATGTTGTCAGTGAGTGAATGTTGTCAGTGAATGTTGTCAGTGAATGTTGTCAGTGAGTGAATGTTGTCAGTGAGTGTTGTCAGTGAGTGAATGTTGTCAGAGAGTGAATGTTGTCAGTGAGTGAATGTTGTCAGTGAATGTTGTCAGTGAGTGAATGTTGTCAGTGAGTGAATGTTGTCAGTGAATGTTGTCAGTGAATGTTGTCAGTGAGTGAATGTTATCAGTGAATGTTGTCAGTGAGTGAATGTTGTCAGTGAATGTTGTCAGTGAGTGAATGTTGTCAGTGAGTGAATGTTGTCAGTGAATGTTGTCAGTGAATGTTATCAGTTAGTGAATGTTGTCAGTGAATGTTGTCAGTGAATGTTGTCAGTGAGTGAATGTTGTCAGTGAGTGAATGTTGTCAGTGAATGTTGTCTGTGAGTGAATGTTGTCAGTTAGTGAATGTTGTCAGTGAATGTTGTCAGAGAGTCAATGTTGTCAGTGAATGTTGTCAGTGAGTGAATGTTGTCAGTGAGTGAATGTTGTCAGTGAATGTTGTCAGTGAATGTTGTCAGAGAGTGAATGTTGTCAGTGAATGTTGTCAGAGATTGAATGTTATCAGTAAATGTTGTCAGAGAGTGAATGTTGTCAGTGAATGTTGTCAGTTAGTGAATGTTGTCAGTGAATGTTGTCAGTGAGTGAATGTTGTTAGTGAATGTTGTCAGTGAGTGAATGTTGTCAGTGAATGTTGTCAGTGAATGCTGTCAGTGAGTGAATGTTGTCAGTGAGTGAATGTTGTCAGTGAATGTTGTCAGTGAATGTTGTCAGTGAGTGAATGTTGTCAGTGAATGTTGTCAGTGAGTGAATGTTGTCAGTGAATGTTGTCAGTGAATGTTGTCAGTGAGTGAATGTTGTCAGTGAATGTTGTCAGTGAATGTTGTCAGTGAGTGAATGTTATCAGTGAATGTTGTCAGTGAGTGAATGTTGTCAGTGAATGTTGTCAGTGAGTGAATGTTGTCAGTGAGTGAATGTTGTCAGTGAATGTTGTCAGTTAGTGAATGTTGTCAGTGAGTGAATGTTGTCAGTGAATGTTGTCAGTGAGTGAATGTTGTCAGTGAGTGAATGTTGTCAGTGAATGTTGTCTGTGAGTGAATGTTGTCAGTTAGTGAATGTTGTCAGTGAATGTTGTCAGAGAGTCAATGTTGTCAGTGAATGTTGTCAGTGAGTGAATGTTGTCAGTGAGTGAATGTTGTCAGTGAATGTTGTCAGTGAGTGAATGTTGTCAGTGAATGTCAGTGAGTGAATGTTGTCAGTGAATGTTGTCAGTGAATGTTGTCAGTGAGTGAATGTTGTCAGTGAGTGAATGTTGTCAGTGAATGTTGTCAGAGAGTGAATGTTGTCAGTGAGTGAATGTTGTCAGTGAATGTTGTCAGTGAGTGAATGTTGTCAGTGAATGTTGTCTGTGAGTGAATGTTGTCAGTTAGTGAATGTTGTCAGTGAATGTTGTCAGAGAGTCAATGTTGTCAGTGAATGTTGTCAGTGAGTGAATGTTGTCAGTGAGTGAATGTTGTCAGTGAATGTTGTCAGTGAGTGAATGTTGTCAGTGAATGTCAGTGAGTGAATGTTGTCAGTGAATGTTGTCAGTGAATGTTGTCAGTGAGTGAATGTTGTCAGTGAGTGAATGTTGTCAGTGAATGTTGTCAGTTAATGTTGTCAGTGAATGTTGTCAGTGAGTGAATGTTGTCAGTGAATGTTGTCAGTGAGTGAATGTTGTCAGTGAATGTTGTCAGTGAGTGAATGTTGTCAGTGAATGTTGTCAGTGAATGTTATCAGTGAGTGAATGTTGTCAGTGAGTGAATGTTGTCAGTGAATGTTGTCAGTGAGTGAATGTTGTCAGAGAGTGAATGTTGTCAGTGAGTGAATGTTGTCAGTGAATGTTGTCAGTGAATGTTGTCTGTGAGTGAATGTTGTCAGTGAATGTTGTCAGTGAGTGAATGTTGTCAGTGAATGTTGTCAGTGAGTGAATGTTGTCAGTGAATGTTGTCAGTGAGTGAATGTTGTCAGTGAATGCTGTCAGTGAGTGAATGTTGTCAGTGAATATTGTCAGTGAGTGAATGTTGTCAGAGAGTGAATGTTGTCAGTGAATGTTGTCAGTGAGTGAATGTTGTCAGTGAATGTTGTCAGTGAATGTTGTCAGTGAGTGAATGTTGTCAGTGAATGTTGTCAGTGAGTGAATGTTGTCAGTGAATGCTGTCAGTGAGTGAATGTTGTCAGTGAGTGAATGTTGTCAGAGAGTGAATGTTGTCAGTGAATGTTGTCAGTGAGTGTTGTCAGTGAATGTTGTCAGTGAGTGAATGTTGTCAGTGAATGTTGTCAGTGAGTGAATGTTGTCAGTGAATGTTGTCAGTGAATGTTGTCAGTGAGTGAATGTTGTCAGTGAGTGAATGTTGACAGTGAATGTTGTCAGTGAGTGAATGTTATCAGTGAATGTTGTCAGTGAGTGAATGTTGTCAGTGAATGTTGTCAGTGAGTGAATGTTGTCAGTGAGTGAATGTTGTCAGTGAATGTTGTCAGTTAGTGAATGTTGTCAGTGAATGTTGTCAGTGAGTGAATGTTGTCAGTGAATGTTGTCAGTGAGTGAATGTTGTCAGTGAATGTTGTCTGTGAGTGAATGTTGTCAGTTAGTGAATGTTGTCAGTGAATGTTGTCAGAGAGTCAATGTTGTCAGTGAATGTTGTCAGTGAGTGAATGTTGTCAGTGAGTGAATGTTGTCAGTGAATGTTGTCAGTGAGTGAATGTTGTCAGTGAATGTCAGTGAGTGAATGTTGTCAGTGAATGTTGTCAGTGAATGTTGTCAGTGAGTGAATGTTGTCAGTGAGTGAATGTTGTCAGTGAATGTTGTCAGTGAGTGAATGTTGTCAGTGAATGCTGTCAGTGAGTGAATGTTGTCAGTGAGTGAATGTTGTCAGAGAGTGAATGTTGTCAGTGAATGTTGTCAGTGAATGTTGTCAGTGAGTGTTGTCAGTGAATGTTGTCAGAGAGTGAATGTTGTCAGTGAGTGAATGTTGTCAGTGAATGTTGTCAGTGAGTGAATGTTGTCAGTGAATGTTGTCTGTGAGTGAATGTTGTCAGTTAGTGAATGTTGTCAGTGAATGTTGTCAGTGAGTGAATGTTGTCAGTGAGTGAATGTTGTCAGTGAATGTTGTCAGAGAGTCAATGTTGTCAGTGAATGTTGTCAGTGAGTGAATGTTGTCAGTGAGTGAATGTTGTCAGTGAATGTTGTCAGTGAGTGAATGTTGTCAGTGAATGTTGTCAGTGAATGTTGTCAGTGAGTGAATGTTGTCAGTGAGTGTTGTCAGTGAGTGAATGTTGTCAGAGAGTGAATGTTGTCAGTGAGTGAATGTTGTCAGTGAATGTTGTCAGTGAGTGAATGTTGTCAGTGAGTGAATGTTGTCAGTGAATGTTGTCAGTGAATGTTGTCAGTGAGTGAATGTTATCAGTGAATGTTGTCAGTGAGTGAATGTTGTCAGTGAATGTTGTCAGTGAGTGAATGTTGTCAGTGAGTGAATGTTGTCAGTGAATGTTGTCAGTTAGTGAATGTTGTCAGTGAATGTTGTCAGTGAGTGAATGTTGTCAGTGAATGTTGTCAGTGAGTGAATGTTGTCAGTGAGTGAATGTTGTCAGTGAATGTTGTCTGTGAGTGAATGTTGTCAGTTAGTGAATGTTGTCAGTGAATGTTGTCAGAGAGTCAATGTTGTCAGTGAATGTTGTCAGTGAGTGAATGTTGTCAGTGAGTGAATGTTGTCAGTGAATGTTGTCAGTGAGTGAATGTTGTCAGTGAATGTCAGTGAGTGAATGTTGTCAGTGAATGTTGTCAGTGAATGTTAGCAGTGAGTGAATGTTGTCAGTGAGTGAATGTTGTCAGTGAATGTTGTCAGTGAGTGAATGTTGTCAGTGAATGCTGTCAGTGAGTGAATGTTGTCAGTGAGTGAATGTTGTCAGAGAGTGAATGTTGTCAGTGAATGTTGTCAGTGAATGTTGTCAGTGAGTGTTGTCAGTGAATGTTGTCAGAGAGTGAATGTTGTCAGTGAGTGAATGTTGTCAGTGAATGTTGTCAGTGAGTGAATGTTGTCAGTGAATGTTGTCTGTGAGTGAATGTTGTCAGTTAGTGAATGTTGTCAGTGAATGTTGTCAGTGAGTGAATGTTGTCAGTGAGTGAATGATGTCAGTGAATGTTGTCAGAGAGTCAATGTTGTCAGTGAATGTTGTCAGTGAGTGAATGTTGTCAGTGAGTGAATGTTGTCAGTGAATGTTGTCAGTGAGTGAATGTTGTCAGTGAATGTTGTCAGTGAGTGAATGTTGTCAGAGAGTGAATGTTGTCAGTGAGTGAATGTTGTCAGTGAATGTTGTCAGTGAGTGAATGTTGTCAGAGAGTGAATGTTGTCAGTGAGTGAATGTTGTCAGTGAATGTTGTCAGTGAGTGAATGTTGTCAGTGAGTGAATGTTGTCAGTGAATGTTGTCAGTTAATGTTGTCAGTGAATGTTGTCAGTGAGTGAATGTTGTCAGTGAATGTTGTCAGTGAATGTTGTCAGTGAGTGAATGTTGTCAGTGAATGTTGTCAGTGAGTGAATGTTGTCAGTGAATGCTGTCAGTGAGTGAATGTTGTCAGTGAATATTGTCAGTGAGTGGATGTTGTCAGAGAGTGAATGTTGTAAGTGAATGTTGTCAGTGAGTGAATGTTGTCAGTGAATGTTGTCAGTGAATGTTGTCAGTGAGTGAATGTTGTCAGTGAATGTTGTCAGTGAGTGAATGTTGTCAGTGAATGCTGTCAGTGAGTGAATGTTGTCAGTGAGTGAATGTTGTCAGAGAGTGAATGTTGTCAGTGAATGTTGTCAGTGAGTGTTGTCAGTGAATGTTGTCAGTGAGTGAATGTTGTCAGTGAATGTTGTCAGTGAATGTTGTCAGTGAGTGAATGTTGTCAGTGAATGTTGTCAGTGAATGTTGTCAGTGAGTGAATGTTGTCAGTGAGTGAATGTTGTCAGTGAATGTTGTCAGTGAATGTTGTCAGTGAATGTTGTCAGTGAGTGAATGTTGTCAGTGAGTGAATGTTGTCAGTGAATGTTGTCTGTGAGTGAATGTTGTCAGTTAGTGAATGTTGTCAGTGAATGTTGTCAGAGAGTCAATGTTGTCAGTGAATGTTGTCAGTGAGTGAATGTTGTCAGTGAGTGAATGTTGTCAGTGAATGTTGTCAGTGAGTGAATGTTGTCAGTGAATGTCAGTGAGTGAATGTTGTCAGTGAATGTTGTCAGTGAGTGAATGTTGTCAGTGAGTGAATGTTGTCAGTGAATGTTGTCAGTGAGTGAATGTTGTCAGTGAGTGAATGTTGTCAGTGAATGTTGTCAGTGAGTGTTGTCAGTGAATGTTGTCAGTGAGTGAATGTTGTCAGTGAGTGAATGTTGTCAGTGAGTGAATGTTGTCAGTGAATGTTGTCAGTGAGTGAATGTTGTCAGTGAGTGAATGTTGTCAGTGAATGTTGTCAGTGAATGTTGTCAGTGAGTGAATGTTATCAGTGAATGTTGTCAGTGAGTGAATGTTGTCAGTGAATGTTGTCAGTGAGTGAATGTTGTCAGTGAGTGAATGTTGTCAGTGAATGTTGTCAGTGAATGTTATCAGTTAGTGAATGTTGTCAGTGAATGTTGTCAGTGAATGTTGTCAGTGAGTGAATGTTGTCAGTGAATGTTGTCAGTGAATGTTGTCAGTGAGTGAATGTTGTCAGTGAGTGAATGTTGTCAGTGAATGTTGTCAGTGAATGTTGTCAGTGAGTGAATGTTGTCAGTGAATGTTGTCAGTGAGTGAATGTTGTCAGTGAATGTTGTCAGAGAGTCAATGTTGTCAGTGAATGTTGTCAGTGAGTGAATGTTGTCAGTGAGTGAATGTTGTCAGTGAATGTTGTCAGTGAGTGAATGTTGTCAGTGAATGTTGTCAGTGAATGTTGTCAGTGAGTGAATGTTGTCAGTGAGTGTTGTCAGTGAGTGAATGTTGTCAGAGAGTGAATGTTGTCAGTGAGTGAATGTTGTCAGTGAATGTTGTCAGTGAGTGAATGTTGTCAGTGAGTGAATGTTGTCAGTGAATGTTGTCAGTGAATGTTGTCAGTGAGTGAATGTTATCAGTGAATGTTGTCAGTGAGTGAATGTTGTCAGTGAATGTTGTCAGTGAGTGAATGTTGTCAGTGAGTGAATGTTGTCAGTGAATGTTGTCAGTGAATGTTATCAGTTAGTGAATGTTGTCAGTGAATGTTGTCAGTGAATGTTGTCAGTGAGTGAATGTTGTCAGTGAGTGAATGTTGTCAGTGAATGTTGTCTGTGAGTGAATGTTGTCAGTTAGTGAATGTTGTCAGTGAATGTTGTCAGAGAGTCAATGTTGTCAGTGAATGTTGTCAGTGAGTGAATGTTGTCAGTGAGTGAATGTTGTCAGTGAATGTTGTCAGTGAATGTTGTCAGAGAGTGAATGTTGTCAGTGAATGTTGTCAGAGATTGAATGTTATCAGTAAATGTTGTCAGAGAGTGAATGTTGTCAGTGAATGTTGTCAGTTAGTGAATGTTGTCAGTGAATGTTGTCAGTGAGTGAATGTTGTTAGTGAATGTTGTCAGTGAGTGAATGTTGTCAGTGAATGTTGTCAGTGAATGCTGTCAGTGAGTGAATGTTGTCAGTGAGTGAATGTTGTCAGTGAATATTGTCAGTGAGTGAATGTTGTCAGTGAATGTTGTCAGTGAGTGAATGTTGTCAGTGAATGTTGTCAGGGAATGTTGTCAGTGAGTGAATGTTGTCAGTGAATGCTGTCAGTGAGTGAATGTTGTCAGTGAGTGAATGTTGTCAGTGAATGTTGTCAGAGAGTGAATGTTGTCAGTGAATGTTGTCAGTGAGTGTTGTCAGTGAATGTTGTCAGTGAGTGAATGTTGTCAGTGAGTGAATGTTGTCAGTGAGTGAATGTTGTCAGTGAATGTTGTCTGTGAGTGAATGTTGTCAGTTAGTGAATGTTGTCAGTGAATGTTGTCAGTGAGTGAATGTTGTCAGTGAGTGAATGTTGTCAGTGAATGTTGTCAGAGAGTCAATGTTGTCAGTGAATGTTGTCAGTGAGTGAATGTTGTCAGTGAGTGAATGTTGTCAGTGAATGTTGTCAGTGAGTGAATGTTGTCAGTGAATGTTGTCAGTGAGTGAATGTTGTCAGTGAGTGTTGTCAGTGAGTGAATGTTGTCAGAGAGTGAATGTTGTCAGTGAGTGAATGTTGTCAGTGAATGTTGTCAGTGAGTGAATGTTGTCAGAGAGTGAATGTTGTCAGTGAGTGAATGTTGTCAGTGAATGTTGTCAGTGAGTGAATGTTGTCAGTGAGTGAATGTTGTCAGTGAATGTTGTCAGTGAGTGAATGTTGTTAGTGAATGTTGTCAGTGAGTGAATTTTTTCAGTGAATGTTGTCAGTGAGTGAATGTTGTCAGTGAATGTTGTCAGTGAGTGAATGTTGTCAGTGAATGTTGTCAGTGAGTGAATGTTGTCAGTGAATGTTGTCAGTGAGTGAATGCTGTCAGTGAGTGAATGTTGTCAGTGAGTGAATGTTGTCAGTGAATGTTGTCAGAGAGTGAATGTTGTCAGTGAATGTTGTCAGTGAATGTTGTCAGTGAGTGTTGTCAGTGAATGTTGTCAGTGAGTGAATGTTGTCAGTGAGTGAATGTTGTCAGTGAGTGAATGTTGTCAGTGAATGTTGTCTGTGAGTGAATGTTGTCAGTTAGTGAATGTTGTCAGTGAATGTTGTCAGTGAGTGAATGTTGTCAGTGAATGTTGTCAGAGAGTCAATGTTGTCAGTGAATGTTGTCAGTGAGTGAATGTTGTCAGTGAATGTTGTCAGTGAGTGAATGGTGTCAGTGAATGTTGTCAGTGAATGTTGTCAGTGAGTGAATGTTGTCAGTGAGTGTTGTCAGTGAGTGAATGTTGTCAGAGAGTGAATGTTGTCAGTGAGTGAATGTTGTCAGTGAATGTTGTCAGTGAATGTTGTCAGAGAGTGAATGTTGTCAGTGAGTGAATGTTGTCAGTGAATGTTGTCAGTGAGTGAATGTTGTCAGTGAGTGAATGTTGTCAGTGAATGTTGTCAGTTAATGTTGTCAGTGAATGTTGTCAGTGAGTGAATGTTGTCAGTGAATGTTGTCAGTGAGTGAATGTTGTCAGTGAATGTTGTCAGTGAGTGAATGTTGTCAGTGAGTGAATGTTGTCAGTGAATGTTGTCAGTGAATGTTATCAGTGAGTGAATGTTGTCAGTGAATGTTGTCAGTGAGTGAATGTTGTCAGTGAATGTTGTCAGTGAGTGAATGTTGTCAGTGAGTGAATGTTGTCAGTGAATGTTGTCAGAGAGTGAATGTTGTCAGTGAATGTTGTCAGTGAATGTTGTCAGTGAGTGTTGTCAGTGAATGTTGTCAGTGAGTGAATGTTGTCAGTGAGTGAATGTTGTCAGTGAATGTTGTCAGTGAGTGAATGTTGTCAGTGAGTGAATGTTGTCAGTGAATGTTGTCAGTGAATGTTGTCAGTGAGTGAATGTTATCAGTGAATGTTGTCAGTGAGTGAATGTTGTCAGTGAATGTTGTCAGTGAGTGAATGTTGTCAGTGAGTGAATGTTGTCAGTGAATGTTGTCAGTGAATGTTATCAGTTAGTGAATGTTGTCAGTGAATGTTGTCAGTGAATGTTGTCAGTGAGTGAATGTTGTCAGTGAATGTTGTCAGTGAGTGAATGTTGTCAGTGAGTGAATGTTGTCAGTGAATGTTGTCAGTGAGTGAATGTTGTCAGTGAATGTTGTCAGTGAGTGAATGTTGTCAGTGAATGTTGTCAGAGAGTCAATGTTGTCAGTGAATGTTGTCAGTGAGTGAATGTTGTCAGTGAGTGAATGTTGTCAGTGAATGTTGTCAGTGAGTGAATGTTGTCAGTGAATGTTGTCAGTGAATGTTGTCAGTGAGTGAATGTTGTCAGTGAGTGTTGTCAGTGAGTGAATGTTGTCAGAGAGTGAAAGTTGTCAGTGAGTGAATGTTGTCAGTGAATGTTGTCAGTGAGTGAATGTTGTCAGTGAGTGAATGTTGTCAGTGAATGTTGTCAGTGAATGTTGTCAGTGAGTGAATGTTATCAGTGAATGTTGTCAGTGAGTGAATGTTGTCAGTGAATGTTGTCAGTGAGTGAATGTTGTCAGTGAGTGAATGTTGTCAGTGAATGTTGTCAGTGAATGTTATCAGTTAGTGAATGTTGTCAGTGAATGTTGTCAGTGAATGTTGTCAGTGAGTGAATGTTGTCAGTGAGTGAATGTTGTCAGTGAATGTTGTCTGTGAGTGAATGTTGTCAGTTAGTGAATGTTGTCAGTGAATGTTGTCAGAGAGTCAATGTTGTCAGTGAATGTTGTCAGTGAGTGAATGTTGTCAGTGAGTGAATGTTGTTAGTGAATGTTGTCAGTGAATGTTGTCAGAGAGTGAATGTTGTCAGTGAATGTTGTCAGAGAGTGAATGTTATCAGTAAATGTTGTCAGTGAATGTTGTCAGAGAGTGAATGTTGTCAGTGAATGTTGTCAGTGAATGTTGTCAGTGAATGTTGTCAGTGAATGTTGTCAGTGAGTGAATGTTGTCAGTGAATGTTGTCAGTGAGTGAATGTTGTCAGTGAATGCTGTCAGTGAGTGAATGTTGTCAGTGAGTGAATGTTGTCAGTGAATATTGTCAGTGAGTGAATGTTGTCAGTGAATGTTGTCAGTGAGTGAATGTTGTCAGTGAATGTTGTCAGTGAATGTTGTCAGTGAGTGAATGTTGTCAGTGAATGCTGTCAGTGAGTGAATGTTGTCAGTGAGTGAATGTTGTCAGTGAATGTTGTCAGAGAGTGAATGTTGTCAGTGAATGTTGTCAGTGAATGTTGTCAGTGAGTGTTGTCAGTGAATGTTGTCAGTGAGTGAATGTTGTCAGTGAGTGAATGTTGTCAGTGAGTGAATGTTGTCAGTGAATGTTGTCTGTGAGTGAATGTTGTCAGTTAGTGAATGTTGTCAGTGAATGTTGTCAGTGAGTGAATGTTGTCAGTGAGTGAATGTTGTCAGTGAATGTTGTCAGAGAGTCAATGTTGTCAGTGAATGTTGTCAGTGAGTGAATGTTGTCAGTGAGTGAATGTTGTCAGTGAATGTTGTCAGTGAGTGAATGTTGTCAGTGAATGTTGTCAGTGAATGTTGTCAGTGAGTGAATGTTGTCAGTGAGTGTTGTCAGTGAGTGAATGTTGTCAGAGAGTGAATGTTGTCAGTGAGTGAATGTTGTCAGTGAATGTTGTCAGTGAGTGAATGTTGTCAGTGAGTGAATGTTGTCAGTGAATGTTGTCAGTGAATGTTGTCAGTGAGTGAATGTTATCAGTGAATGTTGTCAGTGAGTGAATGTTGTCAGTGAATGTTGTCAGTGAGTGAATGTTGTCAGTGAGTGAATGTTGTCAGTGAATGTTGTCAGTTAGTGAATGTTGTCAGTGAATGTTGTCAGTGAGTGAATGTTGTCAGTGAATGTTGTCAGTGAGTGAATGTTGTCAGTGAGTGAATGTTGTCAGTGAATGTTGTCTGTGAGTGAATGTTGTCAGTTAGTGAATGTTGTCAGTGAATGTTGTCAGAGAGTCAATGTTGTCAGTGAATGTTGTCAGTGAGTGAATGTTGTCAGTGAGTGAATGTTGTCAGTGAATGTTGTCAGTGAGTGAATGTTGTCAGTGAGTGAATGTTGTCAGTGAATGTTGTCAGTGAGTGAATGTTGTCAGTGAATGCTGTCAGTGAGTGAATGTTGTCAGTGAGTGAATGTTGTCAGAGAGTGAATGTTGTCAGTGAATGTTGTCAGTGAATGTTGTCAGTGAGTGTTGTCAGTGAATGTTGTCAGAGAGTGAATGTTGTCAGTGAGTGAATGTTGTCAGTGAATGTTGTCAGTGAGTGAATGTTGTCAGTGAATGTTGTCTGTGAGTGAATGTTGTCAGTTAGTGAATGTTGTCAGTGAATGTTGTCAGTGAGTGAATGTTGTCAGTGAGTGAATGATGTCAGTGAATGTTGTCAGAGAGTCAATGTTGTCAGTGAATGTTGTCAGTGAGTGAATGTTGTCAGTGAGTGAATGTTGTCAGTGAATGTTGTCAGTGAGTGAATGTTGTCAGTGAATGTTGTCAGTGAGTGAATGTTGTCAGAGAGTGAATGTTGTCAGTGAGTGAATGTTGTCAGTGAATGTTGTCAGTGAGTGAATGTTGTCAGAGAGTGAATGTTGTCAGTGAGTGAATGTTGTCAGTGAATGTTGTCAGTGAGTGAATGTTGTCAGTGAGTGAATGTTGTCAGTGAATGTTGTCAGTTAATGTTGTCAGTGAATGTTGTCAGTGAATGTTGTCAGTGAGTGAATGTTGTCAGTGAATGCTGTCAGTGAGTGAATGTTGTCAGTGAATGCTGTCAGTGAGTGAATGTTGTCAGTGAATATTGTCAGTGAGTGGATGTTGTCAGAGAGTGAATGTTGTAAGTGAATGTTGTCAGTGAGTGAATGTTGTCAGTGAATGTTGTCAGTGAATGTTGTCAGTGAGTGAATGTTGTCAGTGAATGTTGTCAGTGAGTGAATGTTGTCAGTGAATGCTGTCAGTGAGTGAATGTTGTCAGTGAGTGAATGTTGTCAGAGAGTGAATGTTGTCAGTGAATGTTGTCAGTGAGTGTTGTCAGTGAATGTTGTCAGTGAGTGAAAGTTGTCAGTGAATGTTGTCAGTGAGTGAATGTTGTCAGTGAATGTTGTCAGTGAATGTTGTCAGTGAGTGAATGTTGTCAGTGAGTGAATGTTGTCAGTGAATGTTGTCAGTGAATGTTGTCAGTGAGTGAATGTTGTCAGTGAGTGAATGTTGTCAGTGAATGTTGTCTGTGAGTGAATGTTGTCAGTTAGTGAATGTTGTCAGTGAATGTTGTCAGAGAGTCAATGTTGTCAGTGAATGTTGTCAGTGAGTGAATGTTGTCAGTGAATGAATGTTGTCAGTGAATGTCAGTGAGTGAATGTTGTCAGTGAATGTTGTCAGTGAGTGAATGTTGTCAGTGAGTGAATGTTGTCAGTGAATGTTGTCAGTGAGTGAATGTTGTCAGTGAGTGAATGTTGTCAGTGAATGTTGTCAGTGAGTGTTGTCAGTGAATGTTGTCAGTGAGTGAATGTTGTCAGTGAGTGAATGTTGTCAGTGAGTGAATGTTGTCAGTGAATGTTGTCAGTGAGTGAATGTTGTCAGTGAGTGAATGTTGTCAGTGAGTGTTGTCAGTGAGTGAATGTTGTCAGAGAGTGAATGTTGTCAGTGAGTGAATGTTGTCAGTGAATGTTGTCAGTGAGTGAATGTTGTCAGTGAGTGAATGTTGTCAGTGAATGTTGTCAGTGAATGTTGTCAGTGAGTGAATGTTATCAGTGAATGTTGTCAGTGAGTGAATGTTGTCAGTGAATGTTGTCAGTGAGTGAATGTTGTCAGTGAGTGAATGTTGTCAGTGAATGTTGTCAGTGAATGTTATCAGTTAGTGAATGTTGTCAGTGAATGTTGTCAGTGAGTGAATGTTGTCAGTGAATGTTGTCAGTGAGTGAATGTTGTCAGTGAGTGAATGTTGTCAGTGAATGTTGTCTGTGAGTGAATGTTGTCAGTTAGTGAATGTTGTCAGTGAATGTTGTCAGAGAGTCAATGTTGTCAGTGAATGTTGTCAGTGAGTGAATGTTGTCAGTGAGTGAATGTTGTTAGTGAATGTTGTCAGTGAATGTTGTCAGAGAGTGAATGTTGTCAGTGAATGTTGTCAGAGAGTGAATGTTATCAGTAAATGTTGTCAGTGAATGTTGTCAGAGAGTGAATGTTGTCAGTGAATGTTGTCAGTTAGTGAATGTTGTCAGTGAATGTTGTCAGTGAGTGAATGTTGTCAGTGAATGTTGTCAGTGAGTGAATGTTGTCAGTGAATGCTGTCAGTGAGTGAATGTTGTCAGTGAGTGAATGTTGTCAGTGAATGTTGTCAGTGAGTGAATGTTGTCAGTGAATGTTGTCAGAGAGTGAATGTTGTCAGTGAATGTTGTCAGTGAATGTTGTCAGTGAGTGTTGTCAGTGAATGTTGTCAGTGAGTGAATGTTGTCAGTGAGTGAATGTTGTCAGTGAATGTTGTCTGTGAGTGAATGTTGTCAGTTAGTGAATGTTGTCAGTGAATGTTGTCAGTGAGTGAATGTTGTCAGTGAGTGAATGTTGTCAGTGAATGTTGTCAGAGAGTCAATGTTGTCAGTGAATGTTGTCAGTGAGTGAATGTTGTCAGTGAGTGAATGTTGTCAGTTAGTGAATGTTGTCAGTGAATGTTGTCAGAGAGTCAATGTTGTCAGTGAATGTTGTCAGTGAGTGAATGTTGTCTGTGAGTGAATGTTGTCAGTTAGTGAATGTTGTCAGTGAATGTTGTCAGAGAGTCAATGTTGTCAGTGAATGTTGTCAGTGAGTGAATGTTGTCAGTGAGTGAATGTTGTCAGTGAATGTTGTCAGTGAGTGAATGTTGTCAGTGAATGTTGTCAGTGAATGTTGTCAGTGAGTGAATGTTGTCAGTGAGTGTTGTCAGTGAGTGAATGTTGTCAGAGAGTAAATGTTGTCAGTGAGTGAATGTTGTCAGTGAATGTTGTCAGTGAGTGAATGTTGTCAGTGAGTGAATGTTGTCAGTGAATGTTGTCAGTGAATGTTGTCAGTGAGTGAATGTTATCAGTGAATGTTGTCAGTGAGTGAATGTTGTCAGTGAATGTTGTCAGTGAGTGAATGTTGTCAGTGAGTGAATGTTGTCAGTGAATGTTGTCAGTGAATGTTATCAGTTAGTGAATGTTGTCAGTGAATGTTGTCAGTGAATGTTGTCAGTGAGTGAATGTTGTCAGTGAGTGAATGTTGTCAGTGAATGTTGTCTGTGAGTGAATGTTGTCAGTTAGTGAATGTTGTCAGTGAATGTTGTCAGAGAGTCAATGTTGTCAGTGAATGTTGTCAGTGAGTGAATGTTGTCAGTGAGTGAATGTTGTCAGTGAATGTTGTCAGTGAATGTTGTCAGAGAGTGAATGTTGTCAGTGAATGTTGTCAGAGAGTGAATGTTATCAGTAAATGTTGTCAGAGAGTGAATGTTGTCAGTGAATGTTGTCAGTTAGTGAATGTTGTCAGTGAATGTTGTCAGTGAGTGAATGTTGTCAGTGAATGTTGTCAGTGAGTGAATGTTGTCAGTGAATGTTGTCAGTGAATGCTGTCAGTGAGTGAATGTTGTCAGTGAGTGAATGTTGTCAGTGAATATTGTCAGTGAGTGAATGTTGTCAGTGAATGTTGTCAGTGAGTGAATGTTGTCAGTGAATGTTGTCAGGGAATGTTGTCAGTGAGTGAATGTTGTCAGTGAATGCTGTCAGTGAGTGAATGTTGTCAGTGAGTGAATGTTGTCAGTGAATGTTGTCAGAGAGTGAATGTTGTCAGTGAATGTTGTCAGTGAGTGTTGTCAGTGAATGTTGTCAGTGAGTGAATGTTGTCAGTGAGTGAATGTTGTCAGTGAATGTTGTCTGTGAGTGAATGTTGTCAGTTAGTGAATGTTGTCAGTGAATGTTGTCAGTGAGTGAATGTTGTCAGTGAGTGAATGTTGTCAGTGAATGTTGTCAGAGAGTCAATGTTGTCAGTGAATGTTGTCAGTGAGTGAATGTTGTCAGTGAGTGAATGTTGTCAGTGAATGTTGTCAGTGAGTGAATGTTGTCAGTGAATGTTGTCAGTGAGTGAATGTTGTCAGTGAGTGTTGTCAGTGAGTGAATGTTGTCAGAGAGTGAATGTTGTCAGTGAGTGAATGTTGTCAGTGAATGTTGTCAGTGAGTGAATGTTGTCAGTGAGTGAATGTTGTCAGTGAATGTTGTCAGTGAGTGAATGTTGTCAGTGAATGTTGTCAGTGAGTGAATGTTGTCAGTGAATGTTGTCAGTGAGTGAATGTTGTCAGTGAATTTTGTCAGTGAGTGAATGTTGTCAGTGAATGTTGTCAGTGAATGTTGTCAGTGAGTGAATGTTGTCAGTGAGTGAATGTTGTCAGTGAATGTTGTCAGTTAGTGAATGTTGTCAGTGAATGTTGTCAGTGAGTGAATGTTGTCAGTGAGTGAATGTTGTCAGTGAATGTTGTCAGTGAATGTTGTCAGTGAATGTTGTCAGTGAGTGAATGTTATCAGTGAATGTTGTCAGTGAGTGAATGTTGTCAGTGAATGTTGTCAGTGAGTGAATGTTGTCAGTGAGTGAATGTTGTCAGTGAATGCTGTCAGTGAGTGAATGTTGTCAGTGAGTGAATGTTGTCAGAGAGTGAATGTTGTCAGTGAATGTTGTCAGTGAGTGTTGTCAGTGAATGTTGTCAGTGAGTGAAAGTTGTCAGTGAATGTTGTCAGTGAGTGAATGTTGTCAGTGAATGTTGTCAGTGAATGTTGTCAGTGAGTGAATGTTGTCAGTGAGTGAATGTTGTCAGTGAATGTTGTCAGTGAATGTTGTCAGTGAATGTTGTCAGTGAGTGAATGTTGTCAGTGAGTGAATGTTGTCAGTGAATGTTGTCTGTGAGTGAATGTTGTCAGTTAGTGAATGTTGTCAGTGAATGTTGTCAGAGAGTCAATGTTGTCAGTGAATGTTGTCAGTGAGTGAATGTTGTCAGTGAGTGAATGTTGTCAGTGAGTGAATGTTGTCAGTGAATGTTGTCAGTGAGTGAATGTTGTCAGTGAGTGAATGTTGTCAGTGAATGTTGTCAGTGAGTGTTGTCAGTGAATGTTGTCAGTGAGTGAATGTTGTCAGTGAGTGAATGTTGTCAGTGAGTGAATGTTGTCAGTGAATGTTGTCAGTGAGTGAATGTTGTCAGTGAGTGAATGTTGTCAGTGAATGTTGTCAGTGAATGTTGTCAGTGAGTGAATGTTATCAGTGAATGTTGTCAGTGAGTGAATGTTGTCAGTGAATGTTGTCAGTGAGTGAATGTTGTCAGTGAGTGAATGTTGTCAGTGAATGTTGTCAGTGAATGTTATCAGTTAGTGAATGTTGTCAGTGAATGTTGTCAGTGAATGTTGTCAGTGAGTGAATGTTGTCAGTGAATGTTGTCAGTGAATGTTGTCAGTGAGTGAATGTTGTCAGTGAATGTTGTCAGTGAGTGAATGTTGTCAGTGAATGTTGTCAGTGAGTGAATGTTGTCAGTGAATGTTGTCAGAGAGTCAATGTTGTCAGTGAATGTTGTCAGTGAGTGAATGTTGTCAGTGAGTGAATGTTGTCAGTGAATGTTGTCAGTGAGTGAATGTTGTCAGTGAATGTTGTCAGTGAATGTTGTCAGTGAGTGAATGTTGTCAGTGAGTGTTGTCAGTGAGTGAATGTTGTCAGAGAGTGAATGTTGTCAGTGAGTGAATGTTGTCAGTGAATGTTGTCAGTGAGTGAATGTTGTCAGTGAGTGAATGTTGTCAGTGAATGTTGTCAGTGAATGTTGTCAGTGAGTGAATGTTATCATTGAATGTTGTCAGTGAGTGAATGTTGTCAGTGAATGTTGTCAGTGAGTGAATGTTGTCAGTGAGTGAATGTTGTCAGTGAATGTTGTCAGTGAATGTTATCAGTTAGTGAATGTTGTCAGTGAATGTTGTCAGTGAGTGAATGTTGTCAGTGAATGTTGTCAGTGAGTGAATGTTGTCAGTGAGTGAATGTTGTCAGTGAATGTTGTCTGTGAGTGAATGTTGTCAGTGAATGTTGTCAGTGAGTGAATGTTGTCAGTGAGTGAATGTTGTCAGTGAATGTTGTCTGTGAGTGAATGTTGTCAGTTAGTGAATGTTGTCAGTGAATGTTGTCAGAGAGTCAATGTTGTCAGTGAATGTTGTCAGTGAGTGAATGTTGTCAGTGAGTGAATGTTGTTAGTGAATGTTGTCAGTGAATGTTGTCAGAGAGTGAATGTTGTCAGTGAATGTTGTCAGAGAGTGAATGTTATCAGTAAATGTTGTCAGTGAATGTTGTCAGAGAGTGAATGTTGTCAGTGAATGTTGTCAGTTAGTGAATGTTGTCAGTGAATGTTGTCAGTGAGTGAATGTTGTCAGTGAATGTTGTCAGTGAGTGAATGTTGTCAGTGAATGCTGTCAGTGAGTGAATGTTGTCAGTGAGTGAATGTTGTCAGTGAATGTTGTCAGAGAGTGAATGTTGTCAGTGAATGTTGTCAGTGAATGTTGTCAGTGAGTGTTGTCAGTGAATGTTGTCAGTGAGTGAATGTTGTCAGTGAGTGAATGTTGTCAGTGAATGTTGTCTGTGAGTGAATGTTGTCAGTTAGTGAATGTTGTCAGTGAATGTTGTCAGTGAGTGAATGTTGTCAGTGAGTGAATGTTGTCAGTGAATGTTGTCAGAGAGTCAATGTTGTCAGTGAATGTTGTCAGTGAGTGAATGTTGTCAGTGAGTGAATGTTGTCAGTTAGTGAATGTTGTCAGTGAATGTTGTCAGAGAGTCAATGTTGTCAGTGAATGTTGTCAGTGAGTGAATGTTGTCTGTGAGTGAATGTTGTCAGTTAGTGAATGTTGTCAGTGAATGTTGTCAGAGAGTCAATGTTGTCAGTGAATGTTGTCAGTGAGTGAATGTTGTCAGTGAGTGAATGTTGTCAGTGAATGTTGTCAGTGAGTGAATGTTGTCAGTGAATGTTGTCAGTGAATGTTGTCAGTGAGTGAATGTTGTCAGTGAGTGTTGTCAGTGAGTGAATGTTGTCAGAGAGTAAATGTTGTCAGTGAGTGAATGTTGTCAGTGAATGTTGTCAGTGAGTGAATGTTGTCAGTGAGTGAATGTTGTCAGTGAATGTTGTCAGTGAATGTTGTCAGTGAGTGAATGTTATCAGTGAATGTTGTCAGTGAGTGAATGTTGTCAGTGAATGTTGTCAGTGAGTGAATGTTGTCAGTGAGTGAATGTTGTCAGTGAATGTTGTCAGTGAATGTTATCAGTTAGTGAATGTTGTCAGTGAATGTTGTCAGTGAATGTTGTCAGTGAGTGAATGTTGTCAGTGAGTGAATGTTGTCAGTGAATGTTGTCTGTGAGTGAATGTTGTCAGTTAGTGAATGTTGTCAGTGAATGTTGTCAGAGAGTCAATGTTGTCAGTGAATGTTGTCAGTGAGTGAATGTTGTCAGTGAGTGAATGTTGTCAGTGAATGTTGTCAGTGAATGTTGTCAGAGAGTGAATGTTGTCAGTGAATGTTGTCAGAGAGTGAATGTTATCAGTAAATGTTGTCAGAGAGTGAATGTTGTCAGTGAATGTTGTCAGTTAGTGAATGTTGTCAGTGAATGTTGTCAGTGAGTGAATGTTGTCAGTGAATGTTGTCAGTGAATGCTGTCAGTGAGTGAATGTTGTCAGTGAGTGAATGTTGTCAGTGAATATTGTCAGTGAGTGAATGTTGTCAGTGAATGTTGTCAGTGAGTGAATGTTGTCAGTGAATGTTGTCAGGGAATGTTGTCAGTGAGTGAATGTTGTCAGTGAATGCTGTCAGTGAGTGAATGTTGTCAGTGAGTGAATGTTGTCAGTGAATGTTGTCAGAGAGTGAATGTTGTCAGTGAATGTTGTCAGTGAGTGTTGTCAGTGAATGTTGTCAGTGAGTGAATGTTGTCAGTGAGTGAATGTTGTCAGTGAGTGAATGTTGTCAGTGAATGTTGTCTGTGAGTGAATGTTGTCAGTTAGTGAATGTTGTCAGTGAATGTTGTCAGTGAGTGAATGTTGTCAGTGAGTGAATGTTGTCAGTGAATGTTGTCAGAGAGTCAATGTTGTCAGTGAATGTTGTCAGTGAGTGAATGTTGTCAGTGAGTGAATGTTGTCAGTGAATGTTGTCAGTGAGTGAATGTTGTCAGTGAATGTTGTCAGTGAGTGAATGTTGTCAGTGAGTGTTGTCAGTGAGTGAATGTTGTCAGAGAGTGAATGTTGTCAGTGAGTGAATGTTGTCAGTGAATGTTGTCAGGGAGTGAATGTTGTCAGAGAGTGAATGTTGTCAGTGAGTGAATGTTGTCAGTGAATGTTGTCAGTGAGTGAATGTTGTCAGTGAGTGAATGTTGTCAGTGAATGTTGTCAGTGAGTGAATGTTGTCAGTGAGTGAATGTTGTCAGTGAATGTTGTCAGTGAGTGAATGTTGTCAGTGAATGCTGTCAGTGAGTGAATGTTGTCAGTGAGTGAATGTTGTCAGAGAGTGAATGTTGTCAGTGAATGTTGTCAGTGAATGTTGTCAGTGAGTGTTGTCAGTGAATGTTGTCAGAGAGTGAATGTTGTCAGTGAGTGAATGTTGTCAGTGAATGTTGTCAGTGAGTGAATGTTGTCAGTGAATGTTGTCTGTGAGTGAATGTTGTCAGTTAGTGAATGTTGTCAGTGAATGTTGTCAGTGAGTGAATGTTGTCAGTGAGTGAATGATGTCAGTGAATGTTGTCAGAGAGTCAATGTTGTCAGTGAATGTTGTCAGTGAGTGAATGTTGTCAGTGAGTGAATGTTGTCAGTGAATGTTGTCAGTGAGTGAATGTTGTCAGTGAATGTTGTCAGTGAGTGAATGTTGTCAGAGAGTGAATGTTGTCAGTGAGTGAATGTTGTCAGTGAATGTTGTCAGTGAGTGAATGTTGTCAGAGAGTGAATGTTGTCAGTGAGTGAATGTTGTCAGTGAATGTTGTCAGTGAGTGAATGTTGTCAGTGAGTGAATGTTGTCAGTGAATGTTGTCAGTTAATGTTGTCAGTGAATGTTGTCAGTGAATGTTGTCAGTGAGTGAATGTTGTCAGTGAATGCTGTCAGTGAGTGAATGTTGTCAGTGAATGCTGTCAGTGAGTGAATGTTGTCAGTGAATATTGTCAGTGAGTGGATGTTGTCAGAGAGTGAATGTTGTAAGTGAATGTTGTCAGTGAGTGAATGTTGTCAGTGAATGTTGTCAGTGAATGTTGTCAGTGAGTGAATGTTGTCAGTGAATGTTGTCAGTGAGTGAATGTTGTCAGTGAATGCTGTCAGTGAGTGAATGTTGTCAGTGAGTGAATGTTGTCAGAGAGTGAATGTTGTCAGTGAATGTTGTCAGTGAGTGTTGTCAGTGAATGTTGTCAGTGAGTGAAAGTTGTCAGTGAATGTTGTCAGTGAGTGAATGTTGTCAGTGAATGTTGTCAGTGAATGTTGTCAGTGAGTGAATGTTGTCAGTGAGTGAATGTTGTCAGTGAATGTTGTCAGTGAATGTTGTCAGTGAATGTTGTCAGTGAGTGAATGTTGTCAGTGAGTGAATGTTGTCAGTGAATGTTGTCTGTGAGTGAATGTTGTCAGTTAGTGAATGTTGTCAGTGAATGTTGTCAGAGAGTCAATGTTGTCAGTGAATGTTGTCAGTGAGTGAATGTTGTCAGTGAGTGAATGTTGTCAGTGAATGAATGTTGTCAGTGAATGTCAGTGAGTGAATGTTGTCAGTGAATGTTGTCAGTGAGTGAATGTTGTCAGTGAGTGAATGTTGTCAGTGAATGTTGTCAGTGAGTGAATGTTGTCAGTGAGTGAATGTTGTCAGTGAATGTTGTCAGTGAGTGTTGTCAGTGAATGTTGTCAGTGAGTGAATGTTGTCAGTGAGTGAATGTTGTCAGTGAGTGAATGTTGTCAGTGAATGTTGTCAGTGAGTGAATGTTGTCAGTGAGTGAATGTTGTCAGTGAATGTTGTCAGTGAATGTTGTCAGTGAGTGAATGTTATCAGTGAATGTTGTCAGTGAGTGAATGTTGTCAGTGAATGTTGTCAGTGAGTGAATGTTGTCAGTGAGTGAATGTTGTCAGTGAATGTTGTCAGTGAATGTTATCAGTTAGTGAATGTTGTCAGTGAATGTTGTCAGTGAATGTTGTCAGTGAGTGAATGTTGTCAGTGAATGTTGTCAGTGAATGTTGTCAGTGAGTGAATGTTGTCAGTGAATGTTGTCAGTGAGTGAATGTTGTCAGTGAATGTTGTCAGTGAGTGAATGTTGTCAGTGAATGTTGTCAGTGAGTGAATGTTGTCAGTGAGTGAATGTTGTCAGTGAATGTTGTCAGTGAGTGAATGTTGTCAGTGAATGTTGTCAGTGAATGTTGTCAGTGAGTGAATGTTGTCAGTGAGTGTTGTCAGTGAGTGAATGTTGTCAGAGAGTGAATGTTGTCAGTGAGTGAATGTTGTCAGTGAATGTTGTCAGTGAGTGAATGTTGTCAGTGAGTGAATGTTGTCAGTGAATGTTGTCAGTGAATGTTGTCAGTGAGTGAATGTTATCAGTGAATGTTGTCAGTGAGTGAATGTTGTCAGTGAATGTTGTCAGTGAGTGAATGTTGTCAGTGAGTGAATGTTGTCAGTGAATGTTGTCAGTGAATGTTATCAGTTAGTGAATGTTGTCAGTGAATGTTGTCAGTGAGTGAATGTTGTCAGTGAATGTTGTCAGTGAGTGAATGTTGTCAGTGAGTGAATGTTGTCAGTGAATGTTGTCTGTGAGTGAATGTTGTCAGTTAGTGAATGTTGTCAGTGAATGTTGTCAGAGAGTCAATGTTGTCAGTGAATGTTGTCAGTGAGTGAATGTTGTCAGTGAGTGAATGTTGTTAGTGAATGTTGTCAGTGAATGTTGTCAGAGAGTGAATGTTGTCAGTGAATGTTGTCAGAGAGTGAATGTTATCAGTAAATGTTGTCAGTGAATGTTGTCAGAGAGTGAATGTTGTCAGTGAATGTTGTCAGTTAGTGAATGTTGTCAGTGAATGTTGTCAGTGAGTGAATGTTGTCAGTGAATGTTGTCAGTGAGTGAATGTTGTCAGTGAATGCTGTCAGTGAGTGAATGTTGTCAGTGAGTGAATGTTGTCAGTGAATGTTGTCAGTGAGTGAATGTTGTCAGTGAATGTTGTCAGAGAGTGAATGTTGTCAGTGAATGTTGTCAGTGAATGTTGTCAGTGAGTGTTGTCAGTGAATGTTGTCAGTGAGTGAATGTTGTCAGTGAGTGAATGTTGTCAGTGAATGTTGTCTGTGAGTGAATGTTGTCAGTTAGTGAATGTTGTCAGTGAATGTTGTCAGTGAGTGAATGTTGTCAGTGAGTGAATGTTGTCAGTGAATGTTGTCAGAGAGTCAATGTTGTCAGTGAATGTTGTCAGTGAGTGAATGTTGTCAGTGAGTGAATGTTGTCAGTTAGTGAATGTTGTCAGTGAATGTTGTCAGAGAGTCAATGTTGTCAGTGAATGTTGTCAGTGAGTGAATGTTGTCTGTGAGTGAATGTTGTCAGTTAGTGAATGTTGTCAGTGAATGTTGTCAGAGAGTCAATGTTGTCAGTGAATGTTGTCAGTGAGTGAATGTTGTCAGTGAGTGAATGTTGTCAGTGAATGTTGTCAGTGAGTGAATGTTGTCAGTGAATGTTGTCAGTGAATGTTGTCAGTGAGTGAATGTTGTCAGTGAGTGTTGTCAGTGAGTGAATGTTGTCAGAGAGTAAATGTTGTCAGTGAGTGAATGTTGTCAGTGAATGTTGTCAGTGAGTGAATGTTGTCAGTGAGTGAATGTTGTCAGTGAATGTTGTCAGTGAATGTTGTCAGTGAGTGAATGTTATCAGTGAATGTTGTCAGTGAGTGAATGTTGTCAGTGAATGTTGTCAGTGAGTGAATGTTGTCAGTGAGTGAATGTTGTCAGTGAATGTTGTCAGTGAATGTTATCAGTTAGTGAATGTTGTCAGTGAATGTTGTCAGTGAATGTTGTCAGTGAGTGAATGTTGTCAGTGAGTGAATGTTGTCAGTGAATGTTGTCTGTGAGTGAATGTTGTCAGTTAGTGAATGTTGTCAGTGAATGTTGTCAGAGAGTCAATGTTGTCAGTGAATGTTGTCAGTGAGTGAATGTTGTCAGTGAGTGAATGTTGTCAGTGAATGTTGTCAGTGAATGTTGTCAGAGAGTGAATGTTGTCAGTGAATGTTGTCAGAGAGTGAATGTTATCAGTAAATGTTGTCAGAGAGTGAATGTTGTCAGTGAATGTTGTCAGTTAGTGAATGTTGTCAGTGAATGTTGTCAGTGAGTGAATGTTGTCAGTGAATGTTGTCAGTGAGTGAATGTTGTCAGTGAATGTTGTCAGTGAATGCTGTCAGTGAGTGAATGTTGTCAGTGAGTGAATGTTGTCAGTGAATATTGTCAGTGAGTGAATGTTGTCAGTGAATGTTGTCAGTGAGTGAATGTTGTCAGTGAATGTTGTCAGGGAATGTTGTCAGTGAGTGAATGTTGTCAGTGAATGCTGTCAGTGAGTGAATGTTGTCAGTGAGTGAATGTTGTCAGTGAATGTTGTCAGAGAGTGAATGTTGTCAGTGAATGTTGTCAGTGAGTGTTGTCAGTGAATGTTGTCAGTGAGTGAATGTTGTCAGTGAGTGAATGTTGTCAGTGAGTGAATGTTGTCAGTGAATGTTGTCTGTGAGTGAATGTTGTCAGTTAGTGAATGTTGTCAGTGAATGTTGTCAGTGAGTGAATGTTGTCAGTGAGTGAATGTTGTCAGTGAATGTTGTCAGAGAGTCAATGTTGTCAGTGAATGTTGTCAGTGAGTGAATGTTGTCAGTGAGTGAATGTTGTCAGTGAATGTTGTCAGTGAGTGAATGTTGTCAGTGAATGTTGTCAGTGAGTGAATGTTGTCAGTGAGTGTTGTCAGTGAGTGAATGTTGTCAGAGAGTGAATGTTGTCAGTGAGTGAATGTTGTCAGTGAATGTTGTCAGTGAGTGAATGTTGTCAGTGAGTGAATGTTGTCAGTGAATGTTGTCAGTGAGTGAATGTTGTCAGTGAATGTTGTCAGTGAGTGAATGTTGTCAGTGAATGTTGTCAGTGAGTGAATGTTGTCAGTGAATTTTGTCAGTGAGTGAATGTTGTCAGTGAATGTTGTCAGTGAATGTTGTCAGTGAGTGAATGTTGTCAGTGAGTGAATGTTGTCAGTGAATGTTGTCAGTTAGTGAATGTTGTCAGTGAATGTTGTCAGTGAGTGAATGTTGTCAGTGAGTGAATGTTGTCAGTGAATGTTGTCAGTGAATGTTGTCAGTGAATGTTGTCAGTGAGTGAATGTTATCAGTGAATGTTGTCAGTGAGTGAATGTTGTCAGTGAATGTTGTCAGTGAGTGAATGTTGTCAGTGAGTGAATGTTGTCAGTGAATGTTGTCAGTGAATGTTATCAGTTAGTGATTGTTGTCAGTGAATGTTGTCAGTGAATGTTGTCAGTGAGTGAATGTTGTCAGTGAATGTTGTCAGTGAGTGAATGTTGTCAGTGAGTGAATGTTGTCAGTGAATGTTGTCAGTGAATGTTGTCAGTGAGTGAATGTTATCAGTGAATGTTGTCAGTGAGTGAATGTTGTCAGTGAATGTTGTCAGTGAGTGAATGTTGTCAGTGAGTGAATGTTGTCAGTGAATGTTGTCAGTGAATGTTATCAGTTAGTGAATGTTGTCAGTGAATGTTGTCAGTGAATGTTGTCAGTGAGTGAATGTTGTCAGTGAGTGAATGTTGTCAGTGAATGTTGTCTGTGAGTGAATGTTGTCAGTTAGTGAATGTTGTCAGTGAATGTTGTCAGAGAGTCAATGTTGTCAGTGAATGTTGTCAGTGAGTGAATGTTGTCAGTGAATGTTGTCAGTGAATGTTGTCAGAGAGTGAATGTTGTCAGTGAATGTTGTCAGAGAGTGAATGTTATCAGTAAATGTTGTCAGAGAGTGAATGTTGTCAGTGAATGTTGTCAGTTAGTGAATGTTGTCAGTGAATGTTGTCAGTGAGTGAATGTTGTCAGTGAATGTTGTCAGTGAGTGAATGTTGTCAGTGAATGTTGTCAGTGAATGCTGTCAGTGAGTGAATGTTGTCAGTGAGTGAATGTTGTCAGTGAATATTGTCAGTGAGTGAATGTTGTCAGTGAATGTTGTCAGTGAGTGAATGTTGTCAGTGAATGTTGTCAGGGAATGTTGTCAGTGAGTGAATGTTGTCAGTGAATGCTGTCAGTGAGTGAATGTTGTCAGTGAGTGAATGTTGTCAGTGAATGTTGTCAGAGAGTGAATGTTGTCAGTGAATGTTGTCAGTGAGTGTTGTCAGTGAATGTTGTCAGTGAGTGAATGTTGTCAGTGAGTGAATGTTGTCAGTGAGTGAATGTTGTCAGTGAATGTTGTCTGTGAGTGAATGTTGTCAGTTAGTGAATGTTGTCAGTGAATGTTGTCAGTGAGTGAATGTTGTCAGTGAGTGAATGTTGTCAGTGAATGTTGTCAGAGAGTCAATGTTGTCAGTGAATGTTGTCAGTGAGTGAATGTTGTCAGTGAGTGAATGTTGTCAGTGAATGTTGTCAGTGAGTGAATGTTGTCAGTGAATGTTGTCAGTGAGTGAATGTTGTCAGTGAGTGTTGTCAGTGAGTGAATGTTGTCAGAGAGTGAATGTTGTCAGTGAGTGAATGTTGTCAGTGAATGTTGTCAGTGAGTGAATGTTGTCAGTGAGTGAATGTTGTCAGTGAATGTTGTCAGTGAGTGAATGTTGTCAGTGAATGTTGTCAGTGAGTGAATGTTGTCAGTGAATGTTGTCAGTGAGTGAATGTTGTCAGTGAATTTTGTCAGTGAGTGAATGTTGTCAGTGAATGTTGTCAGTGAATGTTGTCAGTGAGTGAATGTTGTCAGTGAGTGAATGTTGTCAGTGAATGTTGTCAGTTAGTGAATGTTGTCAGTGAATGTTGTCAGTGAGTGAATGTTGTCAGTGAGTGAATGTTGTCAGTGAATGTTGTCAGTGAATGTTGTCAGTGAATGTTGTCAGTGAGTGAATGTTATCAGTGAATGTTGTCAGTGAGTGAATGTTGTCAGTGAATGTTGTCAGTGAGTGAATGTTGTCAGTGAGTGAATGTTGTCAGTGAATGTTGTCAGTGAATGTTATCAGTTAGTGATTGTTGTCAGTGAATGTTGTCAGTGAATGTTGTCAGTGAGTGAATGTTGTCAGTGAATGTTGTCAGTGAGTGAATGTTGTCAGTGAGTGAATGTTGTCAGTGAATGTTGTCAGTGAATGTTGTCAGTGAGTGAATGTTATCAGTGAATGTTGTCAGTGAGTGAATGTTGTCAGTGAATGTTGTCAGTGAGTGAATGTTGTCAGTGAGTGAATGTTGTCAGTGAATGTTGTCAGTGAATGTTATCAGTTAGTGAATGTTGTCAGTGAATGTTGTCAGTGAATGTTGTCAGTGAGTGAATGTTGTCAGTGAGTGAATGTTGTCAGTGAATGTTGTCTGTGAGTGAATGTTGTCAGTTAGTGAATGTTGTCAGTGAATGTTGTCAGAGAGTCAATGTTGTCAGTGAATGTTGTCAGTGAGTGAATGTTGTCAGTGAATGTTGTCAGTGAATGTTGTCAGAGAGTGAATGTTGTCAGTGAATGTTGTCAGAGAGTGAATGTTATCAGTAAATGTTGTCAGAGAGTGAATGTTGTCAGTGAATGTTGTCAGTTAGTGAATGTTGTCAGTGAATGTTGTCAGTGAGTGAATGTTGTCAGTGAATGTTGTCAGTGAGTGAATGTTGTCAGTGAATGTTGTCAGTGAATGCTGTCAGTGAGTGAATGTTGTCAGTGAGTGAATGTTGTCAGTGAATATTGTCAGTGAGTGAATGTTGTCGGTGAATGTTGTCAGTGAGTGAATGTTGTCAGTGAATGTTGTCAGGGAATGTTGTCAGTGAGTGAATGTTGTCAGTGAATGCTGTCAGTGAGTGAATGTTGTCAGTGAGTGAATGTTGTCAGTGAATGTTGTCAGAGAGTGAATGTTGTCAGTGAATGTTGTCTGTGAGTGAATGTTGTCAGTTAGTGAATGTTGTCAGTGAATGTTGTCAGTGAGTGAATGTTGTCAGTGAGTGAATGTTGTCAGTGAATGTTGTCAGAGAGTCAATGTTGTCAGTGAATGTTGTCAGTGAGTGAATGTTGTCAGTGAGTGAATGTTGTCAGTGAATGTTGTCAGTGAGTGAATGTTGTCAGTGAATGTTGTCAGTGAGTGAATGTTGTCAGTGAGTGTTGTCAGTGAGTGAATGTTGTCAGAGAGTGAATGTTGTCAGTGAGTGAATGTTGTCAGTGAATGTTGTCAGTGAGTGAATGTTGTCAGAGAGTGAATGTTGTCAGTGAGTGAATGTTGTCAGTGAATGTTGTCAGTGAGTGAATGTTGTCAGTGAGTGAATGTTGTCAGTGAATGTTGTCAGTGAGTGAATGTTGTCAGTGAATGTTGTCAGTGAGTGAATGTTGTCAGTGAATGTTGTCAGTGAGTGAATGTTGTCAGTGAATGTTGTCAGTGAGTGAATGATGTCAGTGAATGTTGTCAGTGAGTGAATGTTGTCAGTGAATGTTGTCAGTGAGTGAATGCTGTCAGTGAGTGAATGTTGTCAGTGAGTGAATGTTGTCAGTGAATGTTGTCAGAGAGTGAATGTTGTCAGTGAATGTTGTCAGTGAATGTTGTCAGTGAGTGTTGTCAGTGAATGTTGTCAGTGAGTGAATGTTGTCAGTGAGTGAATGTTGTCAGTGAGTGAATGTTGTCAGTGAATGTTGTCTGTGAGTGAATGTTGTCAGTTAGTGAATGTTGTCAGTGAATGTTGTCAGTGAGTGAATGTTGTCAGTGAGTGAATGTTGTCAGTGAATGTTGTCAGAGAGTCAATGTTGTCAGTGAATGTTGTCAGTGAGTGAATGTTGTCAGTGAGTGAATGTTGTCAGTGAATGTTGTCAGTGAGTGAATGTTGTCAGTGAATGTTGTCAGTGAATGTTGTCAGTGAGTGAATGTTGTCAGTGAGTGTTGTCAGTGAGTGAATGTTGTCAGAGAGTGAATGTTGTCAGTGAGTGAATGTTGTCAGTGAATGTTGTCAGTGAGTGAATGTTGTCAGTGAGTGAATGTTGTCAGTGAATGTTGTCAGTGAGTGAATGTTGTCAGTGAATGTTGTCAGTGAGTGAATGTTGTCAGTGAATGTTGTCAGTGAGTGAATGTTGTCAGTGAATTTTGTCAGTGAGTGAATGTTGTCAGTGAATGTTGTCAGTGAGTGAATGTTGTCAGTGAATGTTGTCAGTGAGTGAATGTTGTCAGTGAGTGAATGTTGTCAGTGAATGTTGTCTGTGAGTGAATGTTGTCAGTTAGTGAATGTTGTCAGTGAATGTTGTCAGTGAGTGAATGTTGTCAGTGAGTGAATGTTGTCAGTGAATGTTGTCAGAGGGTCAATGTTGTCAGTGAATGTTGTCAGTGAGTGAATGTTGTCAGTGAGTGAATGTTGTCAGTGAATGTTGTCAGTGAGTGAATGTTGTCAGTGAATGTTGTCAGTGAATGTTGTCAGTGAGTGAATGTTGTCAGTGAGTGAATGTTGTCAGAGAGTGAATGTTGTCAGTGAGTGAATGTTGTCAGTGAATGTTGTGAGTGAGTGAATGTTGTCAGTGAGTGAATGTTGTCAGTGAATGTTGTCAGTGAGTGAATGTTGTCAGTGAATGTTGTCAGTGAGTGAATGTTGTCAGTGAATGTTGTCAGTGAGTGAATGCTGTCAGTGAGTGAATGTTGTCAGTGAGTGAATGTTGTCAGTGAATGTTGTCAGAGAGTGAATGTTGTCAGTGAATGTTGTCAGTGAATGTTGTCAGTGAGTGTTGTCAGTGAATGTTGTCAGTGAGTGAATGTTGTCAGTGAGTGAATGTTGTCAGTGAGTGAATGTTGTCAGTGAATGTTGTCAGTGAGTGAATGTTGTCAGTGAGTGAATGTTGTCAGTGAATGTTGTCAGTGAATGTTGTCAGTGAGTGAATGTTGTCAGTGAATGTTGTCAGTGAGTGAATGTTGTCAGTGAATGTTGTCAGTGAGTGAATGTTGTCAGTGAATGTTGTCAGTGAGTGAATGTTGTCAGTGAATTTTGTCAGTGAGTGAATGTTGTCAGTGAATGTTGTCAGTGAGTGAATGTTGTCAGTGAATGTTGTCAGTGAGTGAATGTTGTCAGTGAGTGAATGTTGTCAGTGAATGTTGTCTGTGAGTGAATGTTGTCAGTTAGTGAATGTTGTCAGTGAATGTTGTCAGTGAGTGAATGTTGTCAGTGAGTGAATGTTGTCAGTGAATGTTGTCAGAGGGTCAATGTTGTCAGTGAATGTTGTCAGTGAGTGAATGTTGTCAGTGAGTGAATGTTGTCAGTGAATGTTGTCAGTGAGTGAATGTTGTCAGTGAATGTTGTCAGTGAATGTTGTCAGTGAGTGAATGTTGTCAGTGAGTGAATGTTGTCAGAGAGTGAATGTTGTCAGTGAGTGAATGTTGTCAGTGAATGTTGTGAGTGAGTGAATGTTGTCAGTGAGTGAATGTTGTCAGTGAATGTTGTCAGTGAATGTTGTCAGTGAGTGAATGTTGTCAGTGAATGTTGTCAGTGAGTGAATGTTGTCAGTGAATGTTGTCAGTGAGTGAATGTTGTCAGTGAATGTTGTCAGTGAGTGAATGCTGTCAGTGAGTGAATGTTGTCAGTGAGTGAATGTTGTCAGTGAATGTTGTCAGAGAGTGAATGTTGTCAGTGAATGTTGTCAGTGAATGTTGTCAGTGAGTGTTGTCAGTGAATGTTGTCAGTGAGTAAATGTTGTCAGTGAGTGAATGTTGTCAGTGAGTGAATGTTGTCAGTGAATGTTGTCAGTGAATGTTGTCTGTGAGTGAATGTTGTCAGTTAGTGAATGTTATCAGTGAGTGAATGTTGTCAGTGAATGTTGTCAGTGAGTGAATGTTGTCAGTGAGTGAATGTTGTCAGTGAATGTTGTCAGTGAGTGAATGTTGTCAGTGAGTGTTGTAAGTGAGTCAATGTTGTCAGTGAGTGTTGTCAGTGAGTGTTGTCAGTGAGTGAATGTTGTCAGTGAATGTTGTCAGTGAGTGAATGTTGTCAGTGAGTGTTGTCAGTGAGTGAATGTTGTCAGTGAATGTTGTCAGTGAGTGAATGTTGTCAGTGAATGTTGTCAGTGAGTGAATGTTGTCAGTGAATGTTGTCAGTGAGTGAATGTTGTCAGTGAATGTTGTCAGTGAGTGAATGTTGTCAGTGAATGTTGTCAGTGAATGTTGTCAGTGAGTGAATGTTGTCAGTGAATGTTGTCAGTGAGTGAATGTTGTCAGTGAATGTTGTCAGTGAATGTTGTCAGTGAGTGAATGTTGTCAGTGAATGTTGTCAGTGAATGTTGTCAGTGAGTGAATGGGTTCAGTGAATGTTGTCAGTGAGTGAATGTTGTCAGTGAATGTTGTCAGTGAGTGAATGTTGTCAGTGAGTGAATGTTGTCAGTGAATGTTGTCAGTTAGTGAATGTTGTCAGTGAATGTTGTCAGTGAGTGAATGTTGTCAGTGAATGTTGTCAGTGAGTGAATGTTGTCAGTGAGTGAATGTTGTCAGTGAATGTTGTCTGTGAGTGAATGTTGTCAGTTAGTGAATGTTGTCAGTGAATGTTGTCAGAGAGTCAATGTTGTCAGTGAATGTTGTCAGTGAGTGAATGTTGTCAGTGAGTGAATGTTGTCAGTGAATGTTGTCAGTGAGTGAATGTTGTCAGTGAATGTCAGTGAGTGAATGTTGTCAGTGAATGTTGTCAGTGAATGTTGTCAGTGAGTGAATGTTGTCAGTGAGTGAATGTTGTCAGTGAATGTTGTCAGAGAGTGAATGTTGTCAGTGAGTGAATGTTGTCAGTGAATGTTGTCAGTGAGTGAATGTTGTCAGTGAATGTTGTCTGTGAGTGAATGTTGTCAGTTAGTGAATGTTGTCAGTGAATGTTGTCAGAGAGTCAATGTTGTCAGTGAATGTTGTCAGTGAGTGAATGTTGTCAGTGAGTGAATGTTGTCAGTGAATGTTGTCAGTGAGTGAATGTTGTCAGTGAATGTCAGTGAGTGAATGTTGTCAGTGAATGTTGTCAGTGAATGTTGTCAGTGAGTGAATGTTGTCAGTGAGTGAATGTTGTCAGTGAATGTTGTCAGTTAATGTTGTCAGTGAATGTTGTCAGTGAGTGAATGTTGTCAGTGAATGTTGTCAGTGAGTGAATGTTGTCAGTGAATGTTGTCAGTGAGTGAATGTTGTCAGTGAATGTTGTCAGTGAATGTTATCAGTGAGTGAATGTTGTCAGTGAGTGAATGTTGTCAGTGAATGTTGTCAGTGAGTGAATGTTGTCAGAGAGTGAATGTTGTCAGTGAGTGAATGTTGTCAGTGAATGTTGTCAGTGAATGTTGTCTGTGAGTGAATGTTGTCAGTGAATGTTGTCAGTGAGTGAATGTTGTCAGTGAATGTTGTCAGTGAGTGAATGTTGTCAGTGAATGTTGTCAGTGAGTGAATGTTGTTATTGAATGCTGTCAGTGAGTGAATGTTGTCAGTGAATATTGTCAGTGAGTGAATGTTGTCAGAGAGTGAATGTTGTCAGTGAATGTTGTCAGTGAGTGAATGTTGTCAGTGAATGTTGTCAGTGAATGTTGTCAGTGAGTGAATGTTGTCAGTGAATGTTGTCAGTGAGTGAATGTTGTCAGTGAATGCTGTCAGTGAGTGAATGTTGTCAGTGAGTGAATGTTGTCAGAGAGTGAATGTTGTCAGTGAATGTTGTCAGTGAGTGTTGTCAGTGAATGTTGTCAGTGAGTGAATGTTGTCAGTGAATGTTGTCAGTGAGTGAATGTTGTCAGTGAATGTTGTCAGTGAATGTTGTCAGTGAGTGAATGTTGTCAGTGAGTGAATGTTGACAGTGAATGTTGTCAGTGAGTGAATGTTATCAGTGAATGTTGTCAGTGAGTGAATGTTGTCAGTGAATGTTGTCAGTGAGTGAATGTTGTCAGTGAGTGAATGTTGTCAGTGAATGTTGTCAGTTAGTGAATGTTGTCAGTGAATGTTGTCAGTGAGTGAATGTTGTCAGTGAATGTTGTCAGTGAGTGAATGTTGTCAGTGAATGTTGTCTGTGAGTGAATGTTGTCAGTTAGTGAATGTTGTCAGTGAATGTTGTCAGAGAGTCAATGTTGTCAGTGAATGTTGTCAGTGAGTGAATGTTGTCAGTGAGTGAATGTTGTCAGTGAATGTTGTCAGTGAGTGAATGTTGTCAGTGAATGTCAGTGAGTGAATGTTGTCAGTGAATGTTGTCAGTGAGTGAATGTTGTCAGTGAGTGAATGTTGTCAGTGAATGTTGTCAGTGAGTGAATGTTGTCAGTGAATGCTGTCAGTGAGTGAATGTTGTCAGTGAGTGAATGTTGTCAGAGAGTGAATGTTGTCAGTGAATGTTGTCAGTGAGTGTTGTCAGTGAATGTTGTCAGAGAGTGAATGTTGTCAGTGAGTGAATGTTGTCAGTGAATGTTGTCAGTGAGTGAATGTTGTCAGTGAATGTTGTCTGTGAGTGAATGTTGTCAGTTAGTGAATGTTGTCAGTGAATGTTGTCAGTGAGTGAATGTTGTCAGTGAGTGAATGATGTCAGTGAATGTTGTCAGAGAGTCAATGTTGTCAGTGAATGTTGTCAGTGAGTGAATGTTGTCAGTGAGTGAATGTTGTCAGTGAATGTTGTCAGTGAGTGAATGTTGTCAGTGAATGTTGTCAGTGAATGTTGTCAGTGAGTGAATGTTGTCAGTGAGTGTTGTCAGTGAGTGAATGTTGTCAGAGAGTGAATGTTGTCAGTGAGTGAATGTTGTCAGTGAATGTTGTCAGTGAGTGAATGTTGTCAGTGAGTGAATGTTGTCAGTGAATGTTGTCAGTGAATGTTGTCAGTGAGTGAATGTTATCAGTGAATGTTGTCAGTGAGTGAATGTTGTCAGTGAATGTTGTCAGTGAGTGAATGTTGTCAGTGAGTGAATGTTGTCAGTGAATGTTGTCAGTGAATGTTATCAGTTAGTGAATGTTGTCAGTGAATGTTGTCAGTGAGTGAATGTTGTCAGTGAATGTTGTCAGTGAGTGAATGTTGTCAGTGAGTGAATGTTGTCAGTGAATGTTGTCTGTGAGTGAATGTTGTCAGTTAGTGAATGTTGTCAGTGAATGTTGTCAGAGAGTCAATGTTGTCAGTGAATGTTGTCAGTGAGTGAATGTTGTCAGTGAATGTTGTCAGAGAGTGAATGTTATCAGTAAATGTTGTCAGTGAATGTTGTCAGAGAGTGAATGTTGTCAGTGAATGTTGACAGTTAGTGAATGTTGTCAGTGAATGTTGTCAGTGAGTGAATGTTGTCAGTGAATGTTGTCAGTGAGTGAATGTTGTCAGTGAATGCTGTCAGTGAGTGAATGTTGTCAGTGAGTGAATGTTGTCAGTGAATATTGTCAGTGAGTGAATGTTGTCAGTGAATGTTGTCAGTGAGTGAATGTTGTCAGTGAATGTTGTCAGTGAGTGAATGTTGTCAGTGAATGCTGTCAGTGAGTGAATGTTGTCAGTGAGTGAATGTTGTCAGTGAATGTTGTCAGAGAGTGAATGTTGTCAGTGAATGTTGTCAGTGAATGTTGTCAGTGAGTGTTGTCAGTGAATGTTGTCAGTGAGTGAATGTTGTCAGTGAGTGAATGTTGTCAGTGAGTGAATGTTGTCAGTGAATGTTGTCAGTGAGTGAATGTTGTCAGTGAATGTCAGTGAGTGAATGTTGTCAGTGAATGTTGTCAGTGAATGTTGTCAGTGAGTGAATGTTGTCAGTGAGTGAATGTTGTCAGTGAATGTTGTCAGTGAGTGAATGTTGTCAGTGAATGCTGTCAGTGAGTGAATGTTGTCAGTGAGTGGATGTTGTCAGAGAGTGAATGTTGTCAGTGAATGTTGTCAGTGAATGTTGTCAGTGAGTGTTGTCAGTGAATGTTGTCAGAGAGTGAATGTTGTCAGTGAG
This sequence comes from Staurois parvus, assembly GCF_062004578.1. Classification (NCBI taxonomy): domain Eukaryota; kingdom Metazoa; phylum Chordata; class Amphibia; order Anura; family Ranidae; genus Staurois; species Staurois parvus. The sequence goes on from NW_028320448.1 coordinate 1,092,996, forward strand.
TGAATGTTGTCAGTGAATGTTGTCAGTGAGTGAATGTTGTCAGTGAATGTTGTCTGTGAGTGAATGTTGTCAGTTAGTGAATGTTGTCAGTGAATGTTGTCAGTGAGTGAATGTTGTCAGTGAGTGAATGATGTCAGTGAATGTTGTCAGAGAGTCAATGTTGTCAGTGAATGTTGTCAGTGAGTGAATGTTGTCAGTGAGTGAATGTTGTCAGTGAATGTTGTCAGTGAGTGAATGTTGTCAGTGAATGTTGTCAGTGAGTGAATGTTGTCAGAGAGTGAATGTTGTCAGTGAGTGAATGTTGTCAGTGAATGTTGTCAGTGAGTGAATGTTGTCAGAGAGTGAATGTTGTCAGTGAGTGAATGTTGTCAGTGAATGTTGTCAGTGAGTGAATGTTGTCAGTGAGTGAATGTTGTCAGTGAATGTTGTCAGTTAATGTTGTCAGTGAATGTTGTCAGTGAGTGAATGTTGTCAGTGAATGTTGTCAGTGAATGTTGTCAGTGAGTGAATGTTGTCAGTGAATGTTGTCAGTGAGTGAATGTTGTCAGTGAATGCTGTCAGTGAGTGAATGTTGTCAGTGAATATTGTCAGTGAGTGGATGTTGTCAGAGAGTGAATGTTGTAAGTGAATGTTGTCAGTGAGTGAATGTTGTCAGTGAATGTTGTCAGTGAATGTTGTCAGTGAGTGAATGTTGTCAGTGAGTGAATGTTGTCAGTGAATGCTGTCAGTGAGTGAATGTTGTCAGTGAGTGAATGTTGTCAGAGAGTGAATGTTGTCAGTGAATGTTGTCAGTGAGTGTTGTCAGTGAATGTTGTCAGTGAGTGAATGTTGTCAGTGAATGTTGTCAGTGAGTGAATGTTGTCAGTGAATGTTGTCAGTGAATGTTGTCAGTGAGTGAATGTTGTCAGAGAGTGAATGTTGTCAGTGAATGTTGTCAGTGAATGTTGTCAGTGAATGTTGTCAGTGAGTGAATGTTGTCAGTGAGTGAATGTTGTCAGTGAATGTTGTCTGTGAGTGAATGTTGTCAGTTAGTGAATGTTGTCAGTGAATGTTGTCAGAGAGTCAATGTTGTCAGTGAATGTTGTCAGTGAGTGAATGTTGTCAGTGAGTGAATGTTGTCAGTGAATGTTGTCAGTGAGTGAATGTTGTCAGTGAATGTCAGTGAGTGAATGTTGTCAGTGAATGTTGTCAGTGAGTGAATGTTGTCAGTGAGTGAATGTTGTCAGTGAATGTTGTCAGTGAGTGAATGTTGTCAGTGAGTGAATGTTGTCAGTGAATGTTGTCAGTGAGTGTTGTCAGTGAATGTTGTCAGTGAGTGAATGTTGTCAGTGAGTGAATGTTGTCAGTGAGTGAATGTTGTCAGTGAATGTTGTCAGTGAGTGAATGTTGTCAGTGAGTGAATGTTGTCAGTGAATGTTGTCAGTGAATGTTGTCAGTGAGTGAATGTTATCAGTGAATGTTGTCAGTGAGTGAATGTTGTCAGTGAATGTTGTCAGTGAGTGAATGTTGTCAGTGAGTGAATGTTGTCAGTGAATGTTGTCAGTGAATGTTATCAGTTAGTGAATGTTGTCAGTGAATGTTGTCAGTGAATGTTGTCAGTGAGTGAATGTTGTCAGTGAGTGAATGTTGTCAGTGAATGTTGTCAGTGAATGTTGTCAGTGAGTGAATGTTGTCAGTGAGTGAATGTTGTCAGTGAATGTTGTCAGTGAATGTTGTCAGTGAGTGAATGTTGTCAGTGAATGTTGTCAGTGAGTGAATGTTGTCAGTGAATGTTGTCAGAGAGTCAATGTTGTCAGTGAATGTTGTCAGTGAGTGAATGTTGTCAGTGAGTGAATGTTGTCAGTGAATGTTGTCAGTGAGTGAATGTTGTCAGTGAATGTTGTCAGTGAGTGTTGTCAGTGAGTGAATGTTGTCAGAGAGTGAATGTTGTCAGTGAGTGAATGTTGTCAGTGAATGTTGTCAGTGAGTGAATGTTGTCAGTGAGTGAATGTTGTCAGTGAATGTTGTCAGTGAATGTTGTCAGTGAGTGAATGTTATCAGTGAATGTTGTCAGTGAGTGAATGTTGTCAGTGAATGTTGTCAGTGAGTGAATGTTGTCAGTGAGTGAATGTTGTCAGTGAATGTTGTCAGTGAATGTTATCAGTTAGTGAATGTTGTCAGTGAATGTTGTCAGTGAGTGAATGTTGTCAGTGAATGTTGTCAGTGAGTGAATGTTGTCAGTGAGTGAATGTTGTCAGTGAATGTTGTCTGTGAGTGAATGTTGTCAGTTAGTGAATGTTGTCAGTGAATGTTGTCAGAGAGTCAATGTTGTCAGTGAATGTTGTCAGTGAGTGAATGTTGTCAGTGAGTGAATGTTGTTAGTGAATGTTGTCAGTGAATGTTGTCAGAGAGTGAATGTTGTCAGTGAATGTTGTCAGAGAGTGAATGTTATCAGTAAATGTTGTCAGTGAATGTTGTCAGAGAGTGAATGTTGTCAGTGAATGTTGTCAGTTAGTGAATGTTGTCAGTGAATGTTGTCAGTGAGTGAATGTTGTCAGTGAATGTTGTCAGTGAGTGAATGTTGTCAGTGAATGCTGTCAGTGAGTGAATGTTGTCAGTGAGTGAATGTTGTCAGTGAATATTGTCAGTGAGTGAATGTTGTCAGTGAATGTTGTCAGTGAGTGAATGTTGTCAGTGAATGTTGTCAGTGAATGTTGTCAGTGAGTGAATGTTGTCAGTGAATGCTGTCAGTGAGTGAATGTTGTCAGTGAGTGAATGTTGTCAGTGAATGTTGTCAGAGAGTGAATGTTGTCAGTGAATGTTGTCAGTGAATGTTGTCAGTGAGTGTTGTCAGTGAATGTTGTCAGTGAGTGAATGTTGTCAGTGAGTGAATGTTGTCAGTGAATGTTGTCTGTGAGTGAATGTTGTCAGTTAGTGAATGTTGTCAGTGAATGTTGTCAGTGAGTGAATGTTGTCAGTGAGTGAATGTTGTCAGTGAATGTTGTCAGAGAGTCAATGTTGTCAGTGAATGTTGTCAGTGAGTGAATGTTGTCAGTGAGTGAATGTTGTCAGTGAATGTTGTCAGTGAGTGAATGTTGTCAGTGAATGTTGTCAGTGAATGTTGTCAGTGAGTGAATGTTGTCAGTGAGTGTTGTCAGTGAGTGAATGTTGTCAGAGAGTAAATGTTGTCAGTGAGTGAATGTTGTCAGTGAATGTTGTCAGTGAGTGAATGTTGTCAGTGAGTGAATGTTGTCAGTGAATGTTGTCAGTGAATGTTGTCAGTGAGTGAATGTTATCAGTGAATGTTGTCAGTGAGTGAATGTTGTCAGTGAATGTTGTCAGTGAGTGAATGTTGTCAGTGAGTGAATGTTGTCAGTGAATGTTGTCAGTGAATGTTATCAGTTAGTGAATGTTGTCAGTGAATGTTGTCAGTGAATGTTGTCAGTGAGTGAATGTTGTCAGTGAGTGAATGTTGTCAGTGAATGTTGTCTGTGAGTGAATGTTGTCAGTTAGTGAATGTTGTCAGTGAATGTTGTCAGAGAGTCAATGTTGTCAGTGAATGTTGTCAGTGAGTGAATGTTGTCAGTGAGTGAATGTTGTCAGTGAATGTTGTCAGTGAATGTTGTCAGAGAGTGAATGTTGTCAGTGAATGTTGTCAGAGAGTGAATGTTATCAGTAAATGTTGTCAGAGAGTGAATGTTGTCAGTGAATGTTGTCAGTTAGTGAATGTTGTCAGTGAATGTTGTCAGTGAGTGAATGTTGTCAGTGAATGTTGTCAGTGAGTGAATGTTGTCAGTGAATGTTGTCAGTGAATGCTGACAGTGAGTGAATGTTGTCAGTGAGTGAATGTTGTCAGTGAATATTGTCAGTGAGTGAATGTTGTCAGTGAATGTTGTCAGTGAGTGAATGTTGTCAGTGAATGTTGTCAGGGAATGTTGTCAGTGAGTGAATGTTGTCAGTGAATGCTGTCAGTGAGTGAATGTTGTCAGTGAGTGAATGTTGTCAGTGAATGTTGTCAGAGAGTGAATGTTGTCAGTGAATGTTGTCAGTGAGTGTTGTCAGTGAATGTTGTCAGTGAGTGAATGTTGTCAGTGAGTGAATGTTGTCAGTGAGTGAATGTTGTCAGTGAATGTTGTCTGTGAGTGAATGTTGTCAGTTAGTGAATGTTGTCAGTGAATGTTGTCAGTGAGTGAATGTTGTCAGTGAGTGAATGTTGTCAGTGAATGTTGTCAGAGAGTCAATGTTGTCAGTGAATGTTGTCAGTGAGTGAATGTTGTCAGTGAGTGAATGTTGTCAGTGAATGTTGTCAGTGAGTGAATGTTGTCAGTGAATGTTGTCAGTGAGTGAATGTTGTCAGTGAGTGTTGTCAGTGAGTGAATGTTGTCAGAGAGTGAATGTTGTCAGTGAGTGAATGTTGTCAGTGAATGTTGTCAGTGAGTGAATGTTGTCAGAGAGTGAATGTTGTCAGTGAGTGAATGTTGTCAGTGAATGTTGTCAGTGAGTGAATGTTGTCAGTGAGTGAATGTTGTCAGTGAATGTTGTCAGTGAGTGAATGTTGTCAGTGAATGTTGTCAGTGAGTGAATGTTGTCAGTGAATGTTGTCAGTGAGTGAATGTTGTCAGTGAATGTTGTCAGTGAGTGAATGTTGTCAGTGAATGTTGTCAGTGAGTGAATGCTGTCAGTGAGTGAATGTTGTCAGTGAGTGAATGTTGTCAGTGAATGTTGTCAGAGAGTGAATGTTGTCAGTGAATGTTGTCAGTGAATGTTGTCAGTGAGTGTTGTCAGTGAATGTTGTCAGTGAGTGAATGTTGTCAGTGAGTGAATGTTGTCAGTGAGTGAATGTTGTCAGTGAATGTTGTCTGTGAGTGAATGTTGTCAGTTAGTGAATGTTGTCAGTGAATGTTGTCAGTGAGTGAATGTTGTCAGTGAGTGAATATTGTCAGTGAATGTTGTCAGAGAGTCAATGTTGTCAGTGAATGTTGTCAGTGAGTGAATGTTGTCAGTGAATGTTGTCAGTGAGTGAATGGTGTCAGTGAATGTTGTCAGTGAATGTTGTCAGTGAGTGAATGTTGTCAGTGAGTGTTGTCAGTGAGTGAATGTTGTCAGAGAGTGAATGTTGTCAGTGAGTGAATGTTGTCAGTGAGTGAATGTTGTCAGTGAGTGAATGTTGTCAGTGAATGTTGTCAGTGAGTGAATGTTGTCAGTGAATGTCAGTGAGTGAATGTTGTCAGTGAATGTTGTCAGTGAATGTTGTCAGTGAGTGAATGTTGTCAGTGAGTGAATGTTGTCAGTGAATGTTGTCAGTGAGTGAATGTTGTCAGTGAATGCTGTCAGTGAGTGAATGTTGTCAGTGAGTGAATGTTGTCAGAGAGTGAATGTTGTCAGTGAATGTTGTCAGTGAATGTTGTCAGTGAGTGTTGTCAGTGAATGTTGTCAGAGAGTGAATGTTGTCAGTGAGTGAATGTTGTCAGTGAATGTTGTCAGTGAGTGAATGTTGTCAGTGAATGTTGTCTGTGAGTGAATGTTGTCAGTTAGTGAATGTTGTCAGTGAATGTTGTCAGTGAGTGAATGTTGTCAGTGAGTGAATGATGTCAGTGAATGTTGTCAGAGAGTCAATGTTGTCAGTGAATGTTGTCAGTGAGTGAATGTTGTCAGTGAGTGAATGTTGTCAGTGAATGTTGTCAGTGAGTGAATGTTGTCAGTGAATGTTGTCAGTGAGTGAATGTTGTCAGAGAGTGAATGTTGTCAGTGAGTGAATGTTGTCAGTGAATGTTGTCAGTGAGTGAATGTTGTCAGAGAGTGAATGTTGTCAGTGAGTGAATGTTGTCAGTGAATGTTGTCAGTGAGTGAATGTTGTCAGTGAGTGAATGTTGTCAGTGAATGTTGTCAGTTAATGTTGTCAGTGAGTGAATGTTGTCAGTGAATGTTGTCAGTGAGTGAATGTTGTCAGTGAATGCTGTCAGTGAGTGAATGTTGTCAGTGAATATTGTCAGTGAGTGGATGTTGTCAGAGAGTGAATGTTGTAAGTGAATGTTGTCAGTGAGTGAATGTTGTCAGTGAATGTTGTCAGTGAATGTTGTCAGTGAGTGAATGTTGTCAGTGAATGTTGTCAGTGAGTGAATGTTGTCAGTGAATGCTGTCAGTGAGTGAATGTTGTCAGTGAGTGAATGTTGTCAGAGAGTGAATGTTGTCAGTCAGTGAATGTTGTCAGTGAATGTTGTCAGTGAGTGAATGTTGTCAGTGAGTGAATGTTGTCAGTGAATGTTGTCAGTGAGTGAATGTTGTCAGTGAATGCTGTCAGTGAGTGAATGTTGTCAGTGAGTGAATGTTGTCAGAGAGTGAATGTTGTCAGTGAATGTTGTCAGTGAATGTTGTCAGTGAGTGTTGTCAGTGAATGTTGTCAGAGAGTGAATGTTGTCAGTGAGTGAATGTTGTCAGTGAATGTTGTCAGTGAGTGAATGTTGTCAGTGAATGTTGTCTGTGAGTGAATGTTGTCAGTTAGTGAATGTTGTCAGTGAATGTTGTCAGTGAGTGAATGTTGTCAGTGAGTGAATGATGTCAGTGAATGTTGTCAGAGAGTCAATGTTGTCAGTGAATGTTGTCAGTGAGTGAATGTTGTCAGTGAGTGAATGTTGTCAGTGAATGTTGTCAGTGAGTGAATGTTGTCAGTGAATGTTGTCAGTGAGTGAATGTTGTCAGAGAGTGAATGTTGTCAGTGAGTGAATGTTGTCAGTGAATGTTGTCAGTGAGTGAATGTTGTCAGAGAGTGAATGTTGTCAGTGAGTGAATGTTGTCAGTGAATGTTGTCAGTGAGTGAATGTTGTCAGTGAGTGAATGTTGTCAGTGAATGTTGTCAGTTAATGTTGTCAGTGAGTGAATGTTGTCAGTGAATGTTGTCAGTGAGTGAATGTTGTCAGTGAATGCTGTCAGTGAGTGAATGTTGTCAGTGAATATTGTCAGTGAGTGGATGTTGTCAGAGAGTGAATGTTGTAAGTGAATGTTGTCAGTGAGTGAATGTTGTCAGTGAATGTTGTCAGTGAATGTTGTCAGTGAGTGAATGTTGTCAGTGAATGTTGTCAGTGAGTGAATGTTGTCAGAGAGTGAATGTTGTCAGTGAGTGAATGTTGTCAGTGAATGTTGTCAGTGAGTGAATGTTGTCAGTGAGTGAATGTTGTCAGTGAATGTTGTCAGTGAATGTTGTCAGTGAGTGAATGTTGTCAGTGAATGTTGTCAGTGAGTGAATGTTGTCAGTGAATGCTGTCAGTGAGTGAATGTTGTCAGTGAATATTGTCAGTGAGTGGATGTTGTCAGAGAGTGAATGTTGTAAGTGAATGTTGTCAGTGAGTGAATGTTGTCAGTGAATGTTGTCAGTGAATGTTGTCAGAGAGTGAATGTTGTCAGTGAATGTTGTCAGTGAATGTTGTCAGTGAATGTTGTCAGTGAGTGAATGTTGTCAGTGAGTGAATGTTGTCAGTGAATGTTGTCTGTGAGTGAATGTTGTCAGTTAGTGAATGTTGTCAGTGAATGTTGTCAGAGAGTCAATGTTGTCAGTGAATGTTGTCAGTGAGTGAATGTTGTCAGTGAGTGAATGTTGTCAGTGAATGTTGTCAGTGAGTGAATGTTGTCAGTGAATGTCAGTGAGTGAATGTTGTCAGTGAATGTTGTCAGTGAGTGAATGTTGTCAGTGAGTGAATGTTGTCAGTGAATGTTGTCAGTGAGTGAATGTTGTCAGTGAGTGAATGTTGTCAGTGAATGTTGTCAGTGAGTGTTGTCAGTGAATGTTGTCAGTAAGTGAATGTTGTCAGTGAGTGAATGTTGTCAGTGAGTGAATGTTGTCAGTGAATGTTGTCAGTGAGTGAATGTTGTCAGTGAGTGAATGTTGTCAGTGAATGTTGTCAGTGAATGTTGTCAGTGAGTGAATGTTATCAGTGAATGTTGTCAGTGAGTGAATGTTGTCAGTGAATGTTGTCAGTGAGTGAATCTTGTCAGTGAGTGAATGTTGTCAGTGAATGTTGTCAGTGAATGTTATCAGTTAGTGAATGTTGTCAGTGAATGTTGTCAGTGAATGTTGTCAGTGAGTGAATGTTGTCAGTGAGTGAATGTTGTCAGTGAATGTTGTCAGTGAATGTTGTCAGTGAGTGAATGTTGTCAGTGAGTGAATGTTGTCAGTGAATGTTGTCAGTGAATGTTGTCAGTGAGTGAATGTTGTCAGTGAATGTTGTCAGTGAGTGAATGTTGTCAGTGAATGTTGTCAGTGAGTGAATGTTGTCAGTGAATGTTGTCAGAGAGTCAATGTTGTCAGTGAATGTTGTCAGTGAGTGAATGTTGTCAGTGAGTGAATGTTGTCAGTGAATGTTGTCAGTGAGTGAATGTTGTCAGTGAGTGAATGTTGTCAGTGAATGTTGTCAGTGAATGTTATCAGTTAGTGAATGTTGTCAGTGAATGTTGTCAGTGAGTGAATGTTGTCAGTGAGTGAATGTTGTCAGTGAATGTTGTCAGTGAATGTTGTCAGTGAGTGAATGTTATCAGTGAATGTTGTCAGTGAGTGAATGTTGTCAGTGAATGTTGTCAGTGAGTGAATGTTGTCAGTGAGTGAATGTTGTCAGTGAATGTTGTCAGTGAATGTTATCAGTTAGTGAATGTTGTCAGTGAATGTTGTCAGTGAGTGAATGTTGTCAGTGAATGTTGTCAGTGAGTGAATGTTGTCAGTGAGTGAATGTTGTCAGTGAATGTTGTCTGTGAGTGAATGTTGTCAGTTAGTGAATGTTGTCAGTGAATGTTGTCAGAGAGTCAATGTTGTCAGTGAATGTTGTCAGTGAGTGAATGTTGTCAGTGAGTGAATGTTGTTAGTGAATGTTGTCAGTGAATGTTGTCAGAGAGTGAATGTTGTCAGTGAATGTTGTCAGAGAGTGAATGTTATCAGTAAATGTTGTCAGTGAATGTTGTCAGAGAGTGAATGTTGTCAGTGAATGTTGTCAGTTAGTGAATGTTGTCAGTTAATGTTGTCAGTGAGTGAATGTTGTCAGTGAATGTTGTCAGTGAGTGAATGTTGTCAGTGAATGCTGTCAGTGAGTGAATGTTGTCAGTGAGTGAATGTTGTCAGTGAATATTGTCAGTGAGTGAATGTTGTCAGTGAATGTTGTCAGTGAGTGAATGTTGTCAGTGAATGTTGTCAGTGAATGTTGTCAGTGAGTGAATGTTGTCAGTGAATGCTGTCAGTGAGTGAATGTTGTCAGTGAGTGAATGTTGTCAGTGAATGTTGTCAGAGAGTGAATGTTGTCAGTGAATGTTGTCAGTGAATGTTGTCAGTGAGTGTTGTCAGTGAATGTTGTCAGTGAGTGAATGTTGTCAGTGAGTGAATGTTGTCAGTGAATGTTGTCTGTGAGTGAATGTTGTCAGTTAGTGAATGTTGTCAGTGAATGTTGTCAGTGAGTGAATGTTGTCAGTGAGTGAATGTTGTCAGTGAATGTTGTCAGAGAGTCAATGTTGTCAGTGAATGTTGTCAGTGAGTGAATGTTGTCAGTGAGTGAATGTTGTCAGTGAATGTTGTCAGTGAGTGAATGTTGTCAGTGAATGTTGTCAGTGAATGTTGTCAGTGAGTGAATGTTGTCAGTGAGTGTTGTCAGTGAGTGAATGTTGTCAGAGAGTAAATGTTGTCAGTGAGTGAATGTTGTCAGTGAATGTTGTCAGTGAGTGAATGTTGTCAGTGAGTGAATGTTGTCAGTGAATGTTGTCAGTGAATGTTGTCAGTGAGTGAATGTTATCAGTGAATGTTGTCAGTGAGTGAATGTTGTCAGTGAATGTTGTCAGTGAGTGAATGTTGTCAGTGAGTGAATGTTGTCAGTGAATGTTGTCAGTGAATGTTATCAGTTAGTGAATGTTGTCAGTGAATGTTGTCAGTGAATGTTGTCAGTGAGTGAATGTTGTCAGTGAGTGAATGTTGTCAGTGAATGTTGTCTGTGAGTGAATGTTGTCAGTTAGTGAATGTTGTCAGTGAATGTTGTCAGAGAGTCAATGTTGTCAGTGAATGTTGTCAGTGAGTGAATGTTGTCAGTGAGTGAATGTTGTCAGTGAATGTTGTCAGTGAATGTTGTCAGAGAGTGAATGTTGTCAGTGAATGTTGTCAGAGAGTGAATGTTATCAGTAAATGTTGTCAGAGAGTGAATGTTGTCAGTGAATGTTGTCAGTTAGTGAATGTTGTCAGTGAATGTTGTCAGTGAGTGAATGTTGTCAGTGAATGTTGTCAGTGAGTGAATGTTGTCAGTGAATGTTGTCAGTGAATGCTGTCAGTGAGTGAATGTTGTCAGTGAGTGAATGTTGTCAGTGAATATTGTCAGTGAGTGAATGTTGTCAGTGAATGTTGTCAGTGAGTGAATGTTGTCAGTGAATGTTGTCAGGGAATGTTGTCAGTGAGTGAATGTTGTCAGTGAATGCTGTCAGTGAGTGAATGTTGTCAGTGAGTGAATGTTGTCAGTGAATGTTGTCAGAGAGTGAATGTTGTCAGTGAATGTTGTCAGTGAGTGTTGTCAGTGAATGTTGTCAGTGAGTGAATGTTGTCAGTGAGTGAATGTTGTCAGTGAGTGAATGTTGTCAGTGAATGTTGTCTGTGAGTGAATGTTGTCAGTTAGTGAATGTTGTCAGTGAATGTTGTCAGTGAGTGAATGTTGTCAGTGAGTGAATGTTGTCAGTGAATGTTGTCAGAGAGTCAATGTTGTCAGTGAATGTTGTCAGTGAGTGAATGTTGTCAGTGAGTGAATGTTGTCAGTGAATGTTGTCAGTGAGTGAATGTTGTCAGTGAATGTTGTCAGTGAGTGAATGTTGTCAGTGAGTGTTGTCAGTGAGTGAATGTTGTCAGAGAGTGAATGTTGTCAGTGAGTGAATGTTGTCAGTGAATGTTGTCAGTGAGTGAATGTTGTCAGAGAGTGAATGTTGTCAGTGAGTGAATGTTGTCAGTGAATGTTGTCAGTGAGTGAATGTTGTCAGTGAGTGAATGTTGTCAGTGAATGTTGTCAGTGAGTGAATGTTGTCAGTGAATGTTGTCAGTGAGTGAATGTTGTCAGTGAATGTTGTCAGTGAGTGAATGTTGTCAGTGAATGTTGTCAGTGAGTGAATGCTGTCAGTGAGTGAATGTTGTCAGTGAGTGAATGTTGTCAGTGAATGTTGTCAGAGAGTGAATGTTGTCAGTGAATGTTGTCAGTGAATGTTGTCAGTGAGTGTTGTCAGTGAATGTTGTCAGTGAGTGAATGTTGTCAGTGAGTGAATGTTGTCAGTGAGTGAATGTTGTCAGTGAATGTTGTCTGTGAGTGAATGTTGTCAGTTAGTGAATGTTGTCAGTGAATGTTGTCAGTGAGTGAATGTTGTCAGTGAGTGAATGTTGTCAGTGAATGTTGTCAGAGAGTCAATGTTGTCAGTGAATGTTGTCAGTGAGTGAATGTTGTCAGTGAATGTTGTCAGTGAGTGAATGGTGTCAGTGAATGTTGTCAGTGAATGTTGTCAGTGAGTGAATGTTGTCAGTGAGTGTTGTCAGTGAGTGAATGTTGTCAGAGAGTGAATGTTGTCAGTGAGTGAATGTTGTCAGTGAATGTTGTCAGTGAATGTTGTCAGAGAGTGAATGTTGTCAGTGAGTGAATGTTGTCAGTGAATGTTGTCAGTGAGTGAATGTTGTCAGTGAGTGAATGTTGTCAGTGAATGTTGTCAGTTAATGTTGTCAGTGAATGTTGTCAGTGAGTGAATGTTGTCAGTGAATGTTGTCAGTGAGTGAATGTTGTCAGTGAATGTTGTCAGTGAGTGAATGTTGTCAGTGAGTGAATGTTGTCAGTGAATGTTGTCAGTGAATGTTATCAGTGAGTGAATGTTGATAGTGAGTGAATGTTGTCAGTGAATGTTGTCAGTGAGTGAATGTTGTCAGTGAATGTTGTCAGTGAGTGAATGTTGTCAGTGAGTGAATGTTGTCAGTGAATGTTGTCAGAGAGTGAATGTTGTCAGTGAATGTTGTCAGTGAATGTTGTCAGTGAGTGTTGTCAGTGAATGTTGTCAGTGAGTGAATGTTGTCAGTGAGTGAATGTTGTCAGTGAATGTTGTCAGTGAGTGAATGTTGTCAGTGAGTGAATGTTGTCAGTGAATGTTGTCAGTGAATGTTGTCAGTGAGTGAATGTTATCAGTGAATGTTGTCAGTGAGTGAATGTTGTCAGTGAATGTTGTCAGTGAGTGAATGTTATCAGTGAGTGAATGTTGTCAGTGAATGTTGTCAGTGAATGTTATCAGTTAGTGAATGTTGTCAGTGAATGTTGTCAGTGAATGTTGTCAGTGAGTGAATGTTGTCAGTGAATGTTGTCAGTGAATGTTGTCAGTGAGTGAATGTTGTCAGTGAGTGAATGTTGTCAGTGAATGTTGTCAGTGAGTGAATGTTGTCAGTGAATGTTGTCAGTGAGTGAATGTTGTCAGTGAATGTTGTCAGAGAGTCAATGTTGTCAGTGAATGTTGTCAGTGAGTGAATGTTGTCAGTGAGTGAATGTTGTCAGTGAATGTTGTCAGTGAGTGAATGTTGTCAGTGAATGTTGTCAGTGAATGTTGTCAGTGAGTGAATGTTGTCAGTGAGTGTTGTCAGTGAGTGAATGTTGTCAGAGAGTGAAAGTTGTCAGTGAGTGAATGTTGTCAGTGAATGTTGTCAGTGAGTGAATGTTGTCAGTGAGTGAATGTTGTCAGTGAATGTTGTCAGTGAATGTTGTCAGTGAGTGAATGTTATCAGTGAATGTTGTCAGTGAGTGAATGTTGTCAGTGAATGTTGTCAGTGAGTGAATGTTGTCAGTGAGTGAATGTTGTCAGTGAATGTTGTCAGTGAATGTTATCAGTTAGTGAATGTTGTCAGTGAATGTTGTCAGTGAGTGAATGTTGTCAGTGAATGTTGTCAGTGAGTGAATGTTGTCAGTGAGTGAATGTTGTCAGTGAATGTTGTCAGTTAGTGAATGTTGTCAGTGAATGTTGTCAGTGAGTGAATGTTGTCAGTGAATGTTGTCAGTGAGTGAATGTTGTCAGTGAATGTTGTCTGTGAGTGAATGTTGTCAGTTAGTGAATGTTGTCAGTGAATGTTGTCAGAGAGTCAATGTTGTCAGTGAATGTTGTCAGTGAGTGAATGTTGTCAGTGAGTGAATGTTGTCAGTGAATGTCAGTGAGTGAATGTTGTCAGTGAATGTTGTCAGTGAATGTTAGCAGTGAGTGAATGTTGTCAGTGAGTGAATGTTGTCAGTGAATGTTGTCAGTGAGTGAATGTTGTCAGTAAATGCTGTCAGTGAGTGAATGTTGTCAGTGAGTGAATGTTGTCAGAGAGTGAATGTTGTCAGTGAATGTTGTCAGTGAATGTTGTCAGTGAGTGTTGTCAGTGAATGTTGTCAGAGAGTGAATGTTGTCAGTGAGTGAATGTTGTCAGTGAATGTTGTCAGTGAGTGAATGTTGTCAGTGAATGTTGTCTGTGAGTGAATGCTGTCAGTTAGTGAATGTTGTCAGTGAATGTTGTCAGTGAGTGAATGTTGTCAGTGAGTGAATGATGTCAGTGAATGTTGTCAGAGAGTCAATGTTGTCAGTGAATGTTGTCAGTGAGTGAATGTTGTCAGTGAGTGAATGTTGTCAGTGAATGTTGTCAGTGAGTGAATGTTGTCAGTGAATGTTGTCAGTGAGTGAATGTTGTCAGAGAGTGAATGTTGTCAGTGAGTGAATGTTGTCAGTGAATGTTGTCAGTGAGTGAATGTTGTCAGAGAGTGAATGTTGTCAGTGAGTGAATGTTGTCAGTGAATGTTGTCAGTGAGTGAATGTTGTCAGTGAGTGAATGTTGTCAGTGAATGTTGTCAGTTAATGTTGTCAGTGAATGTTGTCAGTGAGTGAATGTTGTCAGTGAATGTTGTCAGTGAATGTTGTCAGTGAGTGAATGTTGTCAGTGAATGTTGTCAGTGAGTGAATAATGTCAGTGAATGCTGTCAGTGAGTGAATGTTGTCAGTGAATATTGTCAGTGAGTGGATGTTGTCAGAGAGTGAATGTTGTAAGTGAATGTTGTCAGTGAGTGAATGTTGTCAGTGAATGCTGTCAGTGAGTGAATGTTGTCAGTGAGTGAATGTTGTCAGAGAGTGAATGTTGTCAGTGAATGTTGTCAGTGAGTGTTGTCAGTGAATGTTGTCAGTGAGTGAATGTTGTCAGTGAATGTTGTCAGTGAGTGAATGTTGTCAGTGAATGTTGTCAGTGAATGTTGTCAGTGAGTGAATGTTGTCAGTGAATGTTGTCAGTGAATGTTGTCAGTGAATGTTGTTAGTGAGTGAATGTTGTCAGTGAGTGAATGTTGTCAGTGAATGTTGTCTGTGAGTGAATGTTGTCAGTTAGTGAATGTTGTCAGTGAATGTTGTCAGAGAGTCAATGTTGTCAGTGAATGTTGTCAGTGAGTGAATGTTGTCAGTGAGTGAATGTTGTCAGTGAATGTTGTCAGTGAGTGAATGTTGTCAGTGAATGTCAGTGAGTGAAAGTTGTCAGTGAATGTTGTCAGTGAGTGAATGTTGTCAGTGAGTGAATGTTGTCAGTGAATGTTGTCAGTGAGTGAATGTTGTCAGTGAGTGAATGTTGTCAGTGAATGTTGTCAGTGAGTGTTGTCAGTGAATGTTGTCAGTGAGTGAATGTTGTCAGTGAGTGAATGTTGTCAGTGAGTGAATGTTGTCAGTGAATGTTGTCAGTGAGTGAATGTTGTCAGTGAGTGAATGTTGTCAGTGAATGTTGTCAGTGAATGTTGTCAGTGAGTGAATGTTATCAGTGAATGTTGTCAGTGAGTGAATGTTGTCAGTGAATGTTGTCAGTGAGTGAATGTTGTCAGTGAGTGAATGTTGTCAGTGAATGTTGTCAGTGAATGTTATCAGTTAGTGAATGTTGTCAGTGAATGTTGTCAGTGAATGTTGTCAGTGAGTGAATGTTGTCAGTGAATGTTGTCAGTGAATGTTGTCAGTGAGTGAATGTTGTCAGTGAGTGAATGTTGTCAGTGAATGTTGTCAGTGAATGTTGTCAGTGAGTGAATGTTGTCAGTGAATGTTGTCAGTGAGTGAATGTTGTCAGTGAATGTTGTCAGAGAGTCAATGTTGTCAGTGAATGTTGTCAGTGAGTGAATGTTGTCAGTGAGTGAATGTTGTCAGTGAATGTTGTCAGTGAGTGAATGTTGTCAGTGAATGTTGTCAGTGAATGTTGTCAGTGAGTGAATGTTGTCAGTGAGTGTTGTCAGTGAGTGAATGTTGTCAGAGAGTGAATGTTGTCAGTGAGTGAATGTTGTCAGTGAATGTTGTCAGTGAGTGAATGTTGTCAGTGAGTGAATGTTGTCAGTGAATGTTGTCAGTGAATGTTGTCAGTGAGTGAATGTTATCAGTGAATGTTGTCAGTGAGTGAATGTTGTCAGTGAATGTTGTCAGTGAGTGAATGTTGTCAGTGAGTGAATGTTGTCAGTGAATGTTGTCAGTGAATGTTATCAGTTAGTGAATGTTGTCAGTGAATGTTGTCAGTGAGTGAATGTTGTCAGTGAGTGAATGTTGTCAGTGAATGTTGTCTGTGAGTGAATGTTGTCAGTTAGTGAATGTTGTCAGTGAATGTTGTCAGAGAGTCAATGTTGTCAGTGAATGTTGTCAGTGAGTGAATGTTGTCAGTGAGTGAATGTTGTTAGTGAATGTTGTCAGTGAATGTTGTCAGAGAGTGAATGTTGTCAGTGAATGTTGTCAGAGAGTGAATGTTATCAGTAAATGTTGTCAGTGAATGTTGTCAGAGAGTGAATGTTGTCAGTGAATGTTGTCAGTTAGTGAATGTTGTCAGTGAATGTTGTCAGTGAGTGAATGTTGTCAGTGAATGTTGTCAGTGAGTGAATGTTGTCAGTGAATGCTGTCAGTGAGTGAATGTTGTCAGTGAGTGAATGTTGTCAGTGAATATTGTCAGTGAGTGAATGTTGTCAGTGAATGTTGTCAGTGAGTGAATGTTGTCAGTGAATGTTGTCAGTGAATGTTGTCAGTGAGTGAATGTTGTCAGTGAATGCTGTCAGTGAGTGAATGTTGTCAGTGAGTGAATGTTGTCAGTGAATGTTGTCAGAGAGTGAATGTTGTCAGTGAATGTTGTCAGTGAATGTTGTCAGTGAGTGTTGTCAGTGAATGTTGTCAGTGAGTGAATGTTGTCAGTGAGTGAATGTTGTCAGTGAATGTTGTCTGTGAGTGAATGTTGTCAGTTAGTGAATGTTGTCAGTGAATGTTGTCAGTGAGTGAATGTTGTCAGTGAGTGAATGTTGTCAGTGAATGTTGTCAGAGAGTCAATGTTGTCAGTGAATGTTGTCAGTGAGTGAATGTTGTCAGTGAGTGAATGTTGTCAGTTAGTGAATGTTGTCAGTGAATGTTGTCAGAGAGTCAATGTTGTCAGTGAATGTTGTCAGTGAGTGAATGTTGTCTGTGAGTGAATGTTGTCAGTTAGTGAATGTTGTCAGTGAATGTTGTCAGAGAGTCAATGTTGTCAGTGAATGTTGTCAGTGAGTGAATGTTGTCAGTGAGTGAATGTTGTCAGTGAATGTTGTCAGTGAGTGAATGTTGTCAGTGAATGTTGTCAGTGAATGTTGTCAGTGAGTGAATGTTGTCAGTGAGTGTTGTCAGTGAGTGAATGTTGTCAGAGAGTAAATGTTGTCAGTGAGTGAATGTTGTCAGTGAATGTTGTCAGTGAGTGAATGTTGTCAGTGAGTGAATGTTGTCAGTGAATGTTGTCAGTGAATGTTGTCAGTGAGTGAATGTTATCAGTGAATGTTGTCAGTGAGTGAATGTTGTCAGTGAATGTTGTCAGTGAGTGAATGTTGTCAGTGAGTGAATGTTGTCAGTGAATGTTGTCAGTGAATGTTATCAGTTAGTGAATGTTGTCAGTGAATGTTGTCAGTGAATGTTGTCAGTGAGTGAATGTTGTAAGTGAGTGAATGTTGTCAGTGAATGTTGTCTGTGAGTGAATGTTGTCAGTTAGTGAATGTTGTCAGTGAATGTTGTCAGAGAGTCAATGTTGTCAGTGAATGTTGTCAGAGAGTCAATGTTGTCAGTGAATGTTGTCAGTGAGTGAATGTTGTCAGTGAGTGAATGTTGTCAGTGAATGTTGTCAGTGAATGTTGTCAGAGAGTGAATGTTGTCAGTGAATGTTGTCAGAGAGTGAATGTTATCAGTAAATGTTGTCAGAGAGTGAATGTTGTCAGTGAATGTTGTCAGTTAGTGAATGTTGTCAGTGAATGTTGTCAGTGAGTGAATGTTGTCAGTGAATGTTGTCAGTGAGTGAATGTTGTCAGTGAATGTTGTCAGTGAATGCTGTCAGTGAGTGAATGTTGTCAGTGAGTGAATGTTGTCAGTGAATATTGTCAGTGAGTGAATGTTGTCAGTGAATGTTGTCAGTGAGTGAATGTTGTCAGTGAATGTTGTCAGGGAATGTTGTCAGTGAGTGAATGTTGTCAGTGAATGCTGTCAGTGAGTGAATGTTGTCAGTGAGTGAATGTTGTCAGTGAATGTTGTCAGAGAGTGAATGTTGTCAGTGAATGTTGTCAGTGAGTGTTGTCAGTGAATGTTGTCAGTGAGTGAATGTTGTCAGTGAGTGAATGTTGTCAGTGAGTGAATGTTGTCAGTGAATGTTGTCTGTGAGTGAATGTTGTCAGTTAGTGAATGTTGTCAGTGAATGTTGTCAGTGAGTGAATGTTGTCAGTGAGTGAATGTTGTCAGTGAATGTTGTCAGAGAGTCAATGTTGTCAGTGAATGTTGTCAGTGAGTGAATGTTGTCAGTGAGTGAATGTTGTCAGTGAATGTTGTCAGTGAGTGAATGTTGTCAGTGAATGTTGTCAGTGAGTGAATGTTGTCAGTGAGTGTTGTCAGTGAGTGAATGTTGTCAGAGAGTGAATGTTGTCAGTGAGTGAATGTTGTCAGTGAATGTTGTCTGTGAGTGAATGTTGTCAGTGAATGTTGTCAGTGAGTGAATGTTGTCAGTGAATGTTGTCAGTGAGTGAATGTTGTCAGTGAATGTTGTCAGTGAGTGAATGTTGTCAGTGAATGTTGTCAGTGAGTGAATGTTGTCAGTGAATGTTGTCAGTGAGTGAATGCTGTCAGTGAGTGAATGTTGTCAGTGAGTGAATGTTGTCAGTGAATGTTGTCAGAGAGTGAATGTTGTCAGTGAATGTTGTCAGTGAATGTTGTCAGTGAGTGTTGTCAGTGAATGTTGTCAGTGAGTGAATGTTGTCAGTGAGTGAATGTTGTCAGTGAGTGAATGTTGTCAGTGAATGTTGTCTGTGAGTGAATGTTGTCAGTTAGTGAATGTTGTCAGTGAATGTTGTCAGTGAGTGAATGTTGTCAGTGAGTGAATGTTGTCAGTGAATGTTGTCAGAGAGTCAATGTTGTCAGTGAATGTTGTCAGTGAGTGAATGTTGTCAGTGAGTGAATGTTGTCAGTGAATGTTGTCAGTGAGTGAATGTTGTCAGTGAATGTTGTCAGTGAATGTTGTCAGTGAGTGAATGTTGTCAGTGAGTGTTGTCAGTGAGTGAATGTTGTCAGAGAGTGAATGTTGTCAGTGAGTGAATGTTGTCAGTGAATGTTGTCAGTGAGTGAATGTTGTCAGTGAATGTTATCAGTTAGTGAATGTTGTCAGTGAATGTTGTCAGTGAATGTTGTCAGTGAGTGAATGTTGTCAGTGAGTGAATGTTGTCAGTGAATGTTGTCTGTGAGTGAATGTTGTCAGTTAGTGAATGTTGTCAGTGAATGTTGTCAGAGAGTCAATGTTGTCAGTGAATGTTGTCAGAGAGTCAATGTTGTCAGTGAATGTTGTCAGTGAGTGAATGTTGTCAGTGAGTGAATGTTGTCAGTGAATGTTGTCAGTGAGTGAATGTTGTCAGTGAATGTTGTCAGTGAGTGAATGTTGTCAGTGAATGTTGTCTGTGAGTGAATGTTGTCAGTTAGTGAATGTTGTCAGTGAATGTTGTCAGAGAGTCAATGTTGTCAGTGAATGTTGTCAGTGAGTGAATGTTGTCAGTGAGTGAATGTTGTCAGTGAATGTTGTCAGTGAGTGAATGTTGTCAGTGAATGTTGTCAGTGAGTGAATGTTGTCAGTGAATGTTGTCAGTGAGTGAATGTTGTCAGTGAATGTTGTCAGTGAGTGAATGCTGTCAGTGAGTGAATGTTGTCAGTGAGTGAATGTTGTCAGTGAATGTTGTCAGAGAGTGAATGTTGTCAGTGAATGTTGTCAGTGAATGTTGTCAGTGAGTGTTGTCAGTGAATGTTGTCAGTGAGTGAATGTTGTCAGTGAGTGAATGTTGTCAGTGAGTGAATGTTGTCAGTGAATGTTGTCTGTGAGTGAATGTTGTCAGTTAGTGAATGTTGTCAGTGAATGTTGTCAGTGAGTGAATGTTGTCAGTGAGTGAATGTTGTCAGTGAATGTTGTCAGAGAGTCAATGTTGTCAGTGAATGTTGTCAGTGAGTGAATGTTGTCAGTGAGTGAATGTTGTCAGTGAATGTTGTCAGTGAGTGAATGTTGTCAGTGAATGTTGTCAGTGAATGTTGTCAGTGAGTGAATGTTGTCAGTGAGTGTTGTCAGTGAGTGAATGTTGTCAGAGAGTGAATGTTGTCAGTGAGTGAATGTTGTCAGTGAATGTTGTCAGTGAGTGAATGTTGTCAGTGAGTGAATGTTGTCAGTGAATGTTGTCAGTGAATGTTGTCAGTGAGTGAATGTTGTCAGTGAATGTTGTCAGTGAGTGAATGTTGTCAGTGAATGTTGTCAGTGAGTGAATGTTGTCAGTGAATGTTGTCAGTGAGTGAATGTTGTCAGTGAGTGTTGTCAGTGAGTGAATGTTGTCAGAGAGTGAATGTTGTCAGTGAGTGAATGTTGTCAGTGAATGTTGTCAGTGAGTGAATGTTGTCAGAGAGTGAATGTTGTCAGTGAGTGAATGTTGTCAGTGAATGTTGTCAGTGAGTGAATGTTGTCAGTGAGTGAATGTTGTCAGTGAATGTTGTCAGTGAGTGAATGTTGTCAGTGAATGTTGTCAGTGAGTGAATGTTGTCAGTGAATGTTGTCAGTGAGTGAATGTTGTCAGTGAATGTTGTCAGTGAGTGAATGTTGTCAGTGAATGTTGTCAGTGAGTGAATGCTGTCAGTGAGTGAATGTTGTCAGTGAGTGAATGTTGTCAGTGAATGTTGTCAGAGAGTGAATGTTGTCAGTGAATGTTGTCAGTGAATGTTGTCAGTGAGTGTTGTCAGTGAATGTTGTCAGTGAGTGAATGTTGTCAGTGAGTGAATGTTGTCAGTTAGTGAATGTTGTCAGTGAATGTTGTCAGTGAGTGAATGTTGTCAGTGAGTGAATGTTGTCAGTGAATGTTGTCAGAGAGTCAATGTTGTCAGTGAATGTTGTCAGTGAGTGAATGTTGTCAGTGAGTGAATGTTGTCAGTGAATGTTGTCAGTGAGTGAATGTTGTCAGTGAATGTTGTCAGTGAATGTTGTCAGTGAGTGAATGTTGTCAGTGAGTGTTGTCAGTGAGTGAATGTTGTCAGAGAGTGAATGTTGTCAGTGAGTGAATGTTGTCAGTGAATGTTGTCAGTGAGTGAATGTTGTCAGTGAATGTTGTCAGTGAGTGAATGTTGTCAGTGAATGTTGTCAGTGAGTGAATGTTGTCAGTGAATTTTGTCAGTGAGTGAATGTTGTCAGTGAATGTTGTCAGTGAGTGAATGTTGTCAGTGAATGTTGTCAGTGAGTGAATGTTGTCAGTGAGTGAATGTTGTCAGTGAATGTTGTCTGTGAGTGAATGTTGTCAGTTAGTGAATGTTGTCAGTGAATGTTGTCAGTGAGTGAATGTTGTCAGTGAATGTTGTCAGAGGGTCAATGTTGTCAGTGAATGTTGTCAGTGAGTGAATGTTGTCAGTGAGTGAATGTTGTCAGTGAATGTTGTCAGTGAGTGAATGTTGTCAGTGAATGTTGTCAGTGAATGTTGTCAGTGAGTGAATGTTGTCAGTGAGTGAATGTTGTCAGAGAGTGAATGTTGTCAGTGAGTGAATGTTGTCAGTGAATGTTGTGAGTGAGTGAATGTTGTCAGTGAGTGAATGTTGTCAGTGAATGTTGTCAGTGAATGTTGTCAGTGAGTGAATGTTGTCAGTGAATGTTGTCAGTGAGTGAATGCTGTCAGTGAGTGAATGTTGTCAGTGAGTGAATGTTGTCAGTGAATGTTGTCAGAGAGTGAATGTTGTCAGTGAATGTTGTCAGTGAATGTTGTCAGTGAGTGTTGTCAGTGAATGTTGTCAGTGAGTGAATGTTGTCAGTGAGTGAATGTTGTCAGTGAGTGAATGTTGTCAGTGAATGTTGTCAGTGAGTGAATGTTGTCAGTGAGTGAATGTTGTCAGTGAATGTTGTCAGTGAATGTTGTCAGTGAGTGAATGTTGTCAGTGAATGTTGTCAGTGAGTGAATGTTGTCAGTGAATTTTGTCAGTGAGTGAATGTTGTCAGTGAATGTTGTCAGTGAGTGAATGTTGTCAGTGAATGTTGTCAGTGAGTGAATGTTGTCAGTGAGTGAATGTTGTCAGTGAATGTTGTCTGTGAGTGAATGTTGTCAGTTAGTGAATGTTGTCAGTGAATGTTGTCAGTGAGTGAATGTTGTCAGTGAGTGAATGTTGTCAGTGAATGTTGTCAGAGGGTCAATGTTGTCAGTGAATGTTGTCAGTGAGTGAATGTTGTCAGTGAGTGAATGTTGTCAGTGAATGTTGTCAGTGAGTGAATGTTGTCAGTGAATGTTGTCAGTGAATGTTGTCAGTGAGTGAATGTTGTCAGTGAGTGAATGTTGTCAGAGAGTGAATGTTGTCAGTGAGTGAATGTTGTCAGTGAATGTTGTGAGTGAGTGAATGTTGTCAGTGAGTGAATGTTGTCAGTGAATGTTGTCAGTGAATGTTGTCAGTGAGTGAATGTTGTCAGTGAATGTTGTCAGTGAGTGAATGTTGTCAGTGAATGTTGTCAGTGAGTGAATGTTGTCAGTGAATGTTGTCAGTGAGTGAATGCTGTCAGTGAGTGAATGTTGTCAGTGAGTGAATGTTGTCAGTGAATGTTGTCAGAGAGTGAATGTTGTCAGTGAATGTTGTCAGTGAATGTTGTCAGTGAGTGTTGTCAGTGAATGTTGTCAGTGAGTGAATGTTGTCAGTGAGTGAATGTTGTCAGTGAGTGAATGTTGTCAGTGAATGTTGTCTGTGAGTGAATGTTGTCAGTTAGTGAATGTTATCAGTGAGTGAATGTTGTCAGTGAATGTTGTCAGTGAGTGAATGTTGTCAGTGAGTGAATGTTGTCAGTGAATGTTGTCAGTGAGTGAATGTTGTCAGTGAGTGTTGTAAGTGAGTCAATGTTGTCAGTGAGTGTTGTCAGTGAGTGTTGTCAGTGAGTGAATGTTGTCAGTGAATGTTGTCAGTGAGTGAATGTTGTCAGTGAGTGTTGTCAGTGAGTGAATGTTGTCAGTGAATGTTGTCAGTGAATGTTGTCAGTGAGTGAATGTTGTCAGTGAATGTTGTCAGTGAGTGAATGTTGTCAGTGAATGTTGTCAGTGAATGTTGTCAGTGAGTGAATGTTGTCAGTGAATGTTGTCAGTGAATGTTGTCAGTGAGTGAATGTTATCAGTGAATGTTGTCAGTGAGTGAATGTTGTCAGTGAATGTTGTCAGTGAGTGAATGTTGTCAGTGAGTGAATGTTGTCAGTGAATGTTGTCAGTTAGTGAATGTTGTCAGTGAGTGAATGTTGTCAGTGAATGTTGTCAGTGAGTGAATGTTGTCAGTGAGTGAATGTTGTCAGTGAATGTTGTCTGTGAGTGAATGTTGTCAGTTAGTGAATGTTGTCAGTGAATGTTGTCAGAGAGTCAATGTTGTCAGTGAATGTTGTCAGTGAGTGAATGTTGTCAGTGAGTGAATGTTGTCAGTGAATGTTGTCAGTGAGTGAATGTTGTCAGTGAATGTCAGTGAGTGAATGTTGTCAGTGAATGTTGTCAGTGAATGTTGTCAGTGAGTGAATGTTGTCAGTGAGTGAATGTTGTCAGTGAATGTTGTCAGAGAGTGAATGTTGTCAGTGAGTGAATGTTGTCAGTGAATGTTGTCAGTGAGTGAATGTTGTCAGTGAATGTTGTCTGTGAGTGAATGTTGTCAGTTAGTGAATGTTGTCAGTGAATGTTGTCAGAGAGTCAATGTTGTCAGTGAATGTTGTCAGTGAGTGAATGTTGTCAGTGAGTGAATGTTGTCAGTGAATGTTGTCAGTGAGTGAATGTTGTCAGTGAATGTCAGTGAGTGAATGTTGTCAGTGAATGTTGTCAGTGAATGTTGTCAGTGAGTGAATGTTGTCAGTGAGTGAATGTTGTCAGTGAATGTTGTCAGTTAATGTTGTCAGTGAATGTTGTCAGTGAGTGAATGTTGTCAGTGAATGTTGTCAGTGAGTGAATGTTGTCAGTGAATGTTGTCAGTGAGTGAATGTTGTCAGTGAATGTTGTCAGTGAATGTTATCAGTGAGTGAATGTTGTCAGTGAGTGAATGTTGTCAGTGAATGTTGTCAGTGAGTGAATGTTGTCAGAGAGTGAATGTTGTCAGTGAGTGAATGTTGTCAGTGAATGTTGTCAGTGAATGTTGTCTGTGAGTGAATGTTGTCAGTGAATGTTGTCAGTGAGTGAATGTTGTCAGTGAATGTTGTCAGTGAGTGAATGTTGTCAGTGAATGTTGTCAGTGAGTGAATGTTGTCAGTGAATGCTGTCAGTGAGTGAATGTTGTCAGTGAATATTGTCAGTGAGTGAATGTTGTCAGAGAGTGAATGTTGTCAGTGAATGTTGTCAGTGAGTGAATGTTGTCAGTGAATGTTGTCAGTGAATGTTGTCAGTGAGTGAATGTTGTCAGTGAATGTTGTCAGTGAGTGAATGTTGTCAGTGAATGCTGTCAGTGAGTGAATGTTGTCAGTGAGTGAATGTTGTCAGAGAGTGAATGTTGTCAGTGAATGTTGTCAGTGAGTGTTGTCAGTGAATGTTGTCAGTGAGTGAATGTTGTCAGTGAATGTTGTCAGTGAGTGAATGTTGTCAGTGAATGTTGTCAGTGAATGTTGTCAGTGAGTGAATGTTGTCAGTGAGTGAATGTTGACAGTGAATGTTGTCAGTGAGTGAATGTTATCAGTGAATGTTGTCAGTGAGTGAATGTTGTCAGTGAATGTTGTCAGTGAGTGAATGTTGTCAGTGAGTGAATGTTGTCAGTGAATGTTGTCAGTTAGTGAATGTTGTCAGTGAATGTTGTCAGTGAGTGAATGTTGTCAGTGAATGTTGTCAGTGAGTGAATGTTGTCAGTGAATGTTGTCTGTGAGTGAATGTTGTCAGTTAGTGAATGTTGTCAGTGAATGTTGTCAGAGAGTCAATGTTGTCAGTGAATGTTGTCAGTGAGTGAATGTTGTCAGTGAGTGAATGTTGTCAGTGAATGTTGTCAGTGAGTGAATGTTGTCAGTGAATGTCAGTGAGTGAATGTTGTCAGTGAATGTTGTCAGTGAATGTTGTCAGTGAGTGAATGTTGTCAGTGAGTGAATGTTGTCAGTGAATGTTGTCAGTGAGTGAATGTTGTCAGTGAATGCTGTCAGTGAGTGAATGTTGTCAGTGAGTGAATGTTGTCAGAGAGTGAATGTTGTCAGTGAATGTTGTCAGTGAATGTTGTCAGTGAGTGTTGTCAGTGAATGTTGTCAGAGAGTGAATGTTGTCAGTGAGTGAATGTTGTCAGTGAATGTTGTCAGTGAGTGAATGTTGTCAGTGAATGTTGTCTGTGAGTGAATGTTGTCAGTTAGTGAATGTTGTCAGTGAATGTTGTCAGTGAGTGAATGTTGTCAGTGAGTGAATGATGTCAGTGAATGTTGTCAGAGAGTCAATGTTGTCAGTGAATGTTGTCAGTGAGTGAATGTTGTCAGTGAGTGAATGTTGTCAGTGAATGTTGTCAGTGAGTGAATGTTGTCAGTGAATGTTGTCAGTGAATGTTGTCAGTGAGTGAATGTTGTCAGTGAGTGTTGTCAGTGAGTGAATGTTGTCAGAGAGTGAATGTTGTCAGTGAGTGAATGTTGTCAGTGAGTGAATGTTGTCAGTGAATGTTGTCAGTGAATGTTGTCAGTGAGTGAATGTTATCAGTGAATGTTGTCAGTGAGTGAATGTTGTCAGTGAATGTTGTCAGTGAGTGAATGTTGTCAGTGAGTGAATGTTGTCAGTGAATGTTGTCAGTGAATGTTATCAGTTAGTGAATGTTGTCAGTGAATGTTGTCAGTGAGTGAATGTTGTCAGTGAATGTTGTCAGTGAGTGAATGTTGTCAGTGAGTGAATGTTGTCAGTGAATGTTGTCTGTGAGTGAATGTTGTCAGTTAGTGAATGTTGTCAGTGAATGTTGTCAGAGAGTCAACGTTGTCAGTGAATGTTGTCAGTGAGTGAATGTTGTCAGTGAGTGAATGTTGTTAGTGAATGTTGTCAGTGAATGTTGTCAGAGAGTGAATGTTGTCAGTGAATGTTGTCAGAGAGTGAATGTTATCAGTAAATGTTGTCAGTGAATGTTGTCAGAGAGTGAATGTTGTCAGTGAATGTTGACAGTTAGTGAATGTTGTCAGTGAATGTTGTCAGTGAGTGAATGTTGTCAGTGAATGTTGTCAGTGAGTGAATGTTGTCAGTGAATGCTGTCAGTGAGTGAATGTTGTCAGTGAGTGAATGTTGTCAGTGAATATTGTCAGTGAGTGAATGTTGTCAGTGAATGTTGTCAGTGAGTGAATGTTGTCAGTGAATGTTGTCAGTGAATGTTGTCAGTGAGTGAATGTTGTCAGTGAATGCTGTCAGTGAGTGAATGTTGTCAGTGAGTGAATGTTGTCAGTGAATGTTGTCAGAGAGTGAATGTTGTCAGTGAATGTTGTCAGTGAATGTTGTCAGTGAGTGTTGTCAGTGAATGTTGTCAGTGAGTGAATGTTGTCAGTGAGTGAATGTTGTCAGTGAGTGAATGTTGTCAGTGAATGTTGTCTGTGAGTGAATGTTGTCAGTTAGTGAATGTTGTCAGTGAATGTTGTCAGTGAGTGAATGTTGTCAGTGAGTGAATGTTGTCAGTGAATGTTGTCAGAGAGTCAATGTTGTCAGTGAATGTTGTCAGTGAGTGAATGTTGTCAGTGAGTGAATGTTGTCAGTGAATGTTGTCAGTGAGTGAATGTTGTCAGTGAATGTTGTCAGTGAATGTTGTCAGTGAGTGAATGTTGTCAGTGAGTGTTGTCAGTGAGTGAATGTTGTCAGAGAGTGAATGTTGTCAGTGAGTGAATGTTGTCAGTGAATGTTGTCAGTGAGTGAATGTTGTCAGTGAGTGAATGTTGTCAGTGAATGTTGTCAGTGAGTGAATGTTATCAGTGAATGTTGTCAGTGAGTGAATGTTGTCAGTGAATGTTGTCAGTGAGTGAATGTTGTCAGTGAGTGAATGTTGTCAGTGAATGTTGTCAGTTAGTGAATGTTGTCAGTGAATGTTGTCAGTGAGTGAATGTTGTCAGTGAATGTTGTCAGTGAGTGAATGTTGTCAGTGAATGTTGTCTGTGAGTGAATGTTGTCAGTTAGTGAATGTTGTCAGTGAATGTTGTCAGAGAGTCAATGTTGTCAGTGAATGTTGTCAGTGAGTGAATGTTGTCAGTGAGTGAATGTTGTCAGTGAATGTCAGTGAGTGAATGTTGTCAGTGAATGTTGTCAGTGAATGTTAGCAGTGAGTGAATGTTGTCAGTGAGTGAATGTTGTCAGTGAATGTTGTCAGTGAGTGAATGTTGTCAGTAAATGCTGTCAGTGAGTGAATGTTGTCAGTGAGTGAATGTTGTCAGAGAGTGAATGTTGTCAGTGAATGTTGTCAGTGAATGTTGTCAGTGAGTGTTGTCAGTGAATGTTGTCAGAGAGTGAATGTTGTCAGTGAGTGAATGTTGTCAGTGAATGTTGTCAGTGAGTGAATGTTGTCAGTGAATGTTGTCTGTGAGTGAATGTTGTCAGTTAGTGAATGTTGTCAGTGAATGTTGTCAGTGAGTGAATGTTGTCAGTGAGTGAATGATGTCAGTGAATGTTGTCAGAGAGTCAATGTTGTCAGTGAATGTTGTCAGTGAGTGAATGTTGTCAGTGAGTGAATGTTGTCAGTGAATGTTGTCAGTGAGTGAATGTTGTCAGTGAATGTTGTCAGTGAGTGAATGTTGTCAGAGAGTGAATGTTGTCAGTGAGTGAATGTTGTCAGTGAATGTTGTCAGTGAGTGAATGTTGTCAGAGAGTGAATGTTGTCAGTGAGTGAATGTTGTCAGTGAATGTTGTCAGTGAGTGAATGTTGTCAGTGAGTGAATGTTGTCAGTGAATGTTGTCAGTTAATGTTGTCAGTGAATGTTGTCAGAGAGTGAATGTTGTCAGTGAGTGAATGTTGTCAGTGAATGTTGTCAGTGAGTGAATGTTGTCAGTGAGTGAATGTTGTCAGTGAATGTTGTCAGTTAATGTTGTCAGTGAATGTTGTCAGTGAGTGAATGTTGTCAGTGAATGTTGTCAGTGAATATTGTCAGTGAGTGGATGTTGTCAGAGAGTGAATGTTGTAAGTGAATGTTGTCAGTGAGTGAATGTTGTCAGTGAATGCTGTCAGTGAGTGAATGTTGTCAGTGAGTGAATGTTGTCAGAGAGTGAATGTTGTCAGTGAATGTTGTCAGTGAGTGTTGTCAGTGAATGTTGTCAGTGAGTGAATGTTGTCAGTGAATGTTGTCAGTGAGTGAATGTTGTCAGTGAATGTTGTCAGTGAATGTTGTCAGTGAGTGAATGTTGTCAGTGAATGTTGTCAGTGAATGTTGTCAGTGAATGTTGTTAGTGAGTGAATGTTGTCAGTGAGTGAATGTTGTCAGTGAATGTTGTCTGTGAGTGAATGTTGTCAGTTAGTGAATGTTGTCAGTGAATGTTGTCAGAGAGTCAATGTTGTCAGTGAATGTTGTCAGTGAGTGAATGTTGTCAGTGAGTGAATGTTGTCAGTGAATGTTGTCAGTGAGTGAATGTTGTCAGTGAATATCAGTGAGTGAAAGTTGTCAGTGAATGTTGTCAGTGAGTGAATGTTGTCAGTGAGTGAATGTTGTCAGTGAATGTTGTCAGTGAGTGAATGTTGTCAGTGAGTGAATGTTGTCAGTGAATGTTGTCAGTGAGTGTTGTCAGTGAATGTTGTCAGTGAGTGAATGTTGTCAGTGAGTGAATGTTGTCAGTGAGTGAATGTTGTCAGTGAATGTTGTCAGTGAGTGAATGTTGTCAGTGAGTGAATGTTGTCAGTGAATGTTGTCAGTGAATGTTGTCAGTGAGTGAATGTTATCAGTGAATGTTGTCAGTGAGTGAATGTTGTCAGTGAATGTTGTCAGTGAGTGAATGTTGTCAGTGAGTGAATGTTGTCAGTGAATGTTGTCAGTGAATGTTATCAGTTAGTGAATGTTGTCAGTGAATGTTGTCAGTGAATGTTGTCAGTGAGTGAATGTTGTCAGTGAATGTTGTCAGTGAATGTTGTCAGTGAGTGAATGTTGTCAGTGAGTGAATGTTGTCAGTGAATGTTGTCAGTGAATGTTGTCAGGGAGTGAATGTTGTCAGTGAATGTTGTCAGTGAGTGAATGTTGTCAGTGAATGTTGTCAGAGAGTCAATGTTGTCAGTGAATGTTGTCAGTGAGTGAATGTTGTCAGTGAGTGAATGTTGTCAGTGAATGTTGTCAGTGAGTGAATGTTGTCAGTGAATGTTGTCAGTGAATGTTGTCAGTGAGTGAATGTTGTCAGTGAGTGTTGTCAGTGAGTGAATGTTGTCAGAGAGTGAATGTTGTCAGTGAGTGAATGTTGTCAGTGAATGTTGTCAGTGAGTGAATGTTGTCAGTGAGTGAATGTTGTCAGTGAATGTTGTCAGTGAATGTTGTCAGTGAGTGAATGTTATCAGTGAATGTTGTCAGTGAGTGAATGTTGTCAGTGAATGTTGTCAGTGAGTGAATGTTGTCAGTGAGTGAATGTTGTCAGTGAATGTTGTCAGTGAATGTTATCAGTTAGTGAATGTTGTCAGTGAATGTTGTCAGTGAATGTTGTCAGTGAGTGAATGTTGTCAGTGAGTGAATGTTGTCAGTGAATGTTGTCTGTGAGTGAATGTTGTCAGTTAGTGAATGTTGTCAGTGAATGTTGTCAGAGAGTCAATGTTGTCAGTGAATGTTGTCAGTGAGTGAATGTTGTCAGTGAGTGAATGTTGTTAGTGAATGTTGTCAGTGAATGTTGTCAGAGAGTGAATGTTGTCAGTGAATGTTGTCAGAGAGTGAATGTTATCAGTAAATGTTGTCAGTGAATGTTGTCAGAGAGTGAATGTTGTCAGTGAATGTTGTCAGTTAGTGAATGTTGTCAGTGAATGTTGTCAGTGAGTGAATGTTGTCAGTGAGTGAATGTTGTCAGTGAATGCTGTCAGTGTGTGAATGTTGTCAATGAGTGAATGTTGTCAGTGAATATTGTCAGTGAGTGAATGTTGTCAGTGAATGTTGTCAGTGAGTGAATGTTGTCAGTGAATGTTGTCAGTGAATGTTGTCAGTGAGTGAATGTTGTCAGTGAATGCTGTCAGTGAGTGAATGTTGTCAGTGAGTGAATGTTGTCAGTGAATGTTGTCAGAGAGTGAATGTTGTCAGTGAATGTTGTCAGTGAATGTTGTCAGTGAGTGTTGTCAGTGAATGTTGTCAGTGAGTGAATGTTGTCAGTGAGTGAATGTTGTCAGTGAATGTTGTCTGTGAGTGAATGTTGTCAGTTAGTGAATGTTGTCAGTGAATGTTGTCAGTGAGTGAATGTTGTCAGTGAGTGAATGTTGTCAGTGAATGTTGTCAGAGAGTCAATGTTGTCAGTGAATGTTGTCAGTGAGTGAATGTTGTCAGTGAGTGAATGTTGTCAGTGAATGTTGTCAGTGAGTGAATGTTGTCAGTGAATGTTGTCAGTGAATGTTGTCAGTGAGTGAATGTTGTCAGTGAGTGAATGTTGTCAGAGAGTAAATGTTGTCAGTGAGTGAATGTTGTCAGTGAATGTTGTCAGTGAGTGAATGTTGTCAGTGAGTGAATGTTGTCAGTGAATGTTGTCAGTGAATGTTGTCAGTGAGTGAATGTTATCAGTGAATGTTGTCAGTGAGTGAATGTTGTCAGTGAATGTTGTCAGTGAGTGAATGTTGTCAGTGAGTGAATGTTGTCAGTGAATGTTGTCAGTGAATGTTATCAGTTAGTGAATGTTGTCAGTGAATGTTGTCAGTGAATGTTGTCAGTGAGTGAATGTTGTCAGTGAGTGAATGTTGTCAGTGAATGTTGTCTGTGAGTGAATGTTGTCAGTTAGTGAATGTTGTCAGTGAATGTTGTCAGAGAGTCAATGTTGTCAGTGAATGTTGTCAGTGAGTGAATGTTGTCAGTGAGTGAATGTTGTCAGTGAATGTTGTCAGTGAATGTTGTCAGAGAGTGAATGTTGTCAGTGAATGTTGTCAGAGAGTGAATGTTATCAGTAAATGTTGTCAGAGAGTGAATGTTGTCAGTGAATGTTGTCAGTTAGTGAATGTTGTCAGTGAATGTTGTCAGTGAGTGAATGTTGTCAGTGAATGTTGTCAGTGAATGCTGTCAGTGAGTGAATGTTGTCAGTGAGTGAATGTTGTCAGTGAATATTGTCAGTGAGTGAATGTTGTCAGTGAATGTTGTCAGTGAGTGAATGTTGTCAGTGAATGTTGTCAGGGAATGTTGTCAGTGAGTGAATGTTGTCAGTGAATGCTGTCAGTGAGTGAATGTTGTCAGTGAGTGAATGTTGTCAGTGAATGTTGTCAGAGAGTGAATGTTGTCAGTGAATGTTGTCAGTGAGTGTTGTCAGTGAATGTTGTCAGTGAGTGAATGTTGTCAGTGAGTGAATGTTGTCAGTGAGTGAATGTTGTCAGTGAATGTTGTCTGTGAGTGAATGTTGTCAGTTAGTGAATGTTGTCAGTGAATGTTGTCAGTGAGTGAATGTTGTCAGTGAGTGAATGTTGTCAGTGAATGTTGTCAGAGAGTCAATGTTGTCAGTGAATGTTGTCAGTGAGTGAATGTTGTCAGTGAGTGAATGTTGTCAGTGAATGTTGTCAGTGAGTGAATGTTGTCAGTGAATGTTGTCAGTGAGTGAATGTTGTCAGTGAGTGTTGTCAGTGAGTGAATGTTGTCAGAGAGTGAATGTTGTCAGTGAGTGAATGTTGTCAGTGAATGTTGTCAGTGAGTGAATGTTGTCAGAGAGTGAATGTTGTCAGTGAGTGAATGTTGTCAGTGAATGTTGTCAGTGAGTGAATGTTGTCAGTGAGTGAATGTTGTCAGTGAATGTTGTCAGTGAGTGAATGTTGTCAGTGAATGTTGTCAGTGAGTGAATGTTGTCAGTGAATGTTGTCAGTGAGTGAATGTTGTCAGTGAATGTTGTCAGTGAGTGAATGTTGTCAGTGAATGTTGTCAGTGAGTGAATGTTGTCAGTGAATGTTGTCAGTGAGTGAATGCTGTCAGTGAGTGAATGTTGTCAGTGAGTGAATGTTGTCAGTGAATGTTGTCAGAGAGTGAATGTTGTCAGTGAATGTTGTCAGTGAATGTTGTCAGTGAGTGTTGTCAGTGAATGTTGTCAGTGAGTGAATGTTGTCAGTGAGTGAATGTTGTCAGTGAGTGAATGTTGTCAGTGAATGTTGTCTGTGAGTGAATGTTGTCAGTTAGTGAATGTTGTCAGTGAATGTTGTCAGTGAGTGAATGTTGTCAGTGAGTGAATGTTGTCAGTGAATGTTGTCAGAGAGTCAATGTTGTCAGTGAATGTTGTCAGTGAGTGAATGTTGTCAGTGAATGTTGTCAGTGAGTGAATGGTGTCAGTGAATGTTGTCAGTGAATGTTGTCAGTGAGTGAATGTTGTCAGTGAGTGTTGTCAGTGAGTGAATGTTGTCAGAGAGTGAATGTTGTCAGTGAGTGAATGTTGTCAGTGAATGTTGTCAGTGAATGTTGTCAGAGAGTGAATGTTGTCAGTGAGTGAATGTTGTCAGTGAATGTTGTCAGTGAGTGAATGTTGTCAGTGAGTGAATGTTGTCAGTGAATGTTGTCAGTTAATGTTGTCAGTGAATGTTGTCAGTGAGTGAATGTTGTCAGTGAATGTTGTCAGTGAGTGAATGTTGTCAGTGAATGTTGTCAGTGAGTGAATGTTGTCAGTGAGTGAATGTTGTCAGTGAATGTTGTCAGTGAATGTTATCAGTGAGTGAATGTTGTCAGTGAGTGAATGTTGTCAGTGAATGTTGTTAGTGAGTGAATGTTGTCAGTGAATGTTGTCAGTGAGTGAATGTTGTCAGTGAGTGAATGTTGTCAGTGAATGTTGTCAGAGAGTGAATGTTGTCAGTGAATGTTGTCAGTGAATGTTGTCAGTGAGTGTTGTCAGTGAATGTTGTCAGTGAGTGAATGTTGTCAGTGAGTGAATGTTGTCAGTGAATGTTGTCAGTGAGTGAATGTTGTCAGTGAGTGAATGTTGTCAGTGAATGTTGTCAGTGAATGTTGTCAGTGAGTGAATGTTATCAGTGAATGTTGTCAGTGAGTGAATGTTGTCAGTGAATGTTGTCAGTGAGTGAATGTTGTCAGTGAGTGAATGTTGTCAGTGAATGTTGTCAGTGAATGTTATCAGTTAGTGAATGTTGTCAGTGAATGTTGTCAGTGAATGTTGTCAGTGAGTGAATGTTGTCAGTGAATGTTGTCAGTGAATGTTGTCAGAGAGTGAATATTGTCAGTGAGTGAATGTTGTCAGTGAATGTTGTCAGTGAGTGAATGTTGTCAGTGAATGTTGTCAGTGAGTGAATGTTGTCAGTGAATGTTGTCAGAGAGTCAATGTTGTCAGTGAATGTTGTCAGTGAGTGAATGTTGTCAGTGAGTGAATGTTGTCAGTGAATGTTGTCAGTGAGTGAATGTTGTCAGTGAATGTTGTCAGTGAATGTTGTCAGTGCGTGAATGTTGTCAGTGAGTGTTGTCAGTGAGTGAATGTTGTCAGAGAGTGAAAGTTGTCAGTGAGTGAATGTTGTCAGTGAATGTTGTCAGTGAGTGAATGTTGTCAGTGAGTGAATGTTGTCAGTGAATGTTGTCAGTGAATGTTGTCAGTGAGTGAATGTTATCAGTGAATGTTGTCAGTGAGTGAATGTTGTCAGTGAATGTTGTCAGTGAGTGAATGTTGTCAGTGAGTGAATGTTGTCAGTGAATGTTGTCAGTGAATGTTATCAGTTAGTGAATGTTGTCAGTGAATGTTGTCAGTGAGTGAATGTTGTCAGTGAATGTTGTCAGTGAGTGAATGTTGTCAGTGAGTGAATGTTGTCAGTGAATGTTGTCTGTGAGTGAATGTTGTCAGTTAGTGAATGTTGTCAGTGAATGTTGTCAGAGAGTCAATGTTGTCAGTGAATGTTGTCAGTGAGTGAATGTTGTCAGTGAGTGAATGTTGTTAGTGAATGTTGTCAGTGAATGTTGTCAGAGAGTGAATGTTGTCAGTGAATGTTGTCAGAGAGTGAATGTTATCAGTAAATGTTGTCAGTGAATGTTGTCAGAGAGTGAATGTTGTCAGTGAATGTTGACAGTTAGTGAATGTTGTCAGTGAATGTTGTCAGTGAGTGAATGTTGTCAGTGAATGTTGTCAGTGAGTGAATGTTGTCAGTGAATGCTGTCAGTGAGTGAATGTTGTCAGTGAGTGAATGTTGTCAGGGAATATTGTCAGTGAGTGAATGTTGTCAGTGAATGTTGTCAGTGAGTGAATGTTGTCAGTGAATGTTGTCAGTGAATGTTGTCAGTGAGTGAATGTTGTCAGTGAATGCTGTCAGTGAGTGAATGTTGTCAGTGAGTGAATGTTGTCAGTGAATGTTGTCAGAGAGTGAATGTTGTCAGTGAATGTTGTCAGTGAATGTTGTCAGTGAGTGTTGTCAGTGAATGTTGTCAGTGAGTGAATGTTGTCAGTGAGTGAATGTTGTCAGTGAGTGAATGTTGTCAGTGAATGTTGTCAGTTAATGTTGTCAGTGAATGTTGTCAGTGAGTGAATGTTGTCAGTGAATGTTGTCAGTGAGTGAATGTTGTCAGTGAGTGAATGTTGTCAGTGAATGTTGTCAGTGAGTGAATGTTGTCAGTGAATGTTGTCAGTGAATGTTGTCAGTGAGTGAATGTTGTCAGTGAGTGAATGTTGTCAGAGAGTGAATGTTGTCAGTGAGTGAATGTTGTCAGTGAATGTTGTGAGTGAGTGAATGTTGTCAGTGAGTGAATGTTGTCAGTGAATGTTGTCAGTGAATGTTGTCAGTGAGTGAATGTTGTCAGTGAATGTTGTCAGTGAGTGAATGTTGTCAGTGAATGTTGTCAGTGAGTGAATGCTGTCAGTGAGTGAATGTTGTCAGTGAGTGAATGTTGTCAGTGAATGTTGTCAGAGAGTGAATGTTGTCAGTGAATGTTGTCAGTGAATGTTGTCAGTGAGTGTTGTCAGTGAATGTTGTCAGTGAGTGAATGTTGTCAGTGAGTGAATGTTGTCAGTGAGTGAATGTTGTCAGTGAATGTTGTCAGTGAGTGAATGTTGTCAGTGAGTGAATGTTGTCAGTGAATGTTGTCAGTGAATGTTGTCAGTGAGTGAATGTTGTCAGTGAATGTTGTCAGTGAGTGAATGTTGTCAGTGAATTTTGTCAGTGAGTGAATGTTGTCAGTGAATGTTGTCAGTGAGTGAATGTTGTCAGTGAATGTTGTCAGTGAGTGAATGTTGTCAGTGAGTGAATGTTGTCAGTGAATGTTGTCTGTGAGTGAATGTTGTCAGTTAGTGAATGTTGTCAGTGAATGTTGTCAGTGAGTGAATGTTGTCAGTGAGTGAATGTTGTCAGTGAATGTTGTCAGAGGGTCAATGTTGTCAGTGAATGTTGTCAGTGAGTGAATGTTGTCAGTGAGTGAATGTTGTCAGTGAATGTTGTCAGTGAGTGAATGTTGTCAGTGAATGTTGTCAGTGAATGTTGTCAGTGAGTGAATGTTGTCAGTGAGTGAATGTTGTCAGAGAGTGAATGTTGTCAGTGAGTGAATGTTGTCAGTGAATGTTGTGAGTGAGTGAATGTTGTCAGTGAGTGAATGTTGTCAGTGAATGTTGTCAGTGAATGTTGTCAGTGAGTGAATGTTGTCAGTGAATGTTGTCAGTGAGTGAATGTTGTCAGTGAATGTTGTCAGTGAGTGAATGTTGTCAGTGAATGTTGTCAGTGAGTGAATGCTGTCAGTGAGTGAATGTTGTCAGTGAGTGAATGTTGTCAGTGAATGTTGTCAGAGAGTGAATGTTGTCAGTGAATGTTGTCAGTGAATGTTGTCAGTGAGTGTTGTCAGTGAATGTTGTCAGTGAGTGAATGTTGTCAGTGAGTGAATGTTGTCAGTGAGTGAATGTTGTCAGTGAATGTTGTCTGTGAGTGAATGTTGTCAGTTAGTGAATGTTATCAGTGAGTGAATGTTGTCAGTGAATGTTGTCAGTGAGTGAATGTTGTCAGTGAGTGAATGTTGTCAGTGAATGTTGTCAGTGAGTGAATGTTGTCAGTGAGTGTTGTAAGTGAGTCAATGTTGTCAGTGAGTGTTGTCAGTGAGTGTTGTCAGTGAGTGAATGTTGTCAGTGAATGTTGTCAGTGAGTGAATGTTGTCAGTGAGTGTTGTCAGTGAGTGAATGTTGTCAGTGAATGTTGTCAGTGAATGTTGTCAGTGAGTGAATGTTGTCAGTGAATGTTGTCAGTGAATGTTGTCAGTGAGTGAATGTTGTCAGTGAATGTTGTCAGTGAATGTTGTCAGTGAGTGAATGTTATCAGTGAATGTTGTCAGTGAGTGAATGTTGTCAGTGAATGTTGTCAGTGAGTGAATGTTGTCAGTGAGTGAATGTTGTCAGTGAATGTTGTCAGTTAGTGAATGTTGTCAGTGAGTGAATGTTGTCAGTGAATGTTGTCAGTGAGTGAATGTTGTCAGTGAGTGAATGTTGTCAGTGAATGTTGTCTGTGAGTGAATGTTGTCAGTTAGTGAATGTTGTCAGTGAATGTTGTCAGAGAGTCAATGTTGTCAGTGAATGTTGTCAGTGAGTGAATGTTGTCAGTGAGTGAATGTTGTCAGTGAATGTTGTCAGTGAGTGAATGTTGTCAGTGAATGTCAGTGAGTGAATGTTGTCAGTGAATGTTGTCAGTGAATGTTGTCAGTGAGTGAATGTTGTCAGTGAGTGAATGTTGTCAGTGAATGTTGTCAGAGAGTGAATGTTGTCAGTGAGTGAATGTTGTCAGTGAATGTTGTCAGTGAGTGAATGTTGTCAGTGAATGTTGTCTGTGAGTGAATGTTGTCAGTTAGTGAATGTTGTCAGTGAATGTTGTCAGAGAGTCAATGTTGTCAGTGAATGTTGTCAGTGAGTGAATGTTGTCAGTGAGTGAATGTTGTCAGTGAATGTTGTCAGTGAGTGAATGTTGTCAGTGAATGTCAGTGAGTGAATGTTGTCAGTGAATGTTGTCAGTGAATGTTGTCAGTGAGTGAATGTTGTCAGTGAGTGAATGTTGTCAGTGAATGTTGTCAGTTAATGTTGTCAGTGAATGTTGTCAGTGAGTGAATGTTGTCAGTGAATGTTGTCAGTGAGTGAATGTTGTCAGTGAATGTTGTCAGTGAGTGAATGTTGTCAGTGAATGTTGTCAGTGAATGTTATCAGTGAGTGAATGTTGTCAGTGAGTGAATGTTGTCAGTGAATGTTGTCAGTGAGTGAATGTTGTCAGAGAGTGAATGTTGTCAGTGAGTGAATGTTGTCAGTGAATGTTGTCAGTGAATGTTGTCTGTGAGTGAATGTTGTCAGTGAATGTTGTCAGTGAGTGAATGTTGTCAGTGAATGTTGTCAGTGAGTGAATGTTGTCAGTGAATGTTGTCAGTGAGTGAATGTTGTCAGTGAATGCTGTCAGTGAGTGAATGTTGTCAGTGAATATTGTCAGTGAGTGAATGTTGTCAGAGAGTGAATGTTGTCAGTGAATGTTGTCAGTGAGTGAATGTTGTCAGTGAATGTTGTCAGTGAATGTTGTCAGTGAGTGAATGTTGTCAGTGAATGTTGTCAGTGAGTGAATGTTGTCAGTGAATGCTGTCAGTGAGTGAATGTTGTCAGTGAGTGAATGTTGTCAGAGAGTGAATGTTGTCAGTGAATGTTGTCAGTGAGTGTTGTCAGTGAATGTTGTCAGTGAGTGAATGTTGTCAGTGAATGTTGTCAGTGAGTGAATGTTGTCAGTGAATGTTGTCAGTGAATGTTGTCAGTGA
This sequence comes from Staurois parvus, assembly GCF_062004578.1. Taxonomy (NCBI): domain Eukaryota; kingdom Metazoa; phylum Chordata; class Amphibia; order Anura; family Ranidae; genus Staurois; species Staurois parvus. Next base: position 1,130,260 of record NW_028320448.1, read on the forward strand.
GTGAATGTTGTCAGTGAGTGAATGTTGACAGTGAATGTTGTCAGTGAGTGAATGTTATCAGTGAATGTTGTCAGTGAGTGAATGTTGTCAGTGAATGTTGTCAGTGAGTGAATGTTGTCAGTGAGTGAATGTTGTCAGTGAATGTTGTCAGTTAGTGAATGTTGTCAGTGAATGTTGTCAGTGAGTGAATGTTGTCAGTGAATGTTGTCAGTGAGTGAATGTTGTCAGTGAATGTTGTCTGTGAGTGAATGTTGTCAGTTAGTGAATGTTGTCAGTGAATGTTGTCAGAGAGTCAATGTTGTCAGTGAATGTTGTCAGTGAGTGAATGTTGTCAGTGAGTGAATGTTGTCAGTGAATGTTGTCAGTGAGTGAATGTTGTCAGTGAATGTCAGTGAGTGAATGTTGTCAGTGAATGTTGTCAGTGAATGTTGTCAGTGAGTGAATGTTGTCAGTGAGTGAATGTTGTCAGTGAATGTTGTCAGTGAGTGAATGTTGTCAGTGAATGCTGTCAGTGAGTGAATGTTGTCAGTGAGTGAATGTTGTCAGAGAGTGAATGTTGTCAGTGAATGTTGTCAGTGAATGTTGTCAGTGAGTGTTGTCAGTGAATGTTGTCAGAGAGTGAATGTTGTCAGTGAGTGAATGTTGTCAGTGAATGTTGTCAGTGAGTGAATGTTGTCAGTGAATGTTGTCTGTGAGTGAATGTTGTCAGTTAGTGAATGTTGTCAGTGAATGTTGTCAGTGAGTGAATGTTGTCAGTGAGTGAATGATGTCAGTGAATGTTGTCAGAGAGTCAATGTTGTCAGTGAATGTTGTCAGTGAGTGAATGTTGTCAGTGAGTGAATGTTGTCAGTGAATGTTGTCAGTGAGTGAATGTTGTCAGTGAATGTTGTCAGTGAATGTTGTCAGTGAGTGAATGTTGTCAGTGAGTGTTGTCAGTGAGTGAATGTTGTCAGAGAGTGAATGTTGTCAGTGAGTGAATGTTGTCAGTGAGTGAATGTTGTCAGTGAATGTTGTCAGTGAATGTTGTCAGTGAGTGAATGTTATCAGTGAATGTTGTCAGTGAGTGAATGTTGTCAGTGAATGTTGTCAGTGAGTGAATGTTGTCAGTGAGTGAATGTTGTCAGTGAATGTTGTCAGTGAATGTTATCAGTTAGTGAATGTTGTCAGTGAATGTTGTCAGTGAGTGAATGTTGTCAGTGAATGTTGTCAGTGAGTGAATGTTGTCAGTGAGTGAATGTTGTCAGTGAATGTTGTCTGTGAGTGAATGTTGTCAGTTAGTGAATGTTGTCAGTGAATGTTGTCAGAGAGTCAACGTTGTCAGTGAATGTTGTCAGTGAGTGAATGTTGTCAGTGAGTGAATGTTGTTAGTGAATGTTGTCAGTGAATGTTGTCAGAGAGTGAATGTTGTCAGTGAATGTTGTCAGAGAGTGAATGTTATCAGTAAATGTTGTCAGTGAATGTTGTCAGAGAGTGAATGTTGTCAGTGAATGTTGACAGTTAGTGAATGTTGTCAGTGAATGTTGTCAGTGAGTGAATGTTGTCAGTGAATGTTGTCAGTGAGTGAATGTTGTCAGTGAATGCTGTCAGTGAGTGAATGTTGTCAGTGAGTGAATGTTGTCAGTGAATATTGTCAGTGAGTGAATGTTGTCAGTGAATGTTGTCAGTGAGTGAATGTTGTCAGTGAATGTTGTCAGTGAATGTTGTCAGTGAGTGAATGTTGTCAGTGAATGCTGTCAGTGAGTGAATGTTGTCAGTGAGTGAATGTTGTCAGTGAATGTTGTCAGAGAGTGAATGTTGTCAGTGAATGTTGTCAGTGAATGTTGTCAGTGAGTGTTGTCAGTGAATGTTGTCAGTGAGTGAATGTTGTCAGTGAGTGAATGTTGTCAGTGAGTGAATGTTGTCAGTGAATGTTGTCTGTGAGTGAATGTTGTCAGTTAGTGAATGTTGTCAGTGAATGTTGTCAGTGAGTGAATGTTGTCAGTGAGTGAATGTTGTCAGTGAATGTTGTCAGAGAGTCAATGTTGTCAGTGAATGTTGTCAGTGAGTGAATGTTGTCAGTGAGTGAATGTTGTCAGTGAATGTTGTCAGTGAGTGAATGTTGTCAGTGAATGTTGTCAGTGAATGTTGTCAGTGAGTGAATGTTGTCAGTGAGTGTTGTCAGTGAGTGAATGTTGTCAGAGAGTGAATGTTGTCAGTGAGTGAATGTTGTCAGTGAATGTTGTCAGTGAGTGAATGTTGTCAGTGAGTGAATGTTGTCAGTGAATGTTGTCAGTGAGTGAATGTTATCAGTGAATGTTGTCAGTGAGTGAATGTTGTCAGTGAATGTTGTCAGTGAGTGAATGTTGTCAGTGAGTGAATGTTGTCAGTGAATGTTGTCAGTTAGTGAATGTTGTCAGTGAATGTTGTCAGTGAGTGAATGTTGTCAGTGAATGTTGTCAGTGAGTGAATGTTGTCAGTGAATGTTGTCTGTGAGTGAATGTTGTCAGTTAGTGAATGTTGTCAGTGAATGTTGTCAGAGAGTCAATGTTGTCAGTGAATGTTGTCAGTGAGTGAATGTTGTCAGTGAGTGAATGTTGTCAGTGAATGTCAGTGAGTGAATGTTGTCAGTGAATGTTGTCAGTGAATGTTAGCAGTGAGTGAATGTTGTCAGTGAGTGAATGTTGTCAGTGAATGTTGTCAGTGAGTGAATGTTGTCAGTAAATGCTGTCAGTGAGTGAATGTTGTCAGTGAGTGAATGTTGTCAGAGAGTGAATGTTGTCAGTGAATGTTGTCAGTGAATGTTGTCAGTGAGTGTTGTCAGTGAATGTTGTCAGAGAGTGAATGTTGTCAGTGAGTGAATGTTGTCAGTGAATGTTGTCAGTGAGTGAATGTTGTCAGTGAATGTTGTCTGTGAGTGAATGTTGTCAGTTAGTGAATGTTGTCAGTGAATGTTGTCAGTGAGTGAATGTTGTCAGTGAGTGAATGATGTCAGTGAATGTTGTCAGAGAGTCAATGTTGTCAGTGAATGTTGTCAGTGAGTGAATGTTGTCAGTGAGTGAATGTTGTCAGTGAATGTTGTCAGTGAGTGAATGTTGTCAGTGAATGTTGTCAGTGAGTGAATGTTGTCAGAGAGTGAATGTTGTCAGTGAGTGAATGTTGTCAGTGAATGTTGTCAGTGAGTGAATGTTGTCAGAGAGTGAATGTTGTCAGTGAGTGAATGTTGTCAGTGAATGTTGTCAGTGAGTGAATGTTGTCAGTGAGTGAATGTTGTCAGTGAATGTTGTCAGTTAATGTTGTCAGTGAATGTTGTCAGAGAGTGAATGTTGTCAGTGAGTGAATGTTGTCAGTGAATGTTGTCAGTGAGTGAATGTTGTCAGTGAGTGAATGTTGTCAGTGAATGTTGTCAGTTAATGTTGTCAGTGAATGTTGTCAGTGAGTGAATGTTGTCAGTGAATGTTGTCAGTGAATATTGTCAGTGAGTGGATGTTGTCAGAGAGTGAATGTTGTAAGTGAATGTTGTCAGTGAGTGAATGTTGTCAGTGAATGCTGTCAGTGAGTGAATGTTGTCAGTGAGTGAATGTTGTCAGAGAGTGAATGTTGTCAGTGAATGTTGTCAGTGAGTGTTGTCAGTGAATGTTGTCAGTGAGTGAATGTTGTCAGTGAATGTTGTCAGTGAGTGAATGTTGTCAGTGAATGTTGTCAGTGAATGTTGTCAGTGAGTGAATGTTGTCAGTGAATGTTGTCAGTGAATGTTGTCAGTGAATGTTGTTAGTGAGTGAATGTTGTCAGTGAGTGAATGTTGTCAGTGAATGTTGTCTGTGAGTGAATGTTGTCAGTTAGTGAATGTTGTCAGTGAATGTTGTCAGAGAGTCAATGTTGTCAGTGAATGTTGTCAGTGAGTGAATGTTGTCAGTGAGTGAATGTTGTCAGTGAATGTTGTCAGTGAGTGAATGTTGTCAGTGAATATCAGTGAGTGAAAGTTGTCAGTGAATGTTGTCAGTGAGTGAATGTTGTCAGTGAGTGAATGTTGTCAGTGAATGTTGTCAGTGAGTGAATGTTGTCAGTGAGTGAATGTTGTCAGTGAATGTTGTCAGTGAGTGTTGTCAGTGAATGTTGTCAGTGAGTGAATGTTGTCAGTGAGTGAATGTTGTCAGTGAGTGAATGTTGTCAGTGAATGTTGTCAGTGAGTGAATGTTGTCAGTGAGTGAATGTTGTCAGTGAATGTTGTCAGTGAATGTTGTCAGTGAGTGAATGTTATCAGTGAATGTTGTCAGTGAGTGAATGTTGTCAGTGAATGTTGTCAGTGAGTGAATGTTGTCAGTGAGTGAATGTTGTCAGTGAATGTTGTCAGTGAATGTTATCAGTTAGTGAATGTTGTCAGTGAATGTTGTCAGTGAATGTTGTCAGTGAGTGAATGTTGTCAGTGAATGTTGTCAGTGAATGTTGTCAGTGAGTGAATGTTGTCAGTGAGTGAATGTTGTCAGTGAATGTTGTCAGTGAATGTTGTCAGGGAGTGAATGTTGTCAGTGAATGTTGTCAGTGAGTGAATGTTGTCAGTGAATGTTGTCAGAGAGTCAATGTTGTCAGTGAATGTTGTCAGTGAGTGAATGTTGTCAGTGAGTGAATGTTGTCAGTGAATGTTGTCAGTGAGTGAATGTTGTCAGTGAATGTTGTCAGTGAATGTTGTCAGTGAGTGAATGTTGTCAGTGAGTGTTGTCAGTGAGTGAATGTTGTCAGAGAGTGAATGTTGTCAGTGAGTGAATGTTGTCAGTGAATGTTGTCAGTGAGTGAATGTTGTCAGTGAGTGAATGTTGTCAGTGAATGTTGTCAGTGAATGTTGTCAGTGAGTGAATGTTATCAGTGAATGTTGTCAGTGAGTGAATGTTGTCAGTGAATGTTGTCAGTGAGTGAATGTTGTCAGTGAGTGAATGTTGTCAGTGAATGTTGTCAGTGAATGTTATCAGTTAGTGAATGTTGTCAGTGAATGTTGTCAGTGAATGTTGTCAGTGAGTGAATGTTGTCAGTGAGTGAATGTTGTCAGTGAATGTTGTCTGTGAGTGAATGTTGTCAGTTAGTGAATGTTGTCAGTGAATGTTGTCAGAGAGTCAATGTTGTCAGTGAATGTTGTCAGTGAGTGAATGTTGTCAGTGAGTGAATGTTGTTAGTGAATGTTGTCAGTGAATGTTGTCAGAGAGTGAATGTTGTCAGTGAATGTTGTCAGAGAGTGAATGTTATCAGTAAATGTTGTCAGTGAATGTTGTCAGAGAGTGAATGTTGTCAGTGAATGTTGTCAGTTAGTGAATGTTGTCAGTGAATGTTGTCAGTGAGTGAATGTTGTCAGTGAGTGAATGTTGTCAGTGAATGCTGTCAGTGTGTGAATGTTGTCAATGAGTGAATGTTGTCAGTGAATATTGTCAGTGAGTGAATGTTGTCAGTGAATGTTGTCAGTGAGTGAATGTTGTCAGTGAATGTTGTCAGTGAATGTTGTCAGTGAGTGAATGTTGTCAGTGAATGCTGTCAGTGAGTGAATGTTGTCAGTGAGTGAATGTTGTCAGTGAATGTTGTCAGAGAGTGAATGTTGTCAGTGAATGTTGTCAGTGAATGTTGTCAGTGAGTGTTGTCAGTGAATGTTGTCAGTGAGTGAATGTTGTCAGTGAGTGAATGTTGTCAGTGAATGTTGTCTGTGAGTGAATGTTGTCAGTTAGTGAATGTTGTCAGTGAATGTTGTCAGTGAGTGAATGTTGTCAGTGAGTGAATGTTGTCAGTGAATGTTGTCAGAGAGTCAATGTTGTCAGTGAATGTTGTCAGTGAGTGAATGTTGTCAGTGAGTGAATGTTGTCAGTGAATGTTGTCAGTGAGTGAATGTTGTCAGTGAATGTTGTCAGTGAATGTTGTCAGTGAGTGAATGTTGTCAGTGAGTGAATGTTGTCAGAGAGTAAATGTTGTCAGTGAGTGAATGTTGTCAGTGAATGTTGTCAGTGAGTGAATGTTGTCAGTGAGTGAATGTTGTCAGTGAATGTTGTCAGTGAATGTTGTCAGTGAGTGAATGTTATCAGTGAATGTTGTCAGTGAGTGAATGTTGTCAGTGAATGTTGTCAGTGAGTGAATGTTGTCAGTGAGTGAATGTTGTCAGTGAATGTTGTCAGTGAATGTTATCAGTTAGTGAATGTTGTCAGTGAATGTTGTCAGTGAATGTTGTCAGTGAGTGAATGTTGTCAGTGAGTGAATGTTGTCAGTGAATGTTGTCTGTGAGTGAATGTTGTCAGTTAGTGAATGTTGTCAGTGAATGTTGTCAGAGAGTCAATGTTGTCAGTGAATGTTGTCAGTGAGTGAATGTTGTCAGTGAGTGAATGTTGTCAGTGAATGTTGTCAGTGAATGTTGTCAGAGAGTGAATGTTGTCAGTGAATGTTGTCAGAGAGTGAATGTTATCAGTAAATGTTGTCAGAGAGTGAATGTTGTCAGTGAATGTTGTCAGTTAGTGAATGTTGTCAGTGAATGTTGTCAGTGAGTGAATGTTGTCAGTGAATGTTGTCAGTGAATGCTGTCAGTGAGTGAATGTTGTCAGTGAGTGAATGTTGTCAGTGAATATTGTCAGTGAGTGAATGTTGTCAGTGAATGTTGTCAGTGAGTGAATGTTGTCAGTGAATGTTGTCAGGGAATGTTGTCAGTGAGTGAATGTTGTCAGTGAATGCTGTCAGTGAGTGAATGTTGTCAGTGAGTGAATGTTGTCAGTGAATGTTGTCAGAGAGTGAATGTTGTCAGTGAATGTTGTCAGTGAGTGTTGTCAGTGAATGTTGTCAGTGAGTGAATGTTGTCAGTGAGTGAATGTTGTCAGTGAGTGAATGTTGTCAGTGAATGTTGTCTGTGAGTGAATGTTGTCAGTTAGTGAATGTTGTCAGTGAATGTTGTCAGTGAGTGAATGTTGTCAGTGAGTGAATGTTGTCAGTGAATGTTGTCAGAGAGTCAATGTTGTCAGTGAATGTTGTCAGTGAGTGAATGTTGTCAGTGAGTGAATGTTGTCAGTGAATGTTGTCAGTGAGTGAATGTTGTCAGTGAATGTTGTCAGTGAGTGAATGTTGTCAGTGAGTGTTGTCAGTGAGTGAATGTTGTCAGAGAGTGAATGTTGTCAGTGAGTGAATGTTGTCAGTGAATGTTGTCAGTGAGTGAATGTTGTCAGAGAGTGAATGTTGTCAGTGAGTGAATGTTGTCAGTGAATGTTGTCAGTGAGTGAATGTTGTCAGTGAGTGAATGTTGTCAGTGAATGTTGTCAGTGAGTGAATGTTGTCAGTGAATGTTGTCAGTGAGTGAATGTTGTCAGTGAATGTTGTCAGTGAGTGAATGTTGTCAGTGAATGTTGTCAGTGAGTGAATGTTGTCAGTGAGTGAATGTTGTCAGTGAATGTTGTCAGTGAGTGAATGTTGTCAGTGAATGTTGTCAGTGAGTGAATGCTGTCAGTGAGTGAATGTTGTCAGTGAGTGAATGTTGTCAGTGAATGTTGTCAGAGAGTGAATGTTGTCAGTGAATGTTGTCAGTGAATGTTGTCAGTGAGTGTTGTCAGTGAATGTTGTCAGTGAGTGAATGTTGTCAGTGAGTGAATGTTGTCAGTGAGTGAATGTTGTCAGTGAATGTTGTCTGTGAGTGAATGTTGTCAGTTAGTGAATGTTGTCAGTGAATGTTGTCAGTGAGTGAATGTTGTCAGTGAGTGAATGTTGTCAGTGAATGTTGTCAGAGAGTCAATGTTGTCAGTGAATGTTGTCAGTGAGTGAATGTTGTCAGTGAATGTTGTCAGTGAGTGAATGGTGTCAGTGAATGTTGTCAGTGAATGTTGTCAGTGAGTGAATGTTGTCAGTGAGTGTTGTCAGTGAGTGAATGTTGTCAGAGAGTGAATGTTGTCAGTGAGTGAATGTTGTCAGTGAATGTTGTCAGTGAATGTTGTCAGAGAGTGAATGTTGTCAGTGAGTGAATGTTGTCAGTGAATGTTGTCAGTGAGTGAATGTTGTCAGTGAGTGAATGTTGTCAGTGAATGTTGTCAGTTAATGTTGTCAGTGAATGTTGTCAGTGAGTGAATGTTGTCAGTGAATGTTGTCAGTGAGTGAATGTTGTCAGTGAATGTTGTCAGTGAGTGAATGTTGTCAGTGAGTGAATGTTGTCAGTGAATGTTGTCAGTGAATGTTATCAGTGAGTGAATGTTGTCAGTGAGTGAATGTTGTCAGTGAATGTTGTTAGTGAGTGAATGTTGTCAGTGAATGTTGTCAGTGAGTGAATGTTGTCAGTGAGTGAATGTTGTCAGTGAATGTTGTCAGAGAGTGAATGTTGTCAGTGAATGTTGTCAGTGAATGTTGTCAGTGAGTGTTGTCAGTGAATGTTGTCAGTGAGTGAATGTTGTCAGTGAGTGAATGTTGTCAGTGAATGTTGTCAGTGAGTGAATGTTGTCAGTGAGTGAATGTTGTCAGTGAATGTTGTCAGTGAATGTTGTCAGTGAGTGAATGTTATCAGTGAATGTTGTCAGTGAGTGAATGTTGTCAGTGAATGTTGTCAGTGAGTGAATGTTGTCAGTGAGTGAATGTTGTCAGTGAATGTTGTCAGTGAATGTTATCAGTTAGTGAATGTTGTCAGTGAATGTTGTCAGTGAATGTTGTCAGTGAGTGAATGTTGTCAGTGAATGTTGTCAGTGAATGTTGTCAGAGAGTGAATATTGTCAGTGAGTGAATGTTGTCAGTGAATGTTGTCAGTGAGTGAATGTTGTCAGTGAATGTTGTCAGTGAGTGAATGTTGTCAGTGAATGTTGTCAGAGAGTCAATGTTGTCAGTGAATGTTGTCAGTGAGTGAATGTTGTCAGTGAGTGAATGTTGTCAGTGAATGTTGTCAGTGAGTGAATGTTGTCAGTGAATGTTGTCAGTGAATGTTGTCAGTGCGTGAATGTTGTCAGTGAGTGTTGTCAGTGAGTGAATGTTGTCAGAGAGTGAAAGTTGTCAGTGAGTGAATGTTGTCAGTGAATGTTGTCAGTGAGTGAATGTTGTCAGTGAGTGAATGTTGTCAGTGAATGTTGTCAGTGAATGTTGTCAGTGAGTGAATGTTATCAGTGAATGTTGTCAGTGAGTGAATGTTGTCAGTGAATGTTGTCAGTGAGTGAATGTTGTCAGTGAGTGAATGTTGTCAGTGAATGTTGTCAGTGAATGTTATCAGTTAGTGAATGTTGTCAGTGAATGTTGTCAGTGAGTGAATGTTGTCAGTGAATGTTGTCAGTGAGTGAATGTTGTCAGTGAGTGAATGTTGTCAGTGAATGTTGTCTGTGAGTGAATGTTGTCAGTTAGTGAATGTTGTCAGTGAATGTTGTCAGAGAGTCAATGTTGTCAGTGAATGTTGTCAGTGAGTGAATGTTGTCAGTGAGTGAATGTTGTTAGTGAATGTTGTCAGTGAATGTTGTCAGAGAGTGAATGTTGTCAGTGAATGTTGTCAGAGAGTGAATGTTATCAGTAAATGTTGTCAGTGAATGTTGTCAGAGAGTGAATGTTGTCAGTGAATGTTGACAGTTAGTGAATGTTGTCAGTGAATGTTGTCAGTGAGTGAATGTTGTCAGTGAATGTTGTCAGTGAGTGAATGTTGTCAGTGAATGCTGTCAGTGAGTGAATGTTGTCAGTGAGTGAATGTTGTCAGGGAATATTGTCAGTGAGTGAATGTTGTCAGTGAATGTTGTCAGTGAGTGAATGTTGTCAGTGAATGTTGTCAGTGAATGTTGTCAGTGAGTGAATGTTGTCAGTGAATGCTGTCAGTGAGTGAATGTTGTCAGTGAGTGAATGTTGTCAGTGAATGTTGTCAGAGAGTGAATGTTGTCAGTGAATGTTGTCAGTGAATGTTGTCAGTGAGTGTTGTCAGTGAATGTTGTCAGTGAGTGAATGTTGTCAGTGAGTGAATGTTGTCAGTGAGTGAATGTTGTCAGTGAATGTTGTCAGTTAATGTTGTCAGTGAATGTTGTCAGTGAGTGAATGTTGTCAGTGAATGTTGTCAGTGAGTGAATGTTGTCAGTGAATGTTGTCAGTGAGTGAATGTTGTCAGTGAATGTTATCAGTTAGTGAATGTTGTCAGTGAATGTTGTCAGTGAGTGAATGTTGTCAGTGAATGTTGTCAGTGAGTGAATGTTGTCAGTGAGTGAATGTTGTCAGTGAATGTTGTCAGTGAGTGAATGTTGTCAGTGAATGTCAGTGAGTGAATGTTGTCAGTGAATGTTGTCAGTGAGTGAATGTTGTCAGTGAGTGAATGTTGTCAGTGAGTGAATGTTGTCAGTGAATGCTGTCAGTGAGTGAATGTTGTCAGTGAGTGAATGTTGTCAGAGAGTGAATGTTGTCAGTGAATGTTGTCTGTGAGTGAATGTTGTCAGTTAGTGAATGTTGTCAGTGAATGTTGTCAGTGAGTGAATGTTGTCAGTGAGTGTTGTCAGTGAATGTTGTCAGAGAGTGAATGTTGTCAGTGAGTGAATGTTGTCAGTGAATGTTGTCTGTGAGTGAATGTTGTCAGAGAGTGAATGTTGTCAGTGAATGTTGTCAGTGAGTGAATGTTGTCAGTGAATGTTGTCAGTGAGTGAATGTTGTCAGAGAGTGAATGTTGTCAGTGAGTGAATGTTGTCAGTGAATGTTGTCAGTGAGTGAATGTTGTCAGTGAATGTTGTCAGTGAGGGAATGTTGTCAGTGAGGGAATGTTGTCAGTGAATGTTGTCAGAGAGTGAATGTTGTCAGTGAATGTTGTCAGTGAGTGAATGTTGTCAGTGAGTGAATGTTGTCAGAGAGTGAATGTTGTCAGTGAATGTTGTCAGTGAGCGAATGTTGTCAGTGAATGTTGTCAGAGAGTGAATGTTGTCAGTGAATGTTGTCAGTGAGTGAATGTTGTCAGTGAATGTTGTCAGTGAATGTTGTCAGTCAGTGAATGTTGTCAGAGAGTGAATGTTGTCAGTGAGTGAATGTTGTCAGTGAGTGAATGTTGTCAGTGAATGTTGTCAGTGAGTGAATGTTGTCAGTGAATGTTGTCAGTGAGTGAATGTTGTCAGAGAGTGAATGTTGTCAGTGAATGTTGTCAGTGAGCGAATGTTGTCAGTGAATGTTGTCAGTGAATGTTGTCAGAGAGTGAATGTTGTCAGTGAATGTTGATAGTGAGTGAATGTTGTCAGTAAATGTTGTCAGTGAGTGAATGTTGTCAGTGAATGTTGTCAGTGAGTGAATGTTGTCAGTGAATGTTGTCAGTGAGTGAATGTTGTCAGTGAATGTTGTCAGTGAGTGAATGTCAGAGAGTGAATGTTGTCAGTGAGTGAATGTTGTCAGTGAATGTTGTCAGTGAGTGAATGTTGTCAGAGAGTGAATGTTGTCAGTGAGTGAATGTTGTCAGTGAATGTTGTCAGTGAGTGAATGTTGTCAGTGAATGTTGTCAGTGAGTGAATGTTGTCAGTGAGGGAATGTTGTCAGTGAATGTTGTCAGTGAGTGAATGTTGTCAGTGAATGTTGTCAGTGAGTGAATGTTGTCAGTGAGTGAATGTTGTCAGAGAGTGAATGTTGTCAGTGAATGTTGTCAGTGAGCGAATGTTGTCAGTGAATGTTGTCAGTGAGTGAATGTTGTCAGTGAATGTTGTCAGTGAGTGAATGTCAGTGAGTGAATGTTGTCAGTCAGTGAATGTTGTCAGAGAGTGAATGTTGTCAGTGAGTGAATGTTGTCAGTGAGTGAATGTTGTCAGTGAATGTTGTCAGTGAGTGAATGTTGTCAGTGAATGTTGTCAGTGAATGTTATCAGTTTGTGAATGTTGTCAGTGAATGTTGTCAGTGAGTGAATGTTGTCAGTGAATGTTGTCAGTGAGTGAATGTTGTCAGTGAGTGAATGTTGTCAGTGAATGTTGTCTGTGAGTGAATGTTGTCAGTTAGTGAATGTTGTCAGTGAATGTTGTCAGAGAGTCAATGTTGTCAGTGAATGTTGTCAGTGAGTGAATGTTGTCAGTGAGTGAATGTTGTTAGTGAATGTTGTCAGTGAATGTTGTCAGAGAGTGAATGTTGTCAGTGAATGTTGTCAGAGAGTGAATGTTATCAGTAAATGTTGTCAGTGAATGTTGTCAGAGAGTGAATGTTGTCAGTGAATGTTGTCAGTTAGTAAATGTTGTCAGTGAATGTTGTCAGTGAGTGAATGTTGTCAGTGAGTGAATGTTGTCAGTGAATGCTGTCAGTGAGTGAATGTTGTCAATGAGTGAATGTTGTCAGTGAATATTGTCAGTGAGTGAATGTTGTCAGTGAATGTTGTCAGTGAGTGAATGTTGTCAGTGAATGTTGTCAGTGAATGTTGTCAGTGAGTGAATGTTGTCAGTGAATGCTGTCAGTGAGTGAATGTTGTCAGTGAGTGAATGTTGTCAGTGAATGTTGTCAGAGAGTGAATGTTGTCAGTGAATGTTGTCAGTGAATGTTGTCAGTGAGTGTTGTCAGTGAATGTTGTCAGTGAGTGAATGTTGTCAGTGAGTGAATGTTGTCAGTGAATGTTGTCTGTGAGTGAATGTTGTCAGTTAGTGAATGTTGTCAGTGAATGTTGTCAGTGAGTGAATGTTGTCAGTGAGTGAATGTTGTCAGTGAGTGAATGTTGTCAGTGAATGTTGTCTGTGAGTGAATGTTGTCAGTTAGTGAATGTTGTCAGTGAATGTTGTCAGTGAGTGAATGTTGTCAGTGAGTGAATGTTGTCAGTGAATGTTGTCAGAGAGTCAATGTTGTCAGTGAATGTTGTCAGTGAGTGAATGTTGTCAGTGAGTGAATGTTGTCAGTGAATGTTGTCAGTGAGTGAATGTTGTCAGTGAATGTTGTCAGTGAATGTTGTCAGTGAGTGAATGTTGTCAGTGAGTGAATGTTGTCAGAGAGTAAATGTTGTCAGTGAGTGAATGTTGTCAGTGAATGTTGTCAGTGAGTGAATGTTGTCAGTGAGTGAATGTTGTCAGTGAATGTTGTCAGTGAATGTTGTCAGTGAGTGAATGTTATCAGTGAATGTTGTCAGTGAGTGAATGTTGTCAGTGAATGTTGTCAGTGAGTGAATGTTGTCAGTGAGTGAATGTTGTCAGTGAATGTTGTCAGTGAATGTTATCAGTTAGTGAATGTTGTCAGTGAATGTTGTCAGTGAATGTTGTCAGTGAGTGAATGTTGTCAGTGAGTGAATGTTGTCAGTGAATGTTGTCTGTGAGTGAATGTTGTCAGTTAGTGAATGTTGTCAGTGAATGTTGTCAGAGAGTCAATGTTGTCAGTGAATGTTGTCAGTGAGTGAATGTTGTCAGTGAGTGAATGTTGTCAGTGAATGTTGTCAGTGAATGTTGTCAGAGAGTGAATGTTGTCAGTGAATGTTGTCAGAGAGTGAATGTTATCAGTAAATGTTGTCAGAGAGTGAATGTTGTCAGTGAATGTTGTCAGTTAGTGAATGTTGTCAGTGAATGTTGTCAGTGAGTGAATGTTGTCAGTGAATGTTGTCAGTGAGTGAATGTTGTCAGTGAATGTTGTCAGTGAATGCTGTCAGTGAGTGAATGTTGTCAGTGAGTGAATGTTGTCAGTGAATATTGTCAGTGAGTGAATGTTGTCAGTGAATGTTGTCAGTGAGTGAATGTTGTCAGTGAATGTTGTCAGGGAATGTTGTCAGTGAGTGAATGTTGTCAGTGAATGCTGTCAGTGAGTGAATGTTGTCAGTGAGTGAATGTTGTCAGTGAATGTTGTCAGAGAGTGAATGTTGTCAGTGAATGTTGTCAGTGAGTGTTGTCAGTGAATGTTGTCAGTGAGTGAATGTTGTCAGTGAGTGAATGTTGTCAGTGAGTGAATGTTGTCAGTGAATGTTGTCTGTGAGTGAATGTTGTCAGTTAGTGAATGTTGTCAGTGAATGTTGTCAGTGAGTGAATGTTGTCAGTGAGTGAATGTTGTCAGTGAATGTTGTCAGAGAGTCAATGTTGTCAGTGAATGTTGTCAGTGAGTGAATGTTGTCAGTGAGTGAATGTTGTCAGTGAATGTTGTCAGTGAGTGAATGTTGTCAGTGAATGTTGTCAGTGAGTGAATGTTGTCAGTGAGTGTTGTCAGTGAGTGAATGTTGTCAGAGAGTGAATGTTGTCAGTGAGTGAATGTTGTCAGTGAATGTTGTCAGTGAGTGAATGTTGTCAGAGAGTGAATGTTGTCAGTGAGTGAATGTTGTCAGTGAATGTTGTCAGTGAGTGAATGTTGTCAGTGAGTGAATGTTGTCAGTGAATGTTGTCAGTGAGTGAATGTTGTCAGTGAATGTTGTCAGTGAGTGAATGTTGTCAGTGAATGTTGTCAGTGAGTGAATGTTGTCAGTGAATGTTGTCAGTGAGTGAATGTTGTCAGTGAATGTTGTCAGTGAGTGAATGTTGTCAGTGAATGTTGTCAGTGAGTGAATGCTGTCAGTGAGTGAATGTTGTCAGTGAGTGAATGTTGTCAGTGAATGTTGTCAGAGAGTGAATGTTGTCAGTGAATGTTGTCAGTGAATGTTGTCAGTGAGTGTTGTCAGTGAATGTTGTCAGTGAGTGAATGTTGTCAGTGAGTGAATGTTGTCAGTGAGTGAATGTTGTCAGTGAATGTTGTCTGTGAGTGAATGTTGTCAGTTAGTGAATGTTGTCAGTGAATGTTGTCAGTGAGTGAATGTTGTCAGTGAGTGAATGTTGTCAGTGAATGTTGTCAGAGAGTCAATGTTGTCAGTGAATGTTGTCAGTGAGTGAATGTTGTCAGTGAATGTTGTCAGTGAGTGAATGGTGTCAGTGAATGTTGTCAGTGAATGTTGTCAGTGAGTGAATGTTGTCAGTGAGTGTTGTCAGTGAGTGAATGTTGTCAGAGAGTGAATGTTGTCAGTGAGTGAATGTTGTCAGTGAATGTTGTCAGTGAATGTTGTCAGAGAGTGAATGTTGTCAGTGAGTGAATGTTGTCAGTGAATGTTGTCAGTGAGTGAATGTTGTCAGTGAGTGAATGTTGTCAGTGAATGTTGTCAGTTAATGTTGTCAGTGAATGTTGTCAGTGAGTGAATGTTGTCAGTGAATGTTGTCAGTGAGTGAATGTTGTCAGTGAATGTTGTCAGTGAGTGAATGTTGTCAGTGAGTGAATGTTGTCAGTGAATGTTGTCAGTGAATGTTATCAGTGAGTGAATGTTGTCAGTGAGTGAATGTTGTCAGTGAATGTTGTTAGTGAGTGAATGTTGTCAGTGAATGTTGTCAGTGAGTGAATGTTGTCAGTGAGTGAATGTTGTCAGTGAATGTTGTCAGAGAGTGAATGTTGTCAGTGAATGTTGTCAGTGAATGTTGTCAGTGAGTGTTGTCAGTGAATGTTGTCAGTGAGTGAATGTTGTCAGTGAGTGAATGTTGTCAGTGAATGTTGTCAGTGAGTGAATGTTGTCAGTGAGTGAATGTTGTCAGTGAATGTTGTCAGTGAATGTTGTCAGTGAGTGAATGTTATCAGTGAATGTTGTCAGTGAGTGAATGTTGTCAGTGAGTGAATGTTGTCAGTGAATGTTGTCAGTGAATGTTATCAGTTAGTGAATGTTGTCAGTGAATGTTGTCAGTGAATGTTGTCAGTGAGTGAATGTTGTCAGTGAATGTTGTCAGTGAATGTTGTCAGAGAGTGAATATTGTCAGTGAGTGAATGTTGTCAGTGAATGTTGTCAGTGAGTGAATGTTGTCAGTGAATGTTGTCAGTGAGTGAATGTTGTCAGTGAATGTTGTCAGAGAGTCAATGTTGTCAGTGAATGTTGTCAGTGAGTGAATGTTGTCAGTGAGTGAATGTTGTCAGTGAATGTTGTCAGTGAGTGAATGTTGTCAGTGAATGTTGTCAGTGAATGTTGTCAGTGAGTGAATGTTGTCAGTGAGTGTTGTCAGTGAGTGAATGTTGTCAGAGAGTGAAAGTTGTCAGTGAGTGAATGTTGTCAGTGAATGTTGTCAGTGAGTGAATGTTGTCAGTGAGTGAATGTTGTCAGTGAATGTTGTCAGTGAATGTTGTCAGTGAGTGAATGTTATCAGTGAATGTTGTCAGTGAGTGAATGTTGTCAGTGAATGTTGTCAGTGAGTGAATGTTGTCAGTGAGTGAATGTTGTCAGTGAATGTTGTCAGTGAATGTTATCAGTTAGTGAATGTTGTCAGTGAATGTTGTCAGTGAGTGAATGTTGTCAGTGAATGTTGTCAGTGAGTGAATGTTGTCAGTGAGTGAATGTTGTCAGTGAATGTTGTCTGTGAGTGAATGTTGTCAGTTAGTGAATGTTGTCAGTGAATGTTGTCAGAGAGTCAATGTTGTCAGTGAATGTTGTCAGTGAGTGAATGTTGTCAGTGAGTGAATGT
Source organism: Staurois parvus (assembly GCF_062004578.1). Classification (NCBI taxonomy): domain Eukaryota; kingdom Metazoa; phylum Chordata; class Amphibia; order Anura; family Ranidae; genus Staurois; species Staurois parvus. Next base: position 1,146,561 of record NW_028320448.1, read on the forward strand.
TGTTAGTGAATGTTGTCAGTGAATGTTGTCAGAGAGTGAATGTTGTCAGTGAATGTTGTCAGAGAGTGAATGTTATCAGTAAATGTTGTCAGTGAATGTTGTCAGAGAGTGAATGTTGTCAGTGAATGTTGACAGTTAGTGAATGTTGTCAGTGAATGTTGTCAGTGAGTGAATGTTGTCAGTGAATGTTGTCAGTGAGTGAATGTTGTCAGTGAATGCTGTCAGTGAGTGAATGTTGTCAGTGAGTGAATGTTGTCAGTGAATATTGTCAGTGAGTGAATGTTGTCAGTGAATGTTGTCAGTGAGTGAATGTTGTCAGTGAATGTTGTCAGTGAATGTTGTCAGTGAGTGAATGTTGTCAGTGAATGCTGTCAGTGAGTGAATGTTGTCAGTGAGTGAATGTTGTCAGTGAATGTTGTCAGAGAGTGAATGTTGTCAGTGAATGTTGTCAGTGAATGTTGTCAGTGAGTGTTGTCAGTGAATGTTGTCAGTGAGTGAATGTTGTCAGTGAGTGAATGTTGTCAGTGAGTGAATGTTGTCAGTGAATGTTGTCAGTTAATGTTGTCAGTGAATGTTGTCAGTGAGTGAATGTTGTCAGTGAATGTTGTCAGTGAGTGAATGTTGTCAGTGAATGTTGTCAGTGAGTGAATGTTGTCAGTGAATGTTATCAGTTAGTGAATGTTGTCAGTGAATGTTGTCAGTGAGTGAATGTTGTCAGTGAATGTTGTCAGAGAGTCAATGTTGTCAGTGAATGTTGTCAGTGAGTGAATGTTGTCAGTGAGTGAATGTTGTCAGTGAATGTTGTCAGTGAGTGAATGTTGTCAGTGAATGTCAGTGAGTGAATGTTGTCAGTGAATGTTGTCAGTGAATGTTGTCAGTGAGTGAATGTTGTCAGTGAGTGAATGTTGTCAGTGAGTGAATGTTGTCAGTGAGTGAATGTTGTCAGTGAATGCTGTCAGTGAGTGAATGTTGTCAGTGAGTGAATGTTGTCAGAGAGTGAATGTTGTCAGTGAATGTTGTCTGTGAGTGAATGTTGTCAGTTAGTGAATGTTGTCAGTGAATGTTGTCAGTGAGTGAATGTTGTCAGTGAGTGTTGTCAGTGAATGTTGTCAGAGAGTGAATGTTGTCAGTGAGTGAATGTTGTCAGTGAATGTTGTCTGTGAGTGAATGTTGTCAGAGAGTGAATGTTGTCAGTGAATGTTGTCAGTGAGTGAATGTTGTCAGTGAATGTTGTCAGTGAGTGAATGTTGTCAGAGAGTGAATGTTGTCAGTGAGTGAATGTTGTCAGTGAATGTTGTCAGTGAGTGAATGTTGTCAGTGAATGTTGTCAGTGAGGGAATGTTGTCAGTGAGGGAATGTTGTCAGTGAATGTTGTCAGAGAGTGAATGTTGTCAGTGAATGTTGTCAGTGAGTGAATGTTGTCAGTGAGTGAATGTTGTCAGAGAGTGAATGTTGTCAGTGAATGTTGTCAGTGAGCGAATGTTGTCAGTGAATGTTGTCAGAGAGTGAATGTTGTCAGTGAATGTTGTCAGTGAGTGAATGTTGTCAGTGAATGTTGTCAGTGAATGTTGTCAGTCAGTGAATGTTGTCAGAGAGTGAATGTTGTCAGTGAGTGAATGTTGTCAGTGAGTGAATGTTGTCAGTGAATGTTGTCAGTGAGTGAATGTTGTCAGTGAATGTTGTCAGTGAGTGAATGTTGTCAGAGAGTGAATGTTGTCAGTGAATGTTGTCAGTGAGCGAATGTTGTCAGTGAATGTTGTCAGTGAATGTTGTCAGAGAGTGAATGTTGTCAGTGAATGTTGATAGTGAGTGAATGTTGTCAGTAAATGTTGTCAGTGAGTGAATGTTGTCAGTGAATGTTGTCAGTGAGTGAATGTTGTCAGTGAATGTTGTCAGTGAGTGAATGTCAGAGAGTGAATGTTGTCAGTGAGTGAATGTTGTCAGTGAATGTTGTCAGTGAGTGAATGTTGTCAGAGAGTGAATGTTGTCAGTGAGTGAATGTTGTCAGTGAATGTTGTCAGTGAGTGAATGTTGTCAGTGAATGTTGTCAGTGAGTGAATGTTGTCAGTGAGGGAATGTTGTCAGTGAATGTTGTCAGTGAGTGAATGTTGTCAGTGAATGTTGTCAGTGAGTGAATGTTGTCAGTGAGTGAATGTTGTCAGAGAGTGAATGTTGTCAGTGAATGTTGTCAGTGAGCGAATGTTGTCAGTGAATGTTGTCAGTGAGTGAATGTTGTCAGTGAATGTTGTCAGTGAGTGAATGTCAGTGAGTGAATGTTGTCAGTCAGTGAATGTTGTCAGAGAGTGAATGTTGTCAGTGATTGAATGTTGTCAGTGAGTGAATGTTGTCAGTGAATGTTGTCAGTGAGTGAATGTTGTCAGTGAATGTTGTCAGTGAGTGAATGTTGTCAGTGAATGTTGTCAGTGAGTGAATGTTGTCAGAGAGTGAATGTTGTCAGTGAATGTTGTCAGTGAGCGAATGTTGTCAGTGAATGTTGTCAGTGAATGTTGTCAGAGAGTGAATGTTGTCAGTGAATGTTGATAGTGAGTGAATGTTGTCAGTGAATGTTGTCAGTGAGTGAATGTTGTCAGTGAATGTTGTCAGTGAGTGAATGTTGTCAGTGAATGTTGTCAGTGAGTGAATGTTGTCAGTGAATGTTGTCAGTGAGTGAATGTCAGAGAGTGAATGTTGTCAGTGAGTGAATGTTGTCAGTGAATGTTGTCAGTGAGTGAATGTTGTCAGAGAGTGAATGTTGTCAGTGAGTGAATGTTGTCAGTGAATGTTGTCAGTGAGTGAATGTTGTCAGTGAGGGAATGTTGTCAGTGAATGTTGTCAGTGAGTGAATGTTGTCAGTGAATGTTGTCAGTGAGTGAATGTTGTCAGTGAGTGAATGTTGTCAGAGAGTGAATGTTGTCAGTGAATGTTGTCAGTGAGCGAATGTTGTCAGTGAATGTTGTCAGTGAGTGAATGTTGTCAGTGAATGTTGTCAGTGAGTGAATGTCAGAGAGTGAATGTTGTCAGTGAGTGAATGTTGTCAGTGAATGTTGTCAGTGAGTGAATGTTGTCAGAGAGTGAATGTTGTCAGTGAATGTTGTCAGTGAGTGAATGTTGTCAGTGAATGTTGTCAGTGAGTGAATGTTGTCAGGGAGTGAATGTTGTCAGGGAGTGAATGTTGTCAGTGAATGTTGTCAGTGAGCGAATGTTGTCAGTGAATGTTGTCAGTGAGTGAATGTTGTCAGTGAATGTTGTCAGTGAGTGAATGTTGTCAGTGAATGTTGTCAGTGAGTGAATGTTGTCAGAGAGTGAATGTTGTCAGTGAGTGAATGTTGTCAGTGAATGTTGTCAGTGAGTGAATGTTGTCAGTGAATGTTGTCAGTGAGTGAATGTTGTCAGTGAATGTTGTCAGTGAGTGAATGTTGTCAGTGAGCGAATGTTGTCAGTGAATGTTGTCAGTGAGTGAATGTTGTCAGTGAATGTTGTCAGTGAGTGAATGTTGTCAGTGAGTGAATGTTGTCAGAGAGTGAATGTTGTCAGTGAATGTTGTCAGTGAGCGAATGTTGTCAGTGAATGTTGTCAGTGAGTGAATGTTGTCAGTGAATGTTGTCAGTGAGTGAATGTCAGAGAGTGAATGTTGTCAGTTAGTGAATGTTGTCAGTGAATGTTGTCAGTGAGTGAATGTTGTCAGAGAGTGAATGTTGTCAGTGAATGTTGTCAGTGAGTGAATGTTGTCAGTGAATGTTGTCAGTGAGTGAATGTTGTCAGTGAGTGAATGTTGTCAGGGAGTGAATGTTGTCAGTGAATGTTGTCAGTGAGCGAATGTTGTCAGTGAATGTTGTCAGTGAGTGAATGTTGTCAGTGAATGTTGTCAGTGAGTGAATGTTGTCAGTGAATGTTGTCAGTGAGTGAATGTTGTCAGTGAATGTTGTCAGTGAGTGAATGTTGTCAGTGAATGTTGTCAGTGAGTGAATGTTGTCAGAGAGTGAATGTTGTCAGTGAATGTTGTCAGTGAGCGAATGTTGTCAGTGAATGTTGTCAGTGAGTGAATGTTGTCAGTGAATGTTGTCAGTGAGTGAATGTTGTCAGTGAATGTTGTCAGTGAGTGAATGTTGTCAGTGAATGTTGTCAGTGAGTGAATGTTGTCAGTGAGTGAATGTTGTCAGTGAATGTTGTCAGTGAGTGAATGTTGTCAGTGAATGTTGTCAGTGAGTGAATGTTGTCAGTGAGTGAATGTTGTCAGTGAATGTTGTCAGTGAGTGAATGTTGTCAGTGAGTGAATGTTGTCAGTGAATGTTGTCAGTGAGTGAATGTTGTCAGTGAATGTTGTCAGTGAGTGAATGTTGTCAGTGAATGTTGTCAGTGAGTGAATGTTGTCAGAGAGTGAATGTTGTCAGTGAATGTTGTCAGTGAGCGAATGTTGTCAGTGAATGTTGTCAGTGAGTGAATGTTGTCAGTGAATGTTGTCAGTGAGTGAATGTTGTCAGAGAGTGAATGTTGTCAGTGAATGTTGTCAGTGAGTGAATGTTGTCAGTGAATGTTGTCAGTGAGTGAATGTTGTCAGTGAATGTTGTCAGTGAGTGAATGTTGTCAGTGAATGTTGTCAGTGAGTGAATGTTGTCAGTGAGTGAATGTTGTCAGTGAATGTTGTCAGTGAGTGAATGTTGTCAGTGAATGTTGTCAGTGAGTGAATGTTGTCAGTGAGTGAATGTTGTCAGTGAATGTTGTCAGTGAGTGAATGTTGTCAGTGAGTGAATGTTGTCAGTGAGTGAATGTTGTCAGTGAATGTTGTCAGTGAGTGAATGTTGTCAGAGAGTGAATGTTGTCAGTGAATGTTGTCAGTGAGCGAATGTTGTCAGTGAATGTTGTCAGTGAGTAAATGTTGTCAGTGAATGTTGTCAGTGAGTGAATGTTGTCAGTGAATGTTGTCAGTGAGTGAATGTTGTCAGTGAGTGAATGTTGTCAGTGAATGTTGTCAGTGAGTGAATGTTGTCAGTGAATGTTGTCAGTGAGTGAATGTTGACAGTGAGTGAATGTTGTCAGTGAATGTTGTCAGTGAGTGAATGTTGTCAGTGAGTGAATGTTGTCAGTGAGTGAATGTTGTCAGTGAATGTTGTCAGTGAGTGAATGTTGTCAGAGAGTGAATGTTGTCAGTGAATGTTGTCAGTGAGCGAATGTTGTCTGTGAATGTTGTCAGTGAGTGAATGTTGTCAGTGAATGTTGTCAGTGAGTGAATGTTGTCAGTGAGTGAATGTTGTCAGAGAGTGAATGTTGTCAGTGAATGTTGTCAGTGAGCGAATGTTGTCAGTGAATGTTGTCAGTGAGTGAATGTTGTCAGTGAATGTTGTCAGTGAGTGAATGTCAGAGAGTGAATGTTGTCAGTGAGTGAATGTTGTCAGTGAATGTTGTCAGTGAGTGAATGTTGTCAGAGAGTGAATGTTGTCAGTGAATGTTGTCAGTGAGTGAATGTTGTCAGTGAATGTTGTCAGTGAGTGAATGTTGTCAGTGAGTGAATGTTGTCAGTGAGTGAATGTTGTCAGGGAGTGAATGTTGTCAGTGAATGTTGTCAGAGAGTGAATGTTGTCAGTGAATGTTGTCAGTGAGTGAATGTTGTCAGTGAATGTTGTCAGTGAGCGAATGTTGTCAGTGAATGTTGTCAGAGAGTGAATGTTGTCAGTGAATGTTGTCAGTGAGCGAATGTTGTCAGTGAATGTTGTCAGTGAGTGAATGTTGTCAGTGAATGTTGTCAGTGAGTGAATGTTGTCAGTGAATGTTGTCAGTGAGTGAATGTTGTCAGTGAATGTTGTCAGTGAGTGAATGTTGTCAGTGAGTGAATGTTGTCAGTGAATGTTGTCAGTGAGTGAATGTTGTCAGTGAATGTTGTCAGTGAGTGAATGTTGTCAGTGAGTGAATGTTGTCAGTGAATGTTGTCAGTGAGTGAATGTTGTCAGTGAGTGAATGTTGTCAGTGAATGTTGTCAGTGAGTGAATGTTGTCAGTGAATGTTGTCAGTGAGTGAATGTTGTCAGTGAATGTTGTCAGTGAGTGAATGTTGTCAGAGAGTGAATGTTGTCAGTGAATGTTGTCAGTGAGTGAATGTTGTCAGTGAATGTTGTCAGTGAGTGAATGTTGTCAGAGAGTGAATGTTGTCAGTGAATGTTGTCAGTGAGTGAATGTTGTCAGTGAATGTTGTCAGTGAGTGAATGTTGTCAGTGAATGTTGTCAGTGAGTGAATGTTGTCAGTGAATGTTGTCAGTGAGTGAATGTTGTCAGTGAGTGAATGTTGTCAGTGAATGTTGTCAGTGAGTGAATGTTGTCAGTGAATGTTGTCAGTGAGTGAATGTTGTCAGTGAATGTTGTCAGAGAGTGAATGTTGTCAGTGAATGTTGTCAGTGAGTGAATGTTGTCAGTGAATGTTGTCAGTGAGTGAATGTTGTCAGAGAGTGAATGTTGTCAGTGAGTGAATGTTGTCAGTGAATGTTGTCAGTGAGTGAATGTTGTCAGTGAATGTTGTCAGTGAGTGAATGTTGTCAGTGAATGTTGTCAGTGAGTGAATGTTGTCAGTGAGGGAATGTTGTCAGTGAATGTTGTCAGTGAGTGAATGTTGTCAGAGAGTGAATGTTGTCAGTGAATGTTGTCAGTGAGTGAATGTTGTCAGTGAATGTTGTCAGTGAGTGAATGTTGTCAGTGAATGTTGTCAGTGAGTGAATGTTGTCAGAGAGTGAATGTTGTCAGTGAATGTTGTCAGTGAGCGAATGTTGTCAGTGAATGTTGTCAGTGAATGTTGTCAGAGAGTGAATGTTGTCAGTGAATGTTGATAGTGAGTGAATGTTGTCAGTAAATGTTGTCAGTGAGTGAATGTTGTCAGTGAATGTTGTCAGTGAGTGAATGTTGTCAGTGAATGTTGTCAGTGAGTGAATGTCAGAGAGTGAATGTTGTCAGTGAGTGAATGTTGTCAGTGAATGTTGTCAGTGAGTGAATGTTGTCAGAGAGTGAATGTTGTCAGTGAGTGAATGTTGTCAGTGAATGTTGTCAGTGAGTGAATGTTGTCAGTGAATGTTGTCAGTGAGTGAATGTTGTCAGTGAATGTTGTCAGTGAGTGAATGTTGTCAGTGAGTGAATGTTGTCAGAGAGTGAATGTTGTCAGTGAATGTTGTCAGTGAGCGAATGTTGTCAGTGAATGTTGTCAGTGAGTGAATGTTGTCAGTGAATGTTGTCAGTGAGTGAATGTCAGTGAGTGAATGTTGTCAGTGAGTGAATGTTGTCAGTGAATGTTGTCAGTGAGTGAATGTTGTCAGAGAGTGAATGTTGTCAGTGAATGTTGTCAGTGAGTGAATGTTGTCAGTGAATGTTGTCAGTGAGTGAATGTTGTCAGTGAGTGAATGTTGTCAGGGAGTGAATGTTGTCAGTGAATGTTGTCAGTGAGCGAATGTTGTCAGTGAATGTTGTCAGTGAGTGAATGTTGTCAGTGAATGTTGTCTGTGAGTGAATGTTGTCAGTGAATGTTGTCAGTGAGTGAATGTTGTCAGAGAGTGAATGTTGTCAGTGAGTGAATGTTGTCAGTGAATGTTGTCAGTGAGTGAATGTTGTCAGTGAGTGAATGTTGTCAGAGAGTGAATGTTGTCAGTGAATGTTGTCAGTGAGCGAATGTTGTCAGTGAATGTTGTCAGTGAGTGAATGTTGTCAGTGAATGTTGTCAGTGAGTGAATGTCAGAGAGTGAATGTTGTCAGTGAGTGAATGTTGTCAGTGAATGTTGTCAGTGAGTGAATGTTGTCAGAGAGTGAATGTTGTCAGTGAGTGAATGTTGTCAGTGAATGTTGTGAGTGAGTGAATGTTGTCAGTGAGTGAATGTTGTCAGTGAATGTTGTCAGTGAATGTTGTCAGTGAGTGAATGTTGTCAGTGAATGTTGTCAGTGAGTGAATGTTGTCAGTGAATGTTGTCAGTGAGTGAATGTTGTCAGTGAATGTTGTCAGTGAGTGAATGCTGTCAGTGAGTGAATGTTGTCAGTGAGTGAATGTTGTCAGTGAATGTTGTCAGAGAGTGAATGTTGTCAGTGAATGTTGTCAGTGAATGTTGTCAGTGAGTGTTGTCAGTGAATGTTGTCAGTGAGTGAATGTTGTCAGTGAGTGAATGTTGTCAGTGAGTGAATGTTGTCAGTGAATGTTGTCAGTGAGTGAATGTTGTCAGTGAGTGAATGTTGTCAGTGAATGTTGTCAGTGAATGTTGTCAGTGAGTGAATGTTGTCAGTGAATGTTGTCAGTGAGTGAATGTTGTCAGTGAATGTTGTCAGTGAGTGAATGTTGTCAGTGAATGTTGTCAGTGAGTTAATGTTGTCAGTGAATTTTGTCAGTGAGTGAATGTTGTCAGTGAATGTTGTCAGTGAGTGAATGTTGTCAGTGAATGTTGTCAGTGAGTGAATGTTGTCAGTGAGTGAATGTTGTCAGTGAATGTTGTCTGTGAGTGAATGTTGTCAGTTAGTGAATGTTGTCAGTGAATGTTGTCAGTGAGTGAATGTTGTCAGTGAGTGAATGTTGTCAGTGAATGTTGTCAGAGGGTCAATGTTGTCAGTGAATGTTGTCAGTGAGTGAATGTTGTCAGTGAGTGAATGTTGTCAGTGAATGTTGTCAGTGAGTGAATGTTGTCAGTGAATGTTGTCAGTGAATGTTGTCAGTGAGTGAATGTTGTCAGTGAGTGAATGTTGTCAGAGAGTGAATGTTGTCAGTGAGTGAATGTTGTCAGTGAATGTTGTGAGTGAGTGAATGTTGTCAGTGAGTGAATGTTGTCAGTGAATGTTGTCAGTGAATGTTGTCAGTGAGTGAATGTTGTCAGTGAATGTTGTCAGTGAGTGAATGTTGTCAGTGAATGTTGTCAGTGAGTGAATGTTGTCAGTGAATGTTGTCAGTGAGTGAATGCTGTCAGTGAGTGAATGTTGTCAGTGAGTGAATGTTGTCAGTGAATGTTGTCAGAGAGTGAATGTTGTCAGTGAATGTTGTCAGTGAATGTTGTCAGTGAGTGTTGTCAGTGAATGTTGTCAGTGAGTGAATGTTGTCAGTGAGTGAATGTTGTCAGTGAGTGAATGTTGTCAGTGAATGTTGTCAGTGAATGTTGTCTGTGAGTGAATGTTGTCAGTTAGTGAATGTTATCAGTGAGTGAATGTTGTCAGTGAATGTTGTCAGTGAGTGAATGTTGTCAGTGAGTGAATGTTGTCAGTGAATGTTGTCAGTGAGTGAATGTTGTCAGTGAGTGTTGTAAGTGAGTCAATGTTGTCAGTGAGTGTTGTCAGTGAGTGTTGTCAGTGAGTGAATGTTGTCAGTGAATGTTGTCAGTGAGTGAATGTTGTCAGTGAGTGTTGTCAGTGAGTGAATGTTGTCAGTGAATGTTGTCAGTGAATGTTGTCAGTGAGTGAATGTTGTCAGTGAATGTTGTCAGTGAGTGAATGTTGTCAGTGAATGTTGTCAGTGAATGTTGTCAGTGAGTGAATGTTGTCAGTGAATGTTGTCAGTGAATGTTGTCAGTGAGTGAATGTTATCAGTGAATGTTGTCAGTGAGTGAATGTTGTCAGTGAATGTTGTCAGTGAGTGAATGTTGTCAGTGAGTGAATGTTGTCAGTGAATGTTGTCAGTTAGTGAATGTTGTCAGTGAGTGAATGTTGTCAGTGAATGTTGTCAGTGAGTGAATGTTGTCAGTGAGTGAATGTTGTCAGTGAATGTTGTCTGTGAGTGAATGTTGTCAGTTAGTGAATGTTGTCAGTGAATGTTGTCAGAGAGTCAATGTTGTCAGTGAATGTTGTCAGTGAGTGAATGTTGTCAGTGAGTGAATGTTGTCAGTGAATGTTGTCAGTGAGTGAATGTTGTCAGTGAATGTCAGTGAGTGAATGTTGTCAGTGAATGTTGTCAGTGAATGTTGTCAGTGAGTGAATGTTGTCAGTGAGTGAATGTTGTCAGTGAATGTTGTCAGAGAGTGAATGTTGTCAGTGAGTGAATGTTGTCAGTGAATGTTGTCAGTGAGTGAATGTTGTCAGTGAATGTTGTCTGTGAGTGAATGTTGTCAGTTAGTGAATGTTGTCAGTGAATGTTGTCAGAGAGTCAATGTTGTCAGTGAATGTTGTCAGTGAGTGAATGTTGTCAGTGAGTGAATGTTGTCAGTGAATGTTGTCAGTGAGTGAATGTTGTCAGTGAATGTCAGTGAGTGAATGTTGTCAGTGAATGTTGTCAGTGAATGTTGTCAGTGAGTGAATGTTGTCAGTGAGTGAATGTTGTCAGTGAATGTTGTCAGTTAATGTTGTCAGTGAATGTTGTCAGTGAGTGAATGTTGTCAGTGAATGTTGTCAGTGAGTGAATGTTGTCAGTGAATGTTGTCAGTGAGTGAATGTTGTCAGTGAATGTTGTCAGTGAATGTTATCAGTGAGTGAATGTTGTCAGTGAGTGAATGTTGTCAGTGAATGTTGTCAGTGAGTGAATGTTGTCAGAGAGTGAATGTTGTCAGTGAGTGAATGTTGTCAGTGAATGTTGTCAGTGAATGTTGTCTGTGAGTGAATGTTGTCAGTGAATGTTGTCAGTGAGTGAATGTTGTCAGTGAATGTTGTCAGTGAGTGAATGTTGTCAGTGAATGTTGTCAGTGAGTGAATGTTGTCAGTGAATGCTGTCAGTGAGTGAATGTTGTCAGTGAATATTGTCAGTGAGTGAATGTTGTCAGAGAGTGAATGTTGTCAGTGAATGTTGTCAGTGAGTGAATGTTGTCAGTGAATGTTGTCAGTGAATGTTGTCAGTGAGTGAATGTTGTCAGTGAATGTTGTCAGTGAGTGAATGTTGTCAGTGAATGCTGTCAGTGAGTGAATGTTGTCAGTGAGTGAATGTTGTCAGAGAGTGAATGTTGTCAGTGAATGTTGTCAGTGAGTGTTGTCAGTGAATGTTGTCAGTGAGTGAATGTTGTCAGTGAATGTTGTCAGTGAGTGAATGTTGTCAGTGAATGTTGTCAGTGAATGTTGTCAGTGAGTGAATGTTGTCAGTGAGTGAATGTTGACAGTGAATGTTGTCAGTGAGTGAATGTTATCAGTGAATGTTGTCAGTGAGTGAATGTTGTCAGTGAATGTTGTCAGTGAGTGAATGTTGTCAGTGAGTGAATGTTGTCAGTGAATGTTGTCAGTTAGTGAATGTTGTCAGTGAATGTTGTCAGTGAGTGAATGTTGTCAGTGAGTGAATGTTGTCAGTGAATGTTGTCTGTGAGTGAATGTTGTCAGTTAGTGAATGTTGTCAGTGAATGTTGTCAGAGAGTCAATGTTGTCAGTGAATGTTGTCAGTGAGTGAATGTTGTCAGTGAGTGAATGTTGTCAGTGAATGTTGTCAGTGAGTGAATGTTGTCAGTGAATGTCAGTGAGTGAATGTTGTCAGTGAATGTTGTCAGTGAATGTTGTCAGTGAGTGAATGTTGTCAGTGAGTGAATGTTGTCAGTGAATGTTGTCAGTGAGTGAATGTTGTCAGTGAATGCTGTCAGTGAGTGAATGTTGTCAGTGAGTGAATGTTGTCAGAGAGTGAATGTTGTCAGTGAATGTTGTCAGTGAATGTTGTCAGTGAGTGTTGTCAGTGAATGTTGTCAGAGAGTGAATGTTGTCAGTGAGTGAATGTTGTCAGTGAATGTTGTCAGTGAGTGAATGTTGTCAGTGAATGTTGTCTGTGAGTGAATGTTGTCAGTTAGTGAATGTTGTCAGTGAATGTTGTCAGTGAGTGAATGTTGTCAGTGAGTGAATGATGTCAGTGAATGTTGTCAGAGAGTCAATGTTGTCAGTGAATGTTGTCAGTGAGTGAATGTTGTCAGTGAGTGAATGTTGTCAGTGAATGTTGTCAGTGAGTGAATGTTGTCAGTGAATGTTGTCAGTGAATGTTGTCAGTGAGTGAATGTTGTCAGTGAGTGTTGTCAGTGAGTGAATGTTGTCAGAGAGTGAATGTTGTCAGTGAGTGAATGTTGTCAGTGAGTGAATGTTGTCAGTGAATGTTGTCAGTGAATGTTGTCAGTGAGTGAATGTTATCAGTGAATGTTGTCAGTGAGTGAATGTTGTCAGTGAATGTTGTCAGTGAGTGAATGTTGTCAGTGAGTGAATGTTGTCAGTGAATGTTGTCAGTGAATGTTATCAGTTAGTGAATGTTGTCAGTGAATGTTGTCAGTGAGTGAATGTTGTCAGTGAATGTTGTCAGTGAGTGAATGTTGTCAGTGAGTGAATGTTGTCAGTGAATGTTGTCTGTGAGTGAATGTTGTCAGTTAGTGAATGTTGTCAGTGAATGTTGTCAGAGAGTCAACGTTGTCAGTGAATGTTGTCAGTGAGTGAATGTTGTCAGTGAGTGAATGTTGTTAGTGAATGTTGTCAGTGAATGTTGTCAGAGAGTGAATGTTGTCAGTGAATGTTGTCAGAGAGTGAATGTTATCAGTAAATGTTGTCAGTGAATGTTGTCAGAGAGTGAATGTTGTCAGTGAATGTTGACAGTTAGTGAATGTTGTCAGTGAATGTTGTCAGTGAGTGAATGTTGTCAGTGAATGTTGTCAGTGAGTGAATGTTGTCAGTGAATGCTGTCAGTGAGTGAATGTTGTCAGTGAATGTTGTCAGTGAATGTTGTCAGTGAGTGAATGTTGTCAGTGAATGCTGTCAGTGAGTGAATGTTGTCAGTGAGTGAATGTTGTCAGTGAATGTTGTCAGAGAGTGAATGTTGTCAGTGAATGTTGTCAGTGAATGTTGTCAGTGAGTGTTGTCAGTGAATGTTGTCAGTGAGTGAATGTTGTCAGTGAGTGAATGTTGTCAGTGAGTGAATGTTGTCAGTGAATGTTGTCTGTGAGTGAATGTTGTCAGTTAGTGAATGTTGTCAGTGAATGTTGTCAGTGAGTGAATGTTGTCAGTGAGTGAATGTTGTCAGTGAATGTTGTCAGAGAGTCAATGTTGTCAGTGAATGTTGTCAGTGAGTGAATGTTGTCAGTGAGTGAATGTTGTCAGTGAATGTTGTCAGTGAGTGAATGTTGTCAGTGAATGTTGTCAGTGAATGTTGTCAGTGAGTGAATGTTGTCAGTGAGTGTTGTCAGTGAGTGAATGTTGTCAGAGAGTGAATGTTGTCAGTGAGTGAATGTTGTCAGTGAATGTTGTCAGTGAGTGAATGTTGTCAGTGAGTGAATGTTGTCAGTGAATGTTGTCAGTGAGTGAATGTTATCAGTGAATGTTGTCAGTGAGTGAATGTTGTCAGTGAATGTTGTCAGTGAGTGAATGTTGTCAGTGAGTGAATGTTGTCAGTGAATGTTGTCAGTTAGTGAATGTTGTCAGTGAATGTTGTCAGTGAGTGAAATTTGTCAGTGAATGTTGTCAGTGAGTGAATGTTGTCAGTGAATGTTGTCTGTGAGTGAATGTTGTCAGTTAGTGAATGTTGTCAGTGAATGTTGTCAGAGAGTCAATGTTGTCAGTGAATGTTGTCAGTGAGTGAATGTTGTCAGTGAGTGAATGTTGTCAGTGAATGTCAGTGAGTGAATGTTGTCAGTGAATGTTGTCAGTGAATGTTAGCAGTGAGTGAATGTTGTCAGTGAGTGAATGTTGTCAGTGAATGTTGTCAGTGAGTGAATGTTGTCAGTAAATGCTGTCAGTGAGTGAATGTTGTCAGTGAGTGAATGTTGTCAGAGAGTGAATGTTGTCAGTGAATGTTGTCAGTGAATGTTGTCAGTGAGTGTTGTCAGTGAATGTTGTCAGAGAGTGAATGTTGTCAGTGAGTGAATGTTGTCAGTGAATGTTGTCAGTGAGTGAATGTTGTCAGTGAATGTTGTCTGTGAGTGAATGTTGTCAGTTAGTGAATGTTGTCAGTGAATGTTGTCAGTGAGTGAATGTTGTCAGTGAGTGAATGATGTCAGTGAATGTTGTCAGAGAGTCAATGTTGTCAGTGAATGTTGTCAGTGAGTGAATGTTGTCAGTGAGTGAATGTTGTCAGTGAATGTTGTCAGTGAGTGAATGTTGTCAGTGAATGTTGTCAGTGAGTGAATGTTGTCAGAGAGTGAATGTTGTCAGTGAGTGAATGTTGTCAGTGAATGTTGTCAGTGAGTGAATGTTGTCAGAGAGTGAATGTTGTCAGTGAGTGAATGTTGTCAGTGAATGTTGTCAGTGAGTGAATGTTGTCAGTGAGTGAATGTTGTCAGTGAATGTTGTCAGTTAATGTTGTCAGTGAATGTTGTCAGTGAGTGAATGTTGTCAGTGAATGTTGTCAGTGAATGTTGTCAGTGAGTGAATGTTGTCAGTGAATGTTGTCAGTGAGTGAATAATGTCAGTGAATGCTGTCAGTGAGTGAATGTTGTCAGTGAATATTGTCAGTGAGTGGATGTTGTCAGAGAGTGAATGTTGTAAGTGAATGTTGTCAGTGAGTGAATGTTGTCAGTGAATGCTGTCAGTGAGTGAATGTTGTCAGTGAGTGAATGTTGTCAGAGAGTGAATGTTGTCAGTGAATGTTGTCAGTGAGTGTTGTCAGTGAATGTTGTCAGTGAGTGAATGTTGTCAGTGAATGTTGTCAGTGAGTGAATGTTGTCAGTGAATGTTGTCAGTGAATGTTGTCAGTGAGTGAATGTTGTCAGTGAATGTTGTCAGTGAATGTTGTTAGTGAGTGAATGTTGTCAGTGAGTGAATGTTGTCAGTGAATGTTGTCTGTGAGTGAATGTTGTCAGTTAGTGAATGTTGTCAGTGAATGTTGTCAGAGAGTCAATGTTGTCAGTGAATGTTGTCAGTGAGTGAATGTTGTCAGTGAGTGAATGTTGTCAGTGAATGTTGTCAGTGAGTGAATGTTGTCAGTGAATGTCAGTGAGTGAAAGTTGTCAGTGAATGTTGTCAGTGAGTGAATGTTGTCAGTGAGTGAATGTTGTCAGTGAATGTTGTCAGTGAGTGAATGTTGTCAGTGAGTGAATGTTGTCAGTGAATGTTGTCAGTGAGTGTTGTCAGTGAATGTTGTCAGTGAGTGAATGTTGTCAGTGAGTGAATGTTGTCAGTGAGTGAATGTTGTCAGTGAATGTTGTCAGTGAGTGAATGTTGTCAGTGAGTGAATGTTGTCAGTGAATGTTGTCAGTGAATGTTGTCAGTGAGTGAATGTTATCAGTGAATGTTGTCAGTGAGTGAATGTTGTCAGTGAATGTTGTCAGTGAGTGAATGTTGTCAGTGAGTGAATGTTGTCAGTGAATGTTGTCAGTGAATGTTATCAGTTAGTGAATGTTGTCAGTGAATGTTGTCAGTGAATGTTGTCAGTGAGTGAATGTTGTCAGTGAATGTTGTCAGTGAATGTTGTCAGTGAGTGAATGTTGTCAGTGAGTGAATGTTGTCAGTGAATGTTGTCAGTGAATGTTGTCAGTGAGTGAATGTTGTCAGTGAATGTTGTCAGTGAGTGAATGTTGTCAGTGAATGTTGTCAGAGAGTCAATGTTGTCAGTGAATGTTGTCAGTGAGTGAATGTTGTCAGTGAGTGAATGTTGTCAGTGAATGTTGTCAGTGAGTGAATGTTGTCAGTGAATGTTGTCAGTGAATGTTGTCAGTGAGTGAATGTTGTCAGTGAGTGTTGTCAGTGAGTGAATGTTGTCAGAGAGTGAATGTTGTCAGTGAGTGAATGTTGTCAGTGAATGTTGTCAGTGAGTGAATGTTGTCAGTGAGTGAATGTTGTCAGTGAATGTTGTCAGTGAATGTTGTCAGTGAGTGAATGTTATCAGTGAATGTTGTCAGTGAGTGAATGTTGTCAGTGAATGTTGTCAGTGAGTGAATGTTGTCAGTGAGTGAATGTTGTCAGTGAATGTTGTCAGTGAATGTTATCAGTTAGTGAATGTTGTCAGTGAATGTTGTCAGTGAATGTTGTCAGTGAGTGAATGTTGTCAGTGAGTGAATGTTGTCAGTGAATGTTGTCTGTGAGTGAATGTTGTCAGTTAGTGAATGTTGTCAGTGAATGTTGTCAGAGAGTCAATGTTGTCAGTGAATGTTGTCAGTGAGTGAATGTTGTCAGTGAGTGAATGTTGTTAGTGAATGTTGTCAGTGAATGTTGTCAGAGAGTGAATGTTGTCAGTGAATGTTGTCAGAGAGTGAATGTTATCAGTAAATGTTGTCAGTGAATGTTGTCAGAGAGTGAATGTTGTCAGTGAATGTTGTCAGTTAGTGAATGTTGTCAGTGAATGTTGTCAGTGAGTGAATGTTGTCAGTGAATGTTGTCAGTGAGTGAATGTTGTCAGTGAATGCTGTCAGTGAGTGAATGTTGTCAGTGAGTGAATGTTGTCAGTGAATATTGTCAGTGAGTGAATGTTGTCAGTGAATGTTGTCAGTGAGTGAATGTTGTCAGTGAATGTTGTCAGTGAATGTTGTCAGTGAGTGAATGTTGTCAGTGAATGCTGTCAGTGAGTGAATGTTGTCAGTGAGTGAATGTTGTCAGTGAATGTTGTCAGAGAGTGAATGTTGTCAGTGAATGTTGTCAGTGAATGTTGTCAGTGAGTGTTGTCAGTGAATGTTGTCAGTGAGTGAATGTTGTCAGTGAGTGAATGTTGTCAGTGAATGTTGTCTGTGAGTGAATGTTGTCAGTTAGTGAATGTTGTCAGTGAATGTTGTCAGTGAGTGAATGTTGTCAGTGAGTGAATGTTGTCAGTGAATGTTGTCAGAGAGTCAATGTTGTCAGTGAATGTTGTCAGTGAGTGAATGTTGTCAGTGAGTGAATGTTGTCAGTGAATGTTGTCAGTGAGTGAATGTTGTCAGTGAATGTTGTCAGTGAATGTTGTCAGTGAGTGAATGTTGTCAGTGAGTGTTGTCAGTGAGTGAATGTTGTCACAGAGTAAATATTGTCAGTGAGTGAATGTTGTCAGTGAATGTTGTCAGTGAGTGAATGTTGTCAGTGAGTGAATGTTGTCAGTGAATGTTGTCAGTGAATGTTGTCAGTGAGTGAATGTTATCAGTGAATGTTGTCAGTGAGTGAATGTTGTCAGTGAATGTTGTCAGTGAGTGAATGTTGTCAGTGAGTGAATGTTGTCAGTGAATGTTGTCAGTGAATGTTATCAGTTAGTGAATGTTGTCAGTGAATGTTGTCAGTGAGTGAATGTTGTCAGTGAATGTTGTCAGTGAGTGAATGTTGTCAGTGAGTGAATGTTGTCAGTGAATGTTGTCTGTGAGTGAATGTTGTCAGTTAGTGAATGTTGTCAGTGAATGTTGTCAGAGAGTCAACGTTGTCAGTGAATGTTGTCAGTGAGTGAATGTTGTCAGTGAGTGAATGTTGTTAGTGAATGTTGTCAGTGAATGTTGTCAGAGAGTGAATGTTGTCAGTGAATGTTGTCAGAGAGTGAATGTTATCAGTAAATGTTGTCAGTGAATGTTGTCAGAGAGTGAATGTTGTCAGTGAATGTTGACAGTTAGTGAATGTTGTCAGTGAATGTTGTCAGTGAGTGAATGTTGTCAGTGAATGTTGTCAGTGAGTGAATGTTGTCAGTGAATGCTGTCAGTGAGTGAATGTTGTCAGTGAGTGAATGTTGTCAGTGAATATTGTCAGTGAGTGAATGTTGTCAGTGAATGTTGTCAGTGAGTGAATGTTGTCAGTGAATGTTGTCAGTGAATGTTGTCAGTGAGTGAATGTTGTCAGTGAATGCTGTCAGTGAGTGAATGTTGTCAGTGAGTGAATGTTGTCAGTGAATGTTGTCAGAGAGTGAATGTTGTCAGTGAATGTTGTCAGTGAATGTTGTCAGTGAGTGTTGTCAGTGAATGTTGTCAGTGAGTGAATGTTGTCAGTGAGTGAATGTTGTCAGTGAGTGAATGTTGTCAGTGAATGTTGTCTGTGAGTGAATGTTGTCAGTTAGTGAATGTTGTCAGTGAATGTTGTCAGTGAGTGAATGTTGTCAGTGAATGTTGTCAGAGAGTCAATGTTGTCAGTGAATGTTGTCAGTGAGTGAATGTTGTCAGTGAGTGAATGTTGTCAGTGAATGTTGTCAGTGAGTGAATGTTGTCAGTGAATGTTGTCAGTGAATGTTGTCAGTGAGTGAATGTTGTCAGTGAGTGTTGTCAGTGAGTGAATGTTGTCAGAGAGTGAATGTTGTCAGTGAGTGAATGTTGTCAGTGAATGTTGTCAGTGAGTGAATGTTGTCAGTGAGTGAATGTTGTCAGTGAATGTTGTCAGTGAGTGAATGTTATCAGTGAATGTTGTCAGTGAGTGAATGTTGTCAGTGAATGTTGTCAGTGAGTGAATGTTGTCAGTGAGTGAATGTTGTCAGTGAATGTTGTCAGTTAGTGAATGTTGTCAGTGAATGTTGTCAGTGAGTGAAATTTGTCAGTGAATGTTGTCAGTGAGTGAATGTTGTCAGTGAATGTTGTCTGTGAGTGAATGTTGTCAGTTAGTGAATGTTGTCAGTGAATGTTGTCAGAGAGTCAATGTTGTCAGTGAATGTTGTCAGTGAGTGAATGTTGTCAGTGAGTGAATGTTGTCAGTGAATGTCAGTGAGTGAATGTTGTCAGTGAATGTTGTCAGTGAATGTTAGCAGTGAGTGAATGTTGTCAGTGAGTGAATGTTGTCAGTGAATGTTGTCAGTGAGTGAATGTTGTCAGTAAATGCTGTCAGTGAGTGAATGTTGTCAGTGAGTGAATGTTGTCAGAGAGTGAATGTTGTCAGTGAATGTTGTCAGTGAATGTTGTCAGTGAGTGTTGTCAGTGAATGTTGTCAGAGAGTGAATGTTGTCAGTGAGTGAATGTTGTCAGTGAATGTTGTCAGTGAGTGAATGTTGTCAGTGAATGTTGTCTGTGAGTGAATGTTGTCAGTTAGTGAATGTTGTCAGTGAATGTTGTCAGTGAGTGAATGTTGTCAGTGAGTGAATGATGTCAGTGAATGTTGTCAGAGAGTCAATGTTGTCAGTGAATGTTGTCAGTGAGTGAATGTTGTCAGTGAGTGAATGTTGTCAGTGAATGTTGTCAGTGAGTGAATGTTGTCAGTGAATGTTGTCAGTGAGTGAATGTTGTCAGAGAGTGAATGTTGTCAGTGAGTGAATGTTGTCAGTGAATGTTGTCAGTGAGTGAATGTTGTCAGAGAGTGAATGTTGTCAGTGAGTGAATGTTGTCAGTGAATGTTGTCAGTGAGTGAATGTTGTCAGTGAGTGAATGTTGTCAGTGAATGTTGTCAGTTAATGTTGTCAGTGAATGTTGTCAGTGAGTGAATGTTGTCAGTGAATGTTGTCAGTGAATGTTGTCAGTGAGTGAATGTTGTCAGTGAATGTTGTCAGTGAGTGAATAATGTCAGTGAATGCTGTCAGTGAGTGAATGTTGTCAGTGAATATTGTCAGTGAGTGGATGTTGTCAGAGAGTGAATGTTGTAAGTGAATGTTGTCAGTGAGTGAATGTTGTCAGTGAATGCTGTCAGTGAGTGAATGTTGTCAGTGAGTGAATGTTGTCAGAGAGTGAATGTTGTCAGTGAATGTTGTCAGTGAGTGTTGTCAGTGAATGTTGTCAGTGAGTGAATGTTGTCAGTGAATGTTGTCAGTGAGTGAATGTTGTCAGTGAATGTTGTCAGTGAATGTTGTCAGTGAGTGAATGTTGTCAGTGAATGTTGTCAGTGAATGTTGTCAGTGAATGTTGTTAGTGAGTGAATGTTGTCAGTGAGTGAATGTTGTCAGTGAATGTTGTCTGTGAGTGAATGTTGTCAGTTAGTGAATGTTGTCAGTGAATGTTGTCAGAGAGTCAATGTTGTCAGTGAATGTTGTCAGTGAGTGAATGTTGTCAGTGAGTGAATGTTGTCAGTGAATGTTGTCAGTGAGTGAATGTTGTCAGTGAATGTCAGTGAGTGAAAGTTGTCAGTGAATGTTGTCAGTGAGTGAATGTTGTCAGTGAGTGAATGTTGTCAGTGAATGTTGTCAGTGAGTGAATGTTGTCAGTGAGTGAATGTTGTCAGTGAATGTTGTCAGTGAGTGTTGTCAGTGAATGTTGTCAGTGAGTGAATGTTGTCAGTGAGTGAATGTTGTCAGTGAGTGAATGTTGTCAGTGAATGTTGTCAGTGAGTGAATGTTGTCAGTGAGTGAATGTTGTCAGTGAATGTTGTCAGTGAATGTTGTCAGTGAGTGAATGTTATCAGTGAATGTTGTCAGTGAGTGAATGTTGTCAGTGAATGTTGTCAGTGAGTGAATGTTGTCAGTGAGTGAATGTTGTCAGTGAATGTTGTCAGTGAATGTTATCAGTTAGTGAATGTTGTCAGTGAATGTTGTCAGTGAATGTTGTCAGTGAGTGAATGTTGTCAGTGAATGTTGTCAGTGAATGTTGTCAGTGAGTGAATGTTGTCAGTGAGTGAATGTTGTCAGTGAATGTTGTCAGTGAATGTTGTCAGTGAGTGAATGTTGTCAGTGAATGTTGTCAGTGAGTGAATGTTGTCAGTGAATGTTGTCAGAGAGTCAATGTTGTCAGTGAATGTTGTCAGTGAGTGAATGTTGTCAGTGAGTGAATGTTGTCAGTGAATGTTGTCAGTGAGTGAATGTTGTCAGTGAATGTTGTCAGTGAATGTTGTCAGTGAGTGAATGTTGTCAGTGAGTGTTGTCAGTGAGTGAATGTTGTCAGAGAGTGAATGTTGTCAGTGAGTGAATGTTGTCAGTGAATGTTGTCAGTGAGTGAATGTTGTCAGTGAGTGAATGTTGTCAGTGAATGTTGTCAGTGAATGTTGTCAGTGAGTGAATGTTATCAGTGAATGTTGTCAGTGAGTGAATGTTGTCAGTGAATGTTGTCAGTGAGTGAATGTTGTCAGTGAGTGAATGTTGTCAGTGAATGTTGTCAGTGAATGTTATCAGTTAGTGAATGTTGTCAGTGAATGTTGTCAGTGAATGTTGTCAGTGAGTGAATGTTGTCAGTGAGTGAATGTTGTCAGTGAATGTTGTCTGTGAGTGAATGTTGTCAGTTAGTGAATGTTGTCAGTGAATGTTGTCAGAGAGTCAATGTTGTCAGTGAATGTTGTCAGTGAGTGAATGTTGTCAGTGAGTGAATGTTATCAGTAAATGTTGTCAGTGAATGTTGTCAGAGAGTGAATGTTGTCAGTGAATGTTGTCAGTGAGTGAATGTTGTCAGTGAATGTTGTCAGTGAGTGAATGTTGTCAGTGAGTGAATGTTGTCAGGGAGTGAATGTTGTCAGTGAATGTTGTCAGTGAGCGAATGTTGTCAGTGAATGTTGTCAGTGAGTGAATGTTGTCAGTGAATGTTGTCTGTGAGTGAATGTTGTCAGTGAATGTTGTCAGTGAGTGAATGTTGTCAGAGAGTGAATGTTGTCAGTGAGTGAATGTTGTCAGTGAATGTTGTCAGTGAGTGAATGTTGTCAGTGAGTGAATGTTGTCAGAGAGTGAATGTTGTCAGTGAATGTTGTCAGTGAGCGAATGTTGTCAGTGAATGTTGTCAGTGAGTGAATGTTGTCAGTGAATGTTGTCAGTGAGTGAATGTCAGAGAGTGAATGTTGTCAGTGAGTGAATGTTGTCAGTGAATGTTGTCAGTGAGTGAATGTTGTCAGAGAGTGAATGTTGTCAGTGAGTGAATGTTGTCAGTGAATGTTGTGAGTGAGTGAATGTTGTCAGTGAGTGAATGTTGTCAGTGAATGTTGTCAGTGAATGTTGTCAGTGAGTGAATGTTGTCAGTGAATGTTGTCAGTGAGTGAATGTTGTCAGTGAATGTTGTCAGTGAGTGAATGTTGTCAGTGAATGTTGTCAGTGAGTGAATGCTGTCAGTGAGTGAATGTTGTCAGTGAGTGAATGTTGTCAGTGAATGTTGTCAGAGAGTGAATGTTGTCAGTGAATGTTGTCAGTGAATGTTGTCAGTGAGTGTTGTCAGTGAATGTTGTCAGTGAGTGAATGTTGTCAGTGAGTGAATGTTGTCAGTGAGTGAATGTTGTCAGTGAATGTTGTCAGTGAGTGAATGTTGTCAGTGAGTGAATGTTGTCAGTGAATGTTGTCAGTGAATGTTGTCAGTGAGTGAATGTTGTCAGTGAATGTTGTCAGTGAGTGAATGTTGTCAGTGAATGTTGTCAGTGAGTGAATGTTGTCAGTGAATGTTGTCAGTGAGTTAATGTTGTCAGTGAATTTTGTCAGTGAGTGAATGTTGTCAGTGAATGTTGTCAGTGAGTGAATGTTGTCAGTGAATGTTGTCAGTGAGTGAATGTTGTCAGTGAGTGAATGTTGTCAGTGAATGTTGTCTGTGAGTGAATGTTGTCAGTTAGTGAATGTTGTCAGTGAATGTTGTCAGTGAGTGAATGTTGTCAGTGAGTGAATGTTGTCAGTGAATGTTGTCAGAGGGTCAATGTTGTCAGTGAATGTTGTCAGTGAGTGAATGTTGTCAGTGAGTGAATGTTGTCAGTGAATGTTGTCAGTGAGTGAATGTTGTCAGTGAATGTTGTCAGTGAATGTTGTCAGTGAGTGAATGTTGTCAGTGAGTGAATGTTGTCAGAGAGTGAATGTTGTCAGTGAGTGAATGTTGTCAGTGAATGTTGTGAGTGAGTGAATGTTGTCAGTGAGTGAATGTTGTCAGTGAATGTTGTCAGTGAATGTTGTCAGTGAGTGAATGTTGTCAGTGAATGTTGTCAGTGAGTGAATGTTGTCAGTGAATGTTGTCAGTGAGTGAATGTTGTCAGTGAATGTTGTCAGTGAGTGAATGCTGTCAGTGAGTGAATGTTGTCAGTGAGTGAATGTTGTCAGTGAATGTTGTCAGAGAGTGAATGTTGTCAGTGAATGTTGTCAGTGAATGTTGTCAGTGAGTGTTGTCAGTGAATGTTGTCAGTGAGTGAATGTTGTCAGTGAGTGAATGTTGTCAGTGAGTGAATGTTGTCAGTGAATGTTGTCAGTGAATGTTGTCTGTGAGTGAATGTTGTCAGTTAGTGAATGTTATCAGTGAGTGAATGTTGTCAGTGAATGTTGTCAGTGAGTGAATGTTGTCAGTGAGTGAATGTTGTCAGTGAATGTTGTCAGTGAGTGAATGTTGTCAGTGAGTGTTGTAAGTGAGTCAATGTTGTCAGTGAGTGTTGTCAGTGAGTGTTGTCAGTGAGTGAATGTTGTCAGTGAATGTTGTCAGTGAGTGAATGTTGTCAGTGAGTGTTGTCAGTGAGTGAATGTTGTCAGTGAATGTTGTCAGTGAATGTTGTCAGTGAGTGAATGTTGTCAGTGAATGTTGTCAGTGAGTGAATGTTGTCAGTGAATGTTGTCAGTGAATGTTGTCAGTGAGTGAATGTTGTCAGTGAATGTTGTCAGTGAATGTTGTCAGTGAGTGAATGTTATCAGTGAATGTTGTCAGTGAGTGAATGTTGTCAGTGAATGTTGTCAGTGAGTGAATGTTGTCAGTGAGTGAATGTTGTCAGTGAATGTTGTCAGTTAGTGAATGTTGTCAGTGAGTGAATGTTGTCAGTGAATGTTGTCAGTGAGTGAATGTTGTCAGTGAGTGAATGTTGTCAGTGAATGTTGTCTGTGAGTGAATGTTGTCAGTTAGTGAATGTTGTCAGTGAATGTTGTCAGAGAGTCAATGTTGTCAGTGAATGTTGTCAGTGAGTGAATGTTGTCAGTGAGTGAATGTTGTCAGTGAATGTTGTCAGTGAGTGAATGTTGTCAGTGAATGTCAGTGAGTGAATGTTGTCAGTGAATGTTGTCAGTGAATGTTGTCAGTGAGTGAATGTTGTCAGTGAGTGAATGTTGTCAGTGAATGTTGTCAGAGAGTGAATGTTGTCAGTGAGTGAATGTTGTCAGTGAATGTTGTCAGTGAGTGAATGTTGTCAGTGAATGTTGTCTGTGAGTGAATGTTGTCAGTTAGTGAATGTTGTCAGTGAATGTTGTCAGAGAGTCAATGTTGTCAGTGAATGTTGTCAGTGAGTGAATGTTGTCAGTGAGTGAATGTTGTCAGTGAATGTTGTCAGTGAGTGAATGTTGTCAGTGAATGTCAGTGAGTGAATGTTGTCAGTGAATGTTGTCAGTGAATGTTGTCAGTGAGTGAATGTTGTCAGTGAGTGAATGTTGTCAGTGAATGTTGTCAGTTAATGTTGTCAGTGAATGTTGTCAGTGAGTGAATGTTGTCAGTGAATGTTGTCAGTGAGTGAATGTTGTCAGTGAATGTTGTCAGTGAGTGAATGTTGTCAGTGAATGTTGTCAGTGAATGTTATCAGTGAGTGAATGTTGTCAGTGAGTGAATGTTGTCAGTGAATGTTGTCAGTGAGTGAATGTTGTCAGAGAGTGAATGTTGTCAGTGAGTGAATGTTGTCAGTGAATGTTGTCAGTGAATGTTGTCTGTGAGTGAATGTTGTCAGTGAATGTTGTCAGTGAGTGAATGTTGTCAGTGAATGTTGTCAGTGAGTGAATGTTGTCAGTGAATGTTGTCAGTGAGTGAATGTTGTCAGTGAATGCTGTCAGTGAGTGAATGTTGTCAGTGAATATTGTCAGTGAGTGAATGTTGTCAGAGAGTGAATGTTGTCAGTGAATGTTGTCAGTGAGTGAATGTTGTCAGTGAATGTTGTCAGTGAATGTTGTCAGTGAGTGAATGTTGTCAGTGAATGTTGTCAGTGAGTGAATGTTGTCAGTGAATGCTGTCAGTGAGTGAATGTTGTCAGTGAGTGAATGTTGTCAGAGAGTGAATGTTGTCAGTGAATGTTGTCAGTGAGTGTTGTCAGTGAATGTTGTCAGTGAGTGAATGTTGTCAGTGAATGTTGTCAGTGAGTGAATGTTGTCAGTGAATGTTGTCAGTGAATGTTGTCAGTGAGTGAATGTTGTCAGTGAGTGAATGTTGACAGTGAATGTTGTCAGTGAGTGAATGTTATCAGTGAATGTTGTCAGTGAGTGAATGTTGTCAGTGAATGTTGTCAGTGAGTGAATGTTGTCAGTGAGTGAATGTTGTCAGTGAATGTTGTCAGTTAGTGAATGTTGTCAGTGAATGTTGTCAGTGAGTGAATGTTGTCAGTGAGTGAATGTTGTCAGTGAATGTTGTCTGTGAGTGAATGTTGTCAGTTAGTGAATGTTGTCAGTGAATGTTGTCAGAGAGTCAATGTTGTCAGTGAATGTTGTCAGTGAGTGAATGTTGTCAGTGAGTGAATGTTGTCAGTGAATGTTGTCAGTGAGTGAATGTTGTCAGTGAATGTCAGTGAGTGAATGTTGTCAGTGAATGTTGTCAGTGAATGTTGTCAGTGAGTGAATGTTGTCAGTGAGTGAATGTTGTCAGTGAATGTTGTCAGTGAGTGAATGTTGTCAGTGAATGCTGTCAGTGAGTGAATGTTGTCAGTGAGTGAATGTTGTCAGAGAGTGAATGTTGTCAGTGAATGTTGTCAGTGAATGTTGTCAGTGAGTGTTGTCAGTGAATGTTGTCAGAGAGTGAATGTTGTCAGTGAGTGAATGTTGTCAGTGAATGTTGTCAGTGAGTGAATGTTGTCAGTGAATGTTGTCTGTGAGTGAATGTTGTCAGTTAGTGAATGTTGTCAGTGAATGTTGTCAGTGAGTGAATGTTGTCAGTGAGTGAATGATGTCAGTGAATGTTGTCAGAGAGTCAATGTTGTCAGTGAATGTTGTCAGTGAGTGAATGTTGTCAGTGAGTGAATGTTGTCAGTGAATGTTGTCAGTGAGTGAATGTTGTCAGTGAATGTTGTCAGTGAATGTTGTCAGTGAGTGAATGTTGTCAGTGAGTGTTGTCAGTGAGTGAATGTTGTCAGAGAGTGAATGTTGTCAGTGAGTGAATGTTGTCAGTGAGTGAATGTTGTCAGTGAATGTTGTCAGTGAATGTTGTCAGTGAGTGAATGTTATCAGTGAATGTTGTCAGTGAGTGAATGTTGTCAGTGAATGTTGTCAGTGAGTGAATGTTGTCAGTGAGTGAATGTTGTCAGTGAATGTTGTCAGTGAATGTTATCAGTTAGTGAATGTTGTCAGTGAATGTTGTCAGTGAGTGAATGTTGTCAGTGAATGTTGTCAGTGAGTGAATGTTGTCAGTGAGTGAATGTTGTCAGTGAATGTTGTCTGTGAGTGAATGTTGTCAGTTAGTGAATGTTGTCAGTGAATGTTGTCAGAGAGTCAACGTTGTCAGTGAATGTTGTCAGTGAGTGAATGTTGTCAGTGAGTGAATGTTGTTAGTGAATGTTGTCAGTGAATGTTGTCAGAGAGTGAATGTTGTCAGTGAATGTTGTCAGAGAGTGAATGTTATCAGTAAATGTTGTCAGTGAATGTTGTCAGAGAGTGAATGTTGTCAGTGAATGTTGACAGTTAGTGAATGTTGTCAGTGAATGTTGTCAGTGAGTGAATGTTGTCAGTGAATGTTGTCAGTGAGTGAATGTTGTCAGTGAATGCTGTCAGTGAGTGAATGTTGTCAGTGAATGTTGTCAGTGAATGTTGTCAGTGAGTGAATGTTGTCAGTGAATGCTGTCAGTGAGTGAATGTTGTCAGTGAGTGAATGTTGTCAGTGAATGTTGTCAGAGAGTGAATGTTGTCAGTGAATGTTGTCAGTGAATGTTGTCAGTGAGTGTTGTCAGTGAATGTTGTCAGTGAGTGAATGTTGTCAGTGAGTGAATGTTGTCAGTGAGTGAATGTTGTCAGTGAATGTTGTCTGTGAGTGAATGTTGTCAGTTAGTGAATGTTGTCAGTGAATGTTGTCAGTGAGTGAATGTTGTCAGTGAGTGAATGTTGTCAGTGAATGTTGTCAGAGAGTCAATGTTGTCAGTGAATGTTGTCAGTGAGTGAATGTTGTCAGTGAGTGAATGTTGTCAGTGAATGTTGTCAGTGAGTGAATGTTGTCAGTGAATGTTGTCAGTGAATGTTGTCAGTGAGTGAATGTTGTCAGTGAGTGTTGTCAGTGAGTGAATGTTGTCAGAGAGTGAATGTTGTCAGTGAGTGAATGTTGTCAGTGAATGTTGTCAGTGAGTGAATGTTGTCAGTGAGTGAATGTTGTCAGTGAATGTTGTCAGTGAGTGAATGTTATCAGTGAATGTTGTCAGTGAGTGAATGTTGTCAGTGAATGTTGTCAGTGAGTGAATGTTGTCAGTGAGTGAATGTTGTCAGTGAATGTTGTCAGTTAGTGAATGTTGTCAGTGAATGTTGTCAGTGAGTGAAATTTGTCAGTGAATGTTGTCAGTGAGTGAATGTTGTCAGTGAATGTTGTCTGTGAGTGAATGTTGTCAGTTAGTGAATGTTGTCAGTGAATGTTGTCAGAGAGTCAATGTTGTCAGTGAATGTTGTCAGTGAGTGAATGTTGTCAGTGAGTGAATGTTGTCAGTGAATGTCAGTGAGTGAATGTTGTCAGTGAATGTTGTCAGTGAATGTTAGCAGTGAGTGAATGTTGTCAGTGAGTGAATGTTGTCAGTGAATGTTGTCAGTGAGTGAATGTTGTCAGTAAATGCTGTCAGTGAGTGAATGTTGTCAGTGAGTGAATGTTGTCAGAGAGTGAATGTTGTCAGTGAATGTTGTCAGTGAATGTTGTCAGTGAGTGTTGTCAGTGAATGTTGTCAGAGAGTGAATGTTGTCAGTGAGTGAATGTTGTCAGTGAATGTTGTCAGTGAGTGAATGTTGTCAGTGAATGTTGTCTGTGAGTGAATGTTGTCAGTTAGTGAATGTTGTCAGTGAATGTTGTCAGTGAGTGAATGTTGTCAGTGAGTGAATGATGTCAGTGAATGTTGTCAGAGAGTCAATGTTGTCAGTGAATGTTGTCAGTGAGTGAATGTTGTCAGTGAGTGAATGTTGTCAGTGAATGTTGTCAGTGAGTGAATGTTGTCAGTGAATGTTGTCAGTGAGTGAATGTTGTCAGAGAGTGAATGTTGTCAGTGAGTGAATGTTGTCAGTGAATGTTGTCAGTGAGTGAATGTTGTCAGAGAGTGAATGTTGTCAGTGAGTGAATGTTGTCAGTGAATGTTGTCAGTGAGTGAATGTTGTCAGTGAGTGAATGTTGTCAGTGAATGTTGTCAGTTAATGTTGTCAGTGAATGTTGTCAGTGAGTGAATGTTGTCAGTGAATGTTGTCAGTGAATGTTGTCAGTGAGTGAATGTTGTCAGTGAATGTTGTCAGTGAGTGAATAATGTCAGTGAATGCTGTCAGTGAGTGAATGTTGTCAGTGAATATTGTCAGTGAGTGGATGTTGTCAGAGAGTGAATGTTGTAAGTGAATGTTGTCAGTGAGTGAATGTTGTCAGTGAATGCTGTCAGTGAGTGAATGTTGTCAGAGAGTGAATGTTGTCAGTGAATGTTGTCAGTGAGTGTTGTCAGTGAATGTTGTCAGTGAGTGAATGTTGTCAGTGAATGTTGTCAGTGAGTGAATGTTGTCAGTGAATGTTGTCAGTGAATGTTGTCAGTGAGTGAATGTTGTCAGTGAATGTTGTCAGTGAATGTTGTCAGTGAATGTTGTTAGTGAGTGAATGTTGTCAGTGAGTGAATGTTGTCAGTGAATGTTGTCTGTGAGTGAATGTTGTCAGTTAGTGAATGTTGTCAGTGAATGTTGTCAGAGAGTCAATGTTGTCAGTGAATGTTGTCAGTGAGTGAATGTTGTCAGTGAGTGAATGTTGTCAGTGAATGTTGTCAGTGAGTGAATGTTGTCAGTGAATGTCAGTGAGTGAAAGTTGTCAGTGAATGTTGTCAGTGAGTGAATGTTGTCAGTGAGTGAATGTTGTCAGTGAATGTTGTCAGTGAGTGAATGTTGTCAGTGAGTGAATGTTGTCAGTGAATGTTGTCAGTGAGTGTTGTCAGTGAATGTTGTCAGTGAGTGAATGTTGTCAGTGAGTGAATGTTGTCAGTGAGTGAATGTTGTCAGTGAATGTTGTCAGTGAGTGAATGTTGTCAGTGAGTGAATGTTGTCAGTGAATGTTGTCAGTGAATGTTGTCAGTGAGTGAATGTTATCAGTGAATGTTGTCAGTGAGTGAATGTTGTCAGTGAATGTTGTCAGTGAGTGAATGTTGTCAGTGAGTGAATGTTGTCAGTGAATGTTGTCAGTGAATGTTATCAGTTAGTGAATGTTGTCAGTGAATGTTGTCAGTGAATGTTGTCAGTGAGTGAATGTTGTCAGTGAATGTTGTCAGTGAATGTTGTCAGTGAGTGAATGTTGTCAGTGAGTGAATGTTGTCAGTGAATGTTGTCAGTGAATGTTGTCAGTGAGTGAATGTTGTCAGTGAATGTTGTCAGTGAGTGAATGTTGTCAGTGAATGTTGTCAGAGAGTCAATGTTGTCAGTGAATGTTGTCAGTGAGTGAATGTTGTCAGTGAGTGAATGTTGTCAGTGAATGTTGTCAGTGAGTGAATGTTGTCAGTGAATGTTGTCAGTGAATGTTGTCAGTGAGTGAATGTTGTCAGTGAGTGTTGTCAGTGAGTGAATGTTGTCAGAGAGTGAATGTTGTCAGTGAGTGAATGTTGTCAGTGAATGTTGTCAGTGAGTGAATGTTGTCAGTGAGTGAATGTTGTCAGTGAATGTTGTCAGTGAATGTTGTCAGTGAGTGAATGTTATCAGTGAATGTTGTCAGTGAGTGAATGTTGTCAGTGAATGTTGTCAGTGAGTGAATGTTGTCAGTGAGTGAATGTTGTCAGTGAATGTTGTCAGTGAATGTTATCAGTTAGTGAATGTTGTCAGTGAATGTTGTCAGTGAATGTTGTCAGTGAGTGAATGTTGTCAGTGAGTGAATGTTGTCAGTGAATGTTGTCTGTGAGTGAATGTTGTCAGTTAGTGAATGTTGTCAGTGAATGTTGTCAGAGAGTCAATGTTGTCAGTGAATGTTGTCAGTGAGTGAATGTTGTCAGTGAGTGAATGTTGTTAGTGAATGTTGTCAGTGAATGTTGTCAGAGAGTGAATGTTGTCAGTGAATGTTGTCAGAGAGTGAATGTTATCAGTAAATGTTGTCAGTGAATGTTGTCAGAGAGTGAATGTTGTCAGTGAATGTTGTCAGTTAGTGAATGTTGTCAGTGAATGTTGTCAGTGAGTGAATGTTGTCAGTGAATGTTGTCAGTGAGTGAATGTTGTCAGTGAATGCTGTCAGTGAGTGAATGTTGTCAGTGAGTGAATGTTGTCAGTGAATATTGTCAGTGAGTGAATGTTGTCAGTGAATGTTGTCAGTGAGTGAATGTTGTCAGTGAATGTTGTCAGTGAATGTTGTCAGTGAGTGAATGTTGTCAGTGAATGCTGTCAGTGAGTGAATGTTGTCAGTGAGTGAATGTTGTCAGTGAATGTTGTCAGAGAGTGAATGTTGTCAGTGAATGTTGTCAGTGAATGTTGTCAGTGAGTGTTGTCAGTGAATGTTGTCAGTGAGTGAATGTTGTCAGTGAGTGAATGTTGTCAGTGAATGTTGTCTGTGAGTGAATGTTGTCAGTTAGTGAATGTTGTCAGTGAATGTTGTCAGTGAGTGAATGTTGTCAGTGAGTGAATGTTGTCAGTGAATGTTGTCAGAGAGTCAATGTTGTCAGTGAATGTTGTCAGTGAGTGAATGTTGTCAGTGAGTGAATGTTGTCAGTGAATGTTGTCAGTGAGTGAATGTTGTCAGTGAATGTTGTCAGTGAATGTTGTCAGTGAGTGAATGTTGTCACTGAGTGTTGTCAGTGAGTGAATGTTGTCACAGAGTAAATATTGTCAGTGAGTGAATGTTGTCAGTGAATGTTGTCAGTGAGTGAATGTTGTCAGTGAGTGAATGTTGTCAGTGAATGTTGTCAGTGAATGTTGTCAGTGAGTGAATGTTATCAGTGAATGTTGTCAGTGAGTGAATGTTGTCAGTGAATGTTGTCAGTGAGTGAATGTTGTCAGTGAGTGAATGTTGTCAGTGAATGTTGTCAGTGAATGTTATCAGTTAGTGAATGTTGTCAGTGAATGTTGTCAGTGAGTGAATGTTGTCAGTGAATGTTGTCAGTGAGTGAATGTTGTCAGTGAGTGAATGTTGTCAGTGAATGTTGTCTGTGAGTGAATGTTGTCAGTTAGTGAATGTTGTCAGTGAATGTTGTCAGAGAGTCAACGTTGTCAGTGAATGTTGTCAGTGAGTGAATGTTGTCAGTGAGTGAATGTTGTTA
The DNA here is from genome assembly GCF_062004578.1 of Staurois parvus. Lineage (NCBI taxonomy): Eukaryota > Metazoa > Chordata > Amphibia > Anura > Ranidae > Staurois > Staurois parvus. Next base: position 1,177,496 of record NW_028320448.1, read on the forward strand.
GTGAATGTTGTCAGTGAATGTTGTCAGAGAGTGAATGTTGTCAGTGAATGTTGTCAGAGAGTGAATGTTATCAGTAAATGTTGTCAGTGAATGTTGTCAGAGAGTGAATGTTGTCAGTGAATGTTGACAGTTAGTGAATGTTGTCAGTGAATGTTGTCAGTGAGTGAATGTTGTCAGTGAATGTTGTCAGTGAGTGAATGTTGTCAGTGAATGCTGTCAGTGAGTGAATGTTGTCAGTGAGTGAATGTTGTCAGTGAATATTGTCAGTGAGTGAATGTTGTCAGTGAATGTTGTCAGTGAGTGAATGTTGTCAGTGAATGTTGTCAGTGAATGTTGTCAGTGAGTGAATGTTGTCAGTGAATGCTGTCAGTGAGTGAATGTTGTCAGTGAGTGAATGTTGTCAGTGAATGTTGTCAGAGAGTGAATGTTGTCAGTGAATGTTGTCAGTGAATGTTGTCAGTGAGTGTTGTCAGTGAATGTTGTCAGTGAGTGAATGTTGTCAGTGAGTGAATGTTGTCAGTGAGTGAATGTTGTCAGTGAATGTTGTCTGTGAGTGAATGTTGTCAGTTAGTGAATGTTGTCAGTGAATGTTGTCAGTGAGTGAATGTTGTCAGTGAATGTTGTCAGAGAGTCAATGTTGTCAGTGAATGTTGTCAGTGAGTGAATGTTGTCAGTGAGTGAATGTTGTCAGTGAATGTTGTCAGTGAGTGAATGTTGTCAGTGAATGTTGTCAGTGAATGTTGTCAGTGAGTGAATGTTGTCAGTGAGTGTTGTCAGTGAGTGAATGTTGTCAGAGAGTGAATGTTGTCAGTGAGTGAATGTTGTCAGTGAATGTTGTCAGTGAGTGAATGTTGTCAGTGAGTGAATGTTGTCAGTGAATGTTGTCAGTGAGTGAATGTTATCAGTGAATGTTGTCAGTGAGTGAATGTTGTCAGTGAATGTTGTCAGTGAGTGAATGTTGTCAGTGAGTGAATGTTGTCAGTGAATGTTGTCAGTTAGTGAATGTTGTCAGTGAATGTTGTCAGTGAGTGAAATTTGTCAGTGAATGTTGTCAGTGAGTGAATGTTGTCAGTGAATGTTGTCTGTGAGTGAATGTTGTCAGTTAGTGAATGTTGTCAGTGAATGTTGTCAGAGAGTCAATGTTGTCAGTGAATGTTGTCAGTGAGTGAATGTTGTCAGTGAGTGAATGTTGTCAGTGAATGTCAGTGAGTGAATGTTGTCAGTGAATGTTGTCAGTGAATGTTAGCAGTGAGTGAATGTTGTCAGTGAGTGAATGTTGTCAGTGAATGTTGTCAGTGAGTGAATGTTGTCAGTAAATGCTGTCAGTGAGTGAATGTTGTCAGTGAGTGAATGTTGTCAGAGAGTGAATGTTGTCAGTGAATGTTGTCAGTGAATGTTGTCAGTGAGTGTTGTCAGTGAATGTTATCAGAGAGTGAATGTTGTCAGTGAGTGAATGTTGTCAGTGAATGTTGTCAGTGAGTGAATGTTGTCAGTGAATGTTGTCTGTGAGTGAATGTTGTCAGTTAGTGAATGTTGTCAGTGAATGTTGTCAGTGAGTGAATGTTGTCAGTGAGTGAATGATGTCAGTGAATGTTGTCAGAGAGTCAATGTTGTCAGTGAATGTTGTCAGTGAGTGAATGTTGTCAGTGAGTGAATGTTGTCAGTGAATGTTGTCAGTGAGTGAATGTTGTCAGTGAATGTTGTCAGTGAGTGAATGTTGTCAGAGAGTGAATGTTGTCAGTGAGTGAATGTTGTCAGTGAATGTTGTCAGTGAGTGAATGTTGTCAGAGAGTGAATGTTGTCAGTGAGTGAATGTTGTCAGTGAATGTTGTCAGTGAGTGAATGTTGTCAGTGAGTGAATGTTGTCAGTGAATGTTGTCAGTTAATGTTGTCAGTGAATGTTGTCAGTGAGTGAATGTTGTCAGTGAATGTTGTCAGTGAATGTTGTCAGTGAGTGAATGTTGTCAGTGAATGTTGTCAGTGAGTGAATAATGTCAGTGAATGCTGTCAGTGAGTGAATGTTGTCAGTGAATATTGTCAGTGAGTGGATGTTGTCAGAGAGTGAATGTTGTAAGTGAATGTTGTCAGTGAGTGAATGTTGTCAGTGAATGCTGTCAGTGAGTGAATGTTGTCAGTGAGTGAATGTTGTCAGAGAGTGAATGTTGTCAGTGAATGTTGTCAGTGAGTGTTGTCAGTGAATGTTGTCAGTGAGTGAATGTTGTCAGTGAATGTTGTCAGTGAGTGAATGTTGTCAGTGAATGTTGTCAGTGAATGTTGTCAGTGAGTGAATGTTGTCAGTGAATGTTGTCAGTGAATGTTGTCAGTGAATGTTGTTAGTGAGTGAATGTTGTCAGTGAGTGAATGTTGTCAGTGAATGTTGTCTGTGAGTGAATGTTGTCAGTTAGTGAATGTTGTCAGTGAATGTTGTCAGAGAGTCAATGTTGTCAGTGAATGTTGTCAGTGAGTGAATGTTGTCAGTGAGTGAATGTTGTCAGTGAATGTTGTCAGTGAGTGAATGTTGTCAGTGAATGTCAGTGAGTGAAAGTTGTCAGTGAATGTTGTCAGTGAGTGAATGTTGTCAGTGAGTGAATGTTGTCAGTGAATGTTGTCAGTGAGTGAATGTTGTCAGTGAGTGAATGTTGTCAGTGAATGTTGTCAGTGAGTGTTGTCAGTGAATGTTGTCAGTGAGTGAATGTTGTCAGTGAGTGAATGTTGTCAGTGAGTGAATGTTGTCAGTGAATGTTGTCAGTGAGTGAATGTTGTCAGTGAGTGAATGTTGTCAGTGAATGTTGTCAGTGAATGTTGTCAGTGAGTGAATGTTATCAGTGAATGTTGTCAGTGAGTGAATGTTGTCAGTGAATGTTGTCAGTGAGTGAATGTTGTCAGTGAGTGAATGTTGTCAGTGAATGTTGTCAGTGAATGTTATCAGTTAGTGAATGTTGTCAGTGAATGTTGTCAGTGAATGTTGTCAGTGAGTGAATGTTGTCAGTGAATGTTGTCAGTGAATGTTGTCAGTGAGTGAATGTTGTCAGTGAGTGAATGTTGTCAGTGAATGTTGTCAGTGAATGTTGTCAGTGAGTGAATGTTGTCAGTGAATGTTGTCAGTGAGTGAATGTTGTCAGTGAATGTTGTCAGAGAGTCAATGTTGTCAGTGAATGTTGTCAGTGAGTGAATGTTGTCAGTGAGTGAATGTTGTCAGTGAATGTTGTCAGTGAGTGAATGTTGTCAGTGAATGTTGTCAGTGAATGTTGTCAGTGAGTGAATGTTGTCAGTGAGTGTTGTCAGTGAGTGAATGTTGTCAGAGAGTGAATGTTGTCAGTGAGTGAATGTTGTCAGTGAATGTTGTCAGTGAGTGAATGTTGTCAGTGAGTGAATGTTGTCAGTGAATGTTGTCAGTGAATGTTGTCAGTGAGTGAATGTTATCAGTGAATGTTGTCAGTGAGTGAATGTTGTCAGTGAATGTTGTCAGTGAGTGAATGTTGTCAGTGAGTGAATGTTGTCAGTGAATGTTGTCAGTGAATGTTATCAGTTAGTGAATGTTGTCAGTGAATGTTGTCAGTGAATGTTGTCAGTGAGTGAATGTTGTCAGTGAGTGAATGTTGTCAGTGAATGTTGTCTGTGAGTGAATGTTGTCAGTTAGTGAATGTTGTCAGTGAATGTTGTCAGAGAGTCAATGTTGTCAGTGAATGTTGTCAGTGAGTGAATGTTGTCAGTGAGTGAATGTTATCAGTAAATGTTGTCAGTGAATGTTGTCAGAGAGTGAATGTTGTCAGTGAATGTTGTCAGTTAGTGAATGTTGTCAGTGAATGTTGTCAGTGAGTGAATGTTGTCAGTGAATGTTGTCAGTGAGTGAATGTTGTCAGTGAATGCTGTCAGTGAGTGAATGTTGTCAGTGAGTGAATGTTGTCAGTGAATATTGTCAGTGAGTGAATGTTGTCAGTGAATGTTGTCAGTGAGTGAATGTTGTCAGTGAATGTTGTCAGTGAATGTTGTCAGTGAGTGAATGTTGTCAGTGAATGCTGTCAGTGAGTGAATGTTGTCAGTGAGTGAATGTTGTCAGTGAATGTTGTCAGAGAGTGAATGTTGTCAGTGAATGTTGTCAGTGAATGTTGTCAGTGAGTGTTGTCAGTGAATGTTGTCAGTGAGTGAATGTTGTCAGTGAGTGAATGTTGTCAGTGAATGTTGTCTGTGAGTGAATGTTGTCAGTTAGTGAATGTTGTCAGTGAATGTTGTCAGTGAGTGAATGTTGTCAGTGAGTGAATGTTGTCAGTGAATGTTGTCAGAGAGTCAATGTTGTCAGTGAATGTTGTCAGTGAGTGAATGTTGTCAGTGAGTGAATGTTGTCAGTGAATGTTGTCAGTGAGTGAATGTTGTCAGTGAATGTTGTCAGTGAATGTTGTCAGTGAGTGAATGTTGTCAGTGAGTGTTGTCAGTGAGTGAATGTTGTCAGAGAGTAAATATTGTCAGTGAGTGAATGTTGTCAGTGAATGTTGTCAGTGAGTGAATGTTGTCAGTGAGTGAATGTTGTCAGTGAATGTTGTCAGTGAATGTTGTCAGTGAGTGAATGTTATCAGTGAATGTTGTCAGTGAGTGAATGTTGTCAGTGAATGTTGTCAGTGAGTGAATGTTGTCAGTGAGTGAATGTTGTCAGTGAATGTTGTCAGTGAATGTTATCAGTTAGTGAATGTTGTCAGTGAATGTTGTCAGTGAATGTTGTCAGTGAGTGAATGTTGTCAGTGAGTGAATGTTGTCAGTGAATGTTGTCTGTGAGTGAATGTTGTCAGTTAGTGAATGTTGTCAGTGAATGTTGTCAGAGAGTCAATGTTGTCAGTGAATGTTGTCAGTGAGTGAATGTTGTCAGTGAGTGAATGTTGTCAGTGAATGTTGTCAGTGAATGTTGTCAGAGAGTGAATGTTGTCAGTGAATGTTGTCAGAGAGTGAATGTTATCAGTAAATGTTGTCAGAGAGTGAATGTTGTCAGTGAATGTTGTCAGTTAGTGAATGTTGTCAGTGAATGTTGTCAGTGAGTGAATGTTGTCAGTGAATGTTGTCAGTGAGTGAATGTTGTCAGTGAATGTTGTCAGTGAATGCTGTCAGTGAGTGAATGTTGTCAGTGAGTGAATGTTGTCAGTGAATATTGTCAGTGAGTGAATGTTGTCAGTGAATGTTGTCAGTGAGTGAATGTTGTCAGTGAATGTTGTCAGGGAATGTTGTCAGTGAGTGAATGTTGTCAGTGAATGCTGTCAGTGAGTGAATGTTGTCAGTGAGTGAATGTTGTCAGTGAATGTTGTCAGAGAGTGAATGTTGTCAGTGAATGTTGTCAGTGAGTGTTGTCAGTGAATGTTGTCAGTGAGTGAATGTTGTCAGTGAGTGAATGTTGTCAGTGAGTGAATGTTGTCAGTGAATGTTGTCTGTGAGTGAATGTTGTCAGTTAGTGAATGTTGTCAGTGAATGTTGTCAGTGAGTGAATGTTGTCAGTGAGTGAATGTTGTCAGTGAATGTTGTCAGAGAGTCAATGTTGTCAGTGAATGTTGTCAGTGAGTGAATGTTGTCAGTGAGTGAATGTTGTCAGTGAATGTTGTCAGTGAGTGAATGTTGTCAGTGAATGTCAGTGAGTGAATGTTGTCAGTGAATGTTGTCAGTGAATGTTGTCAGTGAGTGAATGTTGTCAGTGAGTGAATGTTGTCAGTGAATGTTGTCAGTGAGTGAATGTTGTCAGTGAATGCTGTCAGTGAGTGAATGTTGTCAGTGAGTGAATGTTGTCAGAGAGTGAATGTTGTCAGTGAATGTTGTCAGTGAATGTTGTCAGTGAGTGTTGTCAGTGAATGTTGTCAGAGAGTGAATGTTGTCAGTGAGTGAATGTTGTCAGTGAATGTTGTCAGTGAGTGAATGTTGTCAGTGAATGCTGTCAGTGAGTGAATGTTGTCAGTGAGTGAATGTTGTCAGAGAGTGAATGTTGTCAGTGAATGTTGTCAGTGAGTGAATGTTGTCAGTGAATGTTGTCAGTGAGTGAATGTTGTCAGTGAATGTTGTCAGTGAGTGAATGTTGTCAGAGAGTGAATGTTGTCAGTGAATGTTGTCAGAGAGTCAATGTTGTCAGTGAATGTTGTCAGTGAGTGAATGTTGTCAGTGAGTGAATGTTGTCAGTGAATGTTGTCAGTGAGTGAATGTTGTCAGTGAATGTTGTCAGTGAATGTTGTCAGTGAGTGAATGTTGTCAGTGAGTGTTGTCAGTGAGTGAATGTTGTCAGAGAGTGAATGTTGTCAGTGAGTGAATGTTGTCAGTGAATGTTGTCAGTGAGTGAATGTTGTCAGTGAGTGAATGTTGTCAGTGAATGTTGTCAGTGAATGTTGTCAGTGAGTGAATGTTATCAGTGAATGTTGTCAGTGAGTGAATGTTGTCAGTGAATGTTGTCAGTGAGTGAATGTTGTCAGTGAGTGAATGTTGTCAGTGAATGTTGTCAGTGAATGTTATCAGTTAGTGAATGTTGTCAGTGAATGTTGTCAGTGAATGTTGTCAGTGAGTGAATGTTGTCAGTGAGTGAATGTTGTCAGTGAATGTTGTCTGTGAGTGAATGTTGTCAGTTAGTGAATGTTGTCAGTGAATGTTGTCAGAGAGTCAATGTTGTCAGTGAATGTTGTCAGTGAGTGAATGTTGTCAGTGAGTGAATGTTATCAGTAAATGTTGTCAGTGAATGTTGTCAGAGAGTGAATGTTGTCAGTGAATGTTGTCAGTTAGTGAATGTTGTCAGTGAATGTTGTCAGTGAGTGAATGTTGTCAGTGAATGTTGTCAGTGAGTGAATGTTGTCAGTGAATGCTGTCAGTGAGTGAATGTTGTCAGTGAGTGAATGTTGTCAGTGAATATTGTCAGTGAGTGAATGTTGTCAGTGAATGTTGTCAGTGAGTGAATGTTGTCAGTGAATGTTGTCAGTGAATGTTGTCAGTGAGTGAATGTTGTCAGTGAATGCTGTCAGTGAGTGAATGTTGTCAGTGAGTGAATGTTGTCAGTGAATGTTGTCAGAGAGTGAATGTTGTCAGTGAATGTTGTCAGTGAATGTTGTCAGTGAGTGTTGTCAGTGAATGTTGTCAGTGAGTGAATGTTGTCAGTGAGTGAATGTTGTCAGTGAATGTTGTCTGTGAGTGAATGTTGTCAGTTAGTGAATGTTGTCAGTGAATGTTGTCAGTGAGTGAATGTTGTCAGTGAGTGAATGTTGTCAGTGAATGTTGTCAGAGAGTCAATGTTGTCAGTGAATGTTGTCAGTGAGTGAATGTTGTCAGTGAGTGAATGTTGTCAGTGAATGTTGTCAGTGAGTGAATGTTGTCAGTGAATGTTGTCAGTGAATGTTGTCAGTGAGTGAATGTTGTCAGTGAGTGTTGTCAGTGAGTGAATGTTGTCAGAGAGTAAATATTGTCAGTGAGTGAATGTTGTCAGTGAATGTTGTCAGTGAGTGAATGTTGTCAGTGAGTGAATGTTGTCAGTGAATGTTGTCAGTGAATGTTGTCAGTGAGTGAATGTTATCAGTGAATGTTGTCAGTGAGTGAATGTTGTCAGTGAATGTTGTCAGTGAGTGAATGTTGTCAGTGAGTGAATGTTGTCAGTGAATGTTGTCAGTGAATGTTATCAGTTAGTGAATGTTGTCAGTGAATGTTGTCAGTGAATGTTGTCAGTGAGTGAATGTTGTCAGTGAGTGAATGTTGTCAGTGAATGTTGTCTGTGAGTGAATGTTGTCAGTTAGTGAATGTTGTCAGTGAATGTTGTCAGAGAGTCAATGTTGTCAGTGAATGTTGTCAGTGAGTGAATGTTGTCAGTGAGTGAATGTTGTCAGTGAATGTTGTCAGTGAATGTTGTCAGAGAGTGAATGTTGTCTGTGAATGTTGTCAGAGAGTGAATGTTATCAGTAAATGTTGTCAGAGAGTGAATGTTGTCAGTGAATGTTGTCAGTTAGTGAATGTTGTCAGTGAATGTTGTCAGTGAGTGAATGTTGTCAGTGAATGTTGTCAGTGAGTGAATGTTGTCAGTGAATGTTGTCAGTGAATGCTGTCAGTGAGTGAATGTTGTCAGTGAGTGAATGTTGTCAGTGAATATTGTCAGTGAGTGAATGTTGTCAGTGAATGTTGTCAGTGAGTGAATGTTGTCAGTGAATGTTGTCAGGGAATGTTGTCAGTGAGTGAATGTTGTCAGTGAATGCTGTCAGTGAGTGAATGTTGTCAGTGAGTGAATGTTGTCAGTGAATGTTGTCAGAGAGTGAATGTTGTCAGTGAATGTTGTCAGTGAGTGTTGTCAGTGAATGTTGTCAGTGAGTGAATGTTGTCAGTGAGTGAATGTTGTCAGTGAGTGAATGTTGTCAGTGAATGTTGTCTGTGAGTGAATGTTGTCAGTTAGTGAATGTTGTCAGTGAATGTTGTCAGTGAGTGAATGTTGTCAGTGAGTGAATGTTGTCAGTGAATGTTGTCAGAGAGTCAATGTTGTCAGTGAATGTTGTCAGTGAGTGAATGTTGTCAGTGAGTGAATGTTGTCAGTGAATGTTGTCAGTGAGTGAATGTTGTCAGTGAATGTCAGTGAGTGAATGTTGTCAGTGAATGTTGTCAGTGAATGTTGTCAGTGAGTGAATGTTGTCAGTGAGTGAATGTTGTCAGTGAATGTTGTCAGTGAGTGAATGTTGTCAGTGAATGCTGTCAGTGAGTGAATGTTGTCAGTGAGTGAATGTTGTCAGAGAGTGAATGTTGTCAGTGAATGTTGTCAGTGAATGTTGTCAGTGAGTGTTGTCAGTGAATGTTGTCAGAGAGTGAATGTTGTCAGTGAGTGAATGTTGTCAGTGAATGTTGTCAGTGAGTGAATGTTGTCAGTGAATGTTGTCTGTGAGTGAATGTTGTCAGTTAGTGAATGTTGTCAGTGAATGTTGTCAGTGAGTGAATGTTGTCAGTGAGTGAATGATGTCAGTGAATGTTGTCAGAGAGTCAATGTTGTCAGTGAATGTTGTCAGTGAGTGAATGTTGTCAGTGAGTGAATGTTGTCAGTGAATGTTGTCAGTGAGTGAATGTTGTCAGAGAGTGAATGTTGTCAGTGAGTGAATGTTGTCAGTGAATGTTGTCAGTGAGTGAATGTTGTCAGAGAGTGAATGTTGTCAGTGAGTGAATGTTGTCAGTGAATGTTGTCAGTGAGTGAATGTTGTCAGTGAGTGAATGTTGTCAGTGAATGTTGTCAGTTAATGTTGTCAGTGAATGTTGTCAGTGAGTGAATGTTGTCAGTGAATGTTGTCAGTGAATGTTGTCAGTGAGTGAATGTTGTCAGTGAATGTTGTCAGTGAGTGAATGTTGTCAGTGAATGCTGTCAGTGAGTGAATGTTGTCAGTGAATATTGTCAGTGAGTGGATGTTGTCAGAGAGTGAATGTTGTAAGTGAATGTTGTCAGTGAGTGAATGTTGTCAGTGAATGTTGTCAGTGAATGTTGTCAGTGAGTGAATGTTGTCAGTGAATGTTGTCAGTGAGTGAATGTTGTCAGTGAATGCTGTCAGTGAGTGAATGTTGTCAGTGAGTGAATGTTGTCAGAGAGTGAATGTTGTCAGTGAATGTTGTCAGTGAGTGTTGTCAGTGAATGTTGTCAGTGAGTGAATGTTGTCAGTGAATGTTGTCAGTGAGTGAATGTTGTCAGTGAATGTTGTCAGTGAATGTTGTCAGTGAGTGAATGTTGTCAGTGAGTGAATGTTGTCAGTGAATGTTGTCAGTGAATGTTGTCAGTGAATGTTGTCAGTGAGTGAATGTTGTCAGTGAGTGAATGTTGTCAGTGAATGTTGTCTGTGAGTGAATGTTGTCAGTTAGTGAATGTTGTCAGTGAATGTTGTCAGAGAGTCAATGTTGTCAGTGAATGTTGTCAGTGAGTGAATGTTGTCAGTGAGTGAATGTTGTCAGTGAATGTTGTCAGTGAGTGAATGTTGTCAGTGAATGTCAGTGAGTGAATGTTGTCAGTGAATGTTGTCAGTGAGTGAATGTTGTCAGTGAGTGAATGTTGTCAGTGAATGTTGTCAGTGAGTGAATGTTGTCAGTGAGTGAATGTTGTCAGTGAATGTTGTCAGTGAGTGTTGTCAGTGAATGTTGTCAGTGAGTGAATGTTGTCAGTGAGTGAATGTTGTCAGTGAGTGAATGTTGTCAGTGAATGTTGTCAGTGAGTGAATGTTGTCAGTGAGTGAATGTTGTCAGTGAATGTTGTCAGTGAATGTTGTCAGTGAGTGAATGTTATCAGTGAATGTTGTCAGTGAGTGAATGTTGTCAGTGAATGTTGTCAGTGAGTGAATGTTGTCAGTGAGTGAATGTTGTCAGTGAATGTTGTCAGTGAATGTTATCAGTTAGTGAATGTTGTCAGTGAATGTTGTCAGTGAATGTTGTCAGTGAGTGAATGTTGTCAGTGAATGTTGTCAGTGAATGTTGTCAGTGAGTGAATGTTGTCAGTGAGTGAATGTTGTCAGTGAATGTTGTCAGTGAATGTTGTCAGTGAGTGAATGTTGTCAGTGAATGTTGTCAGTGAGTGAATGTTGTCAGTGAATGTTGTCAGTGAGTGAATGTTGTCAGTGAATGTTGTCAGAGAGTCAATGTTGTCAGTGAATGTTGTCAGTGAGTGAATGTTGTCAGTGAGTGAATGTTGTCAGTGAATGTTGTCAGTGAGTGAATGTTGTCAGTGAATGTTGTCAGTGAGTGTTGTCAGTGAGTGAATGTTGTAAGAGAGTGAATGTTGTCAGTGAGTGAATGTTGTCAGTGAATGTTGTCAGTGAGTGAATGTTGTCAGTGAGTGAATGTTGTCAGTGAATGTTGTCAGTGAATGTTGTCAGTGAGTGAATGTTATCAGTGAATGTTGTCAGTGAGTGAATGTTGTCAGTGAATGTTGTCAGTGAGTGAATGTTGTCAGTGAGTGAATGTTGTCAGTGAATGTTGTCAGTGAATGTTATCAGTTTGTGAATGTTGTCAGTGAATGTTGTCAGTGAGTGAATGTTGTCAGTGAATGTTGTCAGTGAGTGAATGTTGTCAGTGAGTGAATGTTGTCAGTGAATGTTGTCTGTGAGTGAATGTTGTCAGTTAGTGAATGTTGTCAGTGAATGTTGTCAGAGAGTCAATGTTGTCAGTGAATGTTGTCAGTGAGTGAATGTTGTCAGTGAGTGAATGTTGTTAGTGAATGTTGTCAGTGAATGTTGTCAGAGAGTGAATGTTGTCAGTGAATGTTGTCAGAGAGTGAATGTTATCAGTAAATGTTGTCAGTGAATGTTGTCAGAGAGTGAATGTTGTCAGTGAATGTTGTCAGTTAGTGAATGTTGTCAGTGAATGTTGTCAGTGAGTGAATGTTGTCAGTGAATGTTGTCAGTGAGTGAATGTTGTCAGTGAATGCTGTCAGTGAGTGAATGTTGTCAATGAGTGAATGTTGTCAGTGAATATTGTCAGTGAGTGAATGTTGTCAGTGAATGTTGTCAGTGAGTGAATGTTGTCAGTGAATGTTGTCAGTGAATGTTGTCAGTGAGTGAATGTTGTCAGTGAATGCTGTCAGTGAGTGAATGTTGTCAGTGAGTGAATGTTGTCAGTGAATGTTGTCAGAGAGTGAATGTTGTCAGTGAATGTTGTCAGTGAATGTTGTCAGTGAGTGTTGTCAGTGAATGTTGTCAGTGAGTGAATGTTGTCAGTGAGTGAATGTTGTCAGTGAATGTTGTCAGTGAATGTTGTCAGTGAGTGAATGTTGTCAGTGAATGCTGTCAGTGAGTGAATGTTGTCAGTGAGTGAATGTTGTCAGTGAATGTTGTCAGAGAGTGAATGTTGTCAGTGAATGTTGTCAGTGAATGTTGTCAGTGAGTGTTGTCAGTGAATGTTGTCAGTGAGTGAATGTTGTCAGTGAGTGAATGTTGTCAGTGAATGTTGTCTGTGAGTGAATGTTGTCAGTTAGTGAATGTTGTCAGTGAATGTTGTCAGTGAGTGAATGTTGTCAGTGAGTGAATGTTGTCAGTGAATGTTGTCAGAGAGTCAATGTTGTCAGTGAATGTTGTCAGTGAGTGAATGTTGTCAGTGAGTGAATGTTGTCAGTGAATGTTGTCAGTGAGTGAATGTTGTCAGTGAATGTTGTCAGTGAATGTTGTCAGTGAGTGAATGTTGTCAGTGAGTGTTGTCAGTGAGTGAATGTTGTCAGAGAGTAAATGTTGTCAGTGAGTGAATGTTGTCAGTGAATGTTGTCAGTGAGTGAATGTTGTCAGTGAGTGAATGTTGTCAGTGAATGTTGTCAGTGAATGTTGTCAGTGAGTGAATGTTATCAGTGAATGTTGTCAGTGAGTGAATGTTGTCAGTGAATGTTGTCAGTGAGTGAATGTTGTCAGTGAGTGAATGTTGTCAGTGAATGTTGTCAGTGAATGTTATCAGTTAGTGAATGTTGTCAGTGAATGTTGTCAGTGAATGTTGTCAGTGAGTGAATGTTGTCAGTGAGTGAATGTTGTCAGTGAATGTTGTCTGTGAGTGAATGTTGTCAGTTAGTGAATGTTGTCAGTGAATGTTGTCAGAGAGTCAATGTTGTCAGTGAATGTTGTCAGTGAGTGAATGTTGTCAGTGAGTGAATGTTGTCAGTGAATGTTGTCAGTGAATGTTGTCAGAATGTGAATGTTGTCAGTGAATGTTGTCAGAGAGTGAATGTTATCAGTAAATGTTGTCAGAGAGTGAATGTTGTCAGTGAATGTTGTCAGTTAGTGAATGTTGTCAGTGAATGTTGTCAGTGAGTGAATGTTGTCAGTGAATGTTGTCAGTGAGTGAATGTTGTCAGTGAATGTTGTCAGTGAATGCTGTCAGTGAGTGAATGTTGTCAGTGAGTGAATGTTGTCAGTGAATATTGTCAGTGAGTGAATGTTGTCAGTGAATGTTGTCAGTGAGTGAATGTTGTCAGTGAATGTTGTCAGGGAATGTTGTCAGTGAGTGAATGTTGTCAGTGAATGCTGTCAGTGAGTGAATGTTGTCAGTGAGTGAATGTTGTCAGTGAATGTTGTCAGAGAGTGAATGTTGTCAGTGAATGTTGTCAGTGAGTGTTGTCAGTGAATGTTGTCAGTGAGTGAATGTTGTCAGTGAGTGAATGTTGTCAGTGAGTGAATGTTGTCAGTGAATGTTGTCTGTGAGTGAATGTTGTCAGTTAGTGAATGTTGTCAGTGAATGTTGTCAGTGAGTGAATGTTGTCAGTGAGTGAATGTTGTCAGTGAATGTTGTCAGAGAGTCAATGTTGTCAGTGAATGTTGTCAGTGAGTGAATGTTGTCAGTGAGTGAATGTTGTCAGTGAATGTTGTCAGTGAGTGAATGTTGTCAGTGAGTGTTGTCAGTGAGTGAATGTTGTCAGAGAGTGAATGTTGTCAGTGAGTGAATGTTGTCAGTGAATGTTGTCAGTGAGTGAATGTTGTCAGAGAGTGAATGTTGTCAGTGAGTGAATGTTGTCAGTGAATGTTGTCAGTGAGTGAATGTTGTCAGTGAGTGAATGTTGTCAGTGAATGTTGTCAGTGAGTGAATGTTGTCAGTGAATGTTGTCAGTGAGTGAATGTTGTCAGTGAATGTTGTCAGTGAGTGAATGTTGTCAGTGAATGTTGTCAGTGAGTGAATGTTGTCAGTGAATGTTGTCAGTGAGTGAATGTTGTCAGTGAATGTTGTCAGTGAGTGAATGCTGTCAGTGAGTGAATGTTGTCAGTGAGTGAATGTTGTCAGTGAATGTTGTCAGAGAGTGAATGTTGTCAGTGAATGTTGTCAGTGAGTGTTGTCAGTGAATGTTGTCAGTGAGTGAATGTTGTCAGTGAGTGAATGTTGTCAGTGAGTGAATGTTGTCAGTGAATGTTGTCTGTGAGTGAATGTTGTCAGTTAGTGAATGTTGTCAGTGAATGTTGTCAGTGAGTGAATGTTGTCAGTGAGTGAATGTTGTCAGTGAATGTTGTCAGAGAGTCAATGTTGTCAGTGAATGTTGTCAGTGAGTGAATGTTGTCAGTGAATGTTGTCAGTGAGTGAATGGTGTCAGTGAATGTTGTCAGTGAATGTTGTCAGTGAGTGAATGTTGTCAGTGAGTGTTGTCAGTGAGTGAATGTTGTCAGAGAGTGAATGTTGTCAGTGAGTGAATGTTGTCAGTGAATGTTGTCAGTGAATGTTGTCAGAGAGTGAATGTTGTCAGTGAGTGAATGTTGTCAGTGAATGTTGTCAGTGAGTGAATGTTGTCAGTGAGTGAATGTTGTCAGTGAATGTTGTCAGTTAATGTTGTCAGTGAATGTTGTCAGTGAGTGAATGTTGTCAGTGAATGTTGTCAGTGAGTGAATGTTGTCAGTGAATGTTGTCAGTGAGTGAATGTTGTCAGTGAGTGAATGTTGTCAGTGAATGTTGTCAGTGAATGTTATCAGTGAGTGAATGTTGTCAGTGAGTGAATGTTGTCAGTGAATGTTGTTAGTGAGTGAATGTTGTCAGTGAATGTTGTCAGTGAGTGAATGTTGTCAGTGAGTGAATGTTGTCAGTGAATGTTGTCAGAGAGTGAATGTTGTCAGTGAATGTTGTCAGTGAATGTTGTCAGTGAGTGTTGTCAGTGAATGTTGTCAGTGAGTGAATGTTGTCAGTGAGTGAATGTTGTCAGTGAATGTTGTCAGTGAGTGAATGTTGTCAGTGAGTGAATGTTGTCAGTGAATGTTGTCAGTGAATGTTGTCAGTGAGTGAATGTTATCAGTGAATGTTGTCAGTGAGTGAATGTTGTCAGTGAATGTTGTCAGTGAGTGAATGTTGTCAGTGAGTGAATGTTGTCAGTGAATGTTGTCAGTGAATGTTATCAGTTAGTGAATGTTGTCAGTGAATGTTGTCAGTGAATGTTGTCAGTGAGTGAATGTTGTCAGTGAATGTTGTCAGTGAATGTTGTCAGAGAGTGAATATTGTCAGTGAGTGAATGTTGTCAGTGAATGTTGTCAGTGAGTGAATGTTGTCAGTGAATGTTGTCAGTGAGTGAATGTTGTCAGTGAATGTTGTCAGAGAGTCAATGTTGTCAGTGAATGTTGTCAGTGAGTGAATGTTGTCAGTGAGTGAATGTTGTCAGTGAATGTTGTCAGTGAGTGAATGTTGTCAGTGAATGTTGTCAGTGAATGTTGTCAGTGAGTGAATGTTGTCAGTGAGTGTTGTCAGTGAGTGAATGTTGTCAGAGAGTGAAAGTTGTCAGTGAGTGAATGTTGTCAGTGAATGTTGTCAGTGAGTGAATGTTGTCAGTGAGTGAATGTTGTCAGTGAATGTTGTCAGTGAATGTTGTCAGTGAGTGAATGTTATCAGTGAATGTTGTCAGTGAGTGAATGTTGTCAGTGAATGTTGTCAGTGAGTGAATGTTGTCAGTGAGTGAATGTTGTCAGTGAATGTTGTCAGTGAATGTTATCAGTTAGTGAATGTTGTCAGTGAATGTTGTCAGTGAGTGAATGTTGTCAGTGAATGTTGTCAGTGAGTGAATGTTGTCAGTGAGTGAATGTTGTCAGTGAATGTTGTCTGTGAGTGAATGTTGTCAGTTAGTGAATGTTGTCAGTGAATGTTGTCAGAGAGTCAATGTTGTCAGTGAATGTTGTCAGTGAGTGAATGTTGTCAGTGAGTGAATGTTGTTAGTGAATGTTGTCAGTGAATGTTGTCAGAGAGTGAATGTTGTCAGTGAATGTTGTCAGAGAGTGAATGTTATCAGTAAATGTTGTCAGTGAATGTTGTCAGAGAGTGAATGTTGTCAGTGAATGTTGACAGTTAGTGAATGTTGTCAGTGAATGTTGTCAGTGAGTGAATGTTGTCAGTGAATGTTGTCAGTGAGTGAATGTTGTCAGTGAATGCTGTCAGTGAGTGAATGTTGTCAGTGAGTGAATGTTGTCAGTGAATATTGTCAGTGAGTGAATGTTGTCAGTGAATGTTGTCAGTGAGTGAATGTTGTCAGTGAATGTTGTCAGTGAATGTTGTCAGTGAGTGAATGTTGTCAGTGAATGCTGTCAGTGAGTGAATGTTGTCAGTGAGTGAATGTTGTCAGTGAATGTTGTCAGAGAGTGAATGTTGTCAGTGAATGTTGTCAGTGAATGTTGTCAGTGAGTGTTGTCAGTGAATGTTGTCAGTGAGTGAATGTTGTCAGTGAGTGAATGTTGTCAGTGAGTGAATGTTGTCAGTGAATGTTGTCAGTTAATGTTGTCAGTGAATGTTGTCAGTGAGTGAATGTTGTCAGTGAATGTTGTCAGTGAGTGAATGTTGTCAGTGAATGTTGTCAGTGAGTGAATGTTGTCAGTGAATGTTATCAGTTAGTGAATGTTGTCAGTGAATGTTGTCAGTGAGTGAATGTTGTCAGTGAATGTTGTCAGAGAGTCAATGTTGTCAGTGAATGTTGTCAGTGAGTGAATGTTGTCAGTGAGTGAATGTTGTCAGTGAATGTTGTCAGTGAGTGAATGTTGTCAGTGAATGTCAGTGAGTGAATGTTGTCAGTGAATGTTGTCAGTGAATGTTGTCAGTGAGTGAATGTTGTCAGTGAGTGAATGTTGTCAGTGAGTGAATGTTGTCAGTGAGTGAATGTTGTCAGTGAATGCTGTCAGTGAGTGAATGTTGTCAGTGAGTGAATGTTGTCAGTGAGTGAATGTTGTCAGTGAATGTTGTCTGTGAGTGAATGTTGTCAGAGAGTGAATGTTGTCAGTGAATGTTGTCAGTGAGTGAATGTTGTCAGTGAATGTTGTCAGTGAGTGAATGTTGTCAGAGAGTGAATGTTGTCAGTGAGTGAATGTTGTCAGTGAATGTTGTCAGTGAGTGAATGTTGTCAGTGAATGTTGTCAGTGAGGGAATGTTGTCAGTGAGGGAATGTTGTCAGTGAATGTTGTCAGAGAGTGAATGTTGTCAGTGAATGTTGTCAGTGAGTGAATGTTGTCAGTGAGTGAATGTTGTCAGAGAGTGAATGTTGTCAGTGAATGTTGTCAGTGAGCGAATGTTGTCAGTGAATGTTGTCAGAGAGTGAATGTTGTCAGTGAATGTTGTCAGTGAGTGAATGTTGTCAGTGAATGTTGTCAGTGAATGTTGTCAGTCAGTGAATGTTGTCAGAGAGTGAATGTTGTCAGTGAGTGAATGTTGTCAGTGAGTGAATGTTGTCAGTGAATGTTGTCAGTGAGTGAATGTTGTCAGTGAATGTTGTCAGTGAGTGAATGTTGTCAGAGAGTGAATGTTGTCAGTGAATGTTGTCAGTGAGCGAATGTTGTCAGTGAATGTTGTCAGTGAATGTTGTCAGAGAGTGAATGTTGTCAGTGAATGTTGATAGTGAGTGAATGTTGTCAGTAAATGTTGTCAGTGAGTGAATGTTGTCAGTGAATGTTGTCAGTGAGTGAATGTTGTCAGTGAATGTTGTCAGTGAGTGAATGTTGTCAGTGAATGTTGTCAGTGAGTGAATGTCAGAGAGTGAATGTTGTCAGTGAGTGAATGTTGTCAGTGAATGTTGTCAGTGAGTGAATGTTGTCAGAGAGTGAATGTTGTCAGTGAGTGAATGTTGTCAGTGAATGTTGTCAGTGAGTGAATGTTGTCAGTGAATGTTGTCAGTGAGTGAATGTTGTCAGTGAGGGAATGTTGTCAGTGAATGTTGTCAGTGAGTGAATGTTGTCAGTGAATGTTGTCAGTGAGTGAATGTTGTCAGTGAGTGAATGTTGTCAGAGAGTGAATGTTGTCAGTGAATGTTGTCAGTGAGCGAATGTTGTCAGTGAATGTTGTCAGTGAGTGAATGTTGTCAGTGAATGTTGTCAGTGAGTGAATGTCAGTGAGTGAATGTTGTCAGTCAGTGAATGTTGTCAGAGAGTGAATGTTGTCAGTGAGTGAATGTTGTCAGTGAGTGAATGTTGTCAGTGAATGTTGTCAGTGAGTGAATGTTGTCAGTGAATGTTGTCAGTGAGTGAATGTTGTCAGTGAATGTTGTCAGTGAGTGAATGTTGTCAGAGAGTGAATGTTGTCAGTGAATGTTGTCAGTGAGCGAATGTTGTCAGTGAATGTTGTCAGTGAATGTTGTCAGAGAGTGAATGTTGTCAGTGAATGTTGATAGTGAGTGAATGTTGTCAGTGAATGTTGTCAGTGAGTGAATGTTGTCAGTGAATGTTGTCAGTGAGTGAATGTTGTCAGTGAATGTTGTCAGTGAGTGAATGTTGTCAGTGAATGTTGTCAGTGAGTGAATGTCAGAGAGTGAATGTTGTCAGTGAGTGAATGTTGTCAGTGAATGTTGTCAGTGAGTGAATGTTGTCAGAGAGTGAATGTTGTCAGTGAGTGAATGTTGTCAGTGAATGTTGTCAGTGAGTGAATGTTGTCAGTGAGGGAATGTTGTCAGTGAATGTTGTCAGTGAGTGAATGTTGTCAGTGAATGTTGTCAGTGAGTGAATGTTGTCAGTGAGTGAATGTTGTCAGAGAGTGAATGTTGTCAGTGAATGTTGTCAGTGAGCGAATGTTGTCAGTGAATGTTGTCAGTGAGTGAATGTTGTCAGTGAATGTTGTCAGTGAGTGAATGTCAGAGAGTGAATGTTGTCAGTGAGTGAATGTTGTCAGTGAATGTTGTCAGTGAGTGAATGTTGTCAGAGAGTGAATGTTGTCAGTGAATGTTGTCAGTGAGTGAATGTTGTCAGTGAATGTTGTCAGTGAGTGAATGTTGTCAGGGAGTGAATGTTGTCAGGGAGTGAATGTTGTCAGTGAATGTTGTCAGTGAGTGAATGTTGTCAGTGAATGTTGTCAGTGAGTGAATGTTGTCAGTGAATGTTGTCAGTGAGTGAATGTTGTCAGAGAGTGAATGTTGTCAGTGAGTGAATGTTGTCAGTGAATGTTGTCAGTGAGTGAATGTTGTCAGTGAATGTTGTCAGTGAGTGAATGTTGTCAGTGAATGTTGTCAGTGAGTGAATGTTGTCAGTGAGCGAATGTTGTCAGTGAATGTTGTCAGTGAGTGAATGTTGTCAGTGAATGTTGTCAGTGAGTGAATGTTGTCAGTGAGTGAATGTTGTCAGAGAGTGAATGTTGTCAGTGAATGTTGTCAGTGAGCGAATGTTGTCAGTGAATGTTGTCAGTGAGTGAATGTTGTCAGTGAATGTTGTCAGTGAGTGAATGTCAGAGAGTGAATGTTGTCAGTGAGTGAATGTTGTCAGTGAATGTTGTCAGTGAGTGAATGTTGTCAGAGAGTGAATGTTGTCAGTGAATGTTGTCAGTGAGTGAATGTTGTCAGTGAATGTTGTCAGTGAGTGAATGTTGTCAGTGAGTGAATGTTGTCAGGGAGTGAATGTTGTCAGTGAATGTTGTCAGTGAGCGAATGTTGTCAGTGAATGTTGTCAGTGAGTGAATGTTGTCAGTGAATGTTGTCAGTGAGTGAATGTTGTCAGTGAATGTTGTCAGTAAGTGAATGTTGTCAGTGAATGTTGTCAGTGAGTGAATGTTGTCAGTGAATGTTGTCAGTGAGTGAATGTTGTCAGTGAATGTTGTCAGTGAGTGAATGTTGTCAGAGAGTGAATGTTGTCAGTGAATGTTGTCAGTGAGCGAATGTTGTCAGTGAATGTTGTCAGTGAGTGAATGTTGTCAGTGAATGTTGTCAGTGAGTGAATGTTGTCAGTGAATGTTGTCAGTGAGTGAATGTTGTCAGTGAATGTTGTCAGTGAGTGAATGTTGTCAGTGAGTGAATGTTGTCAGTGAATGTTGTCAGTGAGTGAATGTTGTCAGTGAATGTTGTCAGTGAGTGAATGTTGTCAGTGAGTGAATGTTGTCAGTGAATGTTGTCAGTGAGTGAATGTTGTCAGTGAGTGAATGTTGTCAGTGAATGTTGTCAGTGAGTGAATGTTGTCAGTGAATGTTGTCAGTGAGTGAATGTTGTCAGTGAATGTTGTCAGTGAGTGAATGTTGTCAGAGAGTGAATGTTGTCAGTGAATGTTGTCAGTGAGCGAATGTTGTCAGTGAATGTTGTCAGTGAGTGAATGTTGTCAGTGAATGTTGTCAGTGAGTGAATGTTGTCAGAGAGTGAATGTTGTCAGTGAATGTTGTCAGTGAGTGAATGTTGTCAGTGAATGTTGTCAGTGAGTGAATGTTGTCAGTGAATGTTGTCAGTGAGTGAATGTTGTCAGTGAATGTTGTCAGTGAGTGAATGTTGTCAGTGAGTGAATGTTGTCAGTGAATGTTGTCAGTGAGTGAATGTTGTCAGTGAATGTT
Organism: Staurois parvus; assembly: GCF_062004578.1. NCBI lineage: Eukaryota > Metazoa > Chordata > Amphibia > Anura > Ranidae > Staurois > Staurois parvus. The sequence continues at coordinate 1,197,659 of NW_028320448.1, forward strand.
GTCAGTGAGTGAATGTTGTCAGTGAGTGAATGTTGTCAGTGAATGTTGTCAGTGAGTGAATGTTGTCAGTGAGTGAATGTTGTCAGTGAGTGAATGTTGTCAGTGAATGTTGTCAGTGAGTGAATGTTGTCAGAGAGTGAATGTTGTCAGTGAATGTTGTCAGTGAGCGAATGTTGTCAGTGAATGTTGTCAGTGAGTGAATGTTGTCAGTGAATGTTGTCAGTGAGTGAATGTTGTCAGTGAATGTTGTCAGTGAGTGAATGTTGTCAGTGAGTGAATGTTGTCAGTGAATGTTGTCAGTGAGTGAATGTTGTCAGTGAATGTTGTCAGTGAGTGAATGTTGTCAGTGAGTGAATGTTGTCAGTGAATGTTGTCAGTGAGTGAATGTTGTCAGTGAGTGAATGTTGTCAGTGAGTGAATGTTGTCAGTGAATGTTGTCAGTGAGTGAATGTTGTCAGAGAGTGAATGTTGTCAGTGAATGTTGTCAGTGAGCGAATGTTGTCTGTGAATGTTGTCAGTGAGTGAATGTTGTCAGTGAATGTTGTCAGTGAGTGAATGTTGTCAGTGAGTGAATGTTGTCAGAGAGTGAATGTTGTCAGTGAATGTTGTCAGTGAGCGAATGTTGTCAGTGAATGTTGTCAGTGAGTGAATGTTGTCAGTGAATGTTGTCAGTGAGTGAATGTCAGAGAGTGAATGTTGTCAGTGAGTGAATGTTGTCAGTGAATGTTGTCAGTGAGTGAATGTTGTCAGAGAGTGAATGTTGTCAGTGAATGTTGTCAGTGAGTGAATGTTGTCAGTGAATGTTGTCAGTGAGTGAATGTTGTCAGTGAGTGAATGTTGTCAGTGAGTGAATGTTGTCAGGGAGTGAATGTTGTCAGTGAATGTTGTCAGAGAGTGAATGTTGTCAGTGAATGTTGTCAGTGAGTGAATGTTGTCAGTGAATGTTGTCAGTGAGCGAATGTTGTCAGTGAATGTTGTCAGAGAGTGAATGTTGTCAGTGAATGTTGTCAGTGAGCGAATGTTGTCAGTGAATGTTGTCAGTGAGTGAATGTTGTCAGTGAATGTTGTCAGTGAGTGAATGTTGTCAGTGAATGTTGTCAGTGAGTGAATGTTGTCAGTGAATGTTGTCAGTGAGTGAATGTTGTCAGTGAGTGAATGTTGTCAGTGAATGTTGTCAGTGAGTGAATGTTGTCAGTGAATGTTGTCAGTGAGTGAATGTTGTCAGTGAGTGAATGTTGTCAGTGAATGTTGTCAGTGAGTGAATGTTGTCAGTGAGTGAATGTTGTCAGTGAATGTTGTCAGTGAGTGAATGTTGTCAGTGAATGTTGTCAGTGAGTGAATGTTGTCAGTGAATGTTGTCAGTGAGTGAATGTTGTCAGAGAGTGAATGTTGTCAGTGAATGTTGTCAGTGAGTGAATGTTGTCAGTGAATGTTGTCAGTGAGTGAATGTTGTCAGAGAGTGAATGTTGTCAGTGAATGTTGTCAGTGAGTGAATGTTGTCAGTGAATGTTGTCAGTGAGTGAATGTTGTCAGTGAATGTTGTCAGTGAGTGAATGTTGTCAGTGAATGTTGTCAGTGAGTGAATGTTGTCAGTGAGGGAATGTTGTCAGTGAATGTTGTCAGTGAGTGAATGTTGTCAGAGAGTGAATGTTGTCAGTGAATGTTGTCAGTGAGCGAATGTTGTCAGTGAATGTTGTCAGTGAGTGAATGTTGTCAGTGAATGTTGTCAGTGAGTGAATGTTGTCAGTGAATGTTGTCAGTGAGTGAATGTTGTCAGTGAATGTTGTCAGTGAGTGAATGTTGTCAGAGAGTGAATGTTGTCAGTGAATGTTGTCAGTGAGCGAATGTTGTCAGTGAATGTTGTCAGTGAATGTTGTCAGAGAGTGAATGTTGTCAGTGAATGTTGATAGTGAGTGAATGTTGTCAGTAAATGTTGTCAGTGAGTGAATGTTGTCAGTGAATGTTGTCAGTGAGTGAATGTTGTCAGTGAATGTTGTCAGTGAGTGAATGTCAGAGAGTGAATGTTGTCAGTGAGTGAATGTTGTCAGTGAATGTTGTCAGTGAGTGAATGTTGTCAGAGAGTGAATGTTGTCAGTGAGTGAATGTTGTCAGTGAATGTTGTCAGTGAGTGAATGTTGTCAGTGAATGTTGTCAGTGAGTGAATGTTGTCAGTGAATGTTGTCAGTGAGTGAATGTTGTCAGTGAGTGAATGTTGTCAGAGAGTGAATGTTGTCAGTGAATGTTGTCAGTGAGCGAATGTTGTCAGTGAATGTTGTCAGTGAGTGAATGTTGTCAGTGAATGTTGTCAGTGAGTGAATGTCAGTGAGTGAATGTTGTCAGTG